>NC_064920.1:949109515-950436390 GCF_023897955.1 Schistocerca gregaria
CTAATGTTCGTAGAAGCTTCCTTTGATTTCTTCTTCACTCGTGTCCTTCAACTTGTATGTAGGTGGATTGGTATTACTGATCTGACTCACTTCAAATATTTCTGTCGACCAATTAGCAGTATAGCCTTTCTCGAACAAGCCTTTCAGTTTACTTATCCTAACTTTGTCACCTATCACAAACTTGGGCGGATCTGCGTTGAGTTGCAAGGTAGGTACCATCTTTTTTGCATTCTTTTCGTTTACGTCTACTGGTTTCATTCCTAGTGTTCTGTGTTTCCTGTTGTTGTAGTCATACACCAGTTTTGGAAGTAGCTCAACCCATTTTTGATTCCCCTGAAGTGCGAACTGTTTCCACATTTTTCTTTTAGCGTCATGTTAAACCTTTCAACTATTGATGCTTTGAGTTCTGTAAAGGTTGAGTAGTGGTTTACACCTTCGAGCTTCATCAACTCCTTAAAATTATTATTGTAGAATTCCTTGCCATTATCTGTTTGTAAGTTTTTTGGCTTCCTTTCTTGCAGAATACGTTTGAAAGCGTTGGTTACACTTATACCTGATTTGTCTTTAAGCATACTTTAAAAAGACGTCTATTACAGTCAGTAAATACTTCATACCTTTATTGAATTTGGGTGACCAGAATCCATCTCAACCAAGTCAGCCTGCCACAAATCGTCTGTACCGTAGGATGTAACAGGTTTTCTTGGAAAATTCTTTCACAGTGGTTTGTGGAGCTCATGTATAATTTCTTCGCGAATACTTTTACTTGTCAGAGACATTTATTTTTATAAACTTACTTTTTTAGTTCCACACACCCCACAATGTCCCTCAATCCTGTGACGACCGTTTTTCGTTACAGTTCTCTTGGGATGAAGTGTAGTAGTAACTTTTTTGCAGCTTAGACACCAAAATTTTTTTTTGTCTATCATTTACTTAATAGAAAATTAAAGATCAAGATTCTAAGCTCTCATCAATAGCATCCTTAAATGAAGCTAGTTCGCCAAATAGTAAGAGTCTTACGTCAATGGGGACTGTCTTCGCCGACGCTTTTAGTCTTACAGTTAGGAAATTTCCTTTATGAATTAATATTGGGTTATGTTTATTCTCAGTTACGTGTACTTTGTCATACAAACTTACTGAAACATCAAATCTTTGTTTATATCATTTCCAATGACAATAACTTTTCCAGTACAAAATCATACTCGAAGGTGCACATTTTTGTTCTAATCCAGTCATAAAAGTGAATTGAACTGTTTGTTTATCACATATTTTGTTCTGGCTTTGTTCAGTTTTGTTAATGTATTGAGATAAATCATCTTTTGTGTAATAATCTGAGAAAACTTTCTCTAGGTCCTTTTTACTATAGTAATGGTTGATGTCATTTTTACTTAGATAATTATTAAGGGTCGTTAGTACACTTGTGTATTTGGCATTAGTAACTTCAGTAACAGCATCGAGCTGGCTTTTGGTGACTGCGTCGTATCCACCTATGGCATCTGCTACGTTTACAATGCGTCTTCCTTTTAATGATACCCAGTTCTTTGAAAATGAGAAATACTTCTTAATATTAAGTTTACTGATACTAGATTCTAGTCCCTTTATGACTTCTCTGACATCGTCTAGTTGTTCAGTACCTTTCTTTAGCTTGTTTCCAAAAATATTCATGTATTATGTCTTAAAGAGATAAGAATTTTACTAAAATTCCATCAGTCTGTAAATAGTTTCAGTACCAGCACACATAAGTGTCCACATATAAACTCATCGAAATTTTGAATTCTTTTTGTGTTATAAAACAAATTATCAGGACCCAGGTATTTCACTAAAGTTTGTGGAATACTACCACCAAACGAGTCAAAAACGAATCTTTCATCAGCCTTCTTGAAGTAGCATATCCAGTGAGTACCTACGTGATCAGAGGTATCCAAGTTAACTACACCTGATTCTACTTCTTTAGGTTTCAACGGTAGATCGTCAGCCATGAATACACCTCTAAATGTTTTGATTTTTAAAGACTTTACTATCCTCTCGATATCATAGTTGCACAAGGGGTGGTTATATTTTTTCACGATTTGTTCAAAAGTTTTTTTACTTTTTTCTTTAAAAAATACCATAACCCGCTTTCTTTTCCATTTCAAGATTATGCCTCTTTTGCTCCACTAACTCAGCGTCTTCTTTTTGCTTCTTGTGCACAGCGCTTGTTATTCCGGCTGCACCACCAGCTAAAGAGCCGATCGCACACAAAGCAGCAAGTATAAGCGGTAGAATTCCACCTTTGTGCTTATTCAATCCAGAACCTTCTTTCAATCTCTTAGAGCTTAGGTACTAGAGTATCTTCTTCATGATAGATATAGAAAATGTTATCAGAAAGCTACCACCTTTTTTAAGTTTATTGGCTTTCTGTTTCATCTGAGTATCTGTAAGATAAGCACCTACAAAGCCATGGTTTTTCAAATCCTCATTGGACAGTTTTAGTTTAATAGATTTCGCTCTCGGATTCCCACTGGAGGGAATGTTATAGTCAATACTAAATCCTCTCATTTATTAACTGAAATAAATAATAAATTAAAAATTTTAATGCAATATCCACATTAAATTTTAATGGGTTACAACCCGTTAAAATTACACCTCTTCAATCACATTTACAGTGCCCAACCATTATCATCTAAGCCTAGCCCTAGCTTCCTTTTCCCAAACATTATTCTGGCAACAGCTGTTGAAGCTAATCTTTCTCCCAGTGAAGCATCTTTGCTGAACATCCTTTCCTTTGCTGCTTTCTGCAGTCTCTGTTCCAAATCTTTATCGTCTCTGTAGGCAATATCACGCCTTTTTCACTCCTCATCTAGTGGATTAACGCCTGTATCACCTCTAGCTAATGTTTCTTCTGGTTTGGTGCCAGTGCCACAGTAATTGTAACAAGGTAAATGCATTTCAACAGGGAGATTATTAATTAGCGTGTTTACTAAACCCTTTCCATAATGTGAGGAAGATTATTCAGAAAGCGAATTAGGTACGGTATACCCTTTGGATTATGTTCTATGAAGTCATTAAATTTACTCGTAAGCATCTTGGTTATTCCGACTTTCTCATTGTGGTAGTTATTATTTCCCGCATTCTCTTCACCATGAAACACCATTAACCTGTCAATTAAGTCTCTGACATCATTCATCCTCACATACTCCACTAGTTTGCCTGTATACCTCTTTACAAAACCCATACCACCCTTGACGTCAACGTTGGTACGTTGACATTGGTGACGTTCCCTGTGAGTTAGCACGTTCTTTCTTGAGTGACTGCCATATTGGTTTAATGATGTTGTTGTTCTTTTGCAACTGCTTGACTTGGGTTTATTTGCATTTCGATCATTGTTCTGATATATCGCATTGGTAACCTTCAGCATAGTTGTATAGATATCAAGGTCGTCATGTGTGTAGTCGTCAGGTGATACGGATTTCTGAGTCAGGAGCTTCATAAATCCATCGGTGGCTTTAAAGTAGTTACCCTTCACCATAATATTACCATTGTTGAATGTTACTTCGGAGTCGCCCATGTAATGCCTCCCATCGTCAAAACGGAGACCGAAAATTGTGTCATTCAGAGCGCCTAAGTATTTTGAAACTTTTGGGCCCAGGTGAGTTGTTGAGTAGTCTGAAACAGCCTTCATCTTTTGCCGTTCCTCGTCTTCAATTTGTTCCAACATAGGCTCCAACCTGTTACGTGTCCTTGGTGTGATGGGGTCATCAACAAATAAGCTTCTCTCAAGCGATGTTACCTCAGGAGTAGGTGGTATAGGGAACATATCATCATAATTCCTTTGTAAGGTATCAACTGTTTTTCAATCTCACGATTTTTCTCTATAGCGTCAATCACGTCTTTCCCTATCGCATCTCATTTGTCAATTACTGGTTGGTCCTCTTCTTTGTATTTTTCGTATTCAGTTATAGGCTTAATTTTCCATTCTTTGAACTGATCTTCGATTTGTTCAAATTTCTTTCTGTTCTTTTTTGCTTGCTTGACAAGCTGTGGATCATATTTTGCAAACATTTATTTAAGGAGAAATAATAAAATTATTCGTTGGTACGTTGACGTTGGGACATTGACTTTGGGACGTTTGGACGTTGGTACGTTTGGACATCAGTACGTTGGGACGTTGGTACGTTAGGAAGGTTGGAAGTTGGGACGTTAGGACGTTGGTACATTGGAGATTTTAAGGGTGAAAAACCATTAAAATCAATTTAAAAGAACTCAATATAGTGTATCTTGTTATCTCTGTTTGTTTCTTTGGTACCATCTTTAATCCAACCAAAGTATTGCAATCATCCCAGCTTAATAATTTGGTGTATCTATCGGGTAATATAATCTTGTATTCACTGTCGAGTTGTAGAAAAATCTTTTGACCATATTTTGTAGTTATATTCTTAGCATTTGTAATGGTATAAGTGCGTCCCTTTTCTAACTCATTCAGCTTCGTAAACATTTTGTTGACGCTGTTAAGTTTCAATAGCAATTGATTTCGTTCCATTTTAATATTTTAAAAAATATTCTCGTTAGGGTTTTAATGTTTCTAGCTGAGTCACAGTATCTTTTAAACTCTTCACTAGTGCCATAAATGAAGATGACTTCTTGGGACAGTTTATGCCAAATAACGAAAGTTCGAATTTTCCTGCTCTTACTAGTACGTTTGAGAATTCATTGTACTCATAAAATATGTCATCCTTGAAAAAGTACAGTAAACCGTTTATGTATTTAAAAACAGAGTCTAAGGCTGAAGGTGCCCCTGGGAAGCTTTTACTGATCACACCATCAGTCTTTGCCTTAAAGCTACATTCATCTATTTCTACAAAGTATACATCGTCATAAAAAATGAAGGTTTGGCCAGTGTAAGTGTTCACAGCTCCGTGTACAACAGAATTTTCTCGCAACCCTATATCAGATACTCTTTTTGGATAACCAGGTTGTAACGCTAAGCTCGGTATCTGAACCATGTATATAATGTTATTAATGATCAGAACGACTTCACCTGATGGTCTCTGAAAAACAGCAGATACATTTTCGAATGGCTGAGGCAGAAACGTTAACCAGTCGGTGATTAGTTGTGGCTTTGAACTCTCGTCATTACTATTAAGAGTTGTCATTCAAATCCACCTTCCATAAAAAATGTATAGAAACTCATTCACAATCACAGAACTTCCAAACTGCTTCATTCTGCATAAATCAGGTGCTTTTTCGGGCACTGCTTCGGTTGACGATGGAGTAGGAGTGAGAGTAGGGCGATGTCTCGTATCGTTATAACCACGTTTCCCATATAAACTTTGGATTCCTTTTATATCATCTTCAGATAGAGTCAGGATAGTGTTATTGTAAAATGCGAACATCACTGAGTCAGAGAAATCTGAATGTGCCATACCCAGTGTGTGACCAATCTCGTGAACTAACACTGTAAATAGGTTTGTTTGTAAAGACGGTGTGTTAGCGTCTGTTTCCATGTAACAATATTCACCCTGATCAACATGGATTTCAATGGGGTCGTTGTACAAATTAGGAAAGTCGGCATGAGCTAATACGTTTCCTCTATCATCAAAACTTCGTTGACAGAACTGTAGGGCTGAGTTTTGGCGTCGGTGTGCTCCTCTCTTAGTCGAAATGACAATATCAGGACTTTGGTTGCTGTTCTCAAAAGTAACATCCGTGTGTTCTTGCCACATTTTAAATGCTGATTATGCCACCTGTAACATTTTTCTAGTTGCGAGATAGTAATGCCACTTAATATTCTTCTTACTCCACTTGTAGATGTGTGAAGTAAAGCTTAAAACGTTATCTTTCACGCCACACCTTGGGTTCTTCATTAATTGTAATGTTTCATCAGTCAGCTCACCATTAGCCATGAGATGATATTTCTGTTGCAATAACGTAAGTGCATCTTTCTACGCTTCTTCACTCAGTTGAGAAAGTTGATCTTCTTGATAGTCCAAGTACCCAAAGCTGTGCAAATATTTTATTGCTGCTTCATTGTGAGCAGATACCAAGGATAAGATTGATAATGGAATTATTTTGTTCATTTATTTCACAGGAAATTATAAAAATATTTCGAATCCAAGAATTTAAAAAAATTGAATTTTAAGTGTGTATAGTAAATGAAATAAAGGGCGAGGAGTTGACGCCGGTTCGAGCAACCGTGTCCCGCGTCGCCTCTTGCGATAGCTTCACTGCCAAGGCCGCTGCGGCGGCGATAACCGCCTGGGAGGCTGCATTAGTCACAACAGCGATGATTTAGCGAAATATTTTAACTTAATTGTATATTATTCACTTAAACGTAAATTTTACAATGATAAATTGTTGTTTTCGTGTGTTGTTGTGTATGTTACACTACGTAATGTAAGTAAAAATAAGTCGGATGAACTCGCGTATAGTTAAGAGTAAGCTTAGTACCTTATTCGAATGAATTTGCTTCGCCGGCGCGGTAGCTCAGCTCGTTCGGTCAGGAAGACTGGCCACCTTTCTGAAGAAGAAACTGAGTTAAGTTTTCATCGTGGAATTTTGGGTGACGTCATGAGACGTCCGCAATGATCCGCTCTTCCTCATTTGTTAAGAAGCATGGGACGAGACGTGGTAACAAAGAGGAAAACCCTGTGGGGCAGAAGAACAACAACGACGAAGAAATGATACAGACAAAGTACCCCACAGTGTTCCTCGGCGCCGAGGTTTTGCTGTTCTCGACAAAAATTATTTTTTTAAATTCTACTTTCGGATAATGTTCCACTCGTTCATATTGTATTAACAGAATGAATTAGATAATACATATAATAAATGTCTGTGAACAATAAACTAATACCTCCTTGTAGCATGAAGGCTATAATGAAAGGCGGCGACAAATCAGCAGTACTTCCTTTTGATTTAAATAAGATGCCGGAAAACTTAAGAGATATGGTTTTTAATTACCTAAGACGTCTTCAGTGTTTACAACTGATTATTATGGAACACGTAGAAGACGAGAGAGAACTCAACGCAATAGGTGAAGGTATGTCACAGCTAGAAAAACAATTTGAGAAGTTGATGGTTGAAATAATACCAGATTGTAATTAAATTAGATGAAGATATTATTTTTAAGGTCTACGAAACATTAAAACTATTTGTAGAAGGTGGATGAACTGTACATACATACACCTAAGAAGAATTTTTCGAAAATAAAAAATTGATTTTTTCAAAATAAAAAATACATATTAGTAATGAATATGTCGGAAGGAAATAAATATAACTATGCAGGTAAACACTGCAACAAGTGTGGACTGGACATTACTTATAAGAACTGGTCCAGACACTTTGAAATCAAAGAGCCATCTTAAGAATGACCCAAGCAACGAAGAGAAGGAGGAGCAGAAGAAGGATAAAATATATCGCGAAGATCTTATAATCATGGCTAAAGATTATAATCTTAGTGGTGTTTCGAAAATGGAGAAATCGCAACTAATGGTTTGTATAAGACTAAGGACATATTGTATAAGAAGCAGGATTTGGAAAAGCTCAAGGTACCACAGCTACTAGAGATGGGAAGAAGTAAAACATTAAGGTGATTGTCAGGATGAGGAAGGCTGAAATAATTGAATCTATTCTGAAGACACAAGACATTGTCTTTCCTAATAAGGTGGCTAAAGAGTCAGGATTTCACGACGACTTAATAGAATCACCTAAGGTAGAACGCAAACCACCATACCAGAACACAGAAACAAACAAACGATTCATTAAAAAATTTAACACGACTGAAGCAGATTACACCATAAAGGTAAGTAAAATAATGGAAGTTGAGAACGCCATCAACGCAATGATTAAATTGGCCAAAGAGAAGGGAAACTACAAAAAAGGAGACAAAGTGACTATAGTAGCAAGCAACCCAGATTTTCACCACGACATTTCGACAGTTGTTCAATCACATATGAAAGCCAGGTCCTTCATGAACCATATCGCTGGAATTCTATCTTCTAACGAAAACTTAAATGTTACACAAACCAGGTTCAATATTAAGATTCTGAATATACCAAGAGGTCAAGGTAGGTCGAAAATTATAAATCTTTCTGAAGATGTGAGGACTAAGAGATGTATCAAACAAATAAAGAACAAAGATAATTTGTGCTGCCCGTGAACCATAGTAACAGCACTGACCTACCACTCGAATGAGGTTCTCGGCAGACAACTGAGTGCTATGGATATTAAATTAGTTAGGCAAGGCAGGCCCATTCAAACAGAGCTAACCCTAGAGTTGTGCATAAGACTCGGTGGCTACAACGAGGAAGGTTTCACTTTAGAGGATATAAAGAACATGGAAAAGTTATTGAATATTCTAATAAAGGTTGTCTGTGTCGAAAATTTTAATTCAGTTATATACTCGAGTGAAGAGAGGGATACAAAAAATTATCTATACAAAAACGGGAACCATTTTGATGTGGTGAACAGTATGAAAGCTTTCTTAGGTAGTGTATATTACTGTGATACTTGTAACTCACCTTACAACAACAAGGATAAGCACAAGTGTAAGAAGTGTGTATTTTGTGTAAGAAGCCAGCACACTCTCCTGAAGATAAAGCTAAAGTTTACTGTGAAGATTGCAATAGGTATTGTTACTCTCAGGAATGCCTGAATCATCACTCAGATGTTTGTAAGACAATTTACAAGTGCAGAGGGTGTAATATGATTCTTCAGAGATCTAAGGAACACAAATGTGGGTACTCATTTTGCTACAATTGTATGGAGCCTTGTAAGACTGGCAAACATCAATGCTACGTACAGAAGAAGCAACAGAAAGGAGGAAAATGTGATACAAGGTGTGTTTGAACAGCGACTGATAAGGAACGATTTTTAGAAGGTTTTGCCTGCAAAAACAAGGAAAAACTTCTCAAAAATGCAAAGCTCACTAGTCTTCAGAAACAGTTGGGGAATGGAGACATTTCAGAACAAAAGTATAAAGTACTCTACACTAATACACTGACGGAAATTGTAACGGTATTAAACGGTTGCAGGTATACAGAGAAGTATATCTGGTTCGATTATGAAGCTGGGCAAGAGACTGGGGTGCACATTCCCAACCTCGTAATTGCACATTACATCGACGGGACCAAACTAAGCTTCAGGACGAATGAAGAATTTTGTAAAAGGGTGATTTTTAAGAACCATCAGGGGTACACAGCCATCGCACACAACGCATAAGGTTATGACTCACAATTCATTTTAAAATACTGTATAGAAAATACCTTGAAACCATACACTATTTACAAATGGACCAAACTGTTGATGCTTGAGGTAAATGGGCTTATTAAGGTTATCGATAGCCACAATTTTGTAGCTTCGCCTCTGAGCGAGTTTCCAAAAACATTCGGACTGAAAGAACTTAAGAAAGGCTACTTCCCCCATTTTTTCAATACATGAGAGAATCAGCATTACATTGGACCTATACCTGATACCAAATACTATGGAATTGATACAATGAAGGCGAAGGCTAGAGAAGAGTTCCTTGAGTGGTATTACCAAAAGGTTGAAGAAAATTTTATATTTGACCTTCAAAAGGAATTTATGGACTACTGTAACTCTGACGTAGATATTCTGCGTAGAGGTTGCCTAAAGTTGAGGAACAATTTTTAGAGATTTCTAATATTGACCCGTTCCAATACATCACGATGGCCAGTGTTTGTATGGGTATTTTATAGGTCCAAGTATCTCCAGGAAAATACAATGGCTGTGATAAAAAGTGATAAGAAAGAAATGTATAGTGAAGCTTCAATCGGGTGGCTAAACACCTTTGAGAACGTACAGCACGCTTTGAATAGTGGTGAAGTCATGATTTGTGGTGCAAAGGTAGGCGGATTCAACAAAGAGACTAATACTGTTTACCAATACCATGGTTGCTTTTGGCATGGTTGCCTTGATTGTTACCAGGAAGATACTATCAACAATGTCAACAATGAGACTATGGGAGACCTGAGGGAGAAGACCAAACGAAGAAGTGACCAAATTAGGGAAGCAGGTTATAATTTGATTGAGGTGTGGGAATGCAAATGGATTAAAAGCAAAGAATACAAATCGGTTTTGAGAAAGTGTACACCAGTAGTAGAGCCACTGAACCCTAGAAATGCTTTCTATGGAGGGAGGACTAACGCAAGCAAGCTTAAAGTCCAGAATAAAAAATTAAAATATATAGACGTATGCAGTCTCTACCCTACAGTTCAGTATTTCGATTACTACCCTGTCGGTCACCCTATAAAAATATACAAACCTAAGAGGTACAACTAAAATTGGTACGGTTCGATTAAGTGCAAAGTATTACCACCACGTAAGCTTTACCACCCAGTACTGAGAATTAAGAAGGAGAAACTGATATTTGGGTTGTGTGGAAAGTGTTTTAAGGATAAATGTGGTGCTTGTCAGCACTCTGACGGTGAAAGGGCGTTTGTTGGGACATGGATCACAGACGAAGTTAACAAAGCCATAGAGAAGGGGTACAAAGTAGTAGAGATTTATGAAGTTTGGCATTTCAAAGAAAAGAGTAATGATCTGTTTAAAGGATATGTGAAGAACTTTATGAAAATAAAGCTAGAAACGAGTGGTTGGAAAGATGATTTTGAAACTATTGAAGAGTACACCGCAGCAGTAAAGAAATGCCTGAATATTGACCTGAATCCCGAAGAAGTGTTTCCAAACCCTGGTAAGCGTGCAGTTTCTAAGATTTGCTTAAACTCATTGTGGGGTAAATTCGGACAAAGACAAAATATGACCCAGAGTGAGTATGTAGTGGATGTTAAAAGGTGGTACCAAATAATATTAGACGATAGGGTTGATATAAGCAATATGATTTTTATTCATGACAATATTGTACAAGTCACCTCTAAGTATAAAGATCATTTTGTTGAGGATAGTTTATCTACTAACGTTTTTATAGCTGCATTCACTACTTCAAATGCTCGATTATGACTTTATGATATGCTGGACAGGCTAGGTTCAAATGTGGTATACTACGATACAGATAGTGTTGTTTACATCGTAGAAGATACAATTGATGGTAGGAATAACGTTGAAACAGGTTGTATGTTGGGGGAATGGACTGATGAACTGGGAAAGGATGATCATATCACAGACTGGATCTCTACAGGACCTAAGAGCTATGGGTACATTACAAGTAAGAGAAAAGAAACTATGAAGGTGAAAGGTTTCACGTTAAACTACGAAAACTCTAAAGCATTAAAAATCAAATCTATGAAGAATATTGTGGATAAGGAGGCAGATAAGGTTAAACTGGAATATAAAACGATTACGAGAGATACAAAATCAAAACGCTTGATTAATAACGATGTTAGTAAAGAATTCAAATTTGAATATGATAAAAGAATAATTGTGCCTGAGGTAGATGGTATTACTGAAACATATCCTTGGGGTTATTGAATAAAATAAATAAATAGGAAAATAAGGTAGACACAAACCACAATCTTAAATAAGATTAAGATAAATAAAATAATTTTTAAGGTAGACACAATCTTAAATAAGATTAGATAATAACATAGGTAAAATATTTAAGAAAAATATTTAAGGTAGACTTAGAGCACACTGTAAGGAAAGTGAAATAATTTTTAAGTTTGAATTTAACCCTAGAAGGTGGTTTGCTCAGTGTAGGAATAATTCTTGAAAAAATCTTAGATTACATTTTAAGGTGAAGATTAGCCACACCTTTTACCACCTTTTATTGTGACTTTTTATTCAAACAAAATGGATGGTTTCAGCACACATTTTAATACTTTTTTAACCTTAAATAAGGTGAAGCTTAACCATGATCTTTCTCAGAACTTTTCAAAGGGCTTCAATCTTTTTTAAGTTTGAACCATATTTTAGTCAAATTTTTTTAATAAAACCTTATGACTCTTTTATGGTTGATCTTAATCACAACTTTTGATCAAGTTTTAAGATTACTTTGAACCACAAATTGTTTCACAATTTTACATATTTATAGACTAAATTTTTATGGTTACTTATCACCTTAAATAAGGTTTAACAAGATTTAGTTTTGAAAAACTCGTTGGAGAGGTTATGGTTGGTTTGAACTGTAAATGATATTTACTAATGATTGTGTTTTATGGTTGGTTTCAATCTTAAACACGATTTACTTTTAGAAACCTCATTGGAGAGGTTGTGGTTGGTTCAAACCATAAAAAATAAAATGAGTTTAAGGTAAGATATAATCTTAAACAAGATTTTCCAACAGATAAGTAAAATAATTTTTAAGGTTAAATAGGACCTTAAGAAATAAATAGAATTATGGTTGAATTTAACCCTAGAAGAGGGGGTGCTCCCAAGTGACCCACATACTACTTATGCAGACAGTCTTATAGATGGGGCAATCAGGGCTATGTGTAATCAGCATTGGGTATTAACAAACCGCTTCAGCTATGTCAAGTCCTTTATTTTTAGATAACTGTGGTTCCATGGCATCAACAGCCACATCTTCAGGTGAACATATATTTAAAGCTTTTTAGCTCACATGTTTTGGTTAAATGTTCACCTGAAGATGTGGCTCTTTGTGCCGTGAAACCGGTACTGAGCTTAAAATAATGGAATATATACAGCTGAAGCGGTTTATTAATACCAGGATATTTCTTTATATTCATGGTCAATTAAGAGCCTCTGCACCATGCACCCCCCCTCCCCCCTTCCCAGCAAGTTTTCCTGCAGTTCGCTACAGTCTTCTGAAGTTGCCACCTCCTTGCAGCCGAATCCACTACATGCAAACAGCCTCATGCGGCTTCCGAAGTTATCTCCAAGGTCTTTTACATGTATTGTAAACGGTGACGATCCTATAGCACTTCCTTAGGATTTTCCTAAAACTATCTTTATATCTGTCAATGTTGTTCCGTTGAGAGCGACGTGTTTACTCTACCTGAAAGGAAATGTCGAATCCAGTCTCAAAACTGGAACGATGCTCGGTGAGCTCGAATTTTGTTTACTAAACGACGGTTGGAACTGTATCAGATACCTCCCCAAAGCCAAGCAACACTATTAACCTGAGCCCCGATGTGAACGGCGCTGTGTATTTCGTGAACGAACAGATCTCTGATTGTGGTATCCATGCTGATATTTTTTTCATTTTACATTTTACATTTTTTTTAATTTTAGTGAACAAAATCCGTGTCCCACAGTATCACAAAATATAGGCCTATGCTTATGTGAATCTGTCTTACGATTCTTCCTGAAAACGGCTATGACCTGCACATTTTCCATTTTCTGGACACCACTCGTTTCTCCGGCGACCCACGATGGAGCGGACGTGTGCTACTAGCTATAATGGCCTTCCTTGCTGTCGGCCCCAGGAAAGGAAAACGGCGCGGAGAGCCAGCCGCTGCCGGACAAACAGCGACGCCCGGCGCGTCTCCGGCCACACAGGCGGCGCCTGTGGCCGGCCGTGTTGACACAGCTCTCAGCAGCCGGCGCGGCGGCAGGGCGTCAGTACCAGAGGGACAACTGCTTAGACGCGGAAAGCGCCCGACACATGCCACCAGGTGCCAGGTCGTTAACCCTTGCTAGCCGCAACATCACGTTACTGCTCGAAAAGTTGTGCTTCTGATAAGCTACGTAAATGACGCAGTAAATGGTAACACTTCCAGCAGCATTGGCAGCATTGTTTTTACATAAATGAATGTATAGGGGGGAGAAACTGGGAGCCGACGGCTTGTTTGTTTTGCACATAATTAAAACGGCACATTATTCAGTTATAATCAGTTGCGTATTTTATATCTTTACTGAATATAAACTGCATTTTATAAGTAGTAAAAACTGGTTGATTGCGTAACTTCTGCACTTTTGTGTAACCAAAGCAATTACTTTTGATGCAATTACAGTTTACATGTGCAATCATTATATACACACTGAAGCGCCAAAGAAACTGGTATACGCATGCGTATTCAAATACAAAGATACGGAGGCAGAATACGGCGTTGCGGCCGCAACGCCTATACAAGGTGTTACAAAAAGGTACGGCCAAACTTTCAGGAAACATTCCTCACACACAAATAAATGGATATGTGTCCGGAAACTCTTAATTTCATGCTAGAGCTCATTTTAGTTTCGTCAGTACGTACTGTACTTCCTCGATTCACCGCCAGTTGGCCAAATGGAAGGAAGATAATATTGACTTTGGCGCTTGTGTTGACATGCGACTCATTGCTCTACAGTACTAGCATCAAGCACATCAGTACGTAGCATGAACAGGTTAGTGTTCATCACGAACGTGGTTTTGCAGTCAGTGCAATGTTCACAAATGCAGAGTTGGCAGCTGCCCATGTGATGTATGGATTAGCACGAGGCAATAGCCGTGGCGCGGTACGTTTGTATCGAGACAGATTTCCAGAACGAAGGTGTCCAGATAGGACGACGTTCGAAGCAATTGATCGGCGTCTTAGGGAGCACGGAACATTCCAGCCTATGACTCGC
Organism: Schistocerca gregaria; assembly: GCF_023897955.1. Taxonomy (NCBI): domain Eukaryota; kingdom Metazoa; phylum Arthropoda; class Insecta; order Orthoptera; family Acrididae; genus Schistocerca; species Schistocerca gregaria. Next base: position 949,123,970 of record NC_064920.1, read on the forward strand.
GACTGGGGAAGATCTAAAACGATGAGGACACCTGCAATGGACGAGGCAATTCTTCGTGCAGTTGACGATAACCCTAATGTCAGCGTCAGAGAACTTGCTGCTGTACAAGGTAACGTTGACCACGTCACCGTATGGAGAGTACTATGGGAGAACCAGTTGTTTCCGTACGATGTACAGCGTGTGCAGGCCCTATCAGCAGCTGATTGGCCTCCATGGGTACACTTCTGCGAATGGTTCATCCAACAATGTGTCAATCCTCACTTTAGTGCAAATGCTCTCTTTATGGATGAGGCTTCATTCCAGCGTGATCAAATTGTAAATTTTCACAATCAACGTGACGAGAATCCGCACGCAATTGTGCAATCACGTAATCATCACAGATTTTCTGTGAGCGTTTGGGCAGGCATTGTTGGTGATGTCTTGACTGGGCCCCATGTTCTTCCACCTACGCTCAAGGGAGCACGTTATCATGATTTCATTTGGGATACTCTACCTGTGCTGCTAGAACATGTGCCTTTACAGGTACGACACAACATGTGATTCATGCACGATGGAGCTCCTGCTCATTTCAGTCGAAATGTTCGTACGCTTCTCAACAACAGATTCGGTGACCGACGGATTAGTAGAAGCGAACCAACTACATGGCCTCCACGCTCTCCTGACCTCAACCCTCTTGAGTTTCATTTATGGGGGCATTTGAAAGCTCTTGTCCACGCAACCCCGGTACCAAATGTAGAGACTCTTCGTGCTCGTATTGTGGACGACTGTGATTCAATACGCCATTCTCCAGGGCTGCATCAGCGCATCAAGGATTCCATGCGACCGAGGGTGGACGCATGTATCCTCGCTAACGGAGGACATTTTGAACATTTCCTGTAACAAAGTGTTTGAAGTCACGATGGTACGTTCTGTTTCTGTGCGTTTCCATCCTATGATTAATGTGATTTGAAGAGAACTAATAAAATGAGCTGTAACATGGAAAGTAAGCGTTTCCGGACACATGTCCACATAACACATTTTCTTTCTTTGTGTGTGAGGAATGTTTCCTGAAAGTTTGGCTGTACCTTTTTGTAACACCCTGTACAAGACAGCAAGTGTCTGGCGCAGTTGTTAGATCCTTTACTGCTGCTACAGTGGCACGTTATCAAGATGTAAGTGAGTTTCAACGCGATGTTATAATCGGCGCACGACAGATGGGAAACAGCATCTCCGAGGTGGCGATGAATTGGGAATTTTCCAGTACGACCATTTTACAGGTGTACCGTGAATATTAGGAATTCGGTAAAACATCAAATTTCCGACATCGCTCGGCCGGAAAAAGATACTGCAAGAACGGGGTCAACGACGTTTGAAGAGAACTGTTCAACGTGACAGAAGCGCAACCCTTACGCAAATTGCTAATCATTTCAATGCTGGGCCACCAACAAGTGTCAGCGTGTGAACTATTCAACAAAACTCCATCGATATGAACTTCCGGAGCCCAAGGCGCACTCGTGTATCCTTGATTACTGAACAACACAAAGCTTTACACCTCGCCTGGGCCCGTCAACACTGAGTTTGGACTGGTCGCATGAGTCTCGTTTCAGACTGTGTCGAGCGGATGGACGTGTACGAGTGTGGAGATAACCTCATGAATCCATGAACCCTGCATGTCAGCAGGGTACTGTTCAAGCTGGTGGAGGCTCAATAATGGTTTGGGGCGTGTGCAACTGGAGTAGCGACGGAGTCGCTGAGATAATCAGCACCGAGTACGTCATGAAAAACGCTTATCATCAGTAGTGCGGTTCTAGGCGCTTCAGTCGGGAACCGCGTGACCGCTACGGTCGCAGGTTCGAATCCTGCCTCGGGCATGGATGTGTGTGATGTCCTTAGGTTAGTTAGGTTTAATTAGTTCTAAGTTCTAGGCGGCTGATGACCTCAGAAGTTAAGTAACATAGTGCTCAGAGCCATTTGAACCATCAGTAGTTGGCTTCACCAGTACGCTGTATCAGCACATCTATAGTTCCTGCTAGAAATTTCACTTTCAGTGACTTTTGTGAGGTGGTCAAAAATTTTCCTGACTAGTAGAGTAGCAGCGCTTACACCTAAGGTCCTTGATTATTTGTTGGCAGATTCCAATCTCTAACTTCCCGTATACATCTTCCTCTTTTGTCACCTATAACAATAATAAACACTTGCATAGTAACTGTATTTATTCGCCGTCAGACATTAAAACAACTAAAACTGACGGGTGCTGATATCTGGGTAAACATTTAACACTTCAGGAAAGTGAACGAAGTAGGAGGAACTGACACTGGAAGTTCTATGAAGTTCCAGAAGTTCGGTTTCACAGGATGAAATCAGTGTCACTTTGAAGAACATCAGAGTGTCCCGCATGACACAGGCCATGCTGGCATAGGTACCCAGAGAAAAAGTACCAGTACTCGACATGAGAGAGCCGAAGACTCGTGGCAGTATAGAAGACCGAGATGACGAATTCGACAAAGTCCAACGGAGCAGGGCGATGCGATACTCGGAGTGCAGCAGCGGCGGCAGTAAGAAGACGGTAGTTTAGCGTAGACGTCCAGCAGCGGCGGCAGTAAGAAGCCGGTAGTTTAGCGTAGATGTTGATCTCCTTGAGGTGACTGCCCATAGAGATCTGACTTTCGACTCCTCTGCCAGTTATGTGGCCATTTTCGTAGTTCCCGGACGCTCAACTTGATTGGTCCGCCGTCACTTGGCGTATTTACAACCACTCATGACGGAGCCACTACATCGGCTATGTTCGTAGCCTCTACCATTCATGTAAAATAGAATGAGCTGACAAAAGTCATGGAATACCTCCTAATATTGTGTAGGACCTCCTTTTGTTTAGCGTAGTGCAGCAGTTTCATGAACTCAATAATTCGTTGGAAGTCATCTCAGCAATATTGAGCCATAATGATTCTATAGCCGTTCATAATTACGGAAGTGTTACCGGTGCAGGATTTCGTTCATGAGATGACCTCTCAATTATCTACCATAAATGTTCGACGGGATTAATGTCGGGCGAACTGAGTGGCAATATCATTCACTCGAACTGTCTAGAATGTTATTCAAACCAGTCGCGAAGAACTGTGCCCCGTTGACGTCTCAAATTGTCATCCAGTCGTTGCTCGGGAACATAAAATCTGTGAATGTCTGCAGATGGTCTCTAAATAGCTGAATATAAACATTTACGGTCAATGATCGGTTCAGTTGGACCAAAGGACCCATTTCATTCCGTGTAAACATGGCCTGCCCCATTATGGAGGCAACACCACCTTGCACAGTGCTTTGTTGATGACTTGCATCCGTCGATCTACCACCAGCTCTTACCGACTGAAATGGAATTGTCTCTGGAAGGCGTCAAGCGAATTTTTATCTGATTTTTTTGAATAGATATATTTTTGATGGATATGGAAGTTACGGTACTCAGTCTCATTACGAGAACCCTGTCTTCACCAATCACCGTACCTTGTCAAATGTTTGTGCCAGGACGCCCATAAAAGTATTTTGTACAATAGCATTTGTCCCTACATGGCATCTCCGAGGTAATTGGTGTACAAACTGATATGAGACACTTTGGGAAAGAGGAATTGATGCCAGTCGGAATGCCACTGCATGGCCCAACTACATTTAGAGACACTTTCGTTTCGATTCCAGGGGTACCCAAAACAGAAAGGAATATTTTCACGCACAACACGTCATAGTCAATCTTGAAATAGTGAAGGCAGAGAACGCAACCTTTATAGTAGTCCTTGCACCTTATACTGACTTACGAGTCCGTCCTTTCCTTGCGATGAAGCCCCAGTATGAAGTCATATATCGTGATGCAGTTCTGTGCTTCGGAGATGCCTTATCGTCTTGAACATAATCACAGTAGCCCATCTAATTCACAATACAATAAAACATATTCAGAAATTGTTTACTGAACTAGACTACAATAAGGTCAATGGCACAAGAGCAAAATGAAGTGTCATATACCCCTTGAGAAACTAGTGGAGATAACAGTAATGAGATTTTTTTGTAATATACTTCATCCTCTGTCCTTAAGGATCTAGCCGACTGTTAGTTTTTCGGCTGCATTGCAAAGTACAGTTGTATGCATCACACAAATTGTGTATAATCTCACTTACAATAAATAGGTTATTGCATATATCTTGAAACTATGTTTCTGCAAAGAAGATACTGACATCTGTTGAATCGAAATTAAGCTTCTGAAGATGACGAACTTATCAGGTAAGATTGGTAAAACGAAATAAATTTCCTAAAGTTGCTACTTACAACTGAATTTTATTCTGAAAATGTCTTAGCAAGTGGAATAAGTAAACACTCTTCAACAGACGAAAATTCGTGCTAGAATGATACCAATGCAGGTCCTGCAAAGCATCTGAAATTCATGGCTTCTCATAATATATCCTCCTGATACCTAGAAAACTCAGATTCATTTTTCTTCAGTGAAGCATCAATGGTATTATCGGCAAAATGAAAAAAAAAATGACAGGGACAGCACTAAATCATCACCCATCACATCACCTTTTCCCATTTACACCACACAGCTTGAGCATATTTTCTGAAGAAACTGACAACAACAAATATGTCACATAATAGATATCTACAACCAACATATTCTCTAAAAATCGTTAGGCATGAGGAATACATTATGAGTATGTCCTCAATATTAGCAGACGTTAGCCTATCGCAACATGTGAAATCAATACATATCCTTCATCTCACAAACACTATAACATTTCCATGTAAAAGTGTTACACAAAAAATGTTAAAATGACCTCATTATCATGAGAGAGAATACCAAATCAAGAGTAATAGTAATTACGGCACACTTTACACACACAATGCTGCCTTTGGATCAGAGATTACCACAACTCCTTGAACTGAGGTCTGCTCTCACATCAGTACATAAAAGTACAAAATTTATGCCTTACCTTCTTTCAGTTAGATTCAGCACTTAGCTCCTGGAATATCACATAAAGTTCCGAGCTCATCTCTTTTCTGTGGCTTCTTATCCATTCCCTGCTCAGTGCTCAGTAGTTTTCCTTCAGGACTACTGTATAAATATTCCAGCCCTTAATCCAGATTTTGGATAGTTGATCCATGATTTACTTCTTGTTCTTGCAACTGGTTTGAATCTTTAACAGGCTGAAGTTTCGTTATCACTTGCTTGGCTTTTCTTAATACTCCCTTAGAGGATTTAATTTTTCTAGTACTGACTGATCTTTAACTTTCAGCTTCAGTTACATTAAATTATTCATTGACTGTAGTGAATGTTGACTCATAATCACCCCTCAACTTTTTCCTCGTACATGTGTGATGAGGTCTTCAAATTTACTTATAAGCATCTGCATAAAACTGTTAACATATCTACTAGCTTGTTTACCTGTTGCCATAATTCATAAATAATATCCTTCTACTCTTCCAGCTCTCTCTAATTATCCAATTATCCTCTAAAAGTTCTTTTAATTTTCTGCCCTTAGTCTCTTTTTACTCTTCAATTTCTTCTCTTATGGATTTCATCATTCTTTCTTCCCATTACAATGCCCTCAGGGGTAAAGCAGCACATCTAGCGTGTGCTTGAGCACTATCAGATTGGCTAGGCACAGAAGTTAAAATTGGCTAATTTCAGTGATTACCATCTGTGTGTTGTGACTGGCCTGCAGTTAGTCCCTGCAAAATAGTACCATTATTAATTCCCCTTGTAGCTAAGTTTCTTCCATTTGAAATCACTAAGTGCAACTGGGATAATCACATGTGATGCAGGTAAACTCTTATCTTCACTATGCTTCAAATCCAGTTCAGATACAGCGTTATTTACTCTATCAGTACTCATGCACACACTCCAACTCCTGGTGTTGTCTGCACAGAAGTAGTTCCATTCCATCCTCACAAAAAATAGCTACTAGGTAGGGCTAAGGCAGCAAAACAGAAACATTTTCAGCACTGTTTCACAACAGCAAATACTATAACCAAAGAAAGTTGCATACAAAGTGAACAGTTGTATGGTTCCAACATAACAGAATCCGACATACACAACCCATAAGACATAACTAACAAATCTCATCGAGTTAAGCCCTGACAAAATTTTCATTAACGCAGAGGATTATTCTAAACTCGGCTTCAAACATCACTGATAGCATATTTCCATAAGGGAAAAAGGAAACAAGTGAATAAAATTAGTGTTTGGGACCCGAAGTTAACATGACTATTGGGGCAAAGAGATTTATACCCCACTCTCCATTATTGCCGGATGTATCCAAGATGGTGGTGATGAAGTCATCCAAGATCACGTCATTCAAGATGCCGGATTTTTGGCAGGAAGATAGATCGATTGGGCTACCTCCACTAAGCCAACACCCTCACTCACAAAATGGCGGGAAGTTCAAATTCCATCAGGACCATGTGACACACCTCTACTAACCTAAGAAAATGCCAGAAAGATAGGTCAATTGGCCGACATCCATTAACCCAAGTCATCCATCCGCCACCTTTTCCTAGGAATTGGCATGAAGTTCGAATTTTGGCAGTAAAGAAAGGTCATTTGGGCTATCTCTATTAACCTAAGAACATGGCGGGAAGGAAAGGGCGCTTGGGCTACCTCCACTAACATAAGTCATCCGGCTGCCACCTCTTCCTAGGGATTAGTGGGGAGAGGACTTATCCTGTGCTGGACATAAGTCTTTATTTTGCATGCACCAGTCTTTATTTAAACAATTAGAGGTTGAACCAGCATCCAGTGTGTTCAGCATGAGGTTCGGTTTCTAGCTGACCTAGTACACAGTACTGCCACCAGAGGGTGCTGTTGGCCATTCCATGATGTAATCCAAGATGTCAAATGACTGTGTAAAATAAGAACCGAGGCGACCCCTCGGAAATTGTATGTTGTTTGTGTTGTTGTTGTTGTCTTCAGTCCTGAGACTGGTTTGATGCAGCTCTCCATGCTACTCTATCCTGTGCAAGCTGCTTCATCTCCCAGTACCTACTGCAACCTACATCCTTCTGAATCTGCTTAGTGTACTCATCTCTCGGTCTCCCTCTACGATTTTTACCCTCCACGCTGCCCTCCAATGCTAAATTTGTGATCCCTTGATGCCTCAAAACATGTCCTACCAACCGATCCCTTCTTCTAGTCAATTTGTGCCACAAACTTCTCTTCTCCCCAATCCTATTCAATACCTCCTCATTAGTTACGTGATCTATCCACCTTATCTTCAGTATTCTTCTGTAGCACCACATTTCGAAAGCTTCTATTCTCTTCTTGTCCAAACTAGTTATCGTCCATGTTTCACTTCCATACATGGCTACATTCCAAACAAATACTTTCAGAAACGACTTCCTGATACATAAATCTATATTCGATGTTAACAAATTTCTCTTCTTCAGAAACGCTTTCCTTGCCATTGCCAGTCTACATTTTATATCCTCTCTACTTCGACCATCATCAGTTATTTTACTTCCTAAATAGCAAAACTCCTTTACTACTTTAAGTGTCTCATTTCCTAATCTAATTCCCTCAGCATCACCCGATTTAATTTGACTACATTCCATTATCCTCGTTTTGCTTTTGTTAATGTTCATCTTATATCCTCCTTTCAAGACACTGTCCATTCCGTTCAACTGCTCTTCAAGTCCTTTGCCGTCTCTGACAGAATTACAATGTCATCGGCTAACCTCAAACTTTTTACTTCGTCTCCATGAATTTTAATACCTACTCCAAATTTTTCTTTTGTTTCCTTTACTGCTTGCTCAATATACAGATTGAATAACATCGGGGAGAGGCTACAACCCTGTCTCACTCCTTTCCCAACCACTGCTTCCCTTTCATGCCCCTCGACTCTTATGACTGCCATCTGGTTTCTGTACAAATTATAAATAGCCTTTCGCTCCCTGTATTTTACCCCTGCCACCTTTAGAATTTCAAAAAGAGTATTCCAGTCAACATTGTCAAAAGCTTTCTCTAAGTCTACAAATGCTAGAAACGTAGGTTTGCCTTTTCTTAATCTTTCTTCTAAGATAAGTCGTAAGGTCAGTATTGCCTCACGTGTTCCAACATTTCGACGGAATCCAAACTGATCCTCCCCGAGGTCTGCATCTACCAGTTTTTCCATTCGTCTGTAAAGAATTCGCGTTAGTATTTTGCAGCCGTGGCTTATTAAACTGATAGTTCGGTAATTTTCACATCTGTCAGCACCTGCTTTCTTTGGGATTGGAATTATTATATTCTTCTTGAAGTCTGAGGGTATTTCGCCTGTCTCATACATCTTGCTCACCAGCTGGTAGAGTTTTCTCAGGACTGGTTGTCCAAGGCCGTCAGTAGTTCTAATGGAATGTTGTCTACTCCGGGGGCCTTGTTTCGACTCAGGTCTTTCAGTGCTCTGTCAAACTCTTCACGCAGTATCGTATCTCCCATTTCGTCTTCATCTACATCCTCTTCCATTTCCATAATATTGTCCTCAAGTACATTGCCCTTGTATAAACCTTCTATATACTCCTTCCACCTTTCTGCCTTCCCTTCTTTGCTTAGAACTGGGCTGCCATCTGAGCTCTTGATATTCATACACTTGGTTCTCTTCTCTCCAAAGGTCTCTTTAATTTTCCTGTAGGCAGTATCTATCTTACCCCTAGTGAGATAAGCTTCTACTTCCTTACATTTGTCCTCTAGCCATCCCTGTTTAGCCATTTTACACTTCCTGTCGATCTCATTTTTGAGACGTTTGTATTCCTTTTTGCCTGCTTCATTTACTGCATTTTTATATTTTCTCCTTTCATCAATTAAATTCAATATTTCTTCTGTTACCCAAGGATTTCTAACAGCCCTCGTCTTTGTACCTACTTTATCCTCTGCTGCCTTCACTACTACATCCCTCAAAGCTACCCATTCTTCTTCTACTGTATTTCTTTCCCTTATTCCTGTCAATTGTTCCCTTATGCTCTCCCTGAAACTCTGTACAACCTCTGGTTCTTTCAGTTTATCCAGGTCCCATCTCCTTAATTTCCCACATTTTTGCAGTTTCTTCAGTTTTAATCTACAGGTCATAACCAATAGATTGTGGTCAGAGTCCACATCTGCCCCTGGAAATGTCTTACAACTTAAAACCTGGTTCCTAAATCTCTGTCTTACCATTATATAATCTATCTGATACCTTTTAGTATCTCCAGGGTTCTTCCACGTATACAACCTTCTTTCATGATTCTTAAACCAAGTGTTAGCTATGATTAAGTTGTGCTCTGTGCAAAATTCTACTAGGCGGCTTCCTCTTTCATTTCTTAGCCCCAATCCATATTCACCTACTATGTTTCCTTCTCTTCCTTTTCCTACACTCGAATTCCAGTCACCCATTACTATTAAATTTTCGTCTCCCTTCACTATCTGAATAATTTCTTTTATTTCATCGTACATTTCTTCAATTTCTTCATCATCTGCAGAGCTAGTTGGCATATAAACTTGTACTACTGTAGTAGGTGTGGGCTTCGTATCTATCTTGGCCACAATAATGCGTTCACTATGCTGTTTGTAGTAGCTTACCCGCATTCCTATTTTCCTATTCACGATTAAACCTACTCCTGCATTACCCCTATTTGATTTTGTGTTTATAACCCTGTAGTCACCTGACCAGAAGTCTTGTTCCTCCTGCCACCGAACTTCACTAATTCCCACTATATCTAACTTTAACCTATCCATTTCCCTTTTTAAATTTTCTAACCTACCTGCCCGATTAAGGGATCTGACATTCCACGCTCCGATCCGTAGAACGCGTGTTTTCTTTCTCCTGATAACGACATCCTCCTGAGTAGTCCCCGCCCGGAGATCCGAATGGGGGACTATTTTACCTCCGGAATATTTTACCCAAGAGGATGCCATCATCATTTAATCATACAGTAAAGCTGCATGTCCTCGGGAAAAATTACGGCTGTAGTTTCCCCTTGCCTTCAGCCGTTCGCAGTACCAGCACAGCAAGGCCGTTTTGGTTAATGTTGCAAGGCCAGATCAGTCAATCATCCAGACTGTTGCCCCTGCAACTACTGAAAAGGCTGCTGCCCCTCTTCAGGAACCACACGTTTGTCTGGCCTCTCAACAGATACCCCTCCGTTGTGGTTGCACCTACGGTACGGCCATCTGTATCGCTGAGGCACGCAAGCCTCCCCACCAACGGCAAGGTCCATGGTTCATGCGGGGGGGGGGGGGGGGGGGAAATTGTATAGTGTCCCAGTAATAATTAATGCCCACTTTCTTGATGTCTCAGCTTGCATGGACGGAAATTCTTGGTCTAACAGAACCTGTTTACGAAAATAGCGCACCATAACATCGAATGCAGTGTTCCTAGCGGTCCTAATCTGGTACCCGATCCATCACAAGTTACTCTTCCTGCTTTCAACACATAAAAACATTCCCACCGCTATGTAGAGTCTCCTATATCCCAGCACAAAACAATGTCTTGTGAATGAATCGAGAATTATGATTGACTCTTATCGAACTTACCTGCCGAATTACTGATGCCGCCGGTATCGAAGCACTGTGTGCCTTTTCTTTCTTTCTGCAGACGAGACTTTCAGCAGGAAAAAAAAACTATTGTACACAGATCGCCATATTGTACCGACAATTAAACCTTGCAAAGTGCCCCTAGATATCGTCAAATATGGAAAGTCTCCTACTCAAATACACTGCTCTCCAACTGAGGACAGGAGCTTGAATATTAGAGCGATCTCCAATCCAGCAATATATCACTATGTATGGTGTGGTTCAAAATGGTTCAAATGGCTCTGAGCACTATGGGACTCAACTGCTGTGGTCATCAGTCCCCTAGAACTTAGAACTACTTGAACCTAACTAACCTAAGGAGATCACACACATCCATGCCCGAGGCAGGATTCGAACCTGAGACCGTAGCAGTCGCACGGTTCCGGACTGCGTGCCTAGAACGGCGAGACCACCGCGGCCGGTATGTACGGTGTGAATGTTGTAAACATACAATTACTATACTGCACCATACAAAGTCATCCCTTTTATTTCATTCATACATATACTGCGAAGACATACAGCATCGTATATACGCCTCACTGTACTAGGTATTTCCCTGGCAGCGGTCATCCACACCCGACAAATTACCAGAATACCCTCAGAAGCCCGCAGTCTCTCTCAGAAATGTTCTACAAATTCAGCCTCACTTCCCATCAGCAGCACCGCATAACCGTTTCTGGTTTGGACCTGATAGCTTGCTTGTTTTCTTCACCCATCTCCAGACTCTGGGATTACAAGAACAAATGTATTTTCACATGGATTGCCATAATATTATACCATTTTCGCGATACTTCTCGATATCAAGCACACAGCAGTAGTCTCTCAATCACTCACACAACATAATTCCGAAGAGATGGACTGGAAATTATTTCTCTACAAACCTGAAACCTTAGCGCTTATCCCTCCTGCGAAGACCTTTGTGTGAGAACTCGAAACAAATAGAGGGTAATGATATTTCCACTTGCAGAATACCGATGTCGGTGATGCAACAGATTCCAAATTACACCAAAAGTTTACAAAGCCAACTGAGGCGTTTCTCATGCCTAGAAAACTAGCAAACATGTCTTTCACCTTCTAGATGCACACACCACACTCCATGTTCCTTCAACTAAATAAAGCCGTGAAATGTGCAGAAACAATGAAGTGAAAAATTTACATGGGAGTGAATAGCGATCCAGCGCAAACACTCCTCAGTTTCCCGTGCGATCACGAAAGGTATCCAACACATACTACGTTTTAGTCCGCCATTCGGTCGTCCAGAGGACCACACTGTTAAGTCATCTACATTCCCACACCCCAACAGCCCTCTCCATTCATGCAGACCCTGCTGCTAGCTGGAAACTTGAATCATTCCCACCAAAGGACACATGACTGGTGCATCCTGACTGTACAGTGGGAAAATTGACGTGTAGCAACTTATCCCTCTCCACAATGTATCACCAATCTACCATTAAATCGTACCTCAATACAGCTCCACCTCAATCGAGCACCCTGTCCACTCTCTGTTATCCTTTAAGTTAGATGAGGTATGTTTTGAGGGAGATAGTTCTCTGTCTTCCAGAAAAGCGTCAAATACAGAAGTAAACTCGCGTGTATCACTGGTACCTCAATAGACCTACAGTATAATGCTACCTTGACAGAGAAAAAATTGACTGCTTCGTTCATTCCCTTTGTTTCCATGTCGACATTTTATTAGATTCCTATTGCTGCCACGTACTTGTCCCCATGTACAAACTGTCCTGCGTGAACCAGAAGATACGCAAGTACTTCCTCAATATCCCAATATTTCGTTGTATATTCGGTCAATTTATACCTCTTCCCCATCATTTTTCGCAATTCTACCTATTTTTTATGACCGTTCCATCCATGCAATCATGACATAACCGTTCTGTGTTCTAAAACTGCTTGAAAATGTAGTACATCTGCCAATACCTAGCCCAAATGCACTGATCGGGAGGCATAGTATAGCACTGTACTCAGTTGTATCTTGTAGCCTTCATATTTGGAGAGCATCTGCTCTGTTTTCTGTATATCTGTGTGTATGCATGTGTTGCGGATGACTCCCAGGACCCACAGTAGTCAGGAGTTAGTGTTTGAGTGTGGATCCGCCAAACATTATATCCAGAGCAATGTCACGATGCCGACCTCACAAGGAAATATCTAGTGCCATAAGTATAGCTACAGTGCTGTCTGTCTGCGCAGAATATGTACGAATGATGTAACTGGGTCATTTTTGTATTGTGCAGGATAGGAATAGTACGTTTACTACATCAACACGGTAGGTGGTGATATATTACTTGGTTGGGGATCGATTTCACGCTCTAATATTCAAGCTCCAGTCCTCATTGGGAGAGCAGCCTAATTGAGTAGGAGTCTTTCCATATTTGACGATCTGTAGGCTACATTGCAAGGTTTAATTGGCAGTGCAATATGACGATCTGTGTAAAATAGATTTTTTTGCCGCTAAAAGTCTCGTCTGCAGAAAGAAAAAGAGAAGCAGACGGTGCTTCCACACTGGCGACATCAGTAATGCGGAGGGTAAATTCATTAAGAGCCAATCATAATGTGCAAATCCTTCACAAGAGATCCGTTGCGCTGGGATATTGGAGTCTCTTCATAGCCGTGAGAACGGTTGTGTATGTTGTTAGCATGAAGGGTACCATGTGATGGACAGGGTGCCATGTTAGGATCGTGAGGAAGAATGCATTCGACTTTACTCTGCGCTATTTTCGTAAAAAGGTTCTGTTAGGGCAAGAATTTCTGTGCATACAAGCCGAGACATCACGAAACCTCCTACAAAAGAGCATGTTAGGTCTTTCTGGGGCACTATATAATTAGGTAGAGTTTCACTTGGTTCTCATTTTAGATAGCCATGTGGCTTCCGTATAAGACTGAGAACGTTGCCAGATGCACTTCCGCCGGTCGCCTGGCCGAGAGGTTTAAGGTATTTCAGTTCAGAACCCCACTGCTGCCACAGTCGCAGGTTCCTACCTTGGGCATGGATGTGTGTGATGTCCTTAGGTTAGTTAGGTTTAAGTAGTTCTAAGTCTATGCGAGTGACGACCTCAGATGTTGAGTTCCACAGTGCTTAGAGCCATTTGGACCATTTTTGATGCACTTGTGATGGTAGGGAGCTACGCACAGTGCTGCGTCAGCCGCACGTCACAGATTGCTTGTTAGAATCGCTAGGGAGAAAGCAGCCTGTGCTATTCTGGAATGGATTTCTGTACATCGTTTGGCAATTAGCTGTTCGCCGGACCACAGGTAGAGTGAGCAGCTGCAGACACAAGTGCGTGCGAAACAGAGGATGACTTGGCGCTTATTTAGATAGACATGTGACAGTATAACACTCGGAGAACTTTCACATGCCGTCAGTAGCGGAGTGAGAGTCATGGCTCACGATGGCTTGTGTGCGGCACTGACTTGAACCCTTGGAGCATCTGCGCTCTGCAAATAGGTCTTCGCTCTCGTCTGGTCGCATCATCAATGGTGCCTAGGTCAGCACATATTTTGAGAGGAATTGCAGACACCTGTGCATGGGCTGACAGCTAATGGTGCATCTTGACTTCTGGGAACGTGTGCGGTACCGTGCTGTGCGGTCCTGTTGACAGGGGCCGGCAGGCAGTGTGTGTGCACATTGTTGGCATGTCTCTTGCATTAGTTTGTGAGCAGGTCTGTAGGCTGTGCTATGTATTATTTGGACAGTTTACGAGTTGATTTCGTGTCTGCTCGTCAGTGTAATGCATTATTTTGGAGGAGTTTACATGTCTGTACTGTAATTATTTCGGAAATTTAGGAGTTGTTTGAGTGTCTGCAGAGTGTTATTTAGGCATAGTTTACAGGTCTTCAGGCTGTGTGGCGTGACACAAAGCATGTCAGAGTATGTGTTTTGTATCAGTGTGATAAGTATGCTATCTCAAATCCATCCCTAAATAAATTGTTCCACAATATATAAAGTACACTCCTTCCTCCCTCCAGCAGCCCAGCACTGGCTGAGTGATTTTCCCCTCCAGACAGTCATCTTGGATTATGTCACGGAATGGACAACAGCGCCCTCTGGTGACACTATTGTGTACCAGGTCCATACCTCGTGGCGGACCACACTGTTTCCCACCATTTCACCCCCACCATCTTGGGTTACATCACAGAACAGAAGACAGCGCTCTCTGGTGGCAGTACTGTGTACTAGGGCGAGACCTCATGGCGAAAACACTGTTTCCCGCCGTCTTGGATAACAGTAATTGCTTCATCAGCTGACGTCATGGCCATCACCTTGGATTACGTCACGGAACATATGACAGTGCCCTCTGGTGGTGTACTAGGTCAGTAAGAGTCTGGACCTCATGGTGAACACACTGGATGCTGGTGAATTGCCTCTAATTGTGTAAATGAAGACTGGTGCATTCAAAATAATAAAGAGTTATGTGCAGCACAGGCGAAGTCCTTTTGCCGCCAACCACTAGAAAGAAGTGGAGATGGAATGACTTAGGTTAGTGGAGGTAGCCTAAGTGCAGTTTCTTCCCTTCCCTTTTCTTAGGTTAGTAGAGATACCCCAAGTGACCCCTCTTTACCAACAAAATTCAAACTTTGCACCAATCCCTAGGAAGCGGTGGTAGTCGGATGACTTGGGTTAGTGGAGGTACCCCATGTTCCCTTTCTTTCTCGCCATTTTTTTTACGTTAGTATAGGATGCATTATCCTCATGGAATTTGAACTTCCCCCATTTTCTGGGGGAGAGGGTTAGGTTGATGAAGGTAGCCCAAATGTCCTATCTCCCTGCCAAAATTCAAACTTTCTGCCAAAAGCCACCATTTTGGATGATGTCATCAGATGGTGTCACAGCCGCCGTCTTGGATGACATCATGTACAATTGCCAAATCTACAGACCGCCATCTTGGATGATGTCATCGCCACCATCTTGGATACATCTGGCAACTATGCAGAGTCATGTACAACTCTCTCTGCCCCAATACTAAGATGCATAGAACCGATCATCAAATTTTCTTCTATGCCCACAATGTCTCATAAATTCAAAACAAAACCCAAAATTACTACATTTCATTAATCCTAAATTATGTAGCAACCTCAAAACATCTGAAACAGTATACATACTTCAATGAATCAAAGGGCCACATGTGACCACGGGCAGGGGAATTGTTTCTCAAAATGTTCTATCTCTGATTACATCTACATTTTATGGTATTACTACTCACATTCCAGTATCAAGTGTCCATTCTATCTTTAGAGAATATCCACGAAATAAGGAAAGAATTATACAGGAAGCACCTCTGTCCTTTCTGTGTCTGACTCCACTGTGGCACTACAAGAAGAAACAGTGAGGTAGATTTTGACCCATAGAAGCGATAATAACATTTACACTACAATAAACAACACAGTACTGTTGAAGACAAATCCCAAAAATTCAGCTCATTTGATGTCTGGAAACGTGTGAGTACTACAGGTGAAACTATCACATAATTTTCATATAACAATCTCAAGAGTACCTATACAAAATCCTCCACATCTTCCACAACTTGAAACTAATTTCTGCAGGCAAATCAATGAAACGTTTCTTGCAGAGAAGCTACAAGAGAAAAATATGAAATTGCCTACATAGGCCTGCTGCCACAAGTAAATAACTTTATGTCACGTAATACTCAGCCGGCAAGTGTGGCCGAGCGGTTCTAGGTGCTTGTCTTGAACCGTGCGACCGGTACGGTCGTAGGTTCGAATCCTGCCCCGGCCATGGATGTGTGTGTTGTCCTTAGTTTAGTTAGGCTGAAATAGTTCTACGTTCTAAGGAACTGATGACCTCAGATGTTAAGTCTCATTGTGCTCAGAGCCATTTGAACGTAATACTCACAAACGTGTTATTGGTAGTCACTTAACAAATGGCGACTGAAGAATATAAATAACCTTTTCGTAGTCACTGTGTCTACCCTCAAATTTACTCTCTCTAGGTCTACCCTCTAATACCAAGTTGGTTACACAAAGAATTCAATTCTCTCAAAGCACGTGTGGAAGATAATTGTACAATGTCTTTAAAACCGATGAAATAAGTTTTCGTCAGCTTCGATCCAACGAGAGGGTATAAGAATGATGAACATGTGCGTAAATTTTCAAGCATACTGGTGTAAAAATTAGCGAAGGCACCAAGACATAGAAAGAAGTACACCCACATTTCAAATTTTCCGCCATGTGCTTCATAGTTTGAGTGTTAAATAATTACACAGAAAACAGTCTCATCTTAATTACTATTCTACAAACAAAGAAAATAAAACAAACAGGAACAGTGTAGAAACGCTTATCAAATGAAGCAATACGTCTTTGAACTGTACAATGATGTCTGCGGAGAAACTAAGTTATTCAGTGTAGCCAAGTTTCTAATCATTTTGATATTTTAATCTCCAAAATAATATAACATGTCTGTTATCAACCAGAAGGTTCCAGTGAAATTAATTCCGGCAGTTTAAACCATCTGAACCCAATTACTGTCTGTAAATTGAACTTACAGTAGAAATATTTGTAAGCTGTTTCCATGGCACCAGGACTATAATAGAAGCTTTTTTTCAGGAGCGGCTCACCGTAAATTCCTCTCCTGTGCCATCTCTGCATCTCGGAGTAGCACTTATAGCTTTCAGTCTCAATTATTGGCTGCATGTATTCCAATCTCTCTTTACCTCTACAGTTTTTACCCTCTATTCCTCTCTCCGGTACCATGGAAGTTATTCCGTGATGTCATAACAGATGTGCTACCATCCAGTCCTTCCTTCTTTTCAATGTTTTCCATATATTCCATTCCTCTACAATACTTCAGAGAACTTTCTCAGTCCTAACCTCAGCAGTCCATAAAATTTTCATCGTTCTTCTGTTGTACCACATCTCAAATGCTTTAATTCTCTTCTGTTTCGGTTTCACTACCATATAATGCTGTGCTCCAAATTACATTCTCGGAAACTTTTTCCTCAAATTAAGGCCTATGTTTGGTAGTAGTGAAATTCTCTTGGTCAGGAATGCTGGTCTCATCTTTATATTCTCCTTGCTCCGTATGCCAATGGTTACTTTTTTCCCTTGACAGCGGAATTCCTTAACTTTACTTACTTCGCTATCACCAATCCTGACGTCAAGTTCCTCGCTGTTCTCGTTTCTTTTGCTTCTCACTACTTTCGTCTTTATTCGATTTGCTCCCAGTCTTTTTCTGTATTCGTTAGACTGTTCATTCCATTCAGCAGATCCTGTAATTCGTCTTCACTTTCACTGAGAATAGCAGTGTTGTCAGAGAATATTATCATTGACATCCTTTCAGCAGGAATTTTAATTCAACTCTTGAATTGGTAGGTGCTGAATTAGACATAGGGCCATCTTTAATGCAAAGAGGAATTAACACAGTAATAGTTTCTTCTACAGTTCACGTTAGCCGAGGCCTTATTTCGGAAATATGACAGGTCATGGAATGAAACTCTCTCTAGTTTCCAATGGCATTATATTTCTCGGTATAAGGTACTTACGGCCCTTGTCTGGCGTTTTACGCGACGAGGAAAGCTGTAATGCTTCCATGAAACGCAAGGTAACAAGAACCTTCAGCTGTGCACAGAAGCATGCATTCACATTCAAGTAAGAAATTATCGGGTAATATAGCATAATATCCGCAGAAGACAATATTTCTTATCGTCTACAAAGGGGTAAGAGGATCAAAGTCCTTGAATTAATGTAGTACCTAGCACAAAGTCTCTTCGCAGAATATACAACATGGCGAATTTAGTGTTTTCGGGCTGGACGTATACTAGGAACAATATTACTACTTACGTTGTTGCTACTTGCAGCGATTCTTCTTCAGTTGCTACTTCAGTTACTTTTTTCATTAATACGGAAAGCAATATAATTCGTACATGTAGTGAATTTAATGTTTTTAGTATGCACGCCTAGAAAATAATAGTGTTACTACTAACATTATTAACATTTGCAGCAATTCTTCTTCTGTTGCTACTTTAGTTAAGTTTTCCACAAATATCGGAATCAATATAATTCGTTTTACAGTTACAAAATGGATACTATTTATTCTTGTCTACATGACAGACCTAATGACCAAATTCTTAAACCTACGTTTCATGTTACTTTGATGGGTGGTATTAACAAATTTCCATTTTATAGGAGTTAAAATTACTTATATGTTCCACTTTCAAGTATGGTGGCTCACTGTTCTCTGTCAGCAAAAGGAGGCAATAAGTTTTACAATTGTCATATGACAAGAACTTCAGAATTCAATTCTCTCAGGTAAATATATTCTTATAAATAACTTATGTACAAAAACCTTTGTTACTGTTCGTCACTTAATTGTTAAGTATACATTGTTGCTACTGTGGTACTCACCCGAAGTGTGGTTTGATACAGATCTCTGTGCTAGTCTACCCTGTGCATCTTTTTCTACCGATGTATAACTACTACTACACTATATGCATTTAATCTTGCTCGCTGAGTCGCTCATTGATCTCCCTCTACAGTTTTCCCCTTCACCCCCTGACTTCCGTCCATTATGAAATTAACTAATCCTTCCTGTCTCAAGCTGCGCTGCAACTACAGTCAAGGTGAGCAAAGTGGTAAGTACCGGGTCTTACCTCTGTCACTATTCACACCTAGTTTCTCAAAGAGAGTCACTCGCCAGCACACCACCCACATTACGCCATCAGCCGGGTCGCTCTGCTGCCACTTGGATCGAAAAGTATAACAAGCACCAATGTACACTGTGTAAAATAAATTTTAATGAAGCACAAAAACAAACAGTTCTTCATGAGACGAAGACAACCTCGTTACGTTAGTACAAAATCATGAAAAATTAATTAATTGAAAACACGCAAATTACATCACAAAAGTGAAATACGAGGGGCGGTTGATAAAATGCGGAATATGTTGTGGGACATTTTCAGAATTCTTGTATAGCACCACATTTCAAAAGCTTCCCTTCTCTTCTCGTCTGCCGGCCGCTGTGGCCGACCGGTTCTAGGCGCTTCAGTCCGTAACTGAGCTGCTGCCACTATCAGTTATTCTGCTACCCAGATAACAAGTCTCACCTACAACTTTACGTGTCTCGTTTTCTGACCTAATTCCCTCAGCATTATCTCATTTCATTCGGCTACATTCTATTATTCTTGTTTTCCGTTTCTTGATGTCTATCTTATATCCTCCTATGCAGACAAATCCATTTCGTTCAACTCTGTCCCAAGTCCTTTACTGTCTCTGACAGAATTACAATGTCACTGGCAAAATTTTTATTTATTCTCCCTGAAATTTAATTCCTCCTCCAAATGTTTCTTTTCTTTCCTTCACAGCGTGCTCAATGTACAGATTGAATGACATTAGCCGTAGGGTACAACACTGTCTCACTCCCTTCTCAACCACTGCTTCCCTTTCACGCCCCTTGAACTTTATATCTGCCGTTTGTTTACTGTACAAGTTGAAATAGCCGACAGCTTTCTACCTCATTAAGGATGGCTCTGTACCAACATCTGAAACACTGAATATGAGATTGTCAGTGCTACAAGATGGATGTAAGTAGAGTGGAAAAGGGAGCATACGCGGAAATTGTTTTTCTCGCTAGCAGAAGATGATGAAAACTTTCTCTACTGCTGGATAATGCAATTATACTGCATGAAAACGCTAAATTCCACCCAGCAGACGTCGTCAAGTAATGTGTAATGTGTTGGGGTAGCAAATCCTTCCACACCCACCCTACTCACCAGACCCCAATCCATGCGAATTCAGATTCATTCCAGAACTGAAGAGACCATTACGTGGGAGGCGCTTCTCAAACAGTGCGAATATCCTGACAGCATTTCGGCGACAGGTGGCGCACATTGGTGGCAATGCTAAGGCATTCCGTGCTATATCATCGTTGGCAACGCCGTCTGGATACACAGGGGAGACTATTTTGAAGCTCAGTGGTTGATTTTGATTCATTTTTGTTCCATTTGTACTCGTTCGCAGTAAATTTACACAGAGTTCCAATGCTTGTGTTTCATTTCACCTTTTCTCCGCGACCTCCTGTACCTGAACCCTACTGTATGTTGGCATTCAGATGCCGACTGCCTCATCGATCCGAAGCACTCGTGGAATTCCCATGCTGTTGCATATCGTAAGTTATATCATAGCTGCCGTGACTTATGGGATGATCCTGGCATGTTGGAAGACAGTAATGTCCGCGGCATCCTCAGTATGAAGATGTAGAAGGAAGGGCAGCACATGGTCACCGAGAGCATTGAAATAAACATCTTTGCTCATATTCATGAAGTCGAGTGACTAGGGCCTTCTGTCGGGTAGACCGTTCGCCGGGTGCAAGCCTTTCGATTTGACGCCACTTTGGCGACTTGCGCGTCGATGGGGATGAAATGGAGATGATTAGAACAAGACAACACCCATTTTCCGATCAAGCCGGGAATCGAACCGGGGCCCTTAGGATTGGAATTCTGTCGCGCTGACCACTCAGCTACCGGGGGAGGACATATTCATGATAACCTGAATGAATGATAAGAAAACACTCCTAAAATATCACAGAACCACCAGCGGTCTAAACTACACCGTCTACACACTGCGTGGTAACACCGTATTGAGCCGTAGCTTCGCTCGACACCTTGCACCATTTGAAAAGAGTCAAAAAACTTAGACTCGACTGCCCACACTACACGCTCCCAACCAACTAATGTCCAATGTGTTGTTTGCTCATTTTAGACATGCAGCTTTATATGTCGCTGCGAGCAACCTGTTTTTGAGAGGTAACCTACTGTCCATTACATGCAGTTCAATTACCAATGCCCACTCGGGAACTGGTTGAGGTGTGCTTACATTCATTGGCAGCAGCACCTCTTGTCGCCTCTGAAACCGAATATCATTGGTAATGTGTGACTCTTCTCTGGCCCCCGTCGGTTAGGATATTTTTACGAGCACTGTTTTCACGTCGTCTTACATGTCTGTGGGTGGTTCACCTTTCCTTCTAGTCACACTGGACACTCCGCCTTCGTATATCAACAAAACGGACAATTTCATTTATAATGTGATCATGGGAACGCTGCAACACGATAGCTCATTTCTGACGTTTTGTCGCGTCTCCATGTCGATTCATTTTTTAGCACTGATTTCCAAAAAGCGATTGGCATATGCACGCCACATCACTGCTACCTGTCACGACAATAGTGGAAGATCACAAGACCACTATGTATCAGTCTTACATCATGTACTGCAGTCCAAAGAAGACAGAGGTTTCTTAAAAAAAAGTGTCTAATATTTTATCCTGTGATCTGACACCGCGAAGCGCATTCAGTAACTGTTGCAACGCATTTTTTTTTCTGAAAGCTAGTTGTTTTTATTCAGGATTCCAACACACCATATTATTCCCTACTCTTTTTGTTACAAAACTCTACTTTTCAACATACTCTCCGTTCAACGCGAAGACCTGACGCCTCCTTACTGAGAGGACCTGTATACCCGCATTGTACCACTCTACTGGTCGACGACGGAGCTAACGTCCAGCTGCGTCAGTAACCTCTCCAATATCCACGTACTGCTTCCCGCAGAGTCCATCCTGCGTTGGTCCAAACATATGGAGGTCGAAAGGTATGAGATCGGCACTGTAGGGTGGATGAGGAAGAAAAATCCAGTGAAATTTTGTGATCTCCTCTTGGGTGCGCAGACTTTCGCGAGGGTTTGGATTTTCATAGAAAAGGAGAAATCGAGCAATGAGGTCTCTGATTGAAATGTGGTGTTATAGAAGTATGCTGAAAATTAGTTGGGTAGATTACGTACCGTAACTAATGAGGAGATACTGAATGATATGGGGACAATGGGGACAAAAAAAATTAGAAAATTTAGAAAATTTGGAAAACCGGCACTTGATGCTGACTGGCGAACGATTCTACTGCCGCCAACATACATAGCACTTAAGGACCACAAAGATAAGATACGAGAAATTTTGGTTCATAAGGAGACGTACAGACAGTCGTTTCTCCCTCGCTCTATTTGCGAGTGGAACAGGGGGGAAATGAATACAGTAAGCAGATACAGAAGGATATAATTTGCAGCAGCTGTTCGGAGATGAAGAGTCTTGCAAAGGATAGAGTGACATGGAGAACTACATCAAACCAATATTCACATTGACAAGATTAAAACTCTGCTTAACAGAAGAAAATATAATGCTCCTACAGACATTCGGCTTCACATCTAAATTACCCCCAGAACGGGTACTAATTAGAATTACAGAGTACATTCAGAATAACTTCAATCTCAGCAAGTCAACAGGAGCGATATTTTAGACTTCGCCAAAGCATACGACAGAGTTGGGAAATAAAATTTCATAGTTACACTTTATCAAACATCTCACATATCACGCCACTGCGTTAAAATAACAGACAGCTTTTTACAAAACACACAATTATTCGGTGCAGTACTAAGCAAAAGATCACCAACCAAGACACCAGAAGCAGGAATACCACAATGTTGTGTAATCTTGCCAATAGTATTCAATCAGTCTACATGCCGACGACGCGGCCTTCTTAACATCCGGCAGCAGCATCGACACAACAATAGATAGAGCCGAGAGACAAATTGATGTTATGGAAATATGGGCACAGCATAATAAAATTTAATACAAAAAAATGGTTCAAATGGCACTGAGCACAATGGGACTTAACATCTGTGGTCATCAGTCCCCTAGAACTTAGAACTACTTAAACCTAACTAACCTAAGCACATCACACACATCCATGCCCGAGGCAAGATTCGAACCTGCGACCATAGCGGTCACGCTGTTCCAGACTGAAGCGCCTAGAACCGCACGGCCTCATCGGATGGCTTAATTTCATACAACGCAACAAAATCCGCAGCAGTATTCTTTGCTAAAACACTGGAACCAATACTAAAAACACAACTACAAATAGCAGGACAGAACATCTAGTGGACGGAAAAAAAACGAAACATTTAGAAATACATTTGGATGAAGCGTTAACATTTAGAGACAACACAACTGGACTGAAGAGAAAAGCTGAAAACAGATGAACGCACTCATATCCTTCTTCAAAAGTAAAGAATTAAATACGAAATTCAAGATGCACCAATGCATATCAACAGTGCAACCGACGATCCTATATGCAGGGGCAGCATGTGCACGGCCTGCGCAACGAACATAAAACAACTTCAACTCCTAGGAACACCTGCCTGAGATCGCCCCTCGCAGTATCTCCCTGGACAAAAATTACAGAGATGGACCAAGAATTGAACGAAAAGTGCGACGAAGACCACGCCAGAAAGATCTTCGAGAAAACTGACTTAATCAGAGACAGAACTCCCCAACTTAAAATGTTGCTACAGTCGACACACAACCCAGGCCCAGATATAGAGCGCCAAAAATAAAAGATAAAACTAATAAAATTCTCCCTAACAAGACATTACAGCCGATGACGATAATTAACAAACTAGACAAGAACCTCAATGAAGAAAAACAAATAGACAAGGCCTCGATACCCACAAATAGTATAACAAATACAAAAGTCTAACAAAAATAAAGGACAAAAATACAGACGAAGCGACGACCCATCAGAGAGCCCAAGTCCTTCTGAAAGTGTCAATAAAGGTTGTGAAATAACTTATTATCCTTCCTTACAATATAAAACAAGTAGAAACCGCCAATGGCAAGTACACTTGGGCACAACGCACGACATAAAAAAACACCACAAAAACAACAGCAACAACAACGAAATTTATGTGCTTAGCGGCTTAATTAAAAGTATTTTATTGGTATCTGCAACTGGAAAATGGCATATAAATTTAGAAAAATTAGTATTTGCTGCTGATTTTTTTTTTCTACATGCGAAATCAGATTACCATGTCTGACACATTTTAGAATGTTAAAAGTCTATTAAACAGTCTTTAGCTTGGAGAAAGCAAATACAGCTTTGACAAAAGACCCAGGTTCCATCCGACATATCTGAACGACTGCGAACACGTGTCAATAACTTGATACCAATGAGCTGAATTTTACTAGTGAAAACTATAATGAATCTTGTACGCCAGGCAGCTACAAAAGTTGTGATCTGAATGAAACTGCTGTCAATATCAAATCTAGGGGAGACAGAAGTGGTAAAATTTAGATTTTATTTTTAATGTTAGTCTTCAGACTGGTTTGAGTCTGATCTCTACGAATTTCGTTCCTGGCCAACCTTTTAATCTCACAATAGCACCTGCCACTTAATTCCACAGTTATTTCATGGATGTACTGCATTCTGCAATCTTTGTCATCATCTACAGTTTTTACCCTCTGCAGCTCCCTCTAGTGACACGCAGGTTATTTCCTGATGTCCTTTGACACACTCTGTGATCAAAACTAGCGGGACACTTCCAAAAAGATACGTTTTTCATATTAGGTACATTGTGCTGCCACCTACTACCAGGTACTCCATATCAGCACCCTCAATAGTCATTAGACATCGTGATAGAACTGAATGGGGCACTCCGCAGAACTCACGGACTTCCAACGTGGTCAGGTGATTGGGTGTCACCCGTGTCATACATCTGTACGCAAGATTTCCATACTCCTAAACATCCTTAGGTCCACTGTTTCAGATACGATAGTGAATTGGAAACGTGAAGCGACACGTTCAGCACAAAAGCGTATAGGCCGACCTCGTCTATTATCTGACAGAGACCGCCGATAGTTGAAGATGGTCGTAATGTGTAATAGGCAGACATCTATCCAGACCATCACACAAAAATACGAAACTGCATCAGTATCCACTGCAAGTACAATGACAGTTAGGCGGAAGGTGAGAAAACTTGAATTTCGTGATCGAATGGCTGCTCATATGCCACACATCACTGGTAAATGCCAAACGACGCCTCGCTTGGTGTAAGGAGCGTAAACGTTAGACGATTGAACAATAGAAAAACATTGTGTGGAGGGACTAATCACGGTACACAGTGTGGCGATCCGATGGCAGGGTGTAGGTATGGCGAATGTTCGTGAGCGTCATCTGGCAACGTGTGAAGTGCCAACTGTACAATTCAGAGGCGGTGTTGTTATGTCATGGTCGTGTTTTTCATGGAGGGGACTTGCACCCCTTGTTGTTTTGCTTGGCACTATCGCAACACTGGCCTACATTGATGTTATAAGCGCGTTCTTACTTCCTACTGTTGAAGAGCAATTCGGGGATGGCGACTGCATCTTTCAACAAGATCGAGCACCTGTTCATAACGCACGCCCTGTGGCAGAGTTGTTACATGACAATAACTTCCCTGTAATGCACAGAGTACTGACTTTAATCCTACAAAACACCTCTGGGATATTTTGGAACGATGACTTCGTGCCAGGCCTCAACGACCGACATCGATACCTCTCTTCAGTGCAGCACTCCATGAAGAATGGGCTGCCATTCCCCAAGACGCCTTTCATCACCTAACTGAACGTATGAAACTTCCTGGCAGATTAAAACTGTGTGCCGGACCGAGACTCAAACTCGGGACCTTTGCCTTTCGCGGGCAAGTGCTCTACCAAATGAGCTACCCAAACACGACTCACGCCCCGTCCTCACAGCTTTACTTCTGCCAGTACCTCGTCTCCTACATTCCAAACTTTACAGAAGCACTTCTGCGAACCTTGCAGAACTAGCACTCCTGAAAGAAAGGATATTGCGGAGACATGGCTTAGCCACAGCCTGGGGGATGTTTCTAGAATGAAATTTTCACCCTGTAAAGTTTTGAAGGTAGGAGACGAGGTACTGGCAGAAGTAAGGGTGTGAGGACGGGGCTTGAGTCGTGCTTGGGTAGCTCAGTTGGTTGAGCACTTGCCCGCGAAAGGCAAAGGTCCCGACTTCGAGTCTCGGCCTGGCACACAGTTTTAATCTGCCAGGAAGTTTCATATCAGCGCACACTGCGCTGTAGAGTGAAAATTTCATTCTAATTAAACGTATGCCTGCAAGAGTGGAAGCTGTTATCAAGGCTAAGGGTGGGCCAACACCATATTGAATTCCAGCATTTCCGATGGAGGGCGCTACGAACTTGTAAGTCAATTTCAGCCAGCTGTCCGGATGCATTTGATCACATAGTCTATGTACAACCATTCTGTCCCTTCTTCTCGTCAATAATTTCCTTATATTCCTTTCCTGACCGATTCCGCGGAGAATTTTCTCCCGTTCTACACCCTGCCAGTCCACCTAATTTTCAACTTTCTTCTGCATCACCACATATCAAATGGTTCGATTCTCTTCAGTCCGGTTTTACTACACTACATATTTCATAATGCTATGTTCCAAACGCATACTCCCAGAAACTTATTCCTCAAATTAAGGTTCTAATGGCTCTGAGCACTATGGGACTTAACATCTGAGGTCATCAGTCCCCTAGTCTTAGAACTACTTAAACCTAACTAACCTAAGAACATCAAACACATCCATGCCCGAGGCAGTATTCGAACCTGCGACCATAGCAGCAGCACGGTTCCGGACTGAAGCGCCTAGAACGACTCGGCCACCCCGCCCGGCTCAAATGAATGGTAGTGGACTCCTCTTAGCCAGGAATGCCCTTTTCGTCAGTGCTATTCTGCTTTTGATTTACTCCTTGCTCCTTTGATCATGGGTTATCTTGCTGACTCTTTAACTTCCTCTACTTCGTGATCACCCATTCTGACGCTAAGTTTCCGACTGGTCTCATTTCTGCTACATCTCCTTACTTAAGCTTTTCTTCGATTTACTCTCGAAACATATTCAGTACTCATCAGGTTGTTCATCCGATTCAGAAGTCCCTATAACCCTCCATCTCTTTATTGAAGATAGCAATCGCGCCAACAAAACTTTTCGTTGATTAATTTTACTTTAACTTTTAATCCCTACTATTGAACCTTTCTTTTTATTCCAGTCATTGCTTCTACGGTGTACTCATATAATTTGAACATTAGGACTACATCTCTGTGTTATATCACTTTTCAATCCGAGCACTTCGTTCTTTGTCTTCGAGTCTTATTGTTCTTTCTTGGTTGTTATACATATTGAATATGTTACCCGTATATCCCTGTATTTTTTTTTTTTTGAGTCATCAGTCATCTGACTGGTTTGATCCCGCCAGGAATTTCTCTCTTGTGTCAACCTCTTCCTCTCAGAACAGTACTGGCAACCTTAGTTCTCAATTATCTGCTGGATGCATTCCAATCTCTGTCTTCCTGTACAGTTTTTGCCCTCTACAGCTCACTCTAGTACCATGGAAGTCATTCCCCGATGTCTTAATATATGTCCTATCATCCTGTCCCTTCTCATTGTCAGTGTTTTCCACATATTTCTTTCCTTTCCGACTCTACGCAGAACCTCCTCATTTCTTATGTTATCAAATCACCTAATTTTAAACGTTCGTCTGCAGCACCACATCTGAAATGCTTCTTTTCCCTTCTGTTCATGTTTTCCCACAGTCATGTTTCACTACCCTATAATTCTGTGCTCCAAACGTACGTTCTCAGAAATTTCTTCCTTAAAGTGAGGCCTGTAATTGTTACTTTTAGACTTCTCTTGGCCAGGAATGCCCTTTCTGCCAGTGCTAGTCTGCTTTTGGTGTCCTTCTTGCTCCATCTGTAATTGGTTGAATTCCTGCACTGGTAGCAGAAATCCTTAACTTCATCTACTTTGTGACCATCAATCCTGATGTTAAGTCTCTCACTCCTCTCATTTCTGCTATATCTCATTCCTTTCGTCTTTCTTCGATTCGACCAATCCATATGCCGTACTCATTAGATTGTTCATTTCATTCAGGAGATCTTGTAATTCTTTTTCAGTTTGAATCAGGATACAATGTCATCAGTAAACCGTATCGTTGATATTCTTTCACCTTGAATTTTAATCCCACTCCTAAACCTTTCCTTTATTCCCATCGTCGCTTCATCAATGAACAGATTGAACGGTAGGGGTGAAAGAGTACGTCCCTGTCTTACACACTTTTTAATCCTAGCACTGCGTCTTGGTCGTCCACTCATATTATTCCCTCTTGACTCTGGTACATATTGTACATATTATCCGTCTCTCCCTATAGCTTACCCATATCTTTCTCAGGATTTCGAACATCTAGCACCATTTAACACTGTGGAACGATTTTTCCAGGTCGACAATCCATATGAACCTGTCTTGAATTTTCTTTTTTCTTTAGTCTTGCTTCCATTGTCAACCACAACTGCTCGTCATCTAACACAAGCTAAATGTTATTTTCATTCTTCTGTGTATTATTCCTGCCAGTAACGTGGATGCATGAGCTGCTAAACTGATTGTGCGATAATTCTCGCTCTTGCCAGCTGTTGCAGTCTTCGGAATTGTGTGGATGATATTTTTCAGAAAATTAGATGGAACGTCGTCAGACTCATAATTTGTGCACACTAATGTGAATAGTCGTTTTGTTGCCGCTTCCTCCACTAATTTTAGAAATTCTGACGGAATATTATCTATCTCTTCTGCCTTATTCCATCTTAAGTCCTCCAAAGCTCTTTTAAATTCTGATTCTAATACGGGATTCCTTGCCTCTTCTATATCAGCTTCTCTCCCTTCTTCTATCACATCAAAAAAAACTTCCTTTAGCAGAGGCCTTCAGTGTACTCTTTCGACCCATCCGCTCTCTCCTCTGAATTTACTAGTGGATCTCACGTTGCACTCTTAATGATTCAAATGGCTCTGAGCACTATGGGACTTAACATCTGAGATCATCAGTACCCTAGAACATAGAACTACTTAAACCTAACTAACCTAAGGACATCACACACATCCTAGC
This sequence comes from Schistocerca gregaria, assembly GCF_023897955.1. Taxonomy (NCBI): domain Eukaryota; kingdom Metazoa; phylum Arthropoda; class Insecta; order Orthoptera; family Acrididae; genus Schistocerca; species Schistocerca gregaria. Next base: position 949,153,278 of record NC_064920.1, read on the forward strand.
CCGAAGCAGGATTCGAACTTGACTCTTCATCACTGCTACATTGTGATCTGAGTCTCTATCTGCTCCTGGGTACGCCTTACACTCCAGTATCTGATTTCGGAATCTCTGTCTGACCATGATGTAATCTAACTGAATCAGTCCCGTATTACCCAGCCTTTTCTAAGTATGCCTCCTCCTCTTGAGATTCTTGAACAGATTATTCGCTATTACAAGCTGAAATTTGTAACGGGTCTCAATTCTCTTTCTCCCTCTCATTCCTTGTCGCCAGCTCATATTCTCCCGTACCTTTTTCTTCTACTCCTTCCCCTAAGACTGCATTTTATGGCCCCATGGCTATTTGATTACCATCTCCCTTTACGTAGTGCATCACCCTTTCAGTATACCCACATACTACCTCTATCTCTTCGTCTTCAGCTTGCGACTTTGGCGTGTATACCTGAACTATCGTTGTCGATGTTCGTTTCATGTCAATTTTGATAAGAACAAATCTGTCACTGTACGGTTCACAGTAACGCAATCCCTACCCTACCTTCCTAATCATAACGAATCCTACCCCGTTTATGCCGTTTTCTACTGCTGTTGATATTACGCTACACTCATCTGACCAGAAACCCCTGTCGTCTTTCCATTTGAAATCACTGAACACATATGTAGATTGAGCCCTTTCATTTTCTTTCCCTATAGCTTACCCTCGTTTTCCTCAGAATTTCGACGATCTCGCACTATTTTACACTGTTGAACTCTTTTTCAAGTCGATAAATTCTATGAACGTATCTTTATTTTTCTTCAGTCATTATCAAACGCAACGTCAGAGTAGCCTCTCTGATGTATTTACTTTTCCTGGAGCCAAACTGATGGTCATATAACAGATCCTCTATGTTATTTCCCATTGTCGCGTATATTATTCTCGTCAGCAACATGTATGCATAAGCTGTTAAACTAATTGTACGCTAATTCTCGTACTTGTCCGTCCTTGCAATCTTTGTAATTGCATGGGTAATATTTTTTCCGAAAGTCTGATGCTATTTCGCCAGTCTCATACATTCCAAGCACCAAAGTGGCTTGATTGTTGTCTATCCCTTCTGTCTTCTTTGATCTTACGCCTTGCTAAGCTCTATTAAATGCTGATACGGGATCCCCTATCTCTTCCCTACCGACTCATGTTTTTTCTCCTTTCACGTTCTCCGGAAAATCTCGCCCCCTCATGGGGACCTTAATGTTATCTTTCTACACTAATGCTCATAAATTAAGGATCGTTGCAGTATGTGGTACCACACAACATGGCACTACACAAAACTGGCGCTAATAGCATAGACACATAGGGGACACACACACCATAGGTCTGTAAGTCCACGGTATTAGTGATAAGTTGAGGAAACCGTCCCGAAACACATGTGCTACAAAACGCCACTGTTTCGTGCGCGTGTACCCCAACATTAGTGTGGGATATGATCACGATGCACACGTACACAGGCCGCACAACGGGTTGGCACACTCTGGATCAGGTGATCAAGCAGCTACTGGTGTATAACCTCCCATTCTGGCACCAGTGCCTGTCGGAGCTCCTGAAGTGTCGTAGGGGTTTGAAGACGTGTAGCGATACGTCGACCGAGAGCATCACAGACGTGCTCGATGGGGTTTAGGTCCAGAGAGCAGGCAGGCCACTCCATTCGCCTGATATCGTCTGTTTCAAGGTACTCCTCGACGGTGGCAGCTTGATGGGGCCGTGCATTATCATCCATAAGGAAGAAGGTGGGACCCACTTCACCCCGAAAAGGCGGTCATACTGGTGCAAAATGACGTCGCGATACACCTGCCCCGTTGCAGTTCCTCTGTCAAAGACATGCAGGAGTGTACGTGCACAAATCATAATCCCACGCCACATTATCAAACCACAACCTCCATACACGTCCCTTTCAAGGACATTAAGGGGTTGGTATCTGAATCCTGGGTCACGCCAGATGAAAACTCGGCGAGAGTCACTGTTCAGGCTACACCTGGACTCGTCCGTGAACATAACATGAGACCATTGTTCCAATGACCATTTCCTGTGTTCTTGATACCAGGCTTTACGAGCTCTTCTGCGTCCAGGGGTCAGTGGAATGCACCTTGCAGGTCTCTGGGCGAATAAACCATGTCTGTCAGTCGTCTGTAGACTGTGTGTCTGGAGACAACTGTTCCAGTGGCTGCGGTATGATCCCGAGCAGTCCGTGGCCGCCTGCGGGCACTGATGGTGAGGTATCGGTGTTCTTGTGGTGTTGTACATTGTGGACGTGCTGTACTGTAGCGCCTGGACACGTTTCCTGTCTGATCGAATCGTTGCCATAATCTCGAGATCACACTTTGTGGCACACGGAGCGCCCGTGCTACGACCTGCTGTGTTTGACCAGCCTCCAGTCGCCCTAGTATTCTATCCCTCATAACGTCATCAATATGTGTTGCTTGAGCCATTTTCAACACACAGTCACTATTAGCACTTCTGAAAACGTCTGGACAGTTATTCGCTACACCGTACTCTGACATGCACCAACACACCTCTGCGTATGTGGAATGCTGCCAGCTCCACCGAGCGACGACCGCAGGTCAGATGCACCGCATAGTCATTCGCCGAGGTGATTTAAACCCGCAAATCGCCCACCAGAGCGTTGTTTCACCAAGTATCAGCGTTATTCTTAATTTATGAGCATGAATGTACTTTGACTTTTGTATATATCGACTCAGTTCTTCAGACAATATCTTCTTCGATTTCTTCACATTGTTTTCTGCAACCATTTTCCCTTGGATTCCCTGCACTTCATATTTGCTTCCTTGATGAGTTATTTACATTGCTGTATTCCTGCGTTTCCTTCTACAATGTTTTTACTTTCTTCTCTCGTTGATCAGTGGAAGTATAGCTTCTGTTACCCAATATTTATTTGCAGTTAAACTCCTTGTGCCTGTATTTGTCTGTCAGCTCTTTTTGGAGATTTCCACTCCTCTGTCACTGAACTGTCTATTGTGGTATTTCGTATTGTAGTATCCACATCCTTAGAGAACTCCAAATGTCTCATCGTTCTTCAATATATCAGTATCACGCCTCTTTCCACACTGATTATTCCGTACAATTCATAAACTTTAGTTTGCTCTTCATCATTACTAAATTGTGATCTGAGCCCATACCTTCTCCTCGTCTGATCAGAAATTCTTATCTTCTCTCCATTTCACTGCATTGACCCCCACTGTATATAGAATGAGCCTTTCATTTCCATTCTCAGATTTTCTAGGTTTCCCACCGCAATCAAACTTCTCACGTTCCATTCTCCGACTCGTAGAGTGTTGGGACTAGCAGAGGATATTGAACGTATACAAAGAATGGTCACAGATTTTTTGCTCACAGCCAGAGCGTCACGGAGGTATTGAAGATGTGAAGACAGATGCTCTTGAACATAGGTGCAAGATAACCCCTGGAAGCCAATCTACAAAGTTTCAGGTACCAGTATTAAGTAAATAATGTAGAGACCAATGGTGGCTCGTCGTATTTACTCACCTGTTCATTGAATTCCCCGAAAAAAATGTAAATCTGTATATTTCAACTATTACTCTTTCTTACTTTCTGGTATTACATCATTTTATCAGCATTTTCAAAGTATCTTCGTCGTATGAAAAACGTTTAAGTTGTTCAGATAGCACACATACCTGGTAAAGCGTTGTCCAGGCACGGCCGAGATTCAAATTCTCTTCTGAAATTCTTTAATACGTTCCTTGCTCTTAAGGGCAAAGGGAAAGGTCCGTGGTGGAAGCATGGAAGCACCAGCTTAAATGCGAACCCAACTCAGATAGAAGTTCACGAATTAACCCGAGCCGAGACTCCAGGTCACAACCGAAGCTGTTAGCACGTATGCCTTCATCGAAATGGAGTCATGTTCTTACAATCACTTCACAGTGAAAATAGTTATTTTTGTGCTTTAGTGTTCATATGCATATTCATTTGTTCTACATCTACTTCAATACTCCGCAAGCCACCTGACGGTGTGTGGCGGAGGGTACCGTGAGTACTTCTATCGGTTCTCCCTTCTATTCCAGTCTCGTATTGTTCGTGGAAAGAAGGATTGTCGGTATGCTTCTGAGTGGGCTTTTCTCTCTGATTTTATCCTCATGGTCTCTTCGCGAGATATACGTAGGAGGGAGCAATACACTGCTTGACTCTTCGTTGAAGGTATGTTCTCGAAACTTCAACAAAATCCTGTTCCGAGCTACTCAGCGTCTCTCCTGCAAAGTCTTCCACTGGAGTTTATCTATCATCTCTTGGAGTTTGTTTTCAAAGAAGAATGGGCAGTGTTGAATGTCTTTTAGAAACACGGTTCTCAACTTTAAGCTCGAAATTGAAGTGTGAAATAAAGAAGCTTCGCACGCTGATGGCTCAGCTCGAATTTAAAAAAAAAGCGCATACAAGACGAGGTAAGACATTCTGCAGGTCTTTCAATGTAAATGTACATTAAGGAAATACTTTAATTTGCGGCTGTATTTCCACAAATAAGTTATTTTGCTTTCCACGCTTTATGTTTGCTAAGGGTAAAGATACATGCAGGACATTCACTGGCGTGTGAGATCTAACAGTATGCACCTAACACAGAAGATTAGAAAATACTCGGAATCTGTTGCATACGATAATTCTTATTTAGAATTACCAATCTTTGAAAAAGAAACAGAAATTAGGAAGCAGTTTAGCTCTGCTTTCTTACATATTTTAGAAACACACAGTGACAACGTAAGGAAACATTGTTGTGTTCTTTCCAGAACAAGTGACTGTGAACGCTCCGAGGTGAGTTTGAACTTGCCTTACATCGACATGATGAAACAGCAGGATACAGCAAACCTTGGATATTCAAAGGGATAGTAAATTTTGAGTCTGTGGTAACAGATGGAACGTCTGATGTGTCTTCTAAATATCAGTTGGTTGTAGTACTTAATTATCTCTTATCAACTGGAGAGGCTTTGAAGGATTTTTCACATGTTTTAAGTGATAAGGGTAGTAAAAAAATAAATCTCGGGTGAACAGCCTGGTATGAGTGTGCATAGGACACAATATTTCGGCAATCGACCACGTTGCCATCATCAGGTGCGCTGACGTACATGCACACTCATACCAGTCTGTTCACCCGAGATTTATTTCGTCATAAAATACGCCTGGAGAAATTGAAGAATCACAGGGTAGTAACAGTTTTCGTGGAGAACGTTCCACACGGTAGTCTGGCTTAGTCTGTACTGGTGGGCCAACTGCCTGGTAGTGACACAGTTTCAGTCATATTTTCCTCAAAGTCTGGAGTCCGAACATTTCGGGTACGTCCTTCATGGTTTCCTGCTTCTTAGAACGACCCTGTCGCAGACAAACGGCGAAACACTGTTGCCAGCATTGAGGCTATGGTTGTCGGCGGGGAAAGGTCTCCTGGTACAACCTTGCTGCCCCCCTCCCTTTGCCGTGCGCCTTTCCGCAAGTAAATACCAACCATGACGGCAAGCTTTCGATTCGAATACAGAACCATTGTGTACCACGCTGTATCACACCCACTACAAGGTGAGTCAGCAAGAAAACTGAATCTGGCACAACATTACCAATTACTATGAGAGGAGGCGGCGCTAGGGCATGACGTGTGAGGAACAGTTCTATCCTCTAGGAGGAAACAATGGGTACTGTAATTGTGGCTGCATGGTACAGCACGTATTAGACCACAGTCTCTGCAACAAACGATGACTGAATAAATGGTCTCTAGCATGGAAACCATGCATTTCTGGACATAAGTTGATTACACCCTTTCACTTCCGTATACTCTTATCGATGAATCCCTAGAGTTTGTACACGGTGGAAAAAAAAACAAACCTGTATATAGCAACGATTGTAGCAGTATCGGAAGTATGTGTTATAAGTCAGCAGAGAGAACAGAGGATTTAATTGTCCAGCCAATTATTGGCCTCTAATGTACTCGACCACCACATTTTCCCTTGAGTGAAAATGAATTTTCTGAAAAAGTTCTATCTGTTGTTGTGTAGCGCTATCCATCTTTAAATAAAGCTAAGGACTACAGATCATTTATTCTCGAAATGACTTTCAAGAATGAAAAATGCAATAGCTCCTCTGAATTTTGTGACTGAAAATGACCTGCAACACCATTTTCGTGAGGTTAGAAAATTGCTGAAATTAGGAACTACAATCTCAGTGACAAAGTGTGACGCAGAGAGGTGTTTCTCCACTTTGTCGCAGATTAAAAAGTTTCTTAGAAGTACTATTTATGAAGGTATGCTGTCTAATCTTTCCATGCTATCTACTGAAAAGTAAATGATCCACAAGATACCAGATTTCAACGAGAGAGTCGCAGACAAATTCGCCACGAAAAAGGAATGGACGATGGATTTCTTGATAAATATATATCTACAGGAGATTCAAACCAATGAACCTCATGACGCTCATTTTAAGATAATTTTACAGATAAAAAAAATGTTTTAAGTAATTTAGAAAATTAAAGTATTTGCAAAGGTAAATTGCATAACTCAGTAAAACTTGTGAGTCCCCAGTCATTTTAGGCACCAGCAGCAACTCGTGGAGATATTCTTGATCCCCCTAACCATTGGTGCTGTAAGGACAAGATCATATTAATAACATTGTTGACAGAGGCGTTTGGGCAATCGCTACCCACACTCCATACGTGAATGGAACAGTAAGGGACTCCAACATGTGGCACCAAGCTAAGTGTCCTTTGCAATACATTTCGAAATGGTTTGCAGAGTATGCATATTCACTGGTGGCTCATGGTAGTACTGTCTTGGTGGAGAACAAACCTGTTCATTCATTCCACAATGATATCAGTCCTAAGACATCACTGGGGAGCACGCTGAAGATGTGGCGGTGGGACTTGATGTCCCATGCCCCCACCCCCCCGATGGTGAAAGTTCAGGTCACGGGCAAATATTAACCAACTTCATTACGTATCAACGATGGTGGTTTACGAGGATCGATACCCATTAAGTGGTCAAGTCAACACTAATTCTTTGTTAGTAGCTGTAAGAGTGCTATCGTTAGCCATCGTGAGAATCGGCGTCCTGAAGAATGGTGAGAGGAACAGGATGTCAGTGTCAGTACCGGGAGACGTTGTTCCAATGTTCTGTAAGCCAATGACCGTGCTGCATAGGGCTTCTACTTTGACATAGAGACGCCTTGCCTTCTCTCGCATGTATATGTCTTGAGAGTGGTCATGTCCGTTTCCTCGTGGAGGGTAACTACCTTCATGAGGGGAGGGCATGCATGATCCACCAAAGCACCTTATTCTGCAGCCGCTGGAGGGTCTGCATCAGGGAGGCACTAATTGTAGCCCACGAGGTGGAGCCATAGGTTGGGGAAGGGTGAACAGCCATTTGGTACAGCCGGAGCTTGGTGTTGAAGTTCAGTTCATGGCCAATGAACAATTGGTACAAAGCTTTCATCAGCTTGAGTGCATTTTGGTTTCCATATTCTGCATGGCTATGGAAGGGCATGTTTTTTATCCATCTGGTCACCTAGGTACTTGGTAGCAGGGGACCATGGGGCCTGGATGCCTGCAACACTGATATTTTGGCGGAGAATGGGGTGCCATTTAGTGAAGTAGATTGCCTTTTTTTGGTGGCATTGAGGGCAATCTTGTTGGAACGACACCTGCCTCTGGAAGCGAGTAATTAGCTGATATGTGTTGTGGCTGGTGGTATAGAGCGCCGTATCATTGGCATATTGCGCCAGGTGGCAGTTTGGGAGAGCTGGCATACCGTTAATATAAATGATATAAATATGGGAGACAACACAGAGCCTTGAGGGGCACCGATCGAAATGTGACGTAAGCTGGAGCGTTGACCTTGATGAGTAACAAGGAAGTCCTATCACGGAGGAAATTATCCATGATCTTCACATAGATGTCTGGGATGGTCGTCTATGTCAGCATTTTGTACACAAGACTGTCTTGCCAGATCTTGTCATACGCGTTTTGCAGGTCCAGGAAAACCGCTGGTGTCGACATGGTGGAGTTACACCCTGATCCTAAGGACTTCGAGTTCGGCCGACAGGAGGGAAGCGAATCCAAACTGTTCCAGACGGACTGTCTCAGCCACTACTAGATGCTGGGAAATGCAATGGAGGATCAATGATTCTAGAACCTTGGCCATGGTATTCAGAAGGTTAATGGGCCTGTTGTTCGTAGGGACCAAAGGGTCCATCGAGGGCTTTGGGATGGCAATCATTTTTGCCTGTTCCCACTGTGGGGGAAAAACGCCAGTTGTGAGACAGTGGTTCACGATGCTGGTAAATAAGAACAGTGGCTTGTGTGGGAGCCAGCGGAGGTGATCATTTAAGATACTATCCAAACCTGGAGCCGACTGCCTATGGTACTGTCGGAGAATTCGTTGGATTTCCACCATGGATGTGAGGGGTAGTCAGAGGTGGTGTTTGTCTGAAAGTGGGAGCGGCTGCTAGAATATCATGTTGATCTTGGAGTTCATCACCCGTGAGGTTCTAGATGAGAAATTGGTTTTGGGGCACAATTGCATCAGCAGAGTTTTTACCACACGGAAGGCATCATATATTAAGCCAACCACAGTATGGATGGGATGGTTGGTCTTTACTGTGGAGCGTCGCAGGGCTTGGACGAAAGCCTATTAGGATTTATCGGCGAGCCAGTGACAGAATTCACGCTGGAGACACTTCATGCAATGCTTATCCTGAGGATCACAAAACTGCCTCCACCGCCTGCAGTAGAGGTTCTTCTGGATTTTGAGTTTGCGCAAGAGGGGAGGCAAGTCACTGAGTGGGGTTAAAGCCCTTGGGACAATGGAAGTAGAGGCCTTCATCACCTTTAGGATTTTTTTTTTTTGCTGTGGTAATCAACAGCACTAACCAGATTGGCAGGCGTTGTCAGGTCGAAATGTCGCCGACTGGTGTTATTAAGGATCCTGGAAAATTTCTCCCAATCCATGATGGCCAAGGTAGAAATGGTTCAAATGGCTCTGAGCACTATGGGACTTAACATCTGAGGTCATCAGTCCTCTAGAACGTAGAACTAATTAAACCTCACTAACGTAAGGACATCACACACCTCCATGCCCGAGGCAGGATTCGAACCTGCGACCGTAGCGGTTGCGCGATTCCAGACTGAAGCGCCTAGAACCCCTCGGTCACAATGGCCGTCGGTCACGGTAGAACGAACGTCTAAAGACAGAGTGATGTTGGTAAGGTGCAGGAGCATGAGGTCGTGGTCAGAGACCAGTTCGTGGAGTGTTTTCAACGAAAACTGCACTGCAATGAAAATGGCCACATCCAGAACGTCCAGCTAGCAGTAAGAGCTGACTTGTATATGGGTGGGAGTGTGGGGCCCGTAAACTGACAGAACCAGAGGGTCTTCTAGGTCAAGGAGGAGTCTGCCCTTGGGATTAGCAATGTGAGAATGCCAAGCTGGATGCTTGGCGTTGAGAACAGTGAGTTTGTCAAATGATGTCAGGGTACAGAGATCGGTTCAAGAAGTGGTATGGGGCTCAGATACGCTGCAGCAAAGGTTATAATGCCAAGTCGGGTAGAAACCTTGATTGCCGTAGCACTAGGCACAGAGCACCTGATGTTTCTGCGAGAAACGTTCACTAAGAAATGCAACACATTTCTTTTCTAGCTAATTTCAGTTTAAAAAAATGAGAAATTTTTTGTGGGCCATTGTGGAATATTCCCGCTTCAGATTCTATAGTTTCGTGGAGTTCGAATAGGTGGTGGCACTATATGTAACCTTCAACATGGCATCTGTAACAGAGGTGCGTTCCAAGTAGAGAGCTGTCGTTGTGTTTCTTTCGGTCGAAACCAGAGCGTCGTAGATATTCGTAGGCACTTGTAGAATGTCTATGGATACATGGTAGTGAACAAAAGTTCGATGAGTCATTGGGAGAGGCGTCTGTGATCATAGCAAAGAATGTGCGAAACCTATACAATCTCTGTATGCCAGCTGATCGCACACAGCAGCGGCTCCTGTGCTGTTGGAAAGTGCGGACACACTCATTTGAGGTGATTGACTAATCACAATGAAACACGATAGGTGGACGTTTCTGTTGAAGGTGCTGACACATTCATCAACCAGATGGGATACTCAAGTGTTGGGAGGCTGATCAGACAGTGTTTCTTCAAACGTCGTCACAGACGATAAAACATGGGTCCATCTCTTCAAACCGCAACCAAAGTGCCAATCCCTGGAGTGGTGCCACATTATCTCTCCTGTGTAGAAAAAATTGAAAGCCTAACCCTCAGCCAATAAAGTCATGGCGAATGTCTTCTAGGAGTCTCATGTCCTGTCTCAGGCTACAACAATCAGTTCTGACGTCTACTGTGCTACCCTCAGAAAATTAATAAAACAACGTCAGAGATTCGTCGCCACAAAAATGCAAACGAACTTACTTTCTCCATGACAACATAAGGCCTAGCACCAGCGTGAAGCTCACAAAACTTCATTGGACTGTTCTTCCTCATCCACACTACAGCCCGGATCTCGCACCTTCCGAATTCCGTGTGTCCAAATGAAAGATGTACGCCACAGGATGTACGTGGAAGATGGGGAGGTTATTAATGAAGCAAAACTTCGCGTCTGACGTCGACCAGTACAGTGCTACCATGTGGGTACACAGGCCATCACAGTAAGGTGAAACAAGGTCGTCCCGCTGAACAGAGATTACGTTGAAAAGTAGGGTTTTGTAGTCAAAAGAGTGAGGAATAATACGATATATAGGAATCCTCAGCAAAATCAAACTGCTTTCAGAAAAAAAAAAGAATGTGTGGGACTACTTACTGAACGCCCCTAATATGAAATACGATGAGTTTCGAATCTTGAGTTTCTGATGAGTGCTAGAGTTTCTGGCTTGGTGATACCCTGGCAAAGGAAGGGAAGCCATCAACGCCTGTCAACAATTTACTTAAGTAAGATGTTGACGATCATGGTATTTCTTTCTATGTAATGTGTCTTCCTTGAGAGAAGCTGCAGAAAAGTTTATCATTTTTCCTTGATTACGACATCCTGAGAAAATGATCAGAGATTCATTGAGCCTGGATTTTCATCTTCATGAGCCACAAATTTTACAAAGACTCATTCAACGATTTACTCTATAATATATTAAGAAATGGAGTTCGTGCCTAAGAGTTTGGCTGAACCAGAATATGTAGCTAAGTATATAGTCAAAATTATACACACACCAAAAAAAGTTTTGCGTCACCTCGGTTCCGAGAGTTCTGGAGCCTGTACAGAAAATTGGAATAGAGATCAACATAAACATCATTTTCGCTCATTTTATTGCTCATGAAAGCCACATATTGCATGTTGTACCACCGTACAGCGAGACCTACGAAGGTGGTGGTCCAGACTGCTGTATACACCGGTACCTCTAATACCCAGTAGCACGTACTCTTGCATTGATGCTTGCCTGTATTCGTCGTGGCATACTATCCATAAGTTCATCAAGGCACTGTTGGTCCAGATTGTCCCACTCCTCAACGGCGATTCGGCCTAGTTCCCGAAAGCGGTTGGTGGGTCACGTCGTCCATAAACAGCCCTTTTCAATCATACCAGGCATGTTCGATAGGGTTCATGTCTGGAGAACATGCTGGTCACTCTAGTCGAGCGATGTCGTTATCCTGTAGGATGTCATTTGCACGATGTGCACGATGGATGCGCGTATTGTCGTTCATGAACACGAATGTCTCACCATTATGCTGCCTAAATGGTTGCACTATCGCTCAGAGGATGGCATTCACCTATCGTACAGCCGTTACGGCGCCTTCCATGACCACCAGCAGCGTGCGTCGGCCTCACATAATGGCATCCCAAAACAGCATCGAACCTCCACCTTGCTGCAGTAGCTGGACCGTGTGTCTAAGGCGTTCAGCCTGACCGGGTTGCCTCCAAACACGTCTCTGACTATTGTCTGGTTGAAGGCATATGCAAAACTCACAAGTGAAGAGAACGTGATGCCAATCCTGAGCGGTCCGTTCGGCATGTTGTTGGACCCATCTGTACCGCGCTGCATGATGTCGTTGTTGCAAAGATGGTTCTCGCCAAAGACGTCGGGAGTGAAACTGCATATCATGCAGCGTATTGCGCACAGTTTAAGTCGTAATACGACGTCCTGTGGCTGCACGAAAAATTGTTTAACATCTTGCCGTTGCTAGTAGGGTTCCTCCGAGCCATTATCCGTAGGTAGCGGTCGTCAACTGCGGCAGTAGCCCTTGGGCGGCCTGAGCAAGCCATGTCATTGACAGTTCCTGTCTCTCTGTATCTCCTCCATGTCCGAACAAAATCGCTTTGGTTCACTCCTAGACGCCTGGACACTTCCATTGTTGAGAGCCCTTCCAGGCAGAAATTAAGAATGCGGACGTGATGGAAGCGCGGTACTGACCCTCTAGGCGTGGTTGAACTACAGACAACACGAGCCGTGTAACTCTTTCCTGGTGGAATGACTAGAACTGTTCGGCTATCGGACCCCCTCCGCCTAATAGGCACTGCTCATGCGTGGTTGTATACATCTTTGGGCGGGTTTAGTGACATTTCTGAACAGTCAAAGGGACTGTGTCTATGGTACAATATCCACAGTCAACGTCTATCTTCAGGAGGTCTGGTAAGCGGGACGATGCAAAATTTTTTTGGTGTGTGTATATAAAAAGTACAGAACTGCTTAGAAAATCTTAATACATTTCCAAAGTGGTTTACATTACAAGTTTTTGTATTAAAAGTACATCTAGTTACTAAATGTCAGATTTTTTGGTATTGTTTGCAACTCTATATATTTTGTTAATTATTACTAACACATGAATTTGTGAACTGAAAATAATGAACTTCTGCAGTTCTGATGATTATTAATAACATCCTCTGTTGAATAAAGCAGAAGTGCGAAGGATGCTGATTGTGTAATGTGACACTACATATGTATCAGGTGCACATTTTTCTTTAATGTCCTACAGGGTGTGGGAAGGCTGCCTTCACTTGCTTCCACTACGCTGAACTGTACCAGGCACAGTAGACACAGACAAATGCGAAAACTATTAGATAAGCGGTACTGGCATGTACGCTTGTGAATAAATAATAATAATAATACGAGTAAAGTAAAAAGGTAAAGATCCGTCTTATGGCCGTAGAAGGCCTAATCGTGTCAGATCGACCACTTTGTCATCCTCTGCCAATGGCGTCATTAGACGCGATATGGAGTGGCATGTGATCATCACACCGCTCTCCCGACCATTGTCCGGATTCTTGATCAGTATCAGTTCCACGTGAGGAAAATAATACTAATGAATCAATTCCGCTTTTGTGTTACGTGGATGGAAATAAATACAAAATAAGCCAGGATTGTTTTACAGCATTTTTAACCCTAGTAAATCAGGAATGTGAGGAGAAATATAATATTTGTAATCCAGAGGTAAATTGTGAGAAACAAAAAATGTAAATCAATAGTAGTAATAACTAAAATAAAGTAATAAAAATAGAATTTGGAGAAAGAGATGTTGGTATTAAAAAGGGCATCAGCCATATCGGCCCTTAGTTACCTTCTACGTTGATAGAGCAACGAATGAACGGACCGATAATTTTTAAAAACTTGTAAAATTACAAGGAATAAAATACCGATTATAAAGTGTTGGCAGACAATACAGCATTTATGGACGAAAGTACTAAAGAATTACGGAAAATGTTACATGGAGTGTACGGCATACTTTGCACTGGATATGGACTAAAGATAAAAACTGTATGACGGAGGGGACGGTGAGTAGCATAAATGAAAATAGCGACTTACGCAGCATCGAAATAGGGAACGATGCAGTAGTAGAAGTGAAAGAATTCTTTTATCTGGGAAGAAACACGTCGCTAGATCAACAAAGAGAGTTAGGCAGCAAAACGTGAAGCACACTGGAGAGGGGGGGAGGGGGGGGGGAAGAGGGAATGAAATGAAACTTCTCCGGTTGAGAGATTATGTGGTGTTGTTTAGCTGATTACAAATAGAGGCAAATTTACAATGAACTGGACAGTATGGCCCGCTTATCAGTATTACGATGGTCCCTCTCTGGCATTGATGCATCCATTGACTCGGATGGGAATGGTGCCATAAAGACGTTGCATCCTCTCCTGAAGCAAGATGGCCGACAACTGTTGTAACTGATCCTTAATATCCTGGGTACTGGAACTGTGACAGAGATGTAGTTGATCTCTCAGATGGTCCCACAAGCGTTCTAACGGGGAAAGATCTGGGCACGTTGCTGGGTATCCAAACATCACGCAGGCAGTTCTTAGAGGCACGTGTCATGTGTGGAGGAGCATTGTCCTATTGAAAAAAAAAATACATAACGAAGCAGAATGTCTGTGAATTACCATTGAGTCATCGGCGTTGCTCGAATCACTGCTAGTCGTGACCTGTAGTCATATCTGATGGCTCCTCATATTACCGCTCTGTCACTCCAAAACACAGGAAGAGAGGGATATCTACCTACGTTGCCACGAGACTCGTGGACGACAGTAATCCATGCTATCTTAGAATCGAGATATGTCGCTCAACACGTAAGCGATGCCATTCATCAGCAGTGCATGCTTGCCGGTCACAGTGCTGCTACAAATGAAGTAGTTTCTGTTGTGGTATTAACGGCAACCTGTGCTTCGGGCTTCGGACGGTTATTCCCTGGCCCTGCTGCGTCTAGTCTCCCACAAATGGTACAAGATGACACAGAAAATTGCATTACTTGTTCTCGTGTGGCCGAACTAGAGGTGAAGGAGTTACGAAGAGCTTGGTGCATAACATGTCTATCCTTACTTGTGACGTTCAGACGTTGTCGACCAGAACTTGATGACGGGTATGCCTGCACTTCCGTTCTAACGCAGTCCAACATCGGGCTATTGTCACGTCTGTATGACCCACAAATCTGGACACTGCACGACTGAAATAGCCCCCTTTCAGACTCAGGCAGGCGCTGATGGCGCTATCTCGTACGATTGCACGTCATCTGCCGCGCGGATTAGCCGAGCTGTCTAGGGCGCTACCGTCATGGACTGTGCGGCTGGTCCCGGCGGAGGTTCGAATCCTCCCTCGGGCATTGGTGTGAGTGTTTGTCCTTAGGATAATTTACGTTAAGTAGTGTGTAAGCTTAGGGACTGACGACCTTAGCAGTTAAGTACCATAAGATTTCACACACATTTGAACATTTGAACACGTCATCTCCGTGTCCATCACAGTGGTGAAGCCTCTTACATCCCCCTACCAGGTCTGATAACAACGTTAAATGAGAACAACACATTGAAACTCTAATCATTTTACATATCCCCCGGTGACGCGTGTATGTCTGAAGTTACATTGACCACGTCTTCTGGATCCTACACTTCTGTCGTCAGGCGTTATAGAATGTTGCTAGGCGAAGCCTGCGTTCATTTGGTAAAGAGT
Source organism: Schistocerca gregaria (assembly GCF_023897955.1). NCBI lineage: Eukaryota > Metazoa > Arthropoda > Insecta > Orthoptera > Acrididae > Schistocerca > Schistocerca gregaria. Next base: position 949,168,713 of record NC_064920.1, read on the forward strand.
TTTACTAGCGCCAGCTATCAATCATGAACTGAGGAATAAGTTCGTGTTAGTTTTTGTTTGGGGAACTGCAGTCTATGGAGATGAAACGTGAACCACAGAAAGTCTATATAGTGACTGAAGTAACTGATTCGTGGGGCTATCAAAGTAAATTAATAATTAATGGAACAGACAAGGTGTAAAACAAAACTATAATAAAACATTAGGAGAGCGGAGATGTCTTTCGCAGTCCTTAACAGGAAAGGAAACAGCTTAATGGAACATACCACGGCATGCACGCATAGTTTACATATTTGTTTCGATCTGCAAGGATCAGTAAAGGGGAAAAACTGTAGGGCCTCTTCAGTACACAGTTGAGATTTCTGGGAAAGTGGGGTGTACTACTTGCTACGGAAAAAGGGTGTTAGTACTGGCTACGAGAAAATGGACGTGGCAATCAAACCAGTCGAAAAATTAATGACATTAAAACGAACGACCGTGAAATTGTGTCGACTTTGCCAAATTTTCTTTCTCTCACGACGGCATTTGTTCAGAATCCGTTTACCGCTGTTTGGTAAATAAAAAGTTAATTCATGTCCAGTACGAAACTGAATTTACAATTGAATAGCCAGCAAAATCGGAAGTGCTGGAAAATTGACAGTATATCCTTTCATTAGGCCTAGAGCACTAATCCAATACTGCGAGCAAAGGTCGTCAAACAGAACTCGTTCGAAACTGCAGCGTGACGAGCCTGTTGTAGCAGGCTCTTCTAAATCCACAGTTGATGCCGGCTAAATGGTCATTGTTTGTAAAAAAGGATCTCGGAGTTGATAACCGTTGCGCAACGAATTTCCCTCGCTAGGCGCAGATTGGGAGCTAACAAAGGCAGTGTGCAGACTGCTGGTATAAAATTGGACTGCATACGCTCCGCACTCTGGCGCTGCACATTGGCTGCCGGGACCGCATTTGCGCAACGCCTGGCTAGCGCCCGTGTTTCCGGCAGGCTGCGTCTGTGTTCACCCCTCTCTCTCTCTCTCTCTCTCAACCCTTCCCTTCCCACCCAGTGGGTCACCGGTTGTAATTTCAGCAGGGTGCTGCTCTGGTCGAGAAAAAACGGGGCTGCATTTTTGTCTGTGATCTGTTAGCATTGTGTCTCGTAGCTCTTGTAAGAATTTCTTTTTCTCTTTTTGTCAGCGAGCGAAGCCGAATACTTTTCACACCTGTACAGTGATTTACACTGTGACAGTGACCGGACAGGGCAGAATCTATTGGGATATCAGATTACAAACAACGAATAACCAGCACATATATTTTGCGGTTTACCTCATAACGAAGCAAAAAACGCAATATAGGTTTTTTCTTTAAACAAATAATGTTATAAATGCAAATAGAATAATTGCATTTGTTCAATTCATTCAGTTAAATGCACATTTACCGCCAGTAAAAAACTGGTGGTCAGTGTTTTCGGTATTCTAAATAACGCCAACGTTCCAGAGGTTACACAATTTTTTTTTATTCGATCACACAAACTGTTGTAATCCCGAAAATGTGGTTAGTGGCCATTTGTGTGAAGTCACCATCAGCAATCTAATGATTATTTTCTACACAGTTGGCGAAAAGCTTACAAAAATTGTTCCACTGAATTGGGGTTGTGAATAACTAAAAGGAAAAAAAAAATTCTGAATGATTTACAATGAGCCACGAACACAATTGCAACTTTTTTTTTGGTCATCAGTCTACTGCCTGGTTTGATGCGGCCCGCCACGAATTCCTTTCCTGTGCTAACCTCTTCATCTCAGAGTACCACTTGCAACCTACGTCCTCAATTATGTGCTTGACGTATTCCAATCTCTCTCTTCCTCTACAGTTTTTGCCCTCTACAGCTCCCTCTAGTACCATGGAAGTCATTCCCTCATGCCTTAGTAGATGTCCTATCATCCTGTCCCTTCTCCTTATCAGTGTTTTCCACATATTCCTTTCCTCTCCGACTCTGCGTAGAACCTCCTCATTCCTTACCTTATCAGTCCACCTAATTTTCAACATTCCTCAATAGCATCACATCTCAAATGCTTCGAGTCTCTTCTGTTCCGATTTTCCCACCGTCCATGTTTCACTATCATACAATGCTGTACTCCAGACGTACATCCTCAGAAATTTCTTAATCAAATTAAGGCCGGTATTTGATATTAGTAGACTTCTCTTGGCCAGAAATGCCTTTTTTGCCATAGAGAGTCTGCTTTTGATGTCTTCCTTGCTCCGTCCGTCATTGGTTATTTTACTGCCTAGGTAACAGAATTCCTTAACTTCACTGACTTAGTGACCATCAATCGTGATGTTAAGTTACTCGCTGTTCTCATTTCCACTACTTCTCATTACCTTCGTCTTTCTCCGATTTACTCTCAAACCATTCTGTGTACTCATTAGACTGTTCATTCCGTTGAGCAGACCATTTAATTCTTCCTCAATTTCACTCGGGACAGCAATGTCATCAGCGAATCGTATCATTGATATCCTTTCACCTTGTATTTTAATTCCACTCCTGAACCTTTCTTTTATTTCCATCATTGCTTCTTCGATGTACAGATTGAAGAGTAGGGGCAAAAGGCTACAGTCTTGTCTTACGCCCTTCTTAATACGAGCACTTCTTTCTTGATCGTCCACTCTTATTATTCCCTCTTGGTTGTTGTACATATTGTATATGACCCGTCTCTCCCTATAACTTACCCCTACTCTTTTCACTATCTCGGACAGCTTTCAGCATTTTATACTGTCGAACGCCTTTTCCAGGTCGACAAATCCTATGAAAGTGTCTTGATTTTTCTTTAGCCTTGCTTCCATTATTAGCCGTAACGTCAGAATTGCCTCTCTCGTGCCTTTACTTTTCCTAAAGCCGAACTGATCGTCACCTAGCGCATTCTCAATTTTCTTTACCATTCTTCTATATATTATTCTTGTGAGCAGCTTCGATGCATGAGCTGTTAAGCTGATTGTGCAATAATTCTCGCACTTGTCAGCTCTTGTCGTCATCGGAATTGTGTGGATGATGCTTTTCCGAAAGTCAGATGGTATGTCGCTAGACTCATATATTCTACACACCAACGTGAATAGTCGTTTTGTTGCCACTTCCCCTAATGATTTTAGAAATTCTGATGGAATGTTATCCATCCCTTCTGCCTTATTTGACCGTAAGTCCTCCAAAGCTCTTTTAAATTCCGACTCTAATACTGGATCCCCTATCTCTTCTAAATCGACTCCAGTTTCTTCTTCTATCACATCAGACAAATCTTCACCCTCATAGAGGCTTTCAATGTTTTCTTTCCGCCTATCTGCTCTCTCCTCTGCATTTAACTGTGGAATTCCCGTTGCACTCTTAATGTTACCACCGTTACTTTTAAAGTCACCAAATGTTGTTTTGACTTTCCTGTATGCTGAGTCTGTCCTTCCGACAATCATATCTTTTTCGATGTCTTCACATTTTCCCTGCAGCCATTTCGTCTTAGCTTCCGTGCACTTCCTATTTATTTCATTCCTCAGCGACTTGTATTTCTGTATTCCTGATTTTCCCGTAACATGTTTGTACTTCCTCCTTTCATCAATCAACTGAAGTATTTCTTCTGTTATCCATGGTTTCTTCGCAACGACCTTCTTTGTACCTATGTTTTCCTTCCCAACTTCTGTGATGGCCCTTTTTAGAGACGTCCATTCCTCTTCAACTATATTGCCTACTGCGCTACTCCTTATTGCTGTATCTATAGCGTTAGAGAACTTCAAACGTGTTTCGTCATTCCTTAGAACTTCCGTATCCCACTTCTTTGCGTATTGATTCTTCCTGACTAATGTCTTGAACTTCAGCCTACTCTTCATCACTACTATATTGTGATCTGAGTCTATATCTGCTCCTGGGTACGCCTTACAGTCCAGTATCTGATTGCAACTATGAAGTCACAAAACAACTTACAAGTCAGTATCCACAAGGTCGACCATCAAGAACCAGTAGAATAAACTACATGATGTAATTTGTGAAATAAGCAGGGTTGAATAATACGTCAATGCCCGCCGTCGCCGACGACGACGTCACTGATAAGGACCACACGGTCGTACCGGACAAGGATCGGCAGAAAACTGTCACCTTGTCAGACGAACGACGTCGGTGTGTGGCCAAAGTAATTTAATTGAAAACACAGTGCACAAGCTGTACACATTGCAATCACTATGTAGCATATGAGGTTTGCCACTACGGGTTGTTTTTCTGCCCTTAGCTAAGATAGTGGTTTGACTCTGCTGGAATTAGAATGTTGTCGGTTAGCGGATTGCTAGTGTTCTGAATTGCAGCTGTCACAAAGTGGCATCTAATTATAAATAAAAATTCAGTATGTGAGTCTAAGAAGCAGACCCTTCCGCAATTGGATTTTTGTATCTTTTTGGTATTTATAGTTCATAGAGCTCAGAACGCAAATATGAATGTCCCAAGGCATTTCGATGTATCTCTTAAAAATTCTAGAGAAATCAGAATTTGAAGTTTACCGAGGGTCCTTAATACGGTAACGTAACATCGCATAGTCAACAGGCTATGTCGCTGTGTGACAGTATGCTCGCCTTCCACATGGAGAACCTAGCTTCATTCCTGCTGCTGGTGCATTTTCTTAAAACAGATGCATGTTCCATGAGTATTTTAGTCAAATACAAAACGTATAGATGAAAAAAATTAATTTTTAACTTTTTCAATTTAAACAATATTTTGTAAAATACTGGTGGCTGTAAATTGCGATACTCAATTAAAAAAATGGAAAAACTGGTAGAAATCAACCTCACAGAAGATCAGTCTGGATTCCAGAGAAATGTAAGGACACCCGAGGCAATACTGACCCACGACTTAATTTAGGAAATAGGTTAAGGACAGATAAACCTACTTTAATAGCATTTCTAGACTTAGAAAAAACTTTTCGCAATGTTGATTATAATACTTCCTTTGTAACTCTGAAGGTAGCAGGGGTAAAATAAAAATGTAAAGGGCTATTTACCACTTCTACAGAAATCAGACAGCTGTTTTAAGAGCAGAGGAACATGAAGAGGAAGGAGTGGTTGTCAAGGAAGTGGGATAGGATTGTAGACTATCACCGATGTCACTCAGTCTGTAAACTGAGCAAGCAGCAAGAGGAAGAAAAGAAAAATTTGTAGTAGGAATTAAAGTTCAGAAAGGAGAAATAAAATCTACGATGCTTGCCAGTGACATTGTAATCTGTCAGAGACAGCAAAGAGCATTTCAGTGGGATGAACAGTGTTTCGAAAGGAGGATATAAGATGAACATAAACAAAAGCAAAACATGGGTAATGAAATGAAGTCGAATTCAAGCAGACGATGCTAGTAACATGGAAGTCAGTCCACGATGTCTTAAGAGATGCCCTATCATTCCGTCCCTTTTCCTTCTGTGTTTACCACATATTCCTTTCCTGTCTAATTCTGAGTAGAACCTCCTCATTTCTTACCTTATCAGTACACCTAATTTTCAACATTCGTCTATAGCACCACATCTCAAATGATTCGATTCTCTTCTGTTTCAGTTTTCCTACATTCTGTGTTTCACTCCCATACTACGTTGTGCTCCAAACGCATTTTTTTACAAATTTCTTCCTCAAAGTAAGGCCTGTGTTTGATGCTAGTACACTTCTCTTGGCCAGTGCTAGTATACTTTTGATGTTCCCTCTGCTCTGTCTGTCATTGGTTATTTTGCTGCCTAGGTAGCAGAATTCCCTAACTTCATATACTTTGTGGTATCCTAATGTTAAGTTTCTCACTCTTCTCATTTCTTCTACTTCTCATTACTTTCGTCTTTCGTTGGTTTACCCTCAATCCATATTTTGTACTCATTAGACTGTTCATTCCATTTAGCAAAGCCTGTAATTCTTCCTCACTTTCACTCAGGATAGCAATGTAATCAGCTACTCATATCATCTACATCTATAAACCTTGAATTTTAATTCCACTCCAAACCTTCCTTTTATTTCTATCATTGCTTGTTCGATGTACAGATTGAACAGAAGCGGCGAAACACTACATTCCTGCCTTACACCCATTTTAATCTGAGTACTTCGTTCTTGATCGTCCACTCTTATTATTGCCTCTTGCCTCTTGTACATACTCTACATTTCCCGTCTCTCCCTATAACTTACCTCTATTTTTCTCAGAATTTCTAACATCTTGCACCTCTTGTACCATTTGACATTATCCAATGCTTTCTTTAGGTCAACAAATCCTGTGAACGTGTCTTGATTTTTCTTTAGTCTTGCTTCCAATATCAACCACAACATCAGAATTGCCTCTCTGGTGCTTTTACCTTTCTAAAAGCCAAACTGGTAGTCTTCTAACGCATCCTCAATTTTCTTTTCCATCCTGCTGTACATTATTCTTGTCAGCTGCTTGGATGTATCAGCTGTTAAACTGATTGTGCGACAGAACTCGCACTTGTCAGCTCTTGCAATCTTCGGTAATGTGTGGACTATATTTTTCTGAAAGTCAGATGGTGTGTCGCTCATACATGCATCAAAGCAAATAGTCGTTTTGTTGCCACTTGCCCCAGTAACATTAGAAGTTATGATGGAATGTTATCTATCTCTTCTGCCTTATTTGATCTTAAGTCATGTAAGTACATAAAAATTTTAGTAGAATGCGTTTTTATCTTTACGTTCAAATTTTGTAGTATTGAATGTGTAAGTAGACTTTTTTCATTAAAAAATTTCTTTGTAGTGTTGTAAGCCTCAGCTGAAAAGGTTTTTAAATCAACATGTTGTTGTAGATGCTTTTGAGGTGCTGGTCACCAACGAGTGTGACGGTCGTGTTACACAGTTGTCAGAGGCTGCGGAGCAGTCCCCATTGGTGGTAGATTATCCATCACATACTCCTTCCATTAAAATTTTTTTTGTAGTGGTGTAATTCATGTCTGTGTATGTGTGTGTGTTTTCTTCTAATTTTTCTAATTAGACGATTGTGGGAAGCTGGACTGTTGGCTCCATGCCGACTCTGCCACAGAGATACCTGAGTGGGCAGAGGATGTGGAGTGGAACTGTGGCTCCATCAGTCCCCGAATTTAGAGTGAGAGACGCTGGAGTGGGTGGAGGTAATCCCTGATGACCTCAGGCATGTGGTTGTACTGTGGAAACAGCAATTTTTATACTCATTGTTCGTTCTTTATTTTATGTTGTGGTACATACAGTCAGTATTCTTTCATTGTAGCAGGCGAGTGTAATGAATGTCTAGAACATTTTACTTACTTTTCGTTACTATTTCTGTCTTTCACAACTGGTGAACTGACAGTGGCTGGATTATGTGATCCACTCCGCCAGCTGCATCCCTGCAGTACGCAGTGGAATGGGTGTCACGACTAGTGAAACATACAACACAGTGTGACTCTATCAGACACGCTGTTGCTGCATGGGCACCTGCCTCGGCCATCTCAGTTGCTCAGCTGCCTTGACTGCCGTCTCCAACGCCCCTACCTCCACTGCCATCGCTCTGGCAGCCTGGGATTCCACCCCTTTGGCCACCAACTTAGTGAGGGCTAGGAGTCATCGACAAGCATCGTCTCCCCACACAGCAGCCATTTCCGCTGTCTGGATGCTCCTCCTGACCTGATACATCAGGTCAAAGACCTCTGTCTCACTGCTGGCGACAATCACAAGGATGGTGCACCATACCACATACCTCCTCACACCTCTCCGTGGCCATCTTTGCTGGCAAGATGGTCGCATTCCACTGCTAACAGCGATAGTAATAGTGATGCCATGGTTAGCAGCAGTTCTCTCTTCTGTCCAGTTAGTGGTGGACACCAGGACAGTAACACCATACCACAATTAAACTACAAAGTGATTGTAGATGCAATTGAGGAGCACATCTTGCTTACTCACATAGAGAATCCAGAAGGAAGGCATAGAGATCCGACGAGCTTCTAAAAGGATACTTTCCTTTTCTGGAAATGTGCTCCTCAAAATTGTTAATGTTCAGCGGTATCCCACCATAAATTGTAGAACAGTGCTATATTTCGAGATCACACAACTTGAAACAGGATTCTGGTATTGAGGTGGTAAGCATTCTATACATATGGGGGAGGAGGGAGGTGGGATCACTTAAATCACTATGTCATACAGGCCAAGTTTTCCAAGATGGAAGTTACAGGGTTAGCTAAAGCACTCAGCCAAGTACTACATCTCGATATACACTCATGGAAATGGAAAAAAGAACACATTGACACCGGTGTGTCAGACCCACCATACTTGCTCCGGACACTGCGAGAGGGCTGTACAAGCAATGATCACACACACGGCACAGCGGACACACCAGGAACCGCGGTGTTGGCCGTCGAATGGTGCCAGCTGCGCAGCATTTGTGCACGGCCGCCGTCAGTGACAGCCAGTTTGCCGTGGCATACGGAGTTCCATCGCGGTCTTTAACACTGGTAGCATGCCGCGACAGCGTGGACGCGAACCGTACGAGCAGTTGACGGACTTTGAGCGAGGACGTATAGTGGGCATGCGGGAGGCCGGGTGAACGTACCGCCCAATTGCTCAACACGTGGGGCGTGAGGTCTCCACAGTACATCGATGTTGTCGCCAGTGGTCGGCGGAGGGTGCACGTGCCAGTCGACCTGGGACCGGACCGCAGCGACGCACGGATGCACGCCAAGACCGTAGGATCCTACGCAGTGCCGTAGGGGACCGCACCGCCACTTCCCAGCAAATTAGGGACACTGTTGCTCCTGGGGTATCGGCGAGGACCATTCGCAACCGTCTCCATGAAGCTGGGCTACGGTCCCGCACACCGTTAGGCAGTCTACCGCTCACGCCCCAACATCGTGCACCCCGCCTCCAGTGGTGTCGCGACAGGCGTGAATGGAGGGACGAATGGAGACGTGTTGTCTTCAGCGATGAGAGTTGTTTCTGCCTTGGTGCCAATGATGGTCGTATGCGTGTTTGGCGCCGTGCAGGTGAGCGCCACAATCAGGACTGCATACGACCGAAGCACACAGGGCCAACACCCGGCATCATGGTGTGGGGAGCGATCTCCTACACTGGCCGTACACCTCTGGTGATCGTCTAGGGGACACTGAATAGTGCACGGTACATCCAAACCGTCATCGAACCCATCGTTCTACCATTCCTAGACTGGCAAGGGAACTAGCTGTTCCAACAGGACAACGCACGTCCGCATGTATCCCGTGCCACCCAACGTGCTCTAGAAGGTGTAAGTCAACGACCCTGGCCAGCAAGATCTCCGGATCTGTCCCCCATTGAGCATGTTTGGGACTGGATGAAGCGTCATCTCACGCGGTCTGCACGTCCAGCACGAACGCTGGTCCAACTGAGGCGCCAGGTGGAAATGGCATGGCTAGCCGTTCCACAGGACTACATCCAGCATCTCTACGATCATCTCCATGGGAGAATAGCAGCCTGCATTGCTGCGAAAGGTGGATATACACTGTACTAGTGCCGACATTGTGCATGCTCTGTTGCCTGTGTCTATGTGCCTGTGGTTCTGTCAGTGTAATCATGTGATGTATCTGACCCCAGGAATGTGTCAATAAAGTTTCCCCTTCCTTGGACAATGAATTCACGGTGTTCTTATTTCAATTTCCAGGAGTGTACATACCCATATAATTGATCCCATTAATGCGCTGTCCAGCTTCATCTCACTTCCTGAGAATATAGCTAGAAAGCAGGCATGTATGAAAACGACGAGTTTTGTTTAGCGTGGTGATCCCTGGCTTGTATGAGAAATTACAAGAAAGATCGGCGCTGTACTTCTTTATATAGTAAACATATTGACATTTTTAAATTTTATAGCATTGACAGTATCGAGCTCTCCAATTAAGATCTAAGGCATTCCTAAATTTGAGCCTGAGAATACTAGGATATGAAATCATGTTTATGACCTGAACGAGCAAAATCGTCAGACGCCCTCATTTCTCTGATTTTGATGGTCACCTGTGCCATATGTAAACATGCTGCCTTTTTCTGAGGGGCTAATAATAATAATAATAATAACAATAATAATAATATTCACTACATATAGATCAAAGACATATCCAGACTCCTTTCATCCCAGTCAAGTAAACATGGTCATAATGACTATATTTGCTTAACGTGCCACAATGCTTTTTCCATAAGCGAGTTATCAGCAAAGGATGTTGTGGATTATTCTACCAAGAAAATGGTAGATGTTGAAATCCGCACCACTGAAAATAAGTTTTTGAAGTTTACGAATGTCCACCATTAGGAGAGATGTCCCTTTAAGGTGTATGCTGACTATGAGTACCTCTTCACTCCTGTGAGTGCTGTGAAGGCGACCCTAGAGTCTCACATAGCACCCTCGCATAATAAATGTGGCATGGGCAGTGGTGTGTGTGGTTTTGTTTTCATACGATTCGAAATATTATCACCAAAAGTCATTTGACTGGGATAATGCTGCGATTTGGCTACTCACTGACTTCGAAAAACTTTCATGAGAGGCTGGTAAAGTTTACAGCACCTATGTTCCCATGATCAAGTCGAAGGAGAATGATGATTTGTACAATAGTGCAGTTGAGTGTCATATTTGTGAGCTGCCATTAAGTAGAAAAGCGGAATCTCCTCGCGGAGATCACTCATCTGACAGGGAAGTTCTGTGATGCAGCTAACAATGTATGCATCTTTAATTATAAAGTATCAAAACACATAGCCACAATCTGAGCCGGTCTAATTCTCACTTTCTTGTTGAGCTGTTGGCTGATTTCTGTATGAGAAGTGATCAGGTCAGTGTCCTATCTGAGTGTGTAGGAAAATATATTTCACTCTCCAAACGAATAACGTTAAGAATTACACTTTGCTTCTGAGATTCGCAGTATTTCATGCAAACACCACTACAGAAATTTGGTGAAGCTCTGTCTCAGGAAGATGTGTACATCAATCGAGGTGCATATCCTGTCAGCCTGTGATGAGGAAAGGGCTTTTCTCATATGAGTATTGGAATTCTATGGAAAAACTCGATGAAACTGGACTACCTGACATAGCTGCATTCACTGGTAACCTTATAGATGATGCCATTCAGATACAGAGTGTCAGTATGCTGTGAATGTTTGGCAGAAGTTCAGCATACTAATTTTAGGGGAGTACACAAAACTTTATGTGGACAAGGATGTGTGTTTGCTTGCTGATGTTTTTGAGAAATTTTCGAGTGTATATATGACCTTATATACTCTGGATCAAGCCTTTTATTACACCTCACCTGCGTTGTCTTGGGATGCTACGCTCAAGAAAACAAAAGTCAACATTAAACTATTGACCAATATTGAAATTATTCTTTTCTTGGAGCCATGGATTTGTGTGGTGGACTTTGCCAATCGGTTCTAGGCGCTTGTCTGGAACCGCGCGTCCGCTACAGTCGCAGGTTCGAATCCTGCCTTGACCATGGATGTGTGTGGTGTCCTTAGGTTAGTTAGGTTTAAGTAGTTCTTTGTTCTAGTGGACTGATGACCTGAGATGTTAAGTCCCATAGTCCTCAGAACCATTTGAACAATTTTTGAACGTTTGCCAATGGGTCCACATGCATGCAAAGGCAAATAACCCATGGATGGGTGAGAGGTTCAACAATCCAACAATTTAAGCCACATCATGTACCTGTTGTTGTAGTCTTCAGTCCTGAGACTGGTTTGATGCAGCTCTGCGTGCTACTCTATCCTGTGCAAGCTTCTTCATCTCCCAGTACCTACTGCAACCTACATCCTTCTGAATCTGCTTGGTGTATTCATCTCTTGGTCTTCCTCTACGATTTCTTCCCTCCACGGTGCCCTCCAATACTAAACTGGTGATCCCTTGATGCGTCAGAACATGTCCTACCAACCGATCCCTTCTTCTGCCCAATCCTATTCAATACTTCCTCATTAGTTATGCGATCTATCCATCTAATCTTCAGCATTCTTCTGTGGCACCACATTTCGAAAGCTTTTATTCTCTTCTTGTCCAAACTATTTATCGTCCATGTTTCACTTCCATACATGACTACACTCCATACAAATACTTTCAGAAAAGAATTCCTGACACTTAAATCTATACTCGATGTTAACAAATTTCTCTTCTTCAGAAACGCTTTCCTTGCCATTGCCGGTCTACATTTTATATCATCTTTACTTCGACCATCATCAGTTATTTTGCTCCCCAAATAGCAAAACTCCTTTACTACTTCAAGTCTCTCATTTCCTAATCTAATTCCCTCAGCATCACCCGACTTAATTCGACTACATTCCATTATCCTCGTTTTGCTTTTGTTGATGTTCATCTTATATACTCCTCTCAAGACACAGTCCATTCCATTCATCTGCTATTCCAAGTCCTTTGCTGTCTCTGACAGAATTACAATGTCATCGGCGAACCTCAAAGTTTTTATTTCTTCTCCATGGATTTTAATAAATACTCCGAATTTTTCCTTTGTTTCCTTTACTGCTTGCGCAATATACATATTGAATAACATCGGTGAGAGTCTACAACCATGTCTCACTCCCTTCCCAACCACTGCTTCCCTTTCATGTCCCTCGACTCTTAAAACTGCCATCTGGTTTCTGTACAAATTCTAAATAGCCTTTCGCTCCCTGTACTTTAGAATTTGAAAGAGAGTATTCCAATCAACATTGTCAAAAACTTTCTCTAAGTCTACAAATGCTAGAAACGTAGGTTTGCCTTTCCTTAATCTCTCTTCTAAGACAAGTAGTATTGTCAGTATTGCCTGACGTGTTCCAACATTTCTACGGAAGCCAAACTGATCTTCCCCGAGGTTGGCTTCTACTAGTTTTACCATTCGTCTGTAAAGAATTCGTGTTAGTATTTTGCAGCTGTGGCTTATTAAACAGATAGTTCGGTAATTTTCACATCTGTCAACACCTGCTTTCTTTGGGATTGGAATTATTATATTCTTCTTGAAGTCTGAGCGTATTTCGCCTGTCTCACACATCTTGCTCACCAGACGGTAGAGTTTTGTAAGGACTGGCTCTCCCAATGCCGTCGGTAGTTCCAATGGAATGTTGTCTACTCCGGGGGCCTTGTTTCGACTCAGGTCTTACAGTGCTCTGTCAAAGTCTTCACGCAGTATCGTATCTCCCATTTCATCTTCATCTACATCCTCTTCCATTTCAATAATGTTGTCCTCAAGTACATCGCCCTTGTATAGACCCTCTATATACTCCTTCCACCTTTCTGCTTTCCCTTCTTTGCTTAGAACTGGGTTTTCATCTGAGCTCTTGATAATCATACAAGTGGTTCTATTATCTCCAAAAGTCTCTTTAATTTTCCTGTAGGCAGTATCTATCTTACCCCTAGTGAGATAAGCCTCTACATCCTTAATTTGTCCTCTAGCCATCCCTGCTTAGCCATTTTGCACTTCCTGTCGATCTCATTTTTGAGAAATTCTTATTCCTTTTTGCCTGCTTTATTTATTGCATTTTTATATTTTCTCCTTTCATCAATTAAATTCAATATTTCTTCTGTTTGTCCTCTAGCCATCCCTGCTTAGCCATTTTGCACTTTCTGTCGATCTCATTTTTGAGACGTTTGTATTCCTTTTTGTCTGCTTCATTTATTGCATTTTTATATTTTCTCCTTTCATCAATTAAATTCAATATTTCTTCTGTTACCCAAGGATTTCTACTAGCCCTCGTCTTTTTACCTACTTTATCCTCTGCTGCCTTCACTACTTCATCCCTCAAAGCTACCCATTCTTCTTCTACTGTATTTCTTTCCCCCATTCCTGTCAATTGTTCCCTTATGCTCTCCCTGAAACTCTGTACAACCTGTGGTTCTTTCAGTTTATCCAGGTCCCATCTCATTAAATTCCCACCTTTTTGCAGTTTCTTCAGTTTTAATCTACAGGTCATAACCAACAGATTGTGGTCAGAGTCCACAGCTGCCCCTGGAAATGTCTTACAATTTAAAACCTGGTTCCTAAATCTCTGTCGTACCATTATATAATCTATCTGAAACCCGTCAGTATCTCCAGGCTTCTTCCATGTATACAGCCTTCTTCTATGATTCTTGAACCACGTGTTACCTATGATTAAGTTGTGCTCTGTGCAAAATTCTACCAGGCGGCTTCCTCTATCATTTCTTTGCCCCAGTCCATATTCACCTACTACGTTTCCTTCTCTCTCTTTTCCTACTATCGAATTCCAGTCACCCATGGTTATTAAATTTTCGTCTCCCTTCACTATCTGAATAATTTCTTTTATTTCATCATACATTTCTTCAACTTCTCCGTCATCTGCAGAGTTAGTTGGCATATAAACTTGTACTACTGTAGTAGGTGTGGGCTTCGTATCTAACTTGGCCACAATAATGCGTTCACTATACTGTTTGTAGTAGCTTACCCGCATTCCTATTTTCCTATTCATTATTAAACCTACTCCTACATTACCCCTATTTGATTTTGTGTTTATAACCCCGTAGTCAGCTGACCAGAAGTCTTGTTCCTCCTGCCACCGAACTTCACTAATTCCCACTATATCTAACTTTAACCTATACATTTCCCCTTTTTAAATTTTCTAACCTACCTGCCCAATTAAGGGATCTGACATTCCACGCTCCGATCCGTAGAACACCAGTTTTCTTTCTCCAGATAACGACATCCTCTTGAGTAGTCCCCGCCCGGAGATCCGAATGTGGGACTATTTTACCTCCGGAATATATTATCGAAGAGGACACCATCATCATTTAATCATACAATAAAGCTGCATGCCCTCGGGAAAAATTACGGCCATAGTTTCCCCTTGCTTTCAGCCCTACGCAGTACCAGCACAGCAAGGCCGTTTTGGTTATTGTTACAAGGCCAGATCAGTCAATCATACAGACTGTGCCCTTGCAACTACTGAAAAGGCTGCTGCCCCTCTTCAGGAAGCACACGTTTGTCTGGCCTCTCAACAGATACCCCTCCGTTGTGGTTGTACCTACGGTACGGCTATCTGTATCACATAGACACACAAGCCTCCCCACCAACGGCAAGATCCATGGTTCATGGGGGGGGGGGGAATCATTTCCCTGCTTTCCCTGTACCTAGGTATCAATAACTTATATGAACATGCCTTGTAAGAATCACTGCAGATTGGCAAGCTGTGAATTCCATGTGGTGTCTGAAAGAACAGACAGCACACAGTCATCTAATTTATTCATCTCAATGGGTAATGGATCCAACATATTCAGTTGAGATGCATGATTATATATGACCTCCTTCAGAAACCTCTAAATAGCGATCAGCGAGAATGTGGATAGGGACTGCAGATAGGTGGCACTAGGTGGGAGTGTGGGTCTGAGTGAGAGGTGTGCGAAGATAGTCTGCACTGTTTTGATAAACACTGTCTTTGGGTCATGCAGTGGTTAATGCAACTGCCTAGTAAGCAAGAGATCCCAGGTTCGAATCCCAGTCTGTTACACATTTTTACTCATCACTGCTGATGCTGCATGAAGTCGTGATGCAGCTGATATTAATAATCACATCCTTTTCCTTCCCTTCCCCACCCCCTTCCTGCAGTTTACCTCATGGCATAGTTCCACAGAACAAGAAGATTATCAGCCTTATGAAAGATGAGGTGAATGGGTTGCTAATTGTGGGGTTGGTATGCTTATCGCACTTTGTTAGATGCCAGCCAGAGGCGAGGGAAGGGTGAGTGTTGTGCAGCATCAGGAGCTTTCACAGCTGGAGAGTACTTGCAGTCCCTGTAAAGTGGTGTCCATGGTGCTCCAGCACAGTAACAGCATATGGAGCAGCTAACTAGTATTCAGTAGTGAGGGTACAAGGGATACACTGTGCTGCAATCGAAAGTCTGTCACCTCATGGTGACAAACAAGACATTAGTGAGGATGGAACTGAAACTCGACTGTACTCACGCTATTCACTTGATGGGCACGGTGAAAGAGACTGAGAGAGAGTGACAGTGCGTTAAATGTTGACACATGTGGAATAGAATGATCTATTTATGATGGTGTAAATAGTTTTTTAATGGTAAACTCTGTGTGCTGACATATATGTGTACCATGAACACATATGTAAATATATATGCGCACCATATGTGCTAGCATAAGTGTATACATACATGTATATGCATATACACCACGAATGTGCTCATGAAAAAATATGCACAATGTATACTTTCAAACATATCTTTCACATAATCAGAATGTATCCATGTTATAAGTGCTGACAATATATTATGTACAATGTATGCTGGCGAAAATCTACACTTGTAAGTAGAGTAGTTTTTAAATTACACCTGCTGCTAGCCATCCAAACTGATAAGCTTTTAGTGTAGAAAGGGCGAATCAAAAGTCCTTGGGCACCTCCATAAGTTGGAAGATTAAAAGGAAAATTGAAATGTGATGATGGGAATATAGGTTTGATGTGGGGCCACAACTTTTGAAGTGAATGTTATTCATGGCCGCCATCTCGGAATTCGCCATTTTGGATTCAAGTCTTTTTTTTTTAATGGGAAGGGGGTGTACCACACATCAAATAACACTCGCCTGAGCTCTGAAATTTAGTGATGTAATTTGTTTTGTCTATCTTGTACAGTTTAGAGGTTATTAATGTTCAAAGTTGGGAAATTACCTTCATACCAACTGCTACAACACATGTTCTACGTGTTGTCCATCCCATGCAATGCACAACTGTAGTCACTACAACAACTCTGACTGCACACAGAAGAGAGTGTCTCCTACAATTTGGTGACAGGCGTGTTGTAAGTGTTCCTCCAGGTGTCTCAAATGATGGATCCTCTCAACATACACTATCTGCTTAAGATGTCTCCATTGATAAACATAAAGGGGCGTTAAGTCAGGGGATCTGGGCGGCTACTCCACGGTACCACAGTGACCAATCCACTTCCCTGACAGTTGTTCCTCCAGCCAATCATGGACACCAATGCCATGCTGTGGAGAGGCTCCATCGCGCTGAAAATACGATGGGAAAATGCTGTCAGCGTTCAGTGTGGAAGAGAACACAAGGTCCTACAGCAGCATCAGATACTGTGGTGCAGTTTAGGTGTTGTAAATGAAAAATGGCCCAATGAGGCGGGTGTCCCATATGCCACACCACACCATCACCTTCGATGAACTATTTTCTCGAACTGGGGCAACCCAGTTCGGATTTGCGTCACTCCAGTATCGACAATTATTTGAATTAACCTCCCCATTCAAAGTGAAATACGGCTCGTCCCGGAACAGTATGCCCTTGGCATACGAAGGATCCCGTTCATATTATTCAGTAGCCCACAGTAAGAACTCCAACCGGTGATCAGGGTCATCCTCGTTAAGTCGATGTGGCATCTGCAGCTTGCAAGGACGCCACTTACTGGTGTGCAATATCTGGACAACGGAGGTTTGGCTTATTCCACATGTTAGGGCCACACGACGGGTATTTTCCTTAGGACTTTTCACAAACGACACAACAACCGCAGTTGCAGTTTCCTCGTTGGTGGCAGTCCTTGGTCGCTTACTAGTGCCCTATCGTGAACAGAGCCCGTCTCCCAGAATTTGGTGATCATGTGAGCCACTGTGCTGTCCGAAACCGGTTCTCTGTCTGGATGCCATCTGTTGTAGTCAGCTGCTATTGTTCGGTAGCTGCGTTCCCCTGATATAAGGATGATTTCGATCTTCTGTTTACGTGTCAGACCCATTTTAGATCACTTGGAACAAAGAGAAACATGAGTCAGTATCTAGGTAACTTTGAACATCAATAACTTCTAAATTGTACAAGATAGACAAAAACAAATTACATCACTAAATTCCAGAGTTCAGGCGAGTGTTATTTGATGTGTAATACATCCCCGTTCCCATTTTTAAAACATGAATTGAATCCAAAAAGGCGGATTTAAAGATAGGGGGCCATGAATGAAATTCACTCCAAAATTTGCGGCCCCACGTCAAACCTATGTTCCCATCATCACATTTCAATTTTCCCTTTAATCTCCCAATTTATGAAGGTGTCCAAGGACTTTTGACTCGCGCTACAGTTCCCTCCTCTCCCAAGGACATCGAAATTGTGAATATTCTTAATCTCAACTGACTATAGCCAGAGCTATTGTTAGGTGGACTGTGGATTTTTTCATATCATAGTTAATAGTAATAGTAACAATGTACAGAAGAATATTAAGTGAAGATTTCTTAAGAACCGATTGTACCTGTCATCTTTTATATCTATGCCCAATAGAGATGCAAATCTTTTAAAGAACAAATTACTGAAACATATGTATCATTTATATTCATCTGTGTCTAAGTGCAATGAATAAATGGATTCGTCACCATTTATCTTTATTCTTCTTATTTACAGACAGCCAATGTTCATTGTATTTCATATACAAAGGGTGTGCAAGACACGCACATGGAATTGTCTGTGAACATGAGTGCTACTGAAGAAGCGCAGTTTAAGATGGAGAATAACAAAATACATGGAATAGTTACATAACATTATGCCCAATGTGCTGCATGGTGCAGCACATTGCGCATAATGTGCAGGCGGAGGTAGCGAGTGGCTGTACCTGCTTCCAAAGACATATAGCAAACACGTCCAAAATTATATTACCTACGTTTGAAGAAAACCCAAGACATAATACCTTGACAAAGCTTGGTACTATGTGGCTATACATGTGTAGAAGTGAGACTAATGTAAAATCACTAAAAGTACACACTGTGAGAAAAATTCACTTGTTTTCCATCTAACTTAAAAGTAATATTACATTTTCAGAAGAAGACACAACACTATTTTGTTCATATCCATATATCTTCTTGAGCAAAGGCGATGGAGAGTGGGGCATCCACAGAATTCCAAGTCTTGACTAACTGCATACTTGTAGATTCCATGCATCAATGTAATCATCTCCTTACCTTTGACATAGATGATGATATATGTGTAGTCCAATAATCAAAGCAATGCTGCAATACCTTTATAGAGTATACCAGCGAATTCCATGGAAGAAATGCATTGACTACATTGTGTTTCTCCATGTCTCAGCATACTTCACATCCTTGAAAGGCTTCGGCAATACAACAGTTGCTGAGAATGTGTCTATTACACCACCATCTTCTGTGAATGTTAGGAATGTAATGTATATGAATTGTCTGCATTCATCATCGTAGAAACCTGACGATTTGCAATGAGGTTCACACTTCGAGATGTTATTGTTAAATGCTCTGGGTATGAAACAACACCTGCTCATTTATAAAGCTCATTGCTGTAGTTGGTCTTGTAGAACTAGAGCACATTCAGCGGTGCATTCTGCGAAATTTGATGAAGGTCGAAATTCAGTTTGAACATCTATATGTCCGTATTTAATTATCTTGTGTTTTGTGTAGTCTGTTACGATGATAGGTGCCAGCTCCTTCAATTTCTTTAGACTGAGTAGACTTCTTCCTTCAGCATCTTCATAGTAAGAAGTGCAGAGCCTTACATACATGCCAAATGCTAAGCTGTATACATTTTCATCCCGCTGTGGCGCTAAATTGTCGTATGGATATAATTATGAATTCAGATAGACTCTGGCATTAGTCAACTTGCCATTGTCAAACGTAGGGGAATCATTTGCTATATTCCCCATTCTATCAGTCTGAAATATGATGAATCTAGGTTTCCCCAACTGAACAGAGGTTCTAATAGCCCACGTTTGTCTGGTCGCCGACGGTAGCACTGGGTATTCTAAAAGCTCCAATGAACGAGAAGTTAATGGCACATATGCACCCGCATTCAGAACTTTTAAAAGCCTCAGATTCTCTTTGAATGCTTCAGTTATATGAGGAATTTCCCATATTATTTCATTGCTAACAATCTCATTCTCCTCTTGGGCTTCTTGAATGTATGAATTGTTATTTGTCACACGCCATACCAGAATAGGTACCTGTTTAGCATTCATAATAATTTGTGACATGTCCTCAAAGCATCCAGTAAGAATTTTTAGAGGTTTGTATGCAGTAAATCGCCTAACCCTCCCGCTACCTCGTCTATGAAGCATACCGCGTTTCCTACACCTATAAAATCTAAGGGTGAAGCAGACACTTAGGTTTTAAGTGTTGATGCTGTGCCTAAATTATTTGTACAGTCAGTTTCAGCCCCAGTAAACTCCTGTCATTTCTCCTGAAGCAGGAATGCTAAAGCATTATGTGTAAGCTTAGACCCCTCTGTAACAGTAACGTACTTTTTCTCAAATGCCTCTATCGAATTATATGAGGCTCTTCATGGGAGGCTTAAGGAGTCTTGGTGCTGGATACAATCCTAATTTCATCATTCTTGTTAAATGTGGTTGAAATATAAGGATTATGCAAGGAGTAGTCCACGCATTTAATTTGCTCATCATATTCTACCAGAACAGTTCTAATGAGTGATGTCACTGCAGGGTTTCAGGCCTGCTGATTTCAGAAACTTATTGTCTGCACATGTCACCACCTTGTGGTTCAGCTGCAGAGTTCTGTGCTCTGGCGTGTGTGTGCTAGTTTTACACCTTTCACCCACCCTGTCTTAGATGTAGTCATACAATTATTTCCTCATCACAGAAGTCAACAAGTAGATTATTGTGGTCCACAATACGTCGCTCCAGATAGTCCACTGTCTGAACTGTCACTGGAAGGTACATAGCGTTGGTGGTAGTTGCAAAAGTCTATTACCCTGAACCAACAAAGGGGAAGAATCTGTAAATTGTGTGAATCAATCTATTGTGGAGGTAGGAGTTTGTGGCAATGTTGCAATCAGCGCAAATTGTATTAAAGAGTATATCCACAGCCTGATCAGACCTGTAAAATTGAAGAAGAATTCTTCTTCAAAGCTTGTTCCTTTGTGAAACCCAGTAGTCGTCTTACTGAACTATCCTGGTTCAAGTCTGTTATTACATTCGTCATTCTAGTTTCAGAATTATGTATATTGATGTTGTATGTCGCTCGCGCCTTTTTTGAGACTTTTAAAACCTTGTTTAAATAGTCAGTATCGTATTCGCTGGATTTTATTTTCACAATTTCCTTTCATCAGTAAATTCCAGATGCAGTTTACTGTTGTCATCTGCGATAACTGGGATGCTGTTGTATACCTTCAGCCCAGTTAGCTCAATACTCAAATCTCCAGTGCTTAAACCAACTGGTGGGAAGCAATTTAAATGTAATATTCACGATCGTTCTTCTAAAGTCAAAGACACTGCATCTGAACCTCAACTGATGAATGGAAGTTTAATGCATCTCCTTATATATCCTTGATCGTAACCATTAGGAGGAACATGGTGCATAGGTCACCACATACATACGTATTTATTAAAGTCTTGATAACATTGAAAATAACAGAAAACATGTCTGCTGCTGTTGAAGCATTGTTGCAACCCTTTCGGAGGCTGAAGGCCGCCAAATGAGTCGAAATAGTAGACGATTTGTATTTTTTTCTTACACTCCACCCAGTGAGATTTCCCTGTCCTTCAGCAAGACCTCAATTCACGATTCCAGATTCTCGGGATTGTCACAGTCTTTGGTAACGTATTCTGCATAAACACTCCACCCAATGAGATTTCCCTGTCCTTCAGCAAGACCTCAATTCACGATTCCAGATTCTCGGGATTGTCACAGTCTTTGGTAACGTATTCTGCATAAACTCGCCGCAGAATCTTGGAACGTTGAATAGTTTTCTAATAAACCTAAGCAGATCTATATTTGTAAGGGCCGTATCTACACTCTTGGAAATTGAAATAAGAACACCGTGAATTCATTGTCCCAGGAAGGGGAAACTTTATTGACACATTCCTGGGGTCAGATACATCACATGATCACACTGACAGAACCACAGGCACATAGACACAGGCAACAGAGCATGCACAATGTCGGCACTAGTACAGTGTATATCCACCTTTCGCAGCAATGCAGGTTGCTATTCTCCCATGGAGACGATTGTAGAGATGCTGGATGTAGTCCTGTGGAACGGCTTGCCATGCCATTTCCACCTGGCGCCTCAGTTGGACCAGCGTTCGTGCTGGACGTGCAGACCGCGTGAGACGACGCTTCATCCAGTCCCAAACATGCTCAATGGGGGACAGACCCGGAGATCTTGCTGGTCAGGGTAGTTGACTTACACCTTCTAGAGCACGCTGGGTGACATGGGATACATGCGGACGTGCATTGTCCTGTTGGAACAGCAAGTTCCCTTGCCGGTCTGGGAATGGTAGAACGATGGGTTCGATGACGGTTTGGATGTACCGTGCACTATTCAGTGTCCCCTCGACGATCACCAGAGGTGTACGGCCAGTGTAGGAGATCGCTCCCCACGCCATGATGCCGGGTGTTGGCCCTGTGTGCCTCAGTCGTATGCAGTCCTGATTGTGGCGCTCACCTGCACGGCGCCAAACACTCATACGACCATCATTGGCACCAAGGCAGAAACGACTCTCATCGCTGAAGACAACACGTCTCCATTCGTCCCTCCATTCACGCCTGTCGCGACACCACTGGAGGCGGGCTGCACGATGTTGGGGCGTGAGCGGAAGACGGCCTAACGGTGTGCGGGACTGTAGCCCAGCTTCATGGAGACGGTTGCGAATGGTCCTCGCCGATACCCCAGGAGCAACAGTGTCCCTAATTTGCTGGGAAGTGGCGGTGCGGTCCCCTACGGCACTGCGTAGGATCCTACGGTCTTGGCGTGTATCCGTGCGTCGCTGCGGTCCGGTTCCAGGTCGACGGGCACGTGCACCTTCCGCCGACCACTGGCGACAACATCGATGTACTGTGGAGACCTCACGCCCCACGTGTTGAGCAATTGGGCGGTACGTCCACCCGGCCTCCCGCATGCCCACTATACGCCTTCGCTCAGAGTCCGTCAACTGCACATACGGTTCACGTCCACTCTGTCGCGGCATGCTACCAGTGTTAAAGACTGCGATGGAGCTCCGTATGCCACGGCAAACTGGCTGACACTGACGGCGGCGGTGCAGAAATGCTGCGCAGCTAGCGCCATTCGACGGCCAACATCGCGGTTCCTGGTGTGTCCGCTGTGCCGTGCGTGTGATCATTGCTTGTACAGCCCTCTCGCAGTGTCCGGAGCAAGTATGGTGGGTCTGACACACCGGTGTCAATGTGTTCTTTTTTCCATTTCCAGGAGTGTAGCAGAATGGCTGAGGAGCTTTTTTATTATTTATGAAGAGACGTAGTCCTTTCTTGTATGGTTTGAACTATAATCCTTTTCTAATGGTAGTTGCTTCCATGAGGCGGCTATGTCTCGAGTTCTTGTATGCTGTTGAAGCTCCTGGCAATAGCCATAGCAGAACCAGCCAGTCAACCCACCACTGAGAGGTTTGCAAGGGCTGGGGCGAGGAAATTAATAATTCTACCTGTCTTGGGATTGGCAGAATCCTGAGTGCTTCAATTGGTCTTCTCTCTCGTTTCAACTTCAGAGGGCTTTTAGCTGGATACATAGCTGCCAGGATACAGTTTTATAAGCATCCCTTCTTTGTCTATTTCTTCTTCTCCTTATTCTTTTTCATCATCATTATTATCACCATCATTGTCTTCTTTCTTATAGTGCAGAACATGCAGCATTCATAACTTGGCTGAAATTCACCCAAAACCCAACTTATTTTCACGAAACATGTTTTTGTTTTTCAACTGGATATGCTGCACTGCATTGATCTATACCAACACCCCATCTCGTACATGTTGCCTTAGCTTTATCTGCTAAAATTCGATCTGCAGCATGACGTCCTGGGAGATCCTTATTTTCTTCATATGCAATGTCATGTTCCATGCAAGCTTCGTCGAGCGGATTAACCCCTTACCTCCTGCCTATCGTTTTTGGAGCGTTGTTCCATCTCCATAGTATTTACATATAGAAATGTGTAATTTGACTGGTAGTTTGTCGATAATACTACCTCCACCTCTAATGCATATCCTGACACATTAGCGTTACTACTATGGTAGTTATAGTCCGCACATCCAATTATACAGAAAATTGCTGATGTAAATAGAACTGTTTTGTGTTGCAGGAAAACCAGGCCATTTAGCTAGTGCTCTATCCCCTCGACATCTTACGGCCCTCTCTATGAGGACCACACATGATTCTGAGCTCTTCTGCATTTCCTCCACGTAAAAGCATAATAAAATTTCAGTGCCAGCGCTATCCTTTAAGATGTAGGTTCTGGGATTTGTTCTCTGTGCTTAGGAAACTGTAAATGTCTCACTCTACCAGCTTGATAGGCATTAATCCTCAAATGCTGCCTTGTCTTTTGAAATATGTACTAAATCACCCACATTAAATTTATATTTGAGTGGCTCCATCATTTGAACAGATTTTTATACTTCATCTAGGATTAGATTATCGTGAACATCGATTGGTCTGATTTTTGTTGTGAGATGTTGGTTCGATTGTATCGTGCAATATTTTCGAGAGGATATCAGTCGTTTGTATGAACCATGAAGATTAAAGCGCATCCACATTTTAGCTTTCTCCGTTCTGTTCAGATGTTCAATGTTACTTGCCTTCAAGTTGGTGAATTTTGAGTAGAGGTGAATTCCATACCGTTCCATCATAATGTTGTCAGATCTATTGTGAAACTATCCATCATGATCAGTCTGAAGTTTGTCAAAGCAGTACTTCGTCCCTGTCCGCAGGAATAGTTCAAACAAATAGTTCAAACATTTGTGCAGCTTCTCTCCTCGTTTTCTTTTTCTACATCTACATCCATACTCCGCAAGCCACCCGACGGTGCGCGGTGGCGGGTACTTTGAGTACCTCTATCGGTTCTCCCTTCTATTCCAGTCTCGTATTGTTCGTGGAAAGAAAGATTGTCGGTATGCCTCCGTGTGGGCTCTAATCTCTCTGATTTTATCCTCATGGTCTCTTCGCGAGATATACGTAGGAGGGATCAATATACTGCTTGACTTCTCGGTAAAGGTATGTTCTCGAAACTTCAACAAAAGCCCGTACCGAGCTAATGAGCGTCTCTCCTGCAAAGTCTTCCACTGGAGTTTATCTGTCATCTCTTTAACGCTTTCGGGATTACTAAATGATCCTGTAACGAAGCGCGCTGCTCTCCGTTGAATCTTCCGTATCTCTTCTTTCAACCCTATCTGGTACGGATCCCACACTGCTGAGCAATATTCAAGCAGTGGGCGAACGAGTGTACTGCAAGCTACTTTTATGGGTAAAGCCCAGGAAAATTTAGTATGAGCATTAAAATGTATTTGAAACCATTATCGCTCATGAATATTTCCTGATATCTGCAAGATCCTCTTGCTGTAAGTCATACAAAACTTTAACTGTAACTTATATATGCGGGGAATAGTCATCGCTGATGCCATGAACAGTCGTAGCTCATCTGATAGTTCATTGGGATCGTCATAATATACAATTGTGGGAATCGATTATTCACTCTTTAATGGTGAATGTCAGTACCATCACTACTGTTATGTTCAACATCTAATACAGGTTTTACACAGAAGCGTCAAAGATACTCCTATAGGTATGCGTATTCAAATAAAGAGATATGTAAACAGGTAGAATACAGCCCTGCAGTTAGCAACGCTTATATAAGACAACAAGTGTCTGCCTCAGTTATTAGATCGGTTACTGCTGCTACAATGGCAGGTTATCAAGATTTAAGTGACTCTGAACACGGTGCTATAGTCGGTGCACAAGCGATGGGACACAGCATCTCCAAGGTAGCAATGAAATGGCGATTCTGCCATATGACCATTTCACGAAGAATCCGGTAAAACATGAAATCTCCGACATTGCTGCGGCCGAGAAAGATCTTGCAAGAACAGGACCAACAATGGCTGAAGAGCCCAACGTAATGATCACATGACTGGATGCAGTGTTGCCAGATCGTGTTTCCGGCCCTCTGTTGGTGGTATTGTGAACTAGGTCAGTCGATCTTGGGCTGCTGAAGAGAATAGGTCGCTTCATGCGCTGTGGGAGAGGCAGATTGACTACGCTTTTCAAAAATGCATCTTCAAGCCATCCCAATTATCACCATATGCTCCTCCACTGTCGTTTACTGCAAGTCCTCATGTAGGAAGCTATGGATGCACCGCTCTGCTGCATGCTTGCAGGCAATATATTTAATAAAGTCCTCTCTGTCTGACACCAACATCTCATTAATTGAACACATTACACACACACACACACACACACATAAACACACACACACACACACACACACACACACACACACACACACACACACACACTGCTGATGCCACTAGGGCTGAGCTTTTCCGAGCAATTTCGAGTGGTACTGGAAAATTCATCAAACATAATAACACCTGCACCTTCAGCAATGCCCCAAATATCCTTCCACAGAGGCAGCTCAGCACAGACTGAACGTTTCCCACCAATCGCTTGGTGGGGGAGGGAAGTGTGGGGGAAGGGTGGAAGAGGGACTGGATGAGGAGGAGAATGGAAGGGGGGAGAGAATGGGGGAGGGAAGGGGAAAAACCTGTGACATCATCCAGTCATCAGTGCAACATTACCATATCTATGGAGGTCATCTTGAATAAATTTGGCAACAATAAAGACTGTGCTTGTATCAGCTTGTCTCCACTAGACTGGCAATGACAAGGAAAGCATTTCTGAAGCAAAAATATAGATTTAAGTGTTAAGAAATCTTTTCTGAAAGTATTTGTCAAAAAGAGATTAGGTGTGTATGAAAGTGAAACATGTATTATAAACAGTTTGCAGAAACTGTGGTACAGAGGAACACTGAAGATTAGATGGATATATCATGTAACTAATGAGTAGGTATTCAATACTACTAGAGAGAAAAGAAATTTGTGGCAACTTTTATAGTTCATAATTTTTCTGTGTTGGGGGAGGGTAGAGAATAACAATGATGGCACGTTGGGCTGACTGATATGAATGGGCGTGAATCTGTAATACTTGTATGTAGTTTGGGGACGTACGACATTGCGTGCATTTCCACCGAATGGTCAAAACACGCTCCTGTTCTACTAACGGAGATCGTTCTGTTTCTACATGGGTTCTCCGACTTTTGCTCAGTTCCAACTTAAACTGGAACGATCACATGCGGAAAGCAGTAGAAATGGGAGCAGTTGCAATGCAAGATGCATAGTGGGTGACTAAAACGATGTTGGAATTTTACTGCAGCAGCTAGGTTCACGAAAGCTGACACGTTTCGAGATATGACAGTTCCAGAAATATCATTTAGTAGTAGTTGTAATAATTGAAGGAATTGTCAATAGGATCAAATGTGGGTATGTGCTTGAATGGAAAGACCCGATTCCAAATTACAGACTTAATTTCTACATGTAGCATAACACTAGAGATCGGGGAAAACACAGTACATTTTCTTAGAATCTCAATCAGCACATCTACTACTACTATGCTTTGTGTTCCTTCTCAATGAGTCATGGCCTGTAACTCAGCGGATATATCATGTAACCTCTGATATGGTCTCGAGACAGAATGCGCTGCAAATAATAAAGAATTATCTAGTTGGGGTCGGTGTGAGGAAGTCGCAAATACCGCTTACGTGCCAAGTTCCTTAGACGATTCACTTTCAAACTTTATTGTTTTTATCCCGAGGTTGCATCTTGGGCTTACATATTCCTACGAACACTGTCATGGTATCTCTCCGGAGAAGACAACCTCATTTATAGGTAATGCGGTATCAGGATTGGTAAAGACGCTATAGCTTTTAACGTGGATACTTGTGTGCACCTGCAGAACCAAGATCGCTTGTGACAGTAAGAGATGGTAGTTGTTGGGATGGGGTTTTTCTTTAACATCTGGTCGATTACGTCTCTCTTTCTGTGACACTGTCGTAGGACTCGCAACTAGAACCTAACGGACATGCACACCCATCGTTGATTTTGGCTCAGTATAATTTCGTAGTCAGTGATTTACTGACGAACTTTTATACTTAGTAGAAGCAGTGGGTGCGTGATAAGTACGTATTCGAGAATCAGATTTATAAATTATGTGTTTGTGGAAAGAAGATGACTATGCTCTGTTCTAGGGAAGATATGAATTTGACTTGGAGTACTGTGATAGCAAAGGGGAGAATGTATGTCCAGTCGTAAGGCAGGTACAGAGATTTCCATTTCCAGAGAAACCGCCTTCAGTAGCGTGTATTAACGATACTTCGCTCATTGTAGAATGATGTTCAATTGAGATCGTGATCGTAAGATGGGCAGCTTTCGCGATCAAGTAAAAATTTGAGAGGATTGTGTATGGAGGTGCGTTTGCACTGGACCGTTATTCCCTCCCATGTAAATTGTTCGGTTGACTGCTTCTGCACATTTCGCGTCTTTATTTAGTTGAGAGAAGATCGACTGTGGTGTGTGCATCTCGCATGCGGAAGATCTGTTGGCCTGTTCTCTAGACAGGGGAAGACCTTACTTGCCTTGTAAATTACACTCCTGGAAATTGAAATAAGAACACCGTGAATTCATTGTCCCAGGATGGGGAAACTTTATTGACACATTCCTGGTGTCAGATACATCACATGATTACACTGACAGAACCACAGGCACATAGACACAGGCAACAGAGCATGCACAATGTCGGCACTAGTACAGTGTATATCCAGCTTTCGCAGCAATGCAGGCTGCTATTCTCCTATGGAGACGATCGTAGAGATGCTGGATGTAGTTCTGTGGAACGGCTTGCAATGCCGTTTCCACCTGGCGCCTCATTTGGACCAGCGTTCGTGCTGGACGTGCAGACCGCGTGAGACGACGCTTCATCCAGTCCCAAACATGCTCAATGGGGGACAGATCCGGAGATCTTGCTGGCCAGGGTAGTTGACTTACACCTTCTAGAGCACGTTGGGTGGCACAGGATACATGCGGACGTACATTGTCCTGTTGGAACAGCAAGTTTCCTTGCCGGTCTAGGAATGGTAGAACGATGGGTTCGATGAGGGTTTGGATGTACCGTGCACTATTCAGTGTCCCCTCGACGATCACCAGAGGTGTACGGCCAGTGTAGGAGATCGCTCCCCACACCATGATGCCGGGTGTTGGCCCTGTGTTCCTCGGTCGTATGCAGTCCTGATTGTGGCGCTCACCTGCACGGCACCAAACACGCATACGACCATCATTGGCACCAAGGCAGAAGCGACTCTCATCGCTGAAGACGACACGTCTCCATTCGTCCCTCCATTCACGCCTGTCGCGACACCACTGGACGCGGGCTGCACGATGTTGGGGCGTGAGCGGAAGACGGCATAACGGTGTGCGGGACCGTAGCCCAGCTTCATGGAGACGGTTGCGAATGGTCCTCGCCGATACCCCAGGAGCAACAGTGTCCCTAATTTGCTGGGAAGTGGCGGTGCGGTCCCCTACGGCACTGCGTAGGATCCTACGGTCTTGGCGTGCATCCGTGCGTCACTGCGGTCCGGTCCCAGGTCGACGGGCACGTGCACCTTTCGCCGACCACTGGCGACAACATCGATGTACTGTGGAGACCTCACGCCCCACGTGTTGAGCAATTCGGCGGTACGTCCACCCGGCCTCCCTTATGCCCACTATACGCCCTCGCTCAAAGTCCGTCAACTGCACATACGGTTCACGTCCACGCTGTCGCGGCATGCTACCAGTGTTAAAGACTGCGATGGAGCTCCGTATGCCACGGCAAACTGGCTGACACTGACGGCGGCGGTGCACAAATGCTGCGCAGCTAGCGCCATTCGACGGCCAACACCGCGATTCCTGGTGTGTCCGCTGTGCCGTGCGTGTGATCATTGCTTGTACAGCCCTCTCGCAGTGTCCGGAGCAAGTATGGTGGGTCTGACACACCGGTGTCAATGTGTTCTTTTTTCCATTTCCATGAGTGTATATTCATGATATAGTGTATGTTAGATAAGCGAAATCGGTATTCGCGGGTGGAAGTATGATTTTTCCTGTGTTTGTTTCTAGTTTGTCAGTGGTCTAGAGCACGCTCCACGTAGCTAGTTTCGTGTTTGTAGAAAAATGTTTTCCAATCTATATGTCGAGATATATGTTGCGTAAGCGAGCGGTAGGACGCCGCCTAGAGCTTGATATGGAGAAGTATAGCCAAAATCGTATAATATTATGGCGAAAATAGGTGTGTTCTTGTAAACCCCAAGTCTGGAGATGTGCATAGAAAAGCGAGCAGGCAAGGAAGCAGAGACAGTAACGCGTTTGTGTCGAGGAGAAACGATCGCTAACTTGTCGAACAGTTCTGAGAGTGATTATTTCGGTTCGCTTATGAAAAAGGGGTGATTTTGTATGATGTGAGATGTGAAATGTATGTTTAATAGATCGAGAAGGTAGTCGGTGATATATTGCTGGGATGGTGATTGGTTTCATGCTCCAATATTCTGTTGAGTCCAGTATGTATATGATGATCTGTAGACAATTTTACATACGTGGTTTATTTGTCTATGCGAAATGGAGATCATTGTAAAATAGTTTATTACTGCTGAATGTCGCGTCTGTAGAAAGAAAGAAAAGGCAGATGGCGCTTCCCTAGGACTGAGGAGCATCTTAACATATAGCCGGTGTGAGCGTAGGCATACAATAATTTTTTCGGGTGCTGTACAGGTAAAAAAGATAAATGCACTGTTTGTCTAAAATGTGTATATGTTGTATTGTATAGTTAGTGTGGCTTACATTGTGTAAAATGTGTATACACTGGATTGTAAAGATACTATGGTTTATGTTATGGGATGACTAGAGATGATGACTGTGTGCCCTATTGTGTGGGATGTATAGATTGAGCAGACTGATAATGACTGGGGTATGAGATAGAGTTTTTAAGTGGAAAATTATATGCACTGAAAGTGTTGTTAATAAAACTTCTCTATTTAAACTAGACTGAACTGCATGTGACTGCTTTAGTCTTTAATAAAACTTGCATCTGACTGCATATGTAACTGAACTGAACTTTATCTGACTGCATGAAAATGTTGTTGGAAAATTAATACTCAAAATACACATCTGACTGCATGAAAGTTTAGTGGTAAAAATAAATGAAAGTCACTAACCTGCATCTGACTGCATCTGTGGACTTAGCTCGTGCAATGGTTCCCGTTTAGCCGATAATAAAACATATATTCAACTCAGCCGTAGTGCAATGGCATAAAATTATCATTCTAGATAACTTTACTCATTTTGGCCCTGTTTGTTACTTAATAAAAATTCTGTCGTGATCTGAATAATTTGCCAACTGTGCAATGGCAAATAGATTATTTTACTCTGATAAATGAAATTATTAGCGTTACTCATGGGAGCCTTTCTTTAATGTACCTTTTGGTTCAATGCAAGCACAGGATGCGGAGAACGACGTAAGGTATGAGATGAAACTCTAATTTTATATAAAAAAATTATTTTTCGAACTTTTAAGGCACATGTGATTAACTAAGAAAACTTCTAAGCATAGATTTACGAGATAGTTTCGCAAAACTCTTATTGCATCAACAATGGGATTTCTATCTAGCTTTTAGACATTATTTAACCAAAGAAAACCTATTATATTAATTATTATTCTTTCTAGTCTCCCCAGGGATGTGCCGAGTTTAGTTCAATATATAGTTTATTACGTGCGTAGCGCCAATTCTTACTTTGATGCTGTCACGACCCGGCTGCCTCCTGCAGGCATCTAGCTCCGACTCGAAACACGTCTGCTGTCCCTGCACATCTCCTCACCACCACTCAAACTTTTACCTCGTGCACCTACCTCTGTTAGCTGTCAAAGATCTTACTACTCGAAGATGTACTACTTGTCCAACCTTGCGGTTGGGAACTATCGACATTTTTCACTGGCTCTATCTTGATCGAATCTCAGCACATACCTTTCAGCACTATAGATACTGAAGCACAGTCGTCAAGAGGAGAGATTACATGTACATTGATTACTGTCAGACTGTAGCAGCAATCGAAATATTTAATTGTAGTTACAGTTGTAAATATCTTCCCAGCTTGCAATATTCTTGTGAGTCTGGTACGTATTTGATAATGTGGAGAAAATTTTGCGTGTTTAACTGTCGATGCAATTTTGCAATCTGTGTAAAATAACCCAAAAAATAGGTGGATGGTGCTTCAATACCAGTGGCATAAGTAATTCGCAGTGTAAATTGGATAAGAGCGACTTAGAACGCTCGATTCATTCACATCGTTTTTGCTGGGATATAGGAGACTCTACATAGCGGAGGGAACGTTTGCGTATGTTGAAATATGGAAGGGTAAGACGTTAGTTGGGCTGGGAAGACTACATTCGGCGTTATTTTCGTAAACAGGTTCTGTTAGGTTAAGATTTTCTGTACATACAAGCTTAGGCATGAAGAAAGCGAGCATTAACTATTTCTGGGACAGTATACAGCTCCCGCGATGTCGACTTGGCTCTTATTTTTTTTTTACAACGTGATGTGACGTAAGAATAACATTGGGAACGTTGTTAGATGGCGAGCCCCCACGCAGACGTTTCGCCGGGAGACGGGGCGTGAGCCATGCTGGGGCGGGTATGTACGGCTGGACACGTCACGTAGTACTGTTAGATGGAAGCAGGCTGTGCTCTTCTGCCATATGCGGTAAAGACAGTGCTGGCCTGACTCAAGTATGGGGGCTGCACCTTGCAGTTCTGTGACTTCGGTATAAGAGAAACTGTATAGAAACAACTTTCACCTGCATCGGGTGTGTCAACTGCATGCACACACGGCAAAACCTGGAGCGTCTTCGCTCCTGTCTGATCGTGTCGCCATCGGCATCTAGGTGAACACATATTTGGACAGGAATTTCTCTAGTGTCAAGTGTGAAAATGGATGTATCCGCATCGTTCCTGTGGGCAGCTGTGTGTGGCTTGACAGCTGGTAGCCACGTCACTTCTTGGTCCTGTGGACAGTGTGTGGCGGAGGGTGCTTACATTGGTTGATTGCATTATTCTGCGAGCAGGTCTGTAGGCTGTGCTATGTGATATTTGGACAGTTTATTTGTACTGAGCGTGTCTACACATCGCTGTGCTGCATTATTTGTGGGGAGTGTGAATGTCTGTACTTAAATTATTTGCGTAAATTAGGAGTTGTTTGCGCGTCTGCAGACTGTGTATTGTGGTTCAAATGGCTCTGAGCACTATGGGACTTAACTTCTCAGGTCATCAGTCCCCTAGAACTTAGAACTACTTAAACCTAACTAACCTAAGGACATCACACACATCCATGCCCGACGCAGGATTCGAACCTGCGACCGTAGCGGTTGCGTGGTACCAGACTGTAGCATCTAGAACCCCTCGGCCACTTCGGCCGGCTGTGTATTGTGACCCCAAGCATAACATGGCGAGTGTTTTGCGTCAGTGTGCTAAATATATTCCATCCCTAAATAAAATCTTTCAAACTAAATCGAATTCACTCCTTCTTTACTCTCCCCAGTAGTCCAGTGCAGCCTGAGTAATTTTGGCACCATTCTCGTCCCTGCAGACCATGATCTGGGATTAGGTCATAGGAGGGATGACAGTACGATCTGGTGGTAGTAATGTGTACTAGGCGAGTTAGACACTAAATCTCATCGTGGAGAAACTGCCTGCAAAATAAAGATTTGTGTTCTGATCTGTTTTCCCGCCAATTCACCACACCATCTTCGATGATGAGATGTGCTGTGCACGTTAGTACAGGTTAGTGCACGTTAGTACATGTTAGCCCGCCTACATGGGTCAGTAAGGAGATGTCGTGCTGGGTTGAGGATCGTGGTGGAGACTTTAAGTATTTGATTTCAAGTCCAGGTTGGTGTGGTATTTGCGAAAATTGATTCCAAGTGATAGGTTCTATGAAGTCGAATCACTTGACTAAAGCAGTAGTGAATAGGAGTGCAGCATTCTAGGGGTGGAGAGATGCTAGGGCATGAATGAACACTGCGCTCATAGTGGGAAAATGTGGAACTTTTCATTTGATCATTGAATATTGAAATTGTAAATTCACTTATTGAATATGATTAAAATTAAAATGGAATTAAGTTCCTACTCAGGTAACTGACAGGTTAGATGTTGGTATTACTTGTGTTTAATTAAATTAGTTAGCATATTTCCAAAAGACTATTTCAGTGCGAGTATAAAGGTCTAGGCTGGAGGCTGTGGTGTCAGCGGCCACTCGCTCGCAGGCGACTGACGCAGCGTGTGTCCAGTTATAACACCCGGGAGAGAGGGAGAGCGGACGATCTTGTGTCATCACCCGACATCACGGTAGCGTCCTCTGGTGGCGATGATATGAACTAAGGAATTTTGTTTTGGAGCTCGTGGTGGATACACTGGGTGCTGGCATCTTGAATAACTGCACATACTTCATGATCTAACATCGTGGTGGCGCCCTCTGGCGGCGACAATACGAACTAAGTCAGTTGAGCCCTGGAGCTCATGGTGAACACACTGGGTGCAGCCATCGCGAATAACGTTACTTATGTCATCACCTGATGTCAGGAGAGCGCCCTCTGGTGGCACCGATATGAACTAAGCCAGTTGAAGCTGAGTCCCAGTGGAGAACACATTTGCTTGAAATTGGTTAAATAATGAAGAAAAGTAATTTTTTCCAGCATTTTCTTTGCTTAGTACAGATAAGAGTGGTGTGGTGCATTATCCTGTTGCAATTTGAACTTCTGCGGGAGGGGACTTGGCACTTCCCCACCAAAATTCAAACTTCCCTCCAAAATTCAAACATCCCTCCAAAATCCGCCATCTCGATTGTCGTCATTGTCGCCATCTTGGATGACGTCATCGCCGCCATCTTTGGATAATTGTACTTTGGACTGGTGCTGGCTTTGTTCCAATACTATAATGCAGATGTTTTAGGAGCAAAACCAGCTCAAATGCTGTAAGCGATAAACTTGTTTCCGATTCATGATTACATGGATGGTGTTACAGGAAAATAGCTTCAAAAATGTTTGAAATTATAGTTTAAGTTTCTTAGAAATGGCTAAGTGCTTTGATTCTCAATTTCTCGATGAATATAGTCTGGGTAATTTTAACACTGCGGTAACACTGCGTCAAGAGATGTCCAAAGTTTCTAATTTTAATACTTGACTTGTTGTGCTAAAACTTTAATATAAAATTCTGCCTGTTAATAAGGAGATTATGACAGCATTTTAAATTTTTAAATCCGGTCAATAGAATCAAACTTTGGCTGGTTTCGGAAGCCTATACAGTAGATAGGCAACCTTCAGCTGGGACTGGCTGATCGTTTTGGTAGTATAGGTTTGCTTTGATATATTGGTAAATCGTGCAGCCGATCTGTAACGTGTCGTTACCCAAGCAATTTAACTAATGTGTTCTGAGAATGCCACTGCATTCACAAGTCGGCGGCCCAGCTCTGATACCGAGAAACATGACGTCAGACTGCTGCAGTTATACACATTTATTTGAAAGTTGAGAATTAAAGTGAATTTCTGTTCCGATAACAGTCATAGAGTGAAGTGTTCGGAGCTCGCCAGTTAGATTGAAGCCCGTCCTTCACTCGCAACGCTATCTACGTCGCCGCAGAACAATCGCGTTACTGAGAGACGCGATCCTATTTCCGCATCCGGGCCAGTGGTCAGCGCCGTTTCCGGCTAAGTGGAGAGGAGACCAGGAGTTATGAAACAGAAATCCGCAGAGCTGCGGCCGATGCGATCCCCGGCGAGCAGAGCGCAGCCGCGGGCGGAGGGAGGCGGCTGGCTGCGTGGCTGAGGCGCGCTGCCTCGTTAGCGGGCGACTCTGCGCGGCCGGCCGCCGGCCACTCGTAAAGCCACCCAAGTTATCCGCCGCCGCGAGCTGTGGCGCCGCCAGCCGCGCCTGCCGTCCTGCTGTGCGTGAGGGCTGCGACACCAACACAGCTCGTGGCAGTCAAACCGCTGGGAAGGCTGAAATGCGGAGGGAATATCCAGGGTGTCCGGCCTAGACTTGTACACAAATAAATCCTTATAATGAAAGAATTCGGCATTCTTTGTTGTTGGGTAGATATGCAGTCGATACTCTCAAATATGCGATCGTCACCATTTCATAAAAAGCGCTGAGTCTCACGCGGTGCATCTTTCTTGTCTCGATGGCGATCTATACGGTTCCAAAGAATGCCTCCCGATGTAATTTTCCAGCAGGTCGATGTCTCACTCCACAGTCATGGGGATGTTACAACATTCCTCCATGAGATGTTTCCTAGGTGTTCGAAGGGAAGGGTGAGGGGCGGGGGGGGGGGGAGGGGGCAGGATCCCATTGCCTGACCACCTCGATCCCCCGATCTGACTCCGCTTGATTTCAATGCATGGTAGTTTATCGGGGATCTGTCATGCTTATGAACATGTGGCGAAAAGTGGAGTTCAAATGGTTCAAATGGCTCTGAGCACTATGGGACTCAACTGCTGTGGTTATCAGTCCCCTAGAACTTAGAACTACTTAAACCTAACTAAGCTAAGGACATCACACACATCCATGCCCGAGGCAGGATTCGAACCTGCGACCGTAGCAAAAAGTGGAGAACCGCTTCGATATCTGCCTAGCTGCAAACTGTGTCCGCACGGATCTGTACCAACATTCATAAAAATGTTTGAGCTCGTGTGTACAGTGCTGGAAAAAAGTTGTAAACGTTGATAGGTGCTGAAATAGAAATAAATGTTTCTGTATACCTCTAGCCTGACCATCCTGCGTAGAGTGGCTACACCAGGGAAACGGCCATCAAGGCAGTATTTCAGGAAGGGGAAGGGCGGCAGAGGGTAGGGGTGGGGGTGGGTGGAGCTGGATGAGATGGTAAATGTAACACTTCCGAGAAATCTTTTCCTTCGTTGTTTTTCATCCCCCTCACCCAACATGTGTGGGCGCCGGGCTGTCAGAGGTCCAACTTTACGCTCTTGAGCTAGGAACGTAAATAAAAATAAAATAAATGATGAAAAACAGTTATTACTAAAGATGAAAACTTAAAGATGTCTTCCAAAACTATAAATGGTGTGAATATTGCTGGCGTATACAAAAATTAATAAATAAATAAAATAAAATAAAAAATAAAAAAAACGCATTAAGAAGAGTTCCACCTTGAATAAAACACAACTGTATCTTTTCCTCTAGTTTCCAAGTATGTTTTGGTGAAGTTTTGGCAATCACCCATGGGCTTTTATTTTCTTTCTATTAAAAAGGAAAACGCTCTTTACTACCTGTGCAAATGTAAATTTGGTTTTCAGACAGTATTTACAAATTTGAAGAACAGACGAAGTTTCGCTTGCGTATTTTAATACCAACAAAAATATAAAATAAAATGAATAAATTAATTAAAAAATCCCTTCGGCCACTTATATACACACATACGCACGCACACACACAAAATGGCTGATAAACATCACAAAGATTCCAAAGTCCAGCCGACAGGACTTTCAGCTATCTTGTTTTCGTAGTATGTAAACAGTGACAGTGAAACTTCCATAGTTCCGGTCTTTACAGTGAAGGTAATGCCGAAATCAGATACAGTAAGTGAAATATATTTCACACACACACACACACGCGCGCGCGCGCACGCACGCGCACACATAAAATTAGTCAATGTCAGGCCAAACAATGACATTCCCCATTGTAAAATTTCGAAGTAAATAACTGCTCTAAATAAAGTAGTATATGCTGCAGACGACAAGTGTGAAAGGAAACAAGTGCACTGAAAACGTAAAAATCCAGGAAAACCACAGCATGTCGCAATAGCGTGGCATTTACATTCAAACCTTCGTCTGTTTTTCAAAATAATAAATATTGTCTTAAAAAGTCAAATATATGTACAAGTAGTAAAGAGAATATTTCCTCTTTAACTGAAAGAAAAGAAAAGCCCAATGATAACGCTGAAGCTCCATTGAAACATGTTCTATAGAACTTAGGGGTAAGGGTAGAAAAAATTTGGGGGTCGATAAGGTAGGAGTCTATGGAGATGAAGACAAGTGTTGGGATGGAAAGAGGGCAGACAGAATTTGAAGAGGAGTTTGCTGTATTGATATGACAGTGGTATAAAGAGGAAAGTGATGGAGAGGAGAAAGGAATGGGGAGCCCTGTTGTGGAGTGAAGTATGTGGAAATGTGGGAAACAGTTAGTATAACAGATAAATTTAGGGAAGGTTGTCATTGTCTGGGAGTGGAAATCAGCTGAAATTGCGTTGGAATAGGCTATAGTGTGTTTGTAGCAGTAGGGATGGTTAGTAAGGACGTAGCAGCATACCAGAGTTGGTGATCAGCGGGGAAACAATACGATATTGGAATGTAGTTTGCGGCTAGTGTAAGATACGTAGAGGTGTTCCAAGTGGATGAAGAATGGCGGGAATTTGATGAGATGGTACGGGATCCACACGGGGGAAGATAAACGATTGCGAGAAGTAAGGTGGGGTTCATGCGTTCAAGGATTTGGAGGGGCTTTAAAACTTTGATGTAGAGAATATCCACGGAACTCCAGGATAGGATAGGTTGCATCAAGGTTTTGTTGGTGTGGAGGACAGGGCAAGGGTGCAATCCCCAAGTTCGTCAGTTTGTAGTTTTACATCCACTAATTCCGCCAGTTAGCAGTTT
This sequence comes from Schistocerca gregaria, assembly GCF_023897955.1. Lineage (NCBI taxonomy): Eukaryota > Metazoa > Arthropoda > Insecta > Orthoptera > Acrididae > Schistocerca > Schistocerca gregaria. The sequence goes on from NC_064920.1 coordinate 949,207,167, forward strand.
TAGTGTATTTGGAGCTTTTTGGTGGATGGTTAGCTTGTGAGATTTTTGAGTTAGCTGCTGATCAAGGGTTAGTCCAAGATATTTTAGTGTATTGGTTAACCGTATAGGACGCCCACAAATGGTAAGGTGGAAACCACTGAGACGGAAGGTGCGGATAGTTCGTCGTACAATTTTTACCTGCGTTTTCTAGAGGAAGAACTCAAGGAGCCATTGGTTGCACAAGGAGGTACACTGGTCGAGGTGGATATGGCGCGATCTTTGGGATTTTTACAGTGTAAGGTACAGGGTGGGGAAAGCAGTGTCATCAGCAAAATGAAGGAGGAGGAATGGTGGAAGTCCTTTGAGCACATCGTTTGTGTAGAGGAGATATGGGAGAGAAGCTTTCGAGAAGAGCACCGAAAGAGCTGCGACGAGGCAAGGTACCTCGGATAAACGATTTCTTCTTCTTCTTCTTCTCTTCGTTAGCACTTACCCCATCTGCGACGGGCTGTGCTGTGCTCAAATACTGGCAGGTTTATTTTGCTTAACCCTGTTGCTAGATAAACGTATTGTTGCCACAGGCGTCAGTTACCTAAGAGAGGGAAGTCATACGTGCCACCTATCTCGGTGTTTTAACTGTTTGTATACAGAGTTTACTGAGCCGAGATTTCTATATCTACATACAAACTCCGCAAGCCTCCGTATGATGCGTGGTGAAGGGTATCTTGTATCACTACCAGTCATTTTCTTTCCTGTTTACTAGCAAACAGAGTGAGAAAAAGACGACTACCTATATGCGTCGGTAGGCACCTTAATTTCATTATCTTAGTCGTTCTTAACCGAAATGTACGTTGGCGGCAGTAGAATCATTCTGCAATTAGCTTCAGATGCTGGTTCTCTAAATTTTCTGAATAGTGTTCCTCCAAAAGAACGTCGCCTTCTCTTCAGGGATTTCCATCTGCGTAATACCTGCGTGTGTTTGGTGTGTTTGAACCTTCGAAAACAAATCTAGCAGCCCGCCTTTGAAATGCTTCAATGTCTTCCTTCAATTCAACGTGGTGGAGGTCCCAAATGCTTGAGCTTTACTCAAGTGTGGTTCGCTCTAGTGTCTTACACATGGTTCCCTTTTCCGATGAATCGCAGTTTCCTAAGATTCTCCCAGTAAACCGAAGCCGACCATTCACTTTCCCTTCTACCGTACTTATTCATTTCATTTCATAGTGCTTTCCAGCGTGTGACCGTTTTGTTTTAATTATATTTTTGTTTGTTGTTGTTGTGTATGTAAACTAATTCCTATCTTTAACACTCTAGCATGTCTTTGTAGTAACGTGAACCTGAACAATGCAAGTGGCGTCCTTGTGTGAACGCGCTATCTGATAAAAAAGGATCACCAAATCCGTCTGAAACTGTACAACTGCACTGCAATTAACTTTTACTAAAATTAATTAGAAAACGTAAAAGTGTAGACTGACGAAGCTAGCCTGTGAAATTCTGTATTGTACAGTGGAGCGAACAATGTTACAATGGGTGACGTTATAGTATTTGTCTTCCAATTATAACAATTGAAACTAACAGAATAAAAATTCTGCAGGAAATTACAAATAGTATTTTGAAAGAAGAAATGTCCAGAATGACTAACAGTTACTAAAATCCCTAACACTAGTACACGCATATGTACCACTGTACTAGCCGGCCGCGGTGGTCTCGCGGTTCTAGGCGCTCAGTTCGGAACCGCGTGAGTGCTACGGTCGCAGGTTCGAATCCTGTCTCGGGCATGGATGTGTGTGATGTCCTTAGGTTAGTTAGGTTTAAGTAGTTCTAAGTTCTAGGGGACTGATGACCACAGATGTTAAGTCCCATAGTGCTCAGAGCCATTTGAGCCACCACTGTACTGTAAGAATAAGATTGTCTTACAAACCATGTGAGATCGGAACTAAACTTTACTGAACTGAACCTACTGATAATGCTGAAATGAAATTAAATGAAAAACTTGAATGTGAACTGTTTTACTGTATCCTTACTATGTTAAACGCAGCTAACAAATTGTCACGACTTAGGTTGTGGTAACGGAAACCCGGTATTAATCGAAAGTGGTGAATCTCAAAATACAATGCCGCAGTAAACCTGTTAAATTAAATCTTCCTGAGAGCAATGCAAGGAAAAGCAACTAATCTGTGCACATCATGCTTTATGTTTTGAGTAGCTGTGTTCCGCTAAGAGCGATGTGGTGACACACAATTACAAAATTAGACTTTCGTGAGGAGACGGTGGAAGAAACTTGTATTACTAAATGATTGAAAAGAGAGTAGCATTCAAAACTGTATTATGTACTAACTTCTTAATAATTAGAACCATCTTTACAAAAATCAAACCTTATAAAAATGACTCTGCCATGAAAGTACTTAATGAGATCGTAAAGGAGTGGTGAATCTATAACTCTGATTCCAAGCTACGTATACAGGTAACTGCTTAAGCACGTCTCGACAATCAAACTAACTGATCCTAACCAAAAAAGAAAAAAAATGTTCCTAAATACTTGCCCCTCTCAAACTCATGATTAATTACCCACGAGGAAGCAACGCAGAGACGACTTTACCTGAATATCTTCACACTTCTCAAATCATTCTTCACAAAAGGCAATAGCCTCTACATTTGCATATCTGTGTTCTGCTAGTTATTTCCAGACCGCACAGCAGCGTGACCAACACCAGACTCCCTTATTTACTTCTCACTGGTAACGATAATGCCAGTCACAACCAAAGGTCACATTGTTGTAATGTGACTCTCTGTGGCCTAACATACCGACTCCTGTTTAGAAAACAAAAGTACAAATAATAAGTGAGTCACGTGGAATGAAAAGAGAGGTTACCTCACTTTCATTGAATACCAAAAATAAGTTAGAAAATTAGACAGTACGCCTAAATATTTAACCAACGTGACTATGTCGATCTGTAAAAACTACCAATGCTGTTTTCGAACATTGCTGTATTGTTTTTCCTACCTATCTGCATTAACTCACATTTTTCTACATTTAGACTGAGCTGCCATTCGTCATACCAGTCTTGTGTCGTCCTTGTTACTGAGCAACGATACATTCCTGTAACACACAGCATAATCTGCAAACTGCCGCAGGTCATTTTGTATACAGGGTGTTACAAAAAGGTACAGCCAAACTTTCAGGAAACATTCCTCACACACAAAGAAAGAAAATATGTTATGTGGACATGTGTTCGGAAACGCTTACTTTCCATGTTAGAGCTCATTTTATTACTTCTCTTCAAATCACATTAACCATGGACTGTAACACACAGCAACAGAACGTACCAGCGTGACTTCAAACACTTTGTTACAGGAAATGATCAAAATGTCCTCCGTTAGCGAGAATACATGCATCCACCCTCCGTCAAATGGAATCCCTGATGCGCTGGTGCAGCCCTAGAGAAAGGCGTATTGTATCACAGCCGTCCACAATACGAGCACGAAGAGTCTCTACATTTGGTACTGCCGTTGCGTAGACAAGAGCTTTCAAATGCCCACATAAATGAAAGTCAAGAGGCTTGAGCTCAGGAGAGCGTGGAGGCAATGGAATTGGCCCGCCTCTACCAATCCATCAGTCATCGAATCTGTTGTTGAGAAGCGTACGAACACTTCGACTGAAACGTGCAGGAGCTCCATCGTGCATGAGCCACATGTTGTGTCGTACTTGTAAAGGCACATGTTCTAGCGCCACAGGTACAGTATCCCGTATGAAATCATGATAACGTGCTCCGTTGAGCGTAGGTGGAAGAACATGGGGCCCAGTCAAGACATCACCAACAATGCCTGCCCAAACGTTCGCAGAGAATCTGTGTTGATAACGTGATTGCACAATTGCCTGCGGATTCTCGTCCGCCCACACATGTTGATTGTGAAAATTTACAACTTGATCACGTTGGAATGAAGCCTCATCCGTAAAGACAACATTTGCACTGAAATGAGGATTGACACGTTGTTGGATGAACCATTCGCAGAAGTGTACCCGTGGAGGCCAATCAGCTGCTGATAGTCCCTGCATACGCTGTACATCTCTACATCTACATCTACATCCATACTCCGCAAGCCACCTGGCGGTGTGTGGCGGAGGGTACCCTGAGGTTGGCAGAGTCTTCCACTGGAGTTTATCTATCATCTCCGTAACGCTTTCGCGATTACTTCTATTCCAGTCTCGTATTGTACGTGGAAAGAAGGATTGTCGGTATGCTTCTGTGTGGGCTCTAATCTCTCTGATTTTATCCTCATGGTCTCTTCGCGAGATATACGTAGGAGGGAGCAATATACTGCTTGACTCTTCGGTGAAGGTATGTTCTCGGAGCTTTAACAAAAGCCCGTACCGAGCTGCTGAGCGTCTCTCCTGCAGAGTCTTCCACTGGAGTTTATCTATCATCTCCGTAACGCTTTCGCGATTACTAAATGATCCTGTAACGAAGCGCGCTGCTCTCCGTTGGATCTTCTCTATCTCTTCTATCAACCCTATATGGTACGGATCCCACACAGCTGAGCAGTATTCAAGCAGTGGGTGAACAAGCGTACTGTAACCTACTTCCTTTGTTGTCGGATCGCATTTCCTTAGGATTCTTCCAATGAATCTCAGTCTGGCATCTGCTTTACCGACGATCAACTTTATATGATCATTCCATTTTAAATCACTCCTAATGCGTACTCCCTGATAATTTACGGAATTAACTGCTTCCAGTTGCTGACCTGCTATTTTGCAGCTAAATGATAAGGGACCTATCTTTCTATGTATTCGCATCACATTACACTTGTCTACATTCCGTACATGGTACGGAAACAACTGGTTCTCCCGTAGCACTATCCAAACAGTGACGTGGTCAACGTTATCTTGTACAGCAGCAACTTCTCTTACGCTGGCATTAGGGTTATCGTCAACTGCACGAAGAATTACCTCGTCCATTGCAGGTGTCCTCGTCGTTCTAGGTCTTCCCCAGTCGCGAGTCATAGGCTGGGATATTCCGTGGTCCCTAAAACGCCAACAAATTGCTTCGAACGTCTTCCTGTCGGGACACCTTCGTTCTGGAAATCTGTCTCGATACAAACGTACCGCGCCACGGCTATTGCCCCGTGCTAATCCATACATCAAATGGGCACCTGCCAACTCCGCATTTGTGAACATTGCACTGACTGCAAAACCACGTTCGTGATGAACAGTAACCTGTTGATGCTACGTACTGATGTGCTTGATGCTAGTACTGTAGAGCAATGAGTTGCATGTCAACACAAGCACCGAAGTCAACATTACCTTCCTTCCATTGGGCCAACTGGCGGTGAATCGAAGAAGTACAGTACATACTGACGAAACTAAAATGAGCTCTAACATGGAAATTAAGCGTTTCCGGACACATGTCCACATAACATCTTTTGTTTATTTGTGTGTGAGGAATGTTTCCTGAAAGTTTGGTCGTACCTTTTTGTAACACCCTGTATACATGTCCACATAACATATTTTCTTTGTGTGTGAGGAATGTTTCCTGAAAGTTTGGCCGTACCTTTTTGTAACAGGGTGTTTTGTATACAGGGTATTACAAAAAGGTACGGCCAAACTATCAGGAAACATTCCTCAAACACAAAGAAAGAAAATATGTTATGTGGACATGTGTCCGGAAACGCAAGATTTCCATGATAGAGCTCATTTTAGTTTCGTCAGTATGTAGTGTACTTCCTCGATTCAGCGCCAGTTGGCCCAATTGAAGGAAGGTAATGTTGACTTCGGTGCTTGTGTTGATATGCGACGAATTGCTCTACATTACTAGCATCAAGCACATCAGTACATAGCATCAACAGGTTAGTGTTCATCACCTACGCTCAATGGAGCACGTTATCATGATGTCGCACGGGATACTCTACGTGTGCTGCTAGAACATGTGCCTTTACAAGTACTACACAACATGTGGTTCATGCACGATGGAGCTCCTGCACATTTCAGTCGAAGTGTTCGTATGCTTCTCAACAACAGATTCGGTGACCGATGGATTGGTAGAGGCGAACCAATTCCATGGCCTCCACGCTCTCCTGACCTCAACCCTGTTGACTTTCATTTATGGGGGCATTTGAAAGCTCTTGTCTACGCAACCCCGGTACCAAATGTAGAGACTCTTCGTGCTCGTATTGTGGACGGCTGTGATACAATACGCCATTTTCCAGGGCTGGATCAGCGCATCAGGGATTCCATGCGACGGAGGGTGGATGCATGTATCTTCGCTAACGGAGGACATTTTGAACATTTCCTGTAACAAAGTGTTTGAAGTCGTGCTGATACGTTCTGCTGCTGTGTGTTTCCACTCCATGATTAAGAGAGAAGTAACAAAATGAGCTCTAACATTGAAAGTACGCGTTTCCGGACACATATCCACATAACATATTTTCTTTGTTTGTGTGTGAGGAATGTTTCCTGAAAGTTTGGCCGTACCTTTTTGTAACACCCTGTAGACAGCAATGGCGGCCCTACCACACAACTCTGGAACACCCCTGACGATAGCCTTGTCTCCGATGAGCAGTCGCCGACGAGGACAATGTGCTGGGTCCTCTAACGTAAGTCTTTGAGCCACTTTCGTAACTGTGAACCTACTTCGTATGCACGTACTTTCGTTAACAGTCTGTTGTGGGGCACCGAGTCTAACGCTTTTCGGAAATCAAGTGTGGAGACCACCTAAAATGCACACCCAGGCTGGCCGACAACCAGCCTCGGCCATTAAACCGTTGTGATGTTTTGATCCCGTCCTAGGTCACCTTCCTCTCTCGCAAGCTAGACTTCTATGTCACAAACACAGATGCACTAGATGACATTCCCACAAAATTTGAGATTCTTGTGAGAACATACCATATTAAAAAGATTCCATTTGGCATGCAAGTCATGCGAGACAAGTGAAATACCCTCAGACTAAAAAAGAATGCAATATCAGTTGCCAAACAGGCGGTGCTGGCAGGTTTGAATATTATCTGTCAAGTTGACAATAAACTTGATGCTGCAGGGTGTATCCCATCGACCGATATCTTCTTTCACTCAAGTATCGAAAGGAATTAATTTTTCCCAGTTCCCTTCAGTGCCTACTCATTAGTTATTCCATCTATCCTTCTAGCGTTTAGCATTCTTCTCTAACTCCATGCTTCTAAAGATTCAATTGCTCTGGTGTGTAGCACTGTACGGAAGTGAAATGTTTAGAATAACGTTTCTTAGAAATACTTTCAAATGAAGACTTCCTAAAAAATTTAATTCGATGTTAAGAACTGGTTCTTTTTCAATGTTTTTCTTCCTGTCGCTAGTTTGCATTTAATATCCTCTCTAGTTAGACCAACATCAGTTATTTTGATGCTCAAATAGCAATACTGATTTCCTACTTCTAGTATCTTATTATCTAATTCTGTTAGCACCGCTGGATTTAGTTCGGATACATTCCATTACCTTTGTTTCACTTTCGGTGAAGCTGATCTTATAACCGCTTTTTAAGATACTGTTCGTTACTATCAACTGCTTTTGCAAGACCTTCTCCGCATCTATGAGAATTTCAACGTCATCGTCAAATATCAAAGTTATTATTCTTTGTCTCTGCACTTAAATCCTCTTTCAAAATTTCTCCTTGGTTTCCTTTACTGCATGCTCGTTGTTCAAAATGAATAACATTACCGACAGGCGCACCTGTCAACTACTGCTACCTTTTCATTTTCGATTTTTATAACTGTAGTATGGTGTCAGCACAAATTGTATGTCTCCAGCTGTCTTCAACTTATACAACATATATTTGTGATTCTTGAACAAAATGTTAACAATGGTTAAATTGTACTCTGCACAACATTCAACCGATTGGTCTCCCTTTTCATTCCTTTTCCCATTCCACTCTCGCCTACTACTATTCCTTCTGCCCTTCTTCCTACGCTCGATTTGCAGTTTCCCAGCACAATTAAATTTTTGACACCCGTAACAAACTGAAACATTTCGTATATCGTGACACATCCCTTGCATTTCTTCATCATACATGCTGTTCTAGTTGGAACTTGTACTACTGTGGTGAGTATTGGCTTTGGCTTCGTGTCTATAGTGGCTATGATAATTCGTTCACTGTGTTCTTCGTAGTAGCTTACTAGCATTCCGGGTACCTTATTTACAATTAGATCTATTCGTTATTTACCTATATCTACCAGTTTAAGGGATCTAACTCCTCACACTCAGACGTGTGGGATATACCAGTTTACTTTTCTCTCATTGCAACATCATTCGGAGTACTCACGAACACGGACATACGAATGGGGACTGTTTTGCCTCAGAAATATTTTACCGAAGAGGACGCCTTCGTCATTCTTCCACAGAGCAGAGCTGCATGTTCTTGGGAAAAATAACAGATGTGGTTTTCTCTTGTTTTTGCTATTCGCAGTACTAGCAATACAAGGTTGTGAAAGACTCGTCATCTAGACTGTTGTCCTTGTTTGTCTTTGGTTTCCTTCTCCCTGTGTTATATCCCTGCTACCTTCAAAAAGTTTATTCTGCTAAAGGAGTGAATTCAAGTCAACCGCTGTCTCCGTCCCCAGCCTCTTCTTCATGAACCATATACCACGCCGGAGTGGGGTAGTTTGTGTGCTTCAACAACACGTGCTTTCTCTTTGTGTCGGCTAACTGACGTAATCATGTATAGTAGCATATTGGTTTAGTGTCAAATATGCACAGAATCAAGATGTACTCTTGTCGACTCGTAGAAGCGACATATTACAGTGTAAAAATAACCTGGAGTCATAAGATATGTGCTTGAAAATAACCTAATGTCGAAATTGGACAACCACATACATAATGAAAAAATAATACAGTCTACCTGAAACACGTTTTTGTCTACAAAAGACTCATGTCCTTACTGTACTTGCAACGCCGACAGAAGCGCACCTGTGGGAAGGCCGGACTAAGTTGTGATTACTGAAGAGGGGCAAAAACTTTTCAGCTGTTGTTGGAACAACAGTATAGATGGCTGATTGGCCTTTCATCATAAGCCAACATTCTGAAGTAAACTGCCAGTAATACCATGTGAGCGACTTGCAAAAAAAAAGTACAAAATTAAAGGAGATAGCCATAAGGGAGGAAAAAGGAAGTCATACGAGGGGTTCAATAAGTAATGCAAGGCTTTTTTTTCTCTACAATGTCGGCTGTTGTGGTACATCGTCGCATATTCTGACTGCAACCACTATAGGTGGAACGCTACACGTGGTCTTCAAAATGGCTTCTGTAACGGATAGAGATAATAAGGAAAGATTGGAAGCAATGAATAGAGATAATAAGAAGAGAGATAGGGAGACTAAGGAAAGATTGGAAGCGAATAAGGAAAGATTGGAAGCGATGGATAAAGATAGTAAGGAAACATTGGAGGCAATGGATAAGGGAAATAAAGAGGCAATGAGGAAGCTACACTCAGTTATCGATGAGCGTCTGTCCACAGTGAATAATCGGTTGGATGAGGGGGAGAAGAATCTGGGTGCGTTGAAGCAAGTGTGTGACGCTATGAAAGAAAAAGCCAATAATTTGGAGGTACGAATAATTGCAAAAGAGAGTGATATTACAGAACGTAGGGACGTGTTGCCGGATGAGCGAATCAAAGAGGTAGTGGAGGACTTACTTGCAGATAAACAAGGAGCATTAGACAGCGTGGAAGCTCAAGTCACCCGGCAGGAAGTCGAGCTAAATAAACCCAGGGATGAAGTTGCGGAGGTTGTCGTCAGAATGAATAAGATTAGTGGTGATGTAGAAAAGATCAGTACAAGAGGCAAGACAGGCACCAGACAGAGCGCAGCGAGAGGTTTATGCCGACCAGGAGGAGATACAATCACTATTTCAATTTAAAGAGGCACAATTAGAAATAAATAGGGAACATAGGGAAGAACTAGCACAGCTGCAATTAGCGTGTAGTATCGAAGGTGACACACCACCAGGTAGATTGCAGAGGGAGAGTGAGGTAAATTCAAAAAAAGAAAATAGGCAGAAAGAGGAAGACGAACTCAGAGAGTTAGAAGAACGGTTGTGTCGGCTAAAACAGGTGGCAAACCCAACTGGGTATAGTCCAAGGTCGGAAAACATAAATGCAGAAGAAGAATGAAGGAGGCACATCGTGTAGGTACAAACGTATACTTGTTTTCCGGATCCTGATAACTACCAACATCCATGCCTGGGGCTGTCTCAATTTCAAGATTCATTACCTTCATCGTGGGGACCGCTCCTAAAAATGAAGTTTGAGTGTAACCATTTGAGGGACGAGGCTAGAGCGAATATGCAGGAAGTTATTAAAGACTGTAGTAGCTACAAAAAATTTTGTGACAAGTTTTTAAATTAATTCTGGTCGAAAAGTAAGCAGGACCAGGTTACGCAAAGCATATTGATGATGCCAAATTGTAACGAAGGTGGTATAAGAGAACCAGTGGCGTGTTATCAGGAAATGCTGAGACGAAATAGGTATTTGGATGTGCCATACGAACCTGCGGAGCTCATTAGGATTAGTATCACGAAGTTGCCAGTGAAATTGCGCAGAGATATAGCGATAGCAGGCAGAAGCTTAGACGATTCTGCGTCATTTCAGGACTTGTTACAGGAATTGGGTAATGAGAGCAACATAGTGAACGGAGACACGGCACATAGATCAGACAGAGTCGGGAATAGGAACAGCAGAAACTATCAGAATGACAGGAGAGCATGGAATCCTGGCATTTCATTCTTGTCATAATGGATTGATGGATAGGAGAAACTAATCCAACATATCAGCCCATAGCAAGTTGTCCTAAAACACATGCCGCTGGCACTGAAAATTGTCATTGTAGCAGACATACTCTACTGATAGGTACGAATGCAAATACCATGCTTCAGGATAGATCGAAAGTAGGCAAGTTATGGTAGATGGTCAGTGTATTTATTTGTGGTGTGTAACATTGTGCAGGGTGAAATCGAACATAAGAATTTTCAGGCGGGATGCCAGGAAGTATGACGGAATAGACTGGTCGAATGAGCCATTAACAGGAGTCGACAGAGTGGTGTATGTACATATTTTTGTCATATGAATAAGGATCAAGCAGAAACGACGTGATGATTAATGAGTGGATAAAGATGGTAGATAGTGAGAGAAGCGACGTGATAAATAGTAGTTGATAAAGGTGATATTTAAGGAGAGAAGCGACGTGAAGCAGTGTGATTAATAAAGAGAGATTCGACGTGATGAAACAGTGGTAAATAAAGGTGAGTAGAATTAATAATGTGGAGGTGTCTTAGATGTATGTTACAGAGAGGCCTGTGTATGCTGCAATCGAGATTGATGCGAATGACGAAGGAAGACCAGGAAATGATGGAGTAATGGACGGACGGAGAGCCGAAATACGAATGAAGAGATGAGGACAACTGCAAAACGTGAAAGGACATAAAGGGAGTATGAGATCCAGATGCTGAACGTTGTGGAATACTGACGTAAGATGTAATATAAGTGTAAATCTAATTCTTACCATCACATTTGCAATATGGCAAAAATAATATTTTGTTGTTGTATAACTAATCAAAACGGACCCAAGAATGTGTACAGTTATTTTACAGGATGAATAATTTGTGTATTTCTTGTTCTTAGACGAAATGTCGCAATTCTAAGTTGATACTTAGCAGGATGAGTAATCGGTAAAGTGAATGCAGAGGTAAGCCGATGGAGAGAGGTGCCGGAGTGAAAGGACATAATCAGAGACTGGAATGCTATCTCCGAAACAACTCGATGTGTTATGTGTTTGAGTATAAGGGAGCAAAGGTATGGTATGTTGTCGTGAGTGTGGTGGTGTTAAGGTTAGCTGACTTGTAGACCTATTCTGTTGGTGTATTAATGGATTGAATGAGAAGGAAAATGTCAGTTGAGTGAGAGTCGTATAGTAGTGTGATCAATGCGCCCACTCCTGTAAAGGGGATGCTACCGATCCATAACTAAAACATTATTGTGCTTTATTGTTTGATTTGGATGAACCTCGATGGCAGATCAGGATATGATGTCATGTGGATGGTACATACATGTCCTAGAAATGTTGTTATATATAATAAAAGGTAAAATATGTAAAGAGATACTAATTTCTGTCTGCCACAAGCACAAAGGTGCATTGAATGTTGTAGATTTAGAGTCATCAGTTTCTAAAATGTTTATTGTGTTAGGATGTTAAAGCAGTTTACTATTTGATTTTACGTAATAGGTAATGGTGAGCTATAAAGACTTTTTTTTGTTAGAACACTTTCAAGTGGTATTAATTTCAGTCTGTCACAAGCACAAAGGTGTGTTGTATATTGTAGTTTTAGAATCAACAGTTTCTAATATGTTCACTGTGATAGGATATTAAAGTAGTCTATAATTTGATATTGTAATTATGAGCTGTATAGATTGTTTCTTATTCCTCTTTTTTCGAACACTTTCATGTTTTATATGATGGACGACAGGTAAAATCAATAGCACAAGTGTGGGCTGTATATAGAAATGGGATAAATGTTGATGTTGTATGTGTAGAAAACTAGGGTGTATGATTTTATGTTTTTTAGAACAAAGATTCCTTTGTTACCAATGTATGTAGTGGATCATACATGTAATCAATGAGTGTTTAAATACTGCAAGAATATCCTTTTCTCTGTAATGTTGCGAGATGCACGGAAGGGTCTGACTGATTGGGTATCGTAGCGCTGAGCTGCTACGCAGAACACGCCTGTACCGCATAAGAAAGCGGGAGGCCAACTGACGTCGCCATGGGAGAGGCGACAGAGCCACTGCGCTCCCCACTCCACTGCCGGTCGAGGTACACTCCACGCGCCCGCTACAGCAGGCCAGCGGCCTGCGGCGACACGCACCTACCACTGGCCATTCGTAAGTTGTGCCACCCGTACGACTGGAGACAGTATCCCGCGGAGGAAACAGTGGGTGGTTTCTCTTCTCAACGGCTCACGCGGCGGTGACGCGACGGCAGAATGAACGACGTGCAGCAGGGTCCGGCAGTCATTTTTTTACGGCAACTATTAACTAGTACTGGGCTGTGGAGCCGTGAATCAAGATGACTGCTCGTATGTCTCAATAAGGTGGAAAGTGAGAGACTGGTGTTTCCACGTTGTGAGTGGTGGAAAGGATTTTGGCTTTAGCAGACAGGACGATTGTTTTGTTTCGTCTTGACCACTGAACGGTGGGATCCATAAACTTTTGGCAGTGTCTTGTTAAGTGTGCTAACTAAAGTGGGACACTGACATTTGCATTTGTATTAGGAGACATTTCTTTAATTGCTGTGGAAATAAGTGCTGTTTGTTGGAAATTAAGACTTATTTACACCATGAACTGAAAGGGCAGGACCGTGGATAATAGTAGTTGCAGGGCCATTTCTCGACGAGCAGATTCGTGTGGGTGGTACTCTGAGACTGACTATGACATTTGTGTTTAATGTGAGATACACTTTACTGTCGAGAGCGTGTTCAAAATGCCGATTTGAGTGACCTAAAGACTTTCGTCCGGGTAACCATGGGAGAGCTTTGACACTGAGACAGTTTTTCTCGGAAAACTATCAGTAACTTTTTGACCCCAAGAAAATCACAGAATGAAATGATTCCATGTGACTCGCAAGACAGAGAATAATGTATTTGTATTTGTAACTGTGTACATTTTTTGTATGTTTATTCCTGAAGGGACAGCAAGTGTAATTGTATTACATTAACGTACGTGTTTAGAATTGTTAGTGTGTTTTTTTGTTTGTTCTGGGTTATCAAGTTCACGTAGCATGTTTATTAGAATATTTGGTACAAGGATGCTTTAATTATTAGCCAGTGGCGTAATACTAACCTAGCGGCTCTTGTTGCATTGGCCAGTAAGGTTGTCACAAGAGACAAGAGTTTCCATTGCACAACAAATATCGGAATTAACTGATGCATTTTGATGTCGTTGACAGTAACAATCTTCCTGGTGTGTTGACTGAAGCCACTTATTTTCATTATCACAGTGGTGATATTTCACATTGAAGTGTAACGGAGGCTAGTCGAAATGCAAGTTCTTGTAGTCTAAATATGTAACAACAGAGAAATGAGCAGTAGAGTAAAATACTAGAGCTACTGGTCGATTCAAGCACTTATTGCTAACTATTTACTGTGTGTATTGATTAAAGTTGATGGACTGACTAGCTCACCAGCAGGTATTTGTACTGGTGGACAAGGATAAGGTTAAACTCACAGTCGAGTAGTGGTGGTAATTGCTTAAGTGATGATAGTTAATGTGGTATGACATGATGTCTTAGACAGACCATATTACGTAACCAGTATGTAACTTGTGGTATATTTCATTGTTTTTTTCCTCAGTTTAATTTCTCGGTAGGTTTCACGTACATTTTAGAGTAATGATACGGAGCCTGAAATTCTACATGTAACTAGTGTACGCAATTTTTTTTTCTTTTGTTGATTTTGTTTTGTATTTAGACATTACCGTGTAAAGATTATTACAAAGCAATTTATGAATGTCAGATTACTTGTTCTGTGTTTGGACTGTGAGCTACTTAAAATTTTATGAGTACAATTGGTGTTTTTTTTTATTTGTTATAGAATTAGTGAAGTTTGGATTACTCCTAAAAATAACGGAGATCCCGGTAACTAAGCAAATTTTTATCTCACCATTATTTTTTATTTGTATGATGTAATATTTTATTTGTCATTTGGATTGTTGTAATTTGTATGAGTACGTTACTCCGGATTGTCAGGAGTACAATAATGCAACAATTGTGTCAATAATTTGGTAAAGTAACAGCATTTGGTCGTCTATATGAGATCACCAGGGGCTATGGTCTCCTCCTGGTTATTACGATAACTTGCTACGTTTGTCCGAATACAGTTTTCTTTAAAAAATGTTCGGAACTACCCTCACGTTGCAAGGATAGTACTGTGCCATTTTTTTCTGCATGGGTAGCTGGTGGTGAAAGGGTACAGTACCGCCCGACATTGAAAATAGGTACAACCTTCTTCGTTATTCTTGTCAGAACAACATATTTTTTGAAACTTCCTGGCAGATTAAAACTGTGTGCCCGACCGAGACTCGAACTCGGGACCTTTGCCTTTCGCGGGCAAGTGCTCTACCATCTGAGCTACCGAAGCACGACTCACGCCCGGTACTCACAGCTTTACTTCTGCCAGTATCTCGTCTCCTACCTTCCAAACTTTTTGTAATAATAACTCAGTTTCACTTAATACACCGAAGCCGGATGCTAGTGTAGGAAAGAAGGAAAAGTTATTTACACTCCTGGAAATGGAAAAAAGAACACATTGACAACGGTGTGTCAGACCCACCATACTTGCTCCGGACACTGCGAGAGGGCTGTACAAGCAATGATCACACGCACAGCACAGCGGACACACCAGGAACCGCGGTGTTGGCCGTCGAATGGCGCTAGCTGCGCAGCATTTCTGCACCGCCGCCGTCAGTGTCAGCCAGTTTGCCGTGGTATACGGAGCTCCATCGCAGTCTTTAACACTGGTAGCATGCCGCGACAGCGTGGACGTCAACCGCATCTGGAGTTGACGTACTTTGAGCGAGGGCGTATAGTGGGCATGCGGGAGGCCGGGTGGATGTACCACCGAATTGCTCAACACGTGGGGCGTGAGGTCTCCACAGTACATCGATGTTGTCGCCAGTGGTCGGCGGAAGATGCACGTGCCCGTCGACCTGGGACCGGACCACAGCGACGCACGGATGCACGCCAAGACCGTAGGATCCTATGCAGTGCCGTAGGGGACCGCACCGCCACTTCCCAGCAAATTAGGGATACTGTTGCTCCTGGGGTATCGGCGAGGACCATTCGCAGCCGTCTCCATGAAGCTGGGCTACGGTCCCGCACACCGTTAGGCCGTCTTCCACTCACGCCCCAACATCGTGCACCCCACCTCCAGTGGTGTCGCGACAGGCGTGAATGGAGGGACGAATGGAGACGTGTCGTCTTCAGCGATGAGAGTCGTTTCTGCCTTGGTGCCAATGATGGTCGTATGAGTGTTTGGCGCCGTGCAGGTGAGCGCCACAATCAGGACTGCATACGACCGAGGCACACAGGGCCAACACCCGGCATCATGGTGTGGGGAGCGATCTCCTACACTGGCCGTACACCTCTGGTGATCGTCGAGGGGACACTGAATAGTGCACGGTACATCCAAACCGTCATCGAACCCATCGTTCTACCATTCCTAGACTGGCAAGGGAACTTGCTGTTCCAACAGGACAATGCACGTCCGCATGTATCCCGTGCCACCCAACGTGCTCTAGAAGGTGTAAGTCAACTACCCTGGCCAGCAAGATCTCCGGATCTGTCCCCCATTGAGCATGTTTGGGACTGGATGAAGCGTCGTCTCACGCGGTCTGCACGTCCAGCACGAACGCTGGTCCAACTGAGGCGCCAGGTGGAAATGACATGGCAAGCCGTTCCCCAGGACTACATCCAGCATCTCTACGATCGTCTCCATGGGAGAATAGCAGCCTGCATTGCTGCGAAAGGTGGATATACACTGTACTAGTGCCGACATTGTGCATGCTCTGTTGCCTGTGTCTATGTGCCTGTGGTTCTGTCAGTGCGATCATGTGATGTATCTGATCCCAGGAATGTGTCAACAAAGTTTCCCCTTCCTGGGACAATGAATTCACGATGTTCTTATTTCAATTTCCAGGAGTGTATTTAATTGATTACATGTGTACTCCCACAAAATAAATCCCTGCATCCAGTTTGGTGAGATCAGTGAAATGAATGAATTTATGGTCGTCTGCTAACCGCAGATAGTGAATGAGCAATATATGATCATCTTTGAGACGGTCATTTAGTTACCTTTGGTGGAACCAAAGAGATGAAATTTACCTGAGCTTTGAGCGCCTGAAATGTGGCTGACCGATACGTTAATATGGTGCGCTCCAACCTCGACAGAGATGCGAGCTGACCTGAAGAGCGACCATGTTTCAGCACTCTGGCGCTGGATCTTGTGTTGGTAAGACCTGTCTTAGGTGTGCTCTGTAAAGACAAAAGAGTTAAGAAATTGGTACGTGTGTGAAATACTTAAGAGTAGTTTGGAATAATTATTTCTCTATTTCAGGAACTTTTGGGGGAAGAATTAAATGACAGGCAGGTAATATTAAGGGGATCGTAGTAATCTTCAGAAGTGAATAAAGGTCACAGTGAAACCACGTGTAACAATAAGCTGAAATACTTGCGAGTGCTAGTACTAAGCTGGAATATTTGTGAGTGCTAGTACTAACTTGAAACACTTCCGAGTGCTAAAGTTAAGCTGAATTACTGGCGTGTGTACTGTAAGTTGGAAATATTTAAGAAATGGCGTGCGCAGAACTTGAAATTAGAGACGTGGTGAGTACTATGTGAGTCTCAATCTGTGTATGAGACAAAGGATAAAGAGAAGTACTCGTCCATGGTATCAGTTGAGGATTCGCGTGTGTGACGAATATGTTCTTAATATTACTTTGCGTGTTATGTTTCCGTGTGACGCTTGATTCAAACTATAATACTCTGAGAGTGAAGCAAGGTGAGTCAGCCGTCTAACCAGCAACGCCACTTGGCTTGCATTGCACAGGAAGGCGTGCATATATCCTCCAGAGTTCATAGTAGGAAAGAAAAGTTACTAAGTGGGACAGTGTTGTGTGAAATTGGGATGAATACTAATTGAAGTGGGAAAGCTGAAAGTGATGTGATTATAACGTTGTGACTATTCCTTGTGTTGTATTCCATGTTGCCAGTGTGGTGTATTTCATGTAATTTAAGTATGTGTGATTTGCTTGGGAGAGTAGCAAGATAGGTTCACAGGCAGTGGGTTATGCATGTTCCTTTTTGTACCGCTCGGTCTGGAGGAAATTTTCATGATGATTGGTGCGAGAGTCGAAGTGTGAGATATAGCAAATGATCCACCATCCTATCCAGAAAGTAGGAAAGAAAAGTTACTGGGCGGAGTTTCTCATGTGTAATTGTTGTAGAAAATGTTATGGTGTGTTTAGGTTATATAATTTATCGGAATAAAAAAGATAGTGAAAAGAAAAAGATTGGTGGCCTTGTCCTTCGAATAGTGTGTTGTCATGATATCCAGAATTTATAATGTGTGCGCCATTCATATTCAGTGCGATGGCCACTTGTTGATCCAAGCCGTTGGGTAAGAAAGAAAATGTGGTATTTCTAGTGCGTAGTGAACAGTCAGAGTTGTGTAAATTACTAATAGTCAGATGTGGGCTCTCCGTTTCTGTTGCGTAATATTCAAACAGGAGAATAATTTGTAGCTTAATTGTGAGTACTAGAGCTCATGTTACTCGATAAATATGAATGAATCCACTCGCTTGGCAGACTACTCATCTTGCAGGCCTCACTACTTGATGCCACAGTATGAGCAAGGCATGTGGGTGCCTCTCATCTGGCAATACAGAAATACATTATAGGTTAGCGGACGACCATAAATGGCTCTCTTTACGATGCACGGAATTCATCTAAACAGATAAAAAACTTTTCAAGGCACACATGTGCACTACAGGTGATCTAACTTACAGTCTAAAGTGCACTTGTCGCTGGGAATTAGAAAATTAAACAATAGCATCTTACAGTCACAAAAAACTTTTTACCATCCATCCTTATATCCTTCAATTGTGGAATGTGTAGCTGTATTACAGGAATGCAAATGCTTTTTGTTGGTACTTCAAACGGTGATAAGAGTGTTGGTTACTAACAAATTGGAACTACGTTTAAAGGTATTTCCCATCCTAAAGACTGAGGAAGATTAGTGTAATTAGGAGACCTTTCAGGATTAGATTAGATTAATACTTGTTCCATAGATCATGAATACGACACTTCGTAATGATGTGGAACGTGTCAGGTTAATAAAAGATGTCTGTACAAGGCTTTTTGATAATGCAACAAATAAAGAAACAGATACTCATGTACAAAGGCTTTATTAATTTTTGGGTGTACTTTTACAAAGGAAACAAATATTTCTGTATGTTTGGTGTAGCTTTAATGACATCCCACTGAATTTTTAACTTGTAATTGAATCTACATCTGAACCATCGAATTTTTTCTCCAGCCAGGAAGAAAGCATCTCCCAAATTCTAATACAAGTCTAATTCCTTCTACATCTACGTCTATATGGATACTCTGAAAGTTACAATCAAATGACTGGCGGAGGGGTCACCGAACCAGCATCACAATAATGTCCCATTATTCCAATCTCGTACAGGGACAGAGAAAGCGAACACCTATATCTTTCCGTAAGAGTTCTGTTTTCACTTATTTTATTATTGTGATCGTTTCTCCCTATGTAGGTCGGCGTCAACAAAACATTTTCCTATCCCATGAACCATGGACCTTGCCGTTGGTGGGGAGGCTTGCGTGCCTCAGCGATAGAGATGTCCCATTATTCCAATCTCGTACAGGGACAGAGAAAGCGAACACCTATATCTTTCCGTAAGAGTTCTGTTTTCACTTATTTTATTATTATGATCGTTTCTCCCTATGTAGGTCGGCGTCAACAAAACATTTTCCTATCCTATGAACCATGGACCTTGCCGTTGGTGGGGAGGCTTGCGTGCCTCAGCGATAGAGATGTCCCATTATTCCAATCTCGTACAGGGACAGAGAAAGCGAACACCTATATCTTTCCGTAGGTGCAACCACAATGGAGGGGTACCTGTTGAGAGGCCAGACAAACGTGTGGCTCCTGAAGAGGGGCAGCAGTCTTTTCAGTAGTTTCAGGGGCAACAGTCAGGTTGATTGACTGATCTGGACTTGTAACACTAACGAAAACAGCCTTTCTGTGCTGGTACTGCGAACGGCTGAAAGCAAGGGGGAAACTACAGCCGTAATTTTTCCGGAGGGCATGCAGCTTACTGTATGGTTAAATGAAGATGGCGTCCTCTTGGGTAAAATATTCCGGAGGTAAAATAGTCTCCCATTGAGATCTCTGGGCTGGGACTACTCAGGAGGACATCGTTATCAGGAGAAAGAAAACTGACGGATCGGAGCGTGGAATGTCAGATGCCTTAATCGGGCAGGTAGGTTAGAAAATTTAAAAATGGAAATGGATAGGATAAAGTTAGATATAGTGGGAATTAGTGAAGTTTGGTGGCAGGAGGAACAAGACTTCTGATCAGGTGAATACAGGATTATAAATACAAAATCTAATGGGGGTATTGCAGGAGTAGGTTTAATAATGAATAAGAAAATAGGAATGCAGGTAAGCTACTACAAACAGCATAGTGAACGCATTATTGTGGCCAAGATAAACACGAAGCCCACGCCTACTACAGTAGTACAAGTTTATGTGCCTACTAGCTCTGCAGATGATGAAGCAATTGATGAAATGTATCATGAGATAAGATAAACTATTAGGGAAATCAAGGTAGATTAAATTTAATAGTCATGGGTGACTGGAATTCGAGAGTAGGAAAAGGGAGAGAAGGAAACATAGTAGGTGAATATGGATTGGGGCTAAGAAACGAAAGAGGAAGCTGTCTGGAAGAATTATGCACAGAGCACAACTTAATCATAGCTAACACTTGGTTCATGAATCATAAAAGAAGGTTGTATACATGGAAGAAACCTGGAGATACTAGAAGGTATCAGATAGATTATACAATGGTAAGACAGAGATTTAGGAACCAGATTTTAAGTTGTAAGACATTTCCAGCGCAGATGGGACTCTGACGCCATCTATTGGCTATGAACTGTAGATTAAAACTGAAAAAACTGCAAAATGGTGGAAATTTAAGGAGATGGGACCTGGATAAACTGAATAAACCAGAAGTTGTACAGAGTTTCAGGGAGAGCATAAGGGAACAACTGAAACGAATGGGGGAAAAGAATACAGTAGAAGAAGAATGGGTAGTAGCTCTGAGGGACGAAGTAGTGAATGCAGCAGAGGATCAAGTAGGTAAAAATGACGAGGGCTAGTAGAAATCCTTGGGTAACAGAAGAGATAGTGAATGTAACTGATGAAAGGAAAAAATATAAAAACTCAGTAAATGAAGCAGGTAGGAAGGAATGCAAACGTCTCAAAAATGAGATCGACAGGAAGTGCAAAATGGCTAAGCAGGGATGGCTGGCGGACAAATTAAGGACGTAGAGGCTTATCTCACTAGGGGTAAGATAGATACTGCCTACAGGAAAATTAAAGAGACCTTTGGAGAGAAGAGAACCACGTGTATGAATATCAAGAGCTCAGATGAAAACCCAGTTCTAAGCAAAGAAGGGAAAGCAGAAAGGTGGAAGGACTATATAGAGGATCTATACAAGGGCGTTGTACTTGAGGACAATATTATTGAAATGGAAGAGGATGTAGATGAAGATGAAGTGGGAGATACTGTACTGCGTGAAGAGTTTGACAGAGCACTGTAAGACCTGAGTCGAAACAAGGCCCCGGGAGTAGACAATATTCCATTGTAACTACTGACGGCCTTGGGACAATCAAGATGTATGGGAGAGGTGAAATACCCTCAGACCTCAAGAAGAGTATAATAATTCCAAAGCCAAAGAAAGCAAATGTTGACAGATTTGAAAATTACCGTACTATCAGTTTAAGAAGTCAAGGCTGCAAAATACTAACACGAATTCTTTACAGACAAATGGAAAACTGGTAGAAGCCGACCTCGCTGAAGATCAGTTTGGATTCCGTAGAAATGTTGGAGCAAGTGAGGAAATACTGACCTTACGGCTAATGATAGAAGAAAGATTAAGGAAAGGGAAATCTACATTTGTAGCACTTGCAGACTTAGAGAGAACATTTGACAATGTTGACTGGAATACTCTCTTTCAAATTCTAAAGAAGACAGGGGTAAAATACAGGGAGCGAAAGGCTGTTTACAATTTGTACAGAAACCAGATGGCAGTTATAAGACTCGAGGGGTATGAAAGGGAAGCAGTGGTTGGGAAGGGGGTGAGATAGTGTTGTACCCTATGCCCGATGTTATTCAATCTGTATATTGAGAAAGCAGTTAAGGCAACAAAACAAAAATTTGGAGTAGGAATTAAAATCCATGGAGAAGGAATAAAAACTTTGAGGTTCGCCGATGACATGGTAATTCTGTCAGAGACAGCAAAGGACTTGGAAGAGCAGTTGAACGGAATGGAAAGTGTCTTGAAAGGAGGATATAAGATGAACATCAACAAAAGCAAAACGAAGATAATGGAATCTGGTCGAATTATGTCGGGTGATGCTGAGGGACTTAGATTAGGAAATGAGACACGTAAAGTAGTAAAGGAGTGTTGCTATTTGGGAAGCAAAATAACTGATGATGGTTGAAGTAGTGAGGATATAAAATGTAGACTAGCAATGGCAAGGAAAGCGTTTCTGAAGAAGAGAAATTTGTTAACATCGAGTATAGATTTAAGTGTTAGGAAGTCGTTTCTGAAAGTGTTTGTATGGAGTGTAGCCATGTATGGAAGTGAAACATGGACGATAAATAGTTTGGACAAGAAGAAAATAGAAGCTTTCGAAATGTGGTGCTACAGAAGAATGCTGAAGATTAGATGGGTAAATCACATAACTAATGATGAAGTATTGAATAGAAATGGGGAAAAGAGGAGAGTTTGGCGCAGCTTGACAAGAGGAAGGGACCGGTTGGTAGGACATGTTCTGAGGCATCAAGGGATCACAAATTTACCATTGGAGGGCAGCTTGGAGGGTAAAAGTCGTAGAGTGAGGCCACGAGATGAATACACTAAGCAGTTTCAGAAGTTTGTAGGTTGCAGTAAGTATTGGGAAATGAGGAAGCTTGCACAGGATAGGGTAGCATGAAGAGCTGCATCAAACCAGTCTCAGGACTGAAGACCACAACAACAACAACAATCTGGAGGAAGAAGTTGCTGATTCCGCCGCAACGACAAACTGCTTTCCTTTAATGGTGTCCATTCCAAATCCTGTATCATGTCCGCGACACTCTCTTTCCTGTTTCGCGATAGTAAAAAACGTGCTGCTCTTCGTTAATCGTATCTGGTAAGGATTCCAGACAGTGCAGCAGTTTTCCAAAATGGACGGACAATGGTAGTGTAGGCTGTCTCTTTAGTAGGTCTGTTGCACCTTCTAAACATTCTGCCAACAAAACGCAGTTATTGGTTTGTCGTGCCCACAGCATTTTCCATCAGTTCCTCACAATTTAAATTCTTCATAGTTGTAATTCCTAGGTATGTAGTTGAACTTACGGCCTTAAGATTAGACTGACTTATCATGTAATCGAAGTTTCTTTTTAGCACTCATGTGGATAGCCTCACACTTTTCATTATTTAGGGTCAATTGCCAATTTTAGCACCATCCAGATGTCTTTTCTAAATCGTTTTGGAAGAAGGACAGCGTCATCTACAAACAACCTAAGACGGCTGCTCAGGTTATCTCCTAAATCCTTTTATGTACATAACAAACAGCAGAGAGCCTACACCACTACCTGTGACAAGGAAGTCGTCTGTGGCCTTTCAAAGGACTGACCCTGGCATTTGCCATAATAGATTTCAGGAGATCACCGCAAACCTAAATCAGTGCGGCCTGATGACTATTTGAAGTACCATATAGCAACTTCATAAGGAGAAAGCAGCAAGTAAGCCGTTTAAAACATAATCTCAAACAATGGCCTGTATACGTCCACAAAATGTATTGTTGTTGATCTGTATCTGGTGGCACAAAGAGGATGTTTTGTATTACTAAGTGCGTCACAGGGATGTTTCTTTCACAGCTGACATCTACTGCTAGTAAATGAGATGCCTTGCAGTCTTAGGGTAACAAATGCGACCTGGAAGACAGCCTGCACAGCAAACACGCCTACCACACGTCTTCTAATCTGTCGCCCGGATGTATCTATCTTTCTGACCCTTATCGATTAACCATCAAGAGATATAGTTTTCGTTTTGTTTTCTTTGTTCCTGTTTGTTTTGTTTTGACGATTGCCCTTACATGTGGCTTAACTCAGAATCAGCAAGTCGCTGCGCGTGTGGAATCGAGAAACTACCTGCGCATCATCCGACAGATTTCGATAACGAGGTGAAATATATTGGTGAGAATTTCTCTGATATTGTGTCTGTTTTGTTCAATTACCTAACGGGAAACGCTATTAATGGGCACTACACTAATACAACTGACGTCTCATCGTAATACCATACAACGATTGACTATCTTGATTAAACATGAAGTCTTTTGTCATACTCAAGTAGCTTTACCGAACTACATGTACATACAACAATGTATCTGTGAATGTAGTTGCCGAGTGAAACACAGTTAAAAGAGTATTCAGTGACACGATTTCATTAACAGGTTTCTGTAATTTCAGTAGCAGTTCCGTAGTATTCCACATTTATTATCTCTAGATCTACTGGTTACTGTGCGTAGGGAGATGTCTTACGATGACAAAAATGTCTAAATATGTCGTTCTGAGATGAATATAACTGTAGATCTGGCACAGAGGAGGTAAAATGTTACTCTCGCACCATTTAGGAACTGAGAGCTATTGCCTCTCACTCTTTACATTACGTTGGCATTTTCATGAAGGGAGTGACCGACTGCATCGTTCATCGCCTCCTCATTGTCCTTGTGATGACTGGTACAGATAATTAGCAATGTAGTGATGAGGTTAGTTGTAGTTGTGTGAAAGTAATCTCCCCTGCCTGTAAACGTATATTTGTTTATTCAATGAAACTCCAAAGTGGAATTCATTCAAAATCTTTGCCACAAATATTTCAAGTGAATCTTGCAAGGCAGTTCTCTGTCACTCCAGGAAGTCACCAAACAATCATAGCATCACCAGACATGTTGTCATGACCCTATCATAGTCGTAGCAGGACGATTACATTTCTACAGGCAATGTCTTTCTTGAGTGGGCTACCAATTTAGGAGTGCATCTTGGCCATCAGCGATGCAGTGGCTTTAATTACTTTTCCTATGACGGCATGAGGAGTACTCAAAAATTTATGTGAGGGAGAAAAATGGAGATGAAATCTGGTTTCGCAGGATAGACGGATCAGGTTAATGCTGTGGAGGGGTGCGTAATAAGCTACTGTTAGTTGCACAAAACGCACAAACTTTTATTTGCTAAGAACCACTTAATTACATATTGTCTTAAAGGGATCATATTATAACAATATGGCTGAAGGCCTAGTTGAGAAAACTTTCGATACCTCCTGGCCTGAAGGCCCGAAACCACACGAAGAACAAGAATTGCTGAAGGCCTGAACACAAGTTATAAGAATTGCTTTAAAGAATACACGTGGATGAAGTTCTTATTTAAAAAAAATCACCCAAATAGTCGGCCGAAGGCCACACACGAGATTGAACAACTCAGGGCTTAGGGCCTCGATAACAAGAATGTCAGATAGAGCAAATTTAAAAAAAAAAGTTTTAAACAAATCAGTCTAAAAAAAATTTAAGTTAAGATGGCTGAAGGCCTTATCTTAAAAATATTTCACATAAAAGCTCAGCTGAAGGCCACACACTGGACATTGAACGACTCAGGGATTAAGGCCTGGATAACAAGAATTTCAGATAGAAGACTTCCAAAATTTAGTTTTTAAACAAATCAATCTTCAAATTTTAATTTGAATCAGCTGAAAGCCTTATTCTAAAATTATAAGAAACTAAATTAATAGATGGCTGAAGGTCTCACACAGTACATCAGACTAAAATGAAAATCACAATCTAAAACCAACAGAACAGAGGTGCTCAGAAGTGTTCCAAGGGTCAGCTTGAGGAGGTAGCTCTAACAGGCAACCAAGAGTAAGGTTAAATAATCGGATGGCAACCCGACCCAGGTACAGCTGAAGCACCGACCAACAACCTAATCAATTTCCGTCCGCCCGACCAAAGGTATGACTATGGAAAATATCAGTCGAGGACGAAGATACCAGCAGCAATATGTCTTCAAAATTGTCATCTAAAACAGCCAAGGCATAATAACCACTCTTAAGACAAAAAAGAGAACAACTAAAAGGCTGTCGAACTACACGCCATGCTGGACAGCATCAACATGGCGGGGAAAAACACACTGTCGGACAACTACGCTGACGACCAGGGCAGGTAACTGGGGGGTTAACGGCCAAAAGGCAGAAAATATCGCTGGTGCACTTCACTGCTAAGTAACAACCAATTTAATAGTTAAAGACCTTACAGGAATATGGTTGCAAAATCTCACTGTGTCCAACACACCATACGTTACTGCTAGCCGGAACAGCCTAGGAAGCAACAACCAGCAATGAACAAAGAGATGTCACACCAGTTGAGGTTTCATAACAGGTTAATGATCACTCAACTGCAGTGTTCTGGTTCGGTAGGCAATGAACTTTGTAGCTCTCACAGCTAGTGCCTCACAATCCGACTGCGCGTGCACGCCACCAGCGGTCCCGGCCTGACCCCGTGCCACGGAGACTTCCTCGCTGCTCTGTCCCAACTGACTGACCACATGCACCAGGCAGAGAGCATTAAAATAGCTGCTCAGTCAAAACCACACAAGCTACACACTTTTCCACGAAAACACTTCCACAAACAACTCGAACAATAACAAAACCACTGACTGTGGAACAACAAGGATGAATCACAAGCCGCCAGAAGCGGTCAGTCACCAAATACATGTCGTCCAACGAGACGATAGACCGACCGACCAACCAAGGTCGTCCGTACTCAAGTCATGTGTGTCGGCCACTGTCGGGCGACTCATGGCTGTCCGGACCTCACTGCTGCTCCCTCCAGGCTCAACTCCCGACACACGACGACCCAGAAATACTAGCGGTCACTCAAAAGATAGTACAACAGTGCTCTTATCGACAAGTGCTGCTGCTGCTACTGACGGCAGGCGAGCCAGCAACTCAGCAACGCCAGTAAATCGAATAAGAAACGGGATGGCTGTACCGCAAAAACAAGATGTCAAGCAATAAACGGCACGAACACAATCTGCGCATGGCTCAGGAGATTTTCTGAGACCACCGCAATACATACAAAGAAAATTAATGTAATCCAATAAGTTACAGACCATTTCTTGATATAGACATGTATCAGAATGTATGAAAAAGTACATTGTTTCAATATTATGAAATACCCAGATACATTCTACCTATTGACATCAAACCAAAATGGATTTGGAGAGGATCACTTTTGTGAGACACAGAAAGCACCTTATTCGCACAACATACTGCAAATAGGATCTCTCAAATCGATTCTGTATTTATAGATTTCCAAAACGTATTTTTGATATCATTCCTCACATGCGGCTTCCAACCACACTGCTGTTCTATGGACTATTGCCTCAGTTGTGGTCACAGATCAGTCACGGGACGTCATCCAGTGAAACGAAAGTGATGAGAGTGATTCTGCAAGTAAAGTGATGTAGACCTGCATTTTCTAATACGTATGAACTATTTAGCAGAATCCATGCCAGGCAAAAATCTTTTGTATCTCGTTTCAGGTTCCAATATCACCCTGTTGGAGAACACATTTAATTATGACATCTGACTGTGCTTAGTTAATAATTTATGTAGGTACTAGGTTCTATTTCCCGGAAATTAACACAACTTTACGTCATGGCGTTTCACACTTGTGCATTGCACTTTATCACATACCTCTGAGGTTACCTCTCAGAAGCAATATAAGATTCCTGCGGCTTCCGGTGCAGTGTTTAACTGATACTGGTGAACGCTTAGACATTTTATGTCTCTTCATGCTTGGCCGATTATATCAGACACGCAAGCATTGTTAGGTTAATAGTGGGTTCAGATTCGGATCATAGGCAACTCGTCATGTATTTTAATGAGTGTGATAAGGATTCTGCAGTGTTACTTATTGTAATGAAGTTTAATGTACAAGAGTTAGGGACTGTCTCATCTATAATAACGTGTTTTCTAATACCTGTTCTACTGTGGTATTAGTTTACATCTGGACTGCCTGCCAAAATGAGCAGTTTTCTATAGTGGTTTCTTGTGGTAACCACTGTGTGTAGTCAAATGATTGTACCCCATAGGCTTCCGGCGTTTAGAGGACCTATGACACAGCTAAGTTATGTTTGTTATTTTCAGAAGTGGCCTACTGTTTTTGCTGTCAAGTGTACCACTAGATGTCACGCAATGAACGTGGTTTATGGATGGTGGTTCTTATGCTCACTTTGCACCCGCAATTAGCCAATAACTCGATATACTGTTTCCGAACGGGTGGACTGGTCGATGGAGATCATATCCATACCTGCCCGAACGCCAGATTTGAATCCGACTGCTTTACTCCTTTGTGGACATTTAAAATCCATAGTATATTCAACTCCCATACCCAATGTTTATATTCTAAGGGAGTTTATTCAAAATTAATTTGATAAAATACGGATCATACAGGTGCTTTCCGCAATGTATGACAGTGTATGGAACATAGGGATGGGGATGCATGGAAGAAGGAGTTGGTCACTTCGAGAAATTTGTGGAAATGAAAATGTGGTTGCTAAGTATTTCATTTTGTGCCATGAATAATAAATCCTTTCATATCTGCCTAAAGAAGGACTTTTGGACATGTTTTCTTATGAATTATTTTGTACTTTTTGTGTTTATGGATTAAATCCATAAAATTTAAGACGCATGTTCATGCATAGTCTGTAGAGCACTTGAATAATCGCACCACTGTCTCTGCTTTTCTATAATTCTGTTATGGGAATGTTGCTGAAGTTACGTGTCTGAAGTCGTGTGTGTGTGTGTGTGTGTTTTGGGGTCATCAGCGTGGTCATCAGCGCCCAGACGCATAGAAACAGGAACACAAGCGGCGAAGGGACGAAGACGGACGCCGAACAAAGAGAACGGCTAAAAGACACAGGCCTGACGCAGTTCCAAATGCGCACATACAGAGGCAAAACAAGAGGAGAAGAAACACACTAAAAAAGGAAAGGAAACACAAGGAAAAGAGAACAGATACCGAAGGGAAAAAAGGAGGTAATCGTGACTGGCGGACCTCTTATCTAAAACCTGGGTGAGCCAGTCACCCAGCAGCACATTAAAACCTTCTCCCTAAAATCCGAGGCAACAGATTGGACAGGACACAAAACCGTAAGACCTTAACCACAGTCGCTGCGTCGTCTTGCAAAATAGAGGGCAAATCCGGTGGCAAGGAAACCACCGCCCTCTGGTCAGAGAATAAAAGACAGTCAAGTAAAATGTGGCGGACAGTAATCTGGACGCCACAAGCACTGCAGATTGGGGGGTCCTCCCGCCGGAGTAAAAAACCATCCGTGAAGGGACTGTGTCCAATGCGGAGGCGAGTGAGGAGAACCTCATCCCGCCTGTATGACTGGTAGGACGTACGCCATGGTCGCGTAGTGGCCTTTACCAGACGCAGCTTATTGTCAGAAACTGCCAACCACTCCTCTTCCCATTGATGCATAACACGAAAACGCAAAAGGGATATTACAGCATGGAGGGGGACGGCACATTCAACAACGTGAGGGAGGGAACATGCATCTTTGGCAGCCACATCCGCCAGTTCGTTCCCCCTAATACCCACGTGCCCCGGCACCCAGCAGAAAGAAACCTCCTTCCCCTGCCGTTGCAGGTGGAGTAGGGCATCATGGATGTTCTGGACGACCGTATCCGCTGGGTACAAGTGTTGCATGGTCTGAAGGGCACTCAGAGAGTCAGAAAAGATGAGGAACTTAAGACTGGTAACACATCTCATCTGCTCCAATGCCCGCAAGATTGCAAACAATTCGGCATCGAGGATGGTAAACGCCGCAGGAAGCCGTAACTTGACGACTCGATCAGGGAAAACAACAGCACAACCAACAGTGTCCCCCTGTTTAGAGCCATCTGTGAATACAGGTACATGGTCCGGATGCTGGTTTAAAATATCGTAAAATAAGGAGGTGCAGAACACTTGGAATCTGTTCGTTGTGAACTGGGGTGTGTCGTTTCGTCGTCTTTTACGGTCGAATACGCGAGTTCTTTAACTGTGAGAATCTTAGTTAAGGTCTGCGATGATAGACTGAGAGTTTGTAATGAGGCATCATTTTGAGCCACATTACTACTACCACACCGGAAAGAAGACCCTTTAGTAGTATAAACATCGAGATAGGAAACCATTAACGATACTGACATCGGCTAGGGATCTTAATTTGTAGCAGAATATCTGTATGTCGGGCGATAGTGAAGCGGACGGAGACGGGAGGCTGGCGGGGGAACGGGAAACACACAAGCGAGGCAGGCAGGCCTGAGAGCTGAAGACAACAGCGCCTGTAAACTACTGGAAACCCCAGGCAGGTGGACCGCGGCTCAGCGAGAGCCACGTGGACGAGCACAAGGAAAAGACACAGGGGCTCGCTCACAAAACGCGTGGCGGCGTGTAGTTGGTTTTCCAAACGGCCGGAGCGGAAGCTTCTGGAACAGTCTGGAAGCTTCTAGAAGCTTCGGTCAGTTGCAAAATTGAGATTGGTCAGCGCTCGAAAACGAACGCCCTCCAGCAACATGATTGGCCACGCACATTAAAGGGGGAAGAAAACAAGAACAGGAGCCACGAGAAAGCGTAGCGACTAGGAAATACTTGTTCCTGGAGCGTCGAGGAGAGAGGTTGGTCCTGGCGAGATGTGCGACCTCGTTACTAGGACAGAGTACTTGTAGCGAGAGCCTGAGGATCTTCTGGTGTTCCAAGGCAGCCGCGGAGGTGCCTACGGAAGCTTTTGGTGAGGTAGAATTTATATTATCTCGCTGAGGCGAGAACCGTCGCAGCGATAAGCGTCAGATTACTGCAGTGGTCGCACATTCGCAACGGCGGTTAGGGGAGTAAAGTAAATTGCTGAACACGTATCTTTTTCGTTCTATGCTAAGGCTTCACGCTGCTAGTCGCGAGTGTAGTTCTAAATATAATTGCAGTTGCCATAGCTGATGTATTCCGCACTTTAATTAACGACCATGAAGATATCACAGGACAGTGCCAGGCAGAGCGCTTACCAAATGTGAATACGCAGAACTGTGTACTGTGTACTGTGTAATCTTGAGTAGAGTGAATTGCAGAAGAGTAAAGAATTTAACACTACTGAGTGTATCATTTCATATCTAGTATTCTCCTTGGTCATTTTATTATCTCCTTATTTGTGTATTTCATGTTTGCAACCACGTAGTGGAGGCAGTGTTTGTGAGTCAGCACATCTGAACATTCTAGCATATACTGAGGATATCGTTAAAAACCAACCAGATTTGCATACGACTAGATAACGTCATATATAGAGCAAAGGACGAGTTTACCCTTCTGGAGAGCGTATAAGTGTCAGGGCGACTAATTAGCGTTATAAAATGCGTTGAGCAAAATTTTTCACTTTTACGATCTCCTCGCAGGCTTACCCATCAGCAGAAAATAGCAAAGCAGAAGCGGTAACTTACAATTGGCTTACCCTGCCAGGATAAGTTCCTGAGAATCCTGAAACACAGTCAGCAAAATTTCGAAGAGATAGCAATTGGAAGTCTCAGTATATAATTAATTACATATTAATCGTGATATCAGCTGCATTCAATAAATTATGCGTAGATGCATAGATAAACGCGTTATAAATTCTAGTTTAATAAGAATCCATTTGTTGCCGCGCTTTAGCGTCTGCTCGCTGGCTTTAGTGTCTTAGAATAATTTGTAGAATTACTACTGCACTTGAGCGTCTGCTCGTTGGTCCCAGTGATTTCGATTATTTGAAATAGTGACTTGTTTGAGGGTCTGCTCGCTGGTTGGAGCCGTAAGAAGTGTTTTAGATATGGGTTTGTATGTGCACTTCGCAATCACGACGTTGTGTAAGAAAATTAAGTGATAACTATGTTATTTCATGTAGGTGTGCGTGTGACAATTTAGTTATTATTTGTGTGAGGGATAATAGTGAGTAAGCCTACCCCTCATGCTAACAAGAGCTAAAGCTCGGTTACAGAAAAAAGTAGATACAATAGACGGAATCAACAGTGAAATGGCGGGAACAAACAGGAGTAACGAGAATCGATGGGACGAGACAGAATTGAGAATGGTGGGTGCGCAGGTTACTGATGAGGTGAACGCGGATCACGGGGAGTTTCTGGAGGAAGTTAGACTCAGCCAAGCCAGGAGACGAGAATCTGATAGCGAGGAAGGTCTTAGAGAACACGTAGATGCAGTTGTTACCGTCAGAAACTACGGTGTAGTTAGCAGTTAGCCCACGTGAACATAAAAGCGACAGTAATTACTTCGACCAACCACAATCAAATGCGTTAGCACGCAGCCACGCATTAAGTTATAGTAGGTACAGCAGGCAAGGAGAGGTTGATAGAACACAGTACCGGTATGTCGGCGCTTGTTCAGAACCTATTGTGTCAAATAACGTGCAAGGTGTTGACGCGGTAAGAATGGCAAACATACTCGCGGTTCTTAAAAATATGAGTAATGAAATGCAAAGTAACAAGACAGAAAGCCAAAATAGTATGAAAACCGAAATTAAGGGAATTCACAGCCGGATAGATCACGTTAGTATGGATATTAATGTGATTCAGACGGAAACGAACGACATGAAAGACGATGTAGCTGCGTTACAAGCCACATTGGCACGTGAGATAGCGGAAATTAAAAGAACGGCAAACGAAGCGAAATTAATAGCAAAAGGCGCGAAGCGCATGGCTCGTGCAGCCAAAGAGGATACATTGCAAACCGCGAAAGTCGGAAAGGGAGTTATACACAAACTCCAGAACCGGATAAAGAAGGTCGAAGAAACACAATTACGTACCAAAGACGCACCACAGAACGTAGCACCCATTGCAGAGCTCGAACAACTAAAAATAGGCGTGACTAAAGAAATGGAGCGGCTAGCAGGGTAAATAAAGTCACTGAGCAAAAATGCAGAGACTATAGAAGACCGAAGTAACAGCCCCTCAAGTACAGAGGGAACGAACAGGAGCAATTTCACTGCCATCCAGTCACACGCAAACGGCGAGTAGCGGATCAAAAATTAATGTTATCCACCATGGGAACACGGACAGGGAATTTAATATGGCCAACGGTGGCATAGAAGAGACAAATTCTCTGAATCCACCTGCCCCACTAATCAACAACCGTACGAATAACAACATTACGGTCGACTCAAGTAATTGCATTCCGTTAATCCGAACCACCACATCAACTGTATAATTCCGAATGTGACGTTACAATGAGGAACGAAAACTGCTCGTACAGTGAACAGGAAGCAAGACAAGAAAGACGTGAGATACCAAAGTCAGAAGACAACTTCGATTTTAATCACTTTATATCGGACCAGCGGTTCCAGCACTACAAAGACGACGGTAATCTGTTGCACCCGAAAACATTCATGGGACAATTTCACCAAAGTTTACCACTGCATTGGCCGCTCCGATATCAGCTAGACTTTGTCTGTTCGCATATGGAAGGCGCCACCGCAGAATGGATGCGAAACATTGTGAGAACTTGCAATACCTATGAAGAATTCCGTACTGCGTTCCTCAACAAGTATTGGTCAAAAGAAACGCAAGACAGAATTAAACAAGAACTCATGATGAGCCGAAATTTTGAAAGTTCAGGTTTCCGCAAGTAGGGGAACTAAGTATGTGGCAGCGCACCTTGCATTGTTGCCAAATTTATTCAAGATGGTGGCGATGATGTAATCTAAGATGGCGGCATGTAGACTTGGCAACAGTGCATGACATCAACAAAGATGGCGGCTTTTGGCGGGAGAATAGTCAAGTTGTGCAACGTCCACTAACAGAACCTCAAGAAAAAATGGCGGGAAGTTAGCATTTTGGCGGGAAAATAGATCAATTGTGCTATGTCCACTAACATAAGCCTCCAGAAGAAAAAAAAATTGCGTGAAGTTTGAATTCCAACAGGATAATGAATGCAAAGACCGTACATGTCTTTATTATTGTTATTATTGATTATCATCCATTAACGTTCATTTTCATTCATTATCATTCATTATCATTTATTAACCTTCATTATCAATCATTGTCATTCATTATCATTCATTATCATTCATTCGTTATCATTTAATAATGTTTATTATTATTGACCTACCTCCACTAGAAAATTGCCTCCAAATTCAAATTCAAACATGATAATGGCTGCAAAACCTTGCTTTTGTTTATTATTCATTATCTTTCATTATCATTTATTAACATTCATTATCATTCATTGTCACTCATTATTATCCATTATCATTTATTATCATTCATTATCATTCATTGTCATTCATTATTATCCATTATCATTTATTATCATTCATTATCATTTATTATCATTCATTATCATTCATTACCATTCATTATCATTTATTATTATAGGAATACCTACACTAGAAAATTGCGCCAAATTCAAATTCCAACACGATATTCTCTAGAAAACTGTACTTCTATCTATTATTATCATTTATTGTTTATTCAAGATGTCCTGTTTTCTCGGTGAGAAAGCCATTCTCCTTACATTCTTAACAAAAATCTATCACAAGTTCAAATCTCCAACACCGTAATTGATCACATGTACGAGCTTTCTCCGTCACTTATCTTTTTTTTCGCTGGTAACCAACCTATCATAATCGCGCCAAATAATAAATTGCACTTATAGTAACGTAATTCACGTCCTTTGATTTTGCAGGGGGGAAGGGACTGAAGACTTTATTTCAAGCAGTTCGGTCATCACTTGTTCTCCAACACAGTCAGCACACACATCTTTGATATCGCAGTGTAGTCACCACGACGTCCGCGCTCCAACTGAATTAGTTCAAATCCTCGCCACTCCCTGACCAGCGAGCAGACACACTGCCTATGCCTGTTACGTGAGGCGCCCGGCCAATAGCGCGGGGGGGCGAGCCCAACGATCGCTCCCACGTCATAAACATGTTTTCACTGGACACGTTGGAACTTGTCGCGTTTGACGTCACAGCGGCCCCTTGAACGCTCACCACATGCATTCGTCGCCTCCACACGTTTCCCGCCAAAATTGACTCCCTCGGAGCTGAATCACACAACTGTCGGCCGTTTCCCTGCAACACTTCCGCCACCACGTTCAAACCTGTCGATGCCGACCTCACCCAGCCGTTCGCCACGTGTCCCTGTGCGAGCGAGAACGCAGTGCTACACTTTTGGCGGCAAAGTTTACTCAACAGTGGAATCCGCCATGACTATATAAGAGCACGTTTGGACCGCACTAGAATACCCACTAATTGACTCGCTCTTGCGCGCTCGTAATAACTGTACCATCGCTGCGCCACCGTCCCGCTTACGTCACACACCCTCCATACACTTGACGGACATAGCATTCTGTAAATACCTGGAAAATGACTCTTTATTTCAGACATTACGGTCATGCAGGTGTATTCCAACTGACTTCTCCATGCTCACACAGCCAAACTCCAGAGCGCAGCTGCCGTACGAACGACCGGCCGAGCTCGCTCCCTGGCCGGCTGATGTCAAGCGTTTTACGCCCGCGATCACTTAACACCGGACACGATGTTTCCTGTCATACAAGGGATACGTTTGGCGCCAGAGTTTGACCGACAGTGGAATCCATCATGACCATATAACAGCGCGTTTGCTCGTCGCGAGAACGCTCGCTAATTCACTCTCACCACCCCACTACATTAAATAAATCCATTTACAATTTCATGTACATATTCAAACGTGTTCAACTCCCTAATATCAACTACTTTTCGTTGACTAGAACGCCGCCTCCTCCTGCTAAGAACCAGCGCCAAGTTTGAAATCCTCCAGTAAACAAAGCTCACTTGCGCTTTCGCCACTAACCTAAGAAAATTGTTTCAAACTAAGCCACCAGCACTCAACCTCTTCCTACACGTTTCTGGTAATAGCATGCTTTTTCTACCGAGTTGGAAACTTCCTTGATGTCATAACGCGCGATCGACCACGTGGCTCTGTCAGACGAAGAACGCTCTCAGTAAGTTAACTAATCACCTGATTCTCATTATTCAGCCCACATGTTTCGATTATCTGATCCTGGATCTTGGCGAAAACACACGTCCATACACATGAGCATTCGCGCGCACCTAGCTTAGTACCTCACAAGTGAATGTAACAAAGTCCACATGACTATTTAATTAATCTGATCAATTAATTAACCTCTCTCATGCGGAAAACTGTCATGTGTACCTAGACTTGGAATCAATTTTTGCCACTGCCACACCCACCCATCTAGACTTGAAATGAAGTAGTTAAAGTCCCTAACGACCACCACGTCCTTTTACCGACCCACGTTCGTTGGCTAACGTGTACTAATGCTTGCTTCCGTTTACTAACATGCACTAACGTGTACTAACCCACATTAACTTATATCACATTCTGTCTATACAATTAAGCCAAGCTTCAATTCTGATGGTCAGTTCGTGTTTCGATAACAAACACAAGAAAATTGTGGCAAACGAAGCCACTAACCTGAGTCACCTGTGATGACTCAAAATCGTCTGCTTTGCCTCTCTCACACACCACGAGCGCGAGACCGCTCACATCACAGTCCGGACCTTTATACTTGCGTCGGACATACTCCTGTATAAATATTCTAGCTAAACTATGACCCTAACACCGTTGTGCAATCTTCACGGTCTAGCACATGGCCAGAGCACACCCCCAGTACCTAAGCTGAGAACATTGCTCGCCCCATCTTTAGTTAACCGCTGAGAGACGGAGATACGTTGCAATCACATCCCTCGCGCTCTCGTAGCTACTCATCTCAGCAATTCGATCTAACAAACCCTCCAAGTAGAAAAAATAACAACCAACTCGAATTCTCTCATATTCGATATCGTCCCACAAATACTTAACGTACATTTTATTTACGCATCGAGTATACCTATCACTCTCATACAAAAAACACTCGTCCTGATATACCTGGTGTCATGTTGCACAGTCGGCGGACACGCAAACAGGTCCTAATTTCAGTGCACAACATTAAACTGCTCCTAGATAATGCAGTATACATAACTGTAAACACCATCAGTACTAGTAATATGTCCAAATAACGCAAAGCAAAGTAACTCAACAGACGCGCGCAATCAACTTATCCCACATTAAGTCACATGTCCGACAGCTCTCAATTCGCTCAAAGGCCTCTGTTCGACCCTTCAAACATGACTTGATAACAGCCGGATTCACACCGAACACGTGGAAATTCATATCACCTACACGCCGAACATCACTATCCAAGCCAGGTCACGCGAGACATCTGTCACCGTCCTAACTCAGTGTGGTCCAACACACATGTTAAGGCCGCATTCCATTACTCGCCGGCCTATATGCGACACATCTCCACCTTCACGTCATTTGTCATAATATCCGAGAGTGAGTTCACACACACACCGTCCGAACACGTCCCAGCACTTCTCTCCCCTCTCAATCTGAAACGATCATTTGGAAATTAAAAAAAAAGAGCCCAGTCAACCTCTCCGAAATTGTATTGTGCCCCCAAAAATAGTTAAAGCTCGCTTTCGTATTTTAAAGCTTATTTGTAAATTCAAATTATTACCCTAACAGAACTTGTTCACCAAAATAATACTGAATGCGCTCCCCATCTCCTACCATTGTAGCTCTCAACATACGCAAATGTTCTCAACCCTCCTATATCCCAGCACAACCAACTAATCATTCTTATTCCTTCTTATCGAATTTACTGGTCTAATTTTCTAAGGACCCGTTATCGAAGTACCATCCCGCTTTTCTTTCTGACGCCTCCTGTGCTTACTTTTACAGAGATCGCTAAATTACCTCCACAGCCCCCCCTCAATCTACACACACACACACACACACACACACACACACACACAGACACACACACACACACACACGCACACACACACACACACACGGTCATCCTCTCTACTCATCCCATAACATAAGCATTAGTATCTTTACAATCCATTATATACAAGCCCTCCACAGTGTAAACCACATTAACTCTACAATACCCACTACATGAGGCAATTCTCTCAATTACTATGGTAGCGCTGTGAACCTGCTCTTTCTGTCTACACACGGCACACTCAGCGGTAATCAGCCCTTCTGTATCAACGGACAGTAGTCCCTCTCAGAACTGTTCCACAAATTCGGCGATCGCTTCCTCTCAACACAATTGCGTTTCTCTCTCTTCTTCTTCCTTCCCTGCTCGCTTTTTTTCTACAAACTTATCCAGACTCATAGACTACAAGAACACACCAATTTTTTTTGAGTACAGCATCCTGATGATGATGACGTCCTCTTGGGTAAAATATTCCAGAGGTAAGACAGTCTCCCATTCGGATCTCCGGGCGGAGACTACTCAAGATGACGTCGTTATCAGGAGACGGAAAACTGGCGTTCTACGGATCGGAGCGTGGAATGTCAGATCCCTTAATCGGGCAGGTAGGTTACAAAATTTAAAAAGGGAAATGGATAGGTTAAAGTTAGATATAATGGGAATTAGTGCAGGAGGAACAAGATTTTTGGTCAGGTGAATACAGGGTTATAAATACAAAATCAAATAGGGGTAATGCAGGAGTCTGTTTAATAGTAAATTAAAAAAAAGGAGTGTGAGTAAGTTACTACAAACAGCATAGTGAACGCATTATTGTGACCAAGATAGACACGAAGCCCACGCCTACTACAGTAGTACATGTTTATATGCCAACTAGCTCTGCAGATGATGAAGAAATTGATGAAATGTATCATGAGATAAAGGAAATTATTCAAGTAGTGATGGGAGACGAAAATTTAATAGTCATGGGTGACTGGAATTCAAGAGTAGGAAAAGGGAGAGAAGGAAACATAGCAGGTGAATATGGATTGGTGCTAAGAAATGAAAGAGTAAGCCGCCTGGTAGAATTTGGCGCAGAGCATAACTTAATCATAGCCAACACTTGGTTTAAGAATCATGAAAGAAGGTTGTATACATGGAAGAACCCTGGAGATA
The DNA here is from genome assembly GCF_023897955.1 of Schistocerca gregaria. Lineage (NCBI taxonomy): Eukaryota > Metazoa > Arthropoda > Insecta > Orthoptera > Acrididae > Schistocerca > Schistocerca gregaria. Next base: position 949,246,054 of record NC_064920.1, read on the forward strand.
CTAAAAGGTATCAGATAGATTATATAATGGTAAGACAGAGATTTAGGAACCAGGTTTTAAATTGCAAGACATTTCCAGTTGAAGATGTGGGTTCTGACCGATATGTATTGGTTATGAACTGTAGATTAAAACTGAAGAAACTGCAAAAAGGTGGGAAATTAGAAAGATTGGACCTGGATAAACTGAAAGAACCAGAGGTTGTACAGAGTTTCAGGGAGAGCATAAGGGAACAATTGACAGGAATGGGAGAAAGAAATACAGTAGAAGAAGAATGGGTAGCTTTGCGGGATGAAATAGTGAAGGCAGCAGATGATCAAATAGGTAAAAAGACGAGGGCTAGTAGAAACCCTTGGGTAACAGAAGAAATACTGAATTTGATTGATGAAAGGAGAAAATATAAAAATGCAGTAAATGAAGGACGCAAAAAGGAATACAAACGTCTCAAAAATGATATCAACAGGAAGTGCAAAATGGCTAAGCAGGGATGGCTAGAGGATAAATGTAAGGAAGTAGAGGCTTATCTCACTAGGTGTAAGATAGATATTGCCTACTGGAAAATCAAACAGAGAAAGGAGAACCACTTGCATGATTATCAAGAGCTTTGATGGAAACCCAGTTCTAAGCAAAGAAGGGAAAGTGGAAAGGTGGAAGGAGTATATAGAGGGTCTATGCAAGGGCGATGTACTTGAGGACAATATTATGGAAATGGAAGAGGATGTAGATGAAGATGAAATGGGAGATACGATTTTGCGTGGCGAGTTTGACAGAGCGCTGAAAGACCTAAGTCGAAACATGGCCCCCGGAGTAGACAACATTCCATTAGAACTACTGACAGCCTTGGAAGAGCCAGTCCTGACAAAACTGTACCATCTGGTGAGACAGGCTAAATACCCTCAGACTTCCAGAAGAATATAAGAATCCCAATCCCAAAGAAATCAGGTGTTGACAGATGTGAAAATTACCGAACTATCAGTTTAATAAGTCACAGCTGCAAAGTACTAACGCGAATTCTTTACAGCCGAATGGAAAAATTGGTAATTTGGATTCCGTAGAAATGTTGGAACACGAGAGGCAATACTAACCCTACGACTTATCTTAGAAGAAAGATTAAGGAAGGGCAAACCTACGTTTCTAACATTTATGGACTTAGAGATAGCTTTTGACAATGTTGATTGGAATACTCTCTTTCAAATTCTGAAGGTGGCAGGGGTAAAATACAGGGAGCGAAAGGCTATTTACAATTTGTACAGAAAGCAGATGGCAGTCATACGAGTCAAAGGGGAATGAAAGGGAAGCAGTGGTAGGGAAGGGAGTGAGATAGGGTTGTAGGCTATATCCGATGTTATTCAATCTATATATTGAGCAAGCAATGAAGGACACCAGAAGAAAAATTCGAAGTAGGTATTAAAATCCATGGAGAGGAAACAAAAACTTTGAGGTTCGCCAATGATATTGTAATTCTCAGAGACAGAAAACGACTTGGAAGAGCAGCTGAACGGAATGGACAGTGTCTTGAAAGGAAGGTATAAGATGAACATCAACAAAAGCAAAACGAGGATAATGGAATGTAGTCGAATTGAGTCGGGTGATGCTGAGGGAGTTAGATTAGGAAGTGAGACACTTAAAGTAGTAAAGGAGTTTTGCTATTTGGGGAGCAAAGTAACTGATGATGGTCGAAGTAGAGAGCATATAAAATGTAGACTGGCAATGGCGAGGAAAGCGTTTCTGAAGAAGAAAAATTTGTTAACATCGAGTATAGATTTAAACGTCAGGAAGTCGTTTGTGAAAGTATTTGTATGGAGTGTAGCCATGTATCGAAGTGAAACGTGGACGATAAATAGCTTAGACAAGAAGAGAATAGAAGGTTTCGAAATGCGGTGCTACAGAATAATGCTGAAGATTAGATGGTTAGATCACATAACTAATGAAGAGGTATTGAATAGAATTGGGGAGAAGAGGAGCTTGTGGCACAACTTGACTAGAAGAAGGGATCGATTGGTAGGATGTGTTATGAGGCATCAAGGGATCACAAATTTAGCATTGGAGGGCAGCGTGGAGTATAGAAATCGTAGAGGGAGACCAAGAGTTGAATATACTAAGCAGATTCAGAAGGATGTAGGATGCAGTAGGTACTGGGAGATGAAGAAGCTTGTACAGGACAGAGTAGCATGGAGAGCTGCATCATTCCAGTCTAAGGAATGAAGACCACAACAACAAGAATAACAAAAATTTCTTCAAGTTCAACTGTGTTTACCTCCCATGACAACCACCAGAACGCTGTGTCATCACGTCAGTTGATCACGCAATTACCATTATTCAAGATGGCTGCACCCAGTGTGAAACATGTCACCTTTGCCGAACCTGCATGCTACATTAAAATTCCAACTTGGCTTTAGTCACACCTTACATATCGTTCCACTGATCCTATTTCCAGATCTTTGCGCATCTGATATATGCAATTTAAGTCGGAGAAAGACATATCAGTTACCTTCTGCAGCCTGTCTACAAGCAGAATGGCCTCAGGTACTGCAACAGGACCTTGTCTTGACCATTCGCCTGAAATTCAAGCGCCGCCGGCGGCACGTCAAAGCCACATATCTGTCCATATAAACAGCTGTCCACTAAGCCCCAGGACCAGCCTGTCGTAGAGGGCTCTCTCTCTATACTTGCTCTCCAGCTATTGTCTAAAGACAAACACTGCACAGACGGATTGCTGCATAGCGCAGATCTCTATCCTCCCCTCCATATCCAACTCGACATGTAAACAGTGTCTCTCCCAGCCAGCGAACCCGTCGTGATTCACGTTGCGCCGACAATTCTGTCAAAACTCACTTTCTAACCAAAGATGAGTATTCATTTAGAACAAATAGACAAACATAACTCCAAGCAGAAGTCATACATATGATTAAAAAGAAAAAAATGACCTCAATTTAGATTATCCGACATTTATTTACATGTCCTAATGATACAGTCGTAGAAGAGTCGTGTCATCCACTCGCTCACTCCCTCTACACACGCTTTCACTGAACTTGTTCTACTTATATGCCACCCACTCTGTTATAATCATTTTGAACAAGCATTTATGCTCCCACATACAACCCAGCTCAACAGAACATAATAATTCCTTTTTCCACAGACAGCCATATTCGGTGAACACTTAAATGTACTAAATTAGGCATAAATGTAATCAAATAAGCAAATACTTTTACCGACATACACACACCTCTCTCTGAGGATAGGGCAGTAAATATCATATACTTAAACACAAACCAATGATAATCATATTCCGACGCGCACCTTGTCCTCATAATAAAGCACACTGCCAATCATGTGACAGCATGTTTTCCTAATTTCAATGTCATAGCTAATCCATACCTCTTCTACTTTGCAAATATCATTGTGAGCACTGATAGATGTCTGCTCAGTACATCCATTCACACTTAATTCTCGAACACATAAAAACGACCAAAGTATGCCAGACAACGATATACATATTTCTATGACCTCGCGCATAGTACTCAATCAATCTCTCTGCGTATGGCGGTCACAGAGCAATCTCGCCCTCTTACGTTAAAAGACCATCCTCACTTTGGCATTGACCACTCTACCCCGCAACGTCGCTACCCAATTAATCCTCAACCGAGCTGAGGAATATAGCTACACTTCACCTCTCTGGTCTGAATAGAGCTTTCTTAGACCTAACCCCTCCAAATGCACCAGATTCCTCGAGATGTACCCAAGTTTTGGAGCTCAGCACACCATATCGATCTATAGTAACAGATCTCAAAGTGCCTTAATTTAATAGCGTATACTTAAGAAGGACAAGAACGGAGTGATATTTATACACAACTTAATTCGACACATATTTACGTAAGTCATGCAATCTATCATGTGTAAAGCACTGTAGCTGCATATGGCTAGAACACAGGCTATATGACGTGACTAAAGCATCCAGATAGAACACTGGAAAAAAATCAACCTTCAGCAATTTTTCTTTCTCCAGAATAAATGAGTCAACGTTTAAATCCTACCTAGTTACTTCTCTGTCTCATTAGATCACCCCGTACACTCTCTGTTATCCTTTAACACAGAGGTGAGTAAGTTTAGACGTGAATGATTCTCTGTCCTCCTCAAAAGCATCAAATACAGTGTTCTACTCACGTGTATCACAGCTACCTCAGTAGACATACACCATACTACGAACTCAACGAGAAAAAATTGACTACCTTCCTTAGTCCGCTCCCTTCGAAGCCGTCGTTTTCTTACATTCCTCTTGTTGCAGCATACTTGACTCCATGTACAAATTCCCCCCCGCGAACCAGAAAATAAGCAAGTACGATCTCATTTTCACCGCATTTCGGTGTATATTAGGTTAGTTTATATCTATGCGCTAAGCAGTTTTCGCATTTCTTTCGATTTTATGTCAGATCCATCCATGCGACCGCGTCATAAGTTTTAGTTCTGTGTTCTAAAATCGTCTCTAAATGTAACCAAGGCGTATCCAGTCACCTCCATATTCGGAGAGTGCTTGCTCTGTTTTCTGCACTTTGCACATGCACACCTCACGGAAGGCTGTGTGAACATGGAGAAGCCAGTTGGAATACACCTGCATGACCGTAATGTCTGAAATAAAGAGTCATTTTCCAGGTATATACAGAAGGCGATGTCGGCCACGTGAATGGAGGTTGTATGACGTAAGCGGGGCGGTGGCGCATCAATTGTACAGTTATTACGCGCGCGCGAGAACAAGTCAATTAGCGGGCGCTCTAGTGCGGTCCACACGCGCTCTTATATAGTCATGGCGGATTCCACTTTTGAGCAAACTTTGCCGCCAAAAGTGTAGCACTGCGTTCTCGCTCGCACAGGGACACGTGGCGAACGGCTGGGTGAGGTCGGCATCCACAGGTTTGAACGTGGTGCCGGAAGTGTTGCACGGAAACGGCCGACCTTTGTGTGATTCAGCTCCGAGGGAGTCAATTTTAGCGTTAAACGTGTGGAGGAGACGAATGCACGTGGTGAGCGTTCAAGGGGCCGCTGTGACGTCAAACTCGACAAGTTCCAACGTGTCCAGCGAAAACATGTTTATGACGTGGGAGCGATCGTTGGGCTCGCCCCCCGCGCTATTGGCCGGGCGCCTCACGTAACAGGCATAGGCAGTGTGTCTGCTCGCTGGTCAGGGAGTGGCGAGGATTTGAACTAATTCAGTTGGAGCGCGGACGTCGTGGTGACTACACTGCGATATCAAAGATGTGTGTGCTGTCTGTGTTGGGGCACATGTGATGACCGTACTGCTTGAAATAAAGTCTTCAGTCCCTTCCCCCCCTGCAAAATCAAAGGACGTGAATTACGTTACTATAAGTGCAGTTTATTATTTGACGCTATTATGATAGGCTACCAGTGAAGAAAAAGATAAGTGACGGAGAAAGCTCGTACATGTTATCAATTATGGTGTTGGAGATTTGAACTTGTGATACACTTTTGTTATGGATATAAGGAGAATGGATTTCTCACTGAGAAAATCGGATATCTTGAATAAACAATAAATGATAATAATACATAGAAGTACAGTTTTTGAGAGAATTTGAATTTGGCGCAATTTTATAGTGGAGGCACGCCTATAATAATAAATGGTAATGAATGATAATGAATGTTAATAAATAATAATGAATAATGAACAAAAGTACGGTTTTGCAACCATTATCATTTTGGAATTTAAATTTGGAGGGAATTTTCTAGTGGAGGTAGGTCAATAATAATAAATGATAATGAATGAATGATAACGAATGATAATGGATGACAGTGAATGATAATGAATGATAATGAACGATAATGAATGGCAATGAATGATAATGAATGTTAATAAATGATAATGAATGATAATAAATGTTAATGAATGATAATCAATAATAATAATAGAGACAAGTACGGTCTTTGCGTTCATTATCCTGTTATAATTCAAACTTCCAGCAATTTGTTTTTCTTCTGGAGGCTTAGGTTAATGGACGTAGCACTAGTGGACTATTTTCCCGACAAAATTCAAACTTCCCGCCATTTTTTGTTGAGGTTAGGTAAGTGGACATAGCACAATTGGACTATACTCCCGCCAAAAGCCGCCATCTTGGATGACATCATCCGCTGTGGCTAAGTCTTCATGCCAACATCTTGGATAACGTCATCGCCGCCATCTTGAATAAATTTGGCAACAATGCAACGTGCGCTGGCACATACTTAGTCCCCCTACTTCCGCAGCCCCGTCAAATATTTCGGAAACGTGATCAAACGAAACCAGTACTTAGACCAACCGTATAGCTAAGCAGAAATAATCACATTATGCTACATGAAATTACCGATACTGTATCAACAAACCCTAGCTGGTAGGTGCGGCGACAACATCCAGATATTATAAGGCACGTTAAGGGAACTCGATTTCACTTTTAATGGGCAGCAAAACAGAGAAAGGAAAGTCGTAGATCGCCTCAGAGAAAATTCCAACGTGAAAATCATACAGGGAACAATCCCAATTGGACAAACAATCGAAATAACAGGCAGTATAATGATCAGAGAGCGAACACGTGGAGGAGTAATAGCGGACAGTGAAGCAACTACAGAAACCACAACCGAACGCAGACCTATCAGAATTGGCAAGGGAACGGACGCTCCGAAAACAGGCATGAAGTTGAGATTCGGCCACCAAATCCGGGACGCGTACAGGCGATCGAAGTAGACAATTATAATCGACTAGGCCACAGGTCAGGCACGACACAAAGACAGCCCGAAAACAATATCGGATACGGTCAAATGAACATGCTACAATACGAAGATATGGGTAAACTACTATTGGAAGAAAAGGATAAGAAATGTAGTGCAGAAATATACCATCTGGTAAAAATAAAGGTAGGCAAGATCAACTACACGGCGATAATAGACAGTGGAAGCGAGCTGTCAGCAATATCTGATTCCTTATATAATGAATGTAGAGACTCCGTAAATCCACCAACGCTTGCAGTAAGGAAATCGAAAGTGAGGGGCGCCCTTATGGGGAAAGGCACTGAAATTTCGCAACAGACGCAAATTGACTTTCACTGCCAAGGGCACAAACTCACAGCAAATCTGTTAGTCATTCCCAAATTAACAGCAGACATCATAATAGGGGTTGATTTTCTCTCCGCCCAAAAGGCAATAATAGATTTGGGAAGAGGCGAACTTACTATAGGGGAGAAAGAAAGAATCACAATCAGGTTTGACGAGGAAGCCGTAAACGCGCAAATGCCAACACACTGCCGAAGGTTACAGTTTACTGACAGGCAGGCCGAAAGCGACAGTGTTCCCCAGGAAAAGATAAACAGTAAAGAGCATTGCATGACGGAGAGAAAAGAGAGACGAGACATTCATCAGGAAATAGACACTAAAATGCAGGCGTTAACGAACATACCTCCTAGGTCGAAACAAGAGTCAGAAGTGACGCTGCACAATAATGCAGAAGTCTTTCTATCCAAGACCGGTACAATAAAAGGATACCGATACAAATTAAATGTCAGGAAACATAGACCTTTCCGCGTCCCACCCAACATCATACCTTGGGCATACCGAGACAGAGTTTTGTCAGAATTACAAGAAAATGAGGGATGATGGAGTCATTGAACAGGCAACATCAGAGTACAACAGCCCTTTAAGAGTAGTCGAGAAGAAGGATGGCGGAATCCGTCTTGCATTAGATTCGCGTCAGATCCAGAAACGGATAGACTTGAACGATTAGAGGAACTACTCCAGAAATTCCACGGGATCACTGTATTCATCTCATTAGATATGAAGCCTAGCTTCTGGCAAATCATGCTAGATCCAGCGTGCCGTAAGTACACTGCATTCATTACATTTCGACAGTGCTTCCAATTCTGTAGGTTGCCATTCGGTTTAAGTATCTCGTCAGTCGCATTCATTAGAGGCTTTAGTTGTATATTAAGTGACAACCTATAAGAAAGGATCACTTGTTATGTCGACGACGTTCTCATAGCTGAGAGCACGTGGGAACGACATAACGCGCAACTGGGGGAAATGCTGGGCAGACTGAAGGAACATGGGGTAACGGCAAACATCAGGAAATCATATTTTGGAAGCAGTGAGGTGCACTTTCTGCGTCACATAGTAAATAGTGAGGGTATCTCTCCTGGCCTGGTGGCTATAGCCGAATTTGCTACTCAAAAACTAGGAAGCAACTAAGGGGATTCCTAGGAATGACCAATTTCTACAAGAAAATTGTTTATTTATGCTCTTTAGCGGCGCCTCGTCTCTGTCAGTTAACGAGTAAGAAGACATCATGGGTATGGGACGAGAATGCGAGAGGGAGTTTCAGCTGCTCAAATCAGCCCTTGTTACGGCTCCCATACCGTCACACCCGGTTTTGTCACAGGAATTTTGCATGGCGACGGATAGTGCGATGACTGGATGAGGGGTGACGATATTTCAGGAGTACGAGCAGCACGGAACACAGGTACACAAAACAATCGCGTTTGGGAGTAGAGTTTTGACGAAGAGTGAATTCAATTATTCGGAGACGGAACTCGCAGCCCTAGCCATAGTTTGGGGTTTTCAAAAATTCAGATATTTCCTTTTCGGCAGAAAAACAAAGGTATATACCGATCACAAGGCACTTGAGTTCCTGATGACTGCCAAACTCACGCACGGAAGACTGGCTCGATGGATTACCGCATTACAGGAATACGAGTTCACAACAGTACTCGTACTAGGGTCCACCAATGTTATCGCCGACGCGTTGTCACGTTCACCGTTAGGCATAACGGAACAGGCAGCAGAGGAGCTAGAACCCGAAAATTTTTTGTTGTTTTACCTCCGAAAGGTGGCGTTCGAGAATTTCATGCAGAATATCATGACGGAACAGGGCAAGGATCCCACACTCCTGGAGATAAAACGGAAATGGAGGGATCGTACACAGGCAAATATACGCCAACACTACCTCCTTAGAAAGGGCATTCTCTTCTATAGAACGAATATGGACGAGTCACTATGGGTAGTGTGTGTGCCAGAAGAAGTCATCAATGAATTAATTTGGTACACCCACTTAAGTTACCCACACATTGCTCGTAAATGTTTTCTAAAATTGAAAGGGATATGTCACTTTAAAGACATGGAGAGTCGAATAAGAAAGGTGTTGGCCGTCTGCAAAAGGTGCCAAAACACAACAGTAGCGTTGCAAGCCCCGATTTATCCAATCATACCAAAAAAATTGCGCCATATCGCGGCCACTGATTTAATGGGCCCTTTGCCGGCGACGTCAAGGGGATATAGGTACATACTGGTAGTGTTAGAACTAACGTCTAAGTTCGTTACTCTGACACAATTACGGAAAGCCACAGGCCTCACGGTAAGCAAGGCGTTCTGCAAAGACTTCTTGACCCAGGTCGGGACGGTTGTGTAGTTCTTTCCGACAATGGCCCGCAATACAAATCAGAGATTTGCAAGAAAATATTACGGAGGCACAAAATAAAGCCCGTGTTCATCTCAAGGTTTAAAACCAGTTCAAGCCCCTCAGAGAGACCGATGAAGGACCTAGGAAACCAGTGCCGACTGTATTGTGGCAAAAGACATGCAACGTAGGATGTCTTCCTGAAAGATATACAGGATGTTCTTAATGAACTTTCTCATAGCACCAAATTGTTACCACCAATCTCCATATTAACGAATAGGCCGGCTCCAGATAGGATAAGGGAACTAGTTGATTTCCCGCCCAGAAAACGACAACAGCATAGAGTCCTCGTAGCAGAAGCGCTACGTAACATTCGCATTGCAGGAGAAAAACGTAAGAAGCGAGCAGATAGAAGGGCAAATGAGCGTGAATTTGTTGTTGGGCAGCGAGTGTTAGTTAAGTCTCACCGTTTGTCCAACAAACAAAAGAGGCTTTGCCATAAATTCTTCGATGTCTATGACGGGCCTGTAAGGATTAGGCGATAGGCACATGCGAACGCAGTGTTACTAAGTGTTGCTAAGTCTAGAGACATAATGATTCTAGTACAAAATGATAAGCATTAAGCTGTGGGAAATGAACAATAGATATGACACCAGCATATGAAGGACCTGTTAATGATTTCATCTGGTCTGTACCTGAAGAGGACAGAACAATACTAATGAGTTTAGTCATGAAAAGCTATATCTATTTAAACATACTCTAGTCATCTGAGTGTGTAAAACAGAATAACCTGTGTAAATGGGAGCGACAGTTTTGGAACGACTAACTGTACAGAATATTTAATTTGCTTGAATAAAATGCCACCAGTGACTTGACAGACATTATTTACGGAAACAAAAAAAAATAGCTCTGAGCACTATGCGAATTAACTTCTGAGGTCATTAGTCGCCTAGAACTTAGAACTAATTAAACCTAACTAACCTAAGGACATCACACACATCCATGTCCGAGGCAGGATTCGAACCTACGACCATAGCGGTCTCGCGGTTCCAAACTGTAGCGCCTAGAACAGCACGGCCACTCCGACTGGCTTTAAGGAAACAAATGGGTGCTGTGTTATGTCGAAGTGTTTATGTTGATGAATTGGTGGCCTGCTTTGCGTACAGTTCGCAAAAGCGTACCGCAAAATAAAGAGGGAAGTTTGATGTATTTATAGTGATAAGAGGTCAATTGGATGGCCAGTTCTGCGTAAAGCTCGCGTGAGCGCACCGCGAGATTATAGAGGGGGAATTCTTTTATGTTTGTTAGTGATAAATGTATAAGGGTGGACTGATCTTCGCTATGGCGTATGATCGCACTAAAATCTGAGGAAAATGTGAGGGAATTTGACGTCTTAATGTCAAGTACAGTTACTCGATTACATAAGATTAAGTACAGGTAGAGAATACGCCAAATACAGGCACAAGAAATTCCTAAAATTGTCGCTTGAGAAAATGGGTTAATAATAAGATCGCATTATAGTACCGGTGATCACAATATCCCACAAACGATTCATCTGTCTACAGGTACCGAACAAAGACGCAACCAGCGGTGATCTCAACAAGAAAAAACTAAATTTCCAGCTGAGAAAGACATGACTAAACGCAATCTTTGCGCTGTGGTGCATTCTGTTCTTATGTTAACAGGGAAAACTACACACCTTCCACAACCAGAGAACTACGGTGCAGAAAATGGCTTCTGAGATTAAAAAAACAACAAAAAAACAGGGAGTATTTTTGTTGTTGCTGTATGAATAAAAGTAGAGTAGACACGCTAGCCAGCGCGTTTGTGTTTTCTTTAGGTTTTTAGTTGTATAATTTTAACAAATAGTGTAGAAAACCTTTTACTCATGTCATGGACCTTGGTGTTGGACTGCACAAAATGTACTAATGAAAATATTTCTCCCACGTAAGCAGGTTTAAATGTAAAGCGAGAGCTTCATAGAATACATGTAATCATCAAATAGGAAGTGGGATAAAATTAGAAATTATAATATTTGGTAAAAAAGGGTCACTGCGGACCATCTTAGAAAGTCATTCTATGTATGTAAGATGTTTATGTATGTGTTAAACTCCATGTAAAGGTATTGAGGATTGAGACTGAGTACTTTAGTGGGTGCAGGTGTTCAGAGAACCGGAACGAGAATGACGTGCTGCTCACGATAACACTGGAGGAGACAGGTGCCAGAGTGGCGGATCTACTGGCGGATGCAGTAGGGAAAACCGCGTTTGGCGAGGACTGCACGCACAAAAGATAACAGAACCACAGACACGCGCCGCTGCCTTCCAGGTACCAATGGACCCAAGCAGCAAGTGCCCTAACGAGCTACAAAGTGGCGGCATGTTCAGTAAGACATCGACAGCAGATGACATGGCAGATAACTGATAGGGTCACAGCAACCGAACGCAGGCCTTACACAGACTACGTTTGTGTACTGAGAAAGAAAACAGTATCGCTACCATTGTAGCAAAATTGTTACTTAACTAGCGACTTCTACGTCGCGAATACAATAGTTTCGTGTCTTCCGACACCATCCAACGGGAACCGAGGCGACAACAAAAGCTCGGATTTCCAAGCAGGAGACCTAACCCAATCCTCATAGTAATATTAACCACAAAAACCTATGTTCCTTACCTGATTACAAGAGATTAAAAGAGACAGAAGATCACGAGGCAAGAAGATTAGGAACACAAAAACTAAAGCCCAAAGAATAAATGTATGAAGACTGAAATAGGGAAAGCTACACAAACTCTTAGACAACGAAGAAGAACTATAGGTTTCCTTATACCCACTACTTGACCCATATAAAAACCTGTGTATCTTCCTATCGACCAGTTATCTGTGTCGGTGAAGAAAACCCATGAAACTACCCATCAACACAGCACGTACTAGAGTGAATTCAGGCCAGAGACGCTCTTCAGCACATGCCATATCTCACACACACAGAGTACAGTGCCCTCCTGTAAATAAACTAGCATCGATAGTGTCAGTGTAATGTAAAGCAGTGCCTATGTGTTATGATCATACTAACAGTGGGGCCACATCAGGTAGACTCGTACTAACACCCACAGACAAAACTTTATCGATGTCTTTTGTTTTTTCCTCTTCTTTGTTTTGTATTTTGTGAAATGTATTATTTTAAAGTGCATCTGATTAATCATGTTTACACATTTTTCTGTAAGCGAACTTACTGAATACTTATATATTGCTTTTCTTTATTATATTGAAAGGTCGATCAAAAAACGGGCATTGGAAATTTCCTTTAATACAAATTGCCAAAGTACATAGCAATACTGACTCTATTGAATTTACAACATGTACACTAAAAGTAAGTACTGGACTTACTCAGACAGGTTATTAATTATGTAAAGCTAACTGACTCATACACCAGAGACAGAAACACTTCCAGACACAATTACAGAGGAAATTGTATATGTGATGAATATTCATTAGTTAGAATTAAATTCAATATCTAATTGTTTAAATAAACTGATAATGACAAAACTGCACTCTGCGAACATGAGAACTGTTAATATTGGACGATGACGTGTATCAAATAGTTTTATGTTGCATTACCATAGATTCAGTTAGAGAAGGATGAGTGGTTACGTAACAAGAACTTAATTTAAAATAAAAGGACTACCATTTGCCATAATTAAATAGATAAATGTCATTGTTAGTTTACAGTTTTCTTTTGCTGACATGCGTAATTTTACACCTGAACATTGTAATCGTCGTGCCACAAACAAGGACTATTAACATCATATAGCACGAACGAAACAATATACAAATAATTACCATGTCAATTAATTTAAATTAAATTTAACCAAAGTTGGTAGAATCCCGAGTATGAATGTTGTAATAAAGACACATTGGTATTCATCTGTTCTACTGCCTTCGTCAAATTTGGAATGATAACAAGGGCAAAATGTAAATGAATTTTGTACGGCATAAAGTAAATTGCTGAACACGTATCTTTTTCGTTCTATGCTAAGGCTTCACGCTGCTAGTCGCGAGTGTAGTTCTAAATATAATTGCAATTGCCATAGCTGATGTATTCCGCACTTTAATTAACGACCATGAAGATATCACAGGACAGTGCCAGGCAGAGCGCTTACCGAATGTGAATACGCAGAACTGTGTACTGTATACTGTGTAATCTTGAATAGAGTGAATTGCAGAAGAGTAAAGAATTTAACACTACTCAGTGTATCATTTCATATCTATTACTTTTCTTGGTCATCTTATAATCTCCTTATTTGTGTATTTCATGTTTGCAACCACCTAGTGGAGGCAGTGTTTGTAGGTCAGCACATCTGAACATTCTAGCATATACTGTGGATATGGTTAGAAACCAACCAGATTTGCATACGAGTGGTTAACGTCACATATAGAGCAAAGTACAAGTTTACCCTTCTGGAGAGCGTATAAGTGTCAGGGCGACAAATTAGCGTTATAAAATACGTTGTGCAAAATTTTGACAGACAGAGTGACCACTTTCGTGTCTCAATCTGAACTGTAGCCTTTGGTGTCTCCAGCCGAATTGTCCACTTTTGCGCCTGCACCGGCTCTATCCCTATGCCCGTCCCCGTCCGCGTTTCCCGCGCGCCGAATATCCTTGCTCAACTAACTAGGGCAGTTCCGTCTCCTGAAGTCGTCCATTGATTGGCTACAGCTTATTCTACATTATTTTACATTTCAACGTATTTAAATACTCAAAGCTTGACCACTTTCACGTTCTAAATAAAGTAACAATAACATCCATTACATAATAAACGTTAAATTTATTTACATAAACCAATAGAATTTACTTCTTAACTTTGAATGTCACGGCCAGTAGCCTTGCACCAATGTGGTTTCTGATAAATAAATAAAGAACAAAAGTAAGTATTATGATTTAATTTTACAAAAAATATTTTATTACCTAATGATTCAAAAAGGTTTGATGCTTTCATCGTTCAGTTTGTTTTGTGTGGGGAAATGACGAGCTCATGCTTAACTGAAAATACTGATAATTTAAATTTACTACATCTATTAAACAAATGAAGTTACAGAGTTGATATTTACAACATTTCTCATTTTAATGATGGACTTCTATATGAAATGTCGCTCGTTAAGATCGACTAAAGCGTTCAGATTTTAGGATTCAGGTCTTCGTTACAAAATTTGTGAATTTTACTTTAACAGTAAATGCAAAACTGTTGTAGATATGATCAATATTCAAGTTTTATTGGGATCGCTATGAAAATTTATGAAGGATGGTTGAGCCGTGCACGGCTCGTGTTGGAGCCGTTTATTGCTTGATATCTTCTCTTTGCGGTACTGCTATCCCGTTTCTTATTTTCGATTTACTGGCGTCACTAAGTTGCTGGCTTACCTGCCCATGAGTGGCTGCAACAGCACTTATCGATAAGAGCACTGACTTACTATCTTTGGAGGGACCGCTAGTATTCCTGGGTCATCGTGTGCCGGGAGTTCAGCCGGGACAGAGCAGCAGTGAGGTCCGGGCAGCCATGACTCGCCCGACCGTTGCCGACACACGACTTGAGTGGGGGCGACCTTGGTTGGTCGTTCGGTCGATCTTCTTACCGGACGACGTGTATTTGGTCGCCGCCGCTTCTGGGTTCTCCGTGTGTGTCGACTTGTGTTTCGTCCTTGTTGTTCCACAGTCACTGGTTTTAGTATTGATCGAGTTGTTTGTGGAAGTGTTTTCGTGGAACCGTGTGTCGCTTGTGTGGTCTTGACTGAGCAGCTGTTTTCCTGCAGTCTGCATGTAGTCAGTCAGTTGTGATGGACCAGCAAGGAAGTCTCTGCAGCACAAGGAAAGGGCGGGACTGCTGGCGGTGTGCACGCGCTGTCGGATCGTGAGGTGCTAGCTCCTTGCCCACCGAACCTGGACGTTGAAGCTGAGTGATCAGTTAACCTATTATGAAACCTCAACTATTGTGACATCTCTTCGTTCATTTGCGGGTAGTTTCTCCCTGGGCCTTTCGGGTTAGTAGCAACTATTATGTGTTGGAGTCAGCGAAATCTTGAAGCTGTCTTCCTATATTGTGATTAATTATTATATTGACTGTTACTTGCCAGTGAAATGCACCAGCAGTATTTTCTGCCTTGTAGCCGTTAACGCCCCAGTTACGTGCCCTGGTCGTTAGCATAGTTTTCCAGCAGCGTGCCTTTCCTCACTGTGTTGATGCTGTCCAGCATGGTATGGGTTCGACAGCCTTTTAGGTTATTGGTTCATCTTTTACTTAGAATCGTTATTGTTCCCTTGGCAGCTATTACACCCCAATTTGTGAAGACGTAGAGCCGTTCTTATCCTCTTCTTTGGCCGATTTTTTACATCGTTGTGCTGTTGGTCGTATTGATGGGAATTGATTAAATTGTTGGTCGATCCTTGGGCTGTCCCTGGTTTGGGTTGCCATCCGATTATTTAACATCAACTCTTGGCTGCCTGTCTCAGCTCACCTTACGTTTGAGCTACCTTCTCAGGCCGACCCTTGGAACACTTCTGAGCGCCACTTTTGCATAAAGGCCTTCAGCCATGTTAACTTAAAATTTTGAACATTGATTTAATCTTAAATTTTTTCCTTAAAATAGGTTCCATCTGAAATTGTTTCTAATCCAGGCCCTAAGCCGTAAGTTGTTCGATGTGTTAATTGCGGCCTTCATCTGAGGATTTCAGCCGTGTGTATTCTTTCAAGGAAAAATTTTTATAAGAAGGAAAGGGGTTGATTTTAAATTTTTTGTCTGACTTGTGTTCAGGCCTTCAGCTGTTGTTTCTGATTAGTTTGTGGTGTGCAATAAGTTAATATTTTTTAAAGTAGGCTTTCTGCCGTTCTACTTTAACTTCAAAAAGAAATTGCTTGGTTGGAAAAATTGTTTGTTAATGTGTTTAACTTATAGTTGTCCTTCAGATGTGTAGTGTTGCCCTTCAGCCGCTAATTGTTTTATTTCAAAAGGAAAAAAATACTTTTAACTGCTTTGATTTCTAAGCCAGGCCTTCAGCTGTTCTTGTTTTTGGTTTGGTTTTGGGCCTTCAGCCCAGAAAGCATCTCAAGTGCTTTAACGAGGCCTTAAGCCGTAATGTGTAGTTGTGATCATTTAAAGCTATGTGTAAATGAGTGGTACTTAGAAAAATAAAGTTGTGTGTTTGATTGTGCAACTCACAGTAACTGTTTAAGGCCAAATTCACAATCATAACCTTATCCTGTGCGCTCTCTGAGTACCTACCAACCTGGTTTCAATGATGGATTACAATTACTGTGTCTTCATTCCCTGCATGCCACAGAATTTAATAATTTCCATAAATGTTTCCCTTTATGGTCGATCTTAGGTCCGCCATATTTAACACTGCTACCCTTCCTTGGTCACAAACAGCTTCTTCTGGGTTTCCCTAGGTTCTCGTCTGTACCACTCGCACACTACAGCGCTTAGGCCTCAATAGA
This sequence comes from Schistocerca gregaria, assembly GCF_023897955.1. Taxonomy (NCBI): domain Eukaryota; kingdom Metazoa; phylum Arthropoda; class Insecta; order Orthoptera; family Acrididae; genus Schistocerca; species Schistocerca gregaria. Next base: position 949,262,962 of record NC_064920.1, read on the forward strand.
CAATAGACGCTTGTGAGTTTCCCCATCTTGTGGTGGATCTGCGCTCTTTGTGTCACTCGGTTCTAGACCACAGGGTTCGTTTCACAATTCCTGAAGGCTGACTCTTTCGTCAATAAACGTAAGTGAGAGCTAAATGCTAGTTAAATCACAACGTATCCGTCGATGGTGCGTATGTGTGTACGAAGATTGACATCCCACTATTTCTCCTGGGTGAGTTATTTTTTTCGTCAACCATTGTACGTGGTAACAGCAGTGAAAAACAAAATTTTAAATGTATATATTATCTCTAGATGTGACTATTAGGACTACCTAAAACGAAGTTATCCAAATATCGCTGACACATAATAGTGAATATCAGAACTGTTTTATTTGCAACGGTTAGCTACACCTTCCAGCTACTTCTCTACCCAGTCACCGCTCTGACCTATACATCCGTCGTACCGTTGTACCAACTTTTCAATTCCCTCGTTATAGAAGACAGCCACCAGCGCTTTTCTACAATTTTCTACTCTGGACTGCAGTTCGTTGCATGTGTCATGTCGTCATAGCCAGTGCTTTATTTGAGCAGAGATGAACCTCATGAGCAGCCAGTTACGGGCTGTATTGTGGGTGATCAAACACTTCGCATCGAAAAAGCTGCAGGAGAATCTTAATTACCCCTGCAGCGTTCGGCAGAGAAGTGTCATTTAGAACGAACCGCGCATGACAGTTATGTTATGTGGATTGCATAGCTTCAGGCGAAATCTTTCGACAGGCTGCCATACTTGGCGGGCGACGCTAATTTCTAGCCATCTTTACGTTCTCACTGTGAACTCAGAACTGAAAAGAGCGACATGATGCGGTCGACAGGCGTACTACACACAGTGCCCAACGCATCTATGAGAAGAGCTTCATCAGATTTTCGCTGTATTTTCCATTTTGCGACCGATCGTTCCTTACTTTCCGAATAACCCTCGCAGAATTGTCCGTAAGTACAGCTACAGAGCTATGGTTCGCAGTTAAAATCTAATAAAGTATTAAAAACATTTACAAGAGTACAAAATATTCTTTTCTGCGCTAAATCTAAAATTGTCCTGGGCCTTTGAAGTAATCATGCTGGCAGGCGATTAAAACCCTGTATTAGGGGTAGAACTTGCTCCATACCAAGTGAAGCCAGTTCGCTTTTCCCCTTGGGTCCCAAACGGCCTCATATCCCATTTACAGTTGGTAAAGGCAGTGCACCCATAACCACGATCGGATGAAAGCTCTATAAAACTGGAGCAGATGTGCCCCGACTGCTCCCCAAGACCTTTGGATAGGACATTTCGGGATATTCTAGGCCTTCTGTGATAATGTCTTTAGGTCCCTTAGGTGTGCTACCCAGGACAGTTTCGAATAAAAATGAGGACCAGAAACCTCACCGGGTGTTTAAAGGGGAGAATCATGTCCCACATACACAATTCAGGCAAATCAAAAATACGACGAGGAAAATTAAGACGAACACAAACACACTCACAGACATTCGCAAACACACTTCTCTGAAGAAAACTGAAAACCCGACTTAGCAGACCACTCCTCTAGCTTTGCACTGGAAGCTGCAACTGACGAATCATTGCTGCAACACTGGATGAGAAATAGAAAACTTCTAAATCGTCCATGAACAAGAAGCACGGTACAGGTCTCCTTACCGTAGACGTTGAGCTGTGTGGAGTGGTCAATACCTTGCGCCCATGGGTTGTTTACCCTCTTTGCTGAAGAGAGGATCTTTGGTTGGCGGACCCTGAGAACTTCGTTTGTTCTCGAATAGTTAGGAAGTCATCAAGTTTTATTTTGTTCTGGTTATGGTATGCTTTAAACTATTAGTTTATTTTTCATTGTCGAAGGATTCATACAGTGCTGTTTTTGTACATGAGAGTGTAGCTTTATCTCGGTAATCTCACCCTCCGAAGGGAGAGGAGATAGTGATAAAGGTTCCTTTATTTCAGGTCGTGCACCGAAATGGGTACAGGTAATTACCAAAGACGTATTAATAATTTCAGTGCAAAGACATGGCTACGCCTGTTGTCGCTGAAAAACTTGCAGAGATTCTAGAGGGAAAAAGTTAAGATCTGCCGAATTAGAATGATTTAGACTGGGGTACAGACGTGTGAGGTCCAGTTAGTCCTAGGAAAAACTGAATCACGTGAATGTGAAAGGGAAGTATTGAGGCCGTATCCAGGGAGTAGGCATCCAGTGAGTCTTTTCAGTTTTTTTCGCTACAAGTCCTCATAGTAAACTGTTACGAACACGGGAAACCAAGACGTATGAACAGACCCGAATTACAGGAAAGGAAAATGATAATAAGCAGTACGACGTGTGACATAGCAGACATGACATTTCGTCTACCAGTACGATCACTTGTGCAACCACACACAAGTAGGAACAGACTATGTTGTGAAGGACCGAGACGCCGGTACAGGTGCTGCTTAACTAAACCTTGACCTGTCTAAATAATAGCCTGAATCCAGACGTTCTACACTCAGTAGACGAACTAGTAGCAACACAAACAGGGGAAATTACAGCCGAACAAATGTTCCAACACACACATGAATACCACAATAGAGAATATAATAGTTGTTGTTGTCGTGGTCTTCAGTCCTGAGACTGGTTTGATGCAGCTCTCCATGCTACTCTACCCTTTGCAAGCCTCTTTATCTCCCAGTACCTACCGCAACCTACATCCTTCTGAATCTGCTTAGTGTATTCATCTCTTGGTCTTCCTTTATGATTTTTACCCTCCACGCTGCCCTCCAATACTAGATTGGTGATCACTTGATGCGTCAGAACATGTCCTTCAAACCGATCCCTTCTTCTAGTCACGTTGTGCCACAAACGTCTCTTCTCTCCAATCCTATTCAATACTTCCTCATTAGTTATGTGATCTACTCATCTAATCTTGAGCATTCTTCTGTAGCTCCACATTTCAAAAGCTTCTCTTCTTGTTCAAACTATTTATTGTCCATGTTTCACTTCCATACATGGCTACATTCCATACAAATACTTGCAGAAATGAATTCCTGACACTTAAATCTATACTCGATGTTAACAAATTTCTATTCTTCAGAAACACTTTCCTTGCCATTGCCAGTCTACATTTTATATCCTCTCTACTTCGACCATCATCAGTTATTTTGCTCCCCAAATAGCAAAACTCCTTTACTACTTTAAGTCTCTCATTTCCTAATCTAATTCCCTCAACATCACCCGACTTAATTTGACTACATTCCATTATCCTCGTTTTGCTTTTGTTGATGTTTATCTTATATCCTCCTTTCAAGACACGAACTATTCCGTTCAACTGCTCTTCAAAGCCCTTTCTGTCTCCGACAGAATTACAATGTCATCGGCGAACCTCAAAGCTTTTATTTCTTCTCCATGGATTTTAATACCTACTCCGAATTTTTCTTTTGTTTCCTTCACTGCTTGCTCAATATACAGATTGAATAACATCGGGGATATGCTACAACCCTGTCTCACTCCCTTCCCAACCACTGCTTCCCTTTCATGCCCCTCGGTTCTTATAACTGTACAAATTGTAAATAGCCTTTCGTTCCCTGTATTTTACCCCTGCCACCTCCAGAATTTGAAAGTGAGTATTCCAGTCAACAACATAATAGTATCAAGACTATATGCACGACATTTGCCATCGCTGTAGTGGTTCTGATTGCGATTTGTGTAATCTACTCCTGTTTCAAACGAAAGTGAATGCATTGCTCAGATTTACCTGTGCGTTAGACACCCGTTGATTGGTTTATAAAGAAATCTCAGACATAGTAAGGGAATTATGTGTGAATCAATAGATGAATTTATAAGTATACAAATAATTGTGATAGTCTGTAAGAAATTGCTTCTTCAAGGCCTACGTCGTCGCTTAAATGTATTAACCGTTGAAAATCGCGTAAATTATCTGTATGGTAAAGGAAGAATGACTGCCCAGAGCGTAGTCAGTTGCAGCTATCCATTATGACGGGGAGGTTATGGGCATCTTCGACTGAGCCCAACTGGAAGGACTATGCTGCCACCAACTGAACTGTCTACATCCGAGGCAAAGCTGATGGGGCGCGGAGGCCGGCATCACCCTACACGTCTGCTGGAGATCTGGATACTGTCATCTGCCTTCGAGAAGGGTGGTGGGGGTAAGGGGCAACTGCTGCTGTTGATTCCACTCCTGTATCAGACACGAATGCTGTTGGCTTCTGTCTGTTAAGAGAGGTGAGAGCTGTCTTCTGCGAGCTAGAGGGTACTTAAGATGGACCATTGGTCTGACTCCTGAGTGCGTATCTTCGAGACAACGGTACGGTTTTGAGACCTATACGTAGAGCTGGAGGCCGCTAGAGTGCATAGGTCGATCGCCGTGATGCAACAACCGCCACGTTTCTTTCGAATTGTTACCTAGTAACTGTATCATGTCACGGCTAATTCAGGCTCTCAAGCAGAAGAGGATGAATTAAACATCTGAACTGAAACCGTTGTAGAACGGAAACGCTATGTTTCCGGACATGGTTTCCTATTCAGTTCTAGGAGTTTGTAACGGGAATTTCCGAAGATCTCCTATATCGGTGCCTGTTTACCCGAATCGAAGACGAGATAAGTTGCATATACGTTGCAGCAACGCCCTTAAAACGAAACCTTTTGGTCGCCCCTTATACTGTCTCTAACTTCTTGTTGGCTACAACTGACATAAGCGGTTTGGAGCCCAAGTTTGCAACACGAACGCTCTATATACAATTTAATTAAATTCACTGAAATTTGGACGAAATCGTCGAAAATAGGACTACATAGAATGGTACTGCTGAAAACCCGGCAAAAATGGTGTACTTGGCATTTAATAAACATGTTGTGACAAATGAAAATTTGTGCCAGAACGGGACACGAATCCAGATTAGGCATTTTTTTTTCATTACGCTATATGTGAACGCCGGGCGCTAACTATCAGTGTCGTTGAAGCTTTTTTTCCGTTTCTTCAGAACACTACAACGAGACATTCTCTTAGTGGGTAGGTAAGTATAGCGCCACTGGGGAATTCGATTTGATGGAGAACCGTGTTTTACACACCTACAAGAATGTACACCAGTTGAAGCGAAATGAATGCAGATAATGTAATGAAATGCAATGACGTGAAATGATACCTGTGTGATTCTCTCGAGAAAAGGAAATGTTTGAGAAAGAAAGGCAACTAAAATAAAGATTAATTAAAAACAAATTAAGCCCTTCGCTAGCTACCAATAAAAATTTTTTTGACAGGAGATGTGAAGATTGTGCTCAAAATTCATACTACACGCTGACCAGTGTTCCCAAGTCAATATTCGTCTATTACACAGAGATGCAGCTCTTGTAACGGCTACTATTAATGCAACATCACAATAATTGATATCTAAGCTTAACGAGGAGTTATCATCGGCTGCTTGGTGGCTAGCTTTACTTGCGTCGGGTGGCAAAACGACACAAACACGAGCAGCACCTGACGCCCATCAATCACTTTCGCTGTTCCGCTAGGACCAGTGTATCCTTATTTTGCTGCAGAAACCAAACACTACCCATACATCCTGTTGGAGAGCTTGACGTGTAATTGAAGTCCTGTCGAGGCGCCCCACGCTGAAAGAACTTGCTTGCAGCCGCTCGTCTCGTCACGTGAATCTATATTTACCTACTCAATATGTGTCAGCGCACTCAGCACGCTTTCAGCGACCTGTCGTTTGCATCTGACGTATTAGAACAGCTCTGGTAAACGCTGGTCGCATGTTTCTGTCGAGAAGACGCGGCTGCAACTCTGCGCAGACTGCGAGTGAAACAGCTGCCTGTCGTCGCGCTATTAACGCTTCGTACATCTGTTAGTATACTGATCGGTCTTCATAAGATGTTTACAAGTGTGATGCTGTCTCGACTAAGCATTACATGCATTTCTGTGCACTCTTGTGGACGTAACATCGGAAAACTGAAGTATATCGATGTTATAACCCAAGAGGTTCACAATTTTAGAAAAAGGGAAAGGTCTAAGATCCACAACCACCGATTAACATGGTCTCAAATCAACACTTGACGGTAAGGATTGGAAAATAACTGAGTGTGTTTTGCTCAGAAGGAAGATTCAAAAAGCTATGTTTCAGCTGCAGGTGCAATGTATCGTTACTTGTTATTTCACTGTCTTACTTGAGGAATTGGCCGTTCCCCATTTGTACAAAAAAAAGCTGCAGAAGTTGGACAGTATTATTATTATTATTATTATTATTATTAATAGTGGTAGTAGTAGTAGTAGTAGTAGTAGTGTTACTCTATTATAATTGGTAATAGTTTAATTCACATTACTTTTACAAGTACTGGGTGGTTATAATTAAAGTGCAGCTACTCACAAAGGTCCGATGTGAGCTGTAATTATCGTATGGCAGCGAAACTTGGTAGCTGTTCTAATTTATTAACCCAATTTACACTCGAAAAAAGTAGTTCAAATTTTGGCCATCAGGTGCAGATCTTAACCTGTCAATGCAATGCACACGTGTGGAATTGTTTCCATATGCAGTGGATTAGGAATGGGATGTGGGCAGAGGAAGGCAAAACAAGAAAGACAGACACCAATTTCACAGTTTGTTCAATATTAAATATCGACGAGATACTGTAAAGCGCAAGATTTGCACATGGTGGTCAAAATCGAAACTAATGTTTTTCCAGTGTAAATCAGTTCTACATTAACACATTTGCATATCTATCAAGCTTTGCAGCCAGGCAGTAATTACTGGACCTCCGCATCTAGCTGCACTTTAATTACAACAATCTGGTGTATTGAACATGTCTTGGTATTACAATTTGAGAACAATAAAAAATAACGTAATTAATATATACAGATGTTTACATACTTACAGGTCTAGTTCGACAAGCATGACACATACAGAGCCGTGGCTTTTTGCAGGAACCATTCCGACATGTGTATGAACTAATTCAGGGAAACCACAGGAAACCAAAATCAGGAGCCTCCACTCTTCTGGAAACACAGCCAGTATTTTTAAAACAGTGCTAACTAACTCGATGTAACCTTAGTTTTGCAAATGAGTTGTTTAATAATGTAAAATACTAGTGTGAGAGAGGGCAAGTTTCTCTCTCACCTATTTTTCCTATACGGAAAATTATTAAAGATTTTGTTACAAACTTATATACCTTGTGCGAGACTCTAGAAAGTTAACGGCGTGAACAGGCGTTAATGGAGCCTGGTGGGGTGCTAAAAGCATCGGGTATTGTTATGGTTCTCAGCTTGCAGAAATGGAATGTTGGAAGTTGAAAGGAATTGGCGGTGAGCCCAACCCTCCGTAAATCTTGCCAGAAAGGCCCACAGCCGTGCAGGGCAGATAGAGCAGCCCCTATCGAGACAAGTGTCCAGTAGAACAATGCCGAACTACTTGCCGTGGCGCCAGCGGAAGGCTGGGCTGGGGGTGACAGACTGAAGGGACGCATCTACAGAATGGAGTCATAGACCAGGCATTGTATGCAGAGTCACACATAGTAAAAATTTCGAAGTTTTCGTGTTCGCCGATACTGCAAATAGGCCTGTGTACCACTTCCATCGGCCACCTCAGTTGTATAAGAAACTCCGGCGTCTGAGTAATGTTTAGGACAAACATGCTCCAAGTCACAGGCGATTTAGATAAAGATCTTTAAGACTGTATCTGTTCTCTTGTTGCCGCGGGAAGCTACATGAATTCAGAGAAAATCATCTTCCATCTCCGTGAAAACTTGAAAAAGCCAGTAATTGCCGGTCTCTTCTTTTTCAGAGACGCAGTATTTTTAACTCTTACGCTGATTCGCCATGAGTTTGTGCTGTCATGGAGAAGAAATTAAGCGCCTCTATAGCACATTGATTGGCTCAAGATGGGGTGACGGTGATGTAGTTCGTGCACTCTGTGGAAAACGGAATTTCTATTATCGGGGGAGCAGCTTCTGGTTGAAGCTCTGGCATGTGTGGTTGGTGCATGCGACCTTCACTTGCAAGAGCCTGTGGTGAAGTTCTTATTGTACCAACAGTGTGGCTTCAAATGTCTCAGTCTACTCGTTTGCAGAGGGGACACATTCATTTTTGGTTTCCTTGTCGCTCTGTCGTATAAGTGAGCCAAAATGGTCCTTGGTACGACCTGCGGATGGGTGTGTCACATACTGAAACCTACCGTGATTTCAGGGCTCCCATAGAGAGTGAATTGTGATCTGTCTGCCTGAACGCTAGACCATGAGATTTTTATGAGAATTTTTTTTTTTTTTTTCGTGTCCGTGGTCGATTCACAGGTGCCGCCTCCATGTCTCGCCACCACTGCGCACTTCTCGCGAGCTACAGTTTACATCACCACACAAAGTAAACACGGTAACGTACTGCTGCTCCAGGCTTTCAGGGCGTGCAGGTCTCAATAGGCACTTTCTCTCAGCTGCACCTATATTGAGAAACCTCTGTAGATTATCAATCAAACTCTGCTCAGTGTCAGATCAATTAAAATTGTATTATCCCATTTTAGGGCCAGATTACTTGACTCACTTCTGCCACCGAGGACCCTTGTCCATTATTCTCTCAACCCAACTATTAGTTGTTTACAGTATTCGGTACATAACTTTGATTTATGGCTGTTCTTTCTTTTGAAAATAAATTTTGTTAGTAAATATTACTACATTCTCAGTCATTTTATATCGTCAGCACCACGGGATAACTTTCATTGTGGCCGTCCATGCCGGGATAACTTTCTTTGTGGCGTCCCCTGCCAGGATCTCGGATTGATGGCACCTTCTGTGACCGTCAGATCGTGTCGCGTAGCGTAGTCATTCAATTTGATGTCCCTTGCGAAGAATTTTGAACTGATGGCACCTTCTGTGGCCGTCAGATCGTAGTTAGTGTTGCTTAGGGAAGTTTCTGATCCCCATGTCTCATGTGGTGCACTGGGTAGAATAGATTCCTGTTGCTGGCGCCTATACATAGTACTAACATCTAAGTACTGTATGTGTGTATTTTCATGTTTTGTTTATGACTTCCGTGTGACTTCACTGTTTGTTTGACGGCGATCGGCGTTATGCTGATTTGTTAGGATAGATTGAGATGTTCGTTTGTGAGCATAGATAACAGTGCTCATATTTCAATTCGTTGTCAGGAACTATTAATCAGTAGCTCATAGGAGCGTAATTTAGAGTACAATCGGTGTGGCACAGGAATGTGTAGTTTTTAAATTCGTTTGGGTCAGAATTAGAGTGCATGCTTACGAGAAGCAAGACACGTTGGCTACAACATAGCGGAAGTAATTGTGTTTTGATAACTATGGATCCACGTCATATTATTAGCGGTGACCAGACAGATATTACACGGGATTTTCAGAGAAATGCAGTTGCAGACTGGTCAGAAATGTCGAATGTAGAACCTGCAGAGCATGACGACATATCTCAGTCAGGTGACGAAAGTGGACAGGAGGCCGCAGCAAAACGAAATGTTAGCGCTGCCAGTACGAGACGCACCAACATTGAAACTGGTAGACCAGAATTACGAACGAAACGTCACAGAATGACGGAATCTCGTTCATCTAGTCCGGAAGGTGTTAGCGGTGGAGATCTGTTTGCGTCTCTCATGCGATTCATGCAAGAGGCAGGAACAGACAAGAGGCGGAGAAAAAGAGACGGGAGGAAGGGGAGGAAAGACACGAATTAGTCAGAAGAACGGTCACAGACGGCATGGAAGGAATAAAGAAAGAGATCCCAAGAATCCAAGAAGAGCTAGATAATGTCAGGAAAACGACAGTAGAAACGCGTGAGGTCGCGGACCAGGCGAAGTGCGATGCCAAACCAGCGCTATTGGTAGCGCAAGTAGCACGAAAAGACGCAAGTTAAACTGGCAACAACAGAGGTGTGTAAGACAAAAAAGGCACTTGCACTCACCAAAAACAAGGCAAACAAATTGTTCCAGAAACGCAGGAAAGAATCAGTGAGGCAGCGAAGCGAATCGAAGAAATAGAAATCAAACAGGTCGATATCTCTGAAGTTAAAGATCAGCAGACCCGAGTCGCTGAGCAAGAAAACGAATTGGCAAAAGACAATCGGCAGACACATGAGCGGGTCGCTCAATTGCAAACACAATCTCTTCCGGTAGAGCACCATCGAGAGCATCACAGGAGTGAAGAAAATGTTTTGCAACTTTCCAAACCCCTATATGAGGACACCCCCCCCTGCACATGGGTGAATGCAGCAGGAATATACTCCTGCCACAGCGGAACGCGTAATAGAAAATGCGCCGTCGGTAACACGCAGAATGTGAGAGATCGAGCCCGACAACTATTTTTCACGTCTAAGGAAGTCAGTAACGTTTTTTCGTGAATCTGACAACTCGAGGGGATACCACAACAGTGCACGAGGATCGTTTGTGCACGGATACATGGAATCACGCGCTCTAGACGAGGGGGGAAATTCTTGCGGCTGATACGTCGAATCTTTCGTCCACAAAATTTTCTTGACCATTCAGAATTTTCAAGTGAACAAAGAGGCAAACAACGCATTATATCCAAAGACCACGATGGCACAGTACGATCACGTGTAACCAGAATCTTGGCCACTGAAGTACAAGCCCCGATTTGTCTGTGGTTTCTTAGAGGGGTCGACCGCAGAACATTGCGTGGAGTTGCAGAGAGTTGTCGCTCCTACCAAGAATTTAAGGGCGTATTCCGTAGCCCATTTTGCTCGCAAGACTCACAGGAGGCTATAAACAGGAGATCATGTAAAGAAAGGGCTTAGAAGCGTCAGGATTCCGCAGTCCTGTCAAATTCTTCGAATCCCTGGTCAAGAAGGACCGATTCTTGGATCAACCAGACAGTCACAAAGAAACTGTAAGGCACTGCTACCTTAAATTACCTCTACGTTACCAGCAACTGCTTATAGGTAGATGCAGAGATTCATTCTAAGATTTCAAGAGTGCGCTGTGCGAACTTGAGTACGTGAATGAAATTCACAACTCGCGGCAAAGACGTAGAAATAATGACCGTAGCTGGCTAGATTCGCCAGAGAGGAATGGCGATGGACGAAATGGGTGAAACATCGATCGAATCTAAACCAAAATGCAAACTTCAATGCTTATAACCACCCGTCATGGGAAAACAGAACAAGACAAGGAAATTGTAATCATAACAACAACAACAACTACCGACGAAACGGCAACTGGAGAGAGCAACAGAACTCGAACCAGGATCAACAGGATTCCAGGGACCAACAGCAAAGCAACAGCAGGACGTACAACGGTCGAGGTCAGTGGATTGACCATCGTAGCGAATATGTGGAATTAAGGCCGCCTAACCCATCACAGGGGTCGCACAGAGAAACTTCAACCATGATACGATACACAGCTGCTGCGGACTCAGCTCAAAACAGTGCCACGGAGACTATCGGAACGATCGATATTAACCTGTTAAAGTGCTAAGATACAAGAGAAATGCAACAGGGAGAGAAGGTGCATTATGTAAATAGGCTCTATGAAAGAACTGTTTAAGGTAATTTAATGCTGAAATTGTGTTGCTTAGGGTAATATTTCATTTATTCTATTTCAGTGTTATTTTGTTTGTTAGACAAAAAAATGGTTCAAATGGCTCTGAGCACTTTGCGACTTACCTTCTGAGGTCATCAGTCGCCTAGAACTTAGAACTAATTAAACCTAACTTACCTAAGGACATCACACACATCCATGCCCGAGACAGGATTCGAACTTGCGACCGTATCGGTCGCTCGGCTCCAGACTGTAGCGCCTAGAACCGCACGGTCACTACGGCCGGCGTTTGTTTGTCAATTCGATTAGTTTTCAGCATGAGTCCTTGTTGAAAGCAGTCAAATGAGTTGCATATTTGTGACATCTTTACGCAAACATTTACTAGTAGGTGGTAGATTGATGTAAAATTTCGTTGCATGTTATATGTCATACCAGTCGGCACATTTTGTGGCATAGCAAACCAGGCACGTTGCAATACTGAGTACTCCAAACAACTATTATATCTTTGGACCACACCATTGTTGTTGTTCACAATTATCACCATGCTCGATGATATTGTTTCTGTTTACTTTCCGTGGTTTCTTGTACTCTGCCCAAGGGATGGATGTACGTCACTTTATGTTTTTCGTGGTGTAAATCGTGCCATAGAGCATGTGTGTCTCGATCTTTGGATGTATTTCGTATGGTGTTAGCATTCCACGCTTTGGGCGCGTGTCGACACTAAGACTCATTGTGTTGCGAGCATGTGAGTCTCGATTCTCGGATGTGTTTCGTATGGTGTTTGCGGTCCATGCTTTCGGCGCATGTCGACACTAAGACTGGGTGTGATATGAGCCATCGCCAGTCGAGAGATGTAGCCTGTCTCAAGGTGGAATTTTGCCTGCGCCATGTGAGCGCCGTCGGCGAAATATTGTGTATGGGAAATTAACACAGAAAGTGCAAGTCACGGTAGAGTGGCGAACCCCAGATCCGGAAACAAGGAGCAGAAACGAAATGATGGACCATGGATGAGACTTAAATTAGAAATATATATATTATTCAGTATGATTCTGTTTCATATCAGTAACAGCGATCCTGACAGAGGAGACAGGAGGCATCTTTGTAATATATACAATTACGAGTAATTAATCATAAAATGCCGCTTCAAAAAATTTCAGGCAAACCACTAGCGCCTGAATGAGTATACGAACTTCCTGGCCACTTCAGCATCAGCAGACAACACCGACGGACATCGAAAAATAAGAGGGAAGGATACATGGAATAAAATGAATGAAAATTCGTTTCGGTAGTATCAGCAAAGGCATAGTGTAGTACAATAAGTTAGTATTTAGTATTGGGAGAAGTCTGTACGTTTGGTGGAGGTACAGAGGTAGCGCCAGCGTAGAAAATTAGTGTGCATGACAGGAGCAGAACTAACCAAAAACTAACAAAAATCATGTGCACACACAAATAAAGACACCTCACATGACATAATTTACGTCCATTTGAAGTTAACAGGGCCAAGCTGTCATTAAATCTATTTTTGGATTTGTGTCCTTAGTAATGAAATGGCTGAACGGTATGAAAGAAGATCTAAAGCCAATGGGAATAAGAAATTGGAGAAGGAAGGCGATGGACAGAGAAGAATGGAGGCGTCTGATGCAGGCCAAAGTTCTTCCAGGACTGTAGAACAAACCATGAAGAAGAAGAAGTAATAAAATAAATAAGTAAATAAATAATTATATTGAGCAAGGAAAAAATTTGTATTCATCATTACTTTCTTTTTATGAAAATGGATTATATCAATGTAATGGCATTTGTGAGAGAATATGGCACTTGACCACACTTGAGGACTGTGCAGATTCCGCAACCAACATGTCAGACTGGACGTCACAGCCCACACCAGTTAGCAGGGGAAGGAAGCGAGTGGCCGTAACGAGACTGCGGTAGTTCCCCCCCCCCCCCCCCCTTCCCACTGCAATGGAACCAGCCTGCCAGCTCACGTGCCTACGTCACGCAACCTGATCATCTGTCAATGCTGGAGGGACGTCTCACGTCAGATCACACAGCGGGACGCCACCACATGCGAGCAACAACCCCTAGCGCCCAACGACCTGCCAGGCTGTTAATTGAAGGACAAGAGAGTGATGTGGCACCACAGTCGATGCGTATGTCGAGACTAACCGACTCAGCAGGATGACATGTCCTATCGACAAGTGTTTAACAGAAGTATGTGATGTTGCAACGACCCCAGGGTCTAACATAATTCATAATACTCACAGGAAATTTTTTATGTACACTTTCTGGCTTGCAGCTTCATGTGAGTGAATGACTCCTGGGATGAATGAGATCAAGTTAGGATGTGTTTTTGCCATGGGTAATCCAGACTGGCAAAGTTATCTCTTTCACGCATATATATCCATTACACGGATGAGATTCTCCTACTATTTTCAATAATATCCTCTGGTTCATGTCACACTAACCAATATCGAAGTGAAACTCTACCCATGCAGAAATCAACAGCAGGTAGAGGGCGCTGAGAAAGGACAAGTTACTCTGTCACCTATTTTTCCTATACGGAAAATTATTAAAGATTTTGTTACAAACTGACACACCTTGACCGAGACTCTAGAAAGTTAACAGCATGAGCAGATGTTAATGGAGCCTGGTAGGGCGGTAAAAGCAGGAGATATTGTTATGGTTCTTAGCACACAGAAACGGCATGCTGGAAGTTGAAAGGAATTGGCAGTGAGCTCATCCCTTACTAAATCTTGCTGGACAGGCCCACAGCCATACATGGCAGACAGAGCAGCCCCTATCGAGACAGGTCTCCGGCAGAACAATGTCGAGCTACCTGCCATGCCGCCAGCGGAAGGCTGGGCTGGGGGTGACACACTCAAGAGATGCATCTACAGAGTGGAGTCATAAACCAGGCTTGACTGCAGAGCCACACATAATAAAAATTCCCAAGTTTTCGTGTTCGCCGATACTGCAAATAGGCCTGTGGCCCACTTCCATCGGCCACCTCGTCTGATAAGAAACTCCGGCGTCTGGGAAACGTTTAGATACAGAATCTTCATTACACCTCATAGCTAGGACTAACATGCTCCAAGGCACAGGCGATCTAGATAAAAGATCTATGAGATTGTATCTGTTCATTTGTTTCTGTGGGAAGCTACATGACTTCAGAGAAAACCATCCTCCCCCTCTGCAAAAACTTAAAAGAGCCAGTAACTGCCATTTTCTTCATTTTGAGAGATTCAGGTTTCTTAACCCTTGCGCTGGTTCGACATGAGTTTGTGCTGTCGTGTGGGTGTAGTAGTTAGTAAATTTTACTACATTCTCCATCATTGTATATGGCCAGCACTATAGCTTAACATTCATTGTGGCTTGCCATGCCAGGATTACTTACAAGTGCTACACTGTTTATTAATATTAATAAAAAGATACGTGCATCATGAAATTATGGTGCCATGTAAGTGAGTCTGCGGCCATATTGCAATGAAACACCACGTAGGCTGAATAGATTTGCTGTTACCTGTATAATAATATGGCAAGCTCACTTTCCAGCATATACCAGGTATACGTAGCGGATTCAGAAAGGAAGTTAAATTTGTCGTCCAGCGCTAAGACCATTTGCGCAAGAAGAATCGACATTGTCAGAAGAGAGCAGGTATTGTGGGTTTTCTGTAGCGTCGCGCGGGGTAGCCACAGGTTCCAAGGCGCCTTGCCACAGTTCGCGCGACGCTCCCAGTCGGAGGTAAGAGTTCTCCCTCGGACATGTGTGTGTGTGTGTGTGTGTGTGTGTGTGTGTGTGTGTGTGTTTTGTCATTTGTGTAAGTTAGTTTAAGTTAGATAAAGTAGTGTGTAAGCATAGGGACTGATGACCTCAGCAGTTTCGCTCCATGAGACCTTACCACAAGTTTCCAATTTTCTATAACGACAGTTCTTCTGCGTTATGAATAACAAGTAGATCACATTTCGCAATTGAAATGACCGGCAACTAGAAACGTATTTCAAAGTTTGAGCACGCAGGACGCTTCGATTCTTGTAGGTAAAACATCTGAACTGCAGTTTCACCACGAAATTCTGACAGTATATGGACCAAATACTATGTCATCTCCAGACGTAGTGGAATGCTATCAACAATTTGATCAAGGAAGCACAGACGTAACTGATGTTGATCGGGATGTCCACATCTTTCACTTCCAGATTTCTATCTTTTCGGAAAGCTGAAAGGACATCTGACTGACAGGGATTTTCCAAAGTAAAGGAAATTCACACAGCGGTTCTCGAATGGTTCCGTGACCAAGCAATGGAATTCTTTCGCCTAAGAATTCAGTGACTGGAAGAACATTCTGACTGTTGTTTGTCGAAAAATTGTCAAGAGCGTGTGCCACTGAATAAAAGTTACTTGTCGTGCAGTAGTAATGTTTAACTTACTTTTTGAAGTATATGTGCTACGGGGAGGATCATGTGTCTTGTGTAGTGTAACACATAAAACACATATCAATTGGACGTTAAATTGTTACTCTATCTTTCCTTCTACTCTCATGGAAACATACAATGCATAAGAACAGCTATCCTGATTTTACATATGAAGAAAAAGCCCTGATTGTGTGTGTACGCCATTCTGTTACCACATCCTCTAATGATTACCTCAAATAAGTATGAGTTTGTAACCTATTCAGATGACATGGCATATATTAATGAACCTCTTAGAGATTATTTAATTGTGCCGACAATCTGTTGCTCACAAACTGCAGCTGTGTTACCTAATGTATTCACAAAGGTAGCAATTAACTTGATGAATTATGAATTTGTATTCTGTAAATGATGTCTCGCATATAAAAACTTCGATAAAAATTTTGCATATTTGAAGTACTGGATTTTTTCTTAATACAGAAATCCTGTTTTAACACTAGCCGTTACTCTCATTTACTCAAATA
This sequence comes from Schistocerca gregaria, assembly GCF_023897955.1. Lineage (NCBI taxonomy): Eukaryota > Metazoa > Arthropoda > Insecta > Orthoptera > Acrididae > Schistocerca > Schistocerca gregaria. Next base: position 949,279,387 of record NC_064920.1, read on the forward strand.
TTCTTTATTCGCAAGAGGCAACAAACGCAAAGCAACTAATAGTTGATTACATCTAATGGGTTCTCTTTAGTAGTCCCATACTACGTTTAGTCTAGTAGAAGATATTCAAGACCCCTGGGTTCTTTTCAGTAGTCGCATACTACGTTTAGTCTAGTAGAAGAAATTCAAGACCCCTGGATACACGTAGTGATGTTCGACAATCAGTTATCAATTTCAGCAGTGATTAGTGATAATTGAAACATATTACGATTGCGTTGCTCATTCGTGGCAAACAAAGCTGATACATTCGTAATCACTTTTCTAAAAAATGGATCAAATGGGTCTAAGCACTATGGGAGGTCATTAGTCCCCTAGACTTAGAACTACTTAAACCTGACTAACCTAAGGACATCACACACATCCATGCCCTAGGCACGATTCGAACATGTGACCGAAGCGGCCGCGTGGTTGCGGACAGAAGCGCCTAGAACAGCTCAGCCACCGCGAAGGGCCACTGTTCTCCACATTTTACAAGTATGTAGTTTGGTAGATTATTGGCTGCAAATCCGAAGGCGCAATGTTCAATCGCCATTTGGTCTGGGCGTTTTTTGTAACTTGCGGCTTCTGCAAAATCTGAAAGTGATTTTTGCATGTGAAGAATGCCAAATATCACCGCGATTCGAAGGTCGCATTAAACTGTAGATCCCCTGTAAGTCTTTCGTTAGAGGTCAGAGGTCGACAGCGCCATATCCCTGAAACAGTACCATACCAAGTGACCTTCGAGTTGACGATAGCGTCGCTTAATATTATAAGGCACTTATTCTGTGATTATTTGTCTTTGGAATGGATGATAACATAATCTTCTCCTTTGAGTTATAAACTAACGGATATAGTAGAGGACGACCTAGGTTAGGTACATCGAAGGAGGGCTAGACTACACTTTCCTGTTCTCAGAGAGGTCATAACAGACCAAATACATCCTCTGATTTGCAAAGATTAGTGAAAGAACTACTGTTGCTCCCTCAAGTAATAAATTGAGTAAACTACACAAATTCTGAACCAGACTGACTGAACATGCTTTGATCTCACTCTTGCGATCCAAATGCCTCAGATATTGCCATCTTCCTTACTCCAATTTATCTGGAAAGTAAGAAACAAATTGTAAGCCGTTTATATTTCGTTGACTAAGAAAAGATGGAATAAATGTTTTAGGATGCCTGACTAACAATCATTATACCCTAATAGGCCACTCACCTGCTGATTTTCCGCCCAAAGTGTCGGTCTTTGTCTCTTACTACATGTGCTTCGTCATCTAGCGACGAATTATTTAAATAAACAGGATGTATTTGGCAAACTGTGATTGTGGTCCAGCATTATCTGTAGAAAAATTCAGGACAAATGAAAATTAGTGAGGAGCAGACTCGAACCCAGTTTTCCCGCTTGTCGCTAGCGGTCATCTTAACCACTTTGGCTATCCGAGCACGCCTTCACGAGCGGCACAAATCTCTATTTCTTATGGCTTTCACTCCACTGTGCTCGCACTATATTACCATGATGCCCGCACAGAGTGAGACACGGTTTCTCTCAACATTGCCTTCCTACGGCGCGAAATACTGTAGCGCAGTATGAAACACACTGTTGACGATCAGCAACAGTTTTCATTTAAGAATGAACTAGCAAATTGCGATTATGATTTCACAACAACTGCAAAATGTTTCAAAACAAAGTAAAATTTGTGCCGGAGTTGTAGTCGAACCCACATTTCCCGCTTGTTGCGAGTGATCGTCTCAACAGCCTCGTCTACCTGATCATGTTTTTAGCAGCTACCCAAATCTCCATTTGTTAAGGCAACTGCTCGCGATAAGCGGAAAATCTAGGTTCGAGTCCCGGTCTTGTACAAATATTTGTTTGTTCTGAAATATTCTAAAGATATCCTACAGCTGATGAAGAACTATAATCGCAGTTTGACAGTTTATTCTTAATTGAACACTACTATGAAATATTTCAAGCTACAGAAAGCCTATGGCGAGGGAAAGCAAAGTCTCAGCCTGTGCGATAATCATGGTTATATAGTGCGAGCACAAGGAAGTAAAGGCACCATCACAATGGAGATTTGGGCAGCTCCTAGATGCCCGCTCGGATAGCCGAAGTCGATAGTGTGACCACTAGCAGCAAATGGGAAATCCGGGTTCGTGTACCAGTCTGACACGATGTTTCGTTTGTTCTGAAATACTAAGCAGCTGACGCGGACTACAATCGCAGTTGATTGTTAACCAAATACGGCTGTGGATCATCACACTGCACTGCTCTCCACTACAATGAACAAAAGAGGCACTGCAGGGGAGCTACAGTCCAATGAAAGTTAGTAGATTGTTGTCACGCATTCAGAAATTTGCACACACATGCGAGATAGCCCTGTCATAATTCTCGCCAAATTTCGCAAATAGTTACACTTGCAGAGCAAACAGTCCCTAGAGAGCAGAAAGTAAGTCAAATTGACGCACGATAACGAAATAAACCAGCTACGGGTAACGAAAGCTATCACAGAAAACAGGGGTTAGACAATAAAACTTACCACGTTAAGCAATGTGCATTTGCATCGCAGGTAGCTAGCGGTGCAGATGCCGCCAGAGCGCTTTCTAGCGCAAAGCATGATGAAAAGATAGAGGGTGCCGAACACAAGACTTCACAATATGAGGTAAGGCCACACTTGCAACAAAATGGTGTTAACTGCCGTACGACGAATCTCACGACGTAGATCCGTTCAGAAACTGCAAACGAAATGGGCTGTAGAGAACTCCACGGTGCTGTTTGTAACCTCGGACGCTCAGTCGCGCGCGTCCACGGTGAACAAATAATTTCCATAGCCAACATATCAGGTGTCGGAGGCGGAATCGTATCCGCAGCCACAGAATTGCGTTGCGGCACCTTTCTATGAAGCCCAGGCTAGTACTCCTGTTTGGCCGCTAATTATCAGAACGGTGAATGGAAACGGTTTGCCTCTGCTACCGCTTGGCTGTAACTTGCTAGACTTCATCGTCTTGGCATTTTCTGTACTAATCGAGCTGATAATGTCAGAATTACCCTGAGTCGTCGTACCGATGATCCTGTAACCAAAACTGTGATTTTCTAAGAATAATATTGTTGCTAAGGTAAGATACTATTACAGAATACATCATCTGCTAAAAAATTTTGGAGATTGATGTCAGCAGTGAAACAGGTCGGTAATTATTGACGTCTCTCTTATCACCTTTTTTAAAGAGGGGATTAGCAATGGAATATTTCAGTCCCTCTGGAAAAATGCCTTTAGTTAGTGACCCTTTATAATTTCAGACAAGACTGGGCTTATTACATGGGAAGAAATTTTTAGTATTGTATTGGAAACACCAACAAATGTGAGAATGTATAATTTTCTTAATTTCAGAAGGATATATTCATATACTTGAATTTTATGAAAGTTACATTATCACTATACTGCTGTGATTCTGCTCTTCAACAGTTTGTTCGTATGCTTTCTACTATATTTAAAAATGATTGTGAAATGCATTTGGTACCTGTGACTCATCATTTATAGGCGTTCCATTCAGTTCAACAGTGCTGTTGTGTTGTACTGTGTCTGGTCGCCGTATCTTTCAGTTCACTACATTCCATACTGCCTTAAGCCTGTTGTCGGAAGTACTGATTTCCCACATTATATGTATGTTCCTTGATTTTTTAATAACCTTTCTTGGTAATTTTGAGTACCTTTTTGTAGTGTACTGCAGGATTCCTATTTGTTCTTGCCAAACGATACAGTTCCCTTTTCCTTTCACTAGATGCTTTAATCGCTCAGCGATCCATCGTTTACTGAGTACACGTTTTTGCATCCGGGCTTGCTGCGGCACTCGAAAAGCCATATCATAGCTTCCGGAACGAACACAGGTCCGCAGCCAGCATTGGCCAGCCTGTAACGATGGGGGCAGAAGTAACTGCCCTGTAACAGTAAATGTAAAATGATTGAGCAGAGCAACATCATAGAGGCAAGCACATGCAGGTGGGAAAATGATCAAGATGTTAGCGTAAACTATTTTCGTAAAAGAACATCGCTTTAAAAAATCTAACAGACAAAGTAATGTAAGTAACATGTATTTCTCGGAACGCTGACAAAGTTTTTATTGATAAGGAAAACCGATTCTGTACTTAGTAAATGCATGTGATCAGTAATATAACGTTAGATATTTATAGAACATCTACGAATACAATGCTCAGAAAAATGAAAACTCAAAAATTTATAACAAAGTAGGCTTATTTTTCTGCATGTGGATTGCAGTCGATAAAAATGGAACCCTTATAGAGGCTCACTTCATTGTCTGTCTGTTTGTTTGTCTGTCCGACTGCAAAGACCCTTTTTTCTAGGGAGCGAGTAGAGATATCAAGTTGACATTTATATGACATACTGAGGTCTACAGTCCCTTGGTGGCGTGATAAACTTAAGCTTCTAAGTGCAGTCAAAAGATATGGCCATTTATGTCATTTACTTCGATAGTCGCTCACTTTCTCATCAAACCCCACAAGGTGTTTGCCGTTGATCTAGTATTAAGAAGCTCGACGACAAATAAGGTTTCACAGTACAAGAGAAGAAAAAAAATCGGACAATTGTTAATTTGTGATTATATCACATAACATTTCTTTTTGCTCCAGCTGCGACATAGTCGTGTATATGAACAGTGATCCGATACTGTCAAATGTTTTTTTATTCCAGTCCTTGATCACAAAATCAATTATTTTGACGATGACCGGTTTCAGTCCGTAATGACCATCCTCAGATCTTTTTTACATCATGTCCCTAAAGATGCCATTGTGGCTTTATCCCTTTAGGACATGGTGTAAAAAAGATGTGAGGATGGTCATTATGGGCTGAAACCGGTCATCGACAAAAGAATTGATATTGTGATCAAGGACTGGAATAAAAACATTTCTTTTTGCCTTTCGTTGACCGTCTGTTAAGGACTCCTTTTAAGGAAGGGTTAGAGATATCCAATTGAAATTTATCTCAAGCACCAAGGCCTACAGTCGCTTGTCGGAGTAAATAATTTAAGCTTCTGAGTCAATGGGGTCAAAAGATGCGGCCAGATATGTCACATTCTTCGACATTCGTAAACTCACTCATCAAAATCTCTGGATCAGCGGCCCATGTCGATGTCGGGTCTGGTAGTCTGCAATACCAGAGGTCATTGGGCCAAGTCTTTGGTGGACCACGAATTTTTCATTCTTCCGTTTAGCTAGCATTGATCTCTCACTAGGAACACTTTGTACGCATTCCACGATGAACTACACTCCTGGAAATTGAAATAAGAACACCGGGAATTCATTGTCCCAGGAAGGGAAAACTTTATTGACACATTCCTGGGGTCAGATACATCACATGATCACACTGACAGAGCCACAGGCACATAGACATAGGCAACAGAGCATGCACAATGTCGGCACTAGTACAGTGTATATTCACCTTTCGTAGCAATGCAGGCTGCTATTCTCCCATGGAGACGATCGTAGAGATGCTGGATGTAGTCCTGTGGAATGGCTTGCCATGCCATTTCCACCTGGCGCCTCAGTTGGACCAGCGTTCGTGCTGGACGTGCAGACCGCGTGAGACGACGCTTCATCCAGTCCCAAACATGCTCAATGGGGGACAGATCCGGAGATCTTGCTGGCCGGGGTAGTTGACTTACACCTTCTAGAGCACGTTGGGTGGCACGGGATACATGCGGACGTGCATTGTCCTGTTGGAACAGCAAGTTCCCTTGCCGGTCTAGGAATGGTAGAACGATGGGTTCGATGACGGTTTGGATGTACCGTGCACTATTCAGTGTCCCCTCGACGATCACCAGAGGTGTACGACCAGTGTAGGAGATCGCTCCCCACACCATGATGCCGGGTATTGGCCCTGTGTGCCTTGGTCGTATGCAGTCCTGATTGTGGCGCTCAACTGCACGGCGCCAAACACGCATACGACCATCATTGGCATCAAGGCAGAAGCGACTCTCATCGCTGAAGACGACACGTCTCCATTCGTCCCTCCATTCACGCCTGTCGCGACACCACTGGAGGCTGGCTGCACGATGTTGAGGCGTGAGCGGAAGACGGCCTAACGGTGTGCGGGACCGTAGCCCAGCTTCATGGAGACGGTTGCGAATGGTCCTCGCCGATACCCCAGGAGCCACAGTGTCTCTAATTTGCTGGGAAGTGGCGGTGCGGTCCCCTACGGCACTGCGTAGGGTCCTACACGGTCTTGGCGTGCATCCGTGCGTCGCTGCGGTCCGGTCCGAGGTCGATGGGCACGTGCACCTTCCACCGACCACTGGCGACAACATAGATGTACTGTGGAGACCTCACGCCCCACGTGTTGGGCAATTCGGCGGTACGTCCACCCGGCCTCCCGCATGCCCACTATACGCCCTCGCTCAAAGTCCGTCAACTGCACATACGGTTCACGTCCACGCTGTCGCGGCATGCTACCAGTGTTAAAGACTGGGATGGAGCTCCGTATGCCACGGCAAACTGGCTGACACTGACGGCGGCGGTGCACAAATGCTGCGCAGCTAGCGCCATTCGACGGCCAACACCGCGGTACCTGGTGTGTCCGTTGTGCCGTGCGTGTGATCATTGCTTGTACAGCCCTCTCGCAGTGTCCGGAGCAAGTATGGTGGGTCTGACACACCGGTGTCAATGTGTTCTTTTTTCCATTTCCAGGAGTGTATAAGTCGACTTGTCCCGGCTGGATAGATGGGGTGATTACTGGCACACAAGTCACCGAAGTGGCGGCCAACAGGAACATTTGCACCAGTCCATTGAAATTATTATTCTCTATATACATTAGTAATTCCTATTCGCACTTGCGTCTTTTTTTTCATTATTATTTCACGATCATCTCTCGTTGTTACACGGTAACTAGACAGTAAACTCATCATTCCGATAAAGCTGTCACCACGAGAAATATTCTTAAGGTAGTTGAGATCGCCTGAAGCCGTTCATGAAATAATAGGGAAACGGCCATTGTCAGACAGGAAAATAAGTCTGATTTGTGCAAATAAGGATAGGTTATAGCTCTTTGTGACAGTTAGTTCAGTTTTGTCAAGAACTTGACCGAACAGAATCTTATGTCCTACTAGTCGTGCTCGGCTTACTGCAGATCATCGTGGAGTTTGCTACGGCTATTATTCTTGTAGTAGGGGCAGTTGACAGTACATCAGTGATGAGGCGCGCTAAGGACGTCCGCAGCGGAAGCCGTGAAGTGTGCTGCTGCGAAACGAGGCCCACCGGGGCGTGCTCGCAACTTGAGTCGTTACACGAGTGGCCGCCCCAGCCACTTGCCGCCGCCGCCGCCGCCGCCGCCGCCCTGAGACGAGGGGCCGCCCGCTGCGCTGTTGCTGCTGCTTGTTTCGCGCTCCGACTCCCACCGACGCCTCTGAACGGCCGCCTCTTGTTCTCTCAACGAGTTGCCGCCAGAGGCGCCCAGCCAGTTAGAATGTCTGCTCCACGACATAAATTTCCACCCCTTCCTACTGGGCTGCTGCCTGGAACAGAGAAGAGTGGCTGGGTGCAGTGTTTAACACAGTTGTGTCGGACTCGAGTGTAGCTCAAACTGGTGCCCGGTCATCCAGATTTAAGCTGTCCGTGGTTTTCCTAAATCATTTAATCCTTTATTTAGTGGCAGGACTTATGATTCCCGGAAAATTCTGTGTGGGATTAATGGGCTCAACAGTCCGTTAATTCCATACAGTTTGTGCTCCGTACGCTGGATATCAGTGCAGGCTGAACGCTGATCAGAAGCTTATACATCAACCTAAAATGTGAACAGCTGTACTCAAAATGCCTGTTGGTCTGTGAAGAACGCTGTAAGGTTACGTGAATAACAGCAAGGTTTACATTTGTAATTAGGTGAGTGATAACTTCTATGTAGTTACATTTACACATAATAACAATAATTTGGATAAAACATTACTCAGTACCACTGTAATATTCATTATGTCATAAAATATGATTGCGACTTAGCAGTCCCGCCATGTCCGAGGGAGTAACTTCAAAAGTTGAGGTTATATTGACTTTTGATTGCTTTGCTTTGATTTTTATATCTTTTTTTTGTGTTTTCTGGATCTTTTGTAAATAAAAACACACTCTTGCCAGGACAAAATGGCATTTCATTTTATAAAAAAAATAGTAGAGACGATGATGACTTCTAAAACATTTGTACACTTTGTAAGATTATTTTTTGTTCCGGCTATGGCTACCTATTACAGGTCTTACAGTCGAAGAAATTCGGACTAACAACAAAATTTTCGAGATGATCTTGATACACAACTGAGTGTAGTCACGTCGGTAAAGACGTGATGCGTGGTACTCTGCGAAATAATAATCCAAAAACTCTTCAGGCGTGTGCTAGTGCTTAACAAAATATTAAAGAAATTGAGGCACGTGCTAATTACGAAGAGGAAGACAATGGAGAAAATGTTGAAACAGTATCTCTTCAAGTATGTGTTAGTATTTCACAGAATACAGATGGACAATCCTGCAACTCACTTTCTTTAAAGTTATAATGGAAATGTAGTATGCAGTGCAATCAGAACCCAGAATTGGAACAAAGATTGAAGTGAGGTACTAACAGCTGTACAAGGTGGGTGGCGTTGTTAAAGCTGACGTGGTGAGACAGAGAGTAAAAATATCATTAATACAGACCATTTATGCAGTGGTGGAAATGTCTCTTGTGAATTTATGTATATCTTACTGTGACGTAAAAGGAACACTTCCATTGATTGATTTTAAAGTATAACTACACTCGGTCTATTCACTGTTCGTAAGAAAATCTGCAAAAAGCGGCGGAACCTCAAAAAAGGACCACAATTTTCCTCTTTGAATTCCAGGGAGAAGAAAGACAATATTTTCTGTGGCAAACGACGTACGTCTTCAGAATACACGATCTGACTGGCCAATATATGTCAGTTCAAGAGGCAGATGTGATCTTCGCTCATTCAAGCTGCAGAGCGTAATCTTTCCTGGAGTGTTAACAGTTTATACACTGAAGAGCCAATAAAACTAGTACATCTGCCTAATATTGTGTACGGCCCCGCGAGCACGCAGGAGTGCCGCAATGTGACGTGGCATGGACTCAACTAATGTCGGAAGCAGTGCTGGAGGGAACCTGCCATTGCAGAGCCTCCAACATCTTCAAGAGTCCCCTACTGACATACAGGGTCCATGGATTCATGATGTTCTCTCCATACCCGTACGCGTCCATCGGCTCTATACAATTTGAAACGAGATTCCTACGACCAGGCAACATGTTTCCTGTCATCAAAAATCCAAGACGGCCCAAGGTTAGGCATAAAGCTTTGTACCACGTAGTCATCAACGGTAAACGAGTGGACCTTCGGAAAGCCCATATCGATGACGTTTCACTGAATAATTGCACGCTGACACTTGTGTACGGCCCAGCACTGAAATCTGTAGCAATTTGCGCAAGGGTAGCACTTCTGTCACGCTGAACGACTCTCTTCAGTCGTCGTTGGTCCCATTCTTGCAAGATATTTTTCCGGCTGAAGCGATGTCGGAAATTTGATGTTTTACCGGATTCCTGATATTCACGGTACACTCGTGAAATGGTCGTACGGGAAAGTCCTCACTTTATCGCCACCTGGAGATGCTGTGTCCAATCGCTTTTGCGCCGACTATACAATCATGTTCAAACTCACTTAAGTCTTGATAATCTGCCATTGTAGCAGCAGTAACCCATCTACCAACCGCACCAGACACTTGTTGTCTTATACAGGCGTTGCCGACCGCAGAGCCATATTCTGTCTGTTTACATATCTCTGTATTTGAATACGCATGCCTATATCAGTTTCTTTGGCGCATCAGTGTATAAGTATCACCCAGCTGTATGATTCTTTTTTGTGTTCTCAGTCCCTCAATGTCCTTCTCCTCTATAATCAAGTCGGAATATGTTATTCACGTTAATGACGTTGTACCAGTTTTGAAATTAAAAAAATCGCTATTAATTGAACAACTGTTCATCAAGTGTTAAAGTATAAATTTATAATCATTATTTTATATTTTTTACAATTACAGTAAATTAATAACTAAGGAAACTACGTGAATGGTTCTTTTGAAAAATGGCACCTTTGAGTCCCTGCCTCATTTATGACCAATATGTTCTCTGACTATATTGACGGACGTTTAGCTCTAACTTTTCACTGTGAAGTCATACGTACCTACTTATGATTGTTTACTAGCTACCATATCTCTGATTTTCTACCTCGAAAGAAAGAAAACTATACAACTGCTGCAGTAATCGTATAATTGAGAATAATACTTATACTGGCAAATTTACTCTTTTTCGTGAAGAAATCCTCACAGGAACCCGAAGGTAATTGTGGTGCAACACTATTCTAACAAAGAAGATTAATAACAGTTTGTATTAACACTAAATATGAGTTACCTTTGTATTACTAATAAATGTGATTTATTTTATTTGAGTGATTATCACCGATTCTTCACTCGTAATTGGGAACTGACAAACTCTGGTCAGAGATGAACTACGTACTTTATACTCGAGACGAATGGGTTTGTTGCCTGAGCATAAGCGTTCATGTAGATGGGCCTCTGTCCATAAGTGATACCAAGCAACTAGATGGAACTGGCTGAAAATAAATAGTCCGGCAAAAAGATCTCCTGTATTTCAAAGAGTAGTCACAACAAACAAAAAAAGTTATAATGAAAATACTTTTACTTATGGATAACAAAAACTATGCCATTTTACATTAGTTGGCTTTAAAAGTCTTGTCCTGCAATGTTGACACACTGATGAAGCCTTTCCCAGAATTTGTCTCTAGTTCTTCGTGTCATTTCCGGTGGAACTGCAGCTACTTCCCGGGTGATTGCCTGCTTAACTGCTTGCAGGACTGTGGGAAGATGTATGGACACTTTCAATTGTCCCTAAAGAAAAAATCACAAACTGATGACCTAGTGGGGCAGGCGATGTGTTATCATGAAGAGAGAAAATGTTCAGGAAACAATTGTCTCAAAATCTCTAGAAAATGTCGAGAAGTGTGAGATGTGGCTCCACATTTTTGGAACCAGACTTCTCCCCATTCTTGGTCCACAAAAAACTGGTTTAACGTACCATGTGAAAGCAGAAATTTGAATTGAATTAACCGTTACCGTCACGCCATCTTTTTCGAAAAAATATGGATCCCACAAACCAAACAAAGCAACGCTGCACCAAACTGTCTCACAATGGCTGTGAAGTGGTCGTAAATGGAGTTTCTAAGAGTTTTCTGCTGTTCAGTAGCGAAAATTTTGTTTATTTGCGATTCCTGACACGTGTAAGTGCACCTCATATGAAGACATCAAAACAGTGCCACAGGGAAATTTCTGAAGAATTTCCTCACACATTACTCTACAAGTATCGAAAATTGTCTCATTTAATTGGTGGGTAACCATCATTATGTATGCGTGTGTGTAAACATTTCTGTGAATGATTCTTCTTGCACTTCTGTCAGACAATCCCATGGCAGCAGCATGTTTAAATGTTAGTGCTTTGGAGATTCCTGGACGATGCTCTCACACACGCCACGTTTTGTGGCGTTGTTACAGTCCAAGGTCGGCAGTAGATTATCTTTTCAGTACAGAACTTAATCTACAGAACTTAATCTTACAAAGTTTGACATCCAAACGCGAACATTTTTCTATCTTGTACAGAATCATGTTTGCCAGGTTCGAGCCAAATGCTAAATGCTCCTGAGTAATTTCTCACAGAACCACCATCACGAGTATACTCCAGCACAACAGACGCATGATGCATACCTAGCCAAGCCATTGCTTCTGCTGAAAATGGCACCACACCGCTATCGGTCGATACCCTCTCCACATTAGTATCAACACGTTAACTCACACAGCGGCCTTTCCATATACGAGCAGTCTTCTCCCCAGAACCTAGGATTAGTTGAAACTCAGTATGTTTGCCATTAAATGTAAACATCAGAGGGTGCTGGTAAGTAATTTGGCTTTATAAAGAAAAATTGTTGTTATGATTTTACTTTATTATTTACTCAACATATTCCCAACTGAATTTTTTTAAAAAAAATCGGTTGCGCTGTACACCACTCGTCTGCACACCTTCTGGCTTCCTTGATGTTCTAAAAATCTTCTTCCCTTGAGATGTTTTGGAGCAGATCATGGTCTGAGTGGGCAAGCTAGGTGCATAAAGTGGATGTCTGAGGATTTCAGAGCGAAGAACTGCCAATTTTTGCTGTGCTATGGCAGCCTTTTGAGGAGAGCCACCGCCTTGCAGAAACAATACTCCTTTTCTCGGCGGTCCTCGACGTTTGCAGTCCAATTGTTGCTTCATTTTATCGAGACGTTCAACGAAATACTTTGCTGTGATGTTCTTACAGTGTTATAAAAAGTCTATACGTAGGATTCCATCGTTATCTTAAAAGACGGATGTCTGCTGATCTTAATGTTTTGAATTATTTTGGGTGAGGACAACCACTGTTTCTCCATTCGCTAGAGTGGTCTTTGATTTCTGGATCATAAGTGTATATCCATGTTTCATCTGTGATGACGAGATGATTCAAAAATTTAACAGCACCACTCACTCGCGCTTTTCGTCCGCATTAAAACATTTGGGAGCCAATTCGGCTGAGAGCTTCATCCTGTCAAACATCTACGAATAATACGACCCACACGTTCTTGGGATATGCCTAGGGTCTCTGCTATCTTTTTACAAGTTATTTACGATCATCCAGCATCATGGAATGAACAGCACCTACCATTTTCGGCACTGTTACTTGAGTTGGCCTTCCAGAACACTCTTCACCTTCTGTGCTGAAATACCCTGTTTTAAATACAGCAACCCAATTCTTCACAGTGGAATAGGAAGGGCAGTTACCATCCAGTGTACCAGATAAATAATCATAAATTTTGGGCAGTGCTCACTTAAAAAAATAGGTTCATAATCACAGTACGACTCTCTTTCACTGTGGCTTCTCTATTTTTTTTTTTTTTTTGCAGCAGAAAAATAAAAACCAATGTTACTGCTACGCAATTGCTGTGACTCATAACGCGACGAACCAAGTTCAGTGCCAAAACATTAGAATTAATCCACACTAGTTTTGACTTGGAAAAGCGAAGAACTTGTCAGTCCCTCTTCGTAAAAACGCATCTTTTATTTTTGAGTGTTTTATTTAGCAGGTGCTTCAGAAACTTTGCTTCATCTTCAGGTGTCAGTTCTGGTGTTTAGCAGAGGTGCACTGGTCCTGGGAAACCAACGATGCCGAAATGTCGGCAGTCTTCAGTCCTGTGCACCATTTTCTTCGAGAGCACTGCATTTGACCAAACCCTCCAAAACAATTAAAATTTAGTGGCTCATTACATTGTAATTTTATTCATATTTCCAGCAATTAGCCACGGAAAGTCCCTACTAAACATGTGTGGCTGACACCTCAGGGCCGGCCGAAATTGCCTAGCGGTTCTAGGCGCTACAGTCTGGAACCGCGCGACCGCTACGGTCGCAGATTTAAGTAGTTCTAAGTTCTAGGGGACTGATGACCTCAGATGTTACGTCCCATAGCGCTAAGAGCCATGTAAACCATTTGACAACCTCAGGTTTTTGCAGCGTGATTGAATTATGTACTTGTGAGTGTACGGCCAAGTTGTTTCCGATTTCGCAGAATATTACGATGACCGGACCAGTCATCTTCATGTGATGCTGTATAAGCTATTCAGTTACATTTATCTTCATACTCGCTGCGTATATTCCAAAGAGACGGTAAAGTATTGGAACTATTACACCGCTGTTTAGGGCTGATTCTGAGTACGATTCCCGTTACCACTACATCCTCTGATGCCATTTTGTTTCCCAGAGTCCGCACCAATTTTCTGCGCAACGCAGGTTCTCTCAGTTTCCCAGCTCTTGCGGATGTGACAGTTGGAAAGATCCGAAAAACTAAGTGACTGACCACAAACTTCGTATAAATTGAAACCTGCGCCCTGTTTATTAAGTTTATCGACTCTGTTATTTCGACAGACTTCTTAATGACGCTGTCCCAAATTTAGAAGCCAAATGACTAGAAAGCACAAGTTCCGACCAACGTGTCTATACGCTATATGGACGACTCTTTTGTGGCGCAATCAGATGTACACCATTAATCAGTCGAATGTGTGATACTCATCGTTTACAATAATTCCAACACTGAAACCCCCTGGCAGATTAAAACTGTGTGCCGGATGGAGACTAGAACTCGGGACCTTGGAAGGTAGCTCAGATGGTAGAGCCCTTGCCCGTGAAGGGCAAAGGTCCCGAGTTCGAGTCTCGGTCCGGTACACAGTTTTAATCTGCAGGAAGTTTCATATCAGCGCACACTCCGCTACAGAGTGAAAATCTCATTCTGGAATTCCAACACTGCTAGTAGTTACGAAGATGGCATACTGGGGTGAGTCAATATCCAAAACCCAAACGCCAGAATGCAGTATACCGCTTAAAATTTCGCATCTCTATGTACTCGTGTCTAGAAGATGGCAGCACACGTCGCGCGGAAGGTAGCCGATAGGTACACATTATTTGGCGGCCAATAGTTAACTTGCAATAAGACTCATGTGGAACAAGTGCTAGGAATGTGTACCCGATTAGATCGCGGTATTTTTGAGCCGAGGGATTGTCCACGGAGTACATCTATAGCGAAATTCGTACCGTATGGAGTTATAACTGTATTTAATGGAAATGTGTTCAGTTGGATATAGAAAATCAGAAAATTCCAAGAAAAATGTCACAAGGAACGTCCTGGTACCCTGGTTATCTAGTGAGGCTTATTGCTTCCCTATAAAGAGATATTTTGTTAACTTCAGGACATATCGGCCATGTGAGCTGCAGTAACTTAATGAATCAAATACACGTGTTATGTCCCAAGAGGTCACTCGTGATGACATGCGAACGCTGCCACAAGAATTCTATGCTGCAGCCTTTAACGACTTGTCGAACGATGAGATAGGCGTTTTAAGTTTAGAGGGGGAGTGTGTTCAAAACGAAACTAATTTTCACGATGGTACACGCGGCTCTGATGTCTCTATCCAAATTTGTGATTTATTTTTTGACTCACCCTCATACAACTGCGCCTTCATACGTGAAATGATCTCCCTAAACTCTCCAGAGCAATATAGTACTATTAACCTCTAAGGGAAGTGAGTTTGTGGAAGTCCTCACAGGAAATGAGAGGCATGACCTTGTCCATGGTTGGTGACCTATCTTCCCTCCTACCTTTCCTCCCTCTCCAACCCACTTAGCTCCCTTTTGATAGTGACTTTCAACAGTTACTTACACTGACTACCAAATATTACATAAGTTAGCTTTGTCTCGGTCTGAAGCTTCTATTCCTCTCTTACAAACACTAATTGTAATTATGTGTAAGTGTAATTACTTCTACTTCCTTACTTTCTGGGAAAGTGTCTGGTGCACACTCCAGACGAATCACACTCACTGCACCGTTAGGTGACCATTGACATTGTTCAGCCTCTCGTTGATGCTTGTTAGCGCCAATAGTCAACCCGCTCGATGACATTTCTGGAATTACGTGCGACGTGAGAGGCCTCCGTTTAGGGGTCTGGCCCAGGCCTCTCTCCTCTTACGGCTTCCCTACCGGACACAGAATTTCATCTCGGCTTAACTTTTACACATAATAGTAGCATGGGAGGATTGTACCATTGAAGCTTATGAAGGCGATTTAATTTTGTTTCGAATCCAAGTGAATGACTTAGATTGCAGGTTCCCAGTGGACTGTACCATGTGTCAGTACTCTTGCTGCAGCTGAAGAAGAGGGCCAATCTGTGACAAAGTGAACACTGATGCGACGATCTCCGAAGCTTCCAGAATGAGATTTTCACTCTGCAGCGGAGTGTGAACTGATATGAAGTTGTGCAAGGTTCGCAGGAGAGCTTCTGTAAAGTTTGGAAAGTAGGAGACGAGATACTGGCAGAAGTAAAGCTGTGAGTACCGGGCGTGAGTCGTGCTTCGGTAGCTCAGATGGTGGAGCACTTGCCCGCTATAGGCAAAGGTCCCGAGTTCGAGTCTCGGTCGGGCACACAGTTTTAATCTGCCAGGAAGTTTCGATCTCCGAAGCGTTCGTATACAGTGTGATTCGACCTTTGGCATATACAGCTTTAGTTAAATTTTTAGGGACACTTCATACTTTGATGTATGTCATATAATGTACTGGACAAAAAGAACCGCTTTGTGCTAGTTATGAATCGGCTTCTGTTGGAAAAGAGTAAGATTTTATTAAACGTCATACACACTGAAATATCTCTGCCTCTTTTCGGGAACGAATACTATAAACTGTATGATGGTATCATTGTGAGTATATGCCATAGAAATTGCGGAGTTGTAAGTATCGCTGATGTTGGCGACGGAAGTCGGAAACGACGGTTGTGTGGAAGCCAGTCGACGCGGTAGTTGTAGTTAAACTTTCACTACTTGAGCTAGTGTAGACCTTATGGGTACCAAAGTTTGTAGGAATAATGGTCAGACTGTGCACTGCAGGATTTTCACTGCTGATAGCGATATGTACCCTTGGTTTAAGAGTAGTGTCTTTGCTTAGCAATTTAAAGTTCTTATTTTAATTTTCTCTATTATTTAATGAGCGTTTTATTAATGTGATCGCGTATTATTATTAACTGATTTTTATTTATGGTTTGGTTTAGTGATTACTATTTACTGTTTGCTCCTTTTACTTGAGTCCTTTTAATTATGTTTGCGGTAGTTATGAAGTCTATATTGCTTAATGTTCATAAGTTAAAGAATACGGTTCACCACATGCGTTTCGCAGCACCAGATCTCGTTGAGTCTCCTTGGTGGAACTTCTCCACCTGAAATAGTTAAAGATAATTTATCGCTCTACGGAAATAGATTGGTATATCGAAGTGCTTTGCTGTGTCATGTGTACGGAATGTGGCGTCCAACTTCATTTCGTGAAATTATTTAGGTCTTCGGAGAAATATTCTAGACGAATCCCATAACCGTGTAATACTGCAGGTTCGCACCATCAAACCACACAACACTTCTGGATGACTTGCGTCTTTATAATCACTGAATATTTCTTTTGAAATGATTAAGGGTTATGAGCTCTACACACCCGATACTCCTTTTGTGCTTTTGTATCTACTTATTTTCTTCAGTACCATAAAATATAGATTACTGCCTTAATGGCGGCTTCCAACAATCTCCTGTCAATCCGACATAGAACATCTCTCTTCCAATGTCCAATATGGAATAATTATCTCTTTGCCGTAGCTTAATACAGTCAGTATATCTTTGTTATCGAATTCTCACGGAGATGCTTAAATTCCAGAAAGTATTTATCACTCGCGCAAGTATTTTACATTTATCGCCGTATTAATAGTCAACTGCCCATCTTATTCGCACAGCAGTGGACTTGTCATATGATACCGTACAAATTGTGGAAACGCTGGCAGATGCGTTCGAGCCCCAAAACCGCTCTCTGGTCCAGGACCTTTTTCCGAACGAACTACAGTAAGAACATGAAGTCCTCACAGCTGATACTGCTTTCCGCATCCGCCCACGCTAGTCTGCTCACCTTCTTACGTCCACGGCAGAAATTCAGCGCATCGTTCGACGGAAACGTGGCCAGTCGGCCCCTGGATTGGACGGAACTTTAAATGAATATCTTTGGCACCTTCCCCGCACACCACTCATCTTGTTCACCAAGATTTTAAACTGTTGTCTCACATCTGGCCTTTTCCCCCCTCAGTGGAAACAAGCCAAGCTGATTGCGATCCCCAAGAGGTTCAAGGACCCTACAGTCCCCACCAACAACAGGCCCATCAGCCTCCTAAACACTATGGCAAAAGTCCTTGAATCTGTGATCCTTCACTGGCTTTCCCAACCTCTTGCAGCAGCTGGGACGATCCATCCTGAACAGTTTGGATTCACTTCGCACCTCTCTGCTGAACTTCAGGTCCTACGGATCACTGGACACATCAGCAAAGGCTTCAACACTGCCAAGTCGACAGCTGCCGTTTTTATGGACTTGCAAAACGCCTACGACAAGATCTGGCTAGACAACCTCGTACACAAGATACTGACACAGACCCCTACACCAGATATTTATGTCAAGATCGTGGATGACTTCCTCCATGGCAAGACTTTCCTAGTGGCTCAACGGGGAATGCGTTCTGGCATTCGCCAATTGTCGGCAGGCACTCCGCAAGGATCGGTGCTATCTCCCATCCTTTTTAATATCTACGCCAATGATATGCCGGTCATCCCCGAGTGCCACCTTGCAAAATACGCTGACGACACAGCACTATACACCACTGGCCGCATTACTGACGCCGTCGTCGCCCGCCTCCAGCGACAGGTGGACGCCACTATTACCTGGTGCCGGACAAACAAAATAGCTCTCAATGCCGACAAAACTACGGCAGTTTACTTCACGAAACGGCGCCCAGTCCTCCGCCGCAATATCTCGATTGCATGTGTGCAGGTGCCCTGGTCTCCGACAACCACCTATCTCGGGGTCCAGAAGGACCACAAGTTCCTCTTCCACTGTCATGCGGAGTATGTCACCAACAAGGGGCCAAAGCTAACCAGGGCTTTGTACCCGCTCTTTCGCAGTAGGGAACTTAACCCGCATGCCAAGCTCCGCATTTACCGAACAGTTATCCTGCCTGCCCTCACGTATGGATCTGCTGCCTGGGCCACGATTAGTGTCACCAGGATGTGGACATTGCAGCGCCTGCAGAACAAGGTGCTCAGGTGGAGCCTGCACGCCCCGCCACTCAAGAGAACTGTCACTCTCCACGAGGAAGCGGATATCGTTCCCCTATAGACGACCATACGCAACAACGCGCGGGGGCTCTATGAGAAAGTGAATGCCTTGCGGGACACTGTCCGTGGGTTACGCCACGTTGGGATCACACTTCCACGCCGCTGGCATCGACATCCGGTTCCCTAACCATCCTAGAGGAATCGGATTCCGACCATGGCTAACGGCATGTCCGGCACGCCCACCACGGACGCATCCTTTGGCAGGTCCAATACTTTTCAATCATACCTGCCCACGTTAGGCTAAATTTTTCTGCCTGACTCATGTAGTACTGTCACCGTCAGAGGGTGGTACGGGACTACAAGTCCCACCGCCACACCTCCCAAATGAATTGCAGTGACGCAGTCACTGCCCTGTGGATAAATTTACTGCCTCGCCAGCACAGTTAGACCGCAATAGACCGGTGATGCTGTAATGTAACATACCACACAAAAAAATAAACAAAAATAAAATAATAAAAAAATTGTCTAGATTTTGCCTCATAAATGGTTCGAAAGAAATCTTTGAATTTAATTTTTTTTTTTTGGGGGGGGGGGATTTCTGTATAATACTCTACGCGATTAAAACATGAATAACATGACTACCTTTCCGTAGAATATTACTGGGCGGAATGTACTGGAGGTTGACAACATCTGCCGCATATTAATTGTGTAACTTTCACAATTACTCGCTACGTGTCGTAAGTTTAAATTTTTGCCATTAGCCGTTTGAGTAACTGTTAACAGCTAATGTGTCCATGGACTTTCGATCAACATAGCCTTCCCATTAGGGCGAGAGCTCCTAAGGAAAAATATGGAACAAGGCTCTTTAACTTTATGTTTCCACCCAGTAATTTGCAAAACTGGATTAAAGGTTTGAACAAACAATCTGAAAATTGTCTTTATCATGCGTCGTTCTTGCATTGGTGGAGTCGGGTAATTGTCAGGATGTCTTGGTAGCGACGTCTGGGCACCGTCTGGTGGAAGTTGCAGGACAGGTTTGGTTTGAGATGTGGGATGACCTCTTGTTAGCGTGGGTGAGATGGTATGGATGGACAGGAACAGAGTTGAACCTCAAGTAGTATCCCGGCTGGATCAGACCCTCATAACGCCATATATAAGGTTGGTTTAAACATAAAACATAATTATAACCCGTATCAGTAGTCATTATCACTGATGGAAAAGAGCTGTGAGAGAACGGATTAGTACAAAATATTTGTCAATCTGAAATTCATGGTCTGAATTTCGAAATTCGGGAGAAGTAACATACACTTTTATCACTTCGTGGGCGGGTAGTCTCTCATTAGAATCCTCTATTCTCTCTACTTTTGCAAAATTGTCCATCACTGTGAGAGTATCACATCTTCCTTAATTGTCGTTGGTAAACTGCTGTGATTATTCGCAATTAAGACTTCCCTGTTTTTTATTTGATTACCCACAACAATAGTTCAGACATGACGCACATATCTATACTTCTCAGCAGGATCTCACACAATTTCGCACTTCGTTCAGTCTTCAAAACAGTTTTCACCATTTCTCAGAACGTTTTTATAAATTTTCTACTACCCCGAATCTACACAAATTCAGCCCAGTCAGGTTTCCTTTCATCCGTCCATATACTGCAAATAATTACCTTTTACCATCAAAGACCACACACCGCTCACACAATCCTCTCCCAATCTGGTCCGGCATTAACCTTCCAAATAATCTTACAAATAATCTATCTCAAATACTTCAAAAACTCCATCAAGTGAAATGACCTTAACCATTGAAATCTTTAGTCAGCAATATCACTGCGTTCTTACTTCGAACAGCTGCTTTTCCATGTCATAAAGGTGAATATTCTTATTCTCCTGAAACTAATAATGTAATGAAAATTGAAATAAATGTCCCTTATAGCTTTTAAATCTTTACTGAAATTGAAAACATCATAATTCATTTTCCTAAAACTACATAACAACTTGCTGAAAGAAAACACATATATATCTTATTATATACAACATGGTAACTCATTTTTCATGAATCTCTCTCGAGCCATCATCATCTTATCTGAAATTAAGTAAATATAACTTATAATACTGTTTACAACATTATCTCCTTTTCTCATAGTCCAACATTCTCATGAACGACACCTTTTCAAGTCATGATATTCCTGCTCTCAGAACGATCCAATACATACGCTCCTGGATTTGGTATTCTCATGACTTCATATGGCTCTGATACATTAGTTTCCATTTATTACTGGTTTTATTTAACAAAGACGCACGCGGATGTGTTTGTAGCAGTACATTATCTCCAACTGCATAAGATTGTTTACGCAGAACATGCATGTCAAAATTAACTTTTCTCCTCTACTAGTACCAAATATGGCAAGGTGGCGTCCTTTGTGGGCCACGTACTGGGAGTGCAAGGCCCACGTCAATCGCCACTTTGCATTTTTGAGTAATTAATTAGGGCAGCATTGTTGTGAACAAATTTGCAGTTCATATAGCTATGCTAACAGAGCAATGAGAATGTACGGCATTACATTATGTGCAAACAATTTTTGCAGACAGATTTTCGTGCGAGATTTTACTCAGTGAGCCAGTGGCGTGAAACCATGAGCGCGTTAGCCTTAAGGTCGAATTTTACAAGCTGCAGTATCCCAGGAGGTTCTTGTAACACCAGGCTGGTCTCCAACGGCAGAGCTTTGATGCAGCCTCAAGGGAAGACGGCATTTTCGGCATAACTCTGCGAGGCATACAGAAAGTCTCCCCAAAGTGAATAACGCAGAGAGACGCTTTTTCCCCCTTGGCCGTGTCGCCCTGCGCTGACAAAAGCGTCGCTGAAGACCTTGCCAGAAAGAAATGTAACACCGTGAATCAGGCGCAAAGGGAGCATCTGGGAAGTTTTTCGGGCGAGTGGCGACTCGCACAGGTGACCGTGATTGGCCAAATCGATGTGACGTAAGAAGTGTTTCTCGCAGACTCACAATCGAGCGGGAGTAACGCTCATTGGTGAAAAATTGTTGCGACTGGACAGCCACACCAGCAGAGCGGAAAGCCGCACTAGAGGTTTAGGTAAAAATGATAATTTTTTTGGAAATTTGTGGCAAGGGCTTATGGGACCAAACTGCTGAGGTCATCGGTTCCTAAGCCTACACACTATTTATTCTAACTTAAACTAACTTAATCTGTGAACAAGACACACACACACCTGCCCGAGGGAATACTCGAACATCTGACGGGGGTAGACGTGTGGACCGTGCAATTCGCCTCAGACCACGCGGCTACGGCTAGAAAGGAGACAATTACGTTTCAGTGTCAGTCCAATAAGGGCACAGTTTTCTGTACCAATCTGTTATTATTATTGAATCACCGAAGCTCGACTTACGTGTCATCGGTTTCACTGTATCCATGTCTCAACTTTACAACCAAATACACCATTTAATGATTACACATTACGTACATTTCCTTGATTGCTCATGTCTCGATTATCTTAATTTGTACCTAGACCTGTAACTCTGGGGTGTGGACCCACACTGTTCAACAAATTCAGTTCCGTTTATGGATTTTTAAATATTTTCATATAAACAATGGCTCTGAGCACTATGGGACTTAACATCTTAGGTCATCAGTCCCCTAGAACTTAGAAATACTTAAACCTAACTAACCTAAGGACATCACACACACCCATGCCCGAGGCAGGACTCGAACCTGCGACCATAGCAGTCCCTTTGTTCCGGAATGCAGCGCCTAGAACCGGACGGCCACCGCGGCCGCCATTTGCATATAAAATGAAGCTTTTTTGTTGGTTGGCATTATTTTGCGTTTGCTTTTTTAGTCTTCGGGTTTGTCATTTATGTCAGATATTAATTCCTAAGGCTCCCTCGCTAAAACTGCACTCTTGCATGATGTAACATTCTTCATTGGGAGACCACTATGTTATTTCCATAATCCTTTCGTGTCATATATAGTACTTCATGGTAAATTAACTATCATAACTTATTTATTATTGATGTGAATGTGTTACACGTCTTGCCAGACAATGTGTTCCCTTACCTCGCTTTCAGTGGCGGTGTAATCATTGGGCAACTTACTTTAGTCTGTTGGTGTTTCATCTAAATTTGTACATAAATGTTACATTATGTGGACTGAGACACAATCTCTTCTCTTTTATTTATGTTTGACCTTTGTTCCCACCGCGCGAAGTATGTATGTATGTAAGCTATTCATGCAGAATTTTATTGGGTCTTTACGCCACCTATCTAACTGTAAGCTGTGTCAGAACAGAAGAAATGAAATGGCTCTGAGCACTATGGGACTCAACATTTGAGGTCATCAGTCTCCTATAACTTAGAAATACATAAACCTAACTAATCTAAAGACAGCACACACACCGTGCCCGAGGCAGGACTCGAACCTGCTACCGTAGCAGTCGCGCGGTTCCAGACTGAAGCGCTTAGAACCGCTCGGCCACACCGGCCGGCAGGCCAGAACAAAATTCTAGTGTACAGGAAGGGCCAAGCAAGGTGGCAACATGCATGGGCCCTGCAGTGGGAGTCCAACGCCCACATCAATAGCAGCTTTGTATTTTTGAATACTTAATTAGCGCAGTAATGACAAATAGCAACACTGATGTGAACAGATTTGCGGTTTATAGCGCTATGCTAACAGAGATGGTTAAAGGATAGACAATGAGAATGTACTGCATTGCGTTAAGTGGAAATGATTTCTGCGGACAGAGTTTTTACTTTGGCAGCCGATGGCGTGAAGCCATCAGTGCTTTAGACTTAAGGTCGAGTTTTACAACCTGCAGCAGACCAGGAGGTGCTGGCTCTTTCAGACCGGTCTCCAGTGGCAGGGCTTTGATGCGGCCCGACTGGCAGGCGGCATTTCCGGCAGAAGACTGCGAGGCTAGAAGAAAGTCTGCCCCCTGGGCCGTGTCACCCTGGGCTCACAAAAGCGTCGCGGAAGACATTGCCAGAAAGGAATGTACCTTCGTGAATCCCCCACTCCAAATTTTTTTTGAGCGTGGGACGGAGTAGTGGAATGCGCCCATTTAGAATCTGGCGCAAAGCAAGCATCTGGAAAGTTTTCCGGACGAGTGGCGACTCGTATAGGTGACCACGATCGGCCGGATCGATGTGACGTAAGCAGTGTTTCCCGCGAACGCACAGCCGAGCGGAAATAACACTCATTGTTGAAAAATTGTTGCGAATAAAATGTTGCGACTGGACAGCCACAGTAGCAGAGCGGCAAGCCGCACTAGAGTTTGGCAGAAATTAAACACTCGCGCCTCAGTGTCCATCCGATAAGGGGCACTGTATTATCTACCGGACAATACGTGGTAATTGCGGAGTAGTTGCGCACCCTATCCGGAAGTGTGGATAATTTCGCGGAATTGTGTCGTGTACTCGCGCCGCTGTGGTTGCAGCGATATCACACCTTATCGGCATAAGAGCATGAGTAAAAAGCTGGCTGGGGACCTTGTCTTGAAGCAGAAGAGCAGAATAGGCAGCTGCAGCCATAGCACGATCAGCCTTGTAGTTTATAAAAGTTAAACAGTTGGTCGTCAACCCACTGACCACAGCAGCACATTCGCGCACTATTTCTGTGATTAGATACTGATGGAAAGAACGCGACGAATGGCGACGCGCATAGGTGACGGCGATTGGCCTGATCGATGTGACGTGAGCAGTGCTTCCAGCGGACTCACAGTCGACCTAGAATCTTGTGCTGTCATTCAGTTAAGGGGAAGTGCCAATCCGCATTGCTCTGTTTTATAGTTGTAGATTCTTGTTATGCTTCTTTCTCTTTATTAACATAGTAATCTCTCCACACTCAAGAGGCATCACCTCATTAAAGCGATTTATGAGTAAATGTAAATTCTCAGGTGGAATACGTGTGGCTACGTTTCCTGATGTTAATACATCATTACTTTCTGTGAGGCAGGCCACATCACCTAATCCAGTTCTTCAACAGAGGCTTGGATTACATAGTCAGATGTCATTAAGCGCTTAAGGATCGCATTGATTGAATTTGTAATAGAATTCCAAGTGCAGTAAATAATTCATTTGCTTATCGGCTTACTGCAGCAAAGAAAATTCGGAGATCACTTCCCAACGTAGGCTTGAATTTTCTGAGAACGTATGTTTGGAGCACAGCATTGTATGGTAGTATAACGTGGCCTGTGGGAGAATCGGAACAGAAGAGAATAGAAGCATTTGAGATGTGGTACTACAGACGAATCTTGAAAATTAGGTGGCCTGATAAGATAAGGAATGAGAAGATTCTACGTAGAATCGGAGCGGAAAAGAGTACGTGGACAAGACTGACAAGGAGAAGAGACATGATGGTAGGACATCTGTTAAGACATAGGAGAATTGCTTCCGTGGTACTACAGGGAGCTGTAGAAGGGAAAAACTGTACATGGTTTTGAAGCAGATGAGGCGCGCGGTTTTAGCCGAGTGATCTCAGGCGCTGCAGTCATGGACTGTGCGGCTGGTCCCGGCGGAGGTTCGAGTCCTCCCTCGGGCAAGGGTGTGTATGTTTGTCCTTAGGATAATTTAGGTTAAGTAGTGTGTAAGCTTAGGGACTGATGACCTTAGCAGTTAAGTCCCATAAGATTTCACACACATTTGAACATTTTGAAGCAGATGAAGTTAAGGAATTCTACTATACAGACAGCAAAGTAACCAATGACAGATGGTGCATGGAGGACATCAAAAGCAGACTAGCACTGGCAAAAATGGCATTCCAGTAAATAATTGAGAACGTAGGTTGCTAGTGCTACTCTGGGAAGAAGAGGTTTGCACAAAGTGGAATTCTTGGCGGCCACATCGAACCGGTCAGAAGACTGATAACTAAAAAAAATTGAAAAAAGTAAGTAGTGTTAGTGTCGTGACTTGACGTTACGTGCTGGTGTGGTAGGGTGACGTTTGGTTTAAACACAAGTATCAGTGTGCGTTACAGCTGCAGACAACATTTGTCTATACAATGTGAACTGGGCTTTACTCGTAACACTGTTTTATCAAAACAACAGCAATAGTGGTTCTGACCTTCGGCAAAATCATGCATTAAAGGAATACGGAGAGGTTTTCTTTCCACTCTGGGGTCCAAGGACATGATTCAGCAGTTCGAATTAACTGGCGATTTGGGAATGGCTCCTGCGAGAAGTCGACTGCAAATTGCGCCACAAGTTGTTAAAGAAGCTACTTTTGCCATTTCTGAGAACGCTGGACGCAATGTACCATCTTCACGTACTGTTTCACGACAGCTGTACGTGCCATGGTCCATCACTCGCAAAGTGCTGCGAGCAGTTGTGGCATGGTGTCCTGGGTGTGGCCAGTGCAGATCGTAGTCACATTGAGCAACTTTTGTAACTGCAACGTAAACATGTTACGCGATTAACAAATGTTATCCTCCCATGTGAAAATTAAATTGTGTTTCTCTCGACGGTTCATTCATTATTTCTGTGCCTCATGTCCTTAAAAATGTTTATACAAAAGTTTCATCGTCCTACGTTCAGTCGTTTTCCATGGCCATCCAAAGTAGCGAACGTTTAGTTATAGCCACCCTGTACATACTATGGTGGATGTTGACTTCTTTATGCGCCAGAAGGTAATCGTTTTGTACTTAGAACCACGACACACACAGACGGTATCTGGACCGGAATGATGATCGTACAAAACAATATCCTGAAAACGATAGATAATGGCTGCTAATGAATGGTAACACAAGGACTGTGATGAGTCACATTTCGCTTCAAAGACTGGGTTGCTGCCTATCGGGAAACGTCGAAGAATAAACAGTTGCAGATATTGCTAAAAGAACACAAAGTTATGGGCCAGGAAATGTTTTTACGACGTTCCCTGCGACTGTTCGTGTGAGTGAAAAGTGGTCCAGTTTCCTTACAAATCTATTTTTCTGAGGTCACGTTTACTCAGATTTCAAGAATGTCATTCATTAGGAATAAGGGTGTTGCAAGTTGCATTTACAACTGTATCACGAGCCATAATTTCCACTAATAGCTCGAACAGCGGTTAAAACTTCGAAGTCTTTCCTGAACCATTAACAACTGTGGATCTGGTTTCCTGACTTGACGACGACTTTGCAAGCCCGTCGAAGAGCATGGAACTGAATCTCGGCCACTAGGTGGAGCTGTTAGAGCCACGAGCCTCAGCAACGTAAATTTTGCCAGACGCCACACACCATTTCGTCGGCCAATTGGAGCTTGCGGTCGCCCTATAGTTGCTATTTCCGCGGCGCAACGTCACGAAACTGAGTGAGGTATCCGCTTCGCTATCGTCTGGTTGCCGTAACGTGCTGTCGGTTCACGGTCCCTGCATGGGATACCTCTCAGGTTTTCTCTCGCAGCGTTACTCATTATATTTATTTTGGTCTCCACGTGACTATTTCGTCGTTGTTTTTCTTTCTGTTCATACTCGATGATCCGCGCTTTAAGTCCCTGACCAGTCGGCTGAAACAGCGCTGTCTCCAACGGTCGTTCTTTCTGTCTTGCCTTTCCAAGAGATTTTCTTCTGACTTAAGACAATGGATCCTCCAGAATCTAGTCGCCCTCACTGAAACCTGGTAATTAAGGAAGGCAAGATTGGGTTATGATTGTGAATGCGGCTCGAATCAATTACTACTGGTTTGCTTTGCAATTTCACTCATTTATTTCAATAAATAATTTTTGAAAACAAGCCAATGAGGTCGCAATCAGACTTTTAAGACACGTAACTACAATCACGGCTGAAGGCCTTAAACGGCCAAAATGGTAGTTATTAAAAAATCAGCAAACATACATAAAATACAGAGAGAAAATAGTTTTTGAAAACAATTCAATGTGGTCACAATCAAAATTTTAAAGCAAGTACCCACAATCACGACTGAAGGCCTTTAACGCCAGAATGGCAATTATAAAAAATTAAACAAACATACATAAAATACAGACAGCAAATAATTTTGGAAAACAAATCAATGTGGTCGCAACCAGAATTTTTAAACAAGTAACCACAATCAAGGCTGAAGGCTTTTAACGCCAGAATTTCAATTATAAAAAATTTAACAAATATACTGTGAAACGGCGAATTGCATAGCAAAAGTTAATTTCAGAAGCAAACAACAAATCACCAAACAGTCGAGACAAATAATGGCAACTTAATAATACAATATTAAAATAAAACATGAGGGCCAGTGACAGACGGTGCTCCAGGAATCGACCTCTGAGTAGGTCACACCAAAAACACTTTAGTGAGCAAAGAGAAAGGCAGCCAAGAGTTGCATTCAGATCAAAAGATGGTAACTCGGTCTAGTGGCAGTTCAACGAGCGACTAATGATAATCTTGGTGAGGCTACCTGACATCCAACAAAACAAATGCAAGATGTAAAATTACGCCAAAGCCGGAACCGGCGGTCTGGGTTCGGCCCACAGAATACTGCGCTTAGAGCGCCCGGAACAAGAAGGAATATCTACCAGTAATGTAGAAAAACGCCACCCTACCTACTGTCAAGAAGCTGTCAAACATACACGCCTCACCAAACAGCGGTGGCAAGGCGAGGAAATCTATACTGCAGTTACATACACTAAACCCCGATGCAGGTAACTAGGGTGCCAGCGGCCACAAGACAGAAAAATACCACTGGTTGAACTCAACGGTGTAAGAAGCTGTAAATACTAAATAGTAATTAGAAGCTCAGGAGGGCTAATCAGATCCGCCTTCCCAAGGTACTCCACTCGCTGCTTTTCGCCTCAGCGACACAACGAGCAGCAACACGAACCTAAGTCACTGGAGAATCGCGAGATTTCACAGTGGTGGAAGTTTCTCTACGCGAACTGCAATGCACACAACTTGAAAATGCAGGATCCGGTTTCGACGAGGTCGTGCACCCTCGTGACCACTGCCTTTCGATCCGGCAGTCCATACATGCCGCCAGCGGTCCCGACGTGTTGTCGCTCTGTGCGGACGTCACTGCTCCTGCCTTCCCAACCGAACTCCACACTCACACCACCCAGAAGAAGTACGAGGTCGCCCCAAAGATAGGGCAGCAGAACTACATATCGATAAGCGCCGCTGTTACCACTAGCGGACATGCAATTCTTACGAAACCGAGTGGCGCCAGTGAACACGAGAAGAAGACAAACAACGCAACCATGCCAAGTAGGCAATAGGGTCACCAACGCGAGTCGGAGCACGGCTCACTCACATTTGAGGAAAGGTGCACGTTTCTTTCGAATTATTACTCACAAAGCAACCATGTGATCGCGATGTGACGTAAATTTCGTCAATATCACAATCATATCCCTCCTGCATGATTTATTTAGAGGGTTAAGTCACTGATGAGGTTTGATTTGTGGAGAACTAGCACAAAAAAGTTATTTGGAGACTCTTTAGAGTTATAGTTATCCAATTGGCTCCCGATCCGGAGGTGGCCACATCAGCCCTAGATAGACTGGGAGATAGTTTAACAATTGTGCATTACTTCGAAATCGTGCTAGCGGCAAATGGGCGCCTCATATCTCAGACGAAAGTAAAAACGCCACACTGCGCCCACCCAGAAAACGAAATACCGGAAATAAATTGCAAGACAGCGGAGTCGTGATTCATCAGTACCAAAAGTTTTGATGGCTTCTGACCAGCCAGTCATGTTCCGTCGGCGTGTCACCCGGGCTTCTCATAATGTTCAGATCGCTTCGCACAACACACGCCTGCCGAGTGTCCAGATAACTGGGTTCACTGCACCCATTGTGGGAAAGATGTTTTCCGAAAAGTAAAAGTAAACCCTTAGGCAAGTCAGATCCAGTTTCCCACACACGTCAAGTGACACTGCGTGACTTCAGGCAATAGTTCCCCTTGGTGATCCTTTCACTAACAAGCTATTTGTAAACCCCACAACTGCGAACAAAGATGTCCGTTTCCAGGTGGACTCTGGAGCCACAGCCTCCCTTCGCCTTTTAGAAATACAAGTACCTACGTTCAGGGACCTCTTACCCTCATCTAATCTTCCAGAGATACCTGACAGAGTTAACCATATCCGTACCGGCTTGTAGTATCTATACGCCTTAATTGTTACGAGATGTATGTGTCAGGAACACCACTTAAGCGTTTGCATTTTATTTGTTATATTACATAACGCAGAGCTACTGCCAATTTTCCAGGAGGAAGTGGAATACCTCAGGCACTTGCTGTCTCACCTACTCTAGAAGTTCTCGGCCCTCTGTACCACCTCCCAAAACTTACAAGAGTTGTAAAGTTCCTCTCATAATCGGCCCATACCAAGTAAAAGACTAAACCAGTTGCGAAAGAAAAGTTTCTGTACAGTTTTGTAGCAGTTAAAGCATATGCTTCGACACCCTGCCTTACACCTTCTTCACCATTGCGTTTACTGATTCTAGTCACATATTCCTCTCCATATGGCACTGTTGCAGTGCTGGCACAGAGGAACGATAATGGTACTGAATAACCTATCGTATGTGCGTTGGAGAAGCTGATAGCACCCACCCCCCACCCCCACCTCACAAAAAAACTACTTGAAGATAGAAAAGGAAGTATTAGTATTTGTACTTGTGTAACCTCCCACCGGAAAAAAATAATTATATCATTCACATTTTAGCGTAACCTTTCCACAGATAAATTCCGGAACCTACCAATAATACAATGTGAGTAACCTCCTTTAAAAAAAATGTGACTCATACATATAAGTTTTCAATAATTGACTGACTGTGAGTCTGAAGTGGTAAATTTGGACGTCAGTAGTGCTGCGTCATGGCCCTGAAAGATCATTCTGTATAAACTGAAAATTCTTACCTCAATGAAGTCCCCAGATTACGCGCATATATCTGCTCCTATAAGAAATTTTTCTGTCACAGCCCTGTGCAATGGTGGCCGCTAGATTTGTCAAGTAAAAAGAAACAACTGATTTTTTTGATTTTTTTTTTTACGATAATCGCGATGACAATGGATTGGAGAAATTAGTAAAGTATTTAAATTCGGATGAATGATTGTCAAAAGTTAATTTTTATAAGAAAAATTATTATTAAAAGATTTTTTAAAACATTTACATGGCACTTGATACAACAATAGTACACGTTTAGTTGTAACAAACTACATATGCGCGCGGGTGCTTTTAGCTTATACTACATGGCTCAGGCAGCGCCATCGCTCCCCACGACCGGCCCAGCCAACTCCATACACACGACCGCTAGCTACCACTTACTCCTACTGCCGGAGCTACTACTACTACTGCTGGCGGCACTGCTCTCTCGTTGCGATTCTCTTGTAGCTTACATATCACAGGCAGCGCGTGAGCAGTCCATCCAAATTACATCTGCTCGAGTGCGCTAGAAATAAATTCCTTAGGCATGGACCTCTTACACTTTAAAATAAGAATTTTCAGGTTTTCATATTCAGGACTAAGTTCGTTTCAATCATGGTCCGCGAAACACTTGTAGCATTAATTGGACCATGCTCTAGTCTTCCAGTACGAATAGCAAGACGCCTTCGACGTTAGACATTTTTTGTGAGCTCCTCTCACAGGTGCACGAATGCTGTGGAAATGCACTGCGGCCCGATCTTACGACAAGTCATGCACTATGTACGCGAGAAATGGTCCACATATATTTCACAACACAAAACATTAGATCTGTAGGCCTGGTCCGGCGTCTACACCAAGTTTTATCATAGATACAGAGGCAGATACCACTTCGTCATGCTTGTCACACTGCACCTGCTTCACTGTCGGCGATGGGGAATGGCATGGATGAATGCGTCAGCGGGACGAAACGCTTACCGGTCTGGCTTGAATAGGGACGTGAAAGCCATGGTGAGCAGCTGATGATTCCGCATACGACAACAAGCAGCACCACCCAAATCGTTCGCTTCCTGACCCGCCTTCTGTCAACCTTGAGATCGCTTCCACTTTGACTTTGTGGTTCCATTTATGAGCTATGTATCGTTATTAGTTAAAAAGGTCAACTCTAAGTGCACATATGTAATAAGCATGACGTCCACCACCACAATAGAAGCCGCAGTAAACAAATACGGTAGTTCTGATTCTAACCGTCAAAATCGTTCCCTGAACTATAGTGTCAAACAATGGGCCCCAATTCAAGGCTACTTTCAATCAGTTCCTCACATCAAATAACAACCACCTTTATAGCTCGCAATTTCAACAATCCAACTAATAGTGAATCAAAGTATATGGTCTGGACCTTCCAGCAGCAATTGTTGAAAGCAGTGGAAACAACCACAACCACTGCAGCTCTCAGTTGTTCCTGAGTTAATACAGTACTACTTCCACCTAAGACCATTGCGTGACAGAGTTCTTCTGTTGAAAATAAATGCAGATGGTCATATGTTTCCTGACCTCCAGCGTAAGGAACGCCAGAGCCAGTCCGGGCATGCTTGTACAGAGCGAAAGACATGGGCACCAGAAGCAGTAGTTAACACTCATGTGTGGCATACCACATCAGTTTACACATACAACGGTTTGGAGCGCCCTCATAGAAACGGACGCCGCCGACGCCTGCCAACTGTACCACCACTCTGAATTAGAAAGTCCATCATTGCCACACCCGAAATATCACAAACTTATACCCACAAAAACAAGCGGCAGTTTCATTAGATAGACATGAAGATCGAGATACGCGTGGAGCCTCCATCTTCATGCAGCCTCCACAACCACAACCAACAGAGCTCACATTGTCGTGTTCCAGCATAATGCCAAACGTTCCCTGTTCTTCACAGCAGTCAGTGGGTTTAAATGGCAGCCCGTGCCATCAGTTCTCCTTCCGAAACTTAGTCCGTATAGTTTCGACCATATACGTTCATTTCAGGGATGAGGGAACTGACAACCCGGCCCAGCGAATATGGAAGACCACTGGAGAGCACGCGGTTGTATCTTAGTTGCTAGGAGCACTAACGTCGCTTTGCCAAGGCACAACACGCTAATCTACTAGCCAATAGGAGTTCATAGCTGTCCTAGAAGTTCTACGGCGCAGTGACGTGGTTGCGGCCTGTATCCGTTTCAGTATCGTTTGTTTGTCATAACACAGTGTTGGTTTCTGGTCTTTTATTTCGTTACATATTAGGTTTTCTCTTTCTGAATGTAGCGTTGGATGTTGATGATCTCTAGTGACGGATGTACTCTTCCATTTCCTCGGTGTATGTCTTTCTATTCACACTCGGCGCCCTGCTGTTCGTAGCTCAAGACCAGTCGGTCTAGCCTTATTGTGTTTCTTTTGAAGCGTTCCTAATATTCGGTCGAATTTCGGTTACACAGTGGGAAGTACTGAAATAATAAGAATGCAGTTACTGAGGGATACCTATCAAAACTTCAATACTTTCAACACACTTAGTGAGGCAATCTATGGGTTGCACAACCTGATGTCACATACTCACGTGACACCACAGCTGGATGTAGTTCATGACTTTGCGCCCCCTCAGTTACTTTAATATTCTCATTTGTCCTAAAGCTTCTGACCTAAGGACCTAAATTTCAGCACAAGGGAGGAACTTTCTCTAATGTTTACTCTCTCATTTGTTTTCACTACATAATTGACTGTGACATAAGGCGTAAGATAGATACTGCCTACAGGAAAATTAAAGAGACCTTTGGAGAAAAGAGAACAGCTTGTATGAATATTAAGAGTTCAGATGGAAACCCAGTTCTAAGCAAAGAAGGGAAAGCAGAAAGGTGGAAGGAGTGTATAGAGGGTCTATACATGGGCGATGTACTTGAGGACAATATTATGGAAAGGAAGGAGCATGTAGATAAAGATGAAATGGGAGATATGATACTGGGTGAAGGGTTTGTCAGAGCACTGAAAGACCTAAGTCGATACAAGGACCTGGGAGTAGACAGCATTCCATTAGAACCACTGATGGCCTTGGGAGAGCCAGTCCTGACAAAACTCTACCATCTGGTGAGCAAGATGTATGAGACAGGCGAAATACCCTCAGGCTTCAAAAAGAATATAATAATTCCAATCCCAAAGAAATCAGGTGTTGACAGATGTGATATTTAACGAACTATCAGTTTAATAGGTCACGGCTGCAAAATACTAACGCGCATTTTGTACAGACGAATGGAAAAACTAGTAAAAGCTGACCTAGGGGAAGATCAGTTTGGATTCCGTAGAAATATTGGAACACGTGAGGCAATACTGACCCTACGACTTAACTTAGAAGCTAGGTTCAGAAAAGGCAAACCTACGTTTCTATCATTTGTAAACTTAGAGAAAGCTTTTGACAATGTTGACTGGAATACTCTCTTTCAAATTCTGAAGGTGGCAGGGGTAAAATACAGGGAGCGAAAGGCTATTTACAATTTGTATAGAAACCAAATGGCAATTATAAGAGTTGAGGGGCATGAAAGGGAAGCAGTGGTTGGGAAGGGAGTGAGACAGGGTTGTAGCCTCTCCCCGATGTTATTCAATCTGTATATTGAGAAAGCAGTGAACGAAACAAAAGAAAAATTCGGAATAGGTATTAAAATCCATGGAAAAGAAAAAAAAACTTTGAGGTTCGCCGATGACATTGTAATTCTGTCAGACACAGCAAAGGACTTGGAAGAGCAGTTGAACGGAATGGATAGTGTCTTGAAAGGAGGATATAAGATGAACATCAACAAAAACAAAACGAGGATATGGAATGTAGTCGAATTAAATCAAATGGTGCTGAGGGTATTAGATTAGGAAATGAGACACTTAAAGTAGTAACGAATTTTGCTATTTGGGGAGCAAAATAACTGATGATGGTCGAAGTAGAGAGGATATAAGATATAGACTGGCAATGGGGAGGAAAGCGTTTCTGAAGAAGAGAAATTTGTTAACATCGAGTATAGATTTAAGTGTCAGGAAGTCGTTTCTGAAAGTATTTGTATGGAGTGTAGCCATGTATGGAAGTGAAACATTGACGATAAAAAGTTTAAACAAGAAGAGAGTAGAATCTTTCGAAATGTGGTGCTACAGAAGAATGCTGAAGATTAGGTGGGTAGATCACATAACTAATGAGGAGGTGTTAAATAGGATTGGGGAGAAGAGAAGTTTGTGGCACAATTTGACTAGAGGAAGGGATCGGTTGGTAGGTCATGTTCTGAGGCATCAAGGGATCACCAATTTAGTGTTGGAGGGCAGCGTAGCGGGTAAAAATCGTAGAGGGAGACCAAGAGATGATTACACCAAGCAGATTCAGAAGGATGTAGGATGCAGTAGGTACTGGGAAATGAAGAAGCTTATACAGGACAGAGTAACATGGAGAGTTGCATCAAACCAGTCTAAGGAATGAAGACCACAACACAAACAATTGACTGTGTACAAATTCGAAGTATTGAGTACACTTTTGTCACTTGCTGTCACAGGGACCAGAGACTAAGGTGTATTCCCGTAAATTCTTGTATTATACTTGCGTGTCTGCGTTAAAGAGGGTTTTTTTAAAAAAAGAGTTATATTTCTGATATGTTTTCTGTCCTCAGAGATGGTAATTTTATATGTCCTGTGCATGAGGCTGAGTCCAAGTGAAGACAATATTTTCCTAAAACTTTGTTGTTTACTTTGTTTTCATTAACCTGTTGCTAATACACTCCTGGAAATGGAAAAAAGAACACATTGACACCGGTGTGTCAGACCCACCATACTTGCTCCGGCACTGCGAGAGGGCTGTACAAGCAATGATCACACGCACGGCACAGCGGACACACCAGGAACCG
Source organism: Schistocerca gregaria (assembly GCF_023897955.1). Lineage (NCBI taxonomy): Eukaryota > Metazoa > Arthropoda > Insecta > Orthoptera > Acrididae > Schistocerca > Schistocerca gregaria. The sequence continues at coordinate 949,314,910 of NC_064920.1, forward strand.
CGGTGTTGGCCGTCGAATGGCGCTAGATGCGCAAAATTTGTGCACCGCCGCCGTCAGTGTCAGCCAGTTTGCCATGGCATACGGAGCTCCATCGCAGTCTTTAACACTGGTAGCATGCCGCGACAGCGTGGACGTGAACCGTATGTGCAGTTGACGGACTTAGAGCGAGGGCGGATTGTGGGCATGCGGGAGGCCGGGTGGACGTACCGCCGAAATGCTCAACACGTGGGGCGTGAGGTCTCCACAGTACATCGATGTTGTCGCCAGTGGTCGGCGGAAGGTACACGTGCCCGTCGACCTGGGACCGGACCGCAGTGACGCACGGATGCACGCCAAGACCGTAGGATCCTACGCAGTGCCGTAGGGGACCGCACCGCCACTTCCCAGCAAATTAGGGACACTGTTGCTCCTGGGGTATCGGCGAGGACCATTCGCAACCGTCTCCATGAAGCTGGGCTACGGTCCCGCACACCGTTAGGCCGTCTTCCGCTCACGCCCCAACATCGTGCAGCCTGCCTCCAGTGGTGTCGCGACAGACGTGAATGGAGGGACGAATGGAGACGTGTCGTCTTCAGCGATGAGAGTCGCTTCTGCCTTGGTGCCAATGATGGTCGTATGCGTGTTTGGCCCCGTGCAGGTGAGCGCCACAATCAGGACTGCATACGACCGAGGCACACAGGGCCAACACCCGGCATCATGGTGTGGAGAGCGATCTCCTACACTGGCCGTACACCTCTGGTGATCGTCGAGGGGACACTGAATAGTGCACGGTACATCCAAATCGTCATCGAAGCCATCGATCTACCATTCCTAGACCGGCAAGGGAACTTGCTGTTCCAACAGGACAATGCACGTCCGCATGTATCCCGTGCCACCCAACGTGCTCTAGAAGGTGTAAGTCAACTACCCTGGCCAGCAAGATCTCCGGATCTGTCCCCCATTGAGCATGTTTAGGACTGGATGAAGCGTCGTCTCACGCGGTCTGCACGTCCAGCACGAACGCTGGTCCAACTGAGGCGCCAGGTGGAAATGGCATAGCAAGCCGTTCCACAGGACTATATCCAGCATCTCTACGATCGTCTCCATGGGAGAATAGCAGGCTGCATTGCTGCGAAAGGTGGATATTTACTGTACTAGTGCCGACATTGTGCATGCTCTGTTGCCTGTGTCTATGTGCCTGTGGTTCTGTCAGTGTGATCATGTGCTGTATCTGACCCCCAGGAATGTGTCAATAAAGTTTCCCCTTCCTGGGAGAATGAATTCATGGTGTTCTTATTTCAATTTCCAGGAGTGTATTAATGAGGTTAACCAGTACTTAGCACAATGACTTGGAGTCGAACACAAATGAGTCTAGTGGCTCTTTTTGTCTTCAGCCTTCTGACTGATTAAGTATTGCCCTCCACGAGTTCCGTTGGTGCCAACATCTTCCTCTTCATCTCAGAGTAGCACTTGCATCCTATGTCCTCAGTTATTCGTTCGGTTTAGCCCAATCTCTGTATTCTCTACAGTTTTTACCTTGTACAGATTCTTCTAGTATCACGGACGTTATTTCCTGATGCCTTAACAAAAGTCCTATAATCCTCTCCCTTCTTCACAGTATCCTCCACACGTACCTTCTTTTGTCGATTCTGCGAAAAAGGCTCTTTATTCCTTATCAGTCCTAATTTTCGACATCCTAGGCGCATCAGTTTTCTTTTTTTGCACATTTTCCCACAGTACATGACGCACCACAACCCAATGCTGTGAAGCGAACGTACATCCCCAGAAATTTCTTTCTAAGATTGAAGTCTAGGTATGATATTAACAAACTTCTCTTGATCAAGAATGTCCATTTTGTTGTGCTAAGCTGATTGCTTTTTAGAATGAAGTTTTCACTCCACAGCGCAGTGTGCGCTGGCATGAAACTTCCTGGCAGATTAAAACTGTGTGCCGCACCGCGACTCGAACTCGAGACCTTTGCCTTTCGCCGGCAAGTGCTCTACAAACTGACCTACCCAAGCCCGACTCAAGCCCCGTCTTCACAGCTTTACTTTTGCGAGTACCTCGTCTCCTACCTTCCAAGCTTTACAGAAGCTCTCCTTTTCTCCTTGCTTCGTCTGCCATGGGTTATTTTGATTCCGGGGTAGCAGAATTACTTACCTTCGTCTATTTCTTGGCTCCATATTTTTCTATAATCTCAGATTAATGAGGAGTGGAGTAGGAATCTACTAGCTCCAGTTCCTATTATAAATGCGAATTATGATGTATTCGGATAGGCTCCCGGACACAAATCGGCCTGTTCGGACGGTTTGCTGGTAGACTTTCACAGCAAATTCTGGCACTTACTCGAGGATACGTTGGAAAAAAACGTCGAATGAAATCCAGTGTGGTATAGTACCACCGGTGGAATTCACGGATGCTGAAATAGTGCTATTTCCAAATAAAACCAAAATCACTGGAGCCACTAATAAGTCACTGATTGCATGAACTAATGCTGTTTGCAAAATTCTCGTGAGGATCATTAACAATATAGAAAAGTCTTAATTGCCCGTAGTCTTATGACACTGCCAAAAATTATCTATCCCTGGGCATAAATTGACTGATATACTGGCAGACTGTCGATAACCCGTCCACCTTGCTTGAGTGCTCACAACGTTACGGATTGCATTCCTCGATTTCGAAAGGGATTACAATAGACTGATCGTAAATGATGAGCAAGATGGGATTAGCGGAGCTGACATACTCAACAAACATGAAAGTTCCAGGGGAGCGAGAATTAACGTGGGTAAGTCGGTTGGTTTGGATTTTTTTTCTTGCTCCATTGAGCAAATCATTTATATCACAAACTTAAATAGCAAATGTTTGAAAAGTTCCCTGATTGTATTGTCTAAAGTGTCCTGGAGGAAGCTACTAATCGTCTTCCTGCGCTTACCCGAAAATCTTTCAAGCGGTCATCACGTTTGGAAAGCATCAAACAGCGCATCATAAATATCAGATGTTCACTTTCTTGTACACACATGAAATTTTTATTAAAGAAATGAATATATTCTGCGCCATCTGTGTCACATCCGTTCTGTCAACGACCTTGTCCAAGAGGTCGAAGAAGTGGTGAGATGTTGGGGTTATACTCTTGCCTTGAGGTGGGAAATTGTCCCGAAAAGCTGGAAATAAAAACACGACTAGAGATTTCTAGTAAGGCTTCGGAAGCCACTACATTGAGTTCTGATATTCATTGTACAACTTAATAAGTGTAAGATACTCGAAGTGAACACAAAGTTTAAGAATCACAAGAGGAGAAAGCATATTTTGAAAAGAGTTGCCAATACGCGTAGATTCCAGCTGTATTACGTCACAGTCAAAGAGAGATTCGTAGATCAGATATTGGGTTGTTAGAAGCACGCAGGAGCGCATATAGAGTCGCCCCGTAACTTAATAGTGACGAAAAGTAGGCTGAAAATTGTTTCAAATGGCTCTGAGTACTATGCGACTGAGGTCATTAGTCACCTAGAACCTAGAACTAATTAAACCTAACTAAGGACATCACACACATCCATGCCCGAGGCAGGATTCGAACCTGCGACCGGAGCGGTCGCTCGGTTCCAGACTGAAGCGCCTAGAACCGCACGGCCACTCCTGCAGGCGGCTGAAAATTAAGGAACTGGTTGGGACTAATCGTTGTGGAAAGAAAGGGGTTCTGAAGTGCTGAGAAATGACGATGCACATTTGAAGTTCTCTAAGTCCGATACTGCAGTTATGGATACTACAGTAGGTAGTTCAATTGAGGAAGAATGGGCCTTTCTGAAACGGGAATCATGTAAGTTGGACAGTTACGGTAGAATGTGCATTTCTGAAATAGGAATCTCACAAGTTGGACCGACAAACATAGGTCAAAGAAAGGTAACTGCGAAGAAACTGTGGGCGATAGAAGAAATACTTGAATTAATCGAGGAAAGAAAGAACCAAGATTATTTAGAAAGTATAATAATATAATTTCTATTTAGAAACTAAGTCACTGGGGAATAAAATAAATAGCAAGTGCAGGGAATCGCAAGCGAAATAGTTTGCAGGAAAAATGCGAAGAAGTAGAAAAGAAATGATTGTTGGAAGGACTGCTTCAGCATGTAGATAAGTCAAAATTAACTTCGGGTCATCAAAATGAAGGCGTCAACATTAATTGTACAAGAGAGATACCACTGTTAAAACACTGAAATTCTCCACGCCGGGGAAAAATTTCTGACGTCGTTTTACAAGTACAAATGTGAGTCGATACAGAAGACGTGTGAGATCCAGTGTTAGTGCTAGAGTTTAACAGAACTGTAGAAAACTCGAGGTCAAGTTAGGCGGAAGGCATAGTCAACATTCCTTCAGAGTTCGTCATTGAGGGAAATAGCAACAAGAGGAAATTCAAGTTGATTTCAAGAACTTATTTGTGTCGAGACCTATGGTCTGACTTCTGAAAAATACCTCCCGCGCAGTTCCGAATGTGGAAAGAAAAAACATTATCGGTTAAACATCTGAGTCGTCTTTGAAACGGTATACTATGAGACAAGCATTTAGCGTTTTACTCCTACTGTTCAATATACATCGTACATCGAAGAAGTAATGACGAAATAAAAGAAAATTTCAAGAGTTTTGTTGTCGTGCTGCTGCCTTTCACATCATAAACGGGACCCAATGTTGTACCTTCTACGCTAAGTGTAATGATGGTCGCCCATAACATAATAAACATCTAATGACATACAGAAATCAATTGCAATTTAAATAAAACGTATAAATACAGCAGGAGGTGACATCCGTCATTCATAAAGTGAAGTTAACAGCTGTCATCTCAAGATATGTCGGAAGGTAGGAATCCGAAGACGAGGAATGAGGAGGTTCTATGCAGAATCGGCGAGCCGAGAAACTTACTGAAAACGACAAGGAGAAGAAACAGGATGATAGAATTTGTGTTAAGACGTTAAGGAATAACTTCCATGGTACGTAAGGAAGCTGCAGGATGTACAAACTGCAGGTGAGTACTAAGAGTGGGTTGCATCCAATAAATAACAGAGAACGTGGGGTGCAACTGATACTCTGAGATGAAGAGATCGACATAGGAGACGAATCAGAAAAAAATGATTTCACTCCAACAACACCAATGTCATTTGAAGTATTCTTTTTAAAGTTGTAAAACACGAAAAGCTTTGTGCTCGCTTTTATGCATAGCATTGTGGCACTGTTGCGAAGAGTAAAAATTTGACGACACATTATCATAGAATGTGAGCAGGATCCTACATTGCTGTAAGAAGTACACGGCACAAAAAAAGAACGCTGTGTTGTAGATTGTAGCGATCAACGAGTGTCCTCGATTGGTATAAAGTGAGAGTGACAGTTATTGTAAGTTACAACTGTTTGCTTGTGCACTTAAGATTTATGACGTTGTCAAGCCATGTGCGTCATCCTGAGGATGTATTTAGTCTGTCTGCTTTCTCCAGGCGGCCGCTTTTCTGTGTTTTTTCGATAACATTTATTTCAACACTTCACTTCCACATTATTTATTATGTATGTGTGATGTGCTGTTGTTATGCATCTGCCTATGATGTTAAGTGAGTTAGTGTGTTATTCTTTTTGTGGGGTAGAATTTATAAATTTATATATTTTGTGTGTGTGTGAAAGAGAGAGAGAGAGAGAGAGAGAGAGAGAGAGAGAGAGAGAGAGAGAGAGATTATTTAGTCTGGTTACCTTTTACATTTATGTTTTGGCAGCTAACATGTTCAGTGAGTTATTGCTTATCTTGTCGCCATCTCTTCGGTCATGAATTTCCATGGGCTTGGAGGCTGAGTAGGTGAGGTGGTGATGTTACAGGTGCAGGAGCGTGTGGATGGCTGCCATATGTCCTAGGGCGCCAGTGAAGCAGCATTTGCTAGAAACATATTTATTACTTGAGTTTTTACAGTGCACGCAACACCTTGCCGGTCATGGGCATGTTGTACGTCATGCTCCAGCAGCGATGTCGTGCAGGTAGCCTGAACAGGAATCTGAAGGTACAAGTCTAACGTGGCGCTCCAGTAACTCGTGTAGCTCACCCCAGCTCTCTCGAAGACTGTTGCGCGCTTAAGCTGATGTCAACAGAATATCACAGATGGTGGGTGTCATGAAGGCTGAAGCCCACGACCTAACTCAGCAACATTGCGCACAGCCATGGAGGCAGTTCCTCAGCAGGGGAAGGATCGTCCACATCTTCTTCAGTCACGGATGTGACCAAAACAGCACTGGCAGCTTGCAGTTAATCCACAGCCGGCTAGCTGCGTTCTCCGAGGCGAAGTCTTTTCTGAGGTGCAGCAGCACATTACAATTCGCCAACCAAGGTATCCTCGAACTAGCGAGACTACCATTCCTTCGGCATCTGAGATGCAAGTGTGATGACCAGATTCCGATACTAAGACTTCTGTGACATATTTAAGCTGGAAATAGTGTCATGGCTAGCGATGTGGTCATTTGTCCTAATTAACCATGAGGTGTCAATTGAGTTCTCCCTACCATGGCGTTTCTATTATTGTCAATTCTCCTTGGCTTCACACAGTCCGTCAGTGCTAGGTCGCCGAGGCACCATATTGCAAAGTTCACAGAGCGACGCATTGCGTGTTGTCGTACTGCGCTGTTTGCATGTTTGCACGCCTTGCTTACTTTTCATCAATGTGTCGAAATGTATTATGAGCAGCACAGTGCCTTTTGTAACATTGGCCCTTTTTGCGTGCCCTAGATATCGACTGCGACATGGTGTATGAGCCAGAACTGATACTCTGTCACCTGCGCCAAGAAATATGTTTAACAATTTCTATACACACCCAGGAGCTCAATCCACTGAGCTGCGCTTATATTGACTTGGTCTTTAATGACTTTCTTCTTCAGTGCAAGGGCTTTGTATTTATGAAAGTTTTCCTGAATTGCCAAGACTTTTTTGTTGCAATTGTTTACTCTGATGATTTTCATGTTCTGTTCTATGTTTGATGGTTCGTGTCCAAGTTTTATTAGGTGTTCAGCAAAGGCAGAATGGCTATTTTCATACTTCCAGCTTTTTATGTGTTCTTTGTACCTAGTTTTGAAATTTATGTCTGCCATTCCTAGATAAAATGATTTACATTCTTGACATTCGAAATGGTATATATCTGCTTCATGGTATTTATCCAGTTTGTCTATTGCTGTTGGTAAATCCGACTTGCTGTTACTTGTTCTGCAAGCAATGTGTAATCCTCGTCTATTTTATGTTTGCTACTCTGTGTGTTGATTTGTGCTTGTTTGTTAATGTCAAGAATTCGAATAAGTGTAACTGGGAACGACAGGCAGAAATTTCAAAACTAGGTGTAACGAACATGTGAGAAACTGGTGGTACGAAAATAGACATACTTTTTTTCCTGAAAACCCTATGAATGGACATACACCCTTTAACACGACACAGGCCGTGAAAAACATTAGAGTGAACAATTACAACTAGAAACTCCTGACATTACCGGAAAATATTCATTTACGCAGAGGCATTGCAATGAACAAGAAAGTAATTAATGATCAAGTCAATATAAGCAATAAATTGCTGCTCATGTTAGCTACCAAAGCGATAACAAACAGATGTGAAACACAACCACACAGCATTACAGGCCGGCCGCTGTGACCGAGCAATTCTAGGCGCTTGAGTGCGGAACGCACTGCTATTACCGTCGCAGGTTCTAATCCTGCCTCGGGCATGGATGTGTGTGACGTCCTTAGGTTAGTTAGGTATACGTAGTTCTAAGTCTAGGGGACTCATGACCTCAGGTATTAAGTCCCATAGCACTTGGAGCCATTTGAACCATTTGAAGAGAATTACAGGGTGAACAATAATGAAACTGGGAAATAGCACGGACAGATTCTTCGCTGCAAATGGAGGAAAAAGGTCCTATGAACATTTGTCCGGAAATGCATCGTTGACACGGTATATGGCGCTGACGAATGAAAGTTCCTCTGACCATGAGGCGTGGGCGTGTCTTCTTTGTGTGTTGCAGGCTCTGTGATTGACGCAGCGTGCTGTAAGCAGCAGAGCGATACGGTATTCATGTCAGGAACAAGCCGAGATGATGTTTTTGAATGTCCAAACAGATGTAAACGGTAGAGAGGCGCCACGGCTGCACCAAAATAATTATCCTCACAGACATCAACCACATCACACAACATTTCACGCCCTTTCTGGGAGTTTGTGAGATCATGGGTCATTTCAGGCAGAAGAACGTGCAGGGAGGCGACGGATTGTGCGTACACCAGATATGGAGGACCGGGATCTTCAGAGTATTGAGACAAGCTTCAAACAAGTGGCCCACAAAAGCGGTGTAAGCCAAAGTACGATTGCGTGTATTCTGCATGACAACCGCTGCCGTCACCTCTCACCTGCAGCGAGTGCAAGAACTATCAGCAGCGGATTTCCGTCTACTGGAAGGATTTTGTCGATGGTTTTTGCACCAGACTATCACAATTTTGGGATTGTTGTCTTCATTCCTTTTTACTGACGAATCATCTTTACCAGAAGCGGCATCATTTATCTACATATTCGTCAGAAGTGGGCTACAGACAATCATCAGGGAGTGGTTGAGGCGTCTCGTGAGCATCGATTCAGCGTCAATGTGTGGGCAAGAATTCTAGACGCCCATATACTTGGACTGGTTATTATTACACAACGTCTCGGCGGAGAAACATACCGAAACGTCCTGCGGAATACTCTTACTGGGTTACTTGAGAATATGCCTTCCGCAATACGACAAGTTATGTGGTTTCTGCATGACGGAGTACCACACCGCTTTATCGTTACATCTTCTTCCGTACCTCACCTAAATCTTCTCCGGACGTTGGATATGATGCGTAGGCCCTGTAGCATGGCCTCCTGGATCACCGGACTTAAACCCCCTGGATTTTTACGTCTGCGGGGCATCTGAAAAGCGTTGCGTTGTGTATTTCGAATAAGTTCCTGATGTGCAAAGCCTTCAATATCATGTTCACAACGCCTATGGTGATATTTGCAGAGAGGCTGGAACCTGCAAAAGAGTGCGGCAGTCCATGATGTGACGTATGGAGGTGTGCGTTACATCCCAAGAAAACCACTTTGAATATAAGTTCTGACGTGGATGCGTTACAACTCTGTACTTAGTTCCTGGTCGATTTGTTGCCGTTGCACTCACACCATCCATTTCCGTACACTTGTTCATAGGACCTCTTTTCCTCCATTTTCAGTCAGGAATCCGGCCCTGCAGTTATACCCATAATCTAATCAGCTCACGTAAAGAATGATACACATACACAAACACACACAATCACACACACACACACACACACACACACACACACACACACACACACACACACACACACACACACACACGCACGCACGCACGCATACACACAGTGGCCGGGCGGTTCTAGGCGCTACAGTCTGGAACCGCGCGACCGCTCCGGTCGCAGGTTCGAATCGTGCCTCGGGCATGGATGTGTGTGACGTCCTTAGGTTAGTTAGGTTTAAGTAGTTGTAAGTTCTAGGGGACTGATGACCTCAGAAGTTAAGTCCCATAGTGCTCAGAGCCATCTGAAACATTTGACCCACCCACCCACCCGACCCCCCCCCCCCCCCCCCCCCCACACACACACACACGTAGGTACTCAGGCACACACATAAGAAATGAGCAAATAACAAACTATACATAGACACCACACACACTACACAACAAAAGCAAAGGCTTAGCACATAACCGCAGGTAGCGACACTGAAAACGGTAAAAACAAGCATTCAGTACACAGTGGAAAGTGGGAGTGAAATGTTGAAATAAATGTGGTCGAACAACGCCGAGAGTTGGCATTTTGGCGTATACGTATCTCCAAGCTGACACACGTGGATTTACATCGCATGCAAATCTTCAATGACATCAGATGAAAATCTTACCTCGTGAAACGTATGCTACAAAACTTATTTCTAACCTAAAAGAGAAAAGAATATCAACATGAAACATAGTAAAGTATTTGTTGCTACTGTTTAACGCAATTTTTATTTATATATATGAAACAAACGTGTATTACAGGCCACTAAAGGTACTTCATAAATAAAAGAATTGAAATTATAATAGCAAAAAAAGAAACTGCCTTTCATTCAGTTTCAAAAAGGAAACACACCTCCATGAATTTTGAAGCAGCTTTGGAACGACGGGAAACGTATAAAATGACGATTTCATTTTCTTTTTCCCAGCAAAATTCAAGACATTTACCATAATATGGTACAGTGAAACTGTAGGTATCTCTTGTGTTTGGCAGCGTAACTTCTGTTCTAGAAAGCTGTTCGACTGCTAATAGATTCTCGCGTCACAACGCGTTTGTAAACTGCAGCAACTACGACTCTATCCTTTAGCACAACGTCAAAAGCTGAATTCGCGTCATTTTATTTAGCGTCCGCTGCTACGTTTCTCTCCAGTGTGCATGCTTAGAAAATAATTGAAGTACTTCCAAGATTAATTGCTTTAACCAGTGAAAGTAAGTGGCGGTAAAAGCTTACTGAAGGGCCCTGGAAGCTACTTCTGACGGCAACTCTGGGAAGGTAAAGCGGTCACTACGCTTCCGACTGTAAAATAAGGTAAAAATGAGAAAAAAAAGGTTTGTAAAGCTGCTTAGCTGGCCCGCTGAACCGAACAACTGCGGCTACACTCGCCCTGCGTGAAACCGGCGAACCGCTCTGCCCGTAGAACTGGTCTGTAGATGGAGGCTGTCCTCGGAGGCCCCTGCCAAGCATCTGATAAGAGCAGCACTGCCTGCGCCTCCAAACGGCCTTGCAAATAGCATTGCAAAGCGCAAATGGGTACATTCGTACGTATCTAAATGCGTATCGGCGCGTAAGTAGATCTGGTAGACATGTTATACGTTACATTGGGTGATCTTATTTGTCGAACGAAAGAGAAATGTAGCCGTTATTCCTTGCGTTTTCGGATGACCACAAAACCACTGCTTAGCAATGGATTGCACCGAATTTTTTGCAATAAATTGAAAAGAATGTTAACGACCCTCTGGACTTGTGTTGTTTATAGGGATATGAAGAACATTTGCAACACTATGTAAAAGTTCATAATGCTTTTATAAGTCTATTATCTTAAGTTGTGAATTGTATCTACAGTTTTATGCCATCTTCGGGTGTCATACATCTTTTGAATAGTACGAAGCGTCTTATGTATTTGAAAGGAGCCAGCTGGGAGATGAAGCTGTGACTCGAGGAAATATTTTGTGAGGAACACATATAACGTTCTTGTTGCAAATTTAAACAGAAACTGTGGTTATGACATCTACATCTATGTAAATCTGAAAAACATATTCAGTATGACGTATGTGGATTTAACAAAAAACTTGAGGTACCTAAGGTAGGGGTTCAGCAACTAGCTTCAGCAGTAAGTGACCATTTTGTTTTAATGCTTGTTCTCATTTATTCTTTAAGATGTGCATAAAATTCGTGAAGTTTGAATAAATGCACATAGTAGTATTGATAATCTAATCATGTGAGAAAGATTAAGGGTACATTTTGCAGTCCGATAGTATTGTGTTGTGTTCCGTGGATATATTGTAGAAGCTTTTCAAGACTATCATTCTTTTATACTTTTGGTACTGATTTGATGCTTTCATGTCTTTCATAATTTTTATAACTCCTTATATTTTACTTTTTCATCGCATAATTTCAGTTTTGCTGATGTATTTCCGTTTCAGCCGGAAACAAGATTGTACACTTGGAAAGAGGACGTCAATTTTAATCCGACGACGTTATATACCACCTGGCGGATAGTTGATGTGCTGAAAATAATTTAAACTTCGTCTACCAACAGATAGCGCATTGTAATAGCTACCAGAGTGCCGTTTGTGTCTACTCTTCAATATGAAGTGTTCACAACCGGAAGATTGAAGTCACGCCACAGAGAAGTTTCCTACAGCCAACTGAACAAGTTTTAAAAGTGTCAGATTATGGTCTTCCGAGAGGCGGGTTGGTTATTTCGAAGAACTGCCACACAAGTTGGACGCGCTGTGTCAGTTGTGCAACGAATCAGGTCACGTGAACATTCTTAAACCCGTAGACGAAGTTCTGGAGATCCACATAGTAGAGACGCGTGCCAGGTCCGCCAAATCCGTCAGGGGCAGATCGTACAGCTACCGCAGGACAGATAAGAGGGCTTGTGAACCCAGGTGTATCAACACGAACTGGTGCAAACCTGTTACTAGCAATGGGGATACGGACACACACACCCCTATCCCGTATTCCAAAGCATCGACACGCTCGGCTCGATTGGTGCAGTCAGAGAATTACTTGAATTACTTGGAAGCTTCTGCTCGCTCGCATGTAATGATCGTTATGCGCATACGACGTAGATCTGGTGAGCGCTGTCCAGTAGAGTTCATTCATCCAATACACACTTTGCCCCCCTCCAGGCCTTATGGACTGGGGTGCAACAAGGTACAACTCTCGTTCACCATTGGTCTTTCTGGAGGAGACGATAACTAGTGCTCGGTACATGCAGAATATTATCAGACCTATTCTTTTGCCGTTATTGGAATAGAAAAGTGATGTGTTGTTCGAACAAGAAAATGCTTCCCCATCTCGGCCATACATTGCTCTTGAAACTCAACGTGGACTGTGACACGTGCAACAGCTTAGCTTCTTTTGCCAGTAAGATCTTCTTACTTGTCTTCAATGGAGCATGTTTGCGTTACGAAGGGACGAGAAGCGACTCGTCTACAATCATCTATTACAACAGTACGTGAACAAGTCGAGTAGACGTGGCGTTAAGGTATCCTAGGACAGTATTTGCCATCTCTACGATTGACTGGATTCCAGAGTCAGCGACTGCGTTAGTGTCCTTGGAGGCTACACCCCTGGGTGTTTAAGCATGGGTAGATACCTGGAACCTCAGAACGGCTTGTGTTATTTATCCGTAAATATTATCATTTCATGTTCTCCACATGCTCTGTTGCAACAATAAATCTTGAGATGATTGGCAACCTCTACAAGTGCACAAATTTTTTTCGACAGTTTAGTTTATTTTCGAGCATATGTCTGCAAGAACAAATTTCACTTGTCGTAGGAGCTTTAGCTAAAGGGACTATTTGACACCATATTTGAACTGCTTCTTTCGCCTTTCATATGGTCCACCGCTCTTCATCTAACTTCAACCCCAAAATAGTTTTTAACAACTGTAGCTGGAACCATCCTACTCTACAGTGGCTGGTCGTAGAGTGCCATGAAGCTGGAAATGGCAGATGATTTAACTGGATTCATGTGAAGCAAGAATCAATTCGTTGTATTAAAGATATATTATGTAGGGATGGACTGCAGACTAGAATTTTGTGCATTTCGGTGGACGACGAATTGCAGCAATGTGACAGACAATAAAAAGTAGACGACAGGGAGAAAGTGACGACAAAACCATATCACGGAGCACGAATAGTCTATGATCATCCACATATTAATCACTTTGTGTGATTAGTGTTGAATTGGGAGGAGTGAGCAGGAACAAAAATCCAAAATCGATAACTTATTTAATTGAGAATAAGTTTGTTCTGATTTTTCTTAGCGTAATTCCATCAGCTCTATTTCACAGGGATAATAAGAAGGATTGAAGGTAACTGGGTTTGTAAGATGGGACTTTAGCGAGGTAAATTGGTGGAACTGGGCACAGCAGTCGTGGAACAATCTTACCATTGACTCAGTTGTTCGCGGTTAATTGGAAGGATCTGACAATGTAAATGAACATTCTGAAACTTTTCACAGGTCACTACAGGGAGTTATTTCCATGCTTTCGGTATGATGGTGATGCAAATTTAACACATCGTCATGAGTCGATGAGAATCCTTCAAATTTCCTAAAATTGTTGGACTGTACACCGGCACCATGTTTTCTTGTTACGGACATTGTAGTCACATGAGTGACATGTAATTTTAGCTCGCCTTACGGTTCCCTTATTTTGGGGCTCCCTTCCTGTTGTTTTGGTTCTAAATGAGAACGCAGGTGCGACATATAGTTTTGTCGTGATTTGTGCAGCTGTCGTCTCCTTAATTTTCGTCACAATCCTCTTCATTGATCACCCATCACGATCATCTGTCATACACAGTCTAATCTTTCGTGGTGGTGTCTGTTTGTCTTATATCGTGTCTCCCTACAACGACGCTCTGAGCGTGTTTTTTAGGGAATTGATTAGTTTGAACCTGGGACCTGTTGCTGGTAAGGAGACGCCAGACCACACATGACATGTAGAATTCAGAAGAATTCAGTAAGACTAGCGATGATATAATCAAATACTAAATGATCCAGCGTCAGCTCCACTGCACTCCCTGTAAAATAATCTTAATACTAACTAAATTTAGTGGAAAGGGTTCAAGGCTTTCCTATTTTTAGTTAGCTGGTAAAATAACGTCGAAAAAGCGGTTAAGTTTACCATTGGAGATTTTATTCTACTCACAAAACATCGTTTATAAATTGCACTATTGATAAAAGGAAATGTTTTAATACAGGAGGCTAAAAACCAACTGCGTTCATCAAAATGTGAACGAATATTCCCTGAATGGGTTTCCAAGTTCTACAAGCGATCGAAGGATGATCTATGCCATATCACATCTATAATCTAGGTTTAAATTAAGTTTCACAAAAGAGAAAACTATCAAAATTGTCTACAGCGACCCTCAATTATTTTAATTACTTATCTAACTTTTCGTAAATTACAGTGGCTGATGTGGCTTCTCAATAACTATATAACAGAAAAATCATCGCGTTTCAGATCTTTTCTTCAAGTGGCAAATGTGAACACCATGAGTTTTAATTAACTGTCGACACCAGTATTACGCAAAAAGGGGGTGTAACAGATGAGACTTCTGCAGTTCTGAGTAAAGCCTTATGCGCTCAAAAATGCGGCATCGCGTGCGTTCATTACCTTGTCGGTGTTTAGTCAGCGGCGGGGCAGCGGCGGGCAACCCAGCTCCGCTCACCTCGGCATCTCGGAAGCAACTGTCTCCTAACTTCTCCTTACTACAATTCACAGAAGTTGGTTTAAAAAATCTATCTGGTTGTGTTTTCATCTGACCAATCAGGGTCTCAATGTTAACCTTAAGCTCCGCCTACAAAAATTCTGTCTATCCAATGAGAAACGTTATACTTTTTGTGGTGGGGCAATGTTTTTAAAGTTTGCAACGTAACAGAGACGCGAAAAAGTCTCACGCTAAAATCTGCAGCTGGTGTGGTACTTTTAGCGTTATCGTGAGATCTATACTGTTTTTCTGGAGGGCTCTAGCTTTAAACATGGGCTGGGGGGGGGGGGGGGGTGGTCCTTGACGTAACATAGACGCGAAAAAGTCTCACGCTAAAACTTGCGGGTTGTGTGGTCTTAGCGGTAGGCTGGCGACGTGGTTGTCCGTCCATCCCTTATCGTAGGGCCTTCTAGCTTAACATGGTTCTGCTCTCAGCTTCTGTTCTCGTTTCTCCCCTCTGTACTGCGTCAGTCTCACGGTGGGAAGGTTCGACATGCATTTAGGCATTCTTGTGTTAGTCTGTGGTATTCCATTTGCTCACTCCTTACTTGTATTACTTTGGTTAATTTAATGTCACGATTTATTCGGAGCTATGTGACATACTACTGGATTTGCTTATCATGTCAGGGTTTGCATGGAAGGTGTTGGATTTGCCTGACACCTTACAACAGTGATGCGTGAAATTAAAGTATTAGGATTTTTTTTTTTTTAAATCGTAGAGGTAATGAGCATGGTGCCTTATTTCACTCCTGTCTACAGCTTTTGCATCGAAAGAATGACTCATGTGTGCACAGTGGCAGATGGCCTTAAGCGGGTTCAGTCGAGTACGTAGTTCTATTTTTCATCCACCAGAGTACAGTAATGCACACAGACATTCAAGAAGCAGGTCAAGAGGATGCTTTTGTGAATTGTTCTGTTTATTCCTTGAAGGCTTTTTTGTTTATTTATGTTTGTACAGTTTTGTGTACGTTTTTAGTAGTGTGAATGATGCGTGAATGTGGTCTAAAGTAAATATGTAGATCGTTGTTCTACTGATGAACGCTGTACGAACTAGTGCGAGAAAGTTTTAAGGTAGTGGGAATTTTGTATCATAATATGTTATGTACATTTATGGTAAAAGGAAAGTTAATTTGACTGCAAATGAAAATAGTTAATAACGTAAAGCAGAAACAAAATATCAGAATGTTAAATATTTATTCGGGAAAACGTACAGTTCGAAAGTGTGATATTTGTTGATTGGTTAGTCATGAAAAGCTCGGACTAACGTGGGAGAATAACGTTTCTCTATTGGCGTTGCAGAAAACTGACCAGTCAGAATGGAGTATTCTTCACACGTCTTTTCTCTTTTTCTCTTGCAGGCATACAATGCTTACAGTAGTACAAAAGGATCGGAGACCAGCGTATGAATAGCACGATCTTGTGTTGTTTTGAGCTCAAAATGAAGTTGTAGTATGGTGATGTTAGCTGTGCTACATGTTTCAAAGCGAGGTAATATCTATTCCAGTGTGTTTGTTTAGAAAGTACGGATTATTTGAGTAATTCTGTGTATGACAGAAGACATTACTTCAGCGTGGCCGACTGAGAAGATCGGTGACTGGAACTTGAGAGCATTAGACACCGAAAAAACTTAATGGTATGGCGAGCATTTTCATTTAAGGACAATTCGTGTTTAGCTGCTGTTCAGATTTCGGGAAATACGGTACCATAAATGTGCTAAGGTGAATGATGTGGTTTGTACATGACTGTGTTAAGATTAGCACGGGCTTGGCAGTGAAAGTGTACAATATGAAGGTTCAGAATACACTGAAGTTTGGCCAATGTTTCCACCTTTCATTCAAAATTAAGACGTTTTTCCGATTCTTGGAATAGTTGTGTGCATCCTGGAGCGAGCTGCAGTATGATAGGTTTCTACTCGGCTTTCCTACCAGCAATCTGCTGCAAAGAGTTCACAGGTAGGTGCTGATAATGGAAGTTTAACTGCGCAGCAGCAACATTTAAAAAAAAATTGAATTTCTTACTTTTCCAACTGGTCAAGTGTCATTTAATATCTCTCATTCTTACCTTCTTAATCTTAATTACAGATCTAGCGATAACACTAATGAAAGAAATATATTAATCGATCCATGCAGCTTTATTCCAGTTCTGCAGGTAGTGAGGTGTCTCTCCAGACATACATCGCAGATGAAAATGGATCCATTCATAACTAAATTAGATATCCCTCGAAAGACTAACATGTAAGCCACTTCCTATCTTGGGAAATTACAAGTATTCATGCGAAGTGATGACGCATTTTAAGCCCTGGTATTTATCCCCAGAAAGTGAGTTGGCCCCAAGGACAATACAATCTGATTATTTTCTCAACGACAGGTGGAAACGAGCTCACGCAAAGCACTAGAGGCGTGATGACAGTTTGGGGAGGGGGATGGGGGGAGGAGGGATAGGGATGAGTAGTGTAGTGGTGGGGGGTTGAGAGTTACTCGGAAGTGACACAATTGAACATCAAACACGTGCATGAAACGTTTACTCTATTACGACACAATGTGCAAGTGTAGTTATGGCGTATTATAGGTCCGATTCGTGCATGAGCAAATGTCTTTGCCAACTGCCTAATACCCAAAAATACCTAGCCTTTATGGTAATCCTCAATTACGTCGTCTCAGGGCTCGAATCTTTCGATGTAGCAGCATCAGTGACCTGTTATTTTGTTTTCTAAAAATTGTTTATCACACGAGAGCTTAACAGGGAATGTGTGTGCAATGTAATCCTGAATACAAGTTTGAGGGTAAGGAAGATGCATACTACTTCATGAAAGCACATGAAAATGCCAATGTGGATGCAAATTCAGGTGGCTGAAATTGATAATACAAAGAATAGACGTAAGCCAATATATGCACGAGATATAAGTGGAAAAGATGAGTCACATAGTTTTCCACTAGACAATCTATACAGTTTTGGCGAGAGTGGCGATAGTTACAAACAGAGTTAGAATAGTTAACACCCCTCCGAAATAAAATCTCAGATTCCGGAAAGAAACAGTATTAAAAATTATGAAATGGGCATAAAATGCTTTGCATATGTGGTGTCACCGCCAGACACCACACTTGCTAGGTGGTAGCCTTTAAATCGGCCGCGGTCCGGTAGTATACGCCGGACCCGCGTGTCACCACTATCAGTGATAGCAGACCGAGCGCGGTCACACGGCAGGTCTAGAGAGACTTCCTAGCACTCGCCCCAGTTGTACAGCCGACTTTGCTAGCGATAGTTCAATGACAAAATACGCTCTCATTTGCCGAGACGATAGTTAGCATAGCCTTCAGCTACGTTAATTGCTACGACCTAGCAAGGCGCCATTATCAGTTACTATTGATACTGTGAATCATGTAATGTCAAGAGCGACGTTCGTCATTAATGGATTAAAGTTAAGTATTCCACCAGCTACGTCCGTTGTTTCTAAATTCTAATTTCCTTGCCCTGTTCCAGACCTCACGCCAAACTGCTTGAGCTAAATCGCGTGCCTTTCGGCCACCTCTAGTAACACGGTGTTGGCTCTCCTGCCAAGTGTGGCTGCGATGCCGAATGTTAGGAGGGTATCGTCGGCGGACGGGGCCTCGGCTCCGCACGCCGAAGGCGATCATCGTAGCTCTACGTGTGATGTGGACGGGGGCTGGCTCCCGCACACAGTGGCACGAGTTCTTGATGTAAGGGGAGGGCCACTGACGTACCCTGGCTGTTTTCCGGTGGTACCCACCCCCTGCATCACCGGTGCGAGCGAACGCTGCGTCGCGGACGAGACACCTGTCTCGCACGCAAATGACGCGGTTACTAGCTGCACCGGTGCTACCGAGGCTGCTGCGGCCGCGGCTGAGAAGAGCTTGGCCTTACTGAAAGGTCTCATACGAGACAGTGGGCAAGCGAGCATGGACGTGGACGTGGACGTGGACGTGACCTCGAGTGGTCGGGAGGAGGTCACGCACACGCACCGCCGGGATGCGGACGCGACCGCAAGGAAGCGCACCGCCGCTGATAGAGCTGAGGTATCAGCAGAGAAACCGGCCGCCGCGAAGGGCAAGGCGCCTAGGACGCGCACTAAGAAGAAGGCGTCACAGGTGGGCACCAAGGCCGCCACCGGCGACCGCTGCTCCACCGATGACGGCTTCCAGGTGCCGAGCAGGAAGCACACTGCCAGGGCAGCAGAGCTCACACGAGCTCCCCCGGTAGCGACAACCAACAGGTATGCTACTGTCACGGACGCGCCGCAAGACGCGAGTGTCGAACAACCGGCTAGGCCAAAGACCTGTGCCCCTCCTCCCATCGTCGTCAGATGGACGGCTGATTTCAAAAGCTTTCAACAGCTCTTGAAAAGTAGGGTGCAGGGCAACTTTATTCTTAAAACCGCGGGCAGGGACACATATAAGGTCACTGTCAAAGATACAGAGGACTATGTGACTCTTATGAAAGTATTTGGGGAAATGGGCGTGCCCAACTATACTCACTCTACAGAGCCACTGAAACTGCTCAAGGTGGTTTTCCGCAGACTCCCATTCGAAACGGACCCGGACCACCTAAAAGAGGAGTTAGAGGAATTAGGTTACGGTGTCAGGGCTGTCTCTCGCATGAAGACGCCCGGAACAAACGAGCAGATGCCACTATTCCAGGTCATATTAGTGGATAATGCCGAAAACAGGAAAATATTTCAACTGACAACAGTTGCAAATATTCGTAATGTGCTTGTGGAACGTTTTCGCGGCAGGGGTAGGAGGGCACAGTGCTACCAGTGCCAAGGACTCAACCATGTCGCGAGATGGTGCAGTATGCCGGCCAGGTGTGTGAAATGTGCAGGCCCGCATCAGAGCCGTGACTGTAAACAGACACAGGACGTAAAACCTTAGTGCTGTAACTGTGAACAGGAGCATGTTGCCAGCTATCGTGGCTGTGCAACATTTAAGAAGGCGGACGCTAAACAGCGTGTCAACAATGCTGCGGCCAGACGGGTGACCCCTGGCCTTAGTTTTAGCCAAATCGCGAGGGGAAAGGCTGCGGCACTTGCCACTCAGGCAAAATCGGCAAGACCGCGTCAGGTTAGCGATGCTATCAAAACACGCCCGCGTACCGAGGTTGAAAATGTCAGCAAGCGGGCTGATGTGAGTGACGCTCGCCCCGTCGCAAAGGAAGTCGTTTCCGGGCGCGGACGGCAGAGAACAGAGAGAGAGCGGCTCGCGCCAGCCAATCAGAACGCAGCACAGCAGAGCGAAACGGAGCCGGCAGCTGTAACCGCCAACGGGAGCGGACGGCAGCCAGAGCAGCCGATCGCATCTGCAACCTCAGCAAGCCAGGAGACTCCTACAGATTTGCAAGCTGAGCTTTGCTCGCTTCTCAGAACTGTCAAGGAGATGCTAGTGCAATTACCGCAGCTCTTGATTGCTGCAGTGCAGACGGCTCTAGCAGCCGGCCACCAACAGGTTTCCATGCAAAACCATGAATAACACACCAGTTCATGGCTTGACAGTTTGCGCATGGAACGCAAACGGCATAAGAACTCAGGCTGGTGAGTTCCGCCAATTCCTGTATGACGAGGCAGTAGACATCTGTCTCGTCTGCGAAACACATCTAAAGCCAGGAGTCAACGTTCGTGCAGCAAACTACACCTGCTACCGAACAGATAGGTTAACGGCAGGGTGAGGTACTGCAGTATATGTCAAAACCTCTCTCAAGCACCATTTAGTACAAGTGCCTCAGCTTACTACGATTGAGGCCACTGCTGTAGCAGTACAAACTTCAGAGGGTCAGATCACTTTTGTGGCAGCCTACCGACCGCCCAGGGGACTCCTGAATCCCGCTGACTTCGCGACACTGATGACCCTTCGTGGGAAACTCTTTGTCACCGGAGACCTAAACGCGAAACATGCGAAGTGGCATTCAAGAGTCACTAATACCAGTGGACGACGCCTACTACGTGTAGTACGGCAGCACAATGGGATCGTGGTGGGCCCCTATGACCCAACCATCTATCCCCACAACAGAGGTCTAGCTGACGTACTCGATGTGGCGGTGGTGAGGGGTGTCGGACACCTCATTACTGCTACGACGCGGTGCGCACTATCATCGGATCATGTCCCCGTGGTTTTTGACATTGATCTCCAGGGAACAGAGCCACCACAATGGCGTAGACAGCTTCGCAGGGTGGTTTGGGAGCAGTATCGGGAAAGTATACTTGACGATCTCGATACTGTTCCTCACCCACGTGATGTAGGAGCAGATGAGATGATACGACGGCTCGCTGAGGTTGCGCTACAAACTGTAGGCGCAGCAACACCGAGGGGACCACGCAGGCCGCCTGAATGTTCGCGCCAGCTCCCTTCTGATATTCTGGAAGCCATACGCCACAAAAATATGGTTTTCCGAGAATGGCAAATCACGAGGCAAGCCGCCACTAAACGTCGCCTCAACCAGCTTAGACGTGAGATTAAAGTGGCGGTTGAAAACCATCGCAATAGAGAGTGGGCAGGGAGGGTGGCGATGCTCCGCCTTGATGATGACTCTGCCTGGCAGACGACAAAGAGGCTTCTTAGGAAAGGGCAGCGTATACCTCCGCTACAAGTTGGTGGGGAGGTGGTTTGCGAGCCAGACGCCAAGGCTAGCGCCCTGGCTCACACGTTCGCGGCCAACTTCACACCTGTAGCGGACATCATAGACGCAGCACATGTACAACTCGTGCACGAGCGTCTGCCTGTATTCCTGGCAGCAGAGGCAGCTTCAGAGGACGAGATAGCTGCTATCACTGAGGAGGAGGTTGAATACCAACTGCGAACCCTAAACACCAGGAAAGCCGGTGGCAGTGACAGAGTGGAGGCAGTTATGCTACGGCAGCTCCCCCCTCCTGCTATTCAGCCGCTCACCGAGCTATTCAACCATGTGCTGCGAACTGGGGACTACCCCTCTGTATGGAAACATGCAGAGGTAGTAGCCATCCCAAAGTCAGGGAAGGATGCAAGGCTGCCGCAAAACTACCGACCTATTAGCCTCCTTCCAGTAATGTCAATAACTCGCTGATCATGCTAGCCACCAAAACAATAACAATAGTTGGCAACACTACACACTGCAAACACACATATGTTGATCGCCAAATGGCAGTGACAGTGAAATGTGATGTGACAAATGGATAAACAACACATGATTCGTCTAACTGGAGCATGTAGACCAGCAAATACATCTCCAGAGACACATATATGTGTTAGCAGTGCTGGAAATCGTAAGTAAAATGCAAGATGCATCATTTTATGGAACTTGTGCTACAAAAGTTGCTTCTAACCCAAAAAACCGACAAAATGTAATATATCAACAGATTATATCTAGCAGATAATACGCTTATTGTATATATAAAATAGAAACATGTATTTCAGGCCACTGATGATGCTTCGCAAATAAATGAAGCGAAACGCGTATGGCAACAAACAAACTGCCTTCATTTAGTTGCATAGACGGCACATACCTCCACGAATGTCAAAGGTCTTTGAGCGTATTTATGTCCAACGACTTTTAGCTCATGTAAACCGCGAGTTGCTCATGCCTCCCGAACAGTTCGGTTTTCGGCAGGGGCATAGTACACAGCAACAGCTCTTGAGGTTAGTAGAAGATGCGATGGGTGCCCTGGAGCGCCGGGAGTATTTAGGGGCGATACTCCTTGACGTCTCCAGGGCCTTCGACAGCGTGTGGCATGAGGGCCTCCTATTCAAACTTTTTGAACTGGGGGTACCGACGCCACATGTGAAACTCATTGCATCCTACCTGCAAAATCGCACTTTTAGTGTCCGCGCCGGTGACGGAATATCCACTAATAGGCCTGTTCGTGCGGGAGTACCACAGGGATCCGTCCTTGGACCCCTGTTGTACACCCTGTACACGTCAGATGTACCTAGGACGCAGAGAGTGTCGCTAGCACTATATGCGGACGACACCGCCCTCTACGCACGATGTCTCAAGGTTAATATCCTTCGTCGTCGTCTACAAGAGGCGTGCGACGTATTGGGAGCTTGGGCAACAAAGTGGCGCCTGAAATTTAACGCCACAAAAAGCCAGGCAATTATTATTACACGTCGCCGGATACCAAGGGATCTTCAACCAGTGCAGATCATGGGAGGCCCCATCCCATGGTCTCGCACTGTTAAGTATCTGGGCGTGACTTTAGACCGACACCTCACATGGGAGCCACATGTCACAGAGGTTAGGGGCAGAGTCTTAGGACGCTTACGTGAACTCTACCCTGTACTGAATCCAAAGTCCACGCTTCCCACACACTGCGGCATTACGCTATATCTGGCACTGATCAGACCAGTACTGGAATACGCGGACGTAGTGTGAGGAAATGCCGCCGACTGCCATATCAAGCGGTTACAAGGCCTACAAGGTAAGGTCCTGCGCCTTGCCATGCACCTGCCGCGGGACTTCCCCACCAGGGACCTGCATGAAGTCACAGGGATCCCCATGATTAGGGTTCGATTCAAACTGCTGGCGCGGCAGTTCTATGAGCTGTCGTCCCAGTCAGACAATAGGTTAATAGCAAACCTGGGTACCCAGGAGCACAGGAGGGGGACCACACGATGGCCCGACATGCTTCGGCAGTGATCGCCAGCGGAAACACTCACGACCACTGTTAGAGCAAAATCAGATACACTACACACGCACACAACACTCATGTGACACATAGGACACACACAACACGTTAGGCCCTCAGAGACACAAGTACACTTAGGATAAGCAGGAATAACAATTGGGTTTAGCCTGTGAAACCACAGGGCACATAGGTTGTCCCTTAGGTTAAGAGTCGCTCGCTCGCTCGCTCTCCTGCCAACCACAACAGCATATATCATTGAAGTTTACTGATGCCTACTCCGGAGACGGAGTCTAATGGCCACGTGTTGTGTATCAACAGAATTTGAACAGGAACACAATAACCTGCCAGTGACATTTGAGTTCAAAAGTTCACGAAAATAGTAAGACATAATCCCTAAATAACTGATCGGTAAAGCAGGACTTGTGGCAAGTGGGATCTTACCAAGGTTCCAATACTTGTTGGTAAAATGCCCTTATATTCACACTAAGTAAAATGTCTGCAAGACTACTTGCTGTAACATACTACTCTGGACGACGATGAGAAGGAAATGCTTTGTCTCAAACGACGAAAATATAAACTTCCTCTCACGAAACGACGCTGAAAGAAAGTAAACTCTGCCCGTTCTTGTTTCTTTGTCTGAAGCCTGTCAAAGCCTTTAGGTCGTGCTAAGAGAGACCTACACGCTCTCGTTTGTGGCAACGACATCATGTGCCAACGAAAAGGAGAAGGGGAAAGAGGCGACTCAACATCTGTGATTAAAGTAAGTGACTTGTTGTGAACTTGGAGCAATCCAGCGATATGTGAAAGGAGCCTGTTTTAAGCGGCCGTTTTCAAACTCATTTCTTGAAATCAGTTTCCGTAAGTACAAAAAACCTATCTGCATTGTGTATTGGAAATTTTATGTGTTTCATCCTCTTTGACGAGCTGCTAATAAAACGATCTTATCTTCTTGGGACTGCCTTTGTTGCCTCTCCATGCACTTCAGCGGTTCCTTAAGAGCTCGTTTCGTTTTTTAAAGCGACTGTGTTCAAGGAGAGTGCCTTTCTTTCTGCGTTTTCCATTACATTTCTTATCGTCTCTTTTCTGTTTCAGTTAACAGGTTTTCTATTTCACGGCGACTATCAACGGTTTTCTGTTTCAGTCAGATGAGTACAATTTCACCGGTATTCGTTTTAGCGAAACGTGTGATATTTATACTTTATTACAGGGGATTTTAGCAGCTTCTTAAAGAAAACGTTTACAGTTCCAACGTGTATATCCTATTGCTTCGAAAATCGACGGAGCTAAATCAACAATCCTTCATCGTTTATTGACGGACTTTGGGATAGGATTTACACAAAGGAAGAAAGCTAAACAACATTTCAGGTGATACTATCTTTCTATTATTCCCACACCGTTAACTAGTGATTCCCTTCTTACCTCCTTATACTCACAAGTGGTGTAAAACAAATACCGGTGTTATGATCTTCTATGTAGACTCTTAGCTACTGTCAGACAAGTGGAATTCTTACATTCCGCTTCGTACTATTTATATTGTGGTATTGCAGGAGAGCAGCGGTATTCAAACTAGGATGCGCATACCCGCAGGAGTACGCGAAACTTTTTATGTGGTACGTAAAATCGAAAATACGCATGTAGCCAGTATAATGTATTCCTGAATGATCGCAAATAACGAAGAATATTTCAGCTCAGAGATAGCCCTCTATCCAAGAATCCATTTTAGTTACTCTACCGGTGTACCCAACAATGATATTTATTACTGCCCTTGCTAATAATTTGTATTGCTTCAAATGCTGATAACAATGTCTGCGAATGTACGTTACTGACTGATTTATAATGTTTCAATACTTAGTTTATTTTCGGGACACATATCAAGTTCCTTTTCTTCACTCAAAGCCTCACGTGAAATGATTTTCAGATTACCACAGTTGAATTTCCTTTTATTACTGTTGTAATGGAACACATACTTTAACTTTTGTTTTAAGATGGACGAATTCGTTGTCTAAGTCCGCCTGCTTAGCTGGGTGGTAACCCGTTCGCCTCCCATGCAAGCGGGCCCGCGTTCGATTCCTCGATCGAGTAGGAGATTTTCTCCGCTCGTGGACTGGGTGTTGTGTTGTCCTCATCATCCTTTCATCTTCATCACCGGCACGCGAGTTGCCCAATGTGGCGTCGACTGTAATAAGACTCGCACTTAGCACTTCCTCGGATGGTGCAACTCGGTCAACGATGCCATACCTTCATTTCCGTTTCGCTACAAGAGGAAAAAGTAAAATCCACAGTGCAAGCAATGGTGGCGATAGTGTTGAACCAACGCCAGTGAAAAGTACCACAGGACATAGGCGGAAACAGTGTTTAAGTCGAATCCTCTACGAGCAAGTCGAAAAATCTGAGAGATGTGAGTTACAAGTATTGAAATTAAGCCTACATTAAATGTGGATTCATATGAAATATATGTGATCCATACGGGATTATTTGCAACCAAACGCTCTAATTTTATGAAATCATGCCTACATCTCTGACACTTAGTAACCAATCATGGCGACTATAAAGACAAGTCAGTGGAGTTTTTCTTAGAGAAAGCAAAAAATTTATGTAAAAGTTCGAACATAATACACAATTTAAAAAATATTGCGTTGGATGCATCGTATGAGACAGAGCTGCTAAATTTAAAAAAAGTTCTTGGTTATTTGCTTATAGTGGATAAAGTATTACTCAAAAAATTAATTCGTTGGTGGTTTGATTATAGAAAATAGGGTATGACTCAGAAACACCACTACAGTAGTATAAAAAACCCGAATTATGATACAACTGTGGGGCGTAGAATTCATTTTTGCAAATAGTAGAAACGTTAAAACGAACAAAGGATTTGCTGTTCAAATCGTTGACTCGGTGGGTGTGCTTGATGATCTGCCAACACTGCGTTATCCACAGAGAAAATTAGGTAATGAAAAAAAACCTCGTGATTTACACAAAACAATGTTTATTTCTATAAAAGGAAATATTGTTACATGCTCTGATCTTTCTAAAAAATGTGTGAGTACATGGGGTCTACACATCTTTGTTTTTGTGCTCCAGGGAGGGTATTACCGTCTTAATATTGCCCGTAGAGGTTTGTAAATAATCGGTGTCCAGTTTTTAAAAAAGTTTCCACATGCTTAGAAAGACGATAATAAACAAGAATGGATTACAAATTCGTTTTGCACACCCGCCACCAACTCGTCTAGTATTCCCGTAAAATTAGAAGAAAGTCTTTGGAAAAGTCCGTTGACAGATCACTGAAAATAAAAGTCGAAAGCCTGTCATTTTGTGATTTCTGGTTCTGTGCACATAAAGAGCACACTGAACGTAGTCACATTGCCATTATGGACTTCCTTCCATTCCTATCCACTTCTTTGAGTGCGCAAAGAAATCGTTTGAATTCAGAACCACCACTGATACTCGCATTACGGAAGTTCCAGCTATGAACATGTCATGTCAGAAAATTATACAAATTCAAATATTTTTTGTATGTGTGCCATATATAAAAAGTTTCTGCTATTAATTTACACATTTGCAGCAT
This sequence comes from Schistocerca gregaria, assembly GCF_023897955.1. Taxonomy (NCBI): domain Eukaryota; kingdom Metazoa; phylum Arthropoda; class Insecta; order Orthoptera; family Acrididae; genus Schistocerca; species Schistocerca gregaria. Next base: position 949,342,098 of record NC_064920.1, read on the forward strand.
AAAATTCTTTTTGTAAAATAGTGTTTAATAAGTTCTAAATTTCTAATTTAATCTAGATTTGTCTATAAAACGAGCTGAGAATTACTCTAGGGCTAATTCTAAGGCCTAGGTCTAGGAGTACAGGCAGTAATGGAAAATTGTCTTTTTGGAGTATGTGGAGAAAAAGGTTGAGTACCGCTGCTGTAGAGGACAGTGGAAATGTATTGTCATCCTTCACATTCTCTGTCTTATCGAGTTATCCATTTACAATGTTTCACAGCATATAGCTCCCGAATATGGACCAGCGTTCTGACAGGATTGAAGACTTCTTACTTAATATAACTCAGTAGATTGCTCGTTTCAGGAAAGAAAGAAACAGAATTTTTTCTGGTCACTATATGTATAAATGATGAGGTGAATAACGTCGGAATTTCCATCGGACTACAGACAGAAGGATGGTTATGACCAGAGACTGCTATCAAATACTATGTGTACTCCATCGGTTTCTAAGTGTGTACCATTCTCACTAGTATCATAGCTTCACTCATCCACGTAACAGAAACATTCTAAATCTTTTCTAATGCTGCTATCTGCCTGAGGAAAAATGTTGCCCTAACGCTCATATGATACAATGCGTTTAAGAAAAAATTGATATCCGTAGTTTAAACAAACTCATATCGTCTCGGAAAAAAATTAACATTTCAGTCATTATGTGAAGCATTTCCCATTTCCTTTTCAATGCATGTTTACCTGCATTTCCTTTGTTGCTGTCTGATCTCTTCACTCATGATCATTAATGCTTAGAACCAAAGTTTAAAAGTGACACCCTGTAAATTATTTCTACTAATTGACTTTTTACAGACATGTGGCCCATTGTTCATAACCTTAATTCTGCACCACCATTAGTATCTTCCCTCCTTTCTCATACGTGCCTGAGTTTCATACAAGGAGAGGCAGATGGCGTAGTGAGGGGAGAAGGGCGGGAGGAGGAGGGGGGAGAGGGCGATGGGAGAGGATGGGAGTTGGCGCGCGCGCACACACACAAACACACAAACGCGAGCGCGCGCGCACTCTCTAACACATTTTCCTCTCACTATCACAGCCCTGTACTTTACCACCATAAAAAATGAGACCGGCAATCTGTATGTATCTCAGATGGCCATCTTGTTCTCTCTAACCCACTAGACACCAAAACCCGACTGTTCTTTGACCTCTGTACATACTTAGTTCAAGGCACAAACGACCCTCAAACTGTGTCACAATATTATTTCCACGTTTCACATTAAGGCGCATACTGACATTCATATTCTTCAAGACTGGTGTACTCCTCAATGTGTTCTATCGGTTAAACAGTGAATTTTCGTAATACGCAAGTATAAACACAGAAACGATAATGCTTCACCTCACCAAACACTATTTAAGGGAGGGCGAGGAGGGCGGGTGGGGGGGGGGGGGGGAGATGACGCGCATCGCATACTACGAAAGAACAATACGATAATACTATTGACTGGCTGATACAGTTTAATATTACTTTCAATCCCAGGCATAGCTGAGGTTATGTTATGAGACTTTATTGAAAGGTTTTATGTTTGCTATACTGGGTGAAAGTTGTGACGAAACTCGTATTTACATGTAAGCATGACTTGTGGTTGTCATGGTGAGGAAAGGTACGACATTCATGAATAGCAACTGTGTATCAGCACTCTCTAACATTCTTTATCAGAATCAGTGTGCGCTGATATGAAACTTCTTACCGGATTAAAACTGTGTGCCGGACCGAGACTCGAACTCGGGACCGAGCTCGAGTCTAGGTCCGGCACACAGTTTTAATCTGCCAGGAGTTTCATTGCAAGAGTTAATTATAAGATAATATCTATGATAAGTGTATCTGCAAACATGACTTTTCTGTTTATTCCGGCACAACAAAGCAAAGATAACACGTTTTAGACAGGTATTTAATGCAATGTATCTCTTAATCTGCATTTTTTCGTAATACACAAGTATAACTATAAAAGCACCGACTATAACTTGTTAGCTATGTAAACACTTAAGTTTGCATGGTGGCTACTCGGTTTGCTGCTGACAGTCAGTCACAGAATATGATTTGTCACATTACAAAAAAATTTACAGTATCAGCGGGCAAACTCATAACGCTGAGTTTACGCTCATTAAATACAGACTTCATTAATGTCGTAGTTCCCCAAGACGCTGAGAGTTAAACTTGAAGCTGAATGAAAAAACTTTCAGGAACAAAGTTGTTTAAGTCTGACGTGTAGTCGTTTGTGAAAGTTGAATGGAAATATATTTGCGAGTCCAGAATGACAGAGTCCCCATTGTCTTTGGCAAGGAGGCTACAAACACTGTCCACAGCTGATGGCTACCGAGGTCGCAAAGTCAGAATGAATAGCAGCGACATCATGGAGGCGGCTTCTGAGTTGAATATCCTGAACGATGGAATCGTAACGGAATCAGTGCCTGGCCCAGGAACCTCACTCTGAATGGATTGGTCTGGTCCTGCCCGAGCTCTGTGCTAGATGTTAATCCGTGTCACGATACAGCCTGATATATTTTCGATCATGTGTCTTGTGGAAGAGAATAGGTCAGAGCAGCCCACAGACTGTAACGCGCTTGTATCACAACCTAGTGCCATAGCCGTCTGTTTTCCAGAAAATTGTTCCTTGTGCCTTAGGCAACTTCGAACAGATGTGATGTTAGTTGCTGACACTGCAGGCATGAAACCTCAGTACATCAATTACCAATATCTCTGTTCACTCCTGGGCTTGTCATCTTGGCGCATATTTAAAATATGCAACGCCTAACAGGAGGTAGAATAAAAGCCAGAATATTTATTGAGAATACAAAGGCGACGCCGCAGGACGCGTGTTGGCCGGAAAAGTGACGTAGACTCAAGGTATCAAGTGAGGCCACAAGGCGAAGCGCGAGGCACATCTCAGCCGTTGGTGGTGGCCTTACATGTATCATACAAGAGCCGGAAGGGCGGTGGCCAGACGCCAACGTGGCAGTTGTCGATGCTGCCGATAAAGGCGGTAGCGGCGGCGCTCGCAGAGAGAGTTCAGTTCAGAAAGCGGTCCAGGAGGGACCTCTGTGCTTATCAGGTCCGGGCATGGACTTGCATAGTGTTGCTTTGGCACTGTTTGCGTCTCTGAATTAGCCGCTTACCCCCCTCCATGGATGTAGGACAATAAGGAATAATGTAAATTCATAGAAGTCACTTATTCAGTCTTTCTCCAACGAGCAATTTAAAGTTTTAGTTATCCGAGTCTTGCCTATTTGTTCGTATATTTCCCACTGAGTTCCATACCTGCTTCAAAATATCCTGTTAGTCTTTTCCACGTAGCTACCTGAACGGACCATCCTCCCCTTCCTTATCTCATCAAGCGTCTAGACCTCTCGCTGGACTCGACAATCTGACATAAATTTGTTATGTATCGTTATTGTACAAATGGGGCTGACCCATGCTAAATTGTATATTCCAGTTTTGTTATGGTTATTCACAATCACACAACTGTTTCCTTGGTAGTCTTCTTACACACAGAAGGCGTGGCTCGTTCTTAGGTAATCAAACATCTGTTTATTGTTAAGAATTCCAGTAAAATCTTGTGTTATATCCACAGTCTTAAGATAATAGTGGTCTAAATCCCAGGTAGCTCATCCACTAAAACAGCCATTTTAGTGTCAGTTATAGAAACAGAGTTTTTATATTTCTGCAAAATGGTTTCCACTGCTTCCTTGCCTATTATTTCCATCATTGTTCCTGCTGTCGCGTTCTCTTTCATGTGTTACGGTAGTTTGGCCTCAGCACTGTCTCTCATTGAAATGTATTTGCCCCTTTTATAACAGATCTCGGCAGTCACAGGCCTTAACCACCTCGATTTTGTCACAAATAAATTCTGTAATCAGCACAGGCACATGTACGTTTTTTTCCAAGCAGCGTTTGTGGTACCAAAGTTAGTAACAACTGCGTCTAGGTTGTCCAAAAGTATCGTGTTACCGCACTTCGGCGTCCTAAATTTAGACGGCTGCTGAGTTCTGCTCCTCAGGTGTCACCTGTAAGCCAGTGGCGCAATGTTGAATCCGGATTATGTTCAAATTGTTCAAATGGCTCTGAGCACTATGGGACTTAACATCTGAGGTCATCAGTCCCCTAGAACGTAGAACTACTTAAACCTAACTAACCTAAGGACATCACACACATCCATGTCCGAGGCAGGATTCGAACCTGCGACCGTAGCAGTTCTGGACTTTTTTTTCGCGCCTAGAACCGCTCGGCCACCGCAGCCGGCCCCGGATTATGTGATGCGGAACTAATGGGTACCACACAAGGGGCAGCACACAGCAGCCTTCTAAATTTCGGAGACACACTTTCTTAATTGTCTCAAAAACGGCATGTTTACAGATCTTTACACTATCACATACTTTCAGCCGGATTTCGCTATTGCCTACGAAAGGTAACTCACAGCACCAAAAATGGCGAAAGATCATTTGTAGAGGATCAAAATTTGATTCAGTGACTACTAGTCGAGAAACGTCATGAGCATATGTAACGTGTAGTTCGCAGGTAAACAGAAACCCATGTTAGTGTTTGCTTAAACCCTTGGTGATCAATCGCTGGAAACAATCAGAAGAGAACAATGTCTATTTGTGTGCATCCACAGTGATATGAAGTGAAACGACCAAATAAAATGTTGTGGGGAAGAGCTGGAAAAATCGTTAGCAAATGAAATTCATTTACGAAGGAGGAAGCGTATACACAATGTGATCAAAAGTATCTTAACGCCTGCAAAAACATACGTTTTTCATATATAAGGTGCATTTTACTGCCACCTACTGACAGGTACTCCATGTCAGCGAACTCAGTAGCCATTAGACATCGTGGGAGAGCAGAATGGGATCCTCTGCAAAACTCACGGTCTTCGAAAGTGGTCAGGTGATTCAATGGCAGTTGTTTCGTACTTCTGTACGCGAGATTTCCACCATCAAAAACATCCCTAGGTCCACAGTTTGCGATGTGATAGTGAAGTGGAAACGTGAAAGGACACGTGCAGCACAAAAGCGTACAGATCGCCTTTGTCTGTTGACTGACAGAGACCGACGAGAGCTGAAGAGGGTCGTAATGTGTAATAGGCAGGCATCTATCCAGACCATCACACAGGAATTCCAAACTACATCAGGAACACTGCAGTTACTACGGCAGTTAGGCAGGAGGTGAGAAAACTTGGATTTCATGGTCACGCTGGTAAATGCAAAACGACCCCTCACTTGGTGTAAGGAGCGTAAACATAGGACGACTGAACAGAGGAAAAATGTTGTATGGAGTGACGAATCACGGTAAAAAATTTGGAGCTATCCGATGGCAGTGTGAGAGTATGGCAAATAACCGGTGAACTTCATCTGCCAGCGTGTGTAATGCCAACAGTAAAATTAGGAGGCGGTGGTGTTAAGGTGTGGTCGTATTTTTCATGGGCTTGCATCCCTAGTTGTTTTGCGTGGCCCTATCACAGCACAGGCCTACATTGATGTTTTAAGCACATTCTTGCTTCCCACTGTTGAAGAGCAATTTGGGGATGGTGATTACATCTTTCAATACGAACGGGCACCTGTTCAAAATGCACGGCCTGTGGCGGACTGTGTAAGCATGTATCGAGTAGCGCTGATATCGGTTATGATGACAGCTCTATGGTCGCTTCTTTTTTTTTCGCGCCAGAACGAGCAAGGGAGTCACGTGGAGGTGTTTAACCGTGTGCTTGGTGTGAAGGAACCGGGCTAATAGAACAAGTAAGTTTTGTGAGTATATTGGTGTTTGATGCTGTGTAATCATTCATGTACCTCACGAGACGTAATCCGCGGTTCGCGAGTCAAAACTACGAGAACAATAGCGAGAACATGATTAGATGCCGCGAGCATTTGATCCGCGCCGGTAAATGAAACTTAGATTACCTATATTGCCACGAACGCCGCATCTGGATTTCAGCGTGGGATGATGTAGTGTGGTTTGGTGTTACTGTATGTATAAACATATTTGTTACTTTGTGAAGCGTGTAACAGTGCAGCCCTGTGTAGTGCAAGTGTTTAAAAATACGTCAATGGATTATACTAGGTTGAAACTTAAACTTTGGTAATTGGTACTTCTTTATTCCCCATGTTAGCTACAATTTATTTCAGCAAGACTCAAGCTGCTGCTCCTAGACTGCAAGGGAAGACGCGAATGACGATACGATTTAAGAGGTGAGTGGTTAGGAATACCAAATACAAACATAAAATGGCGACTGCGTTTTTAGACTTGAAATTTTCGGATAGGAGCGCCGATCGCAGTGACTGAAAATTAATTTAATATTCAATTGGTACTGAACACACGTGCTTTTGTGTGTAATGAACAAAAACGGGAATGCGCAGTGATACCATCATATGACAGTATTACGGCAGTGCAGTGCAAAGAACTTGAGGTCAGAGAAGTGGCAATGAACTACATCAACTTTCCATGACAGTCGTCAAATAAGTGACCATCGTGGCAGTCAGTAATACTGCATCTAGCAGTACCACAGTGAGCTGACGTGTGAACAACTGAGCGTCGTGAACTGTACTATATCCCTACCACCGACTTAAGCTGGACGTTGACAAGTGAAGGTTTAGCCGTTCAGTTGTCGGCCTTACTGCAGCGCCTCTGAAGAGCTGACGTCAACACAGCAGAGCAACGTGGGCCGTGTTGTAACCTCACCACTGATGCAAATAACGGGAGGTATGCAATTCAATCATCGTTCGCGGGGTGGCGCTACGAAAGAGTTTACGCACAAAAGAGTATCACTAGTTCCAGCGGACTAAGCGTCGGAGATCATAGCGGTTCAGCGTGGTCTCGCACTGAGGCGTGGAGATCGACATAACGGAGCGTCGCGCGCTGCATTGCTTCGCTTCATCTTGGCCGTGGGGAATAGCAGCAGCGCTGACAACATCCAGCAACATGCAGCAGATACTTAATAATATCAGGCGTAAGTATCGTTTTGTGTGCGTAGCGAAACTAACAACAGTAACATACCCAGTAATAAGGATATGATTGAATTCGACTGAATTGTTGCCTGTAAATCGTATATTTCCCATAAGGAAAATTATTTATACCTGTGGTCACGCTCAAATAGATCTGAATTCGATTGTTTGTAATATAACTGTTTAACATATTAACGTTTCAAGGACTGCTTACACAGCTGCTATACATTTACTATTTGTTAATGAGTTTGGTGTTAAGTTTGGCATTACGAACATAGGTGCTACTGAGTTGTGTTATTGTTATATGCTTGAATGGGCTCTGTCAGATAACTTAGAGTTACGAAACTTACCAATTTGTTTTACAGAAGTAGCAAGGGAGGTATATGTCAGTATGGATGGCATCTCAAGGATGTTTAATGAGGAAATTCTGAAGGATAATGTAAAGGGGATAAAGCTGAAAATAGATGACAATGACATGTTAAGTGATTCTGATACCGTGATGTCACTTAAATCTGAACCTGAGGAAGTAGAAGTGAAGAAGGTAAAGATGGAAGTGGTAAATGATGGGGTGTTAAATGACTCTGGTTTACCAGCATCACTGTATAGTGAAAATGAGATATCAGAGAATCAGGCATCAGTTGATTGTAGTTTTGCTGATGCTACCATCGCAGATGATGTAGGGAATTCTAGTGCAGATCTGTTTTAAGATTCAGATGCAGCCAAACGATAACAAGAAGTTCAAAATTTAAACTTGTGTGGCCTATTGCTAGAGCTTTTGGTGTCTAGTAAGAACATTGAGGCATCTAATAAACAAACAAATGAGCAAATTAAGCAACTTAAGGCATCCAATGAGCAGATTAAGAAAGAGGTGGAACAGAGTAATAAAAACTCAAAGGTCCCTGGTAGAGGGGTCAAATGGGTCCGAGAAAATTTCAATGCAGAATTGAAAGGGTCTCATAATAAACTCCAGAAGCAAGATGAAAAGCTGAAACAAGTGACAGATGAACTTAGAGATGAAATACGTAAGACAGAGGAGCAATCCAAAAGGTGAATAAATGAAGAATCGGCAATTGCCAATATACAAAGGGAAGAAACGGAGGAATGGCTTAAGAAGATTACTAATCAGATGACTGATATTAAGAAGGAGGCAAGAAAGCAGATGAACTACGTGAAAAAGCTGGATGAAAACGTTTCACAGTTGGAGATGGAACAAAAGCGATGTGTGAAGCGAGTAAATATTGTAAGTGCTGACATAGGAACCATGAACCAAGAGGTAGCGAACAGGAGGAAGCCAAGATTAGAGCTCTATTACATGATAGTGTTGTAACTAACAACAATTTTGCAGGAGTGCAAAACGTTATGGAGACTTCCAAAAAATGCAGTCCTAATGGGAATTTGCATCCACGTGTTTTCTTGGATCAGTTCGAGGATGTGTTACCAGTACTGTGGGATGACCGCAGAAAAATTAGATTTGTGGTATCATATATGGAAGCAGAAGCAGGCACATGGGGATTAAGAGTTGGGTGAGAATGTGAGACATATAGAAGTTTTAGGAAGGCATTCCTAAATCAATGTTGGACAGCAAGGAAACAGAACGAGGTTCGGAATGAATTCTATCAGCATAGAAGGTATAGTTATGAAGATGACAGAGGTTTAAAGACGTTTTTCCACAAACTATATGATGAAAACGTACCTGGATGAACCAATATGCAAAGAGACATTAGTGTTGTCGATCATTAGTAAGATGCCTACAACAACACAGGAGAAGCTACTGGCTACATCAAGAAATGATCTAGATACAATTAAGCTAGCACTGGAACAGCAGGACAACTTGGAAGAAAGAAATAATGAAGTGGAATCTGAACGAAGACAGCCAAGAATTCTTGATGGAGCCAACAGGGACAGACCAGTAAATGACAAACGACATGATGATCAACGATGGTACAATAATTATCAAGGATCACATGGGCAGGATCACGTGGGCAGGATCACATGGGCACGGATTCAGAGGAAGACATAGTCACCACAGAGGTAGAGATGGTGGTGATACATTCTACAGTGATAGGTATCAGAGAACAGGGTTCAGTGAACAGACTAAGCCAGAACAAAATAATGAACCATGAGGAGAGGAAAACTAGTGTGATTCCTGATGAGATCCAGTCAGGAATCCCAGAAACACGACCACAGCCTCAGACAACAGTTCAGAACAATTAACTGAGAGCGACAGTGTAAGGAGAACTGGAGTTAAACGTGAAGAGGATGTAATGGAGCAGGTAGTTAACATCAACGCAGAATGGCAGATAATGCAATAGGTATTGAAGGAATATGCACGATGGCTCATGTAATTTATGTGCAGGTCACTAATATTCAAAATGGAGAAGTAGAGGAGACTAAATGCAAAGTAAAAGATCCGCAACAGTTAAAGGGAGATGATGTTCTAAGTAGTGGTGTGTTGACAGGTAGAGAATCTTGTTTGTTAAAATGTATGATGGTCAGGTACACAGAGAGGAAGAGTATGATGCTATAAAGACGAGAAGAGACAGATAAATATGTGCCCAAGAGAGTAAGCGTGAGGATTTTGATGAAATTGTTAATTGTGAGGAAGATAGCACTACAAAAGGGTTGTGTGCTGCCAATGAAAATTGGTCGCTTCTTTTTCTTCGCGCCAGAACGAGTGAGGGAGTCACGTAGAGGTGTTTACCCGTGTGCTTGGTGTGAAAATGTTAAGGAATAAGGCTAAGAGAACAAGTAAATTTTGTGACTATAAAGGTGTTTGATGGTGTGTAATCATTCGTGTATTTCACGAGACATTATCCGCGGTTCGAGAAGTCAGAAACCACGATAATAATCGCGAAAACACGATTAGATGCCGCGAGCATCTCATCCGCGCCTGTAAATGAAACATGGGTTACCTATATAGCCACGAACGCCGCTTCTGCAGAGCAGTTTGGTATGATGTATTGTGGTCTAGTGTTACTGTATGTATCAGTGAATCAACATGTTTGTTGCTTTGTGAAGCGTATAACAGTGCAGACCTGTGTACTGCAACTGTTAAAAAATACATCAGTAGATTATACTAGGCTGAAACTTAAATTTCGGTAATTGGCACTCCTTTATTCGCCTTGTTAATAATCATTTATTACAGCAATACTCAAGCTCTTGCTTCTAGAGTGCAGGGGGAGAAGCGAATGACTATCGAATTTACGAGGTGAGTGGGTAGGAATACGAAATACAGACTAAACAATAACCCCACCGTTTGCCATTCGCTTACAAGTGGTTACACGTCAATAACATCCCCGCAATGGGCATGCTTGAACAGTGTCCTGACCTGCATCCTATAGAACACCTTTGTTTTGTAACGACAACTTCGTGCCTGGCCTCACCGACCGACATCAGTACTTCTCCTCAGTGCAGCACTCCTGTGAACAATGGGCTGACACTCCTCAAGAATCCTTCAAGCACCTGATTGAACATATGCCTGCGAAGGTGGTTCAAAATGGCTCTACGCACTATGGCACATAATATCTGAGGTCATCAGTCCCCTAGACTAGACACATCCGTGCCCAAGGCAGGATTCGAACCTGCGACCGTAGCAGCAGCGCGGTTCCGGACAGAAGCGCCTAGAACCGCTTGGCCATGCGAGAGTGGAAGCTGTCATCAAGGCTACGGGTGGGTCAACACCATATTGAATTCCAGCATTACCGATGGTGGGAACCGCTCGGCCATGCAACAGCGGAAGCTGTGATCAAGGCTAAGCGTTGGTTAACACTATATTGAATTCCAGTATTACCAATCGTGGCCGCCACGAACTTTTAAGTCATTTTCAGTCAGGTGTCCGGATACTTTTGCTCCATAGTGTAGAAGCCATAAAGTCTTGACTATTGGCACTTACTTTATAAACTTCACCAAGTGTAATTAAGGGCAGTGAGGCAATTCAAAGGAAATCTTGTCATACCGTTTTGGTTTGTATAGCCACTATGATATGAACTAATTCCAATACAGACGGTTAACAGTATTCTTCATCTTTACCTCTCTCTGTATCTGTCTGTCTCTCTTTCTCTCTCTCTCTCTCTCTCTCTCTCTCTCTCTCTCTCTCTCTCTCTCTCTCACACACACACACACACACACACACACACACACACACAAGGAATTTTGGATTATTGTGTAGTCAGTGAATACTGCAAAATAGTGCGTCTTGTAATGCCATATGGCACCAGTGCGTCCAATGCGTACTGATATCTGTCTAACCTACATTTAGTACCTGAAATAGTACAGTTAGCTATTTGGTTTATTACATGAAATCATTAATAAGTTTTGGAATAACATCGTAACAGTAAAAACGACTGCAATTTCTGTATAAGCATGCAAAGGAAAATTGTAATGATTGCAGTAGAGAATTATTACTAGTTGCAATGGTCTTTGTTCAAGACGTGCTCCAGTTGTGCAAGCACCACTGGAAGCCGTTATGATGAACATAAGTATTTGAAGAACTGGGCTGGAAATATTTACTCGCAATAGGTGTAATGACAATAAGCATTGGCCTGCCGAAGCAGAAGCGGATAGTCGGAATTACTGCCCCAGCCCTTAAATAAGGAGAGATGCTCATATTTCCGTGGGTAAAAGACGGCTGCTATGAACACCTCCATAACTGCAGACTGCTCATTTCCGCTTCCCGTAATTGCTCATCAGAGCTAAGTTCGCTCGACCTACTATATAGAGTAAAATTTAACACGAGACTAAAGTCTCGTGAAATTTACTTATGCACCTTCACTGTTTAATTGTCCGTACTCACCGTTCGTCTCCCTCTATTCCTAGATTTATGTGTTCACTTTATCCAACTCTTATAAAATTGCAGTGCAGGAGCAGCAGCTTGAGTGTTGCTATAATAAATGATAACTAATATGGGGAATAAAGGAGTGCCATTAAACTTTTAAAAAATTGACGTCGCTCAACATGTTGGTTTGATCACTGCCGTTATTCGCTAGACAACGTCCTGTGTTATATCCTGGCCTTCCTCCAACCTTCTACTGATTTACGCAGTCAGTTATGGAGCAACCTACTGTTTATCGTGGATTTCGATCCACGGCGCAATTTGTCATTTTTCACTTTAGAAAATAATTGACTGAAGTGCAAGAAGTCATAACTGATAGGGAAATCCTAAAACGAATGCTGCAATGAACCCTGCAACTCTGGATTTGTCATCCTTTAAACACTGAAGCATAATAACAATAATAAGGATAAAAATAATCATATGGAAATTGAAGCTTTTTCATTGACGAAATTTTCTAATAAGAGTAATTATAGTAATAATGAATTAGTTCATGTTGACTCAGTACGAATCATTATATGAAGTGTAATTCTTATTGGCGTTTTTCACTGATTCAGCTTTTGGAAAATTTTTACTTTTGATTTAACTGACACTTTGCATTACGGTGACAAATTGGGTAACATATATTGAGACAGCACTTATCTTAAATTTCGTTAGAAAAACATACTTTTGGGTATGTGGACTATGTGTGCTGACAATGAAGCCTCGGCGAATGTGTACTTCTGTTTCAGTTTCTGGTCCTCTGATCCGTTTAATGAGCTACTTCCGCTGCCCATGTCCTGTATTTGGCCCAGCGGGTATATGTTTAGGTTGATACAAGCGGAAGCTGCGTTATGACTTGTCAACAGTGTTGAAATTCTGTTGCTGACTAGCACGGCCTGCAGCCCTCCAGATGGCACATGATGTAATGTGAAGGTGTACTGCCTGCGTGGCTTTTAAACGGATATGCACCACTACATCACACAGCAAAGTGATTAATTTATTCTTAAGCCCTGAAAATTGTCATTATAAAAAAAAAGAAACACTAATCCGTTGATAAGGATTTTCGATCGTTGAAAGGATATACAGACAAATTTCTAAATTTCCTGCATCACTGTGTTCGTCTCTATGCTGTTGCAACACATAGCATTGGAATATAAGCATGAAAAGTGCCTTTCGAAGAGTGTACTTTTGGGTAAATTTTCTCACGCGTAACTGCATCTAGTGCGATTAGTCGAGAACATCCTAGGTACCACGCATTGTCTTAGCTTTAGTTCTTCCGACATGGTAATCCATAGCATGAAAGGAAGATTGGCAGGTACTGAAGGTCTCCTTTGAATAGAAACAGCAGCAATATAAGTGGATGGTATTTTTGAGGTTTTTCTCAACGTAAACAGAATACTTCTATATATAACGCCTTGTTGCAAAATGAAGTTAAATTCTGTACATCTCTACAGGTGTCGATGTAAAAGTTAAATACTTTATTTCGTTAATAAGTATTTTTTAAGTGTAATAAGGTTTACATCCCAATGATTCGTACGGAAGTATAGTGCAAGATCAAGGCAACGAAACAGCGGCCGCTATCAGTTACGATGGAGCTTCAGTATTACTGCAAAACCGCAGGTGTTGACGCAGTGGTTAAGACGACCTCGTCATCAATATACCTTACTGACCACTGCACCGTACGATATCTAGAAGGAAGTGGTGTTTGGCTCAAAGCCAGAGGATGTTCAGTCGCTGACGTATAGATTGGTGCTCTGTCAAAACTACGGTTTGGTTGGTTTGGTAAATACATAAATGACGTACTAAATGGTAGGATTAACAGTAGTATTGGTAGCTTTAGAAGGAAAAGAAACATAAATGAACATGTGAGAGACAAATTGGGTGCCGACCACTGCTCTTTGTGTTTTGTTTGTTTTGAACATAAGTAGCACCGCATAGCGTTAAGCGCTAGTCCACTGTGTATTATCTATCTTTACGAAATATAAATTGCATTTCAAAAGGGATAAAAATTAATTGATAGCGTAGCATCTGTGCTTCTGTGTAACCAAAGCAATTAATTTTGATGCAAGTACAGTTCACATGCACGAACATGAAAAAAATCTATATTTTTATTATTGTTTTTTGTACTCGATAGAACGTTCCTAATCATGATCAGAGACAAGAGTTTCCTGTTATTACTGATAAATGCGAATTTTTTTTGTGAATAACAGAAGGGTGTTTTACAAAAGCCCGATTAAGTATTGAAGCCATGCTTTGCGTTTGCGTTTTTGCGTTTTTTTTTGTTTTACATTTTTTGCTGCTGGCGTTTCCTAGAGCTATATAATAGACCTGTATGTTTTATTTTTACTATACCATTCCTCTATTTCACATTGCAAATCAACAACTTTTGAATAAAGCCTGAATTTAATACTGACATATTCAATTTTGCTACAAGTACTATTTATTTTTAAGTAACAGACAGAAGGATAGCTATATGAGAATGCACGCTTTCTAGGCGAATCACCATGATAAAATCTTTTCGGGTTGACAGCCGAGTCAGCGCGTTGTTCTCCAGCAACGTTTCAGCATGTTTCTTACTTGCCATCTTCAGGTGAAGATGGCACTTCACCTGAAGATGGCAAGTAAGATACTTGCTGAAACGTTGCTGGAGATCAACGCATTGACTCGGCTGTCAACCCGAGAATATCTTATCATAGAAGAATAGCTATGCAGAATAAAAATGTTCTGTAGGTTAAGCGGCTCTTTGTATATTCTCACTCAGTTTCTAGATAGTTTACTGCTTGCACATTCTAGCAGAATCTAGTAAGACACTGATGTCATATGGAAACAAAGCTATCGAAATGAGGTAACGGCCAATATATGTGCAACACGGCTAACGTACATGTAATGTGTTTACGATCTTCATTGAACAAAACTACTAGGAAAACTTGTGTAAGCTGGCTTGTGATAGTAAACGGTAGCTTACGACAGTTTTAAATCTGTACTCATACACGTTGGTCATCGCTCTGTTCTCCCTGTTGCAGTGGTGGGCCGTGTGACTGAAAAAGTGGTTCCCAATAGAGAATATCTATATTTTAGTTTATAGAGGGACAGGCATTTTTTTGGCCGATCACAGCTCAGCTTTATTGCACCATGGTACGTACGAGGTTCTTTCAAAAATAATACACATAATGTTTTATTTATTTACACTTACTGGTTTCATAATATCGATTTACAAACATTCCTTATAGCCTTCCTACCTCTCAATGATAGCGTTCCAACGGTGCTGAACATTCACAGTTATACCTAGCACTCCCTAGTAAGTGTGTTCAAAAGATAACAGGATCTTATTTATTTATCTATGGTAAAGCTATCCCCTTCAAAGCAGTGCCTGTTAGATACTATACACTTATGTCAGCCCTTTCTCCAACTCCCGAAACCACTCTGGAGGTCAGTTTTTAGGACAGTTTTAGGTTTCTCAGTGAGGAGTTCATATCCTCCTCTATGGATGTAAACCGATGGCCCTAGACGATTTTAATCATTTCTCGAAGCAGAAAAAGCCACTTGCACGTATTTGCTGAATATGAATGATGGGCCATCATTAAAGTCGCGTTTTTCCGAAAATTCACGAATAAGCAATGAAGTGTGAGAAGGCGCAATGTCGCACTGCAAAATCCATGATATTGCCGCAAAATCCATGGTATTGCAAGATCTCATGCTGGGAGCATGTCTTTCAGATTTGACGCCCACTAGGCGAGTTTTTCTGTGTCTTTGTGATCCAGAATGCTTCTACTGGGGAGGAACGAGTCTTAGTTTCGGTGTCACATCCGTGAACCCATGTTTCATCACCGGTTATGAGATGTTTCAGTAGTTCCTTATCGCTGTTGATTTTTATTAGCAAACAACTTACATTCACCTCTGTTTTTGTCAGAAATTAAACAATTTGCAAACAAATATTGAAGTCACACGTTCCACACTCATGGTGTGAGGCAGCTGATAAGTTAACATCATCGGGGAATTTTCTGATTTTTGATTCATCAGTCATCATATACATTTATTTCACTTTTACTACGATTTATTCGGTTGAAAATGTACTGAGCGTCAGGGGCGCTCGTCGTTTTCAGCGTATACGAGGCATTCTGCGAAACAAGTATACCAACCTACAGCAATATTTAACATTTACAAACCTTTGTTTATGTATCAAAATGTAATACTCAGTTTCTGAATTATTTTCGTACAAAACTAATAATCACCGATACTACCGAAACACAGATAACTTTTCCGGGAGTTGATCACAGACTAAATATCAAGTACAACTAGCACTGCACACATACGTTTCAGACACGTTTTCTAACACAACCAAATCAGACTAATAACATACAAACATTCGAACACACTTCGTATTTGTTCAGTTGACGAATGATTTGGTAACAGCTGCGGTAAAATCTGCCAGAGATGAATAATGACGTCCTCGCATGAACTGCTTCAGTTCTGTTAATAAGTCAAAGTCTAACGCACTCATGCCGGTACTGCAGAATGTATGAAGAAACACTTCCCAACAATATTCGCACAGGCTTTTAGTTACATCAATGGAGATGTGAGGGCGAGTGTTATCATGAAAATGTATGATCTAATATCAAGCGTTTGAAGTCAGCTGCTGTGAATCTTATTGAGTGAATTTACGATTTTATGAAGCAAACACCATCATTTGTTTCACATTTGACTGAGATCGATGAACGATTAGCGTCTCCACTAGTTCCACGTGGTTTCAACTCCGGCTCGAAGTCTAAGTCACATTTCATCGGTATAAACGACGTGAGGCAAGAGAACTTCATCTTCAACGTCAAGTCTTTGTGTAGTCAAGATTTCTATGTATAGACCCTCTCAGGTAGTGATGGACTCACTACTTAAAAATTTTTATATCATTCAACTCATTTGAAACTTCCTGGCAGATTAAAACTGTGTGCCGGACCTCGAACTCGGGACCTTTGCCTTACGCGGGCAAGTGCTCTACCAACTGAGCTACCCAAGCACGACTTCCGCCCCGTCCTCACAGCTTTACTTCTGCCAGCACCTCGTCTCCTACTTGTTCAACTCATTTGTAGGAACGTGGTATACTGATAACCACGAAACTCTTACAGCTTCACAAATTTCCTCACATATTGCACGGCAATCTTCTTCGAAAGTCTCTGTCACAATTTTCGTATTTCGTTCATCTGCTGACGTTTTCGTCTGTCGTGGCCTGTTACCATTGTTTGTACTCACACAACCATCAAGAAACGCATAATCCCAACGAAAAACTGAATTACGGTCCATATTTAACCCATGACAAACTTGAACGGTTAATTTCTGTCTGGTTTTGTCCAGTTGAGATTCGACCTTCATGTACAGTCTTTGATCCTCAACAGTTACAGGACCGGAGATCAGTGCGTAATTTCGAGTATCAAGAAATAAAACATTATGTAGTCGATAAGAAAACACGGGTTTCTTCTGTAAACCCGCCTCTACAGCTGGCCAACAAGCACCATCCAAATGTCGCTCCTCAGCGTTGGCTGCCCGTGCATTATTTATGAAAGGATGATGATGAAGTCCCAGACTCCGTGACAAAGCATAAGGGAACGATGCGTGAGACCCGCACCGCCGTACTCGGCACGGTCCTAGTAGAGGTGGTTTGCCATGCCTTCCTCAGACCGAATGGGGATGAATGATGATGATGAAGATGACACAACAACATCCAGTCATCACGAGGTAGGAAAAATCCCTGACCCCGCCGGAAATCAAATCCGGGATCCTGTGCTCCGGAAGCGTGAACGCTAACGCGAGATCACGAGCAGCGGACTTCTTTATGAAAGGACTCTTGCAAATGTATTTCCTCCTCTAAGGCGAATCTAAGACGCACTGAGTTACTGTTTAGACTGTATTTATTTACTAATTGATTTCACTAACGAGCCGGCCGCTGTGACCGAGCGATTCTATGCGCTTGATTTCTGAACCGCACTGCTTCTACGGCCGCAGGTTCGAATCCGGCCTCGGGCATGGATGTGTGTGATGTCCTTAGGTTAGTTAAGTACTTATAAGTCTTCGGGACTGATGATCTCAGATGTTAAGTCCCATAGCACTTGGAGCCATTTTTTCTTTAACGAAATGCGATTTTACATCTCGATTCACGATGTCAGTGCTACTATAGATCGGAGAATAAACCAAACAGTTCCTTCTTCCTAGCTGATGACAAGACTAACATACGGAAGAATGGAAAAGAAAATTGAATGTCTATTAGATGACATGCTGTTTGATTTTAGGGAAGGCACGGGTACCAGAGCGGTAGTTCTGATGTTGTGTTTGGCAATGTAGGCAGGCGTAAGAGTAATGGAGACAACTTCAAAAGATTTGTCGACTTAGAAGAAGTTGTGATATGTTCGATATCTTCGGAACATAAGTACAAGCTACAGTGATCGTGGGTTATATACAATAAGTGCAACAACCACGAGGGAATGACATAATGGAAGACCAAGAGAGAAGAGTTCGGATTAAAAAAGGGTGTAAGGCAGGGACGCAGTCTTTCGCCCCTCGCGTTCAGTCTACACACCGAAAAACCAATAATAAAAATAAAATATAAGTTAGATGAGTGATTAAAGTTCAGGTGAAAGGATGTAGTTGATAAAGCTTTCTGATTGTATTACTGCCCTCTGTGAAAGTGACGAAGAATTATAGGAACTGTTGAACAGAATGACAGTCCTGTAAGGACTGAATATATATTAAGAGAAAACCAATGAAAGTAGGAAGTAACGAGGCATAGCGGAAATAAGATTAACGATAAACTTAACTACAGAATTGGTTGTCACGAAATAGACGAAGTGAATGCTAACTTGGTAGCAAATAAGAACATGACGGACGAACCAAGGAGGATATAAAGAGCACATTGACAGAGGGAAGGAGTAAAGGAAGGGATTCCTCAGTAAAAGAACATAGACTTTAATTTAAGGAAAAAGTTTCGAAGGATGCTTTTGGAGCACAGCATTATGTGAAAGTGAACGATGGACTTTGGAGGAAACGGAATAGAAGAGAATCAAAGTATTGAATGCAGTGTCACAGCAGGACGCTGAAAATTATTTGGACAATAAGATAAGAAATGTGGAAGGTTTCCAGCAGGACTGGCTAGGAAAGGAATATGTGGAACACAGTGGTGCAACAAGGTACGTGGTGACAGAACGAGTATTAAAACACTAGGGGATAACTTCCGCTTCACTAGAGGGAGATGAAGAGAGCGAAAGCTGTGGGAGAAGACAGATATTGGAATATATTCATTAAGGAGGTTCAGTGCAAGTGCTGCTCTGAGATTAAGAGGAATTCTTGGCGCATCGCATCGAACCTCTCAGAAGACTGATAGGACAAAAATAAGTTTCTTTTATTGTAGAATGTGTATGTTTGGAATGTTTCCTGGGAAACAGCCGCGAAAAAATAAAAATGGCATTTCAATCATTGTGTGTTACAAGACGAAGAGAGGAGAAACGACACACGAGTATAGTCGCTAGAGAATACTACCCCTAAACTGCATCGACTACGGCACTGTACAATCGGATTTCTGGTTATCTGAAATATAATATGCTGACATTACGTCCGACACACATCTCTAGACCAGACTCTGAAACCTTAGTATCATCTGACTAATTGCAATATTCTACGCTTATGAAGTATGCCAAATCGAACGGTGGCTTCCATGCGAACGAGCACAGATTCCGCAAGCCTCGAGCATTTCTCCAATGACATCCTGGTGCCGTGGATCAAGGCTTTCAGTTACATACAGTATTTTTGATTTCAGAACAGACTTTGACTCAGTCTAACACCTAAGGAGAAGCTGAAGTGGTAACACACGAAATTTGAGCAGGTAAGGTGGACGCAGGGAGCTATCTTCCACACAAAGTCACCGACATTATAGAATTAACTTTAGGTGTGCCCCAGAGAAGAGTTCTGGTAATTTGCTGTTCATGTTCTATCTTAATGACAGGACAGACAACATTAGTAGCAGTTCTAGACTTTTTGCAGAAGGTACTGTTATCCACACTGAACAGCCAAAGAAACTGGTACAAGTGCCTAATATCGTGTAGGGCCCGCGCGAGCACGCAGAAGTGCCTCAACACAACGTGGCATGGACTTGACTAATGTCTGAAGTAGTGCTGGAGGGAACTGACGGCATGAATCCTGCAGTGCTGTCCATAAATCCGTAAGAGTAGGAGAGGGTGGAGATCTCTTCAGAACAGCGTGTTGCAAGGTATCCTAGATAGGGTCAGTAATGTTCATGTTTCGTGAGTTTAGTGTCCAGCGGAAGTTTTTAAATTCAGAAGTGTTCTTGAAGACACTCTGTAGCAATTCTGGACGTATGGGGTGTCGCATTGTCATACTGGAATTTCCCAAGGCCGTCGGAATGCACAATGGACATGAATGGATGCGGTGATCATACAAGATGCCTATGTACGTGTCGCCCGTCAGAAACGTATCAGGGTCTGATATCATTGATTTTCTCTGCCTCGTGATGACTGGGTGTTGTGTGCTGTCCTTAGGTTAGTTAGGTTTAAGTAATTCTAAGTTCTAGGGGACTGATGACCATAGATGTTAAGTCCCATAGTGCTCAGAGCCATTTGAACCATCTGATATCATTCCTGTAGCACACACCTCATATTATTACAGAGCCTCCACCAGTTTCAACAGTCCCCCTGATGTTACGCAGCGTCCATGGGTTCATGAGGTTGTCTCCATACCCGTACACGTCCATACCCTCGATGCAATTTGAAACGAGACTCGTCTTACCAGGCAACATGTTTTCAGTCATCAACAGTCCAATGTCGGTGTTGGCGGACCCAGGCGAGACGTAAATCTTTATGTCGTGCAGCCATCAAGGGTACACGAGTGGGCCTTCGGCTGCAAAATCCCATATCGATGATGTTTCGTTGAATTCTTCGCACGGTGACACTTGTTGATGGTCCAGCATCGAAATCTGCATCAAGTTGTGGAACGGTTGAACTTCTGTCAGGCTAAACGATTCTGTTCAGCCATCTTGGTCCCGCTTCTTGCAGGATCTTTTTCCGGCCGCAGCGATGTCGGAGATTTGAAGTTTACCGGATTCCTGATACTGACAGTACACTCGTTAAATGGACGTAGTGGAAAATCATCACTTCATCGCTTTGTCGGAGATTCTGTGTCCCATCTCTCGTGCGTCGACTATAATATCACCCCGTCCAAACTGACTTAAATCTTGATAACCTGTGATTGTGGCAGCAGTAACTGATCTAACAACGGCGCCAGACACCTGTTATCTTTTATAGGCGTTGCCGACAGCAGCGCAGAATTCTGCCTGTTTACGTATGCCTGTATTTGAATACGCATGCCTATATCAGCTTCTTTTCGCTTGAGTGTATAATGAAGTACTGTCTGAATAATCTGTACAAATATTCACTTCGGTCTTGATAAGATTCCAAAGTGACGCAAAGATTGACAACTTGCTTCAAATTTTCATTTAACAAAATGAAAACATGGTATTATATATCTAAAATATCTTCCTCTTGTGTCCAATGTCCTTCAAGTGAAACAGTGCCTCACTCGAATCTCCGAGTGAGACTACTCAGGGGTGTGTCATCAAATGAGAAACGAAACTGGCGTTCGACGTTTTATGGACATCAGTATACAATATTTTGACAAATAATATTAGTAACACAAATAAATTATAAAGTAGAATTTCCCTCACTACCCGAGAGAAAGCTTACTCATTACAACCTTACGAAACGCATTGCTTGAGCGTGAAATGTTAAATTCCGTAACCGGTTAGGTAGGTTTAGGAATTTAAAAAGAGAGAGGGATTGGTTGTATTTAGATATAGTCAGAATTAATGAAGTGCGGAGTCAGGGTAGACTTCTGATGAGGGCAGTACAGTTTAGCAACACGAAATACAGTACGGATTAAGTTTTATAGCGGATAACAAAATAGGAATGCGGAAAATACACTATGAACAGTGTAGTGACCTCGTTATTTGAGCCAAGATAAGTAACAATCCGATATCCACTACAGTGGTACAAGTTTATATACAAAATAGAAACGCAGGTGATTAATAGATTGAAAAAATGTATGTTGAGATAAAAGAGATTCAGTATTTTTACATGTTTGACGCGACCCGCCAAGGATTACTCCCCTGTGCCTCTCTCTTCATCTCTGAGCAGCACGTCCTCAATTATTTGTTCGATGTATTCCGATGTGACTTTTCACTGCAGTTTTTACCCCTTAGATCTTCCTCAAGTACCACAGAAACTATTTCTCGATGCCCGTAACAGATGTCCTACCATCCTTCCCCTTCATCTTGTAATATGTTCCATCTCCTCACAGCTTCTGTGAGAACTTCTTCATTTCTTAGCAGCTCACTTAATTTACACCATTCTCTGGCATCACGTTTGAAAAACTTATTCTTTTCCGGTTTTCCTACTGTCCATGCTTCACAGTCATACAATTCTGTGCTCTACAGCTATATTCCTAGAACTTTCTTACACAAATTACAGCTTATTTTTAATTTATTCTGCAAGAAATGTCCTCTTGTTGGTTGCCACGTTTGTCAATGATTTTAGAATTCCCGAAGCAATCATGTCTATGACTTCACCTTTATTTAATCACAACACTTCCTAAGCTCTGTCAAACTGTAGTACAGGATCCCGTACCCCATCCTTATCGATCACCATTTTTTTAACACATCATCAGACATTTCCTCCTCCTCTTAGAGTCATTCATTGTACTCTTTCCACCTAGTGAATCCCACCTCTGTGTTTAGGACTGTAATTTCTCTTGTACTCTTAATGTTGCCAGATTTACTTTTAATTTCACTGAAGGTTGTTCTGAGTATTTCGTAGGTTACATCAATGCGTCTGACAGTATAATTTCCTATTTCTTAGATATTTTCCTGTGGCCTCTTCGCCTTGAATTCCCTCCAGCTGCTATTTTTTCTGAGGTCCTGTCTCCCTTAGATTTTGTGCTTTCTTCTTTCAGAAATCCATTGTTGCACTTCTTCTATTACCCAGGGTTTCTTCGCAGCTACTTTCTTGAATGCATGTTTGTCTGTCCAACTACATTGATTTCCATATGTGGAAATGTCCATACGTCTTCAGTTGAATGTCTATTGTGTTATGCATTATTTCAATATCTACAGGCTTAGCGAGTTTCATATGTATCTCGTAATTCGTAAGTAATTCAGAATCTCACTCGTTTCCTTATTGATTCTTCTGGAAGATTCAAATATCTCTGAGCACTACACTATGGGACTTAACATCTAAGGTCATCAGTCCCCTAGAACTTAGAACTACTTAAACCTAACTAACCTAAGGACATCACACACATCCATGCCCGAGGTCGTGCAGGAAACTTTTACTTATGACTTCATCAGGTGCATCGTTTGACTGTGTTACTTCCTCAGTAAAGTTTACCTTTTTGCAGCAGGATGAGTCAACGTCGATGTTTCACATCAAACCTTATTACAGTTCATTCCAAAAACATGACACCAATATTCTTTTCCAATGTTAGTACACAAGGGAAAAATTTGCCACCCCTGGGAGACATCACGCTGATATACCGTATCCACCTACGGCCATTCCTTGATCGTAAGATCCTGTAGAGCTACTCAATTGTGGCAAAGTTCATTGCATAGTTTCATCTCCTGTTCCAAATAGTCGCAGACATTTTCTATTAGATTAAGATACAGTGATTTAATGGTCTAGTGAAGGTGCGTTATTGTAACTGACATTTGGTCAAATCAGGAATGTGTGCATGTAACCCTATGTATGCAGCTGCTGGAACCTTGGAAGACGGGACTTTCATCAGCATTCAAGTCACGAAGTTCCAAAGGATATGCCAAGACATCTCACAAACAATATTTAAATAAATCTAAATCTACATCTACATGGTTACTTTGCAATTCACACTTAAGTGCCTGGCAGAGGCTTCATAGAATCATTTTCATACTACTTCTCTGTCATTCCACTTTCAAATGACGCGTGGGAAAAAGGAATACCTAAATATTTCCGTTCAACTTCTGATTTCTCTTATTTTATTATGATGATGATTTATCCCTACGTAGGTGTGTGTCAACAAAATATTTTCGCATTCGGAAGAGTAGGTTTGTGATTGAACTTTCGTAAATAGATCTCGCCGCAAATAAAAGCGCCTTTGTTTCATTGACTGCCACCCCAACTAGCGTATCATATTAGTGACAATCTCACCCCTATTGCGCGATAACGCGAAACGATCTGCTCTTCTTTGCACTTTTTCCAAGTCCTCCGTCAATCCTACCTGGTAGGTATCCCACACCGCTCAGTAATATTCCAACGGAGGACGAACAAGTGTAATGTAGGCTGTGTCTTAAGTGGGTTTGTCGTATCTTCTAAGTGTTCTGCCAACAAAGCACAGTCTTTGTTTCGCCTTCCCCACAATATTATCTATGTCGTCTTTCCAATTTAAGCTGCTCGTATTTAGTCGAATTGACAGTCCTTAGATTTGTGCGATTTATCAAATCAAATGGCTCTGAGCACTATGGGACTTAAAATATGAGGTCATCAGTCTCCTAGAACTTAGAACTACTTAAACCTAACTAACCTAAGGACATCAAACACATCCATGCCCGAGGCAGGATTCGAACCTGCTGCCGTAGCAATCGCGCGGTTGCGGACTGAAGAGTCTAGAACCGCTCGGCCACCGTGGCCGGCTGCGATTTATCGTACACCCAAAATTTATCGGATTTCTTTCAGTACCCATGTGGATGACCTCGCACTTTTCTCTGTTTAGTGCTAATTGCCACTTTTCGAACCATACAGAAATTCTCTCTAGATCATTTTTTAATTGGAACTGATCGTCTGATGATTTTACTAGACGGTAAATTACAGCGTCTACTGGAATCCATGTAAGGGGGCTGCTCAGATTATCACCTAGATCATTTATGTAAATCAGGAACAGCAGAGGGCTTATAACACTACCTTGAGGAACTCCAGGTATTACTTCTGTTCTTCTGGATGATTTACCACCTATCACTGCGAACTGTGATCTCTCTGAGAGGAAATCACGAAATCATGCTTAACATCCATGTAACCTGAAT
Organism: Schistocerca gregaria; assembly: GCF_023897955.1. Taxonomy (NCBI): domain Eukaryota; kingdom Metazoa; phylum Arthropoda; class Insecta; order Orthoptera; family Acrididae; genus Schistocerca; species Schistocerca gregaria. The sequence goes on from NC_064920.1 coordinate 949,366,982, forward strand.
GAGCGAGCTCCAGTCATGTAACGAAGACACCCCGATAGAGCCACCTTACCACGTACACCCACCACACATAATGCGTCAAACGTCTCTCTGGTGTTGGAAAATGGTGACTCGTCGGACCATACTATTCGCCTCCAGTCAGCGAATATCCAATTTCTGCATTGTCTCGCCCAAGTGTAGCTTGGAGAAATTACTTTGAGATGGTTAGGATGGACTTACATTAATCCACCGCAGCAATTCCTGTCGCGTAAGAAAGTGGTTGTCATGGGTGAGACCTGTCACTCTTTTGCTTCTACTGACGATTTGGATCTTTTTACTGCCACACTTTCTACACCACGTTACATGAGTGAAAGTAGTACACATTTATAGTACACACGTTTTACAGTCCGCGCTGATACATAAACACATCCGACAACTTCATTCTAGATGTGTTCAGTAGTTTGTCCAACGATCTATCTGCCATTTTCTTCTGAAGGTGTTTTCACAGTCGTGACCAGACACATCAACTCCTACGTGCAGTTTTGTCACATCTCCATGTCGAACAATCCTGCTGCGCTGATTCCATACAACCGACTAGCAGAAACACACGATTTCACTGGCGTGATCTACGTCATCCTGGAGCGATTACTTGGACACCGAGTACCAGTTCTACATAGCTTGCAACGACCCAAAGTGACACGCGTGTTGTTTTAAAGAGGCGACCATTGTTCAGATCAGGATTTCACTCGTCATTACCCATTCTTCTGTAGGAGCGTACTCTATACTTGTGTGCGTGTGTGTTATCGTAAATACAAAACCGCGAATGTGAGCTGAGAACCAAAAGGTGCTAGTGAGCTCAGAGACACATCACTTTCATGAAATTAAAACGATTCCTGTGTATGTGGAAATTGATCTCATTCATAAGCACATAAATAAGCGTACCAACAATTGCATGCTCAGTAGACTTGAAAAAAAAAAGTTACTGTATTAAAAAGAATATTGTAATGTCGACCTGCATAAGAATGTAACCTGAAACACACGAAAATTTCTGCACTGAAATATGGCCCTGACAAAATAAAGGAACTGACGAACCTACATTGCGCAAAAGGAAACGAACCAATCACGTATTATGAATCTCACCTGTAAAATGAAATACTGGCAGAAACAGCAACACAGCAAGACTCAGCAACAACTAAAAAAAATATTCACAAAAACTAATTACAGTTGGTCCAGGGAAATTGGATTCATAATCTTGACACAGAATGCTAATGAAACATATGATTGAACCTTCAAGTTCTGAAATATCAGTTATAAAATCTAATAAGAAAATTCATTTAATCTGATAACTTTCATGGTACAGAAAATTAACTCCGAAGATAAGTCAACGGAATAATTATCAAAAACTCAACTGTGACGAGGTTGAAGTGGACCAACCATACAAGTTTACAAAAATAAAAACAAATTTTTCACCTCCTTAAACCGTTGTTCTTCATTTCAAAATCTTTCTTGTGTCGGTATGCTACCAAACCATTGATGTGAGTCATCACTCCTCCTCGTAATAAACGTGCAACTCAAACCATTGTTCTTAGTCTTCATTCATCTTCGTAATAAACATTCCCATAATTCCAAAAGTGCGTCCATGAACTACACTGTACACTCAACGAACCGCCTCCTGCTGCACACCGCACCTTTTCACTGCTGACCGTCAAGGATTCTACGACTGCACAGTGCTGCCCTCGCAGACACAGGTGCTGTTGCCTAAAATTGTTTTTCTGACCACAGTTCTTCAAATATATCATTTTCCCTTACAAATATTAACATATCCGATAACATCATCAAAAAACACTTCTCTCTGTAGTTATGCTTGTACGGCATCTTTGTGGCAGTCTCCTCAAAATTTTCAGTTAAATACTGTAAATACTATTAGCTGATATTTTTTGTTAAGCTTTGTTCCAAATCTCTACGAATGGAGAGATAATAGTAATGAGATAATAGTAGGAGAAAAAACACTTTTTATTTTAAAATGACCTCCACAGTGTACACATATCCAAGACTATTTTCTCTAAGAAGTTTTAAAGTTCCTCGGTTGGTGTTGCCTTCTGCGTATCCTTTTATTCAACCATAATTATGCAGTTTTTTCAATTTTTTTTGCTAGAGGGAAGGTTAGGACATTTTCTAGTGAACTTTGTAAGCCGCACTGTCAGTTATAACAGTACACCCATCTAAAATATTTGGGATTTGTCATTTCTGCAACCACTTTATATTTCTGGTGTAATCTTTCTCAAATAGATTAATGATTCTTTCAGTTTATGTTGCTTACGCGTGTTTTCTCTTCTGATATCATACAATTTTTAGCTATTACACTGGTGGTGTGTACATTCCATTTGTTTACCTAATGAACGTATTAGACATTGTGCGGTGTATGCAGATAACAGCTGGGCTACTAAAATATGGCCGCATCAGTCTACAGCGTGTCTGGCAGCTGTTCATAAAGCTCGCGTTCGATTCCCTCAACTGTCAGCGATCTCGTGAGGTCAATTGAGAAGCTATTTTATTGAGAAGCTGCTGCTCCGACGCCAATAAAATCGATAACTACCGTGAGAGCGGTGTTCTCACCCCCTATGTCCATCCATACCTCGTCCAAATGACGCCATAGGCAGAGGATGACACGGCGGTCAGATCCGATTCACCCGCCTGAGCCACAATGCAGATCTTTGCCACAGACTGGACCTGCGTGTTGTGGAAAAGTGAATGGTTCCTTCTCATTAGGGCTCTTGTCGGCTCGTTTAATTACACTGTCGGCCATTAAAATTGCTACACCAAGAAGAAATGCAGATGATAAAATGGTATTCATTGAACAAATATATTATACTAAACTGACAAGCGATTAAATTTTCACGCAATATGGGTACGTTTTTTTTTTTTTTTTTTTTTTTTTTTTTTTTTTTTTTTTTTGGGTCATCAGTCTACTGAATGGTTTGATGCGGCGCGCCACGAATTCCTTTCCTGTGCTAACCTCTTCATCTCAGAGTAGCACTTACAACCTACGTCCTCAATTATTTGCTTGACGTATTCCAATCTCTGTTTTCCTCTACAGTTTTTGCCCTCTACACCTCCCTCTAGTACCATGGAAGTCATTCCCTCATGTCTTAGCAGATGTCCTATTGAAACGTCCCCTTTGAAAAATTATACATGACTCTGCTTAAACTGACACACAGTATTTTTAGCGCAACGCAATCTGACTTTCAATAATCCCTACAAAAGAATGGCCCTGACTAACATAAACCTATACCTTTCACAAATCACTTACCTCACCAAAAATCTTCGTTACTCGAACTACTGCAATACAGCGAGCGCCACTACAGCCAGCTAAATAAAAGATTCAAACTACGGAAGGCACTAACTACTGATAGGCACAGTTAGCAAATGAAAGATTTTAATAGAGAACAAACAATGTATTTACCTTAATAGTCATAATATATACATCAGTTCATGACATCAATTCTTACAAATTTCAAAACTCCGCCATCTCTCTCCCCACGTCCACCACTGCTGGCGGCTCACCTCCAACTGCGCAACGCTACGCGCCGCTAACATCTAATCTGCCCAAATCTACAATGGTGAGTATTACAACAATGCCAACCAGCCACAGGCTGCACACAGCACAGCCAGTGATTTTTCATACAGAGCGCTATGTGGCGTTACCAACATAAAAACCTAAACAGCCTACTTACATAGCCCCCATGCTCCGCACAAAAAAAATTACAAATTGTTTTGAGCAGTGGCCAATGATGATTTGATAAAATTTTTCATAATTACGTTAACAAAGATATCAAATGCACACACTTATCGATGCAATGTTGGTCAAAAGCTAAAATTTTCTCACAGTCCATAAAGACAGTCCTGATCATTCATCACAGTAAAATTGCAGTGTTTTTCTCAAAGTCTGAGTAGTAAGAAAAAAATGCACACGGAAGTAGTGGATTTCCATGCAGTCTTGAAGAAGTAGTGTTGTCCTTCCAACGGAAAGACGGTGCTGACTCTTGACATGCAGACAGGTAATGGGCCACAAGATAGCAAACACACAGCACAGTCAGTCGAAGTTGAAGACTATTGGTAGGTAGGTCATCACAGAGCAGACCCACTGTAGTCCTGGTAGAGATTATGGTATTGGTGGTCCACCAGAGGTGCAGACCCACTCCAGTCCTTGTACAAATAATGGTATTGGTGGGTCATCAATGATGCAGACCCACTGTAGTCCTTGTAGAGATGGCTAGCAGCCACCTGTTGCGACTGTGCAGGTGCACAATAACCATCGAAGAGTCTTGCGGTCAATATATCAAGTCCATAAACCACCACTTGTGCATGCACAAAGTTTTTGGAATTGTCCTTAGAACCAGCAATGCTGTTAACCAGTCCCTTGCTGAATTATCAACACACGTGCAAACACTAACAGTCCCTACTTCTCACATACTGTCCACATACTATGACCAACAGAAACGTGTGCAGTGAAATGTAACTTACAAATTACTTAATTTGATCAACTGGTGTCAATTACAATTTTATAACATGAGAATACAATAACAAAGGTACAAAATATATCATTAAAGAACATAATAGTACAGATAAAATTTGCGTAATACAGGCTTTACAAAAAATCGAAATAACATATACATCAGTGTTACAGGAATTATGACATAAGTACATACATAAAAGATCAGAATAACTTTTGAAACATCAACTTCACACATGAATATTAGAACAAAACAGAATAAATAATGTGTAAACATCTTTACAAAGTAAATAACATGTTGTTAATGGTAATTATATTTGAGGATAACATTATTCCTCATCATAATGAATGTAGCTTAGTATTAGAAGAGAAAAAAATTCTATGAAACAGTATACAGAGACAGGAAGAAAACAAATACACAAGGGTACACAAACACATAGTGGGATAACACAAAAGGAAAGGGCAGGGTTTGTTTTCAATGTAACATTTGGTACTGCAGTCCAACACAAAACTTCATTCCATAGATCGTCCCTCCTATTTCAACATTTGCTCCAGTCAAAAAAAAAATCCCATCAAAGCATGCTTTCTGTATTCTGTTCACATCCTCTTTCAAAAATAGTTTTTCTCCACTGTACACTCCATTGTGTCTAAATTTTGAAGATTTTGTTCCATGTGTGTCTAACTGTTACTGTGTTTGTCTCTGATTTTGTTTCATTTGCTGCATTAATTTCAATAATAATGTATTAGTGTCTGGAATCTGTTTCTCTGTGCTTTTTGGCAGTGCATTTTCACTGGCAACATTTACATTTTGACAAGCAGAAGATGTGTCTTGACTCATTTGAGAAAACGGTGAGGACCCAAAACCTGAATCTACAGTATTCACAATATTGCGTTCTCTCATTTCGGATTCCTGAGGCTAGCTGTTGCTGTCTGATCGATCGATAATGTTTCCCTGTTCACTAATTGTTTCACTGCCTACACCATTATTTGCAGCCCACTCTATTTCCCTATGCACAATTACCAAATTACTACTTTGAACATTTGTTAATTCATTACTCGGCGGCGCTAACACACTGCTTTCGTCTTCACTGTCATTTCTCAGTTTACTTTGAAGCCTAGTATTACGTTTTTCACACACCATTGTTGTCACAAATTTCACACGACAACACAGAAAAGCACAATTTGAAGAGCAAAATAACAAAACACATTAACATGGCATTGAAAATAATATCTAGTTAATTGCAAGCGCAGCTGCGAAATACTTGGTGCAAATCTACATGCATTCCACAACTGTTTTACTGTACAACAATGAAAAACTACAACTACAAAGGCGATTCTCTCTACAATTACGCACTAGCAATAAACAAAATCTACACTAATTAGACAAACTACAAGAAGATTCCAGTGAGGTTTCCTGGCAGGGTCGCCATATGAAATGTCCCCTTTGAAAAATTATACATGACTCTGCTTAAACGAACACACAGTATTTTTAGCGCAACGCAATCTGACTTTCAATAATCGCTACAAAAGAATGGCCCTGACTAACATTAACCTATACCTTTCACAAATCACTTACCTCACCAAAAATCTTCGTTACTCGAACTACTGCAATACAGCGAGCACCACTACTGCCAGCTAAATAAAAGATTCAAACTACGGAAGGCACTAACCACTGATAGGCACAGTTAGCAAATGAAAGATTTTAATAGAGAACAAATAATGTATTTACCTTAATAGTCATAATATATATATATATATATATATATATATATATATATATATATATATATATATATATATATATCAGTTCATGACATCAATTCTTACAAATTTCAGAACTCCGCCATCTCTCTCCCCACGTCCACCACTGCTGGCGGCTCACCTCCAACTGTGCAACGCTACGCGCCGCTAACATCTCATCTGCCCAACGCTACAATAGTGAGTATTACAACAATGGCAACCAGCCACTGACTACACACAGCACAGCCAGTGATTTTTCATACAGAGCGCTATGTGGCGTTACCAATAAAAAAAACCTAAACAGCCTACTTACACTAGCATCCTGTCCCTTTTCCTTACCAGTGTTTGCCATATATTCCTTTCCTCTCCAATTCTGCGTAGAACCTCCTCATTCCTTACCTTATCAGTCCACCTAATTTTCAACATTCGTCTATAGCACCACATCTCAAATGCTTCGATTCTCTTCTGTTCCGGTTGATCCTGCGAAATCAATACCCAGAACAACCACCTCTGGCCGTAATGACGCCCTTGATACGCCTGGGCATTGAGTCAAACAGAGCTTGGATGGCGTGTACAGGAACAGCTGCCCATGCAACTTCAACACGATACCACAGTTCATCAAGATTGGTGACTGGCGTACTGTGACGAGCCAGTTGCTCGGCCACCATTGACTAGACGTTTTCATTTGGTGAGGGATCTGCAGAATGTGCTGGCCAGGGAAGCAGTCGAACGTTTTCAATATCCAGAAAGGCCCGTACAGCACCTGCAACATGCGGTCGTGCATTATCCTGCTGAAATGTAGGGTGTCCCAGGGATTGAATGAAGGGTAGAGCTACGAGTCATAACACATCTGAAATGTATTGTCCACTGTTCAAAGTGCCGTCAGTACGAACAAGAGGTGACTGAGACGTGTAATCAATGGCACCCCATACCATCACGCCGGTTGATATGCCAGTATGGCGATGACGAATACACGCTTTCAATGTGCGTTCACCGCGATGTCGCCAAACACGGATGCGACCATCATGATGCTGTAAACAGAAACTGGATTCATCCGAAAAAATGACGTTTTGCCATTCGTGCACCCAGGTTCGTCGTTGAGTACACCATCGCAGGCGCTCCTGTCTGTGATGCAGCGTCAAGGATAACCGCAGCCATGGTCTCTGGGCTGATAGTCCATGCTGCTGCAAACGTCGTCGAACTGTTCGTGCAGATGGTTGTTGTCTTGCAAACTGTTGAGTCAGGGATCGACACGTGGCTGCACGATCCATTACAGCCATGTGTATAAGATGCCTGTCATCTCGAATGCTAGTGATACGAGGCCGTTGGGATCCAGCACCGCGTTCCGTATTACACTCCTGAACCCACCGATTCCATATTCTGCTAACAGTCATTGGATCTCGACCAACGCGAGCAGCAATGTCGCGATACGATAAATCGAACTCGCGATAAGCTAAAACCCGACCTTTATCAAAGTCGGAAACGTAATGGTATGCATTTCTCCTCCTTACACGAGGCATCACAACAACGTTCCACCAGGGAACGCCGATCAACTGGTGTTTTTGTTGTAGGTGTCGCCACTGGCGCCAACCTTGTGTGAATGCTCTGAAAAGCTAATCATTTGCATATCACAGAATCTTTTCCCTGACTGTTACATTTCGCGTCTGTAGCACGTCATCTTTGTGGTGTAGCAATTGTAATGGCCAGTAGTGTCGTTTTCAACATTTGCCGCCAGTAAATATAATATAGACTGACAGTACTGAAATGATCCTATGTGTTGGAATAGGAATTTTAGTAAATTATATCATTTACAATGATTTGTAACCGGATATAGGGTGTTTCAGAAATTTTGTGACAAACTTTTAGGGGTGGTGGACACATCCTAAGAGTTGAGAGTTGCATAGCAGCCCACGGTCGCAAACGTTATGTGTAAGTGATAGCAGTGGTCGAAGATCGGAAAAGAAATAAAAGACCTATTTATTTGAAATATTTATTGGACATAATGAGTACACATGTTGTACGACATTAATATAGCTCTAAAGCTACAGCGGATGCAGATTTGTTCCTTCAGACTGCAAGCTTGCCTGACAGCAACAGGGCATTGATTGCGAGACCCTATCGAACATAGCAATGGTTTCTTTGGTTGCAGCAGCTGACCAGACTATTCTCGTGACGAGATCCATTTCAGAATACACAGGATAGCGATACCTTAGGGACTTCATGTCTCCCCATCGAGGCAAAACATTTCCAGTGAGCGAGGGGCCAGGGAACTGGTCTACCATGCCCCATGCATCGATGCGGGAACGACCTTCCATATGTCCACGAACAGTCAGTCCAAACTTAACAGGTGGCCCACCATGTAGAAACCACATGCTACGCTTCACATTCGCTGGATCATCTTCGGGCAAGCCAGGAAGAATCTGTTCTAGAAATGTCTTCTAAGTCGAAGTGATCTAGGAGGAGGGTAAGCGGTACGGCCCTACAAAGTAAACGTCAACCAAACCCGCCCACTCATTATCTGCGAAGCAATGATATGCCGCGTTGTGCTGCACGCCGTGGGAGGTTTCTCGTTAGCGTTCGTACAGAAAATTCTCTTACCGTCTAGAAGGCAGCTTGTTATCCAGGATAGAGGATCATTTACAAACAATGTAAAGGTAGGAAGGAATGTTACGCTTTAACGTCCTCTCATCGACGAGGGAATCTGAGGCGGATCGTTATGTCTGATTTGCGAATGGTGGGAAAGGAAATCGAATGTGGCCTTCCAAGGGATCCATCTCCATATCCGTTCTAAGTGATCTGGACGTCGGGCCGGTGATTTAAACCACTGTCTCGCTGAATGTGAGCGTCCAGTGTCTTACTACTGGGTCACTTCACTTGGTCTATAGACGCTGAAGTACTAGCATCTGATGAGTGTCATTGGACTATAATAATGCAGTTGCTATTCATGTTTAATGGCTTAGCAGATATTATTAGTTTGTGTCTTAGGCCATACGCTGCTGCAGTAAGATGTAAATGTAGTATGACTAGGGCCTCCCGTCGGGTAGACCGTTCACTGGTTGCAAGTCTTTCGATTTGACGCCACATCGGCAACTTACGCGTCGATGGGGATGAAATGACGATGATTAGGACAATACAACACCCAGTCCCTGAGAGGAGAAAATCTCCAACCCAGACGGGAAACGACCCCGGGCCCTTAGGGTTGACATTCTGTCGCGCTGACGCTGCTGCACTGATCTACGAGGAAATTATGATCGATAAAACTGGAGAAATATCTCGTTTGATATGGAGAAAATATCTGCGAGGTAAAAAGTTTGGCTGTTAGCTCGTAATCTAGAAAAATACAAAGCTGTGCACTTTACAAATTACAAAATCGTGATATCTTTCGACTACAGGATTTATCGATCACATCTTGAGTTAGTCATACCATACAAAAAGTTTCTGGAAGTAGCAGTGTTTAGAGACATGAAGAGGAACTACTGAACAGACTGAGTTATGCTCCAAGTAAACGTCGGCCTAGGTTTCATTATTAATGAGAAAATGTAGTCTGTCTAAAAAAGAGAATACTTACAGCATATTTTTATAATCTGTACCGCTATGCTGCCCAAGTGTACGGGACTGCACACGATTCGGGCTAACAGGTGACATCGGACCTATACAGAAAGTGGTGGTGCGATCGATCACCACCTTGTTTGAACAACAGGGGTGTGAACAACCATGTTAAGCAATCTAAACTGGGAGACACTCATAGGCACACGATGTACATTTTGCAATAACTTATGTTAGACATCTGAACTGGGGAACGGCCTTGCCGCAGAGGATACACCGGTTCCCGTGAGATCGCCGAAGTTAAGCGCTGTCGGGCGTAGTCGGCACTTGTATGGGTGACCATCCAGCCACCATGCGCTGTTGCCATTTTTCGGGATGCACTCAGCCTCGTGATGCCAGTTGAGGAGCTACTCGACCTAATAGTAGCGGCTTCTGTCAAGAATACCATCATAACTACCCGGAGAGCGGTGTACTGACTCCCCGCCCCTCCTATCCGCATCCTCCGCTGAGGATGATACGGCAGTCGGATGGTCCCGTTAGGCCACTCGTGGCCTGGAGACGGAATGCTTAGACATTTGAACTACTGTCTTCGGTGCAGAAGCTACGAAGATTCTCCATCTCCCGACGTATGTGCCCCATAGAGATTATGCAGAAAATAAGTCAAATAACAGCCAACATAGAGGTGGAAAAGCGTTCATTCTAACCACCCTCCATTAGCCAACATTCTGCAACTTACACTTTAAAACGATTTGCAGAGCATAAACGAAGGTGTAAAAAGTACTTATGGTTAGTTATTAATGCCTGGTGTTGTCGTTTGGTACCTATTCCAATTGATCATTGAGATGAGCACAACAAGCTCTCACAGTACTTATATTCCTATTAGCTGAATAATTTTGGAGTTATTTCATATTAGAAGAACATTTGTAATTTCAAGGCAGGTATACTCAAATGAAGACTCGATTGTTAAGAACTGAAGAAGATATCTAATACACACACACGCAGGCACACACGCACACACACACACACAGACACACACACACAGACGCGCGCGAGTATGAAGAGAGAGAAAGAGAGAGAGAGGTAAGAAATTAAATAAGTCACAAATAGATCACTGGGGAAGATTTGCGGTAGTTAATCAATTCCACGTGCAGAGCAGAGATCCTTACTAGCAGAAGATTACTACAGGCTAAGCTTTAGCTCACAGACGGTAACAAGCAGACGAAAACTCGGGGCATTCTAAAGTTACTGGAGAAGTTTCGTATTTGCTTGGAGAGGTCCTTTTATTGCCGTTATCCAGCGCCGAAGTGGAGTGACAAGGAAGGTTCGAAGGGCGTGGAAAATCTGCACATCATAATATAAATGGTGGCCGCGTCACTTTCCGCACGTGACAAGCGACAACACCTAACAAGACCACTACCCCACACAGGCGTCCCCTCAAGAGCCTTAAAAAGTGAGTGCTTTTGGGACACGTGGCAACGTAAAAACGCAGAAGACTGCGATACCTTTGTACAACAGAAGTTTTCACATCTAGATCTAGTTCGTAACAAGGGCAACTCCGTAGAATATTAAGCAGCGCGTGCATGACTCACAAATGTCATACGCTCAAGGAGTAAAATATTATTCATTTATGAGAAGAAGTATCACCATAGTTGTATCTCGAGAATACCTTTATTTTCTCACACGACTAGTTTCGGTGACACATTACCCCCATCCTCATGCCCCACCACTGCCGAAAGAGTATTAGATTTCCTTGGCTTATTTATTGTGGAGACCTTTCCACTAGTATACGTAGGCGAGCTTTTCTCAGGTGCCTCTACTTGAAACCGTGTCGTTAACTTTCTCGAAAGAGTGCTCTGGTCGTTATGGAACGCTGGAGATGGTGTAGATCTGGTATCAGTTAGTCATACGGCTGTTCATTGCCGATGTAAGCCATGATACTGAAGTGGTGTGCACTTGTAGGACTCAGCTCAGTAACATTCGTAGACCTGGAGACGTGGCAGGATGTTACAAAGGAGCTCTCGTGTTTAGACGTGTCCACTGTCACACCGCGCCATCAATGATAGTTGTTCGACTTGTTGGTGAGTCAACACGGACACTCCGAATGGTTGCAAGGAACTATTTACCAGCCACATAACACGATTTAAGAATAGTGATTGCGAAGAGGTAGCAACCGACAGAGGCCGGACTTCTCCGACTCGCCTTGTTTATATCAATTAATTTTAAAGGCGACAGAAATTCCTGCTGTCAGGCAAGCCAGGTTCATTTCAATCACTTTCAGAATTATGACTGTGAAGAGAACTGCTTGAATTTGGCAATTGGAGTAGCAGACGGCCACTGTCTATAACAGTACAGTAAGTTGGAGGCCCCCAATAGGTCGAACAACACAGAAACTGGACAGCAGCTTCGGAGACGTGTAATGTGTTCTGAGAAGTGACGGGCTTGCTTCTTTTCGAATGATTCAAGGCATCGCGTGCGCCAACAGCACGATGAGGTGTTTAGCTCACAAAGTCTGGAAGGAGTAATTGATAACGGAAGTGATTCTGTATTGCAAGAGATTTTGCATCGCGAATTAGGCCCAATCATTGAGATTATCGTGAACATGTAACAGGATATAAAAGCAGGCTTCCGCGGTCATTGTCACATTCAATAACAATTTTCTGGGTTTGTGACTGCATTGTAAATATATTTAAAACTACCGACGTTTCGGTCCCTGTTGCAAGATACCTTCTTCTTGGTGTTTTTGTTTACTGAACAAAAACACCGTGAAGAAGGTACCTTCCAACAGGGACTGAAGAAAACGCACTGAAGAAGGTACCTTGCAAATGGGACCGAAACGTCGGTAGTTTTATATATATTGACAATGCGTTCACAAACCCAGATAAATTTATTGAATATGAATCAGGAGGTTTCTACGCATTCCTGGTGAGTGTGCTGTGGACATTTTCGATTCGAAGTCTGTAGAGTGGTCGGGCGGCACAGACAGCCGCTGGAGACTGTAGTGACGAGATTGCGCTCGCAGAGGCGTGCAGACTTCGTGCATAAATCGTAGCCGTTGGTTTTGACAGCGTGTTTGACAGAGTGTGCTGTGTATTTGTATGCTCTGTCGTAGAACGGTGGACTTCCTTGCCTGGTTCATCATTGTCCATCGGCGGCTCTTTAGGAGCGTGCGTTAGTTGGTCCACGTCAATGAGAGTGTGGTATATCCAATACAGATCTAACGGTCAGTCCGCCATGGCTGCCCAGGTACCTTTATGCGGTCGCTCTGGGGCTGCTCATAGGCTTACTGGCAGAGCAGTTGTCTCGACTCTCCTTAGGCGGTTACACTTTTCGATGTCGAGAATACTCAGATGACAGTTGGGTCATTCTCGGGACACCGTTTCGGCTCATAGGTGGGCGGCCGGAAGTGTGATGAATGTGCGCAAATCCACGGCGCTGTCCACTGGTCGCAGTCTACCACCGGAAGATAATGATTAGTCACACAACTCCCCACGCTACCTCGATCCTTTCCGGCGTGTAACCTAACTGAATCAAAACTAGACGTGATTGTCTCAATGGGAATTCCGCGATCGTTCTTTCAATAAAATATTGCGTGTCAGTCTTCGATCGCTGTTCTTTATTTTGAATTACCGGTTTTGGGCTAGCTGCCCATCTTCAGATCTGTTAGACAAAGTTAAAAGTGTAATTTATAAGAGAGATACAGTTAGTGATAGAAATATCTTAGTTTACAAAAGGAAATTTTCGAACGTATTAAATGCCAACATACCATATATTGTAGTTACAGAGTACTTGTCCGTACAGAACACTCGGTTCGCTGTTATAAGTAAAGTAAATTTCAATCTGTTAAAACCTGATATCGCAGTTTTTAAGAGTAGCCTGATTGGTAACAGTTAAAAGTGCCCTCTACCTACAACAATTGTGCATCTCTTATTATTTCGCCGTATATATTAATGGCGAATATCTTTTTAATAAAACAATTTTAAGGTAATAACATATGAATAATCTTTTTTGAGTGGACCATCAAACGAAAAATTTTTAAATTAATTTAAAATTTCTTTATAAAGAACATAAAATATAACTAAAATGTAGATATTCTTCCAGAAATGTACGTTTCCTCTTCTTTGTTTTGATTGGTGGTGGACTGGATTTTCCTTCGTCAGAACGTATACAACAGAAATTAATTTCAGTCATAATTAATTTAAGTCATAAAACAATTTATCTTTCTCCATCACTTCGTGTAAAATAATTAAATAATTATATTGTTACTGTTGCTATGCTCTTCAACCCGAATACTGGTTTGGTGCCGTTCTCTATTCTAGTTTATCTCGTATAAGCCTCTTCATTTCTGCATAACTATTGCAGCCTACTTCCATATGAACATGCTTACAGTTTTCAAGCCTTACCCTCCCTCCTCAAGTTTTATCCCATCACTTCCTTCCACTAAAAACTGGCGATTCCTTGAAGCCTCAGGACGTGTCCTATCAACAATCCCTTCTTCCAGTGAAGTTGAACAAGAAATTTCTTTTTTCCCTTAATTCGATTTAGTAACTGCTCATTAGTTTTTAGGTAAAGCCAATAATTTTCAACATTTTTTTTGTAACAATGCATTTGAAAAGTTTCTATTCGAGTCTTGTTTGAAATGTTTATCGTTAACGTATCACTTTTGTCAGAGATTACGGTCCATACAACTACATCTACAGTCACACCTCCGTGACTACTCTGTAATCCTCACTTACGTGTTTGCTAGAGGTTTCACAGATCCACTTTCAGACTATTTTTCCACCTCTGTACTCTCTACTAGCACATATGACAAATTAACGCCTAAATTTTTCTGCGCGAGCTCTTATAGCTGTTATTTTATTCTTCTGATCATTTCTCTCTTTGTGGATGGATGTCAACAAAACATCTGGGCATTTGGAGGAGAAGTCAGTTACTGAAACTTCGTGAAAAGATCTCGCAATTTGAGTTGTTCGTTCGTAATTGTAATCCCTAGGTATATAGCTGAACTGACAATCTTTAAATGTGCGTGATTGATTATGTACTCGGAATTTAATGGAGGTAACTCATGCGGAGGACTTCAAATTCTTCTCTCTGTCCGTTTCCCCTTTTCGCACAAGACAGATGTCTTGTCTAAATCATTTTGCATTTGTTTTTTAAACGTATGAAGACGCATCTTTCATGAAGGCTTGCACCAATCTCGTTGTTAGTACCATCTCTCCGCTAGAGATCGTAAGAGTTTCTAATTGGCGTGTTCATGACTGTGATGGACCGGTTTAAGTTCTTCTCCTCTCGCCAACCAATTCTCAGAGACATACGAGTTCCACCTCCAAGGGCGTGTCCCTTTATCAACTCATTCTTTGAAAGGAAACTTAATTCTGTAATTTATCTCAACCACATAGGTGGCCAAAACACGTTATCCTTCGGGTCAGACAATGGGGCTGTAGCGCCCGACTATGGGGGCTTTCACAGTCCATTTTCAGAAGAAAACACAGCTAAGGCACCTCTGCTTGGTGTGGTAGTGTGTGGTGTGTGTGGGCTGCACCTGTCCAGTCTGCCCAATACATCACATCCTGGACTTGGAGTAAGTTTGTATGATATGTTTGGGCTAAGTGAGTTAGAAATTAATATATACACACTTAAACTGTTCGTTGAAGTGGACATTGCCGTTCGGGGTAGCCGCGCGATCTCAGGCGCCTTGTCACGGTCCGTGCGGCTCCTCCCGTTGGAGATTCGAGTCCCCCTTGGGCATGGGTGCGTGTGTGTTGTCCTTTGTGTAGATTGGGTTAAGTTAGATTAAGTAGTGTGTAGGCTTAGAGACCGATGACCTTAACAGTTTGGTCCCATAAGACCTTACCACAAATTTCGAAAATTTAAGGGGACATTGTATGTCCTATGCCGCCAATGTTAAATTATCGAATCTGTGATTCATGATCTTGGAAACATTTACAAGACACCAACTTACAATTTTCCGTAATTACTGAATGCACCTTCCTA
Organism: Schistocerca gregaria; assembly: GCF_023897955.1. Classification (NCBI taxonomy): domain Eukaryota; kingdom Metazoa; phylum Arthropoda; class Insecta; order Orthoptera; family Acrididae; genus Schistocerca; species Schistocerca gregaria. The sequence continues at coordinate 949,382,748 of NC_064920.1, forward strand.
CATACGCTATACTAGAATTATTAGTATTGCTCGGCATGTCATCTCTTTTTTTTTTCAAACACTCTTTATTTTGACAGAATTTTGTAAATAAATAAACATAAAAACAAAACAACTCAGGATATTTCAATTATTCTAGTTCCATAAGTGTTGACTCTCACACTTGGCATGTTGTGCAAATTTTATGTCTCTACCATCAGTACCTTTTTAGAAAACGAGTTGCAAAAAATGTAGTTCAGAGATATTGAGGTTTAAAACTTTTTTATTACAAATTCTTATACAGACATACATTTCTGCATCTTTTATGCAGTAGAATTGCCCTGGCCCGTAGTCTGTGTCTTCTTCAGTATCGCAACAACCCCGTGCTTTTCTACTCCTTTTCATTCGTGCTTCTTTTGTCATTTGCTAAGCAGCTAACTCTGCTTGACTTACACGAAGCTCATCCAATTCCCGCAGAACTCTAGCTGTGTCCTGTCCAAATCTTATCCCTAACTTCTCCAGAACCTTAAGTCTTTCATAGTTTGCACCATTAAAAGTTATTACAGCATCAGGAGCTGCTAACTTTAGAGCCATAAGGCCAACAAATACATTTTTAGGCACACGGCACCACGCAACATTACTGAAGGACTCATTCAAATACTTGATCTTCCCATATAAACACTTCTTTAGTAGATCAGGATCTGCCAGATCTCTGTAAATAGGTTTGATTGCCTCCATTACTGCCAAAGGAAGAAGAGAATGTTTATGTGTAAATTCACGCAGGGTGCCAAAAAATTAAGCTTGCCTATATTTGCATCAAGTGTGGTGGAGGTAGGCACAAAGCATGACATTTCTTTTCATCGGTTGACATTCGATGAAAGAAAGTTCTCTACAATGCTCTATTCATCGTCTCTAAATTTGGGTTTCTTGAAGTTGCTTTTACGTTTAGTCATTTGATATACGTATAAAAAACAATAGAAGTTACCTTACTACAAAAATAGCCAGTAATAACACTACTTTCAACGAAAACTAGTATCAGAAACAAAGCACTGATTTGTTTATTCGTAATTCCAACTTCTGAGATGTAGCAGTAGACACAAAACAAAGCAATTCGCAGCATTCTAGGCTGTGTAGTTCCCAAGATATGACTGCTCAACTGTAGCAATATAAGCGTAGCCTCGAAATTTGACAGTCACATGTCAACATTCAAAATATTATTTGAAGGTCTCACAGTTGTCTGATTTTAATGTATTATATACCAAAATGTTCAGAAAAGTACATTATGGAGTAAAAAACAGAAAAATTCAAATTTTAACTATGACTGTTTTGTTTAGGAGAAATTCTAAACCTACGTGGATATATCCAAAAAGCTTTAACAAAATAGTTTAAAAAACCTTCTACATGGTTCTACAGATGATTTCAGAATCTGCTATGTGTGGATTAGTAATCACTTTGTTTTTTCTTTTGGATCATCACTCTTTCCTCTTGAACCATGAAAGTTATTGCAGGTGTCGTAACAGATGTTCTACCATCCTGTCTCTTCTTCTTAGTGTTTTCCTTATGTTCCTTTACTCGACGATTCTGCGGGGGACCTCCTCATTCCTTACCTTACCAGTCCACTTAATTTTCAGCATTCACCTGTAGCACCACATTTCAAATGTTTCTGTTCTATTCTGTTCCTCTTTTACCACAGTCCTTGTCTCATTACCATACCATACAAAGCTCTTCTCCAAATAAACATTCTCAAAAATTCCTTCCTCGCTTTGAGACTTATCTTTGATATTAGCAGACTTCTCTGGGACCCTCTTTTCGTCAGTGGTAGTCTGCTTTTTATGTCCTCCTTGCTCCTCTCGTCGTGGGTTATTTTGCCTCCTAGATAGCAGATTTCCATATCGTCTACTTTGCGATCGCAAATTATGATGTAAAGTTCCTCACTTTCTCATTTGTATTACACCTCATTCCTTTCGTCTTTCTTCGATGTAATCTCAACCCACATTCTGCGTTCATTAGACTGTCCATTACATTCAACACATCCTGTAATTCTTCTTCACTTTTACTGAGCGTAGCAACGTCATCAGAAAGGCTTATCACTGATATCCTTTCGCCCAGAATTTTATTCTCATTCTTGAACCTTTCTTTTACTTCCCTCAATACTTCTTCGATGAATAGGTGGAACTGTTGGGGCGAAAGAATATACAGCTGCCTTACACACTATTTAATCCTAGCACATAGTTCTTGGTCTTCCGGTCTTACGATTCCCTGTTGGCACATGTATATGTTGTATGTTACCCGTTTCTCCTTAAAGCTTATCTCTGATTTTAACAGGATCTCTAACATCTTAAACCATTTAACACTGTCGAGCGCTTTTTCCAGGTCGAGAAATCCTGTGAATGTGTCTTGATTTTTTCCTCAGTCTTTCTTCCATCATTAACCCAAACGCCAGTATTGCCGCTCTCGTGCCTTTCCTTCTTCTAAAGCCAAACTGATCATTATCTAACGGATCCTCAGTTTTCTTTTCCATTCTTCCGTATATTATTCATGTCAGAGACTTGGGTACGTGAACTGTTAAGATGATTATGCCATAACGTTCGTACTTCTCGTCTCTTGATGCCTTCGAAATTGTGTGGATGACGTTTATCCGGAAGTCTGATGGTATGTCGCCAGTCTCTTACATTCTACACATGAACATGAGTAATTGTATTGTTGCCACTTTACCCAATGATAATAGAAATTCCGATGGAATGTTGTCTATCCCTCCTGCCTTATTTGACATTAAGTAGTCGAAAGCTCTGTTTTTAAATTCTAGTACTCGATCCTTATATCTTCCTTGTGGACTTCTATTTTTTCCGGCACACCAGGCAAGTCTTCGCCCTCGCAGAGGACTTCAGTGTATTCTTTCCACCTATGTGTCTTCTCTGAATTTAAGAATGGTATTTCTGCTGCATTCTTAATGTTACCGCTCTCGTTTTTATAACTTCACCTGAGGTTGTTTGAACTTTTCTATATGCTGATCCCGTGCTCCCGACAGTCAATTCTTTTTCCATCTTCTCACATTTTTCATACAGGCGTTTGACTTAGCTTCCGTGCACTTCATATTTATTTATTTCCTGAGTGACTTGTATTTCTGTATTCCTGATTACTATTGTACTTTCTGCTTTCGTTGAAATGTTATCTATGGTTTCTTCGCACTTAGTATCCTTGTGCCTATGTCTTCTTTCCAAATTCAGTCATAGCCCTTTCAGAAATATCCTTTCCTCTTCAACTTAACTGTCTATTGAACTATCCACTATCATAGTACCTATAGCCAGACAAAAATGATGTAATCTAACTGAAATCTCGCTACATCTCTCGGCCTTGTCCAAGTATATACTTACATCTCTTGTGATCCTTAAGAGAGTATTCGGTATTACGACACGAAATTTATTGTAAAATTCAGTTAGTCTTTCTTCTCTCTCATTCCTACTACCAAGCCCATATTCTTCTGTAACACTGTAACTCTTTCTTCTACTCCTTCCCCTTCAATTGTCTTTCAGGCCCACATGACCATTAGATCTTTATCTCCCTTTACGTACTTAATTACGACTTCAATACCATCATACAATTTTTCTATCTCTTCATCCTCTGCGTGCGGCGTCGGCATGTGTACATGAACTATTGTAGTTAGTATTGGTTTTCTCTCGTTTGTGATGAAAACACCCTTATCACTTAACTATTCACAGTAGCTTAGTGTCTGCTTTTTTTTCTATTTATAGCGAATCCTACTTCCGTTATACCATTTTCTGCAGTTGTTGATATTATCCTGTACTCGTCTGACCATAAATCATTTTCTTTCTAAGATGTCACTTCACTAACCGCCACTATATATGGACTGAGCCGTAGAATTTCCCTTTTCAGATTTTATAGCTTTCCAAACACGCTTAGATTTCTGAAATTTCAAGACCGTACTGGCAGAACGGTCTCTTGTCAGTCCAATACCAGAGATCCGAATGCGGGTCTAGTCCGGAAACTTTTGCCAATGGAGAGATAATCTTGATACTTTTTCAGTAAGGCCGTATGTCCTGAGGATCCACATTATGTGTCTTTAATGCAGAGGTTTCCATTGCCTCCCGCACCCTCATGCGTTCATCATTGCTGATTATTATACCTTTTAGGGGCAGTTCCCCATTTCAAGGGCAAAAGGATGCCATGAGCCTTTGTCCACTCCTCCGCCCTCTTTGACAAGGCCGTTGGCAAACTTTAGATGGATAAAATACGACCAAAATTCATACACCGGAGTACCTAAGAGTGAACGAATTAGTTAGTACTCGATAGTAAGTAGATCCTATTAGCCTTAAATTCCAAAATATTTATTTGTTAATAAACAACAGAATTATACGTAATAGCGCCTCGTCATAAAGTAAGTATCTTATTATTACTTATGAGCCGTAAATTGTTGCTAACACTCAGATAGAGAATGAGCATAAGAAATTCAGGGAAGTATTTATTCCTACCTAGCAGCGTTGCAGGAATTAAAATTTGCGGGAAACACCCTAATCGCTCTGACAAGTGCTGGTAGTTCAGTGAGTATATCACTCATTTCAGTTCAGCGTCATAAAACATTTGACGCGTCGTATAATTTTCGCACTAAATTTCAATGTGTTAATTACGCCTTTCATAATGCAGTGAGAAGAAAATTCCTAAAAATGTTTCCCTGCAAAAGAAGAGGCGTTGACCGTTTTACCTCCACCTACAGAATTTCGCCAAGAAGAGATGCCAGAGACTTTTTGTTTTATCTTTGTCTCTGTTTTGCCTTCAGCCCTTCTTCATTTCATTGGCCCGGCCAGAGGCATTAAACTGAGAAATTTCGCTGCCGTGCGCCGCCAAGGTACACCATTTCATAAAGGAACGAAGTTTGGGCGCTCCAAGTTGGTTAGGTTACGGCGTGCGGCGGCCGCGGCCGCGTCCCCGCGCAGGATAACGACTGCCCGTGGGAGCGACTCGGCACTCTCACTAATTAACCAGCCGCCTAGCCACAGGCGTCGCGAGGCGGCTGGCGGGGCACAGCTTATTCAGGAATCCCAGCGACTGCCTGTCACAGTTGTGTGACTTCGCTTTGTATTCTGAGTTAGAGAATATTTTTGCTTACAAAGTAGTGCAGGGTCTAAAATCTCTAAATACACTGCTGTCCATTAAAATTGTAACACCAGGAACGCTAGCATATACTGAAATTTTACTTACTATGCATATTTTATAGAAGAAAAAGTATATGATTAAATTTGTAGGTGGTTTTGGTTAAACAGAGCTGTCAGATCTGGCAGCAACAACGGCTCTAAGCCAGATGGACATACACTCAAACTGAACATTGATGACAGATCGGATACATCATTCCGTGCTTCTTTAACTTTGTGTTACGTCAGATAAATTCCTTAGTCATGGACCTCTTACAAGAGTTTTTAAGTTTCTGAAAGTTCTGTAGGTGCTAGCCAGTCCAACAAGCGAAGTTGAAGGATAAGACAAAGATCTAAAGAACCGAAATGATACTGACCGATTTGATTGATAAATGCTGCAGCCAAAACACAGGTAAAGTTTCTCTGCTGCCGCCTGAGGGACCACAGACAGGTAATTAGCATGAGCCCCCGGCAGTACGTTTTCAGGAGAGACAGATTCACCGACGATACGATAAACCACACATTGACAAGTTTGATGCAAGCATAATCACTGATATACAGTAGCTGCGGCGTAGATCGTTTGTGGTGGCCTGCCCTGTTCGAAAGAATGAAACAGATGAACTGCCGCAGTCTACGAGATTAGTGCACGGACAGGCAGCTGCAATTAGAATGTCCTGGAAAGTAAATTGTAAAAGACTTCACCAAAAGCTGCACACATTTCTTCTTTGTGGTCGAGTTGTTGATTAGCGCCGATACTGAATCAGATTCAGAGTATAACAAATACTAGATGCGACGTCGCCTACGCAGATCTGCTATTTACAGTATATACCAACGCAAGTTTTAAATTAGAGGAAAATAACAGGGTAGTCCTTGAAAGACTAAGTAACTGGTCCGCAGCGAACAAACTAACAATAGCAGCACAGAAAACAGTTAGTCACTAAAAGGAATATTATCAAGAACGACAAACGAAGCAATCAGAACAAATTACCAAACTGTGAAAAGAAAAGTATATAGCTACATCGACGAAAAGCAAAACTTTCATGCACATGTGGAAATCGTCTCCCAGACACCCATTAAAACCCAAAACAAAATAGCAACAATTGTCCGAAGAAGATTTCATCTGCCACTGTGTGCAACAAGAACGTATCACAACGCACTCTTACTCGCTATTGTGCGCCATGCCTAGAGCGTCTGTCCTTATAGAACGGGAAGGTAAGGACAGCCCAGGCTCTACAGCGAGCACAGAGAAGCGTACCCCTGCGCCTGACAGGCGCAAATAGAACAACACAGACTGAGGAGCTGCTGGTGACATTACGCCTGTTACCTCTAGACCTAGCAGTAAGAAAGAAAGGTGCACAATATAGTCTCAAAAAGGGCGAATATGATAAGGCAAAGGAATGGTGGACAAAAGAGCCAGATCGAATAAGGAAACAAAGGCATGCATTGATATAGAACGGCAAGAAACCTCGGACAGAGAAGAAACGGGGGGAGAACCTACCAGTTCCTTCTTAACGTAACAGAAGGAACAAGAATCTCATACTTCTTTCCAGTCAACGGAGCTGTACACTGTTTGTCGGCACGTGGACCATACTCCGTCTACTTACTACAAATACAGCAACCCACCGCGGGCAAATGTGAATGTGGAGCAATCGGTGCCTAAGATGATACAGGAGGAGAGGAACGTCTTTGGTAATACAGCAGTTGTAACATAATAAGGAATGAGGGACTGTGGCATAAGCTGAACCCGCTGACAGCTAAAATATCAGCTTATGAACTGCAACCCTGCATGGCTGATAGAAGCAAGAAGAATCCGTACATCATGATAACGAGACTTTCCACCTTCTGGAAGCAGTGAGGAGATGATTCATAGGGAGGACCAGCAAGGATTTTCCGAGACCCATGGCAGCTATCTCGCACAATGAAATTTTCACTCTGCAGCGGAGTGTGCGCTAATATGAAACTTCCTGGCAGGTTAAAACTGTGTGCCACACCGAGACTCGAACTAGAGACCTTTTCCTTTCGGAGAAAGTGCTCTACAATCTGAGCTACCCAAGCACGACTCACAACCCGTCCTCAGAGCTTAGATTCTGGCAGTACCTCGTTTCCAACCTTCCAAACTTCACAGAAGCTCTTCTGCGAATCTTGCAGAGCACTTTCCCGCGAAAGGCAAAGCGATCCGAGTTCGAGTCTCGGTCGGGCACACAGTTTTAATCTGCCAGGAAGATTCAGTTCTATCGCAATCTCTACTCATTAGGTGGCGCAGCAGTGTAGTTCATGTGAATCCTGAGTTGTACCTCAGCACACTGGGAGTAAAAATACAGAAAAATGAGAAATTCAGTCTGATACCAAGTACAACAGTGTAGTGTAGTGTTGTGTAATGTAGTGAAGTGTTGTAGTAGTGTAGTTCAGAATAATAAATTACAAAATTTGTGATGTCCTTAGGTTAGTTAGGTTTAAGTAGTTCTAAGTTCTAGGGGACTCATGACCATAGATGTTAAGTCCCATAGTGCTCAGAGCCATTTGAACAAAATTTGTGATCTACCAATGCTGCATAGCATAGTATATCGGTAGCGTGTGCTTTCTGGATTCTGGTTTGTTATTATTGTTATTTTTATGTTGATATTCAATTTAAATTTTCCCCTTTAAGCATCATAATGGTTAGTTATACTAAGAGGTTTGAAAATATGTTAAGTATTATGTTCTATATTCAAACCAATTCTTGTGCAACGTCCACTCTGTTCATATACAGACAACAGAACAAAAGAAAGTAACAAATAAATAAATAAGTTGAACTCCCTCTCTATCCAGGTATACCTGAACAACACGAGCATTTCTCGTACTACCTGTATGAAAAATAATGTCACGGAGACCTCAAGATAGGACTGGCCTTCAAACATCAGGAAAGTAACAACTGCTATCCAGGTTACCGACTACTCGAAGCACATAATGTTGTTTAACAAGTAATGTTCAATATCGTCATGGCACATGTTGGGCACATTTGACGATGATAAATCCAGTCTGGCAATATTTTTTCTGCTTGGGGCCTTCACAGGCCTCCATCATAACGCTGTACAGAGACGAAGTTGTGCCGTCCTCGTGTCCTGTGTTGTCTTTGTGTGGACTATTGTCGCCGCACGTCTCTCGTGGGTAGCCGCATCCATGATCGCCTTGCTGACGGTCCCTGGTGTTCAGATGTCATCGTACGCCCATCCTACGACTCGAGATATATGATGTGGCCGTACGATTCTGCACAGCCGTTCGAACAATATAGCGGTCCTCTCGGGCTCTGGTCACGTGGTCACGTTGAGATCTATTGCTTTCGGTCTGATGAGGTACGCTGACCAATGCGACAAACAGTATAGCATAACATTAAATTGTAGTTTTGATAGGCCACGATCCTGCCTCTGTGGAAATACGACACATGTTGTTACACGTAGCACAGCGCAATCTTCTCACTAACACTCAATTTGCCAATGAAATGTGTGAACATAGACCCGCTGCGCAATTTCCCTCCTACACAATTCACTTTGTGTGGCGGCGCTGAAATGTTAACTATATTTACGAACTTCCAGCAGGCTGAAGTAGCTTGGGTCAGCGATTTCTGTTAATAAGTAGAATGAGAAACCAGTCCAAAGATGACAATTTTTACTTTTTAAGCCCTCGACGACTAGTTTCGGGCCGAGCCCTTTTTTCAAATCGTCATAACATAGTCGAAAGAGACGCTTGCGAAGATGTCAAAAATGTGCAATGAATACTTACAGTGTATGCAGATAAATCAGATATGCTGAATGTATGCATATCCAAGTGTGTAGTAGACTTCTAGCAATGGATAATAGGTAAAGGAAGGAAGTTCCATGAAAGCCGTTGTAGTGAAGGTAGCAGAAGAGATAAGATCTTTAAATAAAAAGAAACGGCTGCTAACATTAAAAAAATAGAAACTAGACTCCAGAAAACACCACGAAAAGTAGAGTTCAGCTGTGTATGGACATGATATTTGCACAATTCAAAGACAGAAGTCGTGTAATAGGAAACTATTCAACTTAGTCGAATTGCTAGAGTAAGGTGAAGACTTCCAGAAACGAGCCAGCAAGATAGAATGCCTAACAGAGATCACGATGTATCGAATTCATAGAATGGTTGCCGCTTGTACTACATCTGCTCTTATACCTACATTCATACTCAGCAAGCCACCCAGCGGTGTATGGTGGAGGGCACTTTACGTGCCACTGTCATTACTTCCCTTTCCTGTTCCAGTCGCGTATGGTTCGCGGGAAAACGACTGCCGGAAAGCCTCCGTGGGCGCTCGAATCCCTGTAATTTTACATTCGTGATGTCCTCGGGAGGTATAAGTAGGGGGAAGCAATATATTCGATACCTCATCCAGAAACGCACCCTCTCGAAACCTGGACAGCAAGCTACACCGCGATTCAGAGCGCCTCTCTTGCAGAGTCTGCCACTTGAGTCTGCTAAACATCGCCGTAACGCTATCACGCTTATCAAAGAACTCTGTGACGAAATGCTCCGCTCTTCTTTGGATCTTCTCTATCTCCTCTGTCAAACTGACCTGGTATGGATCCCACACTAATGAGCAATACTCAAGTATAGGTCGAACGAGTGTTTTGTAAGCCATCTGCTTTGTTGATCGACTACATTTTCTAAGGACTCTCCCAATGAATCTCAATCTGGCACCCACCTTACCAACAAATAATTTTATTTGATCATTCCACTTCAAATCGTTCCGTAGGCATACTCCCACTTATTTTACAGAAGTAACTGCTACCAATGTTTGTTCCACTATCATATAATCATACAATAGAGGATCCTTATTTCTATGTATTCGCAATACATTACATTTGTATACGTTAAGGATCAGCTGCCACTCCCTGCACCAAGTGCGTTTCCGCTGCAGATCTTCCTGCATTTCGCTGTAATTTCCTAATGCTGCAACCTCTCTGTATACTACAGCATCATCCGCAAAAAGCCGCATGGAACTTCAGACACTATCTACTAGGTCATTTATATATATTGTGAAAAGCAATGGTCACATAACACTCCCCTGTGGCACGCCAGAGGTTACTGTAACGTCTGTAGACGTCTCTCTATTGAGAACAATATGCTATGTTCTGTTTGCTAAAAACTCTTCTATCCAGCCACACAGATGGTCTGATATTCCGTAGGCTCTTACTTTGTTTATCAGGCGACAGTGCGGAACTGTATCGAACGCCTTCCGGAAGTGAAGGAAAATGTCAACTACCTGGCAGCCTGTATCTAATATTTTCTGGGTCTCATGAACAAATAAAGTGAGTTGGGTCTCACGCAATCGCTGTTTCCGGAATCCATGTTGATTTCTACAGAGTAAATTCTGGGTTTCCAGAAATGACATGATACGCGAGCAAAAAATTTGTTCTAAAATTCTACAACAGATAGATGCTAGAGATGTAGACCTATTGTTTTGCGCATATGCTCGACGGCCCTTCATGAAAACTGGAACTACCTTTGCTCTTTCTTAATCATTTGGGACCTTCCGTTCCGCTAGAGACTTCGGGTACACGGCTGTTAGTAGGGGGCGGTAGGGCAACTTCTTTCGCGTACTTTGTGTAGAATCAAATTGGTATCCCGTCAGGCCCAGTGGACTTTCCTCAGTTGGGTGATTTCAGTTGGTTTTCTGTTCCTTGGACAGTTATTTAGATGTCAGCCATTGTTTCGTTCGTGCGAGGATTTAGAGGAGGAAGTGCAGTGCGGTCTTCCTCTGTGAAACAGCTTTGGAAAAATGTGTTTCGTATTTCAGATTTAAGCGTGTCATCTTCTGTTTCAATGCCATTATCATCTCAGAGTGTCTGGACATGCTGTTTTGGTCCACACACTGATTTAACGTAAGGCCAGAACTTCTTAGGATTTTCTGTCAAGTCGGTACATAGAATTTTACTTTCGAATTCACTTAAAGCCCCACGCATAGCCCTCCTTACGCTAACTTTGACATCGCTTAGCTTCTGTTTGTCTGAGACGTTGTGGCTGCGTTTAAATTTGCAGTGAAGCTCTCGTTGCTATCGCAGTAATTTCCTAACTTTGTTGTTGAACCTCGGTGGGTTTTTCCCGCCCCTCACAGTTTTACTCGGCACGTACCTGTCTAAAACGCATTTTACGATATCTTGTACTTTTTCCATAAACTCTCAACATTGTCAGTGTCGGAACAGAAATGTTCGTTTTGATCTGTTAGGTTGTCTGAAATCTGCCTCCTGTTACTCTTTCTAAACAGATAAACCTTCATCCCTTTCTTATATTCCTATTTACTTCCATATTCAGGGATGCTGCAACGGCCATGTGATCACTGAGTCCCTGTTACGCGCTTATAGAGTCGAAAAGTTCGGGTCTGTTTGTTATCAGTAGGTCCAAGATGATGTCTCCACGAATCGGTTCTCTTTTTAAATGTTGGAGGTAATTTTCGGTTAGTGCACTCAGCATAATGTCACTTGATGCTTTGTCCTTGTAAATTGACATCTCCACCTAAGACTATAACACACTGAGGAAATTAATGTGAAATGTATTCTAGATTTTCTCTCAGTTGCTCTGCCACTAATGCTTTTAAGTCGGGAGGTCAGTGAAAGGAGCCAATTATTAACTTCGCTCGGTTATTGAATATAACCTCCACCAATAATAATTCACAGGAACTACCCACTTCTATTTCACTACAGGACAAAGTACTACTAACAGCGGCAAACACGCCACCACCGGTCGCATGTAATCTATCCTTTCTAAACACCGTCTGTACCTTTGTAAAAATTTCGGCAGAATTTATCTCGTTTATCGTTGCCAATAATTGCAGCTTAGTGGCGGTGGATGTACAGATTTTGAGGCCAAGTTCCTATTATGAGTGTACAATATATATAGTTGATAATGCATCAGTTATACCGACATGAAAAAAAAAGGTAGGAAGAGATGGGGCTACAGAAATGCATAAAAAATCCATAAAGTTGCTCTCTAAAACGACAAGAGGCATGACAAGAATTTGAGCAAAAAAAAAAAAATCTTAAAATTTCTTATCTAAAAGGTAATCTATTCCGCAAAGAATGTGCTTGTTTAGCTTTAGGTTGATCTGAGGCTTTGAAATTTGTAACCCTAGTTTACCTACGTTGGGTGGTTTGTAGAAATTCATTTACAGTGTGATGTTACCAAAATTGCAGTACATGAGAGCAGAAATTGCAATAATGGTTTCCTTTCATCATGGAGGCTGCTGGAACGAAGTGCAGCAGCTAAACTGTTTGTCTCTTCGTTGTTTAGGAGAGCATCTACACGCATTTGCACTCTTTTTTCCAATCAAATTCAGAGTTCTGCTTCTAACACGAGTAATTATTAAAATGTGGAAAGGGACTAATCAATAACACTACTTGACACACGGAAATATGTTTTAGGTTTAGTCACTACAATTCGGCAGTAATGCAATTATCGGCAGTAGATTGCACAGAGTGGACACGTCAATATCTAGTACTGCATGTGACTGCGTGAAAGTACGGCTAATTCTCGAATTTAGGCTGAAGTTCCTTGCCACATAATTGCGTAAATTTCTGCGCTGTAAACTAAGCTGTAGACGATCATCAACCAACTAGTGGAATACAGAGTTCCATGTGTTCAACGTGATCGCGGAAATTTGTTACCACTGCACGAAAATACCGAAACTTGCTGTGCCGCACCGAATTATAGGAAGTTTAATACTGCGGCATTCGGCTGCTCAGAATCTACCTCTGTAACTAGCACTGAACTTTCGAAGCCAAGTAAAGTGGGAATCGCACTCAGGTAAGACCTGTTCCACATTCAGTTCCACTCCCTATGTACCAGCACCGCTATTCTACGTCCAAACCCTTTCCTTTTACTGCTCGAATACTGAGAAATGAAGATAAAAACTACATCTTATAACCTACACTAAAACTATTGTCGCCGCAGTGTGCTGATTTTAAAACTCAGTCCACAGACACCAAGCACTGCTGTGTTTGCCTTTATTGTACAGCTTCAACAATCATTATCAAATTTTTCTTGTTGTAAGTCAGTATATTTCGGCTAATTTAAGAGAAATCATTAAACTAACCATGAGCTCAGGAATAACATAACCAGGGGGAGGAGGTTATACATTAAAGAATGGTATCGTGTATTGTAGAACAAACTGATCCTGCTGAACTGCATTCCATATTATTCGCATCTTACCATCAGTCGCAAGTGAGTGGGCATCTGGGAGTACACAAGATTTGCCCGAAGACTAGAGAAGAATCCGTTTGGAAAGGTATGGACTCAGACATTAGGGACGGCCGGAGTGGCCGTGCGGTTCTAGGCGCTACATACTGGAGCCGGGCGACCGCTACGGTCGCAGGTTCGAATCCTGCCTCGGGCATGGATGTGTGTGATGTCCTTAGGTTAGTTAGGTTTAATTAGTTCTAAGTTCTAGGCGACTGATGACCTCCGAAGTTAAGTCGCATAGTGCTCAGAGCCATTTTTCAAACATCAGGGCCACGGGCAAGGCATGTAAAAGTTGTTCCATAAGTAATCCACATCGAGATACAAAGCAGGGGTTGTTGGCTGTGATGCCTGTAGAGTGACAACTAGAAGGACATACTGATTTCTTGCGCCCCATCCCTCTTTCGCTGTGAGGAAACAAGTGCGCACTGGTGTGTGTAGACGCCTTCTCTACAGTTTCTTGGCTATTTCCTTTGAGTATTGTGATGGCTCAAGTTGCTATCTATCGGAGAAAGCGGTTCTAGGCACCTATGGTCCATGCCAGACTTTAGAGTGTGATAATGCGACAGTGGTCTGTTAGTGAGACATTCTACATCACTCACCACCACCCCAAACTCTCATTACAAGAGAGCGTCAACAGCAATCTGCACACTGCTTTAATTGCTCATCATCATTGGGTCATTATCAGCAGGGTGAGGCCTTGGAATGGTTGATGAAGGATTTTACCAGTAATAAGCACCAGACTCATTAGGAAGCCCTGGTAAGGTTGATGTTTGCCTTCTACATGAAATCTCTGATATCTGATCTGTTGGCGATCCTTTGCCTTGTAAGACATCCGAACAGGAGATATAGGAGAAGTGGCACAGAGCTAGTAGGAACATTTTGAGAGTCCACGTTCAGACTACCTGTTTTTCAACCAAGTCAAGTGCCCTTATAAACTGAAGGAGGGTGGGGGGGGCAGGTGTACTTAACATATTTTGGGAAGATGAAGAAAATAGACGCGAAGCTAATGGAAAACTTCTGCCTCGTTACTGCTGGCCTTGATAGATTATCAGGTTTGTGTCTCTGGTCACCGTGATATAAAAGACATGACTACAGTGAGAGAGTGCAAGACTCAAATGCTCCAAAAGAACCGTTGTATAATCATACAGATACATAACGACAACTTGTGTGCGTTGGTCGTATCGTTATGAAAGTTGCTCTTACAACGTTCGGTACTCTGATGTATGGACTGCGTGATGAGAAGTTTCAGCGGCTGAATTTTGGCACATTTTTATTTCCACCCGCGGGCGGGGTGTCAGTAGCAGGTTTGTCAGCAGATCGCACAGAGATCACCCACAGTGCGGCGGCCAGTCGCTAGCGTCACCTCCGGAGAGGTACAAAGAGCTTCAGCACAGTGGAGGCAATATTCAAAGGGTCATCTAAGAGGCAACTTTCGAAGAGAGCTCACTGCTGATTGTAGGGAAGCATAAGTTCCCGAAGAATAGCAGTGAGGCAACTTGGTGCGCGTAGGGCCGGGGCTGCCGATGACATCGTCCTGGTCTGTAGCAACGAACAGTGTCCGGCTTTGTGGATCCAGGGAACACACTGCGGCGAGAGTCCAGTGTCGTTTGCTGAGGTGTTGCGTTGCCTTTGAGTGTTAAAAGAAATTGTGTTGGGTTTGATCAGGGCAAGCTTTCATCGCAGAAGAAATCTTATTTTCTGTTGTTGTGTTCATTAAAATTCTAGTCTCTCCTTGTTCCTGGCATTTACTGTTTTGTTGTTCTAATTTATTGTGCCAGACAGTGTGTAACTTGGGCTGGTGTATTACGTTGGTGTTTATGTTTTCGCTTTCTTGTTACTAGACTAAGATTAATTAATACATGTTTCCTTGTTCTTCCTTTGTAACCTTTTACTTTTGCTGTAGATTTCTTGTCTCCGTTACTGAAAAATTGCTGAAATTCAGAGGGACAAATTAATTTATCTATATTCTATTAAGTTTTGCATACTCCTCGGCTATGATCTAAGAGTTGTTCAAATTTATTAATAAATATATTTGAATTGTGTTAAAGAATTCCACTCCCTTGATGTCCATCTATTTGCCACGCCTACTGTTTCCTGCGCCACATATCCAATGAAAAGCATCTGTATTTTATATTTCTATATATTTTTTTATTCGAACAGTGCCTTCGGCTGATATACACAATCTATAGTTTTTAATAAAGAAATTAGCAAGTTGAGAAATTCTGTTATTTTCTGAAGTATCTGAATTTGCACAATAGAAATGCGGAAACACAAGCATTGGATTGTATCAGATACACGCAATGGAGCAGCGCTATGTCCAGGAAGCCCGCAACTATAGCCATGTCACTCGATTTGCGTACGTTATGCGGCTACCAGAAGATTCGCTGTACGTGTGACCTATGCCAGTGACTCTCTGACTTGAACATCACTACGAAAACTATGAAGAGATTGTCCACATAAGCAGTGGAGCTAAATAGAAGGCCACCGAGAGACATCCCAGACATGCGTTGACGGAGGCTGTAGAGCAACGGCTCCATGGCGAAAGCATACAACAGTGTAGAGAATGGGCAGCCTTGATCCACTGATCGATGGATCGAGATGGGAGGCGTGAGATGGCCATTGTAGAGCACACAGGACGTAGATCCACGAAGGAGACGCATTGCGACCTATTAGGGTATCCTGCATTGCTGAGCACCCCTTTCAGGTAATCGTGATTGGCTCAATAAAACGCCTCGCTGAAGTCAAGAGCTGCCAAAAATCAAGGTATACGATGAGTGTGAGCAACAGCGATTATGTCCCGACAACGACAGAGGGCAGTGCGGATGTTATTGGTACCTCAGAAAGAAGTCTGATTAGGGCAAACCACGTACTGGGCCTGTAAGCCGAGCAGCCGACAGCTGGGTAGAGATCTTTGTGTCGCTATTGAACAACGTCAAAGGGAGGCTGCAGAACTATTGACCTCCACGTGGTGCACCCTGGATAAAGCAAAATGAACTAACAAATACTGGCGGTCAGACAAAACAAGATAGAGGCTCCTGATCACACAAGGAATAAAACTGTATACCATGCTTCCAAAGAAAATTTCTTCAACGAACTTATCGACAAGAAATCATGCCTAGATATGAACTACTTGGTGCCATGCTCCGCCACATATCATCATTTACATTAGACAGGCCATAGAAAATGACATCTCCATTTCCACTTCTTGAGACAACGATATTAACAATGTTTTAGTCAAAACCGGAAACATAACCGTGTCCAACATCTATAAACCACTAGTTAAAACATGGCCAACCTCAATGGTCCATATATAGTCGCTTCCTGCAGTATACTTGGGTGATTTGAATAGCCACCACGAACAGTGGAAATGCTAAGACTATGATGCTAATGGGTAATCTTTGGTAAAAAGAGGTGAAGATGAAGATCTTAATCTTATCTCCCATGCTAAAGATCGCTGTACTTTGAAATCTGCGGCATGGAGGGGAGAATATAATCCTGATCTATGTTTTACATCAAGTGATAGCAAAAGTCGATCGTTGGCAGGCACCTAAAAGACCTCTGCGACATTCCCCTCAGTCAGCACCGTTCTGTTATTGTAGCAGAATTCCACTTATGTCGTCTATATCTCGCCCTCGGTGGAATTTCCGAAAGGCAAACTGGGAGAAGGTCTATAGAGATCTGCATAAATGCCTACGCTACATATTACCAATCAGCAAAAACTATGGTAGATACCTCGGAGCAGTACAAGAACCGCTAAGAAGTGCATTCCCAGAGGATACTAAAGGGATTATACTCCAGGTTGGTCCTAAAACAGTGAAAGCCTCAACCACAGCTTCCTTGAGTCGGGTGATCAAGAACTGGCAGACGAGCTTCTCCATCGGTTTGATGCTGCGAGATAAGAGAAATAGCTAGAAACGGTGGAAAGTCTGAACTTTCAGATATCAAGCCGTGAGGCACCGGCTATGCTAAGAAAATAAGGAAGCGGTACACCTATTCAACGGCAAAAACCAAACATATCTCCAAATACCATAGCGTTCCACAAAGTACGAGTAGTGAAGTCCAGAACACCAAGAGACAGAGCACAAACTGTAGACATAAAACGTGAACTCATAAATGTGTAGAATCAAGCGACAGAGACGGAATATGCTTGCCCTTTCACACTTGAAGAAATGGAATCAGCGCTCGGGAATATCACGCCAGGGAAAGCTCAAGGATTCGACGACATCAACCCCGAATTCCTAATAAACTGTGGAAAATACGCAAAGCTCTGGCTGGCCAGATTCATCCAAACTACACAGAGAGTTCAAACGAACAAAGATGCTAGCCACACTAAAGCTAGGGAAATGACAAAACTTACCTGAGAGCAAAAGGCTTTTGCACTATTATCAGTAATATAAAAGTTACTTGAAAGGCTCATCTACAACAGAATTACTCAGAAAATATTTGATGTAATACGAATCGAACAGGCAGGTTTCAGACCAAAATGAAGCCATGCTGACCAAATTCTCTCACTTGCAACTTATACTGAAGCGGGATTTCAACGAAAGCTTAAAACCTCTGCTGCATTCACTGATTTAGCAGCCGCCTACGGCACTGTCTGGCTCGAAGGTATGATTTATAAATTACTTTGTGTAATCCGAAGCAAACCAACAGCTCGTCGGTAAATGAAATGCTGAATGACAGAACACTTCACGTTACCTTGAGGTCCAACATAAGCTCACCAGGAAAAGTAGTTCTAAGTTATAGGGACTGATGACATCAGACGTTAAGTCCCATAGTGCTCAGAGCCGTTTTTGAATCCCGGTTCCCAGAACTCTTGAAAATAGACGATGACTGTGGATATATTTATGACAGGCACAGGCCCTTTTTCTGTTCACAGATGTCACTAAACCTCTTCAAAGATATAAACAATCTCGCGCGAGCAGCGCCTTTAGATGGAGGGGGTCCGACAGCCGATCAGTTCTAGTCATTCCACCAGGAAGGAGGTACACGGCTCGTGTTGTCTTTAGTTCATCCGTGCCTAGACGGTCAATACCGCGACTCGATCGTGCCAGGAAGGGCTCTCAACAAGGGAAGTGTGCAGGCGTCTCACAGTGAACCAAAGCGATGTTGTTCGGACATGAAAGAGATGACTGCGTGGATGTCCGCTACCTACTGACTATAGCTCGTAGGAACCCAGACAGCAACGCCACCATATTGAATAATGCTTTCCGTGCAGCCAGAGGACGTCGTCTTACGACTCAAACTGTGCGCAGTAGGCTGCATGCTGCGCAACTTCACTCACGACGTCCTTGGCAAGATCCATCTTTGCAACCACGACACTATGCAGCACGGTACAGATGGGCCCATCAAGATTCCGAATGGACCGCTCAGAATTGGCATCACGTTCTCTTCACCGTTGAGTGTCTCATATGCCTTCAAGCAAACAATCGTCGGAGACATGTTTGTTGGCAACGTGGTGAGGCTGAACGCCTTAGACACACTGTTCAGCGAGTGAAGCACGGTGGAGGTTCCCTGATGTTTTGGGGTGGCATTATGTGGGGCCGACGAACGCCGCTGGTGGTCATGGAAGGCGCCGTAACGACTGTACGATACGTGAATGCCATCCTCCGATTAATAGTGCAAGCATATCGGTAGCATATTTGCGAGGCATTCGTCTTCATGGACGGCAATTCGCGTCCCCATCGTGCACATCTTGTGAATGACTTCCTTTAGAATAACGACATCGCTCGACTATTGTGGCCAGCATGAACCCTGTTGAAAATGCCTGGGATAGATTGAAAAGCGCTGCTTATGGACGACGTGACCGATCAACCATTCTGAGCGATCTACGTTGAATCGGCGTTGAGGAGTGGGACAATCTCGACCAACAGTGCCTTGAGGAACTTGTGGAGAGTATGCCACGACGAATACAGGCATGCATCAGTGGAAGAGGTACCGATGTGTAGAGCAATCTGGTCGACCACCTCTGAATGTCTCGCTGTATGGTGGTACAACATGCAATGTGCGGTTTTCATGAGCAATAAAAATGGTGGAAATAATATATATGTTGATCTCTATTCCAGTTTTCTGTACAGGTTCCGGAACTCTCGGAACGGAGGTGATGGAAAACTTTTTTTGATGTGTGTATATCTCTTTGGGTATCTAAACGCCGCCCATCATCAGTTGTAAGAATAGTAATCAAAGTTCTCTTATGGTAGCGCCGTTCCGCTATCACGTGATACGTAGATGGGCGCTCCTGCACCAACCCGTTTTGTGTACGCGTCGTGACCATAGCTCCTTCAACGTGACGGCGAGAGAGAGATGTGAACTGTATCTTGGCACGATTCATCATCGCTTGGCGCTCTGGCGGATATGGCATCATTGCACATTCCCGGAGAATGGTGAAATAGAGACCCTGGGTTCGTGCCGCCACGCAGCGTCTTCCCTTCCGTAACCATTGTAGGCCTTGCACCCACTGTCACAGGACAGACTGATGTGCACCACGGCGTCGGTGACAATCTATCCACGTGGTCTCAGTGAGCTTCCAGTAGTCGGGAGAAGTGAAGTGGATCGTCGTTTCCATGGTTCTCGGGCGCGTCACACCCTTTGGCGGCAGAGGTTGGTGGCACAGATATCTGTGTCATGGTCAGTAAACACAATGGGAAGAATATCGCGGGAGATGTAAAAGCGGCCGGCCGCAGTGGACGAGCGGTTCTGGGCGCTACGGTCTGGAACCGCGCGACCGCTGCGGTCGCAGGTTCGAATCCTGCCTCGGGCATGGATGTGTGTGATGCCCTTGGGTTAGTAAGGTTTAAGTAGTTCTAAGTTCTAGTGGACTGATGACCTCAGCAGTCAAGTCCCATAGTGCTCAGAGCCATTTGAACCATTTTTTTGTAAAAGTGACCGAGACGTATGGAACAATAGGTAGTGAAATGCATAAACCCCAGACGATCACAATGAACACCCTCCCAAGAACCCACAAGGCTGAGGTACTGGAGAATTGTTGCTAGCACCACGTACAGAGAGTGAGGTGGGATTTAAAATTGTCTCGCATGACCAGCGCATCCTGCCGACGCAGGAAAGGGACGTGACTGTCTCGGAGAAGAAAGCGGGACTTTCTCGCAATGACCCGAACCAGATGGCGCATAGATCCTGACGTCACTAAACGGAGAGCCATACCTCTAGAATCAGGGAGACAGGCAACTATATCAGCATGGATACCATCACATAGGATGATGGCCACCCTACTACCATTAGGGGAAACATGGCAGACATATGCTGTAAAACCTTAGTGAGCACAGAAAGTGACAAGGTGCACCTCCTGAATTTGGCTCTGCGATAAGTGTGGAAACCGGCCATCGCCAGGAGGATGGGCCATTCAAACACGGGAGAATCAGTTAGGACACCATGGAAGGGCTCATCTCTGTGACGGGGAGGGAACGGAACCCACCAAGTGAGGACCGTCGCTGTGTACAGCTCCAGAACGTCCATCCTGAGCATCGCCGTCGTTCGCCGAGGAGACAGACAGGTCGTTTCAGTGCCACTCTATCAGAGAGGCGCCCACTGGTAGTGTCAGACACAGAAAGGGAGGCAACCGCATCAGACGCAGGCGGGGGAAGGTTAATGTCCATAGGTGTATGCCGACTGGAGACGGAGGTATGCAAATACGTCGTGCCATCAGGTGCCAAGACGTCAGAGGACAGTGCATCACCACTGGTCGTCATCCTGTGCACACATCCGATGGAGACAGTCACCAGAAGGGGTTCAGCGTTGTCTACTCCGTTAGATGGGAGACCGTTGCTTCCTAAAACTTTATTGCATGTCGGATATCGGGCGGCTATCATCAGACATGTCGGTCAGAGATAGATACAGCTCCTTGATCAACAACCATAGAATTGGAACGAACGGCTGGCGTCGGCTGACGGCTATCGTACTGCCTCC
The DNA here is from genome assembly GCF_023897955.1 of Schistocerca gregaria. Classification (NCBI taxonomy): domain Eukaryota; kingdom Metazoa; phylum Arthropoda; class Insecta; order Orthoptera; family Acrididae; genus Schistocerca; species Schistocerca gregaria. The sequence goes on from NC_064920.1 coordinate 949,404,020, forward strand.
GGTGGCAGTTTAGGAGAGACACGCGAAACGTCCATCGTGTTGTCGAGAGAAGGCGACGCTGGTGCCAGCTGATTCAGAGTGTGTGCCTCAGACAGTCCTGGGTAGCCGTATAAGGTATATGTAATACAATGGTCGCTACAGGGAGAGCGACGTCTCCGATCGGCGTCTGAACCAGTCTTTGTCAAAGACTTTAACGCAGACATGACCTGATCAAGCGTGCGGTTGGTAATTGTACATGACGACATGTCGGAAGCCGGCAATTACGAATTAGGAAGCCATGTGCTCCCTCAGATTAGTTTTTATGTTCCAGACATCGTTGAGGCCACGGCATGTTTCGAATGACTTCCACTTTTCAGCAACGTGACTGACGACGTCGCCGTAAACTTTAAAGGCGGCTACCATAACTTCCGACGGCATCTGAAATGGGAGTTAAAAAACTCTCAACATTCGGAGGCCAAAACCAGCGTGATCAACCACTACAGCTCCTATGTGACCACCAGAATATCGGAACTTGAGATTGTTAGTAGCAAGACGCTGCACAATGTCGACGCACAAATTCTTCATTCGCTAGTCTTATGTATATAGTGGTACCAAGGATCGAAAAAAGTGCCGAAAACATTTTGCAACCGAAGACGCATTTTGTAGCGCATAAAATATTATATTTTCATACGCTTTGAGTCGTTCATAATCCACAGGAAACGTTAATTGAATCGTTGCCTGGCGATAAGAAAACATCATGACGGTCAGTGAATTCGGACACGAAGGCAAGTAAACAAAAGCGCGCTTGGCAGCGACCCGAACAACAGGCGAGGCGCAAATAAGATGTTCTCGCCACATCACTACCGAAAGCAGACTAACCACTAAGCCATCTGGACAAAGTGGCCATCACACCAGCAGTGACTGCCCTAGCACGCCTCACGTCAGACAAAAATTCTCAACTTATCCACACACTACGTTAGTAGTGCCCCTTGCCATTATCCTCATTGCTCGCGGCATTAAGCGAATCCAGTAAAAGTTCTAGCCTGATGTGAAGTGTGTGTGCGTGTGTTGTATGTTGCGTGTGTGTGTGTGTTTGTGTGTGTGTGTGTGTGTGTGTGTGTGTGTTGTATGTGTGTGTGTGTGTCTGTGTGTGTGTGTGTGTGTGTGGTGTCTGCTCTTTCAGACATGTCCGAAAGGATAGATAACATTTTTGGTCCAGCTACCATTATGAATTGACACACAGATGAATCAGAGATATTGGTTCCGAGTGGTCATTGATGTAAATCAGTATGGAAAGTCGAAAATTTGTGCCAGACTGGGATTTGAGCCCAGGTTTCCTGCTTACTAGGCAGTTGCTTTGACCACTAAGCCATTAGGACACAGTGGTCTTCGCATCAGCATGGACTACCCTAGCGCGCTTCCCGACAAGCACGAAGTCTCAGCTTGTCCACAGACTATGTATTCCTCGCGGCATTTCGCCGATTACCGTAAGAATTAGAGCTTGGTGTTCATTTGCATCAAAGAGATCATTGGCCGTCTTTGCCTTAGTTGTATATAGGTGGTGTCTGTTCTTTCACACATGTCCGAAATAACAGACAACATTTTTGATCCAGCAGCCATTATGAATTAAGAGACATCTGGCTGGCTGGTGCTACAGGATATTGAGGCGAACCCTAGTAAAAGCTCCAATCTAGTGTACGCACAGTCCACCGCCTCTATGCACGTTAGTCTGTCTGAAAAGATCAATGATAACAAACCCTCACAAAAAGGGATTGAAAAGGTGTGTGATGTGATTAGTGTCTTTGAGGGTAATACGTTTGGTATAGCCATGCTGCCTCCCGACCCTTTTCCAATTGTTTGGCCCTACACGAAGATCATCTCTGTTTCATCCTGACTTTAGCACTGGATCATTCTGAACTTGTGGATAGTTTGCCAACGAAGACAGGCATGCATCAATGCAAGTGGACGTGCTACTGGGTATTATAAGTACTGGTGTGTACAGCAGTCTCGACCACCACCTCTGAAGGTCTAGTTGTACGGTGGTACAACATGCAATGTGTCGTTTTCACGAGGAATAAAAAGGGCAGAAATGATGTTTCTGTTGATCTCGATTTCCAATTTTCAAAAGGTTCAAATGGCTGTAAGCACTATGGGACTTAGCATCTGAGGTCATCAGTCCCTAGACTTAGAACTACTTAAACGTAACTAACATAAGGATATTACACACATCCATGCCCCAGGCAGGATTCGAACCAGCGACCATAGCAGCAGTGCGGTTCCGGACTGAAGTGCCTAGAACCGCTCGGCCGCAGCGGCTGGCTATTCCAGTACAGCTTTCGGAACTCTCGGAACCGAGGTGTGTAGTTTTATTAAGATGTGTTACAAGCTCAATGAAAGTTGAATGTTATGAGCACGCGCTCCATCAAGTATCGAAGACTGTTACTGGTGACTGACTCCTCTTTCATAGCCGAAGAACCAGCAAACGTGGTTCATAGTAAAAGTATGTAGTACTTTTTGTGGATATCGTGAACGCGATACCTTCATTCGCAATCTTGGACAATCCTTCTACGTCATCATCACGTTCGTCATCATCAGACCACGACGTCCCATCTTGTTCGATGGATCGGCGAATGAGATGTCTCCGCCAATTACGGCCTCTCCCCCTTCGATGGTGTCACTCGCCTGTTCTGTGTCCTCGATGTCAGATTTCACCGTGCTCTTGTACTCGAATATTCGTGTTTCTCTCGGCCTTCCATTTCTGAATTTTAAATAGTACGTTACTCTTGGTAGCTTCATAGCACTCTTGCCTCGCATTTGTCCGCATTATCGCAACTGCTACGAGGTGGTTTTGTTTTGAAGTCTTATAATTTGAGGTACTTTTCGGATTACTACATTTCGGATTCTATCTCCCAGTCTTTCTCTGACCATGCTAGGAAAGAAACCCATGTCAGATGCTTGAATTCTGCTACTGTCATGGTCCATCTTTCGCAACAAAAATGTCACAATGGAAATGCAGGTGGTTTCAGAGATGACTTACATTTTAGCGGTAGTTTCTTCTTCCGTATTAAGTCTTTCACTGTTTGATAGATGTTACTAGCCGCTTGTATTTAGTTAGACATTTCTTTGTCTCTAGAAACAATACCGGAGACAACACATCATCAGCGAACAACAAGGATTTCGTTTTGTCACCTCCAATTGTTCGATGTACGTTCCCTATTACAACCTTTAATCACAGTAATGGAAAGCAGACAGAACTCCGCCTTACCTTAACCCAATTTAATGCCAAAGGTTTCACTCCTTCCTACGGGTGTTTGGACCTCACTGTGGCTTTCATCGTACAAATTCTCCATATGGTGTAGATTGCCATACTGTATTCCAATTTTCTTTAGTGTTTCCCACACCTTTTCCTTCTTCAGAAAGACTAACCACAGGTCCCGATTGTGTAGATAGAATTTTTCCAATAGTTGGTAGAAAGCAGAAACTAAATCAGTTGATGATCTTCTGTTCCCTTCTATCTGCTCTGATGCGTACGCCCACTTGTTATATCCAGTGAAAGATTTCCTGAAGTTACATGTTTGAGATATCTCAAAAGGTACATAAAGAGGAGGAAACGAATAATGGGATGGAGTACTTTCGGAAGTTTACTTTTCTAATCGAGGGTAAGTAGGAACCTCATTCTTGGTACAAGGGAAGCCTTATCGTCTGGATTGCATGCAGAAGCAATTAGAGGTGGCCGACTTCGTTTCAAATTATTATGAAATTCAATCATTCGTTTTTCTTTTGCAGCTTCTGGCGCCACCTGAGTAGATACTTGAATAAAAAGTAGAGGCTCTAATGCCTATGTATCTGACAACTGGAGGGAGAACGATATACAGACCGTCGATGACATCATATGGCGGAGGATGACGTGGCGACCGGATGGCGCTGAATGGCCTGTCAGGGCTGGAGCGCTGAGCTGGTAATGCAGAATGAGTAGATGCGCCCCGCTTGTGGTATTGGTAGCATCATCTCAATGTACAGTCCACGTCACTCGTGTCTCCCATATTCTTCCGAACTCGAGAATACCAGTATAGGGAAAAGTATCAACAGAATTAAAATTGTGCCACAAGATAATCAGCCGTTACGAAACCACTGTTCACTGTTACCTTAATTATAGTAACAAAATACTCGTCAGTACTGGACCCAGTAGTTAATGTCTTGAAAACGAAGGTCATGGATATAATTCTGATGGGAGAACACGTAACAGAAAACCGTGACGTATTCGTAATAAAACATAACGACACAAGTAGAATCTCGAATGAATTACCTGAAGAAGCGTAAGATGTTTCAGATGACTTGCAAATAGAAATTTATGTACCACGTCTTGAAGACGTTGCAGTAAAACTGGAAATTATTACGCCATCATTAAATATTAGATTTTCCTATGCAATTAGCCCCAACTCCCCCCCCCCCCCCTTGAACCATGGACCTTGCCGTTGGTGGGGAGGCTTGCGTGCCTCAACGATACAGATAGCTGTACCGTAGGTGCAACCACAACGGAGGGGTATTTGATGAGAGGCCAGACAAACGTGTGGTTCCTGAAGAGGGGCAGCAGCCTTTTCAGTAGTTGCAGGGCCAACAGTCTGGATGATTGACTGATCTGGCCTTGTAACAATAACCAAAACGGCCTTGCTGTGCTGGTATAATGCGAACGGATGAAAGCAAGGGGAAACTACAGGCGTAGTTTTTTCCGAGGGCATGCAGCTTTACTGTATAGCTAAATGATGATGGCGTCCTCTTGGGTAAATTATTCCGGAGGTAAAATAGTCCCACATTCGGATCTCCGGGTGGGGACTACTCAAGAGGACATCGTTATCAGGAGAAAGAAAACAGGTATTCTACGGATTAGAGCATGGAATGTCAGATCTCTTAATCGGGCAGGTAGGTTAGAAAATTTAAAAAGGGAAATGGGTAGGTTAACGTTAGATATAGTGGTAATTAGTGAAGTTCGGTGGCAGGAAGAACAAGACTTCTGGTCAGGTGACTAAAGGATTTTAAATACAAAATCAAATAGGGGTAATGCAGGAGTAGGTTTGATAATGAATAACAAAATAGGAGGGCGGGTAAGCTACTACAAACAGCATAGATACGAAGCCCACACCTACTACAGTAGTACAAGTTTATATGCCAACATGCTCTGCAGATGACGAAGAAAATGAAGAAATGTATGCCGAGATAAAAGAAATTATTCAGGTAGTGAAGGGAGACGATAATTTAATAGTCATGGGTGACTGGAATTCGAGAGTGAGAAAAGGGAGAGAACGAAACATAGTAAGCGAATATGGATTGGTGGTTAGAAATGAAAGAGGAAGCCGTCTGGTAGAATTTTGCACAGAGCATAACTGAATTATAGCTAACACTTGATTCAAGAATCAAAAAAGAAGGTTGTATACATGGAAGAATCCTGGAGATACTAAAAGGTATCAGATATCAGATAAATTATATAATGGTAAGACAGAGATTTAGGAACCAGGTTTTAAATTGTAAGACATTTCCAGGGGCAGATGTAGACTCTGACCACAATCATTTGGTTATGAACTGTAAATTAAAACTGAAGAAACACAAAAAGGTGGGAGTTTAAGGACATGGGACCTGGATAAACGGACTAATCCAGAGGTTGTACAGAGGTTCAGGGAGAGCATAAGGGAATGATTGACAGGAATGGGGGAAAGAAATACAGTAGAAGAAGAATGAGTAGCTCTGAGGGATGAAATAGTGAAGGCAGCTGAGGATGAAGCTGGTAAAAAGACGAGGGCTAGTAGAAATCCTTGGGGAACAGAAGAAATATTGAATTTAACTGATGAAAGGAGAAAATATAAAAATGCAGTAAATGAATCAGGCAAAAAGGAATGCAAACGTCTCCAAAGTGAAATCGACAGGAAGTGGAAAACTGCTAAGCAGGAATGGCTAGAGGACAAATGTACGGATGTTGAGGCTTATCTCACTAGGGGAAAGATAGATACTGCCTAAAGGAAAATTAAAGAGACCTTTGGAGAAAAGAGAGTCACTTGTATGAATATCAAGAGCTCAGATGGGAACCCAGCTCTTAGCAAAGAAGGGAAAGCAGAAAGATGGAAGGAGTACATAGAGGGTCTATACAAGGGCGATGTACTTGAAGACAATAATATGGAAATGGAAGAGGATGCATATGACGATGAAATGGGAGATATGGAAGATACGATACTGCGTGAAGAGTTTGACATATCACTGAAAGACCTGTGTCCAAACAAGGCCCTGAGAGTAGACAACATTCCATTAGAACTAATGACGGCCTTGGAAGAGCCAGTCCTGACAAAACTCTAGCATCTGGTGAGCATGATGTACGAGACAGGCGAAATACCCTCAAACTTCAAGACGAATATAATAATTCCAATCCCAAAGAAAGCAGGTGTTGACAGATGTGAAAATTACCGAACTATCAGTTTAATAAGTCACAGCTGCAAAATACTAATACGAATTCTTTACAGACGAATGGAAAAACTGGCAGAAGCCAATCTTCGGGAAGATCAGTTTGGATTCCGTAGAAATGTTGGAACACGTGAGGCAATACTGACCTTACGACGTATCTTAGAAGAAAGATTAAGGAAAGGCAAACCTACGTTTCTAGTATTTGTAGACTTAGATAAAGCTTTTGACAATGTTGACTGGAATACTCTCTTTAGAATTCTAAAGGTGGCCGGGGTAAAATACAAGGAGCGTAAAGCTATTTACAATTTGTACAGAAACCAGATGGCAGTTATAAGAGTCGAGCGGCATGAAAGGGAACCTGTGTTTGGGAATGGAGTGAGACAGAGTTGTAGGCTATCCCCGATGTTATTCAATCTGTATATTGAGCAAGCTGTAAAGGAAACAAAAGAAAAATACGCAGTAGGTATTAAAATCCATGGAGAAGGAAAAAAAGGTTTGAGGTTCGCCAATGACACTGCAATTCTGTCAGAGACAGCAAAGGACTTGGAAGAGCAGTTGCACGGAATGGACAGTGTCTTCAAAGGAGGATATAGGATGAACATCAACAAAAGCAAAACAAGGGTAATGGAATGTAGTCGAATTAACTCGGATGATGCTGAGGGAAATGAGACACTTAAAGTAGTAAAGGAGTTTTGCTATTTGGGGAGCAAAATAACTGATGATGGTCGAAGTAGAGAGGATATAAAATGTAGACTGGCAATAGTAAGGAAAGCGTTTCTGAAGATGAGAAATTTGTTAACGTCGTGTATATATTTATGTGTCAGGAAGTCGTTTCTGAAAGTATTTGTATGGAGTGTAGGCATGTATGGAAGTGAAACATGGACAATAAATAGTTTATACAAGAAGAGAATAGAAGCTTTCGAAATGTGGTGCCACAGAAGAATGTTGAAGATTAGATGGGTAGATCACGTAACTGATGAGGAGGTATTGAATAGGATTGGGGAGAAGAGAAGTTTGTGGCATAACTTGACTAGACGAAGGAATCGGTTGGTTCGACATGTCGTGAGGCATCAAGGGATTACAAATGTAGCATTGGAGGGCAGCGTGGAGCGTAAAAATCGTAGAGAGAGACCAAGAGATGAATACACTAAGCAGATTCAGAAAGATGTAGGTTGTAGTAGGAACTGGGAGATGAAGGAGCTTGCACACGATAGACTATCATGGAGAGCTGCATCAAACCAGTCTCAGGACTGAAGACCAGAACAACAACAACATCAACAACAACATGCAATTAGCAATGTTTTTGTGCTAACGATATTGCATGTTTCGTACATGACGAAATTTAATATTACGATTGGTGCAAATGGCTCTGAGCACTATGGGACCTCTGAGGACATCAGTTCCCTAGCTAACTTAGAAATACTTAAACCTAACTAACCTAAGGACATCACACACATCCATGCCCGAGGCAGGATTCGAACCTGCGACCGTAACGGTCTCGCGGTTCCAGACTGTAGTGCCTAGAACCGCTTGGCCACTCCGGCCGGCATTAATAGTACAGACTTTTCCACTATTGCAGATATAAGTTAGTAGGATTCCACGGCGTGTGCCTTTGTGCATAAAATAATTTTGAGCACAGTGCTTCGTCATTGTAAAATACTAAAACTAGTTAACTTCCAACATTTCGACCGAACTGAAACGGTCCTCTTCAAAGTCGGGGCGACTCTAAAGAGGATCGCAGAAAGGCGATCGAAACAACGGCATTGTTCAATTATTTTATAATGATGCGCCCCAATACCCAAAATCATTTTATCCATAGCGCAGACATGTTTAAATTTATTGATGAGTTGGATTACACCTTGCCATAAAAAGCACTCTCGATTTTGAGCATTCTTTGATGAACTACGGCGACCGCAGAATGATCTCTCACTGCGTGAATTAAAGACACGTCTCTGGAGCACTGTGCAAGATGTAAAGGTGAATGAATTATATGTGATGACTTCGGTTCGAAAGTTTGTGCCAAAAATAAATATATAAATAACAAATAAAAAAAAATAAAATAAAATAAAACAAAAATAAAGCCTAGAAATGGTGTAGGAGGAAGTTATAGGCCAATATTCCGTAATAATGACACAACGTTACAGTTAAGCCAAAACTTTAGCTGACTGAAGTAGATTGTAGGCTGCTTTCGCTCAGCCGCGGGCATTGTTCTTAGCAATGTTCTTAGCTATCCATAAATGACTAAGGAATCATCCTCGCAGCTTACCTGATGTGTGGAAGGTGGGTGAGAAATACTGCACTGTGCATGCCGAATTGCAAGGTTCAACAAGTCGCAATCGAATGCACAGTTTTATTTCTGAATTTTGTTTTATAAGCAACTGTGTTTCATATCCTGTACAGTTTCCGCTATCATCCCTCCTCCCACCCCCCCCCCCACCCCCTTTCCACTCACCGCGCTACCATCCAGGAAAGTAATATGTGTTAACCTCCACCCCTTCTGAAATTTTGGGGACGCCCTTGCTATTTTACTACCTGGCACGAAGGAAACACTAAGGTGCTGCGAACTACGAAACACGAGTATAAAGAATAGCGGCACTCTGTTTCGCCGGAGACCGCTGTTCGTCGTCCAGTTGTCCACTACAATGAATTACTCGCGTAATTCCGGCGCCTGCACTCTAGCGGAACGCTCCGGCGTCTGCTTTACTGGTCTCAGTCGTCACAGTGGGCCGGCACTCAAATTTCCGGCGACCATCTATTCCCCCGGCGACCTTCATTTGTCGTCGCCGGAAACCCTGTGGCCAAGATTTATGCCCTACCACGGTCTAGCCGTGAGTCTAGTGTCGCAGAAGGTCTTTGAACACCGGGTTAGAATTTCTGACAAAGATATTGTGAAGCGGAAGCAGGAAATGCGGGGAAGAGCGCGTCAAAGACAATACCGATATTTTACTGAGGGACGCTGATGAGACTTCTTTTATCTTTGGCGAACGTTCGAAGCGCCTAATAACGAATGTTGTGTAAAACATTACGTTCTTTTCTTCTCATCGTACGAAAACACACTAAGTATTGATTGTTTTTATTAATTCTATGTTCGCGAGTATTGTAGGTTGCTATTATACGCAGAACGTGAGGAGATGAGACCTGAATAAAATGAATGAAACAGGCATTGTTGCGTATTTGTTAGGAGGGTTACCTAATGATTGTCTGAAACAGGGGAAAGCAATGCAATGGAAGACGAATAGCTAGCTTTAAGAGACGAAGTAGTGAAGGCAGCAGAGGCTCAAACTGGCAGAAAGACAGGGTCCATTGTAAATCATTGCATAACAAATGATATACAGAATTTAATACAAAAAAAGAGCAATTATAAAAATGCAGCAAATGAAGCAGGCAAAAGGGAATACAGACAACTAGGAAAAAGATTATTGTATTTGATAAATATGCTCACATACTGCAGTGGAACGTAATACAAACATCAAAAAAAGTTTTGCATTACCTCGGTTCCGAGAGTTTCGGAAACTGCACAGAAAATTGGAGTAAAGATCAACATAAACATAGTTTCCCCCCATTTTATTGTTCATTAAAACCACACATTGAATGTTGTACCACTATACGGCGAGACCTTTAGAGGTGGTCGTCCAGATTGCTGTACACACCGGTACTTATAATACCCAGAAGCACATTCTCTTGCATTGATGCATGCCTGTATTCGTCGTGGCATACTATCCACAGGTTCATCAAGGCACTGTTGGTCCAGATTGTCTCACTCCTCAACGGCGATTCGCCGTAGGTGTATCAGAGTGGTTGGTGGGTCGCGTCGACATAAACAGCCATTTTCAATCTATCCCAGTCATGTTCGATAGCGTTCACATCTGGAGAACATGCTGGCCACTCTAGTAGAGCGATATCGTTGCCCTGAAGAAAGACATTCACGAGATGTGCACGATGGAGGCGCGGATTGTTGTCCATGAAGACGAATGCCTCGCCAACATGCTGCCGGTGTGATTGCACTATCGGTCGGAAGATGGCATTCACGTATCGTACACCCGGAACGGTGCCTTCCACGACTACAAACGCCGTACGTCGGCCCCACATAATGCCACCCCATAATATTAGGTAACCTCCACCTTGGTGCACGCCGCCCTGGTGGCCGTGCGGTTCTAGGCGCTATAGTCTGGAACAGCGTGACGATCGCAGGTTCGAATCCTGCCTCGGGGATGGATGTGTGTGATGTCCTTAGTTAGGTTTAAGTAGTTCTAAGTAGTTCTAAGTTCTAGGGGACTGATGACCTTGGAAGTTAAGTCCCATAGTCCTCAGAGCCATTCTGAACCTTTCTGCACTCGCTCGACAGTGTGTCTAAGACGTTCAGCCTAACCGGGTTGCCTCCAAACATGAGATTGTCTGGTTGAAGGCATATGCGACACTCATCGGTGAAGAGAAAGTTACGTCAATCCTGAGCGGTCCAGTCGGCGCGTTGTTGGGCCCATCTGTACCTTGGTTGCAAAGATGGATGTCGCCATGGACGTCGGGAGTGAAGTTGCGCAACATGCAGTCTATTGCTCACAGTTTGAGTCGTAACACGATGTCCTGTGGTTGCAGGAAAAGAATTACTCAACATGGTGGCGTTGCTGTCAGGGTTCCTCCGAGCCATTATCCGTAGGAAGCTGTCATCCACTTCTGTAGTAGCCATTGTGTGACCTGAGTATGTCATCGACAGTTCCTGTCTATCTGTATCTCCGCCATGTCCGAACAACACCGCTTTGGTTCACTTCGAGATGCCTGCACACTACCCTTGTTGAGAACCCTTCCTGGCACAAAGTAACAATGTGGACAGGATCGAACAGCGGTATTGACCATCTAGGCATGGCTTATTCCTTCTTCCTGGTGGGATGACTGGAACTGATCATCTGTCGGACCCCCTTCGTCTAATAGCCACTGCTCATGGATGGTTGTGTACATCTTTGGGCGCGTTTAGTGACATCTGTGAACATAATGTAATTATGTAATAGGCGTATTTAAACTGTTTTAGCATGTAATTATCTGAACTGTTTCTTATTTAAATTGTTTTGTTAATTAAATTGCATTGTGTATTATTGAGAAAGAGCGGGAAACCGCGCATAGATACATTTTGAGAAAGAGCGGGAAACAGCGCGCAGTAATACATCTGTAATGGTAGCAGGGATTGTCTGCACCAAAAACCATTGTAGGCGGCGAGACCGCACTTTTGTAGCATTGAGCGTTGGAAGCGAGCAGTTGCGAGTAAGATGTGAGACGAGGCAGTCGTAGCTAGCGAGACACGAGAGGAGGTCGCTGTAAGCGAGCAGGGATTGTCTGCACCAAAAACCATTGTTGGCGGCGAGACCGCACTTTTGTAGCATTGAGCGTTGGAAGCGAGCAGTTGCGAGTAAGATGTGAGACGAGGCAGTCGTAACTAGCGAGACATGAGGGGAGGTCGCTGTAAGCGAGGTATGAATTAACACTTTGAAAGAAGCGGTGTGCTCGCCAGCCACTCGCTATATGTAGCGCAATGCTAGTTTTTAAGAATTTTTGTATAGAACTATGCCCCTTGTAATTGTTTGTCAAGATCGTTCTCAGAATATAGTTATGTAATTTTGATGGAAAATTAGGTATGTAGCGCAACGCTACTTTTTAAGAATTTTTTTAAAGAACTATACCCCTTGTAATTGTTTGTCAAGATCGTTCTCAGAATATAGTTATGTAATTTTGATGGAAAATTAGGTATGTAGCGCAACGCTACTTTTTAAGAATTTTTGTAAAGAACTATACCCCTTGTAATTGTTTGTCAGGATCGTTCTCAGAATATAGTCAACTTCTACCAGATTAAATGCATTAAGAATTTTCTATCCCAAAATCATTCACGTAAATGCTTTACGGAATTTATTGTTATCTTAAAAGAAAAGTCTAAACTGAGCTTCAGCTTTTATCAAATCTAAATTAACTTCAACTTAAAGAATTCCAGTCACAAAGTATTATAAAACTCCACCAGCAGCTTATAATTATGTTAAAGAGCAGTGAAACCTTCCCGTCTAATATTGGATGAACGTTTGCTTGCTGACTGAACGCTGCGTCTCTTAAAATCTTTTAACTGCTGCTCTGTCAAGACTACCTGCTGATTATTACGACGAAACATAAAATGTGTTGTCGCCGTGGCCCTCAGTCGTTACCTGAAATTATTAAGACTGATTCTTACCTTTAATTATTTATACTGGATCGCCATCTGACTGCTACAGCAAACTGTGGAATGAATATACTTACTTCTCTTTAACATAATTATAAGCTGCTGGTGGAGTTTCATAATACTTTGTGACTGGAATTCTTTAAGTTGAAGTTAATTTAGATTTGATAAAAGCTGAAGCTCAGTTTAGACTTTTCTTTTAAGATAACAATAAATTCCGTAAAGCATTTACGTGAATGATTTTGGGATAGAAAATTCTTAATGCATTTAATCTGGTAGAAGTTAACTATATTCTGAGAACGATCTTGACAAACAATTACAAGGGGTATAGTTCTTTACAAAAATTCTTAAAAAGTAGCGTTGCGCTACATACCTAATTTTCCATCAAAATTACATAACTATATTCTGAGAACGATATTGACAAACAATTACAAGGGGCATAGTTCTTTACAAAAATTCTTAAAAACTAGCATTGCGCTACATATAGCGAGTGGCTGGCGAGCACACCGCTTCTTTCAAAGTGTTAATTCATACCTCGCTTACAGCGACCTCCTTTACTACAAACAATCACTAAACAGCGTCAGGACGACAAAAAGAAAGTGTTTGCCCAGGGCAAAACATATGTAGACAATCACATACAGTCGATCTCGGAAGAAATCGAAACGGTCAAAGAAACAAATAATCAAATACAAGACAGGCTTACAGAAATCCAAACACAGACAATCGATGTGAAAACTTCTACAGACACTGAAATCCAGAATGTTAAAGATAAATTAACAGAGGACGTTCAGACACTAACTGACAAAATAGAACACATAGAAATTAACCATGACACAGAAAATTTAAAGGCAGATTTTAAGAAAGTCACCAAAAGCAACCGTAAATTACGAAACGAACTGACAGAAAAGATCAATGAACTCACTACAAGAATAGATCTTTTAGATACTAACAATGACGAGAGATCAGACTACACTGCACCAGTCCCAGTGCAACAGAACTCTAATAGTAATAACACGCCATTGACAAATATACAACAAACTATCACAGATCTAAAATCGCGTAATGATTCATTGCATCAGCAAATAAATTCTCTACAGCAAGAGATAGCGGACGCACAAGAAACCGCCGCACATAATCATTTTCAACAGAACACACACCGTTACGAAATGCCTCAGATCCATAATACATATAATGTTGGTAGACTTCAGAGAGTAAGAGATTTTACCCAGGAAGAAAGACACCCGAATCCATATTCAAGACAATACGACAACACTTACACACACAGACATGACAGTTTTGATCACAAACATTTTCTTTCAGTTAGAAAGTTTAAAACATTTAAAAACGACAGGGCGCAAATACATCCGTTGGATTTTATCCAACAGTTCAGGGGAGCACTTCCACCATCATGGCCAGTACAACATAAGTTAGAATTTATTGTCAGTTTTCTTCAAGGAGAACCAGCACGACGAATGCGACCAATTGCTAGACAATGTTTTTCCGTAGAAGCATTTGAGGAAGCATTTTTATCAGCATATTGGTCTGACACTACACAAAACAGCATCAAAGATCGGCTACTTAGTTTGCCAAACTTTGAAAATTCTACCTTTCCAACAATCACACAATTTTTCGAGTACATGGTGGAACAGAACCAGTACCTCAACGAGCCATACAGTCAATCGGCATTAATACAGCTTTGCATTTCAAAACTGCCCAGAGCTTTGAAAGTGTCATTACTGACAGGGCAACAAAAGGACAATGTATCCGCTTTTAGAGACATCTTACAACTATTAGAAGCACACCAGGCAGACTACGCATTTGTTAACAAAAATTTTTCACGACAGAACGGAAAACAAACAAACTCAGCTACTTTTGAACAAACACGATTTGGTAATAACAATCCGAGTAAACGCTTTCGCAGCGAAAATGACAACGAAAACAGGAGTAATGAAAAACATTATACTGACACGGTAAATTTATATTCAGGACAGCAACAGAATCCGAGACTTAACACGCAACCGAATAGGTCAAATTTCCATATGAATCATCGCTCAGATAATGCGACCGGGGAAGGCCATTACGCGGGTCGACCGCAAAATGAACAAAAACAAACGTTTCTACGGGGTGCAGGTGGGCTGCCGTACAGTCACAGTTATAACGACAGGAGAAAAGAAAACGAACACAGACCGCCGAGGACGTTCCACAATGACAATTTTAACGGAAACTACAACAGGGCCCAACAGCTGCGTTACCGTATGAATGTACCAGACACCAGATTTCATCCACCAGACACTGCTAATAATCAAAACGGCAGAACTGTACAGTTGATAGAACACATACCAAACTCCCAAGCTGAAAATCACATATCGGAAGAATTATGACTAGAGAAAACCTGCAATGAATCTCTTAATGTCGATACTATGAAATCACACAGAGAAAACATAACGACCGAAAATGCCATTACATTTGACGACGTGAGAGACACATTGTTACAGGAAAAACCAATCCTACAGAAAACAATATATCACCCAATAATAGAGATAAATTTATAGTCGCACAATATTTTAGCGATAATTGATTCAGGTTCACCTATGTGCGTAATTAACGAAGACACATTTAACAGATGCAATAGCAATAATGATTACCCAGTATTTCCTTTAAACAGAACGAAGGTCAAGGGAGCTTTTGCAGGAAAAGGCATTGAAGTTAAAAGACAGACACAATTAACATTTGTTTTTGCAGGGGAAACGTTCCACAGTGATTGTTGGATAGTTCCGAATTTAACAACAGACATGGTATTAGGAATAAATTTTCTTGTTCAGTACGATGCGAAGATTGACTTCAAATCGTCATACCTCACACTACAAAAGGAAAACAGGGTAGTGATCGTAAGATTTCAATACACAGTATCCTCCGAAGAACAAAATATGCACAGGATCGAGATTATTACTGATTCTCAAGATAACGATTGTTATATCGCACTATACACGAACACACTTAATAATGACTTGGTAGAGGAACAGGAGTACAATATGTTCGAGACAATTACACGCAAGGTAGACAATAGTGTAGCAAAACGCGACGCAGAACGCACAGAACTTGAAAATATTCTGGTACAACACAAAGCAGTTTTTGCCAATGTTCCAGGAACAATGACAGGATTTATGTACGAATTTCAGGTGAAACCACACGAGACTTTCAAAGCAAAGCATTATCCAATCCCACACATACACACAGAAGCAGTTAAGAAAGAATTACGAGCAATGATCGATCAAGGAATAATAGAACCAGCAGCCAGCCAATATATAAATCCACTACACATTGTTGAAAAGAAGGATGGATCACTACGTTTAGTTTTAGATTCACGTCAAGTTAATAAAATAATCATTACAGAAACCGACCGACCACAGACGTTAGAAGAGTTACTGCAAAAATTTCATGGCACCTCCATTTATACTACACTCGACCTCAAATCAGGGTTTTGGCAAATCCAACTACACCCAAATTGCCGAAAATATACGGCATTCCTTTGCTTTGGGGAATGCTATCAATTTTGTAAACTTCCGTTTGGACTAACGATTTCGTCTGCCGCCTTTATACGAGGCATGAATACTATTCTACCACAAGATCTGAAAAACAAAATTACTACATATGTCGATGACATTTTAATTGCAGCAGAAAACTGGGAACAACACAATCATACTCTTCAACAATTACTGAATACATTCGAGCAGAATGGTATAACTATAAACTTGCATAAATCTGAATTTGGTAAAGCGTCAATAAAATTTCTAGGGCACATTATCTCACAAACAGGTATCGCACCAGACCCTGACAAATTGCAAGCACTGAAAGACATCGACGTGCCAACAAACAAAAAGGAACTTCGGAGCTTTTTAGGTCTTATCAATTATTTTAGAAAATTTATCCACTACAAAGCATTAGACACGCCCTTGCTATACCAGCTTACAAGTAAAAACACACTTTGGTCATGGAATGAAGACGTTGAAGCTGAATTCGAGAACTTGAAAGAAGCATTATTAAAAGCACCTTTGTTATCACACCCTGACCCAACACAAAACTTTTCCGTTGCAACAGATAGTTCAACCACAGCACTAGGAGTACATATTTTCCAAGAAATAAAGGAAGAAGGTAAGACAGTCGTGAAACACATTGCTTTTGCAAGCAGGATACTTTCTCCAGCAGAGCGCAATTATTCTGTAACAGAATTAGAGACACTATGTGTAATTTACGCTTTTAAGCGATTCCGTCATTTTCTATATGGCCGACATACAACAATATATACCGATCACCGAGCAATCCAGTTTTTATTGTCAGCAAAACTTACGCACGATAGATTAAGCCGCTGGAAATTATACTTACAAGAGTTTGATTTTACCATTATACACATTCCAGGCACGCAGAATACTGTTGCCGACGCATTGTCGAGGTCCATTCACAATAAACGCATGGAGAAAGAAAATACCTTTTGCTACAACAACCATAGTATTATGTATATTAAACAAGTAGCTTTCGAAAACTTTATATCAGCAGCATTACAGGATATAGAGAGAGGACAGCAGAAAGATGAAACACTGAAAGAGATTGTAACGCTTTGGAAAGACAGAAGTAATGCTAAAGTCAGACTTCATTACACTGTACATCAAAATATACTCTTTATTCGATCATACCGAGACGGTAATAATTGGCTTTTATGCATTCCGGAAGGGATCGTAAATAAACTGATATGGTATACACATCTAAGTTATGGACACTACGGAGCGAGGAAATGCTTTCTGATTCTGCGACAAAATTGCCACTTTAATAACATGGAAAAACACATAAGAAAAGTAATAGCATCATGCAAGATATGTCAAAAAGCTAAATCATCAACAGTGTCACACATTCCACCATTGTATCCCATCATACCGGTTAAGTTAAGACACATGGCAGCAGTGGATCTTTTCGGTCCAATCCCCAGAACAAATAATGGTTATAGTTATATTTTTGTAGCTGTAGAACTAACATCCAAATTTGTAACATTTTCTGCACTAAGGAAAGCAACAGCAAGAACAGTATCAAGAGCGTTTGTAAGAGATTTTCTATCAGTAGTAGGACGTGTACAGAAGGTTATTTCGGATAACGGTCCGCAGTTTAGGTCAGACGTATGGAAGAAAATGTTAGAAAGTAAGAACATAACACCTATTTACATATCAAGATATCACAGTTCTTCCAACCCATCAGAAAGAATAATGAAAGAGATCAGGAAGTTATGCAGAATTTATTGTCATAAAAGACATACAACATGGGATAAATATATTTTACAGTTTCAAGAAGTGATAAATGCAATACCCAATGAATCTACGATGCTATCACCAACCGTAATACTGACAAATAAAGACCCACCGAACAAAATTATCGAACTAATTACTTTTCCTAAGACGCGTAGGCTTCGACATTGTGAAATAATAGACACAGCAATAGCAAACACTAAAAGAGCTGCAGATCGGCGGAAGAAACAACAGAAGCAGGTAAGTCGACTACAGAAGTACGAGATTGGCGACAAAGTACTGATTCGCACTCATTTTCTTTCCAACAAAGGTAAGCACAGATGCCGTAAATTCGAACTTCTGTATGCAGGCCCTTACAGAGTTCGTAATATTCCACACGCTAATGTAGTGCATGTGGAAACGCTACGTAAGAAGAAATCATTAGGGAATCATCATGTATCCAACGTGAAACATTTCTTGACTTAAATTTTTGCATTTCAGCTGACGAAAGGACGGCGTGACACGTAAGTATGCAACAATGGTAGTTTCAGCGCGCTTCAGTAACAAACAAAGCCGCGACACGCAGCGGGCCGCTAATATTTCACCGTACCTTAAAGAACACAGCAGTACTTAATGATGCTACGCCAGGCAAGACAAATAAAAACACGAGAAACATTTCCTAACTTAAAGAGAACATGCAGACAACGACACGACGTATGAATTTGTGCACTGAGAGCTCATAAATGAAAGAATTTTTTTTTTATAACGTGACATAATTACTTAAGAAAATGTCGATTTTTGCAATAGCTAAACTGATAATATAGATCGTTCATTAATCAATTATTTTAGTGGTAACATTAACATGTACTCTTTATTCCAGAATGCAGCATTGTTGTCACACGTCATCAAAATGAAACGTAGTTTTAGTTAGAATAAGGATGTGAATCTTTAGGTCACGCAGATAGCTGACGCTAATTGTCATTACAGAAATTTTATAGGTCATGCCGGGAGCTGACGTGATTTTGCAGCAGTTAATATTATGATAAAGTGTTTTATAGGTCATGCCAGGAGCGGACGAGAAGTACCAGAAGATGTTTATTGAAGTCATGCCGTGCACTGACGATAATTAATACTGAATGTTTTATAATAAGTCATGCCGTGCGCTGACGTTAATTAATGCTGCATGTTTATAACAGGTTATGCAGAGAGTTGACACAGATGCAGAAGAAGAATGTGTATGTTATGTTAGTATATAAGAAATGTATAATGTTAAGAAATAATTTTGCTAGCATGTGACACATTGCAACACTATGGATGGGGACCACACATTACAATGTCTAACCAGAATAATGTTTACCTTGATTTTCAGCTGCAAAAGAATACTTTAAATAATTTTATGACAGTAATTTTATTGTATATTATGACCTGACATTTGACGACTCATAACTGACGACTACACCCCTGAATGGAAGATAAAATTTTAGGACAGTAAATCAAGAAATGCATTGTCAACAAAATTTATAATTAATGATGTAAGAAACTAAGATATGTAAATACAGAATAAGTAATAATGTACTTGTCTATAACAAATCTGTATACTATCAAATACTGAATAAGTAGGAACTTTTATGTCTTTTATATATGGGAATAATTTTCTGGAAGAATTCTTAAATTAAAACTACATATTGTTACAAATTACGACACAACATATTTTGTCATAGGGAAAATTATTTGGTAGTCAAATTATGGTACCAACAATGTCCGTGAACCCATTGCCAAAACAATTTTACCCGTACCTTAATTCCTGTGCATCCCCATGGTTATTGAGCACAGAATCAGTGAATTGTGAAACACGTGACTTCAACCAATGATGTTCTCGACGAGGTGTTTGCATACCTAGATGCACACCACAGCCCGATGTATGTCAATTGGTGCCTGCATACCTAGATACACACCACAGTATGATGTACGACAATAGGTGTTTGCATACCAAGATGCACACCACCAACCTTAATGGACCATTGGAGATGGAACTTAATCCTGATGTGGCTGCGGCAACTCAGGCTATTCGACGACGTACTTAGTGTTTGGGTACACTAAAACTATGGAGCAAGGCGATGATGGAACCACATGGCGAAACCTGGTGTTGTGCTATGTGAGGGAAAGGAACAGACTTTTGAGTGCATTCACAGACAGTTGCCAGTGCTTTGACCATGCTATCCAATTCCTTTTGTACCTTCCTTAATTGTGGTACTAAGAGATGCCAATTTGAATTAAATGTTTCATAATGTAAACTTTCAATTGCTTCATATGATCTGTATATTGATTTTCACATTTACTCTTATTCTTGTTGTTAAATTTAAGGGAACCAAATTTTACTTGATGTACAATTCCTACTAAAACCCTTTCTATTTACATATTCTCTTTATTAGAGATAGACAAATCATTTCGTATGACAGCATTTGTGTATACACTTTGTTCAAACTATTTTCTATAATCAAATTTTATACTTATGTTGGGTCCATATGACTCAACAACGTAGTAAAATTTTAAGAAAGCCGAGTAGCGGCATATGTAATTATGTAATAGGCGTATTTAAACTGTTTTAGCATGTAATTATCTGAACTGTTTCTTATTTAAATTGTTTTGTTAATTAAATTGCATTGTGTATTATTGAGAAAGAGCGGGAAACCGCGCATAGATACATTTTGAGAAAGAGCGGGAAACAGCGCGCAGTAATACATCTGTAATGGTAGCAGGGATTGTCTGCACCAAAAACCATTGTAGGCGGCGAGACCGCACTTTTGTAGCATTGAGCGTTGGAAGCGAGCAGTTGCGAGTAAGATGTGAGACGAGGCAGTCGTAGCTAGCGAGACATGAGAGGAGGTCGCTGTAAGCGAGCAGGGATTGTCTGCACCAAAAACCATTGTTGGCGGCGAGACCGCACTTTTGTAGCATTGAGCGTTGGAAGCGAGCAGTTGCGAGTAAGATGTGAGACGAGGCAGTCGTAACTAGCGAGACATGAGGGGAGGTCGCTGTAAGCGAGGTATGAATTAACACTTTGAAAGAAGCGGTGTGCTCGCCAGCCACTCGCTATATGTAGCGCAATGCTAGTTTTTAAGAATTTTTGTAAAGAACTATGCCCCTTGTAATTGTTTGTCAAGATCGTTCTCAGAATATAGTTATGTAATTTTGATGGAAAATTAGGTATGTAGCGCAACGCTACTTTTTAAGAATTTTTGTAAAGAACTATACCCCTTGTAATTGTTTGTCAAGATCGTTCTCAGAATATAGTTAACTTCTACCAGATTAAATGCATTAAGATTTTTCTATCCCAAAATCATTCACGTAAATGCTTTACGGAATTTATTGTTATCTTAAAAGAAAAATCTAAACTGAGCTTCAGCTTTTATCAAATCTAAATTAACTTCAACTTAAAGAATTCCAGTCACAAAGTATTATGAAACTCCACCAGCAGCTTATAATTATGTTAAAGAGAAGTAAGTATATTCATTCCACAGTTTGCTGTAGCAGTCAGATGGCGATCCAGTATAAATAATTAAAGGTAAGAATCAGTCTTAATAATTTCAGGTAACGACTGAGGGCCACGGCGACAACACATTTTATGTTTCGTCGTAATAACCAGCAGGTAGTCTTGACAGAGCAGCAGTTAAAAGATTTTAAGAGACGCAGCGTTCAGTCAGCAAGCAAACGTTCATCCAATATTCGACGGGAAGGTTTCAATAAAAAGGGACTGTGTCTGTGGTAAACATATCCACAGTCATCGTCTATCTTGAGGAGTTCTGGGAACCGGGGTTCCAGGAACCGGGGTGATGCAAAACAATTTTTGATGTGTGGAGCATCGAACTCGCGATTCCACGTCTGACCGATTCGTCTCTTAATTTTAAAGTACGAGGGTCGGTCAAAAAGTAATGCCTCCCATTTTTTTTCTTCTTAAAAAAATTAAGTTAAGTGAAAAATTTGAATTTGGCGCCATTCCTCAAACCTTCTTCTGCAATCCACAGCAGTAGTAACTTTCTGTGTCAACAGGTGGCAGCACAGCAGAAGTTTGTAAGATGGCCGACATCGATGTTCGTTTGAGACAGCGTTGTGTGATTGAATTCTTGAATGCAGAAGGTGAAACGCCCATACGCATTCATGAAAGACTGAAGAAGGTGTATGGTGTTGTGACAGTGGATGTCAGCACTGTTAGACGATGGGTTCGTCGTTGTAAGGAAGCTGAAGGGCAAACACCGTTGACTGACGAAAAGCGGAGCGGCAGGCCGGTGAGTGCAGTGACTCCACACAACATTCAGCAAGTTGATGACATCATTCGTGGTGACCGTCGGGGGACTGCAGATGAAGTGTGTCGCATTATTTCTCTTAGTAAAGGCAGTGTGATCACGATTATTAAACAATTGGGGTACTCAAAAGTTTGTGCACGGTGGGTTCCAAGAATGTTAACCGATCAGAATAAAGAGGCAAGGAAAACAATAGCCTCCCAACACTTGCAGCGCTTCCGTTTGGAGGGAGATGAGTTTCTGAAAAAAAATTGTGACTGGGGACGAAACATGGGTGCATTTTTTTGAACCCGAATCAAAGAGGCAGTCAATGGAGTGGCGTCACACAAGCTCGCCAAGGAAGAAAAAATTCAAAACTGTGCGATCGCAGGGAAAGTTATGGCAACAGTTTTCTGGGATACAGAGGGTGTGATTCTGGTTGATTTTTTGGAGCAGGGATGCACAATAAATTCTGTTCGATACGTCACAACCCTCAAAAAACTTAAAGCACGTCTTCAGCGAGTTCGCCCAACAAAATCAATGGCAGATGTTCTTCTTTTGCATGACAATGCAAGACCACACACCAGTCGTCACACCTCTGACGAGATTGTCAAAATTGGATGGAAGTTTTGCCTCATCCCCCATACAGCCCTGACCTGGCACCATCAGACTTCCATCTGTTCGGGCCACTAAAAGAAGCTCATCGTGGGATTCATTTTGAAGATGAGGAGGCCGTCAAAACATCCGTGCGTCAATGGCTGTGATTTTTACCGTGCTGGGATACATGCCCTTGTTCAAAGATGGACCAAAACTGTAGAGATGGGCGGAGATTACATTGAAAAATGACAAAATGATCCTCAATGTTGTGGTTTTCAACCTATGTAATTGCATTTAAATTTCCTGACAATTAAACGTAGAAAAAAAATAGGAGGCATTACTTTTTGACTGACCCTCATACAATAATAGCGTGCAGTCGAACTTTCAAAAGTTTTCAGAGCGGGGTAAATATTTTTTTTTAACTGTTAAACTAGTGACTTTTCCAGAATGAGATTTTCACTCTGCAGCGGAATGTGCGCTGATATGAAACTTCCTGGTAGATTAAAACTGTGTTGCAGACCGAGACTCGAACTCGGGACTTCTGCCTTTCACGGGCAAGTGCTCTCTCTGCTGAGCTACACAAGCACGACTCATGGCCAGTCCTCACAGCTTTACTTCCGCCAGTACCTCGTCTCCTACCTCACCAACTTTAGAGAAGAAGTAGCAGCCGAGGTACTGGTGGTAGTACCTTTCAGCTAATGTAATATTTGTGTTTAATTTCTCAGATTTGGCAGGATATAGAGTAATATTTTAAGTCGCTGGAAATGAAATTAATAATTTTCGAGCACAATTCTCATGGAGAACAGCGGGTTTTCTTTAGATCTTTAAAGTAAACATAGACAATTTCGACCGCTAGAAACCTTTATTTATGTTGTTACCGGTTTCGGTCGGTTTTTGACCATCTTCAGAGCTCTTACCATGATGGTAGGAGGTAGCAGTTTACGGAGCAGGCGTTAGGAATCCAAGAACGTCAACTATGCAGTTGGGCTCTGAAAATGGTCAAAGACTGATAGATACCGGTAAACCCAAAAATAAAGATTTCTTGCGGTCGGGACCGTTTCTGTTTATTGTAAAATGGAAAGAAAAAGCTTGTACGCTTACGGAAACAGTCCGTTATCACACCCAGCTTTACGACAGTGATGCCCTTGACCCAGCCGCTTTCCCGCGTATTGTCTCAAAAAATGACCTTCAGTGGGCACCCTGTTTCTCTTCCCAGTAAACTAAAGTCTCTCTTGTTCACTCAGGTGAGATCTAGAATTTAGTATGCACTATATGTTCTTAGTTTTTCTTACTCTAAAAATATTTAATTACTGATCTGATCATGTGCAACCAACGGAATATTATTCATTTTTGGCAGTTAATTTTCTCTCGGTCCACTCTCCAAAGTGCAATGAGGATAACGGGGCTCGATTTGCAATGATTTCGGCACACAAAAAAGGGTATTACACTGAATTCACCGCACTGCCTACCTTGTGGTTTTATCCTCACCGCAGCAGCTAACGGATTGTAGACTGGTATAATTTTATCATACGACAGACCCCCTAAAAAGACACTAATTGTACGAAGATTTGTGGTCACCAGCTCTGAAGGAACAATTTGGCTTTATTATTTCAGAATTTATTTAACTGTTATTGAAATACTTTGTTCATACAATGTTCGACTGGAATCAGGATGAATACAAACTGTGAGATGTTTACATATTAATGAAAACTGAATAAGTGGAGGCAATTTCAAACTCTGCAACATTAAGTGAATTAGCAATGCGACTAGATAACTTTATATCCAAACAAATAAATTTAAATCTGTGCTTTTCAGTTTCATACCTTTTCATCAGTCTTGCATTGTAGTAATTCTGAAATTTTTTGTACAGTCTTTTGACAATTTAGATTTGCTCGAAATTACTTAAAGACAGTGACTTCAACAGATACTTTTAAAAACTGATTTTACTCAATAATTAGATATTAAATTTGTGTCTCAAATATTCATCACACTTCTGATCACTTAGATTTAATAAAATGTCTTGCCTTGTTTATCGAAGCTGTTGCAATGCTTTGAAGATTGCAGTATGATAATTGGCTAGGCTGTTCACGTCTCTAATAAGATGGAATTAATTAGTTACTGCCACGTTTCTAGCAGCTTGAAGATCTATTAGGTCCAAATTCCATCTTAAATTAATGTGGGATATACTTGTTTTCCAAAAACAGCAATTTCTGGAGACGATCTTAGGTCCCTAACGGCGCTGCCACACCAAATGTGTAACAATGTGACATGTACCTTACCACGAAGCTTTGTATAGGAGTTGTTTCACTAAGTTTGATTTAAAATTTACACTTTCATTTTTCTTGACGTGAACACCAACGAAGTATAACGTTCTTCGTTGTTTATCCACTTGACCACATTTAAAATTTGTTACGGATGTATCCTGATAGAGAGTACGTAATCTTTGAATTTAGTCGTTGAATACGAAACGGCTATTGCGTCCTTCTGTAGAATTGATCCCACGTCATTTCCTCTCGTTCTCACAGATAACTGGAATTTCGAGACTACTTCTCGGGGTGGTTGCATCTATCATATGGAGCAAAACCCGGATAAAGAGCGAAATAACAAATTAGCATCCCATGATGGACCATGTTCGTCTAGGCGGCTTTAACACAGCACTCATGAATACTGTTCGGATCAGCTCAGAAGACCGATAGTTTCCTGATGGCGTAAGTGTTGCTATAGACGATGTTTGTTTTAACCTCAGAGAACCAAGTACCCCGAAAACGATGCATCTTACGATAAAACTGTTCTGGAGGGAAAGTTAATATTAATAAAGAGGACATCTGCTAAGTGCCCTCCTGCGCGGGTGTGGTCATTTTGAAATGGGAACAAACCATTTTTATTGCATGTTCTGATATTAAACCAGAAAATTCGTACGATTTACTCAAACCATCATTTCCCGTTCACAATATATGGCGCTGCCTTCAAAAAATATAAAGTAAGGCTGTTTTTTTAATTAAGAACCGAAGCATTTGATCCAACATATCTTTACGATGTAAATGTAAGTCTATGTGCAATAAAACAGTTGATATTGATGTTCAGGGGTTTCTTCAGTGTTGCAAATGTGATTGTACAGTGCAGATAATATACACTCCTGGAAATTGAAATAAGAACACCGGGAATTCATTGTCCCAGGAAGGGGAAACTTTTTTGACACATTCCTGGGATCAGATACACCACATGATCACACTGACAGAACCACAGGCACATAGACACAGGCAACAGAGCACGCACAATGTCGGCACTAGTACAGTGTATATACAACTTTCGCAGCAATGCAGGCTCCTATTCTCCCATGGAGACGGTCGTAGAGATGCTGGATGTAGTCCTGTGGAACGGCTTGCCATGCCATTTCCACCTGGCGCCTCAGTTGGACCAGCGTTCGTGCTGGACGTGCAGACCGCGTGAGACGACGCTTCATCCAGTCCCAAACATACTCAATGGGGGACAGATCCGGAGATATTGCTGGCCAGGGTAGTTGACTTACACCTTCTAGAGCACGTTGGGTGGTACGGGATACATGCGGACTTGCATTGTCCTGTTGGAACAGCAAGTTCCCTTGCCGGTCTAGCAATGGTAGAACGATGGGTTCGATGACGGTTTGGATGTACCGTGCAATATTCAGTGTCTCCTCGACGATCACCAGAGGTGTACGGCCAGTGTAGGAGAACGCTCCCAACATCATGATGCCGGGTGTTGGCCCTGTGTGCCTCGGTCGTATGCAGTCCTGATTGTGGCGCTCACCTGCACGGCGCCAAACACATATACGACCATCATTGGCACCAAGACAGAGGCGACTCTCATCGCTGAAGACGACACGTCTCCATTCGTCCCTCCATTCACGCCTGTCGCGACACCACTGGAGGCGGGCTGCACGATGTTGGGGCGTGAGCGGAAGACGGCCTAACGGTGTGCGGGACCGTAGCTCAGCTTCATGGAGACGGTTGCGAATGGTCCTCGCCTATACCGCAGGAGCAACAGTGTCCCTAATTTGCTGGGAAGTGGCGGTGTGGTCCCCTACGGCACTGCGTAAGATCCTACGGTCTTGGCGTGCACCCGTGCATCGCTGCGGTCCGGTCCCAGGTCGACGGGCACGTGCACCTTCCGCCGACCACTGGCTACAACATCGATGTACTGTGGAGACCTCACGCCCCACGTGTTGAGCAATTCGGCGGTACGTCCACCCGGCCTCCCGCATGCCCACTATACGCCCTCGCTCAAAGTCCGTCAACTGCACATACGGTTCACGTCCACGCTGTCGCGGCATGCTACCAGTGTTAAAGACTGCGATGGAGCTCCGTATGCCACGGCAAACTGGCTGACACTGACGGCGGCGGTGCACAAATGCTGCGCAGCTAGCGCCATTCGACGGCCAACACCGCGGTTCCTGGTGTGTCCGCTGTGCCGTGCGTGTGATCATTGCTTGTACAGCCCTCTCGCAGTGTCCGGAGCAAGTATGGTGGGTCTGACACACCAGTGTCAATGTGATCTTTTTTCCATTTCCAGGAGTGTAGATACGCATTGACATATCTGGCATATAAGCAAGTTGTGTGGTAACTTAGTTTTCTGTTCCGTACAGAGTTGATTGCAATGCTTCATTGTGGTGGGCCCCTCGAAGCCTACCCTCAGGGTGACTGTTTTCGCTGTTGCTTTCCATCCAGCCTCCGTAACTCTCCCTCTGGGCGCTATGCGGCTACCGACGACATACAAACTGCAATAATTGTAATAAGGTAAAATGTTCTTGAAGTGATAAAGACAGGGGAACCTGCCACAGATAGTCACCAAAATCAAGCGCCCCAATGGTGAGAGGCAATTGGACTCACTGAAATCAAGCACACCAATGATGGGAAGGAAGGGGACTCAGAGATTCCAAGCATCTTGATGGGAACAGGAAACTATTAAACAGGAAACTACTACACCCACGTTGATCTCCCTGGTTCACGCTAAATATTGTATCTAACCAGACATCGAAAGGGCTAATCATATTGACTGTACAATCAAATTTATAACACTAAGGTAATCAATACCAAACATCAGAACACAAAGGCTTACATTTGCATCGTACATGAAATGTAGCAGAAAACGCGTCGGTTCTCAACTGCAAAACAGCCATACTGGATATTTGTGGATGGCAGCGCTATATACCAGGAGTGGGAACAATGGTTTGAGTAGAGCATACTATTTTTTTGGCGTAGAATGCGGATAATTAATAACAAATGAGAGGTCCCATTTCAAATTAGAGTTGACTCCACACACGCATGATAGTGGCCAGTTATAGCACAGGCCGATGTCCCTGTTATTAATATTAACTTCTCACCTAGATCATTTTTAATGATGCATCGTTTTAGTGATATTTAGTTGTCTCAAGATAAAACAAAGACGTCGTAGTGCGATATAGCGGACGCTCGACTGTAGCAAAACCGCACTGAAACTACAAAACATTTTGTAGCTACGTTGAAATGTTGTACTATTATAAAGTGAGCGAAAAGAGGTTATCGAAGTGTTGTATTCGACGATTTTTCTGTCGTTTCGGCAGCGCCAGTTGCTGGCATCGTCAAAGGTCCGCCACTAGCAATGTACAGTGAACCCTTGACGATGTCACAAATTCGTGCAAGCGAAATGGCAGAAAAGTCGTTAAATAAACTTCAGCCGAAAATCCGGAGACAAAAGCTAAGAGGCAGGGCGTCATAAACTGAAGAAACAAACTGGGCTGACGGCTAACAATTTCGGCAGGTTGGAAGCGTTATGTAGTAAAGCGCAAAGTCACCCAAATCACAGATTACCTAGAACAGTGTCTATGTGTATAGACGATTTTGGCATGAAGCGCAAAGAAACGTATGCTTGGTGCGACAAGTCTGCTGAGCGTTTAATGACATTCAGATGAATCAAAGAGATGAAAAATGTGAGGACAGAGAAAAGATACAATCGCTTACATTCCGTTACGATCAGTTTACAGAACAAGTAAGTGAACTTTGTTCAGAATTTCACATTACCTTTGATCAAGATAAGCGTTCTGTGCGTGATTTTAGTGTTAACAACAATGTCGCGTCCGCATGATACGTGCAACAGCGCATGTTTTATTCAGATATCGTTGGTTTCATAGAAACCAGCATAGATTATCTTACAGTGTGTCGCAGACAACGAACACGGTGAATGGAACGTGCGAAGCCTGAAGAAGCACATTCTCTAAGACTCTGCGTCCTTAAAATATCTGGAGCAAGTGAGAGCCGGAAGTGATCCCTCACCTTGCCTCTCGCAGGCAGACGCGTGAAGTTCGCGTTTAGAGCGTCCCTCTAAAGCCTACACTAGCAAATTTTGATGGCGACGTGGCGTACATTAGGGCTTCGTTAACTCTCAAAATTATGGCGTCGCTGATGTTATAACAAAACGCAGGGTAAAACCGTAACAGTTGCTAGTTTTGAGAAGTAACGAAGGTTAGAATTGAATGTTACATCGATGTCAGAAGCTAAACCACCTCAGAACTTTGGGTGGAGGAAACAGTCCATCACAGACCAACGAAAACTATCCTACAATTCTCGTGATCCTCGGGAAACTACGCTAATATCAACCTGAATTATACTGAAATGCAGCTGAAGTTGATAAAAGATGATTAATTGGTCATCCAAACCTGGTTACGCCAAGGACATTCATCACTCTAGGGAGTAGTTCAGCATTTCATAAACTCGTCGAACAGTCTAATATAGTTTGATGACATCGCATTCCTTCCTTCTCACTAACTTTGGTCCAGAATCATGTATTTAATCATACAGTGCTAACTGGTACGAAAGCAATGTTTTGTACGTTGTGCACAGGTTGAACAACCAGGGGCGAAAGTGGCTACGTAATAGTGAGAATGTTATCTGACCCTTCTCACTCTACTGCATGAAGCTAGACCCCCTACAGTGCCTCAAGATGACTAAACCTGTTTTACTCTTTTATTCTCAGTCAAGCGTCCTCTCGAATTTAAACCGAGTTTCCTACCATTACGCACTGTACACGGCACTTTTATATGGACAGTTGAATAGTATACTATTCTTTGCTAAACTGGTTTCAGATTTGCATATCTTCAAACGAATCTCCTCACTGGCACAAATTCTTCAATAGATCGGCCTTTTTGAAATACTTGTAGCAGGTACAACCACTTATCTCACCAATCCTTCCAGGATTTTGGCTGTCGTCAATTCTACCATTTTCTCCAAGTTCGCCAACGTGGGAGGGACGATTGTACTTGGACGATAGTGTACCTAAGCTTACAGTACTGAAGTCACATGACCTGGGAAGCATTTTGTGTTGACGACAAAAATCCTGATCGTGCATTTGCATTCCTACTCGTCTTTACTCTACGAGCGTAAATTCAGTAAAACGCTCATCGATGTTTCTATCTAGTGATTCATTTCAGACCACATGAAGGAATGCGCACAAGAAACCGCCAAAAGCAGTTTCCTGGTGTTTTTGTGGTTGCGTATTGTGACGTGTCTGTAAATGTTACAACTTGTATATATTGAAATGCTGTATGATGTATTAAAGTTATTTTCAAGACAAGGTTAGTTCTTCAGTTATAGAGCTTTATGCAGAATAAAGTTCAGTATGCTTTTAAAACTAGTTATATAAGTGCCATGGGACACGTGATATCTGCAAATAAACTGAGATTCTTTAATGTCTCAACATTTTCTACCTGTCATCAAAATCAAAATTTGTGTTAATTGCCTGTAGCTCCTATTTTCAAACGTTTCAACTTGTAAGTGAATTTTGATTATACTTCTTCTTAATATGCTTTAATTTACTGGCAATTGGTGTGAAGTAGATTAATAATGTATCACGTAGACTACTAAATATATTTCGAGAATATTTGCTCGATTGCAAAACTTCTAAATTTGTCTATAAGATTTTTTTCTAGATACATGACAGTGTTGGACCTTGAAAAAACCTTACTTTTCCAGATAATTTTTGTAATATCAGAAGAAAAGGCTTCAGTAGATACCAAACAAAAGAAAACTCTAGAATTTTGTTCTTCACAAGTAAAGTTCATTCCAAACATCGAACGTAAATCGTGAAGATGACTATGACACACGTGTACAAAATCCTCGGTACTTTGAGCTGAATCTGTCTGCACAAGCGGTGTAATGTCATCCAGAATCTACATATCGCTTACGGACAACCTTTACAGAGTACTGTAGTCACATGGCCTGGGAAGCATTTTGTGATGATAACAAAAATCGTAATCGTGCAGCTGCATTCCTACAGAAAATCGTACAGGGAGATCAAGAGGTGAATACAGTAAACAGATTCAGAAGTATGTAAGCTGCGGTAGTTATTCGGAGATGAAAAGGTTTGCGCAGCATGGAGAAGCACGGAGAACTGCATCAAACAAGTCTTCGGACTGAAGACAACAGCAACAGCATCTGCAAATTCCTTATAGAAACACTCAATTTACATTTTCATCGGTGAATTCACGAGTTTTAGCAACGCTATACATTATCTAGTTGGCTGTTCACGCAAGACTGGAAGATAATGTATCAGTTTTGTTAGGAAGCATTACACTTACAGAAAATCTCCCAGAATGACGAGCAAAATATTTGTCATGCACTCTGCTTCATCAACGGTCTAAGGACGGGAAGTAGCGGCCTTGATTTCATTATACTGAAACCAACATACTGACCAACTGAGCTGTGGATACCGCTGAGGTGGGCTTCTGGATAAAAGGTTAAAATTTCTCTTCATTGTAGTGTGTGTAGACAAGAGTTTTTGATTGTAATGATGAAACCTTATGCACGATTTGATTACTAGGGAAAATGCGAGTATATGGCCTCCAGAAAACTGCCACGTGGTAGTTTCAGTCCCTTAACCGCATATTTTCATTCTATTAGAAATTACTTTTAGTAGGAAATTGGATTAGCTTTTACAAAAATTACGAGAAACACCACAATTGATGTTGTTAAATGAGAAGTGCCATTATGTGATGATTAATAGATGGAATAATGATAACACGTAACTATCAGAATGTGGAGTGTGAAACGTCCCCTTAGAAAAAATGTGCAGGACTGTGATTAAGCTGGCACACAGTATTTTTTAGCGCAACACAATCTGTCTTTCAATAATCCCTACAAAAGAATGGCCCTGTACCTTTCAAAAATCACTTACCTCACAAAAATCTTCGTTACTCGAACTACTGCTATACAGAGAGCGCCACTACTGCCAGCTAAATAAAAGATTCAAACTACTGAAGGCACTAACTACTGATAGGCACAGTTAGCAAATGAAAGATTTTAATAGAGGACAAACAATGTATTTACCTCAGTAGTGTTCAAAAGTCATAATGTACACTCCTGGAAATGGAAAAAAGAACAGATTGACACCGGTGTGTCAGACCCACCATACTTGCTCCGGACACTGCGAGAGGGCTGTACAAGCAATGATCACACGCACGGCACAGCAAACACACCAGGAACCGCGGTGTTGGCCGTCGAATGGCGCTAGCTGCGCAGCATTTGTGCACCGCCGCCGTCAGTGTCAGCCAGTTTACCGTGGCATACGGAGCTCCATCGCAGTCTTTAACACTGGTAGCATGCCGCGACAGCGTGGACGTGAACCGTATGTGCAGTTGACGGACTTTGAGCGAGGGCGTATAGTGGGCATGCGGGAGGCCGGGTGGACGTACCGCCGAATTGCTCAACACGTGGGGCGTGAGGTCTCCACAGTACATCGATGTTGTAGCCAGTGGTCGGCGGAAGGTGCACGTGCCCGTCGACCTGGGACCGGACCGCAGCGACGCACGGATGCACGCCAAGACCGTAGGATCCTATGCAGTGCCGTAGGGGATCGCACCGCCACTTCCCAGCAAATTAGGGACAGTGTTGCTCCTGGGGTATCGGCGAGGACCAATCGCAACCGTCTCCATGAAGGTGGGCTACGGTCCCGCACACCGTTAGGCCGTCTTCCGCTCACGCTCCAATATCGTGCAGCCCACCTCCAGTGGTGTCGCGAGAGGCGTGAATGGAGGGACGAATGGAGACGTGTCGTCTTCAGCGATGAGAGTCGCCTCTGTCTTGGTGCCAATGATGGTCGTATATGTGTTTGGCGCCGTGCAGGTGAGCGCCACAATCAGGACTGCATACGACCGAGGCACACAGGGCCAACACCCGGCATCATGATGTTGGGAGCGTTCTCCTACACTGGCCGTACACCTCTGGTGATCGTCGAGGAGACACTGAATAGTGCACGGTACATCCAAACCGTCATCGAACCCATCGTTCTACCATTCCTAGACCGGCAAGGGAACTTGCTGTTCCAACAGGACAATGCACGTCCGCATGTATCCCGTGCCACCAAACGTGCTCTAGAAGGTGTAAGTCAACTACCCTGGCCAGCAAGATCTCCGGATCTGTCCCCCTTTGAGCGTGTTTGGGACTGGATGAAGCGTCGTCTCACGCGTTCTGCACCTCCAGCACGAACGCTGGTCCAACTGAGGCGCCAGGTGGAAATGGCATGGCAAGCCGTTCCACAGGACTACATCCAGCATCTCTACGATCGTCTCCATGGGAGAACAACAGCCTGCATTGCTGCGAATGGTGGATATACACTGTACTAGTGCCGACATTGTGCATGCTCTGTTGCCTGTGTCTATGTGCCTGTGGTTCTGTCCGTGTGATCATGTGATGTATTTGACCCCAGGAATGTGTCAATAAAGTTTCCCCTTCCTAGGACAATGAATTCACGGTGTTCTTATTTCAATTTCCAGGAGTGTATATAGCAGTTCGTGACATCCAGTCTCACAAATTGCAAAACTCCGCCATCTCTATCCCCACATACAGCACTGCTGGCGGCTCACCTCCAACTGCGCAACGTTACGCGCTGCCCAACACTACAATGCCAGACAACAATGCAAACTAGCCGCAGACTGCACACACCACAGCCAGTGATTTTTCATACAGAGCGCTACGTGGCGTTACTAATAAGAAAACCTAAACAGCCTACTTACATAGCCCCATGCTCCTCACAAAAAATTTTACAAATTGTTTTGGGCACTGGCCAATACAGATTTGAAAAAAAAATCATAGTTACAGTAAGAAAGATATCAAATGCACATACTTATTAATACAATGTTGGTCAAAAGCTAAAATTTTCTCACCGTCCATAAAGACAGTATTGATCATTCATCACAGTAAAACTGCACTTTGTTTTCTCAAAGTCTGAGCAGTAAAAGGCAATGCACATGGAAGTAGTGGATTTCCATGCATTCTTGAAGAAGTAGTGTTGTCCTTCCAACGGAAAGACAGTGCTGACTCTTGACATGCTGACAGGTAATGGGCCACAACAGAGCAAACCCACTACAGAGTCAGTTGAAGTTTTGAAGAGAAAGAGCAAGTCCATGAACCACCACTTGTGCACTCACAAACCTTTTTTTGAAATGTCCTTCGAACCAGCAATCCTGTTATCCAGTCACTTGCTGAATTATTAACACACGTGCAAACACTAAGAGTCCCAACTTCTCACATATTGTGCATTACTATGATGAACAGAAACGTGTGCAGTGAAATGTATCTTAATATGAAGAACTGGTGGCTATACAATTATAAATTTACAACATAAGAATACAATTACAGAGGTCCAAAATACATCATTAAAGAACATAATAGTACAGATAACATTTGTAGTAATACAGGCTTTACAAAAGAATAGAAATAAACGTATACATCAGTGTTACAGAAATTATGACATAAGTACATACATAAAAGATCAGAATAACTTTTGAAACATCAACTTTACACATGAGCATTAAAACAAAACAGAATAAATAATGTCTAAGCATCTTTACCAGGTATATAACACATTATCAGAAAAATTCTACAACATAACTCTCATCAGATAAACACATAAAGACAGGAAAAACACAAATGCCCAAGGGTACACAAACACATAGTGGGATAACACAAGAGGAAAGGGCAGAGTTTGTTTTCAGTGTAACATTTGGTTCTGCAGTCCAACCCAAAACTTAATTCCATAGATCTTTCGTCTTTTTTCTACATTTGTTTCCACCAAAAAATCATATCCAAGCATTCTTTCTGTATTTATATGTTCACATATTTCTTACCTCATTATTTATTTCCAAGAAAATCCTACCTATACCTGCTTTCTGTACATTTTTCGTATAACTTTTCAATGCATTTCTTCCAATTCATCACAAGTCTTTCTCTCATATAGTCTACCCCCTCTTAAGCTAACTTAAATCTACTGAGCTCAGATGCTAAACTAAGGGACGAGGCAATGCAGCAGTACAAAACAATTAACACAAACAGCAATGACAAAAAAGTGCAAATTGGCGAAGCTAGCAGCAGTAAATCTAAATTTGAAGAGCAAATGCAACATTATCACTAATATGAGCCAATGCGCAGCAAAAAGAAAAATAAATCAGTAGTAAAATTGGCTTCACAGAATAATACAAAGTGAAATTTAGTAGCGCTATGCATGCCAAGCAGCAGTAGCAAATGCAATAACCTATACCTAAACATGAGAAAGCTCAAGCAGAAAAAATATTACAGTAAAAATGGCCATGTTTAATACCTATGTCACATCTTAACACTAGATTGATGCATCATGAGAACTTACACTAGCAAATAAGTTACCAAATTGTAAAAAAAATTATTTATGCCATACCTGTAAAGGGAAATGTCTATTTACGTTTCCTCCTTTTCTTGGAAGTAGATCATAAAATTATTTTTTTACTACATCTGTAAGCATAAAATAACTATATTAGTACATGTATTAAATTTTATTTTAACCAATGCTGCAGTGCAGCTAGAAACTAGATATTAAACAAAATAGGCAAAGCAAGGCGTGAAACGTCATTCGCTAGCCATAAAGCATTTCATAAAGCAGTAAACAATCTTCCAACGAGCAAGACAATAGACAAGAAATATTTCTCATCATTTCATTTCAGTAAATATCATAAATTAAGAACTCTACTGCCGTTCTACGGATCGGAGAGTGGAATGTCAGATCACTCAATCAGGCAGGTAAGATAGAAAATTTAAAAAGGGAAATGGATAGGTTAAAGTCAGATATAGTGGGTATTAGTGAAGTTCGGTGGCAGGAGGTACAAGACTTCTGGTCAGGTGACTACAGGGTTATAAACACAAAATAAAATAGAGGTAATGCAGGAGTAGGTTTAATAATGAATAGGAAAATAGGAATGCGGGTAAGCTACTACAAACAGCATAGTGAACGCATTATTGTGGCCAAGATAGATATGAAGCCCACACCTACTACAGTAGTACAAGTTTATGTGCCAACTAGCTCTGCAGATGACGAAGAAACTGAAGAAATGTATGATGAAATAAAAGAAATTATTCAGATAGTGAAATTTAATAGTCATGGGTGACTGGAATTCGGTAGTAGGATGAGGGAGAGAAGGAAACGTAGTAGGTGAATATGGATTGGGCGAGAGAAATGAAACAGGAAGCCGCCTAGTAGAATTTTGCACAGAGCACAACTTAATCACTTAATCACTTAATCACTTGGTTTAAGAATTATGAAAGAAGGTTGTATACATGGAAGAACCCTGGAGATACTAAAATGTATCAGATAGATTATATAATGGTAAGACAGAGATTTAGGAACCAAGTTTTAAATTGTAAGACATTTCCAGGGGCAGATGTGGACTCTGACCACAATCTATTGGTTACGAACTGTAGATTAAAACTGAAGAAACTGCAAAACGTTGGGAATTTAAGGAGATGGGGCCTGGATAAACTGAAAGAACAAGAGGTTGTACAGAGTTTCAGAGAGAGAATAAGGGAATAATTGACAGTAATGGAGGAAAGAAATACAGTAGAAGAAGAATGGGTAGCTTTGAGGGATGAAGTAGTCAAGGCAGCAGAGGATCAAATAGGTTAAAAGACGAGGGTTGCTAGAAATCCTTGGGTAACAGAAGAAATATTTAACTTAATTGATGAAAGGAGAAAATATAAAAATGCAGTAAATGAAGCAAGCAAAAAGGAATACAAATGTCTCAAAAATGAGATCGACAGGAAGTGCAAAATGGCTAAGCAGGGATAGCTAGAGGACAAATGTAAGGATGTAGAGGCTTATCTCACTAGGGGTAAGATAGATACTGCCTACAGGAAAATTAAAGAGACCTTTGGAGATAAGAGAACCACTTGTATGAACATCAAGACCTCAGATGGAAACCCAGTTCTATGCGTAAAGGGAAAGAAGAACGGTGGAAGGAGTATATAGAGGGTCTATACAAGGGCGACGTACTTGAGGACAATATGATGGAAATGGAGGAGGATGTGGGTGAGGATGAGATGGGAGATGCGATACTACATGAAGAGTTTGACAGAGCATTGAAAGACCTGAGTCGAAACAAGGCCCCCGGAGTAGACATCATTTCATTGGAACTACTGACGGCCTTGGGAGAGCAAGTCTTAACAAAACTCTACCATCTGGTGAGCAAGATGTATGGAACAGGCAAAATACCCTCAGACTTCAAGAAGAACATAATAATTCCAATCCCAAAGAAAGCAGGTGTTGACAGATGTGAAAGTTACCGAACAATCATTCTAATAAGCCACAGCTGCAAAATACTAACACGAGTTCTTTACAGATGAATGGAAAAACTAGTAGAAGCCAATCTTGGGGAAGATCAGTTTGGATTCTGTAGAAATACTGGTACATGTGAGGCAATACTGACCTTACGACTTATCTTAGAAGAAAGATTAAGGAAAGGCAAACCTACGTTTCTAGCATTTGTAGACTGAGAGAAAGCTTTTGACAATGTTGACGGGAATACTCTCTTTCAAATTCTAAAGGTGGCCGGGGTAAAATACAGGGAGCGAAATTCTATTTACAATTTGTACAGAAACCCGATTGCAGTTAAATGAGTCGAGGGACATGAAAGGGAAGCAGTTATTGGGAAGGGAGTAAGACAGGGTTGTAGCCTCTCTCTGATGTTATTCAATCTGTATATTGAGCAAGCAGTAAAGGAAACAAAAGAAAAATTCGGAGTAGGTATTAAAATCCAGGGAGAAGAAATAAAAACTTTGAGGTGCGCCGATGACATTGTAATTCTGTCAGAGACAGTAAAGAACTTGGAAGAGCAGTTGAACAGAATGGGCAGTGTCTTGAAAGGAGGGTATAAGATGAACATCAACAAAAGCAAAACGAGGATAATGGAATGTAGTCGAATTAAGTCAGGTGATGCTGAGGGAATTAGATTAGGAAATGAGACACTTAAAGTAGTAAAGGAGTTTTGCTATTTGGGGAGCAAAATAACTGATGATGCTCGAAGTAGGAAGGATATAAAATGTAGACTGGCAATGGCAAGGAAAGCGTTTCTGAAGAAGAGAAAATAAATGTTTTAAGTACAAAATTAATCACTCAATTACGTGTACTGTAGCGCTAAACTGTGTGTCTTGTATAGATTTATGTGTCAGGAAGTCATTTCTGAAAGTATTTGTATGGAGTGTTGCTATGTATGGAAGTGAAACATGGACAATATAGAGTTTGGACAAGAAGAGAATAGAAGCTTTCGAAATGTGGTGCTACAGAAGAATGCTGAAGATTAGATGGGTAGATCACATAACTAACGAGGAGGTATTGAATAGGATTGGGGAGAAGAGAAGTCTGTGGCACAACTTGACGAGAAGAAGGGATCGGTTGGTAGGGCATGTTCTGAGGCATCAGGGGATCATCAATTTCGTATTGGAGGGCAGCGTGGAGGGTAAAAATCGTAGAGGGAGACCAAGAGATGAATACACTAAGCAGATTCAGAAGGATGTAGGTTGCAGTTGGTACTGGGAGATGAAGAAGCTTGCACAGGATCGAGTGGCATGGAGAGCTGCATTAAACCAGTCTCAGAACTGAAGACCACAACAACAACAACAGTGTAATCATGTTTTCAAGTTTGAGCGTGTCGTATTTGCGATGCTTTCTACAAAGGAATGTCAATAGCGAGGATAATGCCTCTGAAAGGCACACACTAATGGCTTGTTTTCAGGTGGATGTCGCGCAGCTGGGTGCCCATGACGCATTACGTGCAGGTGGTCACTTAATTTCTTACCGAAATATTTACGACACCAGTTTCCGCTACAGTGGCAGTCTCATATAAAAAATTTCACAGGTCAAGAATTTGCGTTACAAATCTGTAGAAACAAAATCCTATGGATATAACAGTGTCCAAAAACGTTCCGTTGGCATTGTAATACATTCACACATTTACATACATTTCATAACTCTTAAAGTACGATTCTTGGTTTCCAACCACCTTTTTCACAAACCAGTGTCCCTAACCACTACTCATTATTCCTTACCTTATTCGTCGACACTTCTTCAATGATTCATCATAACAGATATGTAGCATAATCAAATAGCTCATATAGCATCAGCTTATTAATCATAAACATACTGCAGCAGTGTAATACACATAGTCATTGTAATAATAAATCCAAACACCTCAGTCTTATGATATTCTTCACGGGTTTGCAGCCGGATCATTTCGTCCTCCAGACACAATATTTCGGCGGACCAGCTGGCCGCCATCCTCAGGTGAGTTAATGCTGGTGC
This sequence comes from Schistocerca gregaria, assembly GCF_023897955.1. Lineage (NCBI taxonomy): Eukaryota > Metazoa > Arthropoda > Insecta > Orthoptera > Acrididae > Schistocerca > Schistocerca gregaria. The sequence goes on from NC_064920.1 coordinate 949,443,388, forward strand.
ACTGCCTCGCCGGAACTGAGTTCCAGCCACAACGACGGAAACCTTTATACACCACAAACCGTTCACCGCGCACGCGCGAGAAGATAGCGCCTCCTGGCGGTAAGAAGACACGCAGCGCGCCGGTGGAGAAAGACGGCGGAAACGATAAATCGCATCAGGAAGGATCCAAAAATCGAAAAGAAGAACGTTTTTGTTTAATGTCCGACAACATCGGATTCCATATTTTGCTTAGAGGAAAACCTCTATCCCTGTTAATAATATTGCTTGCTAATCTGATTTCAATAGATTCTTTAAGAATACATTCCCAATAGCGAGAAGCAGGAGAGATCAATTGTGTCCTGTCGTACATCATTCTGTGTCCCTCGTTAAGGCAATGTTCCGCCACTGCAGATTTCTCGGGCTGGAGCAACCGAGTGTGCCGATGATGTTCCACACACCGGTCCTTAATCGTTCGAATAGTCTGACCAATGTACTTCTTTCCACAGTGACACGGGATTTCATATACACCGGGTTTCCTTAAACCCAAATTATCCTTAACTGAGCCGAGAAGGGCTCTAGTCTTGGCCACCGGCGTAAAAACACTTTTAATATCATATCTCCTTAGAATTCTTGAAATTTTAGATGATATACTTCCCGCAAAGGGTAAATAAGCAACAGCTACAAAAGTATCCTCTATAGGCTCGCGTGACGGACCAAACTGAAGAGCACGGCATATTTGTTGTTCCGTATATCCATTCTGTTTGAAAACAGTTTTCAAATGGTCAAGTTCTTCTTTCAAATGTTCCTCGTCAGAAATGGCATAAGCTCTTTTTACCAAAGTCCGCAAAACTCCACTACGTTGGTGTGGTGGATGACAGCTGGTCGCATGAAGATAACGGTCAGTATGAGTAGGTTTCCGATACACACTGTGTCCGAAAGTCCCATCGTCCTTTCTTTCAACCAAAACATCAAGAAATGGAAGTTTGCCATCACTTTCAATTTCCATGGTAAACTGAATGCTCGGATGTAGACAATTAAAGTGATCCAAAAAACGATTCAAGGCATCAATTCCATGCGGCCAAACCATAAAAATGTCATCAACATATCTGAAAAAACACTTAGGTTTAAGAAACGAAGTTTTGAGTGCCGTGTCCTCAAAGTCTTCCATAAAAAGGTTTGCGACTATGGGGGAGAGGGGACTCCCCATAGCCACTCCGTCAGTTTGCTCAAAATATACATCATTAAAAAGGAAATACGTCGAAGTCAACACATGACGACATAACTTGGTGGTTTCTTCATCTAATTTCTCACTGATTAGTGACAGGGACTCTTCAAGAGGAACCCGAGTAAAAAGAGAAATAACATCAAAGCTGACAAGCAAGTCAGAAGGACCAGAGTATAATGATTTTAATCGTCGAATGAAGTCAGACGAATTAGATATGTGATGTTCACATTTTCCCACATATGGCCTGAGGACCGAAGCTAAATATTTGGCCAAATTATAGGTAGGGGCGCCCAAGTTGCTGACAATGGGACGCAGAGGAATACCACTCTTATGTATTTTGGGTAAACCATACAATCTCGGAGGAACCGCCGCACCAGGATGAAGTTTCTTGATGACATCACTAGGTAAGGAGCTCTTCTTTAAAAGTGAGAGAGTCTTTCGTTTTATACAATCCGTGGGATCATTTTTGATTTTCCGATAGGCCGATTCCTGTAGCAAAAGATCCATTTTGGCAACATAATCCTCACGTGCGAGAATAACCGTAGCATTGCCTTTATCAGCCGGAAGAATGATTAGATCCCGATTTTCTCTCAGAGACCGAATAGCAGCCCTTTCACAAGATGGAATATTATTCCTTGGAGGTGGAGTTCGACGAAGTTTATAGGCAACCTCCTGCCTGATCTCTTCTGCCCTGTCCTCAGGAAGGCGGGCCACAGCTTGTTCTACAGCACAAATAAAATCCGTAATAGGAGTCCTCTTGGGAGTAGGTGCGAAATTTAACCCTTTTTTCAAAACAGATAATGTAGCATCATCAAATTCCTGAGTCGTAAGATTAATAACCACCCGTTGACGGGTGTCGTCACCAGACATAATAGGAGAAACAGAGAGACGTTGGAACTTAGATGACTGTTTACCAGCAGCAATTTTCTGCACCGAGTCCGAAAAAGCCCATGAAGCGCTATCCACCCATTCCCACGATGTGGCAGACAGTCTCGAAGATATTTCCAGATGCAAATAAAATAAATCTTTGGATATAAAATCCAATCGTCGACGCGTAAAGCGAATACGTTCCCGTACCAATGCACGACTGGCCCGCTTCTTGATTTTGTTGGCCGCTTTTGTGTCAATATAATGATTAATTCTGGCGAATTTAGGGATAATACCCTCGTCCCGACATCTCAATAAAAACACAAGTGCACTCAGTAACTTCCCTTTCTTCTTGCGAAAATTATCCAACTTTCTAACAAGACTCACCATCTCCTCCCCGTAGAGGTTTTGGATGTGATTTCGTAGACTTTCCCGGCGTAATAACTGCTGATATTCTTCACGGGTTTGCAGCCGGATCATTTCGTCCTCCAGACACAATATTTCGGCGGACCAGCTGGCCGCCATCCTCAGGTGAGTTAATGCTGGTGCACTGCCTCGCCGGAACTGAGTTCCAGCCACAACGACGGAAACCTTTATACACCACAAACCGTTCACCGCGCACGCGCGAGAAGATAGCGCCTCCTGGCGGTAAGAAGACACGCAGCGCGCCGGTGGAGAAAGACGGCGGAAACGATAAATCGCATCAGGAAGGATCCAAAAATCGAAAAGAAGAACGTTTTTGTTTAATGTCCGACAACATCGGATTCCATATTTTGCTTAGAGGAAAACCTCTATCCCTGTTAATAATATTGCTTGCTAATCTGATTTCAATAGATTCTTTAAGAATACATTCCCAATAGCGAGAAGCAGGAGAGATCAATTGTGTCCTGTCGTACATCATTCTGTGTCCCTCGTTAAGGCAATGTTCCGCCACTGCAGATTTCTCGGGCTGGAGCAACCGAGTGTGCCGATGATGTTCCACACACCGGTCCTTAATCGTTCGAATAGTCTGACCAATGTACTTCTTTCCACAGTGACACGGGATTTCATATACACCGGGTTTCCTTAAACCCAAATTATCCTTAACTGAGCCGAGAAGGGCTCTAGTCTTGGCCACCGGCGTAAAAACACTTTTAATATCATATCTCCTTAGAATTCTTGAAATTTTAGATGATATACTTCCCGCAAAGGGTAAATAAGCAACAGCTACAAAAGTATCCTCTATAGGCTCGCGTGACGGACCAAACTGAAGAGCACGGCATATTTGTTGTTCCGTATATCCATTCTGTTTGAAAACAGTTTTCAAATGGTCAAGTTCTTCTTTCAAATGTTCCTCGTCAGAAATGGCATAAGCTCTTTTTACCAAAGTCCGCAAAACTCCACTACGTTGGTGTGGTGGATGACAGCTGGTCGCATGAAGATAACGGTCAGTATGAGTAGGTTTCCGATACACACTGTGTCCGAAAGTCCCATCGTCCTTTCTTTCAACCAAAACATCAAGAAATGGAAGTTTGCCATCACTTTCAATTTCCATGGTAAACTGAATGCTCGGATGTAGACAATTAAAGTGATCCAAAAAACGATTCAAGGCATCAATTCCATGCGGCCAAACCATAAAAATGTCATCAACATATCTGAAAAAACACTTAGGTTTAAGAAACGAAGTTTTGAGTGCCGTGTCCTCAAAGTCTTCCATAAAAAGGTTTGCGACTATGGGGGAGAGGGGACTCCCCATAGCCACTCCGTCAGTTTGCTCAAAATATACATCATTAAAAAGGAAATACGTCGAAGTCAACACATGACGACATAACTTGGTGGTTTCTTCATCTAATTTCTCACTGATTAGTGACAGGGACTCTTCAAGAGGAACCCGAGTAAAAAGAGAAATAACATCAAAGCTGACAAGCAAGTCAGAAGGACCAGAGTATAATGATTTTAATCGTCGAATGAAGTCAGACGAATTAGATATGTGATGTTCACATTTTCCCACATATGGCCCGCTTCTTGATTTTGTTGGCCGCTTTTGTGTCAATATAATGATTAATTCTGGCGAATTTAGGGATAATACCCTCGTCCCGACATCTCAATAAAAACACAAGTGCACTCAGTAACTTCCCTTTCTTCTTGCGAAAATTGCAGTGCATTTGAACCAGCAATATTCGCATTTTGAAAAGCAGAAGATGTGTCTTGATTTATTTGAGAAAACGGTGAGGACGCAAAACCTGAATCTGCAGTATTTGCAAAATTGTGTCCTGTCATTTCGGAATCCTGAGGCGAGCTGTTGCCGACCGATCGATCGATAATGCTTCTCTGTTCACTAATTGTTTCACTGCCTACACCATTATTTGCAGCCCGCTCCATTTCCCTATGCACAATTACCAAATTACTACTTTGAACATTAGTTGATTTATTACATGGTGGCGCTAACACACTGCTTTCGTCTTCACTGTCATTTCTCAGTTTACTTTGGAGCCTAGTATTACGTTTTTCACACGCCATTATTGTCACAATATTTGACACAGAAAAACACAATATGAAGAGCCAAAATAAGAGAACACATTAACATAGCACTGAAAATAATATCTAGTTAATTGCCAGAGCAGCTGCGAAATACTTGGTGCAAATTTACATGCGTGCCACACCTGTTTTACTGTACAACAACGAAAGACTACAACTACAAAGGAGATTCTTTCTACAATTGAGCACTAGCAATTATCAAAATCTACACTAATTACACAAACTACAAGAAAAAATTAGAAGATTCCAATGGGGTATCTTGGCAGGGTCACCATATGAAACGTCCCCTTAGAAAAAATGTGCAGGACTGTGCTTAAGCTGACACACAATATTTTTTAGCGCAACACAATCTGACTTTCAATAATCCCTACAAAAGAATGGCCCTATACCTTTCACAAATCACTTACCTCACAAAAATCTGCGTTACTCGAACTACTGCTATAGAGCGAGCGCCACTACTGCCAGCTAAATAAAGGATTCAGACTACTAAAGACACTAACTACTGATAGGCACAGTTAGCGAATGAAAGATTTTAATAGAGGGCAAACAAAGTCATAATGTATATAGCAGTTCATGACATCGAATCTTACAAATTTCAAAACTCCGCCATCTCTCTCCCCACATCCAGCTCTGCTGGCGGCTCACTTCCAACTGGGCAACGCTAAGCGCTGTTAACATCCAGCTGCCCAACACTACAATGGCAGACAACAATGCAAACTAGCCACAGACTGAACACAGCACAGCCAGTGATTTATCATACAGAGTGCTACGTGGCGTTACCAATAAGAAAACCTAAACAGCCTACATACAAGTGTATAATTGTCGATAATAATAGCACACATTTGTCAAATTGCACTGAGAATCTGTGCGGAAAGCTGAAATTCAATTTATCTCTGCTACAAAATACGATCAATGCCAAAGGTACAGTTCGTTGAGATTCTCGTTTCCCAGGATGCGCGAGTCCTACTTGTGGTTCGCTGATTTTTCCATCTGTTTTCATTTGAATGCTCCCCTATACACTGAAGAGGCAAAGGCATAGGATAGCGATATGCACATATAAAGATGGTGGTAATGCCACGTGAAGAAGGAATGAGAGGGCAGTGCATTGCCAGAGCGGTCATTTTTACTCTGGTGATTCATGTGAGAAGGTTTCGATGTGATTATGGTCCCACGACAGGAATTAACAGACCCTCAACAAGAAGTTGGAGCTGGACGCAGGGGACTTTCCATTTCGGAAATCGTTAGGGATTCAATATTCCGAACTCCACAGTGTAACGAATGTGCCGAGAATACCAAATTTTAAGCATTACCTCTCACCATGCAGTGGCCGACGGCTTTCACTCAACGACCTAGAGCAGCGGCGTTTGACTATAGTTGTCAGTACCAACAGACAAGCAACACTGTGTTAAAAAAAAAAAAAAGAAAGAAACAGAGATCAATGTGGAACGCACGACGAACATAACCATTAGGACAGTTCGTGAAATCTGAAGTTAATGGGCTATGGCAGCAGTCGACTGACGCGAGAGGCTTTGTTAACACCACGACATCGTCTGCAGTACCTCACCGGGCCATGAGCATAACGGTTGAACCATATACGACTGGAAAAGCGTGGGGCTGCGAGACGAGTCCCTAACTCAGTTGATAGCAGCTGACAGTAGCGTTAGATTGTGGCGAACGCCCCACGAAGCTATTGACCCAAGTTGTCAACAAGGCATTGTGCAAGCTGGTTTACAAGGAATGGACTGGGTCGTCTGGTAACAGACTAGGTTACTGACTGCAAATGGGGCTACTTGGAGACCGCCCGCAGCCATTTATGAAATTTATGTTCCAGTAAAACGATAGCATTTCTTATGGACAATGTGCAATGTCACCTGGCTACAGTTGTTCGCTATTGGTATGAAGAACATTTTGTACACTTTGAGATATAGATTTAGCCAGCCAAATCGCTCTACATGAATCCCATCGGACGTTTGTGGGACATACTCGAGAGGTCTTCCTGTATCGGCCCCACTTCTGCAATTATGGACGGCCATATGGGCAGCATGGCTCAGTACTTCTGTAAGGGTGCTTAAAGCGACTTGTTGAATATGGGCCAAGTCAAGTTGCGGCACTAAGCTGCGCAAAATGGGGCCCGCTAAAATATTAGTCGGTATCACATGACGTTTGTCACGTCAGCGTATATCAACGTGTCTAGATTTGGTGGGTTCTGTGTGATACAGTGAGTGATAGATCGACAGTTCAGGATCATATTGCTGGAACAAATAATTAGGTTTAATTTTATGTGAATGGTGAAAGCGAATTGAATCTGACCCGTATGTGCGAATCTGACCGCTTCCTGTGAAATACTACAAGACTGGGAATAGGAGGCAAAACTACGCCTTTCTTGATTGTAGTGCCTCTCTGCCGCAGTGTTTAAGGTGGGTGGATTTCAGCTAAGGAAATAACAACACAGTAAATTTTACAAATTATGAGTGTGGTTGTAAACGTCAAGGCATCAGAAAATGCTCAAGTTACATTTTGATAAAGTTACGTTTTGACACAGTATGATCTAGTCCGCTGAATGATGAATATACTTAATGTTTACGACAGAAATGAAGTTATGCGTAGGCAATCCAGGACACACATCATTTTCAACACTCACACACTAGCTCAAGTAAAGGAATATGTTCAGGGCACGAATATGCAATCTGTTGCAGACCAACTATCGACTACCTGCTTCTGCGTTTCTTATCCCAAACAGTCATAGAAAGGTTGGCGTCACCCACAGAGTGAAGTCCCACCTTCCAGCTGTTACCTCACAACGGCACCACAAGCTAAAGACAGTCGCTGTCAGACGCAGCCACGAATGAGAGTCGTAGGCAAAGACACACCCCATTGTTGGAAGACTACTTACATCAGTCACTCCCTGTTATTGTCGATAAAGACAGCAGCATCAACATAGCTCAGATCCAGCAAAAGTTGTATTATTAGCAAGAACCGTGTACGAAAGGTTATAGTTAAACTGGTACGTCCTTCAGTACTAGTCAAATAGAAACAGTATTCTTATATTCGGCGACAGTAATATATATATATATACACCGAGGTTGCAAAAGTTATGGGATTCCTCCTAATATCGTGTGAGACCTGCTAAAAGATGAATATGCTTCATATTTAGGACAGCAGCAACTCGACATGCCATGGAAAGTCCCCTGCAGAAATACTGAGCATGCTGCCGCTATAAGCCTCCAAAATTGAAAAAGCATTGCCGCTGCAGTATTTTGTGCGCGTAGAGATCTCTCGATTATGTCGTACATATGTTCTAAGGGATTCACGCCGGGCGACCTGGGTGGCCAAAGCATTCACTCGAATTGTCCAGAATGTTCTTCAAACTAGTCGCCAACAATTGTGGCCCAGTGACATGGCATATTGTCATCCAAAAAAATTCCTCTTCGTTTCAGAACTTGAGTCTATCATTGGCTGAAAATGGTCTCCAAGCGCAGAACATAAGCATTTACCATCAATGATCTGTTCTGGGAACGCCTCTGCATTACCAGGTTCAATGCAGGGTTCGACGCCTGACTGAGCTTTAGGACGCTATCTTTATTAATTTAGCAATCTTGCTGGCTGATTTTGATAGCCTCTTTAACTACGCAGTCCCAGAAGCAAGAGGATTGCATAAGTGTTTTGGTATTTTCGCAACCCATAGTACAGCCAATTCTTATATTATGGTTGGCCAAGGCTGATTTCGTGGTTTAGCAAATTTTGGTATGGCTTCTCTTCTACCTGGTGAACGGTTTCCCCAATGTACGACAATATATGATTTACTGCCTGGTTTGCGGAGGCCTAGATTGTCCTTTACTTAGCCAAGCAGAATCAAGGGTTTCGCAGGAGGGTGTTGCTTTAAGATCCTGCCTATTTTTCAGGAAGTATTTCCAACAAACCGTCTGCACGCCAGTGATTTGTACTCTTCTTTCTCTTTTCCTTCCGTTGTCTTGGAATAGTCTGTCTGAATGCAAGTATTATCTATTCTTATTTTGTGTCATCAGTCTTCTGACTTGTTTGATGGGGGTCGCCACGAATTCCCGTCCTGTGTCAATCTCTTCATCTCAGAGTAGCACTTGCAGCCTATGTCCTCAGCTTTTTGCTGGATGTATTCCAATCTCTATTTCCCTCTACGGTTTCTACCCTCTACAGCTCCCTCAAGTATCAGAACTCATTCGCTGATGTCTTAAAAATGACTTTTCCTTTTCAGTGTTTCCCACTTATTCCTTTCCTCTCCAATACTACGCGGAACCTCCTCCTTCCTCACCTTACCAGTCCACAACATTCATCTGTAGCATGTTTCATTCTAGTACACTTATCTTGACCAGAAATGCCCATTTTGCCAGTGCTAGTCTGCTTTTAATGCCCTCCTTGCCGTTTGCGTCATGGCTTACTTTGCTGCCCAGGTAGCAGGACTACTTAAATTAATCTACTTCGAGACCATCAATCCTGATGTTAAGTTTCTCGCTATTCTCATTTATGCTACTTCAAATTGCTTACGTGTTTCTTGGATTTACTCTCAATCCATATTATGTACTCATTAGACTATCCATTCCATTCAGCAGATCTTGTAATTCTGTTTTCTTTCACTGACGGTAAAAATGTCATCAGCGAACCTTATCGTTGTTATCCTTCCACAATGAATTTTAATTCCATTCCTGAACCTTTCTTTTATTTTCATCATTTTGGGGGCGAAAGACTACATCCCTTTCTAGATCCGATGATGGCATGTGCCAACTGGGGATAACATATGCACTGATAACGGTTTCAACGTCATCCGCCAACAGGTAGCGTAGTGGCATAGCTAGCAGGGTACCGTCCGTGGATACCTTTTAATATTGAATGGTCACAGCGAGAAGGCTCAGTGTGACGCAAACGAGCGAAGCACAAAGCCAAACATGTCACAGAATGCACTTGTGCTTCTTACAGTCAACTGACCGAGTTTTAGAGGGGTAAAATCGTCGCCTGTAGAGTCGTGGGATTGCCCTTTCAGAGAACTACCTCAAAAATTGGACGTTCTGCGCCGATTGAGTGACCATGCTGGTATCCATGGTCATTCGAACATTCCCACACTCTTAGACGACGTTCTGTACGTTCATGCAGCATAGACGCCTGCCAGGATCGTATTGTAAAGGCAGCAGTGGTAGACCCCACAGCTACTGCATCGCAGATAACAAGTATTGTGCGCCCAGACTTGTCGGCACTAACTGTTATTAGCAGTGGGGCTATGGGCACGCACGCCTCTAGTACGTGTTCCACTCACGCCACACCATCGACGTGCACAGCTCGACTGGTGCTGCCAGTGGACTGGACCACTTGGAAAATGGAATGGTGCACCACGGTCGTATTCAGAGCTGAATACAGATTCTGCCTCCAAGCAAGTGAAATGCTCCCCCATACACTGACCGTGAAGCTCTACACACTCTGCAAGACGTGCAAGGACTTCCCTGGGCAGCACGATCTCCGATCTGGTCTCCTATCGAGCGCAGGTAGGGTATAACGGGACGGGAAGTAACTCGTGTGGTGTGTCAACCAACAAATCCTATAAAATACGTGAACAGGTCCAGAAGGAGTGGGATAACGTATCCCGGGACAGTATTCACCATCTTTACAATCTACTGAATGCCAGAGTCAACGACTCCGTTGGCGCCTGTTGTAAGGTGCCTCTTACGTGAGGAAGACATGTTTACCAGTTTTAATAAATTATTGTTTCTTATTGATGTATTCACAATAGTTAGGAAGTGCTGTAGTCCATAGCCGGCCATGAGTCGGAGAGCATTTCCCCTCTCTGGCTGGCTAGGGGTGAGCCAAGGCGCTGGACCGTAGCAACAAACGTCAGCCTGGGAAATATACATGACGGGAAGTACCGCCATCTCGGCGCCAAAGTCACCGATTTTGTTTATTTATATTTAATAATTAAAGTTATTTCTGACAAAATGAATACCAGGAGGAGCCTCTGGATGTTTAAAACTATGTGTCATAATTTTGCCTCGTTAAAATTCACACTCGTTCATTAACAAATGCATATCTTAGTAAGTACGAACTTCATCGGAAATCCACGAACTGTGCAAAACTAGTAAGAGATACGGACTGCGCGCCAAAGTAGGCAGTCGGCGATAAGAGCTCTTCCTGTCTTGTTCGATGGTAGACATGGTCCCGGTTACGAGTAGTTTGCGACATGAGTGTTTCATTATTGATCTAATAGGAATAAAAGTGATATTATGGCATTCTGAATGTTAATTTCGAGTAAATAGATAACCCAAAGTTTCATATAATTATCTTCCACCGCCAATGAAGAATCTGCACGGGACGACATTTACGAGAGTTGCACCACGCACAGGTAGGAGGAAATCTGACGACACGATCCACCAAGGCGGATCAAGGAAGGTCCGACTTACACTCGCAAATTCCGGGTGGAAATGCTGACCAGTTATACTGTACGTCACACATACCACCCTCTACGGAGTCGCGGCTAAGCTGAGTAATTACAATATCAGTTTAGAAGCGAGGGGATCCTGCACTGTGGAGAAAAAGCCATGCACTGATATGCGTTTTTCAGCTTGGATCGATACCTGGTACATCAGAGCCACTTGATCTGTAAATGTCAGAATCTCATGTACTCCATATGCACTATTGGAAAAACAGAACCTGTCTGATTTGGAAACCTCTAATGGGTCATACCATTTTTTTCCTGCAGTGTATATATTATTATTCAAATAGACATGGACTGCATCCAAGTTAAATACCAGAAATTAATGTGTTTTACCGAAGCTCACTAATATTGTATGTGTATCTGCATGATCTCCTCCTGAAGCAAATCTAGGCTTGCTAGACACACAGTAGAACGGGTCCTAGATAAATGAAATTATATTGGCTGAAATACATAAATTTGTGGTAACTGTAGCAGCATTGTAAACATTTAGTTTTCGACATTTGAAAATCTGTATTTGCAGCTAAATATTAATTCACATACTTCACCATAAAACAGCTATCAAAAAACTGTTCAGGTTCCTCGCGAGTATCATATGAGGTTTCTTGTTGCCAAATTTACGAATAATTTCGATAACTTAAAATCCATCTTTGTTGACCATAGAATATAAAATTTTTCTTTCAGTTCCCTTGTTCACCAGAACACTCTTGTTTTACAAGATGCCAGTTATGACATTGGACTATTGCTATAGTGTTAATACAAAGTGAATTGGTGATTCAATAATCGTTTGGTCATTCAAACTCAGATTTTTCATAGTATTCGTATATCACGTAAGGGGAACGTCAGAATGTTCCACAACAAATTTTCTTTCGGATACTGTACTGAAATTTTCTTCCTTATTACTAGGTTGCATGTTCTGCATTACAATATCTATAGTTCTAGGCGCGCAGTCCGGAACCGTGCGACTGCTACGGTCGCAGGTTCGAATCGTGCCTCGGGCATGGATGTGTGTGATGTCCTTAGGTTAGTTAGGTTTAATTAGTTCTAAGTTCTAGGGGACTAATGACCACAGCAGTTGAGTCCCATAGTGCTCAGAGCCATTTGAACCATTTGAACAATATCTATAAAATGAAATGAGGGCATTTCACCTCAAAGACAAGGTGAAAATTAAAGGAAACAAACAAGAACGAAATTTAGCGCAGTATAACATTCTCAGCCATCTGTGAGTGCAAAAATTGAATGATATGGCCTTAATATCAATATGCATCTAAAATATGTTCACGTATTCATTTAATTTCATCAATCTTGTTGCTACACCTTTCGATACAAATACTTGTCAAAAATGTTAGTCATTATTATGAGTTTAAAAACACTAGTGACAGTGACATAAACAGGCTCACAGATCGCTAGGCGAAACATATATAGAGGGGGAAAATGACACCAAGACTCGTGAGAAGGTGGAAAGGTATGTGACTACTGGTGTTTTGTAGAGCAACGGCCGCTAAACAGCGGATTACACCCAGTAATTACGGATAAATTAATTGGTCGTTAACGGTAGCTGCAGTGTAACAGCCTCATTTTGTCGAACGTGGAGCGATGATTCTCCGTTAAATTTACGGGCTTCGCATCGAACTTCGTTAACATGTTATGACACTGCTCTGTCAGAGTGAAGTTTAAACTCCCTCAAGGATGGAAGTTCTGTATGCTCAGACTGGTATCTGGTAGCATCGGTAATTCACTTCGGCGGCTCCTGTTCCATCAACATTTGCATAAATTGTGTGTGCGGCTTTCTCCCTTACCGCAGGGTGGTCTGTCGATCGATGCTGCAATGACACTTCATATATATAAATGCTACCCAAATAACCACAGTAGGAGGATTGTTGTGCAGTAACTCTACGCTTCCATGGTGCAAACCTAAAATTCTCTTTATAATATTTAGTTGTATTAGAAAATTAAAAATTAGTTGCAGAAAACTGTTGACATAATGTAATTACCATGATTATTACAATATTAATAAAAAGACTATACTTTTGCTACACGTTAAAAGAAATTAAACTGTTTCTGCAGTATTGCTTGCACATAACATATCGTTCCCTCACATGTAGAACCATTAATCTCGGTCGTGGCATCGGATGTACTCCACAGTGCATACTTGTGGGGAGCGTGAATTAATTTTCACTGCTGGCGATGAGTCGGCAGTAGTTATACGAGCGTAGTGTAGCGGACAGCGACACGAGACCTATTTAACAGTAGAAACATTATACTCCCAGATATGTGTGACTGTCGAGTTGACTGAAAAGAAAGTACTTTTTTAGTACTTCTGACATATTTACCAGACATCATTCCTGCCGATCGGCATTTGTTTCGGTGATTTCTAAAATCGCCTCGCATCTCTTTGTGATCTCTACAGCTGGATCCATGTGTGATTGACCTCTGGAGAACCTGAACTTTTTCTTATCGCGGAATCCATCTGTTACCAGATAAATGCCAAAGGACACTGCTCTCAGTAAATTATCTTACACTATTCTATTAAAAAAGTATGTGTTTTGTCCATCAAACAGCGAGAACTAATTTAAGTACCCAAAACGATTACATGTTCGGAAAAAGTGCAACATGTATTTTTATTGTAACTGGTTTAGTGTTATGTTTTAAACAGTATTTTTTACATCTCTAGCAAGTAAGTGTATCATATAGACAATCAATGTTTGGCAGCTAGTAACAGGATCATGAGAGATGCGTCCAGTCGACCTGCTGCTGCAATGGTACAGAAGTACTGTGAAAATGGTTCGATGAAGCCTCTGCCATGCACTAAAGTGTGAATTGCAGCGTAACCATGTAGATGTAGATGTAGATGACAAGTTCTTTATCACTATATATGAGAAAAACGGCTGACAATTGTGCAGATTGGTTACTAACGTACGCTCTGCAGTTTGGCAGTTTCCATCCGTTAATTTCTTATGTTCTCCCTGTATTTTGACTAGGTTTGAATCTTTTCTCATGTTTCCACTTAACAGCTACTGTTACAATACCAAAGAATAGTGAAATTTCTTGAAGGAGAGACACAAATACTTGGGCTCCTAGATTTCTGCTCTGTTTGAGTTCAAGTGTGTCCATAATGATGTTATCCGTCATATATCTCTTTATGAGGACCATAAGAACATTAAAGCAAAATCATATGCTGTATCAACAGAAATCTCTTTCTCTTTTCCATTTAGATTGTCTTTCTTCTAGGGTGGAAGTATGACAAGGAGATGAAAATGGACCTTTTTCTTGTTTTGCCATAGGATGTATTGCCTCACATCGGCAAGGATTGGCAATACTCAGTGTTGACACATAAGAGAAAAGAAGACGACGCAATACAAAGGAGTTCTTACAACGGGGTGGAACTCGAGAGGGTTTATCCAAATGGCGCCCATAGTTGTGGCAACATCGCAGTGACAGCATGGAGGGAACATGAAATTTTGACTAGAAAAAAAGGTTAATTGGACTACCTCTGCTAATCTAATAAAAGCCACCCTCCCCTGCCTTCTCCCCTTCCCCATCTGGAAATTGGCAGAAAAAGGACTCAGTCTCTATTGGGCTGCCAGAGACGGAGGATGTAAGTCTTTATTTTGAATACATTGTTTATTTAAACGATTTGAGTTGGCATAGAGAGTAGCTCGATCCAGTTTGTTCACTTTGGCGTCCAGAGTCCATCTGATTCAGCCCACAACACCACCATCAGAGGGCACTGTTGGCCATCAACCTCTCAGCTTCCATGACGTAATGAAAAATGGTGGTCTGGGGGAAATGGCTGGAAAAGGACTCAGTAGATGTCCATTTGCTGGACTGGAAGGGCGGACATAATTCTTTACTGCGTTCAATGAATGAGACGTCTGTGCTGGAGAAGGAGTTTAACGGGTAGTTTAGCTGTAATCATGCACCCGAGGACAGTGTCGATAGCCACAGGCATGATGGTTCGAAAACAATGATGTTTGGTGAAAACAAATACGATTCATCAAATAATGAAGGTGCAGCAGCATAGGGCAAAGCTACACTTCGCAACCTGTGTTGAAAATGTGTGTGCTGTAACTGTAGATCATTCAGTGAAAGTTCAGTCAGTCTTCTGAAGCGCAAGAGGCAACATGTTCACCCACTCTGGCGCTAGTATCCAAGTGCACAATTGAGGAAATGCTGGTGATGTGCGGGGATGAATTTAATAAGTGTACTACGTGCAAGAACACAGCTCAGGACTGTATCCTTAGCCTCCTACAGAATGAGTGGAAAGAAAACCTAATGGATGAGTGTGCGGTGAATACTTTTCGACAAATAATGGTAATGCAGTGGGATGGCACCAAGATGCTTTTCAGCATTCACCCATATAGATGTGCTTGTCCTGGAACTGCCTTCCTTTTTTGAAGCTACCGAACACTCCACATCAATTTCACCTTATTCCACAATAAACCTGTTTGGTCTGCTCCCCCAAATCAAGCAATCACAATGAACTGTGGATGTTCACCTGGAGGTTTGGAAACAGGCTGGCCTAGTTCAGAACACCACCACTGGACTGAGCCCTTCCCACTTCCCTCCGGCGACATAATCCAAGAATGCAATCCAAAGAAAATGGCAGCAACCGATCTTCTCATGTGATAGGATTAGGCCTGTAGGATGACAGTATCAGTGTTATCAAAGGGGAGATATAGGGCAGGGTCACACCTCTGCAGTCAGTCTCATTCAGTCAGCCAGCAGCAGCAGAAGAAGAACCATGAGGTGTCAGCAGCAGTTGAGATCCAGCACAGCCCTGCATGACAGGAAGAAATGGAAAAGTAAGTGCCTCATAACACTTTTTTTGCCATCTGTCTTCAGAACTGGTTTGATGCAACCCGCCACGAATTTCTCCCCTGTGGCAACCTCTTCATCTCAGAGTAGCGCTAGAAACCTACAGCCTCAATTATTTGCTGGATGTATTCCAGTCTCTGTCTTCCTCTACAGTTTTTGTCCTCTACAGCTCCCTCTAGTACCATGGAAGTCGTTCCCTCACGTCATAACATGTGTCCTACCATCCTGTCCCTTCCCTTATCAGTGTTTTCCACATATTCCTTTGCCCTCCGATTTTGCTCAGAGCCTCCTCGTTCCTTACCTTACCAGTCCACCTAATTTTCAACATTCGTTTATAGCACCACATCTCTAAAACTTCGATTCTATTCTGTTCTCGTTTTCACACAGTCCATGTTTCACTACTATACAATGCTGTACTCTAAACGTACATTCTCAGAAATTTCTTCCTCAAATTAAGGCCTATGTTTGATATTAGTAGACTTCTCTTCGTCAGCAATGCCCTTTCTCCACTGCTAGTCTGCTTGTGATGTACTCTTTACTCCGTCCGTCATTGGTTATTTGACTGTCTAGGCAGCAGAATTCCTTAACTTCATCTACTTAGCGACCAACAATCTTCATCTTAAGTTTTTCACTGTTATCATTTCTGCTACATCTCATTACTTTCGTCATTTTTCGATGTATTCTCAATCCATATTCTGTATTCATTACGTAATTCATTCCTTTCAGCAGATCATGTAATTCTTCTTCACACTCTGGGATGCAATGTCATCAGCGAATCGTATCTTACTTTTATTTCCATCATTGCTTCTTCGATGTACACGTTGAACAGTAGAGGCGAAAGACTACATCCCTGTCTTTTTAATCAGAGCAGCCGGTCCCGGTGGCCGCGCGTTTCTAGGCGCTCCAGTCGGGAGCCGCGCTGCTGCTACGGTCGCAGGTTCGAATCCTGCCTCGGGCTTGGGTGTTTGTGATGTTCTTAGGTTCGTTACATTTAAGTAGTTCTAAGTTCTAGGGGACTGATGACCACAGCAGTTGAGTCCCATAGTGCTCAGAGCCATTTGATCCATTAATCAGAGCATTTCGTTCTTGGTCGTCCACTTATATTATTCCCTCATGACTCTTGTACATATTGTAAATCACACGTCTCTCCATATAGTTTATCCCTATTTTTCTCAGAATTTCGAACATCTTGCACCATTGTGATTTGTCTAATGCTTTCTCCAGGTTACCAGATCCTATGAACGTGTCTTGATTTTTCTTTATACTTGCTGCCATTATCAAATGCTACGCCAAAATTACCTCTCTGATGCTGTTACCTTTTCTAAAGCCAAACTGATCGTCATCTAGCACATCCTCAATTTTCTTTGTCATTCTTCTATGTATTATTCTTGTCAGTAACTTGCATGCATGACATGTTGGGCTGATTGTACTATTATGCTCGCACTTGTTAGCTCTCCCAATCTTTGGAACTGCGTGGATGATATTTTTCCAAAAGTCAGATGGTATGTCGCCAGACTGGTATATTTTACGCTCCAACATGAATAATCGCTTTGTTGCCACCCCCAAATGATTTTAAATATTATGATGAAATGTTATCTGTCCTTTCTGTCTTATTTGATCTTAATTCTTCCAAAGATCTTTTATATTCTGATTCAAATACTGGATCCTCTATCTCTTCTAAATCGATTACCGTTTCTCTTTCTGTCACATTTGACAAACCTTCCCCCTCACAGAGGCTTCCAGTATACTCTTTCCACCTATACGCTCTCTCCTATGCATTTAACAGCGGAATTCCCATTGCACTCTTATTGTTACCACCCATGCTTTTAAAGTCACCGTAGGTTATTTTGACTTCCTTATGTGCTGAGTCAGTGATTCCGACATCATTTATTTTTCGTTTTCTTCACATTATTCAGCAGTCATTTCGTCTTAGCTTCCCCACACTTCCTATTTATTTCATTCCTTAGTGACTTGTACTTCTGTATTCCTGAGTTTCCCTGACATTTTTGTACTTGCACCTTTGATCGAAGTATTTCTTGTGATACCCATGGTTTCTTCTCAATTACCGCCTTTCTACCTATGTTTTTTTCCAAATTCTCTGATGGCTCTTCTTAGAGATGTCCATTGTCCATTCCTCTTCAGCTTGACTGCCTACTGAGCTATTCCTTTTTGTTATACCTACAGCCTACAGAACTCAAGTCGTATCTCGTCATTCTTCAGGACTTCCGTATCCCACTTCTTTGTGCAATGATTTTTCTTAATATCTTAAACTTCAGCCTATACTTCATCACTACTATATTGTGATCTGAGTCTATATATGCTCCTGGGTACACCTTACAATCCGGTATATACTTTTGGACTATCGGTCTGACCATGATGTATTCTAACTGAATCTTCCTATATCACCCGGCCTTTTCCAAGTATACCTCCTCATCTCGTGATTCTTGAACAGAGTAATCGCCATTACCAGCTGAAATTTATTACATAATTAATTAGTCTTTCTCCTCTCTCATTCCTTGTCCCAAGCCCATAGTCTTCTGTAACCTTTTCTTCTACTCCTTCTCCCACAACTGTATTCCAGTCTCCCTTTACGTACTGTGTTATCCTTTCAATATCCTCATATACTTTGTCTATCTCTGCATCGTCAGGTTGCGACGTCGGCATATATACCGGTACTGTCGTTGTAGGTGATGCTGTGCTGTCGATTTTGATGAGAACAACCCTACTATAAACCTGTTCACAGTAACAAGCTCTCTGCCTTACCTTCCTGTTCATTACGAATCCTACTCCCGTTATACCATTTTCTGCTACTGTTGTTACCCTATACTCATATGACCAGAAATCCTTGTCTTCTTTCTATTTCACTTCACTGACCCCCTCTATATGTAGACTGAGCCTTTGCATTTCCCTTTTCAGTTTTTCTGGTTTCCCTACCACGTTCAAACTTCTGACATTCCACACCCTGACTCATAGAATGTTTTCATTTCTTTGATTATTGAGTGTTTTTATCATTGTTACTTCCCCCTTGGCAGTCCCCTCCCAGAGATCAAAATGGGGGACAGTTCCGGAGTTTTTTGCCAAAGGAGAGATCATTACTCTTCTTTCATTATAGGCCACATGTCCTGTAGATATACGTTCTGTGGCATTTATGCAAAGATTTCCGTTGTCATATTCAACCTCATGCCGTTGATAATTGCTGATTCTTCCCCCATTAGGGGCAGTTTCCCATCCCTAGGACAAGAGTGCCCTGAACCTGTCCTACGCTCTCTTGCCAAGGCCATTGGCAGAATGAAGTTGACTTCTTATGATGGTTCAGATGGCGCTGAGCACTATGGGACTTAACATCTATGGTCATCAGTCCCCTAGAACTTAGAATACTTAAACCTAACTAACCTAAGGACATCACACAACAACCAGTCATCTGATTTCTTATGACGGAAGTCTTTTGCCATTAATGCTTTCTGTCGTTAGCATTAAAATTTCATTATTATGATTATTATTGGTGTTTTTAGTGTCTTGGTCCCCTTAGATATGTCGAAGCCTGCAGGGGCGAGCGTCAATACGTCGACCTTGTCAGCGTCCCTACCTGCAGCAACATCAACCACCACCTTGTCGAGACCAACATAGGCCTTTGGAAATATGGCAGCAATAATCTCCAGCATGACGTAACCTGCAGCGACCACGTAGGATACTGTGGCGCACTTGCTGGAGCAGGACAAGAAACGGTTATTGTCTGTACTATACAGGGGTTTGGGCAATGAGGATTGCCGATCTACTCGTAACGGTACGAACGCTTCCGGTGGTCCTAAATAAGATGGAGGTCCGTACTGGTCTCCGACGTACGACCCATTCCATGAGAACATCCCTGTCGTAGTGCAGGGACATAGTGAATATGCTGTGGACAGGAAGGTTTCACTAGTAGCCTATTTGTTGGAGCAGGACACAGGCTTGTTATTGTCTGTCTTACTCATCGATTTGTGTGAAGAGGATGCGCTGTCTGCTTCCAAACACCTCGAATGCTGCATGTGGTCCTAAACAACAGCAAAATGGAGGACAGTACTGGTCACCGACATACAACCAATCCCAGCAGAAAATCCCTGTGCTATCGCAGAGGCAGAGCGCAGATGCTGTGGATAAGAAAGTATCAAGTGCGCGTATCCTTTTCAGTTCTACATACAATTTAACTCCTAGTGGAACGAAATGTGTAAATGTGCAACTCTGAGCAAAAGCAAGACCATACAATAACGATGGTGTTGCCATTGACGAATTTGACTGATGTACCTAAGATCACAAAAAAAAGCCAGAGTAACAAGAAATATAGAACCATTATTAAATCAATACTTAATGGCGAAAGCAACAACAACAACAACAACAACAGCAGAAGCAGCGATGGTATTGGCGCTGAGCATAAAGCAGTAACAATCGAATCCCGCACTATATACTCGTATATTGTGACGAACCCAACAAGCTAACAGATCGAGTGCGTCTGCTAATGGCATCAGCTGCTGCAGATAATACAGCTCATTCCAATGAGATTGTTTCAATAATCTCTGAGCTTAGAGAGAGCGAGAGGTAACAATGATAAGTATGGAGACAGTAGTTCAAGAACCGCAGCAACCAGCACGCAAAACATACCCCTGTAGGCAAGTTATGATTAAAGGTTTGGATGACTTACGGTAGGTTGATCTTGTAGATATGAGGGAATATTCACAACAGATAACTGATTCAAACATATTTTAATAGTTATTGATACATACTCCAAATTTGCCTGTTAAGACAAAATCGGGGGGAAATGTTGCTGATGCGTCTTTAGCGTTTGCTGCAGACAGGGATGTATCGATGCGTGGACCACCTCCAAACTGATGATGGTGTAGAGTTTTGCAATAGGTATTTCAAGATTGTGATGCAGCTGTATAGAATACTACTTAACATTCACCCACCTGAAGACAAGTATCATGGAACGTCTGAACAGAACAACAAAAAGTCACATGTGAATACATTTTAATCTGGACAGATATCTTCCCAGAAATAATTTCTCAGTACAGTCGAACCAAACATAGCACAATAGAAATGAGACAAATTGATGTTCATGATAATGGACCCATAGATATACTTTACTATCGCATTAAAATGCTGGATCCATACAAAAAGAAATTTAATGTTGGTGAGTTGGTACATATTTCAAAACATAACAGAATTCGAGAAATCATACCTACCAGACTGGTATTTACAGTTTCAAAGGTGCAAGGAACGAATCCTAGAACGTATATCTTGAAGGATAGTAAAGGTGAAGAAATTGCAGGTTGCTTCTATACCAAAGAGTTGCAGAAAATCTCGGAACCAGATAAGTTTCTTTTGGAGAGTCGTAAGACGTCAGGGAAATAAAGCGATAATCAAATGATCTGGTTTTCCTGTAGCACACAACAGCTGAATGTATGCTAAGAATTTGCTATATAATGGGCTGCGCAGTCCATAAATACAAAAAGTAGCATAACATGGGTGCTAGGAGACGCATTAGATGAGGTGTTGGTAATCTAGGAAAGTGTCAGTAAAACTACATTTTTCGGTTTATATCTAATATGGACCTGGAACAAGCTTGGCACGAGGTTATAAGGGGATTATTCTACTCGACAAAGCGTCTACGGAACACAACATTGCATACGCTACAAATAAAGATGTCCCAAGTCGTCACATTGCAGACAGAATTTTAGCTGATAGGCTAAGGCTATACGCACAAGAAGAGATATTCGTATACGTCAACGCATTGCTGAATTTACAGTTGACAAAACCATGCGCGGAAAAGTTAAGTTGGCTTAAGAGTAATGAATGACAAGCGAGTTACGAGTGCTGCACGTTGTACACTAGAGGAGAAAAAGGAGAAGTGTGGGAAGCAAGGTTGTTTCAAGAACTGTATCCTGGCAGCGATGCGTGAAGCTAAAAACGCTCTGAAGCAGAAGGTGCAGGAAGAATAAGATGATCGGTTAACTCACCTCGAGTTCTACCAATACCCAGGACGACACGTGTTTTTTGTTTTTGTTTTTTTGATTTATTGTCTTTTTTTGTTTTTGTTTTCCATTTCTCATCCCATCCTTCCCTGCTCTCTTGGCGGTAGTGTCCCTCACTCGTGGTGCTGCAACTACTGCTCGAAGATTGAAGAACACGCAAAACTACCAAGTGCAGTTGTAAGAAGCAAGAAGACATAACCGCATGATGCAAAGCGCAGCCGTCGGAAAAGGATATATTTGAAACCGTATAGGAAAAAAGCCCATTAGCAGTCCTACCAGATCAGCCACTCACAAATACTGATCTTCCTAAATCTCCAAGAAAAAAATTGAACATTTCAAGATTTCGTGGTGTGTTTATGCGGAACACATTACCAAAGATTATGTGGAAAACTGCTGAATTTAGATGATGCTGGAGGTCCCGGCACCACTGTTTGTCATATGTTATGAAAAATGCAGATACCGTCTACTACTTCGACCCATTTGGTGACTTGCAACCGCCAGAAGAATTGCAACGTTACTTCACTCGCGAAAGACGTGTATTCTACAATTTTCGGCGCTATTAGGACTTTAGTACACACCTCTGTGGTCAGCTATGCATCATGTTTCTCTTGATGTTTACAAAGAAGAAGAAGAAAATGAAAGGAAAAGCCTTAAACATTCCTTCGTCAGTTTACGTTCAGATGCAGTGTTGTACACTTTTACATTAAAAGAACGATCATATGTATTATGTATAAATTACAGCTGATTCGAGCACTGGTGAATGGAGTATGGCATTGACTGGACAGGAGACGTATAACAGCAACCCAAATATCACCGAGTATAGCAACAAACTGCATCTGGAAATTAATGGTGAAAAAGACATTGTGAAAATACAACTTGGTGCATATGATATCAACTATTTAAACGAAGTCCTAAAAAAAGTTTGGAAAAGGTATTTAGCTATGTGCAAACATCAACACACTTAAATCTGAAATAACGATTGTGAATGCGACGACTGACTTTGACCAGAAAGGTCCAATAGCGCGTCTACTGGGTTTCACAAAAGGGTTGGTTTTGAAGAAGGATCCTAGTAAATTCAGAAGTCAGATGAGGCTGTGGACATACTGCCTGCAAGCACAATCCGATTCGAGTGTAACATTGTAACGAACTCCTATCTCAAAGAGAGTCTGATTCATACTATCTACGCATTCTTCCCCTCAGAAGACCCTCACCAATGCAATATGCCTTCCAGTGGCAGTTCAGACATTGGACTACTTGGAGCTGCGTATTGTGGACCACAATAATCAACTTGTTGAGTTTCACTGTGAGGAAATCATTGTACGATTACATCTAAGGCAGGATGGGCGTACTGAATAAAACCAGTGCACGCGGCTCATAGCACATCACTTCACTGCCTAACGGCACAGTGATAATACATGCGAACTACGAGTTTTTTAAATCATTTAGTTTGAATACTCGCAATGACTCCTCACTCAATGTTACCAGTCCAGTACAGTATGATGAGCGAATTATACGTCAGGAATACTTCTCACAGAAACCTTATGTTTCTACCACATTTAAAAAGAATGACGAAATCAGGATTGCCACCTAACACCAAGACGCTATGACGATTCCATAAAGAGGTTTCATATATCGATGATCATTCACGAAAACCGACAGCAGCTCTACAGTGGGAACAAAGCCTACACGTACTGCTTTAGCTTTCCTGTTGCAAGAGATACGCTATGAACTCAATGGGTCTGAGATCGACCATACATGAAATGTCTGCATAACATCATTCACCCACGAACTTTTTTTAGAAAATGTGGGATGGTCCATAGACGATCCGGCGGATAGAACAGCTGCAGAGTACTACCTATTTAATGCGTGTATACCTCCAAAAATGCTTATAGGCTACTTTGAGGACATGACGCAGGTTATAAAGAATGCTAAACAGGAATTAATTCTGGTACGTAGTGCAATGAATAGTAACTCACACATTCAAAGATTTCCAGAGGTGAACGTGAACACAATCAGCAAGACAATATGGAAAGTGCGTCACATCAGAGTATCAGACGAGGAGCGTTTGAAGCTTTTAAAAGTTCTGAATTCTGGTGTATATATCTATCACTACCATTCCGATCTCGCGAGGTTTTCGAGTACCCAGTGCCACCGACTCCAAGCAGACAAACATGGGCAGATCGACATGCCTAGATTCATCATGGCTGCATTTCAGACTGATAGAAGAGGGAATATACCAAATGATTACTCTGTATTCAACAACTACAAGTTAACTAATGCCAGAGCCTACGTGCAGTGCGATGAAAAAGTATACAGTCTAGCATATGACATGTATGCGAGGTTTGGTACTTTTTACTATGAAAGTGCTGAGGAGGAAGGAGAAGGATTTCTACAAAAAAAAAAAATGGTTCAAATGACTCTGAGCACTATGGAACTTAACATCTGAGATCATCAGTCCCCTAGTACTTAGAACTACTTAAACCTAACTAACCTAAGGACGTCACACACATCCTTGCCCGAGGCAGGATTCGAACCTGCGACCGTAGCGGTCACGCGGTTCCAGACTGAAGCGACTAGAACCGCTAGGCCGGGTTTCTACACAGTCCATGGAAATTCAAGGAGCTATCACCTTAGGTGTGCGGGTTGGATTTGAATATTCGGGAAATTTCCCAAAACTCACTGCTGCATATGCACCAGTTCTAAATGGCTATGTGATTAACTACTGCCGGCCGTTGTGGCCGAGCGGCTCTAGGGGCTTCAGTCCGGAACAGCGCTGCTGCTACGGTCCCAGGTTCGAATCCTGCCTCGGGCATGGATGTGTGTGCTGTGCTTAGGTTAGTTAGGTATCAGTAGTTCTAAGTCTAGGGGACTGATGACCACAGATGTTAAGTCCTATTGTGCTCAGAGGCATTTGAACCATTTGATTAACTACTTCCCGCTCATTCGTGTTGTGCAACAAGCTGTATAAATGAGCAGGTGCTGCGCCATATCCAGAGCATCCCTCAATGGCATCTCAATGTGCGATTATCATTGCTGATGCTCACAGTTTCTATGATGATGAGCGTAGGCAGTTCATATTGAAAGAAGTATTGCATTCGTAGTGTACACAGAAGATGTCGGAATAATAGAGACATTCTAAGCAACCATTGCATCACCGACATCTTTTAAGGGTGTGAAGTGCGCTAAGACATGGAAGAGTGCAAAATGGTAAACACTTTTCTACCATGAAATTCATGGGGATGATGCTAACATACAGTATAAAGTTACGGTGACGTCGCTCGATTGTTTGACCACACCGATACCATCATCTACGTGAAGGGGAAGAAGATCCCACGGATGCGTCAAATCTTCAAGTTTGCTGCTATTCAAGACCTGGAATTCTACGGGTGTCCTGCTTTCCATCGACTGAAGAAGAAGTGTGAAAATAGCGTTGTTGTGTCTGCTTATGAAAACGTAAAGTTACTTTTAAGCTGGATGAGAAATAAATGAATTTTATAACTCATAATAAGTGTATGATTTCTTATCACGCTGGCCCCACTTTGATGGTATGCAGTTTCGTGTACCGACGTTGATAGTACACAGTTTCATCAAGATACTATGTCCATGGTTTTTTTCAAGAATAGAAGATATAATTTTAGATATGTTTGCTACATGTTTTCGGAAGTGGATGTGGTCATGTGCCTCCTACCCCTGTAACACAATTCGTGCTGCACGATAGGCGTAATTCCACGCAACTGTCCTATATACTTTGTTATCATCAGCCTTAAACTTCAACCCTTCAATAGCACTCAACTTCAGAAAAATTAATGTCATTTGTATTATGCACACCCTTTATTTATGCATACATAATGCAGCAGGGGCTAGGTTCGTTTTATAAATAACAAGAACAACATAGGCGTATAGTAACGAATTTTTTCGTTTATTCAGTTCACACGAATGCAATTCAGTTCTTGAGATTACAATTCTCTTGAGATTAATGTTCAGTTCTTCAGGTACAACATAGTTCTTGATGTACAATATGACTCTGCTATTCCAATACAGAGATACGTTTAATGTACATGCTTCAACAGTAACACTGTTTTTTTTTCTCAGTATCACTGGACGAGAACGTTTACATTTTTTCCAGATATGTAAGTCTAAGCAAATAACTAATGTGGAGATGCATTTTCTACTACAACTGGAACTAAATTCCACAGCCAAAATAGCATAGCTTTTACAATACTTCTGATGTACCTTGTACGTTTAGAATATAATTTCAGTACCTCCAGTAGCAAAGGTTTTTGCAATAATAATAAGTGTGATGGACTCTGAGATATATACAATAGGTATATGCAGGTAAAACCAATATGACTTGGAAGATGGTGTGTAGATACATATATGCTTACAGGCTGATCATATCAGGCTGCACTTATGTTGCACCATGTTTTCTCACTGAAAATAATGGACAGGAAAGTGACTTCAAATTTTATCAGAATAGTTACACACATGGAATGTTAAACTTGTTTTTTCACAACCTAGTACAATACTGCGTGTTTCTAAATACAGCTTTAACGATAGTTTATGATCTACAACTTGCATAAGGCACTCAAGATCCTCCTAACTCATACACATGCACATTGTCACTGTCGTCACTATTATCATATTTTACTTTGAGTAGAATATCAGAATTCTACTGCTACACACTCATGTGGAGAAATCCCCTTCCCAGTCAAAAGCTGAAACTTTTCCTCATTGGGAAATGCAGCTCAAGTGTATCCTTCTGAGGTAGAGATTCAATGAGTTTCTGGAATGGCGCCTGCATAAAACATTGTGTGTAGTGAAATTCTTTGCATTATTCGTTTGGAGAATAAAATGTATTTATTACTGCTCTCAGATAGGATGCTGACCTGATTTTCTCCCAAACAAAATCAACCAAGTGCTCAGCTAGAAAGTGAGAGTCTACCCATTTACATTACCGACGAATTCAGGTATGGTAGCAAATATGCTATTTACCCTTTTGTTTACTCACCTGAAATGTGAGAAGGTGGTACTAGTCTTTAATCCAAACATAACGATAATTATCACCTTCAGAGACGGGTAGCTGTTACTTGAAATTACACATATTGTGAGCTGCACCACGGAACTCTGATAAATTACTCTCTCAACTATTTTTCGTATATAGAAAAGTATTAGTTTGTTACAACCTTATGCACCTTGAGCTAGATTCTAGAAAGTTAAGGACCTGAGCAGACATTGATGGAGACTGGTAGAGTGCTGAAAGCATGAGATATTTTTATGCTTCTTAGATTGTAGAAATAGTATGTAGGGAGTTGACAGCAATTGACAGAGAGCCTGCCCCTAAGTAAATCATGCAGGCCAGGTCCACAGCCATACATAGCAGATAGGGCAGCCCCTAGTTGAGACAGGTCTCCAGCAAAACAACGGGAAGCTACCTGCCGCACTGCCAGTGGAAGGTTGCTCTGGGGGCAATGGACTGTAGGGATGCATTTACACAATGAAGACATAAGCTGGCCATTGTGTGCAGAGCCACACATAATAAAAATTCACTAGCTTTGTGTTCACTGATACTGAAAATAGGATTGTGCCCATCAGCCACCTTGATTGTATAAGAAACTCAGGCATCTTAGAAATGTTTAGAGGTAGAATCTGTATTACATCTCACAGCTAGGACTCTCAAGCTCCAAGGCACAGGCGATTTAGATATGGATCCTTAAGATTGTATGTGTTCACTTGTTGCCGCGGGAAGTGACGCGACTTTGGAAAAAACATTATCTCCCTCCGTGAAAACTTAAAAAAGCCAGTAATTGGCGGTTTATTTCTTCCAGAGCTGCAGGTTTCTTATCTCTTGCATTGATTCGACATGAGTTTGTGCTGTTGTGTAGGAGGGGAGATTTAACGCCTCTAAAGCCCTATGATTGGCTCAAGACGGGATGCAGGCGGTGTCGTTCGTACACTTTGCGCGAAAACGAATTTTTTTATCTTGACTATGATTTTTGCAATTCTTTCGTGGACACAGGAGCTGCCTCCACGTCTCGCCATACAAACCAACAGGGTAACGTACTGCTACTACAGCCTTGTAATGGCGTACAGATCTCAATCGCCACTTGCTTTCAGCTGCACCTATATCGAGAAACTTCTGTAGATTAGCAATCAAAGTCTGCTCAGTGTCAGAACAATTCAGACTGCGTTATCCACATTCTTAGGGCCAGAGTACTTGACTCACTTCTACCACCCAGGATCGTTGTCCATTGTTCTTTTAACACAACTGGTAGTTGTATACAATATTCAGTCAATAACTATAATTTAATCTGTTTTTTCATTTGAAAAGTGAATGTTGTTAGTAAATTTTACTACATTCTCAATCATTTTATATAGTCATCACCACGGGTTAACTTTCATTGTGGCATCCTATGCCAGCATAACTTTGAACTTCACTGTAAGTTAACAGTGGTCCCTACAAGGAGTTTCCGCTTTTCTGTCTAATGGCAGCCCACAAATATGACAGTTAGTCGCGTTATTGTACAAGTTTTCATACTACTTCGGTTCGGCCATTGGAACCCTGTTATTGTAAAGCTTATCATGGAAATTTTTCTAGCTCAGTGAACAGCCAAACCGCAAGATTACCCCAGTTTTGAATCATAGGATGATACAATTTGGTGCGCTGCTGTATATGGTACGTGTTTTTCTGTGAAGGTTGTGTGTGAGACTGTAGGGTCACCTTCAGAGTGGGCACAGGGGCGGGGAGCAACGCTCCTGGTAGTGAGCATTTTTAAACTTTATGACGTTGTTCCCCTCAGTAGGTACAATAACAAATCCTCGGAAGCACAATCTACTAAATGCTCTGCTAATAATTTTTCTGAGGATAAGGTATTGAGGCACCTTAAGCAAATAAGTTGTTTACCCTTTTGTTTACTCATCTGGGATGTGAGAAGGCTGGACTTGTCTTTGATCCAAACATAATAATAATAACTACCACCTTCAGAGACGGGTACCATGTTTAAATGCATTTCATGCTCACCGGCAACTTTTAAGAAATGGAGGTGGCCGACGACAAAATGCTTGTCCTGCTCATCTGACTTGTTTCTCTTCTCGAGACCGTAAACACGAACCGACACTGCGTTTAAAATTTAGGTAAGTCCAGGATCCTGACAGGTAACTCGATATCATCAAAGTTATAACACCCTCGAATATTATCACCCACTTGGTATGCACTGGAACGCTCAGAATGATCTCTGTAACTAATTTCTCTTGAAAGCCAGGACTATGCAAAACAGGCCTGATCGTTTCTGTATTCGACATTAATGCATGACTGCTTATTTGCTAGATCCTTAGGGAGAGGTTGATATAGCTGGACCTTCATTTACTGAATCATAGACATGTGTATGGATGTCCAGGTGTGGTATTAGGCTGAGTGCTTTCATTGACCCTTTTACTTCCATCTCGGAAAACCGAGCGTGTATAGCACTCAAGGTGGGTTTATGAAACCACACGGCTATTGACGTGATCCGCTTTATCACGCCACCCTGGCGCCCCCCCCCCCCCCCCTCCACCGTTCCTAAAAAATGGAAACCTGTGTCTTTAACACCAAAGGCAAATTTGAGTTTGGGTGGGGCGGGGAAGGAGGGGGGGGGGCGACGGTACGACGCAAAGCACCACACTGCATTTAACCACTGACTGCTATCATGAAATTTGGACCATGCGTTGCTAATCCATATTGAAATCATGAATATTACTTCTGAAGCCAAATTGATTTTTTGCATTATATGTCTTCTTTTGAACATGTAGAATTAAGTTATTTGATAAAATGTCAATTTGTGACTGATCTGGACTGATAACAGGTGTGAGACGTATATGGCTCGGGCATGGATGTGTCTGATGTCTGTTTAAGTGGCTTTAATTTCTAGGGGACTGATGACCTCAGCAGTTAAGTCCCATAGTGCTCAGAGCCATTTGAACCTTTTTTTTTTATCTTCGTGGGACGGTTGTAGTGTTGCTCGTGTTTGTGGATCTTTGTCATTCATTAATAATGGAATCAAGCGCTCTTGTGAAAGGAATTATTTGTATACGAAACTTCGATCCATTGTTTGCCAAGTCGTACAACAGATGTTCCAAAATGGATTTCAAAAGCTATCTTTCTGCACCACTTATCCGTACGCCGAAGTATCGTTGAGTATGAGCTCATCTGATCAGATACATCAGTGAAGGACTTGGTGGCATGTCGTCCACGACTGCTTTGGGTTTCAAAACTTCCACGCCATTTTTACGTGTTACAGGCACCATATCATAGTTATGTTTATATGTATCTCCGGCAGTTGCTGTTAGGAATCACAATGGCACCAATTGCAAAAACATTGAGTGCTACGAATATGAGAGTGGAGCTACCACTTTTAAACCCGTAGATTAAACGCAATATCTGCGACGCCTATGAGGCTCACGAGGCCTCTAGACGTAACTCAGTTCGTGAACCAGTTATGGCTCATGTGGCCCACAGTACAATATGTACGTGAACCAAAAATGGCTCACGTGGCGTCAGAAACCATGTAACTGCGAGCCAACATTGACTCACGTGCCAGTCAATGTGTTAGTGGTGGGATGTTGCAGATCACTGACTACTTCGAGGAGCTCCGTTTCAACGACAGGAAGGCACGCCCTTAGAAACCCGAGAGGGTCGCGGTACCCTCCTGCCGGGTTCTCGATCCTTGTGAGCGAGATTCGCTCCTCAATGGCGTCTACAATCACCGAATACTCTAACTGCGATATCGTGTCTGTGACCTGATGTGCTTGACTAAAAAGGCGGGAGAGGGAACTGCCGCTAGCCACAGGATCATCTCCATTACTGCTAACATTAGTACTACAGGGTGACGATGTCCATCCTGTCGACTATGGAGTTGGCTACTGGCCGCCTGGCGTCTTCCTCGTGTAGTCCACCTCGTTCTGCTGCTCCTATCAAGAATCGACACGGCCGTTCTCGTCTTCACATCGTGGACACCAGTGATGCTGCAGCGAGAAGACGGCTAGCTGATTTGGGGCCATCCGTGATTATCACGCCATTGAACCAGTCCCTCTAACAAGAGGACCACGCCTGCCCGTCATCAAAGATTTCGTCCAAATTCGTGGTGTATACAGAGCTTGTCAAGAAATGAAGTTCACAGGAATGGGAGCTCTAGATGACCGAGGGTTAGGAAAAATAAATAAATAAATAAAAATATAATTCTGGACTTTTCAAGCAGTGATTGGCGCAGGGGGAAGATTACAGACGATAACCCGAGGGTCATTATATGGAATCTGTTTTTATCAACTTTTACGTCACTTACACAGCAAATAAACTGAAGTAATGCTGAATTTATTGTATTTATTAGTATTTCCGTAGAAGGCACGGAAAGGAAAGGCAGAGGCAAACTTCAGGGTACAGCATCCACTGGGACTCTGCAGTGAATTTCCAAGATGGGTTTGTAATTAAGTCGTACAGGCCTCCATATCCGTTAGTTTCGTTTTGAGCTTGTAGAAGACTGCATCGAAATACATTCCATTGTATGTCAGCAGCTATCGTCACCAATATTTGGCTAAATGTTTCGCTATGCGTGTTTTTCTGCAAAACTATGCGATGAGAAAGAACTTTCGAAGGACGTAAACCATGATTCTTCTTCTATAGCAGTTTTTAAACCACCGTGTAATTGTACAAATGCG
The DNA here is from genome assembly GCF_023897955.1 of Schistocerca gregaria. NCBI lineage: Eukaryota > Metazoa > Arthropoda > Insecta > Orthoptera > Acrididae > Schistocerca > Schistocerca gregaria. Next base: position 949,474,937 of record NC_064920.1, read on the forward strand.
TCGTTTACATCTTCTGGTAGACGCCGTGACTGCTTGCCCTGTGCTTACGATGAATATCGTCCCAACACCCCTAAATCATCAACTATAAGATAACAAAAGTATCTAATTTATTTGCAAAGTTTTCGGACATCACAATCTCTTTCTGTAAATTTATATTCTACTCCAAATGTGTTTTAGCCTTTCCTCTTCACGTCTTTTCTGAAAGTTTTAGTAAATACGATATAGTGAAATTATTTGGGGGTTATTTGGAGTTTAAGTAACACGAAAATAGAAGAAAGAAGAAAAATTCGTCATGCGGAGTCGACCTCACGACCCTCCGACTACCGCTCTGCAATCTTTAACATCGTTCAGGTAATAATACCTGTTTTAATTCTAAAGTGTGTGCGCAATGTCGTGGACGTAAGTGGGTGCTTCGTTAAGGCTCCAAATACCTGCATTACAAAATAGTATTTCAAATACTATTTTGTAGAACTGATATTCCGAAGCCTTTAAGAAAGCTCACATGTACAACCACGACATTGAGTGCACAATTTAGCATCAAAGCAGTATTTAAAACTAAGTCGGAATATTGAGTATTACTCACAGTATGTATAATCAACATCGTATCTGCCAAAAGCCACCTGGTATTGGATAATCACACGAAGTTCAAATGGTTCAAATTGCTCTGAGCACTATGGGGCTTAACATCTGAGGTCATCAGTCTCCTAGAGTTAGAACTCCTTAAACCTAACTAACCTAAGGACATCACACACATCCATTCCCGACGCAGGATTCGAACCTGCGACCGTAGCAGAAGCGCAGTTCCGGACTGAAGCGCCTAGAACCGCTCGGACATAACGGCCGGCTCACACGAAGTGGCTGTGGTGATACATAGGTAGCGTGTCAGTTGGTGTTCCTGGCCATGCTGGAAGGCTATTCCGGGGGTTATCTTGACGTGATATCTGCAGAATTGCAGGCCTAGAAACCACCAGTGTGTATCACAATATATGCTACACTGTGGCGTACAGTATTACGTCGGACCTCTCCCGCCCGATGTATGTCCGACAGAGATAAGCAGCAAAATGTCAGACCTTAGCAGCATGGTAGTTAGAGGGCCATAGCAACACACACAGAGAAATGTCGCACAAATATTTACTCTCAACACTAAAAACACCGGTACCACGTGCCAAGTCATCCCCTATTCCTCTGCGTTATCTGTACTGGCGATATCACTCGTTTTGTTGCGGGATTCCGTCTGTATTTTCGATATACTGGTTATACTGAGTTTCAGATTCATCCTATACGAACGAAGATAGAAATTTGCGATAAATTTTATCTTACGTATAGGGCTACAAAGTCTTTCTTTTCTAAGAGTTTGCCAGGGCATATGTTTTACATGAATGTACATAAAACCTTCAGGTATTTTTACAATTATGTTTGGGATCAGAGTTTTTATTTACTTTTCACAAATGTTCAATGTGCTCTACGCTAGAAACACCACAAACAGCCATACTGCGAGGATTCTCTTCTTTTTGAAATTCTGTTGTTCATTTCGGAGAGACCCAGCCTTCCACAAGACTTTTCCTGTGAAATGGCTACTATCGTATAGTAACAGAAGCTGATAGGTTCACAAACAAGGCTTATTATCCAAATTACAAATAAGTTTAACTTTCAATCGTTACTAACTACATACACCCAGATAATAACATGTCTTGACACTTGTTACTGTTCCTAAAGGAAAAAAAGTCTGTCTGGTACGAGATCTCCTTAGTTACTGGGTACAACGATCACTGAACTTTGTCATGGATGAAGCTTCATAGCTGCTCTGCAGGCTCTTAGTGCCTGCCAGCTCTGATGTCATCTGCAGTCATCCGACGCCCATGGAATATCTCCAACGTAAATCACCTCAACAGTCCGAACCGAGCCGAATTTTCTTTGACTTACTAGTCTTTAGCTATTCAACTCTCAGCCACACACATATGTGAACACTGACACAAATGATCTCGCAATCTCAGTTCATCTGTATGGACCACCATGTGCACTTGTGCGCTTACAATGCAATAATCATACTCGACCCTTACCTTTGCGATATGTCTGGCCTTACTTCATTGAATGCTGTTGCTCTGTGGCGGCGCAAATCACTCAAAAAGTTTGGAAGGGGAGGCAATCGTTCAATCCATGAAGCCCATACCAGACAGCTTATTATTAACAACTATTCTTTCATGCAGATACGAGCTCAGTGACGCTCCATCCTGTAGAAAACTGGAATTTAATGCATGTTCTCACAATTGCACTTGCTGGACTCCTAGTAGAATTCATCAATCTTTGAAAGGTCCAGCACAACTCTCTCGACAGAAATTACTCTGTACAGTTGCAACCGACTTTCCTCTGTTGAAACAGAGATACAGAACTCCTTTTGTGGCTGTGTTAACGACATACGTCGTGTATGTAATGAACGATCGCTTGAGCAAGTGGCCGTCATAAGAGCTAGCTTTGAGAGGTGGCATGTCGTTCTCTCACTTTAGCAACATTGTCAGTCACATTAACATTCACATTGTATGGTATGATCCTAGTGTTCCCCAGTACTAAATTTGCTATGTGTGGTTGACAAAGTTTTCTACATTAAGAAGTTGTGGGCAGAATGTTCTTGTAAATGCATATGTAACGTGATCAAGCTTGTACCTGGGTGTGGGAAAGGGGGCCATAACTGAGGCGACCGAGAACACGGAATAAGATGAATGGGGGCCATAAAAGTGCATCGACATGACTATGCAAGTGATTATGGGAAACAGTATTGAGTGGTTCTACCTGCAGAGGGACTTCTCGCTGAAGCCCTCTCCTCCTTCCACTTAGGGTCGGGCAGAAGGGTACTGGTTCACAACAAAAAAAATTACCTGGGCCAGGTGCCAGTCCATCATGGAAGATGGCTGGATGGCTTATAGTGGATGGAGGAAGACATTTAACAGAGACTGAGATTTTGTGCAAACAGTGATGGTAATAAAACTCCACCAATTTCCTGTTAGACGTTGGGATGTTACAGACAGAGCAACTGGTGTATGTGTATAGTGGAGGTAAGATTGCCACCTCCTCCTAACATCAGGAAGTCGTCATGTTTTTTAGTGAGAGGCAAAAACATATATTTCACAGGCCCCATTGTCTGGGTACCTTACCAGCCTAATTTCAGAAATTGGAAACGTTTGGCCGAGAAAGATTAGATCACTCCTTAAATGAGGGACTGTAGTGCTGGCTAGGTACACGTATTTTTGTCATAACATGTCCATGATTACCTGTGTACCACGCCTACCTATTCCGAAATCTTCTTTTCTCAGATTTGGAGATTGCCTCCTCTCAGGATATGCAAAGTAGAGGATTGGTCTCCCAGCGTAGAAAGCCCAGTGCTGTGTCTCGATGGGCTACCAGGTCAACAGAACAGTCAGGAGGAGAGATTCAGAGGGTGAAATATATTACGATTGGTTTGTGCAACGTTGGTACGGTTTTCGTTTTCCTAATTCGGCTCCTGTGCCGGGGCTTCCAGGAAATTCGATGTCTTTGTTTTCTGGTCATCTCATATTATTTCCCTAGTGGATGAGACTTAGGGTCTGCATCTTGTGGTGGACTAAGAGCCTGTGATATTATCCAACTCTACTAACAGTGGAACTGTATATCATGTCGGACATATCGTGTGTCATGAGGGTGAAGTTATATGGACCTGAGTAGGACATCTGACGTTTGACAATTCCAGTATGCGTCGTTATGCATGTACGAAATTGGTTTGACCATATCAGCGAACGAGTGCATCTCACACTGAAATCTGCCAGGATTTCAGGGCTCTGATAGGGACGTTTCACACGTTCTGATAATCAGAATGCCAGACCGCATAGTTCGCATACTTTTGTGGACGCCACAGAACATTACAGCCACTGCAGCGACCGCTCCTCGGCCTCATTACACCCTTTTCTGTTGCCGCTTGAATCAACGTGAAAGGGTAAAATACTACTGCACGGTCTTAGGGTTGTTAATTGATATTCACAGCTCCATGTTCTCCGATGAACCATAGTTTGTGGTAGAGCTGATCGTAGTGGATTCCATTTTAATAGAGTCGGGCCTCACAGTTGATTGATGTTAACAAAGCCAGATTGCGCTGTAAAAGGAACTAATTCAGGGTAGAAGTTGTGTAGCTTCCACCCCAATCTATGCTTTGCCTATCACACACAATACCTTATCTGTGTTTGTCATTTTTGTGTTAGATCTATCAGCTAGTTGTAGTTAATAAAGTTCTAATAAAACTTTTCATTATTTTGTAAACTTAAATACGCCACTGTTTTCATTCATACTCTCTCTACTACTAATTGTTTTAATTTTATTGTGGTGCTACATGGGTAGCTTCTCTCAGACATACACTGACGATTAAAGGGAGCAACGGCTTGCAGCTTTAACCTGGGAGCCCCTACCAGCAACCACAATAACCGGCAATTTACCATTGGCACCACGGTAAAGTTTTACTTTCTGTCCATAATTTAAAACTCACGCCTTCATTCATGTAGAATATATACTCTTGTGAAATCCGATAGACCTTTTTGAACTACTATTTGCATCTGGGCCTCTCCAAACCCCTGAATTCTCTACCTATGTTATGTTTTTCATTTACATACAATCTTATGTCTTTCAACTGGTCTGAAGGAATCTTTAATCCTTGTTTCATTCTTATACCGATCTTGCCATCTGTGAAAAATCAGTGCAACTAATGTCATCCACAACTGGCTTTATAATAACACAGACCATTGATCGTTATCACAGCTTTATTAAAATTTTACTCCATACAGAACCAGAAATTTCTATGTACGGCAACGAATTTCCTACTACCTTGTTCCATCTTTTGGTAATGTCTTACCACACAGATTTCTATCACTTCAGTTCCATCTAGCACACTCTCATTTCGTATTTTATCTATTAACAAGAACTAAAAATATTCAGACATAGCATGATATTTACTTCCCCTCGTTTTACACTTATGTCTCATCCGCATGTAATGCTGTGCAGTTTCTAAGACCCTCCGGTTTCAGTTTAAGTAATCCCATTCAAGAGATTTCTTTTGTAGGTATCACGCCTGATTCATCTGATAATGAACTTTAGAGAAAGTGATTCTTTTAAGGACTCTCGGTATCACATTCCCTCCCATCTTCTCCCTCCCCTCCACCATACCCGATCAACGTATTTGCTTATACAATTGCATTTCAATGAAACCACACATATCCTTAGAACTTCGATGACTGTATATTGTACACTATAGTTTGGAAACAGTGAAACACCAAGATCAAGAGACGTGATCACAATGAAATTTTTCTATATTCCGACAGACTTGTCGTAAGGAGCGTGACGAAAACATAACTGAAATGTTTATTTGACTCTACAGTAGTGAAGCCATATTACAGTACATAAACGTTCTGCCCATTTTGCTGGAAGAGGTACCACTAACTACGCGTCAGTGCATGTGGTTCCAACATGACGGATGTCCTGCTAACTCTTCCCGTGTGGCTACAGAGCTGTTCAATGAAAAATCCCTGGATTGTTGGATAGGACGACGTGTTGAAGTGAAGTGGCCAGCCCGGTCTCCTGATTTGACCCCTCTTGATTTTTTTCTGTGTGAAGCAATCAAACAAAACTGTATGCTACCAACTACGCCAGATGATATGAAGCAACGTATCACTAAAGCGTGCGCTGATATCTCACGTGACACCCCCGCAGCCGTTCTCAGATCATTCGAACGGCGACTACAAATGTCCTTTGCAGCACAGGGGAAGCGTTTTAAGCACATGCTTCAGTAAAGTTTTGTATCATGTACAGTATGTATTTTGCATCTTTGTGTATATTTGCTTTGTATTGTGATCAATAGTAAATATTTTCAAATAAAAAACAAATACGTACGAAATAATTGTGACCAATAACGGCCTCCTCATTTACATTTGTATTTCTGTTACTTAAAATGTATTAACATCTTGTAGTAATTTAATAGTGTATGTTGTCTACTATTTTGGTATCACAGTTGTCAAATAACTGAATAATATTTGCGCGACATCATCAGTTAATTTTTACGGAAAATATCGCAGTATGTATTACTATTGTCGGGTAAATGGGCGTGTTTGTGTAAGAACGGACTCGCGACGTTTACCATGTACTCTACACAACAGGATAAAGGTTGCATTGGACAACGCCTCTTCGAAGAACGAATACGATACGGGAACATATCTGTATCCCAAAAACTATTCTCCTAAATATTATGATATACACATATTTGAAACCGTCTCTTTAAGCCCAACAACTGACGCTAAATTTGACACAGGGTTCCGTTTAAAAATCTGAAGATGGCCTCATATCTCGGTAATAAAAAATATCACCAACATTAAATGTGATAAATTCAAGTAGCCCTTGTCCCTGCAATTCACTGTCCAAACGGCATCTTGGTATCTATTACGGTTGGGGAGATACAAGGGGTGTTTGACTTAGCTGCCTCACCAGGTAAATAAAGGGGCTCATATATTTAGCCAATCAACCGATTGTAATAATACTTAGAAAGTGTATTTTATGTGCAAACATACACTTTTTCAATGAAACAAAGCATGTTGACATTAACGAACTAAAATTAGGTGAACTGTAATGTCAGTGGAGTTTGTTGCAGGATTCCAGTGCGAGTCGTTTATTTTGAAAAGTATAGATATCGACACTTGTTCTTGCCATTCAACCTGCGTAGTTACTAGGTATGAAGCTGTTACGTCCGCTTACTCTGTGATTATGTGACAGTCCAGTCAGTAGGTTGTTAGTGGACGATGGGCTTTACCAATTCAGAAAAAGCCGACATGCTCATGGTGTATGGAGGGTGTAGAGAGAATGCAGTCGGTTCTTGTTCGGTGTATCCGGCAAGATATCCCAACAGACGTCAGCCGTCTCGGCAGCTATTTGCAAACCTCTTCAACCTGTTACGTGAAATGGCAGACACCTAGTGAGGAGAGGGGGAAATCAATGTTCTTGCTGCTGTTGCATTTGATCCGCACGTTACCTCCTCCGGAATCGCATTAGGAAGTGGCATGACTGAGGCAAGAGTCCTCCATATTGACCATCGTCATACGTAGGTTCCATCCCTATATCATCTCCCACCGTCAAGAGCTGCGTGGAAACGATTACGGCAATAGTGCTAACTTTTGTACATGTGCATTAATACAAGACACTACAGATGTATCATGTATCTTGTTTAATTATGAAGTAACATTTACCAATCATAATCAAATAAACAGCGGAAACATGCTTTATTGGTTTGTTGACAATCCCAGTTGGCTTAGTCAGGTGGCACGTTAGCGTCGATGGAGCGTAAATGTGTACTGTGGGATAGTGAACCAATAGCTGACAGGCACGTTTTTCACAGACGGAACACCTAAAACGCACAAGTATCGCTGCCTCCTAAGACATCCTCTGCGACGGACGTTAGAAGAGTTTCTCTGCAACCTACCAACACGATGGCTGTCCAACCCATAGTGGTCGAAGTACTACATCTTGTCTTCACTTACTGTTTCCGAATTGTAGGATTGGACGCAAAGTACCTGTACCTTGTCCGGCCCATTCCCCGAATTGGTCGCCTGTAGACGTTTTCTCTGTGGGGAAAGCTGGAAGACGCTGGGTGTAAGGACATAACTACACGCAATGAACGCAATGATATGCAACAACTGATTACAGCAGCCTGTTCGGATATGTCCACTGAAATGCTAGCACGTGTTCAGCAGTCGCTCCATACAAGACTCGAAGGGTGTACTGCCGCTGCAGGTGGTAATTTTGAACAAAACATTTGATAGTCAGTTGTATCGTTACTCTACTTAACTACTGTATGCACTTACATTGTTCTTTAGTGTGTCCTACCAAAACTATTGTACAAGCGTCGGTGTGGAACTTTCTAAAATACGATATCTCACAAGCGACTAGCACTTGAATCCTGTATCAAGCACCACTGACATTCTAAATTATCCTAATTTTATTTCGTTGATTTCAATAGGCATTCTGACATTTAAAAAGTGTATGTTTGCACAAATTATAACTACAATGATTACTGGCTCTACGACTTCACACAGTAGTTAGGTTAAGGAAAGTCAACCTACGTTTATAGCACGGAGAAAGCTGTTGACACTTTTGACTGGAATACCCTCTTTCAGGTTCTAAAGGTGGCAGTGGTAAAATACAGGGAGCGAAAGTCTTTTTACAATTTGCACAAAAAGCAGATAGGAGTTATAAGAGTCGAGGAGTATGAATGGGAAGCAGTGGTTGAGATGGGAGTGAGACAGGTTTGTAGACTATCCCCGATGCAATTCAGTCTGTATATTGAGCAAGCAGTAAAGGAAACAAATGAAAAATTTCGAGTAGGAATTAAAATTCAGGGAAAAGAAATAAAAACTTTGAGGTTTGCCGACGTCATTGAAATTCTGTCAGAGACTGGAAAGGACTTGGAAGAGCAGTTGAACGGTATGGTCAGTGTCTTGAAAGGAGGATATAAGATGAACGTCTACAAGAGTAAAACGAGGATAATGAAATGTAGTCGAATTAAATTAGGTGATGCTGATGAAATTAGATTAGGAAATGAGACACTTAAAGTGGTAGAAGAGGTCTGCTATTTAGGATGCAAAATAACTGATGATGGTCGAGGTAGAGAGGTTGTAAAATGTAGACTGGCAATGGCAAGCAAAGCGTTTCTGAAGAAGTTAAATTGGTTAACATCGAGTATAGATTTAAGTGTCAGGGAATCCTTTCTGAAAGTATTTGTATGGAGTATAGCCATGTATGGAAGTGAAACACGGTGATAAATAGTTCAAACAACAAGAGAACAAAACCTCTCGAAATGTGATGTTACAGAAGAATGCAGAAGATTAGACGGCTAAATCACATTACTAATGAGGAGGTGCTGAACAGAATTGGGGAGAAGAGGAATTTGTGGCACAACTTGACTAGAAGGAGGGATCGGCTGATAACCCACGTACTGAGTTATCAAGAGATAGATTTAGTACTGGAGGGAAGCGTGGAGTGTAAAAATCATAGAGGGAGACCACGATATGAATACACTAAGCAGATTCAGAAGGATGTAGGTTGTTTTAGTTACTCTGAGATGAACAAACTTGCACAGGATAGAGTAGCATGCAGAGCTGGATCAAACCCGTCTCTGGACTGCAGACCACAACAACGACAATAACAATGGTTGGCTAACAATACTAGCCCCTGACTGCTAATCCAATCTGTGAAAACCGCGCATGGGTTTGGCAGTATCCGCACACATTTACAAAAGCTGAATTGAGTACTTCTGCTTTCTATTTCGTGTGTCCAATTTCAACAGCAGATGGATCCATGTGAGATTGAGATAGATTTTACGGGTGACCAGAAGTTCGTATGATTTTCTAATAGAGCTTTCGATAGGATGTGTCTATGAAAATTAATGTAGGCGTTATGCAAGATTCTTCTTACGAGTATACGAGTTGCTATTAAGTTATCTCTGTCAGTTTTCCTACAGACTCTTTTGTGGCGAGAGTATCCGTTCCCTCATATTTCGTGAAATACCGTTAAACCAACGTGGACGTTTGCCGTTTTTTATAGCTTCGCAGGTATTTATCTAGACCACTGTGAACAAATTCTTTCACTTCTAACCACACTTGTTTTGCATTTTTGAGATCTTAAGCAAATGTTCAGAGCTAGCCTCTTCAGTTGACATAACACAAATACCGTAATACGTTATTGACGGCCTTTCTGAGTTTAATGTCCATCTTTCCTGTAATAGCGTAAAGATGGCTAATCAATCTGTCCATGCTGCCAAGCTCGAAAAGTGCGAGTCTGTTTCAATATAGGAGGTCTAAATGGTACCGAATTTGTAGATACTACACTTGGGTATTTTCATGGAAGATCTAAACTCGGAGAATGCAGCAAAATCTGTGGTTGCTATATACCAGAAGACGCTACGCTGTGGAGCACCAACTGGAGTCAGTAGAATCTTGACCATCGTCCGTCCTCAGATGTCTAAGTTTGGAGGTACTGTGGCACAAGCACTATTTGAGAGTTCGATAAAGAACGTATGTCACCTGAGGAAACTGCAGGATGATCGACTGAACGAAATATAACGATTTATTTTTACAATACGTCAGTTTGACTCTACTTTGTAAATTAAGACTATGAGACCTTTCAGAAACCACCGCACGACGCGTCCACAGTGATGATTATCGCAGAATTTGTATGCTGCGCGCGTGTTTACAAAGCAAAATGTTTCTGTTTTATGTGGTTAAAATATTATCGTCTATTCCAAAAGGGTAAATCAAACCAGATACCTTACACTGAGCTGAAAAAAGTCGTGGGATACCACCTAATGTCGCGTCGAAAGTCTTTTTTGCCGGCGTAGTGCAGCAACTCGACGTGTCAGAGATCAGGGCTATAGGGCGAGGGCTCGAGTGTCTCCCACTTGATTAGGCATAACTTCTGCTTTAGGACATCTGCGGTAGGGGAACATGTGTTATCACGAAGCAGCAGCGCCCCTTGGCGTATCATCCTACGACAGTGTTCTTTGACAGACAGCTGCACCATACAATCTCTTCATTCTCCCGTGGTTGTTTACTCGCGTTTGTACTTCGGCAACCAAGAACTGAATAACTGTGCTTAGTCCTGTTTGGACACATTTGGTAGTAACGTCGTCGCAGTTCACGTTACCGCATTTATCACAAGCACGCCAGGAAGATGAATACCACACTAACCTCATTAGACTAACAACCCTAAGTCGCCAGGTGACTACAGGCTGATCAGCACACTACCTGCAATATCTAAAGCCCTAGAATACATCGTGCATGAACAGCTGACGGATTACCTCAAAACTCATAATATCCATGACGAATATCAGTCAGGCTTTCGAAAGCACCATAGTACAGCAACTGCATTAATCAAAGTAATTGATGACATTAAACATGCTATGGACAGACGTGAAGCTACTATCCTAACACTGCTTGACTTTAGCAAGGCTTTTGACACAGCTGACTTCGATATATTACTAATTAAAATGAAACAGCTGAATTTCTCAAACAGTGCAATACTCTCGTTCGACAGCTACCTCAAAAACAGAAGTCAACAAGTCATTTGTGGGTTGGTAAAGTCATCATGGAAAAACGTGTGCTCTGGAGTTCCCCAAGGCTCCGTCCTTGGTCCATTACTCTTCTCACTGTACATTAATGATATTTCTTCAGTGATTCACTCCTGCAACTACCATCTATATGCCGACGACATCCAACTATACATAAGTGCAAGCCCCAAGAACATTGCTGACGCAGTAGCGAGTATGAACGCAGATCTTTGCTCTGTTTCTCGATGGGCACAGAACCTAGGTCTGAAACTAAACCCCAAGAAATCCAAAGTTAATCAGCCGGTACTTTCGCGAAACAGTCCCTCAAATACTCCTCAAGGGTACCCAACTACCACACTAAAAAACAGTAAAAGACCTTGGAATAATCTTGGATGAACACCTAAACTGGGAAGAACAAACAGTCACAGCTTGCCGGAAATCGCTCTCCTCCCTACATGCAATTCAAAAATTTAGAAAAATATTTCCAACCCATGTTAAACAAAAATTAGTCCAAACACTAGTCTTGCCTAATCTTTACTACTGCGATGTAGTTCAACACGGCACAGATAGTGAAAATTCTAGATGCCTCGAGCTAGTGATGAATGCTTGCGTTGGACACGTGTGCAATATTCGGTTGTATCATCATATCAGTCCTTCATACTCCCAGCTAGGTTGGATACGCCCACATAAGGCACGCGATCTCCACACGATGGGCTTACTTCATCGATTTCTTAGCCACTGGTGCCCCCAATACTTATCTTCTCACATTAAACACCTATCATCATTTCACAATCGCAATACCAGATCGGATACGTCTATCATCTTGGCTGTACCTTTACATAACACAAAATCTTTCTCCGTGCCATTGTCCATCTCAGCCATACGACTATGGAATGCGCTCCCCTGTGATCTGCGTCTTATCCAGAACCACTCAACATACAAGAGGGAACCCAAAACTTACATATTAGGGACGGTATAGCCACCATTGTTGTGCCCCTCTCACCTCTTTCTTTCTCCTCTCCATCACAGCTTCGAATTTTACCATTCTATTTCTCTTCCTCTAACCTATCTACCTCTTATATATCTCTTTCACCCCATTCTATCGTCTTATGTCTCTGCTCGATGAGAATTACTCACAAGCTGCAAGAACTTAACGAGAAAATTCCCAACTAACAATAGGACTGACATTCATAAAAGAAAAGTATGTTTTACTTTCATATACATAGTCATTACTATTATTATTATTATTATTATTACTATTATTATTATTATCATTATTATCCTTGATTGTTATAATTATTTTTTGATTGTTATAATTATCATTGTACTACTGTTATAATCTCTATTTTTTTCTTTAACATCAATATTGTATAATACGTTATATGTCCTTAATATAGAAACTGTAACTCGTTCAATCTGAGTTTGCCTCGTTACGTGTAAGAGATGGCCTGAAGGCCCTAATCTTGCCAGGTAAAATAAATGCATAAATAAATAAATAAATAAATATTGGTTCTTATGCTGTAACCTCAGTCGAAGTCGCTCTACGTTGCATATGTGCTGCAGCAGCGTCCCCAAACGGACGCCCTCTTACACTTAAGAAGAAATAATGGAAAAATCGTATGATTCTGGCTAGTAGTAACAATAATTAGGATAATAAGCTGGAGTGACCGGCTAAAACGGCTATGTAAATGTTTGTCTCTAAGTTTTCTTTGGAACTGAATGGAGAAGTGTAAACACAACATCTCTCAAGTGCTCTGTATACCATACGTTAAACAAGCAATAATCTATATCGAAAAGTTATAGGTATTAGAGAAAGGACAGCTCCGGTTTTTGACTGCACTGTTGCAACCTCTTGTTCGCTTTACTCTGATGATAACAGCTCAAAATTATTTGTAGATCTGAAGATAGGTGAACAGAGAAGCCAATGAGGCAGTGGTAGTAACTAATGTTGGAAAGGTAACAGTCTTGATCGCTGTACAGCCAAATAAAATCTTCGAAGTATTTTGCGAGACCAATATTTTCGAATTGAATTTGAAGGTACGTAGGTCACAAAAGTTTTCTACGTACTACGGTCGACTAGAGTCTCGGAACATTGACGACTACGTCAGAATATTGAGATCGAAAGAGTATACTGTAGTCAAATAAAAGGCAAAATAATTGTACGCCTGAGGAAGACTAACAAAATGTTGATGACCATGGCTATTGTTGCGGGAAGTGTAAGGTAAGCTTTACAATGACTGAGGAAACCGGAATTTGTTGTTTGGACACCAGACGCTTAAGACAAAAGAACGTAATAACATCAGGTAATGAGTCACAGAACTATACCCTTGCGTAAATTTGTATACGTAAGACGAAAGTAAAAGTGTGATGAAAGAAAGTATGTAGCATTACATTTTATCATATAGCACAAATGTTTATTCACTGTCGAGCAAGTCATTTATATGGCTCAAAGACTCATTATAATTGCGATGCACAGATTATCCCTGACTCGTGATGTAAAAACTCTGAGGATATAATGTGGGACATTGCCTGTACAATGGACTGACTACCTTGGATTTAGAATTACGGGGAGTAAGAGCGCAGAGGAGTTGCAGTTAGTGGCATGGTTGTAAATTGCCATCGTCAATACAGAAAGAAATTTGATTAATTGTGATAACATTTCATCTCATACAAGAGGATGATGTATACTGGAAAGTAGCTAGGAAAATCGTTTATGGAAAATTATAAGTTCATGAATGGGAAAGGCACGTTCAATTGTTTGGTTATTTTAACTCCTCCCTTTTTTGTGGCTAGACACATCAGTTGGTGTGTCGTAACTCCTAGGGAAGTTTGTATCCTTGGAAATCAGAAGAGCCTGCACCATGGTCGTTTATGCTCTATTTTAAGAGATTAAATTCTGGACTTCATCGAAACTGACACACAATGTAAAACACTGATTTCCCTCCCGCAGAGTGCGTCATAGCACCCAAGACGGCTTACCCAAGACATACGATTATTTTAAGAATTTTCAGAGTCGACCATCGCCGGAATTCCGCATAGCCACAGAGATTTTATTCCAGGTGCAGTAATTAATTTTATATCTGGAAGAGTGGTAGATAATTGTCTAAAAATTTAGGGGAAGTGACTTTTCTCGCCCAAAAGTTTCCATTTAGGTAACTACATATTATTCAGGCACAAACATTTAACATCAGTTTCAGAGGGGGAGAGGAGTTATTAAAAGTAGTGGATAAAAGCAAATTATTTTGATCTTACCGCGAACAAAAAAATGACAGAAGAAAGCTATCCAAGATGCAAGAAAAATAGATATACTTAGTACCAATCAACAGTGGGAAATCGAGCAATGACATGTTCATAACTAAACAAGCAAGATACGGTAGCTCATCTCGAAAAATTGAGTCTTTAAGTTTTAGAAAATGTTATCGCTGTCATGTGGAGGAGGTGTTCAATAGGATTGGAGAGAGGAGAAGTTTGTGGTACAACTTGACTAGAAGAAGGGATCAGTTCGTAGAACACGTTCTGAGGCACCAAGGGATCACCAATTTAGTATTGGAGGGCAGTGTAGAGGGTAAAAATCATAGAGGGAGACCAAGAGATGAATACACCAAGCAGATTCAGAAGGATATAGGTTGCAGTAGGTACTGGGAGATGAAGAAGCTTGCACAGGATAGAGTAGCATGGAGAGCTGCATCAAACCTGTCTCAGGACTGAAGACCACAACAACAACATCACTGTCATAGACTTGATGACATTAAATGAGGTAGAAAACATTCCCTGGAACTACTTATTCTAGAAAATACACATAAAGGAGCTGGGAAAATAAAAATGGTAGTTGATGCAGCTAGGTCGAAGACGGCAAAAAGGGAGCTAAAGGTTATATGAAAATCCTAAATGCTGAAACGCATCTACAAAAATATTGTGCCCAGTACGTCTGCTCTAGAAAACGAATACTGAAAACTATCGGGGGGAGGGGTTTTTTAGTTATTGGGAGCTCCAACGTTAGGCGGGTTATGGATCCCTTATGGAAATAGCGGAATGGTCGGGGAAGAAGGCCAGTGTCAACTCTGTCTGCTTGCCGGGGGGTCTCATCCGAATGTGGAGGAGGCCCTACCGGCTACGATAGAGAGCACTGGGTGTACCCGACTGCAAATTGTTGCTCATGTCGGAACCAATGACTCCTGCCGTCTGGGTTCAGAGGTCATCTTCAGTTCATAAAGGCGGTTGGCGGAATTGATGAACGCGGCTAAGCCTCGCACGCGGGGTGGAATCAGAGCTAACTATCTGTAGTATCGTTCCCAGAAACGATCGCGGTCCTCTGGTTTGGAGCCGAGTGGAAGCCTTAAACCAGAGGCTCAGACGATTCTGCGAAGAGCTGGGTTGCAAATTTCTCGACTTCCGGTATCGGGTGGAGAAATGTAGGGTCGCCCTGAATAGGTCAGGCGTGCACTACACGCCGGAAGCGGCTACAAGGGTAGCGGAGTACGTGTGGAGTGCACATGGGTTTTTTTTAGGTTAGAGAATTCCCTCTCTAGGCCCGATAAGACGCCTCCTGAGACACGGCAAGTTAGGAGTACGCAAAATGCAACAGGGAATAAAAATATTAATGTGCTAATAGTAAACCACTGAAGCGTCTATAGAAAGGTCCCAGAACTGCTCTCATTAATAAACGGTCACAACTCCCATATAATACTAGGGACAGAGAGTTGGCTGAAACCAGACGTAAACAGTACTGAAATCCTAAACACAGATTGGAATGTATACCGCAGAGACAGGATGGACAGTGAAGGCGGAGGCGTGTTTATAGCGATAAGAAGTGCAATAGTATCGAAGGAAATTGACGGAGATCCGAAATGTGAAATGATTTGGGTGAAGGTCAAACATGGTAATTGGATGTCTCTATAGGCCCCCGGGCTCAGTAGCTGTTGTGGCCGAGCACCTGAAGAATAATTTGGAAAATATTTGTAGTAGATTTCCCCACCATGCTATAGTTCTGGGTGGAGATTTTAATTTGCCGGCTATAGATTGGGAGACTCAAACGTTCATAACGGGTGGCAGGGACAAAGAAACCAGTGAAGTTTTTTAAGTGCTTTATCTGAAAAGTACCTTGAGCAGTTAAACAGAGAACCGACTGGTGGCGATAACAATTAGACCTTCTGGTGACAAACAGACCCGAACTATTTGAAACAGTTAATGCAGAACAGGGAATCAGCGATCATAAAATGGTTAGTGCATCCATGATTTCAGCCGTAAATGGAAGTATCAAAAAAGGTAGGAAGATTTTTCTGTTTAGCAAAAGAGACAAAAAGCGTATTACAGAGTACCCAACGGCTCAATACAAATAATGTTGAGGATCAGTGGACAAAGTTCAAAACCATCGTATAACATGCATTAGTGAGTATGTGCCAAGCAAGATCGTAAGAGATGGAAAAGAGCCACCGTGGTACAACAACCAGGTTAGAAAACTGCTGCGGAAGCAAAGGGGAACTTCACAGCAAACATAAACATAGGCAAACAAAAATTACGTGAAGCGAAATGTAGTGTGAGGAGGGCTATGCGAGAGGCGTTCAATGAATTCGAAAGTAAAGTTCTATGTACTGACTTGGCAGAAAATCCTAAGAAATTTTGGTCTTATGTCAAATCGGTTGGTGGATCAAAACAAAATGTCCAGACAATCTGTGACCAAAATGGTAATGAAACAGAGGATGACAGACTAAGGGCCGAAATACTAAATGTCTTCTCCAAAGCTGTTTCACAGAGGAAGACTGCACTGTAGTTCCTTCTCTAGATTGTCGCACACATGACAAAATGGTAGACATCGAGATAGACGACAGAGGGATAGAGAAACAATTAGAACCGCTCAAAAGACGAAAGGCCGGTGGACCTGATGGGATACCAGTTCGATTTTACACAGAGTACGCGAAGGAACTTGCCCCCCTTCTTGCAGCGGTGTACCGTAGGTCTCTAGAAGAGCGAAGCGTTCCAAAGGATTGGAAAAGGGCACATCCCCGTTTTCAAGAAAGGACATAGAACAGATGTGCAGAACTATAGACCTATATCTCTAACGTCGATCAGTTGTAGAATTTTGGAACACGTATTATGTTCGAGTATAATGACTTTCCTGTAGACTAGAAATCTACTCTGTAGGAATCAGCATGGGTTTCCAAAAAGACGGTCGTGTGAAACCCAGCTCGCGCTATTCATCCACGAGACTCAAAGGGCAATAGACACGGGTTCACAGGTAGATGCCGTGTTTCTTGACTTCAGCAAGGCGTTCGATACAGTTCCCCACAGTCGTTTAATGAAGAAAGTAAGACCATATGGAGTATCAGACCAAGTGTGTGATTGGATTGAAGAGTTCCTAGATAACAGAACGCAGCATGTCATTTTCAATGGAGAGAAGTCTTCCCAAGTAAGAGTGATTTCAGGTGTGCCGCAGGGGAATGTCATAGGACCGTTGCTATTCACAATATATATAAATGACCTGGTGGATGACATCGGTAGTTCACTGAGGCTTTTTGCAGATGATGCTGTGGTGTATCGAGAGGTTGCAACAACGGAAAATTGTACTGATATGCAGGAGGATCTGCAGCGAATTGACTAATGGTGCACGGAATGGCAATTGAATCTCAATGTAGAGTAGTGTAATGTGCTGCGAATACATAGAAAGATAGATCCCTTATCATTTAGCTACAAAATAGAAGGTCAGCAACTGGAAGCAGTTAATTCTGTAAACTATCTGGGAGTACGCATTAGGAGTGATTTAAAATGGAATGAGCATATCAAGTTGATCTTCGCTAAAGCAGATGGCAGACTGAGATTCATTGGATGAATCCTAAGGAAATGCAATCCAAAAACAAAGTAAGTAGGTTACAGTACGCTTGTTCGCCCACTGCTCGAATACTGCTCAGCAGTGTGGGATCCGTACCAGATAGGGTTGATAGAAGAGATAGAGAATATCCAACGGAGAGCAGCGCGTTTCGTTGCAGGATCATTTAGTAATCGCGAAATTGTTACGGAGACGATAGATAAATTCCATTGGAAGACTCTGCAGGAGAGACGCTCAGTAGCTCGGTACGGGCTTTTGTTGAAGTTTCGAGAACATGCCTTCACCGAAGAGTCAAGCAGTATATTGCTCCCTCCTACGTATATCTCGCGAAGAGACCATGAGGATAAAATCAGAGAGATTAGAGCCCACACAAAAGCATACCGACAGTCCTTCTTTCCACGAGCAAAACGAGACTGGAATAGAGGGGAGAACCGATAGAGGTACTCAGGGTACCCTCCGCCACACACCGTCAGGTGGCTTGCGGAGTATGGATGTAGATGTAGATGTAGATGTATCTTTCACTCGAAGACTAGTGCACTCGGCTGCCAATCATCAGTACTGATCAGAATACAAATCAATTTTCTACATCGATTCACCGTCTTTAATATATGTAAGACGGTTGATGGAACTTGAAAAGGTGGAGAGAAAGACTGCCAGACTATGTCCTAGAACGGCCATGAAGTGTATATAGACTACGTAGACGTAAAGAGGCACGGACCCGTGCTACCGTCCCTAATTCGGATATTTTTACCGTCAGGAAACACTGTATAAATATCGATACATTTCATTAGTGTCTTCCAAACCTGCTAAAAGAAGTAAAATGTTTGACAGATCACTAAACTACAGGGAACATTTAAAATTGTTTTTTCTTCGTATGTCTTTTTATGCCGTAAACCATGATTGATTTAGAAATTTCTACTATGCACACTGTTGCTCATTAAAACTAAAACCGTGGGAAGGCGGCATGCTACAAACGGCCAACTGACATGGTGTGCACTCACACTTGGATATAGAAACCATACCATTTCAGTGCAACGGCACGAAATACAGAAGAGTAACGACATCTACATCCTGTAGTCCTGGAAAGATTACTCAGAGAATTTCTCATTCTAAAAAGGCTATTTTGTCGAAAAGATAGCCTTCCATGTGGCAAAACTTTTTGTTGTGTGTGGTGTTTTACGCAATATGAGTACCTATACAGGGTGGCAACAGTTTCCGAGTTAATTAATACTGAAGTTAGATAATAGGGCCGTTGTGCGCGCAAATTCAAGCGATCGCCAGATACAATTAGTGTCAGTTGTATCTCATAGCGTAAATGAAGTGCACGAGACTGCTCAGCCTTTGGCTCGGGGTTGGTCGTAACTACTGTCACAGATCCAATTTTGGTGTCACTAACTTGGTCGGTTTTATGAAACCAAAAGAGGAACATTTCAACCTTTTCGTATTGTTTCTGACCATTTTGTACAACAAAAATTTTTTTCATATAGTCTTCGTTACCGTATGAACACAAGCAGTCAGCATAACCGCGTAATGACGAAGGTTTTTCGACGACATCCCCACAAAAGAAATTTTTACCACAGGGGAGAAAGTAAAGTGAAAAGTAATGAAAAGAACGATAAAAACGTGTATCCCATCTTGAACAACCCTCTGATTATAAACCTGTCGATTAGAAACCGCTGTGGCCGAGCGGTTCTAGGCTCCTGAGTCGGGAACCGCGCTGCTTATACGGTCGCAGGTTTGAGTCCTGCCTCGGGCATGGATGTGTGTGATGTCCGTAGGTTAGTTAGGTTTAAGTAGTTCTAAGTCTAGGGGACTGATGAGCTCAGATGTTAAGTCACATTGTGCTTAGAGTCATTTGAACCATTTTATTAGAAACCTGAAACAGCGCAATTTATCTGAATAAGTGGCTGGTTGCTATTTTCTTCTATGTAAGTATCAGCCTGTACGAATGTTGTTTCTTTTTTGGAAGGTTGTGCATGTGGGGTGTGAAGGAGAAACGTGTAGTAACACAACTGTGACAAGATGGTGTTTTAGTGAGACTGTGATTCCTCATTTGGAGATATTATTATTTGTGTTGATCGATATCCCAAGCTGTCATGCGGATATGGATGCGCGATACTCAGTGGCGTGCAGTATCTGAACGACACCAAGCGACTAGACCCCGAAAGGACAGACAGATTGTTCGCTCAGCCGTGCATGATCCTACAGCACGACACGATTCCTAGTTCTGGAAATGTAGGGCAGGTACATACACGGACAGTTCTTCGACGTCTGGAGCTCCACATACTGTCATAATGGTGAACACTGTTGCAGGTACGTCTCACGTGGCAGCAGAGCGATGCGTCCCGACTGTGGTACGCCCGAAGACAACCCTGGACTCAGGAATGGTTGCCGTATTTTCAGTCGTGTGTACAGTATCACGATGGACATATCCATGTGTGACTGCGTTTCCATATTTAATTTATGTTCACTATACAGGCCCCGCATGTGGCGTGATCATATGGATTCACAACAGGATCACTTCTGAATTGAACAGCTGGTAATGTGGACAGCGGGTTTTAATTTTGTGACGTACTGAAGCGGTAACTGTGTCCTGTCTTCAAGGTATTCTTGGTGTTATATTTCAACAGTACGAACGCAAGTATGCATGTTGTCTGTACCGTGTTGACATAGCTCGACTCAGAAGATTTTGGACCATTGCCCTGGCCAATACTATTTCCTGATTTCTTAGCCGCAGAAATTGTCTGGTAAACGGTTGCTGAAATACTGACACGTCACCGTTCACCAGCCACTATTATTGATGAATTTTTGGCGTTGAGCTGTAGCAGTATGAAACGAGTAACCGATGTCTGTCATCAAAGTTCAGTTGGTGATGATGCCCCAGATAAGATGTTGTTGCCTTAGATGAGTGTTCTCTGAACTCAATTTCGCTCTCAGGATACCCCAAATTCGTCAAGACATTGAATAAAGCATTTTTAGCTACGTCTGGAGTGAGATCAGTAAATAAGGCCCAATGAAAAATTTAGTCGTCCATTTTTAAATACGTCCTCAATAGGACCAGTAAAGAATGCCTAATGAAAGGCCAGATTACCAAACCGATATATGAACTGGACATCATGAAATTGTAATACTCCTTCCTTCCTAACTTTCACCATTAAAAAACAAACGTTCCCATAAAACCGAGAAATCATTGAATAAGTAGACGTCGAATAAAGTGAGAATGAGAACCAGCTAAATAAAAGATTCAAACTACGGAAGGCACTAACTACTGATAGGTATTGTTAGCAAATGAAAGATTTTAATAGAGAACAAACAGTGTATTTACCTTAATAGTCAAAATATGTATGATAGTTCATGACATCCAATCTTACAAATTACAAAACTCCGCCATCTCTCTCCCCACGTCCACCACTGCTGGCGGCTCACCTCCAACTGCGCAACGCTACGCGCTGTTAGCATCCAGCTGCCGCTACCCAACACTACAATGGCAGACAACAATGCAAACCAGCCATAGACTAGAGCGCTACGTGGCGGTGGCGTTACCAATAAAAAAACCTAAACAGCCTACTTACACATGGATTCACTGCTTCAGTCCTTTTACTACCTTGTCTCCTACCTTCCAAACTTAACAGAAGCTCTCCTGCTAACCTTGCAGAACTAGCACTCCTGAAAGAAAGGATATTGCGGAGACATGGCTTAGCCACAGCCTGGGGGATGTTTGCAGAATGAGGTTTTCATTGTTATTGGATAGATCAGATGGTAGAGCACTTGCCCGCGAAAGGCAGAGGTCCGGAGTTCGAGTCCCGGTCCGGCACACAGTTTTAATCTGCCAGGAAGTTTCATATCAGCGCCCAATCCGCTGCAGAGTCAAAATCTCATTCTGGAAGTGTGGCACTGCGCTTTGGCAAACTTAAGATAAAATAACGTGTCTCACATTCCTTTAACATACACGTTTTACATATCAAATCATGAGTAAGATGTGAGCTACAAAATGAACATAGTTTTGAAAAATCGAACTTTTTTTTAAAAAATTTGACATCCTATCTCAAACGCTCGAATTGTCGTAGGTATCAAATTTTTGCTCCGGTACGGAAATGTCATATATCCGGAGCTGGCTCAATCACACCAGTGGCGTGAAATTGCGTATGTTGCAGAATTTTCTGAACAGACCTGGTATGTCCATCACTCATACGCACATAGATCCTACCGTCATCAGTGAAGATGGCAGTGCGCCATTGCAGCATCCAGCCAACTCTTTAACGAACCAAAGTAGCTGTTCTTGCTTGGTGGTGTCATCAGTGGTAGCCTGTGACATTTCCTGCTGCAAGTTGACGGTTCCCAATAATCCTCGGTGCAACGTGCCCTCTGATGTATTCCCGGGATGATGATCGGTTGGTCACAGGAGTAAGTACTCATAGGCGACGCATGGTTGTAACCTAACATAAATATTTCAAACAATTTTCACCTCTACACTTAGCGCAGTTGCTGCCTGAAAATTTAAAACAGAGTGCACTGACAGGCTTCCAGAGCGCTATGTGATTCCCAGTAACCGAGACAAATTAACCACTAACACTGCAGTCCCTCAGTATGCACATATTATATTTCCTGGTGCCACTGTACGCATTATTTGAGAGTGCTGCATTTTCCTCTTGCAGTTTAAATTTAACTGTGCGCTATGTAGATAAGCGAGTGTGAGTGTTATCTACAGGTTTTATTCGCCTAGCTGCGCTAACATAGAAGATATCAACCCAAGTAGTCTAGCCTAGTATAGAAATGTTAACGGTAATTTGAATAGAATATATACGATTATCTATTTACTTCCTGTGCTATAGTATCTGATTGTAAGTGTGAAGAAAACCTACCTATGTGACAATAACACTACGTGGAAGAAGCAAACTTAAGATAAATATTACGATATTGCTGTGCCTGTGTTACTCAGGGTTACCATGCAGGTTGTTCAAATGTTCAAATGTTAAAATGTGGGTGAAATCTTATGGGACTCAACTGCTAAGGTCATCAGTCTGTAACGCAGGAAATGCATATCCTCCTATTTCCATCTATTGTACTAAAAATTTTTTTCCTTATTTTGTTACCTGAAGATATCACAATTCAGTGTCTTTATATATTGTAATTGTTTTACTAGTTTTAATATATATATATATATATATATATATATATATATATATATATATATATATATGTTGTTGTCTTCAGTCCTGAGACTGGTTTGATGCAGCTCTCCATGCTACTCTATCCTGTGCAAGCTGCTTCATCTCCCAGTACCTACTGCAACCTACATCCTTCTGAATCTGCTTAGTGTACTCATCTCTCGGTCTCCCTCTACGATTTTTACCCTCCACGCTGCCCTCCAATGCTAAATTTGTGATCCCTTGATGCCTCAAAACATGTCCTACCAACCGATCCCTTCTTCTAGTCAAGTTGTGCCACAAACTTCTCTTCTCGCCAATCCTATTCAATACCTCCTCATTAGTTACGTGCTCTATCCACCTTATCTTCAGTATTCTTCTGTAGCACCACATTTCGAAAGCTTCTATTCTCTTCTTGTCCAAACTAGTTATCGTCCATGTTTCACTTCCATACATGGCTACAGTCCAAACAAATACTTTCAGAAACGACTTCCTGATACATAAATCTATATTCGATGATAACAAATTTCTCTTCTTCAGAAACGCTTTCCTTGCCATTGCCAGTCTACATTTTATATCCTCTCTACTTCGACCATCATCAGTTATTTTACTTCCTAAATAGCAAAACTCCTTTACTACTTTAAGTGTCTCATTTCCTAATCTAATTCCCTCAGCGTCACCCGATTTAATTTGACTACATTCCATTATCCTCGTTTTGCTTTTGTTAATGTTCATCTTATATCCTCCTTTCAAGACACTGTCCATTCCTTCAACTGCTCTTCCAAGTCCTTTGCTGTCTCTGACAGAATTACAATGTCATCGGCGAACCTCAAAGTTTTTACTTCGTCTCCATGAATTTTAATACCTACTCCAAATTTTTCTTTTGTTTCCTTTACTGCTTGCTCAATATACAGATTGAATAACATCGGGGAGAGGCTACAACCCTGTCTCACTCCCTTCCCTACCACTGCTTCCCTTTCATGTCCCTCGACTCTTATAACTGCCATCTGGTTTCTGTACAAATTATAAATAGCCTTTCGCTCCCTGTATTTTACCCCTGCCACCTTTAGAATTTGAAAAAGAGTATTCCAGTCAACATTGTCAAAAGCTTTCTCTAAGTCTACAAATGCTAGAAACGTAGGTTTGCCTTTTCTTAATCTTTCTTCTAAGATAAGTCGTAAGGTCAGTATTGCCTCACGTGTTCCAACATTTCGACGGAATCCAAACTGATCCTCCCCGAGGTCTGCATCTACCAGTTATATATATATATATATATATATATATATATATATATATATATATATATATATATATATATATATATATATATATATCGATGTATAATTGGTTTGTTTTGTAAATATTATTTGTATTTTTACGTTGGATTTGGCTTAGAGAAAACTATACTATCGAACGATTACATCGATAGGTCGTGTGGAGAACCAAAGTGGTTAGCATCTTTGGCAGTGTTAACTTGTAAGTAGGCTGTTTAGGTTTTTTATTGGTAACGCCGCCGCCACGTAGCGCTCTGTATGAAAATCACTGGCTGCGCCGTGTGCAGTCTGTGGCTGGTTGGCATTGTTGTAATACTCGCCATTGTAGTGTTGGGCAGCGGCAGCTGGATGCTAACAGCGCGTAGCGTTTCGCAGTTGGAGGTGAGCCGGCAGCAGTGGTGGACGTGGGGAGAGAGATGGCGGAGTTTTGTAATTTGTAAGACTGGATGTCATGAACTACCATATATATTTTGACTGTTAAGGTAAATACACTGTTTGTTCTCTATTAAAATCTTTCATTTGCTAACTATACCTATCAGTAGTTAGTGCCTTCCGTAGTTTGAATCTTTTATTTAGCTGGCAGAATTGGCGCTCGCTGTATTGCAGTAGTTCGAGTAACGAAGATTTTTTTAAGGTAAGTGATTTGTGAAAGGTATAGATTAATGTTAGTCAGGGCCATTCTTTTGTAGGGATTTTTGAAAGTCAGATTGCGTTGCGCTAAAAATATATTGTGTGTCAGTTTAAGCACAGTCTTGTACAATTTTTCTAAGAGGACGTTTCAAACTCTGCCGCATGAATCGCAGGCAGAGGGAGTCTGGCTGGAGTAGGGCGGTGAAGCAGGTGTGTTGTCTGACGTTCCAGAGAGTTGCCGCGCTTTCGGGGTTGGGCAGCATGTAATTGCGCTCGACGTGCTATGATAGTTTCAGACACGGAGCCGCGGACGGGAAGTTTTAGCTGGCGCACATCAAGAGCCCGTGTCGCCTGTTGACCGTGTCGAGAAGAAGGCGCGCCAATATCCAGCTTCTGCAACCGCGACGGCCGACAATGAGTGACTGTTGCTACCTCCCCGATCGATGACTTCAAACCTTCAATCAACCAACAACGAAGACTGGAAGCACGTAAAGTTTTACAACTGTATGGCAGACCTCAGCTTTACAAACTATTCAATTTGTCTCACAAAATTACAGCAACATATCATGAACCTTTGTTGCTAATTGTGCCAATTCATTACCAAGCAGGGTCCCTTTCTTTCCTGGAATGAACCCGAGTGCCGTTGAAATTCAAACGCCAGCATTAAAGTAATATCATTCCATTTCACTGCTCTAATTTCAAAGTTCAGTTAAAGTATTCATAGCTGGCTACAATATTTAGATTACACAAGCAGAAATTAAGAGTGGGAGGTGTGTTACCAAATTTTAGCTTACCTGTGACCAGCTCAGCTTGGTACGTACTAAATTTTACTATTGTTAATTGCTCAGAATCATTTCATTCAAGTTCAGAGTTAAATCACTTATTTCTAAATTGCTAGATTCAAGTAGTTTTTGAAATGATTGTTGAGGTAGCCCAAGACTAACCTGATTTTATTGAACTTCGTAGTGCTTCAGAAACAAAGTTCACTATTAATTTCAGTCACTAAATTAACTTTCAATTTTCTGGTTTTATTAATTCTTTTGCTAAATTGAGTCAGAGTGTAGCGAAATTTATTACCTCTGACAAACATTCAGTTTTCACACACACGTTTCAACCTTCAGTTGCCACGCTTTTAGTGCTAATTATATGTTCATTAATCTTTAATTTTCAGTTGTTATAGTAGTTGTTCATAGGACTGATGACCGTAATATTCCCCAAATCGCAAATATCTAATTAACGCCAATTAATTGTTAACATAACGACCGCACATTTTATTTGTTTATTAATTGTACACTTTTCTCAAAATTAATTTCCACCAATTCCATTTGCATTTTTCGTTTCATTTATATGTAACCCTTTCCTCCCTCTTTACCGACAAATTAACTTCGGTGACGATTGCTTTTCCCAAATTTTCATTAGGTGCACGCGGTTTAATTTTTCACTGTCATTAAGGTCGATAAGTGAGGGGGAGGTTACGAGTCCCTAAGCTTACACACTACTTAACCTCTTAACCTAAATTATCCTAAGGAAAAACACACACACCCATGCCCGAGGGAGGACTCGAACCTACGCCGGGACCAGCCGCACAGTCCATGACTGTAGCGCCTGAGACCGCTCGGCTAATCCCGCGCGACCATTCAGGTTGTACACACATGGCTGAAGTCGTATGAATATTTGAGTATGGCAATGAGTTGTGCTCAGATATCCAAATGGTAAGGTGACCGCTCGCGACAAGTGGGAAATGCGGATTTGAGTCCCACTCCGGTACAAACTTTACTGTCGTCATTGCATTATACAGCTAATGGTTGTCCATATTCGCAACTGCGAATACATTTCATGTAAGTTAAATATTACTACACGATCCATGGCTCACTACATAATTTTCTAACACATCGTTCGTCTACGCAGAAGTCAGCAAAGAAGGCAATGGTAGAACAGAAGTATGGGTCGGCTTCTTGTTCACCGGACGTTTTGGGTTCCAGCCAGAGTGTCGACCAGTGTACCGTACGTGACTGCCTCTGGACGGCCACCCGCGAATCGCTCGTTAGCGATATTAAAGCCGTGCGCAAACAGAGCCCAGGGCAAACAGCGCCGGCAGGGACTGCCCAACGCTCTGAGGACACTGTCGGCGATGCTATCTAGCTTTGAGGACAGTTTGAACAAACAGAAGCGTTTCTCGGTCCTCCAGTACTGGACCACCACATTGGATGTGGACTTGTAACGTTCTTGAAGGCCTCTGCACTTCATGTATTTGTGTTTGTCACATCTTCTCCGCATATTAATACCGACGAGTGTGTACATCAGCTGAACGCTGGCTACAGTAGGTAAATATGCCCTGTTATTGGGTACCGTTTTCAAATTTAAAATTACCAGTAAATTAGCAGTCTTTAAATTATGAAAAATATGCTCTATTATTAGTAGGGAATGTTTAAATATTACCCATGTAAAAAATTTTCAAATATTTTCTCAGTGTGTGATAGCAGGACAAAGAATTAAAATGCGTTTTTTTACATCCAGAAAATATGGTGTTTATTTTTTATTTACAATCCATAGTTAGAAAACCCGAAAACCCGAAATTAATCTCGGATTTTCAGCTTTCCTAATTACGGAATACAAAATTTAATGAATTAGTAACACACCCTTTATTCGCACCAAATGTTAGTTTCAAAATTAAAGTGAGCTGATTAACTGTCGGTTACTCCGCAGACGTTTCAGCCACAACAAGAAAAGTGCTCAGCCGTCGTGCTTTTAGATAGAGAAGTCATATTTAAAAACCTTCCAAGAATCATCGTCGACACCGGCAATAAATTTACAACACCAGCGAAAGCAGCCGATGCACTTTAGAGGTATCAGTTCACCACAGTTGGTCGGAAAATATCCGCTTCTTGTCCTCTTCATATTCAGATGATCAGTTTTCAATGTGGTTTCATCAAGGCTTGAATCAGGGTCTTTCTCACCACGATCCCAGCGTTTCATTGCTCTCTTACGAAGAGCTTCCTTTAGGCAGTCCTAGATGTTTACGGTCTGTCTGACAGTCAATATCGCGGTTTGATTGCGTCCGAATTGTTAACTTCGTGCCAGGAAGGTCTCTCAACAAGGGAAGCATCCAGGCGTCTCGGAGTTGAACGAAAGCCATGCTTTCGGACATGGAGGAGATACAGAGAGACAGAACCTGTCGATGACATGCTTCGCTCAGGCCGCTCAGTGGCTACTACTGCAGTGGATGACTGCTGCCTACGGGTTATGGCTCAGAGGAACCCAGACAGCAATGCCACTATGTTGAATAAAGCTTTTCCATCAACCACAGGACGTCGTAATGCGACTCAAAGTGTGCGCAATATGCTGCATGTTGCAAAACTCCACTTCTGACGTCCATGGAGAGGTCCATCTTTGCAACCAGGATACCATGAAGCGCGGTACAGATGGGCCCAACAGCATGCCGAATGGACCCCTCAGGATTGCCATCACGTTCTCTTCACCGATGAGTGTCGCATATGCATTGAACCAGACAGTCGTCGGAGACGTATTTGGAGGCAACCCGGTCAGGCTGAACGCCTTAGACACACTGTCCAGCAAGTGCAGCAAGGTGGAAGTTCCCTGCTGTTTTGGAGTGGCATTATGTGGAGCCGACGTACGCGACTAGTGGTCCTGGAAGGTGACGTAACAGTTGCACGATACGCGAATGGCATCCTACCACCGATAGTGCAACAATATCGACAACATACTGGTGACGCATTCGTCTTCATGGTCGACAATTCGCGCCACATCGTGCACATCTTATAAATGACTTCCTTTAGGGCAACATCTTTCGACTGGAGTGGCCAGCATGTTCTCAGTACGTGAACGGTATCGAACATCGCTGTGATAGATTGAAAAGGGCTGCTTATGGACGACGTGACCCATCAACCACTCTGAGGGATGTGCGCGGAATCGCCATTGAGGAGTGGGACAATCTGGACCAACAGTGCCTTGATGGAATTGGGGGCGAATAGAGGCATGCATCAATGCAAGAGGACGTGCTACTGAGTAGTAGAGGTACCGGTGTGTACAGCAATCTGGACCACCACTACTGAAAGTCTCGCTGTATGGTGGTACAACACGCAATAGGTGGTTTTCTTGTGCAATAAAAAGGGGGGAAATAATATTTATGTTGAACTCTATTCCAATTTTCTGTACAGGTTCCGAAACTCTCGGATCTGAGGTGATACAACACTATTTTTGATATGTGTATTTTTTAGCAGAGTGCTACAGTCTCTGCTTCCTCAGCAATTTCCGAACCTGGCTATTAAAACCTATGTGGCCCTTTTCCGTTCTCAGTTCATTTATTCGGCCCGTAATTATGCAGGGCACGATTCACAATACTGTTAAACGTTGCCCATAATTCCTGTATGTCAACCATACTGGAATTAAATGATGTCCATTCAAAGTCTGAGTGTGGTGCTAACAACTGCTTATGTGCTCCTCCTACCAAGTATACTCTCCTAGCCTGTTTGATGGATTTATTGGCTTAAGCAAACAAATTCACTATGGTGACGTCATGATAAATGTTTCCTGTCTCTATACTGACACTGTCTGTAATATCAGGCCTGTTTGAAACTATATATCTTTACAATGAAATTTTTACTCTACAGTGGAGTGTGCGCTGGCAAATTAAAAGTGTGTGCTGGACCGAGACTCGAATTCGGGACCTTTGCCTTTCGCGGGCAAGTGCTCTACCAACTGAGCTACCCAAGCACGACTCACGCCCCGTCCTCACCGCAGGAGAGCTTCTGTAAAGTTTGGAAGTTAGGAGACGAGGTACTGGCGGAATTAAAGCTGTGAGGAGGGGGCGTGAGTCGTGCTGGGTAGCTCAGTTGGTTGAGCACTTGCTTGCGAAAGGCGAAGGTCCCGAATTCGAGTCTCAGTCCGGCACACAGTTTTAATCTTCCAGGAAGTTTCATATGTCTTTATTGCTTGTGGGTTTTTGAATTAGCTGCTCAAGACAGTTTTTGGAAAGCATTAATATGCTTACTTCATAAGACTGCCTGCGTGCACCAACTGTATTGAATCCATAGACATCTCAGTGTATACACAGTATGTCAACGTTGTCATCAAGTAATATTGCATGATCTTAGTACTTCCTCGCTACTTTATTAGAATGACCCCAAAACTGCCCTGACGTTATCGGGTGTCCAGTATTAACGTCCGATAATATACTGGATTTCATGTAGACGTGTTACACGCATCCAGATACTCCATAGTCAGACTCCTTTTCGAAGTCGATAAACGAAATATTTTTGTCGGCTGCAATGAACACTCCCTGCCGCATGACATCTAATCTGACTTTTCGATATGTGTTCCATGCCTCACAAAATATTTAAGAGCTTTATACTACGGGTTTCAGCCAGCTCTCGTGCCCGATAGCAATTTGAGCTTGACAACTTTCTTCTAGGGCAGTAAATTCAGGAACTCTGTTAAGAAACTGTCTTCAGTTTACTGTCTTTATTTGACAGATGGTGTGTGTTTGTATGCGGTTTCATTTCGCTCGTTGTGTACTGATTGGCGACCGTTCATCAGAGGACCTCAAACTAGCGCCTAGCTTAAAAAATTCCCACGGGCAGTCCAAAAGTGCCTTGTTATCCAAGAAGCTGCTTCTTTGTGTAGTATACCCTTGACCTCTTAAGGGGAGTCCTACAACTCTCCACCTCAAAAGACCAAGTCCATGACGGAATCGATAGTGGTGGAAACGCTCCACTCGGCTCTAAACCAAAGGGCCCTGATCAATCCTGGGAATGATTATTGGCCATGGGGTGCATGGTCAGAAGTCCTGACCACATGCTCCAGCCGCCCATACGAACTGACGATGGACTCAGAATCCAAGCGACAGATGCCATTGGTACCGAAGCGAGGAAGATTTTGCGGAGGACTGCACCCTTGCTCGCTAAACAGAGGTAGGGAGCGTCTGCTCCACGTCTCGAATGATGTTCCATCTTGGCAGCTCCTCTATCTTCAAGTGCATCACATCTATTCTCTTACCCTGGCGAGGCAGAAACTATTCTCGCAGATGACGTACCCATTAGTCACCTAAACTACATTTTGCATTCTTGTATGTGTGTCTTGTATATGGAAATAAACAAAAAGAGTTTTACGTTTGTTTGTGTGGAAATATTCCGCAATAGCTGTTAACATGTAATTATAGGTTATTTGTCTTCAGCTGAGTGCAGTCTAATGAAAAACAATTGCACAAGGCTCGTTTCGCCTTTATTTACAAAGCATCTTCTGTGGTATTCTGTAAATATCCAATATTTTCAAAAAAACTATGCATAAAAATAGCACACCAAACCAACAACTCAGTTCAGAAGTACTTCCCAGAAATCTGGAATATACCAACGGAAATTTAATACATGTGATGGAAATACATAGATCAAACCAGGAGGACGTCTGACACCAGATGCAAAGAACATGTAAGAGCATGGAAGTACAGGACAAATCATTCAACTTTTGCAGAACACTTACACCAACACCAACATAAAATTACATCTTGAGACACAGACAAGGAAGTCTTAAGGATAAACAACAACAAAAAACACCTTCTCACCTTACAAGAAAACTGCCACATCCAAAGAACATAACAGAAAAGAAACAACTCATAAATGATCGGCTCAAATTGGCAAACCACACAGTCTTTAAATTGATTGACCACTGATAACCACTACCATTTCCTCCCAGATCCGTCCCATAATCAGGCCATGCCAGTCTTGTCTCCCTCCCTACAAACCTCTCTCCCTCCCCCCCCCCCCCCAAATAGGAAAAAAAAATGAAAAGTCACTCCTCTCACGTCTCTACTTATATACAAGACAATTTCAATAACTCTCTTTCTCTTTTACACAAACACAAAATCCTTTCATAGGTTGGCAACACCCACAACGTGAACGTAAACAAACGAGTAGTCTCAAACACTGTGGCATGAATGAAGAACAGTTAATAAAGTCAATTGTAAGTAGTGTAGCGCAGTAAATAGCGTAAAATTCCAAAAGCTGCCAAGTGCAAATATGAAATGAAGCCAGTCTTCACCAACCACTACTAGCAAGCAGGGAAGGAGCAGATTATGTAAAGAAACATCGTAAGTAGCTTGCAGACTAACTTTACGAAGAAAACATTGTTTTTAACGTAAATCAGTAAAAAATGAACAAACGTGTGTATCCAATTTACAGAATACCACAGAAGATGCTTTGTAAATAAAAGCGAAACGCGTCTGGTGTAGTTCTTTTTAATTAGATTGCAATCAGCTCAAGACAGATAACATATAATAACAAAAAAAGATTTTTGTTTTGAGCCACATGCGTTTCCCTTATTTTTATGATGAAGCATCTCTTGATGTCCTGCAGCACATGTTACATGTTTCTTTGCATAACGTTTCCACAAAAGTTACGATGTTACAGATTTTTAATGCTTTTATTATTAGGGAAGTAACGACTTTTCAGAACCCAAGTTTCGTGACGTTAAATTACTATATAATTTTACTTAACCATTTTGTTGTCTTATTACTCCGCACGTGTCGTCCGGTACTTCACAGAGACTAATTTTCCATTATTTAATTCATTAATTAATGGCAGTGGCCGGACAGTGTGACCGAGCAGTGCTAGGCGCTTCAATCGGAAACCTCGCGACATCTACGGACGCAGGTTCGAATCCTGCCTCAGGCATGGATGTGTGTGATGTCCTTAGGTTAGTTACGTTTAAGTAGTTCTGAATTCTAGGGGACTGATGACCTCAGCTGTTAAGTCCCATAGTGCTCAGAGCCATTTGAACCAATGGCAGTGTAATGCTATTATAATGTAATTTACCAAACTTTGTAGTTTTGTGAGGACACTTACCCTTTATTTTTCAAGGGTTGTTTGAAATTAGGGTTATGTTCACGAAAAAACTAGCAATAAATAATAAAAAAAAATGTAAACAATATAGTTGTGGAACGTCTATTTCCAAACGATTAGTAAAGGGGACGTAGTAAATTGTACAAACGACTTATTGGCCAAAAGGAAAGCGCATGCAAATATGGAAATAAAAGTGATACACAAGGCTCCAGCAAAATCACCGTGAACACCAATTACCTGCTTAGTTTCGCTGTTAATCGTGTTTGCTGGCGAGAACACAGGGAGTAAATTACCAGCAAATAGTCAATTTTCGTTGAATATGAAGCACACATACCAGTTTAATCTAGCAGATTATCCATGTAAAACTAGCTTGGTGAGAGATAAATCAAATTACCACTCATTGTTTTAACAACGTTCGCCGGATACAGAATACGTGGGGCAGTGAGATATTGACCAGTGAAAACGATGAGGAGGCACCCATTAAAATGTCAGAATATCGTGTGACCGAGGAGATATTTGTCCGTTACTATATGCTTCATGTTAGAAATGCGTATTCACTTAAATGAGTTAATTTTTCCAGTCACTTTATGTGCGAAAGTGCTGTAGCTTTATTTCAGTCGTTATATCTACATTTGTTAATTCTTAAAACATTCAGTCAGATGTATTGTATCATGTATCATAGATGTTCTGTGACTGGAAATGGAAACCCCCTTAACATGAAATGTGTGATAATGACGTTGCGAATGTAACGTTTGTTTAGCGAGACACGTTAAGCAGAGTGACAATCGTCTGAACCTAACGGAGATAATAGGGAGAGCTATAACGATGACTTCAACAAGAGCTGTAACGAATTTTACCTCTTTATGAGCTTTGCAGGGAAATTATTTGTCCTGTTCTCTTCCTTCTCTTACTAGACGGGTATTCCCGTTCGTTCATCTTCTGCTGCTTTAGGGCGGGATGTTAGAGTCCACGAAGATAACTGATTCATGGACATCACTCAGTAAACGATTCAGTGCGCAGTGCGCGGAAATGATTACAGATTCGACTAAAAATGTGATCCCTCCAGCTTTCCGAGCTTTCCCTAAATGTAAAATTGTAGCCTGAATTATACATAAGAAACTAACTTTACGTAAAGGATTAGGTGCTCAAAGGGGACTTACTGCTACATCTGTTGGTTCGAGTCTGAATACGCTGATATAGTATGGTTCCCAATAAAGATCTGAAGCCGTTCCATTGTGTTCGAAATTTGGGACTGAACTACTTAGTGGTCGCTGAATCCCATTCTAATGTTCCACGAACCTTCATGGTGTAAGTGACAGTTTAGTTACTCTGGCTGATATCTCTGTTTTTCACTTCTTGAAACTCATTTTATGGAAAATTTCATTACGAGAACCAATCGAGGTTTAGGAGTAAAGAGATTTGGTGGAGTTTAATGGTGATATCTCAGTTGCCGGCTGGTATCTACGGCAGAGAACGCACGATTTTTACAGGAAAGACGCACAATTTAACACAGCCTCATACCATAGATAACCAAAAAGTTATAAACCGGCATTGACCACTGAAGAAGACCGTAACATTTTCTTTTGACACTCATTGTCTTGATCATATTTTATTTAAACAGGTAAACAGTCTACAGAGTCCGTCTCTCTTGACAAATCAGGGTTGCATATGTCAGGTAGTCATTGTCGTAACCCACCGAAAAAAAAATGGTAATAGCTATTCAATATGCGATGAACTGTTGTTTGTGTGCTCATTGGTTGTATAGAATAAGCACAATGAAATTGAACGACGTGACAGAATTAGAGGAAAAAGCTATCACTTATCAACGGACCTATGAGCACATCTTAAGTGAAACGCTCGATTTTTTGGCGTATCAACGCATAAACAAGGAACGGTGTGCCACTCGCAGCCGTGTAACACGTGCAGAGAATGGCCGCAAGAATTTACTGGTCGAGAGGGACTGGAAAGGACCATCACGTGTTGCCAAATCGAGAGGAACTGCTGCAGTCATTAAGTACAGGCCCGTCTCAACTATCTGCGGGGCGATACTTGCTTGTGATGATACCTGGTCAAATAGGAACTGGACGACTGCTGACAGGAAGCTTGTAGTGCGGTCCGACGAGTTGTGATTTTGCCTCTTGTCAGGACGAATGCACCACGATCAAATCGAGAGTAGAGGTGTTTCTGTGATTTTTCGGTGTTGTTTTCCGTACGGTTACTCTGGCCCACTCATTCAGGTCATGATGAATATGAATCACTATGTTTTTTCGACATTCTGTGTCTCTTATCATTTCTTCCATATTTTGACGATGAGTATGTTGTTGACACTCCAGCCTTCCGAGACGACGACATCCGTGTTCACTGGGCAGTACACATGAGATTCTGGTTTGCTGAAGACTGCCACATCTCAGATGAACCGTTAATCACTATATTATTCGCATATAAATGTTCAGGTCTACGCGGAGCAGCAGGTGAAATGGGGGAATGAACAGACCTACAGTACAGTAGTTCTTTGGGATCCAACAAACAATTAGTAAAGCGGTAGACATTTGTGGACTTTCTGCGTCGCCAAATTGAGGCCGCTATCAAGGCTGGAGGCGGCGTCAGGCCGTATTTTATCTGGTGTGCTTAGTTTGTGATCATCCCACCTCTGTGCTGTAGCTTTATAAATATCTCATGATGACTCTAAAGCCGAAATCAGTTACCTGATCAATAAAACAAATTAAAAATTCTGTAGTTCACGTAGATATCAAGGGCTCATCCAAAGGTCAAGACGCCCTAATTTTATGATTTTCTCTTCGATACATTGAACTTGATGGTATGCTTTTGGTAGTGCGACTGTGTACAATAAAATTAGCTGCGCTCTGACGGATGACATAGTAAAGGTAGTTCTTTGGTAACCAGTACTTCTCACACATCCAACTTAATACAGTTACTGATAGACTATTTTTTGTCACCAGTTTTCTGACTGGTTTGATGCGGCCCTCCACGAATTTCTCTACCGTGACAATCTCTTCATCTCAGAGTACCACTTGCAACCTTCGTCTACAGTTAGTTGCTAGATGAATTCCATTCTTTATCTTTCCCTACAGTTTTTACCCTCTAAAGCTCCCCTAATACCATGGAAGCTATTCGGTGGTGTCTTAAGGATACAGGGTACTTTTCCAGCTCAATATTATGTTAAAATCAATACATATTTCTTTCAGTTACTGTTCGTAATGTACATGTTTTATAGATCTTTTGGTTGATATCAGGTAATGCAGCACCCTTTCTATACAAATTAGAAGTATTTTGAATATTTTTGAACCTGCTTAGGGTTTATTAAATAAAATTACAAAGAAATTGATGCAATTTTTTTCCAAAATGCTTCATCAAATTGAGAAGGAGTCCAAATTTTTACCAGATATGCAAGACATGATGGCTGAGGTACTGGACCTATTTAATTCCACTTATTATGTATATTAAAAGGATAAAAAGTATCATATTTTACATTTTAATTTTTATAATTTTTTATCTAATAAAAATGTTATATTTTCTGTAATTTAGTTGATTCTGCAGTAAAGATTAGGTCTCCTACGTAAGTATGGACTATTGCAAATTGCAGAAGAAAATTAGAGCAATGCTTTAGAAGCTTTAGAAAATATTTGTTCCTGAATTCTGAAAAATAATGAAGAACTCCAATGAAGCTGTGTCTCAGAACATTCTTGAAGCATAGTCTTCATCCTGCAGCATTTATTTATCTTCAGCTTCCTAAGACATTCCTTTTAGCAATTCTTGCTTCTTTGGTAAATTGAAGAGTCTGTGGACAACTTATGAAAGTAGGTGGCCCATACAGCTTTTATCATTGCTGTAACATCATTCGGAGCTGCAGTTCGTCTAATGGCCAGTCCATAATAACTTTGAAGAAGGTCTATTTCACTTTTTGTCAACCTGCTTCGGACAGACAGAGATTTTCCGTTAGATAGCAACTTTCCTTTTATTTCTCTTCGTGGCTTCCTCAATCTGGCACCCATCCTCTTTTGCACATGTCCACAACACTCCAGTTTTGTCATCAAGGTTGAACTCATTAATTTTATTGAAAGCTTTAGAATCCCCATTGCCTAGGTACTTCGTATATCTAACGTTATAAATGAGCACCGCCATCTGAAATATTTTTAGAGCTCCATCACACTCCATTCCTCCACTGTAATCATCATATTTCTTAGAACACTGATGTCCAATATAACCTTCAGTGCTACAATGTCAGTTGTTGCTTTACTTAGGTAAGCACTAAATATCAACAACTTTTCCATTCTTGAGAGAAGTTGCACTTACAATACCATTCAAGGAACGACGTCTTCGACGTTGCCATGTCCCATCAAGTGCAACAGCAATGTCCCTGGTTCCACTAATATTTACAGTTTCTTCTATTGCACTTTCCGTGGATGCTTTATACATAACCGTCAAGGCACCTAAAAGTATTTTAATATACTTGCTCAATCTGCTGGGAGGAGGAGGAAGGTCCATCAAACCACAGAACGTTTGAGCAGCCTTTCTTCCTTTTACTTTCAAACACACTGCACACACTTAACTTAAATTCACATCATATGAAACATGAACGATGTTCGAATTCATTTTCGAGGTAGATTTCTTGCAGAATCTACACAGAACAACTAATTTTGACGTTAAATCCTTCCTGGTACTTTGTTGTTCAGTTATTCCCAGACAGCCTATAGCATCACATTGTTTACATTTCACCACTTCCTTTATAAAAGAAGATAAGATTCCCAAATCAACAACAACAAATCCACTACAAACAGCGTCATTGTTAACACAAAAATTTGAATTACCAGGAGGTGTGTCATTTCAGAGTTTTATCCCTAAAGAACTGATACATAGGTTACTGTCAACAGCGTGGATTACTCTGTTTGTGAACTTGTTACCACGGCATTTCCTTTAATTGAATATCTTGATGCGAGGCATAGTTCGTATTTATTGCACACTAAAGGATATGTACAAATATATGTAACACTTGGGCAACAAACATTCAGTAACATGTGAACAAACTGCTTCAGCGAAACAAAAGTAACCAATAGCAAAGATAATCATTTACAGACAATAGAAACCTGCACTGTTTCCAACATATACAATGTATCATACTATAATCGCTGGAATCCGAAAGTTCAGAGTTCCTTTCGAAATAATACTGGTTTCTGTAACAGAAATAAAGGGGACATGGCGGCATACATGAGAGTATGCTTAAAATTTGACATGTGTATATAGGTCATTTTTGATTTGAAAATATATATATATATATATATATATATATATATATATATATATATATATATATATATATATAAGTGTAATCAGGAAAGATTATAGAATTTAATAAAGTAACAAAAAAATTCGATTTTTCCATCATTTATAAGTACCCTGTATCCCAGATTGACTTCCAATCGTTCATTAATCGTGTCGCCTTAATCATCTTTGCAGATTAGTATTATTTTGTATAATTCAGGGTTCTCAGCTCTATCATGTTAAATTGTCATTTCGTTACTCACATCGCTATACTTATATTTTAGGTTTTTATGAGTGTTTTTTAAATTTTATGTATTTCCCTTCAAGTCCCTTGATGTCATAAGTTGTCCTGCATATACAGTATGGTGCTTCACTCGCTATAGCGTCTCTTACCATTACTTTTCATCATGAGTCTTACTGTGTTTTCCTCTTAACTCATTTGGCCTTATTGTCCAATACGGCACTTATTTTTACAAGCCTGCTACGTTCAGGCATATTTTTGTCGTATTCGTCTAGTTGTTTCTCTTCTCAACCATCTTTTCATGTCATTATTTGTTTTGTATAATATAGGGCGCTCAGCCTGATCATTTTCTTTGTTATTTCGCTGTTTACATAGCTCAACAGCAATATCGGTTAATTAGACCATCGGTTATTACAAATAATTCCACAGAGGAAACAACAGATGTTAAACAAATGAAAAGATTAACTCTCTCACTCAATTGAGGTGCGTGGGAGTCGGAAAATAAAATCGTAAAATTAATACAGATGACAGGAACTGTGCAGCATAACCTGCAGGGAATGGTAGAAAATAACTTGGTAACCAGCTATTTGCTACGTAACTTAAAGGAACCAATTGCACGGATATGCATCAGTCATGATGACAGCGTCGATCTCGTGGGGTGCAGAAAGATGCAGAATGCATTCTAGGCGTCCCTGGCGGAGATTGGGGTCACGTGTGCATGAGATGTACTTGCGTCTATCATTTCCCACATTGCTTCACAATGCTTCATGCAGTGCTGTTCTAGTGCACTAGTTTTTGCGTATAGGGTTCACTGAATAAATGTTGCTCTGTTTTCTGAATGAGTCAATGTTGCCAATAACAAGTCCTACAATGAATGATATGTACAGGGATGGCACGGAATTTCTAGACACCTGACGACGACCCACACGAAGTCTGCGGACTAACATCAGAGTTTAATCTGACCATCGATTTCTGGGTTAAGAATTTTCTTTCGGTAAGAGCAGAGTTATCCTAATATACAGGGCGAGTCACGCCACCTAGGATAACTCCGAAAGTATGATAGTAGCTGAAACGTTTATGGGACAAAAGTTGCTTGAGACAACGGGGGCCATAATATGACATCGGTTTTTTTGTTGCTGGATGGGGTCGCGTCAGAGAGATGAAGGTCAACTTTGTTCTTTTTCTAATAATACTATAGTTTGGTACTTATTTTCTGATAGCAGCTATGGAGACGAATGCAGTGATATGAACAGTAAGATTTTTGAAGGTCACCGAAGCTCACAAAGGTGGCATGAACGTCCATTTACAGAAGGTGTTCGAAGTGATGACCATTGGTATCACTGCAGTGCTGCAATCTTCTTATCATGGATTGAGACGTATTCCTTATCACTTCGGCAGTTATCGAAGCACATGCTCTGACAATTCTCTCTCATATATCGTGCAAGTAGTAAAAATTCGCCGAATACGGCGTATCCATCTAACGTGCCATTTACACGTAAACACCATTCACCGGTTTCGCAAAACACCATTAATCGGAACGGTAAGGTTACTATCGTCGAATCAAGCGAATGTGAGTGACGTATTTTTCGAAGAACAAGTCGATGTGCTTCTCATTTAAGGCGAATACCAACGAAATTCAGTGAGAGCTAGAGACTTATACGCTGAAGGATATCCTCAACGTACTCTCCTTACACGTTGTACATTTAAATATGTGTACGATAAACTGAGAAAAACTGGATCTTTAACGCATCGGAAACGTGTCCGGAAAAGGAAAGTTACTAACGAGGAAACGGAAATTGGTACTCCTGCCACTGTGACTCGAGATCCTTGTGTTAGTTCGCACCAAATCGCCAGGTAATCTGGCATGAGCCACAGTAGTGTTGTTCGTGTTCTGCATCGCCGTAAACATCATCCTTACCATATCAGTCTCCACCAAGAATTAACTGGTACGGATTGTGTGCGTCGCTTTGAAATGTGACAATGGGCTCAACTTCAGATTCAGAGGGATGACACATTTATTAATTTGATTTTATTTACTGACGAGGCTGCATTCACGAGCCATGGAAACGTTAATTTACATAACATGCCTTATTGGGCTACTGAACATCCATGTTGACTGCGGCAAGTTGCACACCAGAAACCGTGGTCGTTAAATGTATAGAGGGGGATTCTGAAGGACAGAATTACAGGCCCCTCTTTCATCGAAGGAAATCTTGACGGGAGGAAGTACACCACATTCCTGCAAGGAAAGTTAGGTGAGTTATTGGAAGAAATACTTTTAGCGACAAGGAAAGGAATGTGGTATCAACACGGTGAGTATCCGGAACATTTTTCGCTGATGGCTAGAAATGAATTACAGAGACAATTCCCAAATGATTGGAATGGATGCGGGGGAGATGTGTCGTGGCCGGTTCGTTTGCTAGACTTGACGCCTCTGGATTTTTTTCTTGCAGGAATTTAAAAAAGACATTGTTTATAAAGGCGTTCCAATTACACCTGATGAATGCGAGAGAGAATTGTCAGAGCACGTGCTTCGATAAGTGCCGATGTGATAAGGAATACCACTCTATCCATGATAAGAAGTTTACAACACTGCATTGATACCAATGGTCATCACTTCGAACACCTTCTGTAAATGGTTTCATGCCACCTTTGTGACTTTCGTTGACCTTCAAAAACTTTTCTGTTACTCATCATTGAATTCGCCGCGATAGCTGCTATCAGAAAATAAGCACCAAACTGTAGCACCCCATTAAAAAAAAGAAAAAAAAGGTTGACCTTCACATCCTTGAAACTAGCCCACCTAGTAGCAAAAAACCATCGTCATATTATGACCCCCTTTGTCCCATGCAGCTTTTCTCCCACATACTTTGAGAGTTGTTCTTGTCAGCAACAGTTAGTGATTCACCCTGTATACTTTGAGAGTTGTTCTTGTCAGCAACAGTTAGTGATTCACCCTGTATAAAACTATAAGTGACAACAACGTGAAGGCAAAGGAAAAAAAGTCTTTTCATTTCAATGTCAGAGACAATGGTCATTTTTCAAGTTAAGACAGCAGCAGCAGTAAGTCCTGGTTAAGATTCTGAACGTGATACTTCACGGACGCTCTCTATCTATTCTCAGTCTTCAGAATTAGAAATGCTCGATTTCACTGACTGATCATTATGGGATAGTAAGACTTCGCTTTTAGATCAGTCCCGTACCAGAAATTGTAAGCATTGTCTTTTGTTGTCTTTCAAAACGTCACAGATACACTGCAGATTGATGCGGCAAGGAAATCAAAAAAACTTATTTACGTTGGTTCGGTCTCAAACGCTGAGTACTGAAGTTACTGACTTATTAGCTGTAACATTTTAATTACTTTCCCCGTTTTTTACAGTAACAATCGTGCTATCTGCCGAGAGAAGATGTTTGACATGTGATAACTCGTGTTTTTATTTCATTGAATGTGATATTCAGTTTCAGTAAGAACTATGTCATTACTGACAGCCCTAAGGTGATTGAAACCTATAGTATGTTATGAAGTAAGCCTTGAGTGCTATTTTTGGTTAACAAAAGTTGAAAATCGAACATTCTCAATACCAGTGTAATAACTAAACATTAGTATGAAAAGTGATGACTTTCTCTCTGGCTCTTCCTCATTCATATGCGTCTCCTCTTTCTTTTGCTAAGTTTATTCACGTCTGTAACACATTCCGTTTGCTGACTGATCCACATATTTTTGAGGTTACTCCTATGTCCTCGATTGTCATGTATCCTATTTCCGAAATGCATGGCACGAATATATTTCTCTGGTAACTGTTTGGTTTCATTTTTTTTATCGTAGCTTTATTATAACGCATTATGATAACCATCTATGAAGTAAAGACAGCGGATTACGATAGGTCTCACCGACCACACAAATGAAGTAGCAGGTACTAGTTGCCAAATTTTATATCTACAGAAGAACTCACGTGGAAGTATTTTCTCTCCTGAGTTACAGAAGATTCAGTGCTTATTTTGTGCAAGGGTTGGTGCAGCTCCTTCAGAAATAAGTAAGCTGATTTAGTAAAATAAAACGTAGTCTTGATACCCTTACAGAAGCTGTCTTGCTGATAAAATAAATAAGCGATACACAAGGAGAAACATCATCTACTATCAACAGTCAGATCTTGTTAAAAATTTTGTTTTAAACATGTTCCTCGTCATCATAACACCAGATACGAAGAACCAACATGACACAGTACTTAAAAAGGACATATGGCGTAGTGTCGGTGATAAACATCCTACCTTAATTAAGATTAAGCTGTACACAGGACATGGAAACACACTCGACTCTTACTCACCATAAATACTGAGCGCTTGATTTATGAGTAGACGATACAGCCACTTTATAGATACATTATTTTTGTGAATGAAACGAGAGACATGCGCTTTTTGCTGTTCAGCATTGAACTGTCATGTAGAGCGAGTGCTGGTACAGAATAACAGTGAAAATAATGGAAAGGACACAGGTTGTAGTTTGACAGGTCGACTAATTAGGCCCTTAATATGCTTTTACACGGTCCATATTTTACTGCAGTATTTGGCCGCAGTAGCGCTGCTGTCAAGATTGCTGCAGTGTGGCTGCAATACAAGGCAGTTTTACGGTGTGGGCGAGTAATATGGCTGATGTTGTAGGCCGTTTTTGACATTTTTCTGAGAGGAGCTGGTGGTGTCCACCAAGGACGGATTAGATTACACGTTACAGGACAATTTACATCTTGTCTGTAAATGATCCTTCTCAGTTTTGTTTCCTACTTCTCTAACCAACAGTGTTGCAGTGACGTGTCTTAGCGTGAACAACAGCGTTTAGCTTTTGTCCGAATGTTTGCGTGTTTGCGTAGCACCACATGTTTTGCTACTTCTTTGTTGTTTTGAATTTTTTGTGTACACAAAAGGAGAAGTGGGCAAACAAGAGAACTATGAGGCTCATAAATGTGATCACCTACGGTTAGAGCTTTAGGACGTCGAAAGTAATGTATACAAAGATTGCAATCTGAAAAAGGACGGCTGACAATCTGCTACCGATGATCTCGGAATCAATCTTGATGAAGCATACAAGAAATTCGACGTGGTTTCTTAGTTGATGCTGTGAGTTTCATACCACCGCAAGACATGCCTGGAGAAGAAATTTTTAGTGTAAACCGTGGTGTGTGGTACTGAAAAGAATTAAAAAATAATATATAAAACTGTGTTCTTATTTCAGACTTACCTTAGTGAAATCTTTCAGTCCTTCTGCCGAAGCAATGCGTAGTTCTAGAACATTGAGACTTACTGATGAACACTGCACTTTACAGATATAGGCTACGTTATAAACGTTTGTACGAATCAGCAGTAGATAAAAGTGAAAGGTGACAGCCAGTCGGATTGTACG
Organism: Schistocerca gregaria; assembly: GCF_023897955.1. Classification (NCBI taxonomy): domain Eukaryota; kingdom Metazoa; phylum Arthropoda; class Insecta; order Orthoptera; family Acrididae; genus Schistocerca; species Schistocerca gregaria. The sequence goes on from NC_064920.1 coordinate 949,518,681, forward strand.
ACGGCCGTTCGATAAGTAATGCAACACATATTTTTCTCGGCAAATTTCGGTTGAATACATTTAGAATTTGCTGTGGGACATTGTGTAATATTTTCGCTTCAGCTACTACAGTTTCGTGAAGTTCCGACAGGTAGCAGCGCTTCACGTCTCCTATTAATAAATCGAAACCACACCCACAGCAGGTAAAGTCATGGTGACGGTCTTTGAGGACTCTGAATGGGTTATTCTGTTTGACAGCCTCCCTCGTAATACAACGATGAACTATGTATTGTGCTGACCTCGGGAAATTGAAGAATCGACGTCAGTCCGTTCATCACCACAAAAATGCAAACCACCATTACCTTGTCCATGACAATACAGGGCCTCAGACAAGTTGGCGCACCAGAGATGAGCTCACAAAACTTCATTCAGATGTTCTTGCACATCCACAGCTTTCGACCTCTATCTGTTGGCCCAATGACGGATGCGCTGTCCGCAGCTCGTGATCGTGCGGTAGCGTTCTCGCTTCTCAAGCCCGGGTTTCCGGGTTCGATTCCTGGCAGGGTCAGGGATTTTCTTTGCCTCGTGATGACTGGGTGTTGTGTGATGCCCTTAGGTTAGTTAGGTTTGAGTAGTTCTAAGTTCTAGGGGACTGATGACCATTGATGTTAAGTCCCATAGTGCTCAGAGCCATTTGAATCATTTTTTTAACGGATGCGCTCCACGGGAATCAGTACGTGGATGATAGGCAAGCTACTGTTTCACCAAGAAGCATACCGTAGACTTCGACGTCATCCAGTAGAGTGACAGCATGTGGGAATAAAGGCCCTCTCAGTAAGGTGGCCTAAGACTGTCGTATTGACTGAAAATTTAGTGAACAATAAGGTTTTGTAGTGAAAAGACTTGGTAATAATACGGTGTACAGGAATAGTCAATGAAACCAACATGCTTTCAGGGAAAAAAGAGTCGCATTACTTATTCAACGTGCCTCGAAGCTGGTATACACACCCTCACACATGTTATGACTTCGAGTTATTAGAAATCCTGCTGCGATAATCTTGTATAATTCTGCAAAGATACATGTGTATCTATCATCAGTTCGAGTTAAATTTTCTGAGACATTCCACTTACTTAAAAAGGATCGCTCACTAAGCCCAAAACCTCTTCTTCTTTCTGTGATTTAGAAGCAGTAGAGCCTCACTCACATCCGTCAGCTCACTTTGGTCCATTTTGTGTCAATAGCGTGGCCCGTGTATATTACAGCAAACATTGAATCTTCCTGGCAAATGAAAACTGTGTGCTGGACTGAGACTCGAACTCGAGACCTTTGCCTTTTGTGGGCAAGTGCTCTACCATCTGAGCTACCCAAGCACGACTGACGACCCGTCCTCACAGCTTCAATGCTGGCAGTACTTCGTCTCCTACCTTCCAAACTTCACAGAAGCTCTTCTGCTTACCTTGCAGAACTAGCACTCCTGGAAGAAAGGATACTGCGGAGACATGGTAGAGTACTTGCCAGCGAAAGGCAAAGATCCTGAGTTCAACTCTCAGTCCTGCCCACAGTTTAAATCTGCCAGGAAGCTTCAATTCAGCGCACACTCCGATGCAGAGTAAAATTTTCATTCTCCAACAAGCATTGTCAGGCGACAGTAGCAGGTAATTTTATCGTACGTGTGGCTGGAATTAATGTGGTCACAATATTGCCGGAAACATTGTCGGGATATTCTGTCGGCAGCCTGGCTCCTTTGATCGAACCTTTTGTTTTGCTGCAGGCAGCTGTAATTTCAGAGATTTTTTTTCGTCGTGATTGTCTTAGCCCGGTGGTGCCTAGTATCCGAGAACAAGACAGCTAACGTGTGACCTGTTGTTTTGGGTTTTGGAGTCCTGTTTGGGCAACCTAGTTATCACGCGCACAAATGTATTGCTGCCGAGTAGAGATAGTCCTAATCTTGTGGAACTGAGCTTTCAGTGACTGGCTCGTCTGCAAATTAATTAATTTAACCTTTGTGGTGTGTTGCTTTTTTGTTTTCAATGGTGAATTTCTTGTCATTCATTTGTGTATGTTTCGCCGTTAATGATAACTGTGAGTAAGATAGCAAGGTCTTGAAGGGCTTGCGTATCGTGGCTGTATTTTTGGCAACTGTTTAATTTGATTTCTTGTTTGCCGGTCTGGTGAAAACTTATGCCAAATTTACTAATTTCCACCTGTGGTCCGGAAGTTGGTTTGAAGGTAAATCCGTTAGTAAATCTTTACTGGACCTAACTGTTAACTGATCTTGCATCGAACGAATGCCATTATTGAATCGTTTCTTGTGTGCTATAAATTGTATTACCATAGACAAGGAGACAGGGCACATTATGTGGCCGAGAGGTAGGCACGGTTGCTGCTTTGCGCGTGGCGTCTCGTCGCTCGCTATCATTTCCCGCGTTAGTACGGGCGGAGTGAGATTTGTTTGCTCGCGGTTGTATGGCCGCTAGTCAGCTGTGCCTGCTCCCGCTTCAGGGTGTGCCGTGTTTCGTAAGGCGTACGCCGACTTTCAGTCACGGTTACTCCTGTGTTGCTGTCGGTCGCTTACCGAGACGTCAGTCTGTTTTAGCACGGTGGCCACTGGGCCGTGACGATGTCGGTTGATGACCAGCGTTGGGGCGGTCGTCCGCTCTGAGTGGCTTCAGTCGCTTGGACTCGGCAGTTACCTTCTGATTAAACAGATCAAACTTGTTTATTTGTTTTAAATTCCTAATTAGTTTGTGAGAAAAGTTGTAACTCAGCTTTTCATAACTTTACACAATTCATGCATTTTGGTAAGGCATTTTCTTATCTATGTTTTATTTAAATGAGAATTCTTTATTGGGGTTATTCACCTGTTGAAGCTTAACATGGAATTTGTTACTTAGCTTTCACGATTTTACTTAATTTAAGCATTCTTGTAAAGCAGTCCTTTATCTACATTTTATTGATTAGTAATTCTTTATTGGGGTTATTCACTGGTTGGAGGTTAACATATGTTGTGACCAAGTTTACCTGTATGTCCTTGCTTAATACATTTGTTAAGAGCCTGTTGTCTGTCTACGTTGTGAGCTACCCTTCCACTTCCACAGCCAAGCTGTCCTATCTACCACTACTGGTAAAAGGCCGAATTACGGCCTAATTGTTACTATACGAGGAACGTTCAGTTAGTGAAGCAACACTTTTTTAGAACGAGATTCACTCCGCAGCGGAGTGTGCGCTGCTTTGAAACTTCCTGGAAGATTAAAACTGCGTGCCAGATCGAGATTCGAACTCGAGACCTTCGCCTTTCGCGGGCAAGTGCTCTACCGACTGAGGTACCCAAGCACAACTCATGAGCAGTCCTCAGAGCTTCAGTTCTGCCAATACATCGTCTTCTACCTCACAAACTTCACAGAAGCTCTTCTGCGAACTTTGCAGAACTAGCACACCTGGAAGAAGGGATGTTGCGGAGACATGGCTTAGCCACAGCCTGGGGGATGTTTCCAGAATGAGATTTTCACTCTGCAGCGGGGTGCGTGCTGATATAAAATTTGCTGGCAGATTAAAGCTGTGTGCCGGATCGAGACTCGAGATCGAGGCCCTTACCCTTCGCGCGCGAGTGCTCTACCGACTTTTGCAAGGTAGGAGACGAGGTACTAGAAGAATTGAAGCTGTGAGGAGGGGTCGGGAGTCGAGTTCGGGTAGATCAGTCGGTAGAGCACTTGCCCGCGAAAGGCGAAGGTCCCGAATTCGAGTCTCGGTCCGGCACACAGTTTTAATGTGCCACGAAGTTTCATCACATCTTTTTCTTTCCCAGCTTCTGTTAAAAAAAATCGGAATTTGATGTAAGACTTCGTGGAATATTCTCGCTTCCAGCCACTATAGTTTCCTGAACTTTCTATTGGTGGCGAAGCTGTACTACAGCTGCAGAAAACTGCATTGAGTTTCTTTTGACGGAAAATTAGAACACATCAGATATTCATGAGCGCTTGCAGAACGTCTCTAGAGACTTGGAGGTGAACAAAAGCACGGTGAGTCGTTGGTAAGGCAAGTGTCATCATGGCGAAGTCTGGCTGCTCTGTCTGATCTCCTTCATGCCGGCCGACCACACAGAGCTTTGACTCCTGAAACGTTGGAACGTGCGGACAGTTTCATTCCAGGTGATCGAGTGATTACAGTGAAACACTTCACTTCTCCAAGTCAAAACAACGCTTCACCCAAGTCTGCCACCCGAGACGAGCTTACAAAACTTCACTGGACTGTTATTTCTCATCTGTTCTACAGCGCGTATCTTACATCTTCCAATTTCCATCTGTTTGGCGTAGTCAAATGTTGCACTCCGTGGAAAGCGGTACGTGGATGATAGGGGCGTTGATGATGTAACAAGACGTTGGGTCCAACGTTGAACAGTAGAGTGGTACTATGCGGGCATACAGTCCCTCCCAAATAACGTGTCTGTCGCCTTAAATGGAGAATGTTTGAAACAGAGCTTCGTAGCCAAAACAGTGGGAGAACAAATTGGTGTATTGGTACTACACTAGTGGCCATTTAAATTGCTACATCACGAAGATGACGTGCTACATACGCGAAATTTAACCGAATGAGGAAGATGCTGTGATATGCAAATGATTAGCTTTTCAGAGCATTCACACAAGGTTGGCGTCGGTGGCGACACCTACAACGCGCTGACATGAGGAAAGTTTCCAACCGATTTCTCATACACAAACAGGAGTTGACCGGCGTTGCCTGGTGAAACGCTGTTTTGATGCCTCGTGTAAGGAGGAGAAATGCGTACCACCACGTTTCCGACTATGATAAAGGTCGGCTTGTAGCCTGTCGTGATTGCGGTTTATCGTATCGTATCATTGCTGCTCCCGTTGGTCGAGATCCAATGATTGATAGCAGAATATGGAATAGGTGTGTTCAGGAGGGTAATACGGAACGCTGTGATGGATCCCAACGGCCTCGTATCACTAACAGTCGAGATGACAGGCATCTTATTCGTATTGCTGTACCGGATCGTGCAGCCACGTCTCGATCCCTGGGTCAACAGATGGGGACGTTCGCAAGACAACAACCATCGGCACGAATAGTTCGATGACGTTTGCAGCAGCATGGACTATCAGCCCAGAGACCATGGCTGCGGTTATCCTTGACGCTGCATCACAGACAGGAGCGCCTGCGATGGTGTACTCAACGACGAACCTGGGTGCACGAATGGCAAAACGTCATTTTTTCGGATGAATCCCGTTTCTCTTTACAGCATCATGATGGTCGCATCCGTGTTTGGCGACAGCGCGGCGAACGCACATTGGAAGCCGTGTATTTGTCATCGCCATACAGGCGTATCAGCAGGCGTCATGGTATGGGCTGCCATTGGTTACACGTCTCGGTCACCTGTTGTTCGCATTGACGGCGCTTTGAACAGTGGACGTTACATTTCAGATATGTTACGATCCGTGGCTCTACCCTTCATTCGATCCCTGCGAAACCCTACATATCAGCAGGATAATGCACGACCGCATGATGCAGGTCCTGTACAGGCCTTTCTGGATCCAGAAAATGTTCGACTGCTGTCCTGGCCAGCACATTCTCCAGATCTCTCACCAATTGAAAACGTCTGGTCAATGGTGGCCGAGCAAATGGTTCGTCACAATACGCCAGTCACTACTCTTGATGAACTGTGGTATCGTGTTGAAGCTACATGGGCAGCTGTACCTGTACATGCCATCCAATCTCTGTTTGACCCAATGCCCAGGCGTATCAAGGCCGTTATTACGGCCAGAGGTGGTTGTTCTGGGTACTGATTTCTCAGGATCTGTGCACCCACATTGCGTGAAAATGTAATCACATGTCAGTTATAGTACAATATATTTGTCCAATGAATACCCGTTTATCATCTGCATTTTTTTTGGTGTAGTAATTTCAATGGCTAGTAGTGTATGAATGAAACCAACATGCTTCAAAAAAATGTTGCATTGGTTATTGAACGTCCGTAGCAAATAGTTCTAAAAATATGGCATTTCACTCAACATAAAATTCTATAATAATTAATTCTAAGTCGCTTTAATATACACACATCAAAAAAAGTTTTCCATCACTCTGGTTCCCAACATTCATGAAGACACACATTGACCATGGATATTCTATCACAGACAAAGTCCCTTTGACTGTTCCGAGATGTCACTAAAACAGCTCAAAGATGTAAACAACCATGCATGAGCAGCGCCTGTTACACGGAGGGGGGTCTGACAGCTGATCAGTTCCAGCCATTCCACCAGGAAGGAGGTAAACGGTTTGCTTTGTTTGTAGTTCAACCATGCCTAGACGGTCAATACCGCAGTTCCATCGCGTCCGCATTGTTACTTTGTGCCAGGAACAGCTGTCAACAAGGGAAATGTCCAGGCGTCTCGTATTGAACCAAAGCGATGCTGTTCGGACATGGAGGAGGTACAGAGAGACAGGAACTGTCGATGACATGCCTCGCTCAGGCCGCCCATGGGGTACTGCTGATGTGGATGACCGCTGCCTACGGATCGTGGCGCGAAGGTCCACCACTTCAGAAGGTGTCGGTATATGATGGTACAACACGTAATATGTGGTTTTCATGAGCTATTAAAAAGGCGGAAATGATGTTTATGTTGATCTCCATTTCAATTTTCTGTACAGGTTCCGAAACTCTTGGAACCGAGGTTGAAACACCCCCGTCGTGTCCTTTATTGGTTTTTGTGTGGTTTACCAAAACCACCAGACAATTATTATGAATATATGACCGTGTGCTTAATGGATGAAAGGCCACCGGTTTTTCCACTGTGGTTTAGGGGGTATTTTAACAGAGTGCAAATGTTCTGATACGGAATAGTTAACGATTGAAAGATTTTCTATTATTAAAAACCACAAAGGTTGCGATATACAAACTGATATGTATTTTCTATTAACATACAAATTCTGAGGTAGTTGCTACCTTCGCCTTACTCGTTTAATTACGGTTATTTCTCTTATTGGTTGCTGATTTTAAGTACTTCGTCAAGTGGAATGGTGATGGTTAACATTCACAACAATCCTCACTGCAATCCATGGTCGTTTCAGGCCGACGCGGTTGCGCAAAACACATAGCAAAACACGTAATTCGGCACTTGTCACTTTTGGTTTTATATCACTCCAGAATCGGTACTGATGAGGGTCAACCCCACGACGATAAGGGGATGCGCTCATTTGTCACACTCCGGAAACTTTAGAATTTATTCCTCACTCGGCAAATCCGTCATTAACACTGTACTCAGCTCGACCGCCTTTTTTTTCATGTATTCCCGTAGTTCTTCACTTATGACGGTTACAGTTTCTTAATGTCTGATACATCCACAGCACATTTTTTTGTGGTCGGACTAACACTGTCAGCCAAACGTTCACATTCAGAAATGACTTACTTGATAACAATTCAAAAAGATCGATTTGCCTAAGGAACTATCTTTCTGCAAAGGACTTCGTGCCTCTTAACTTCTACAGTGAAACGTAATTTAACTTCCTTGGTAGTATCTACAGTTCTTTTTTTATTGTTACGTACCAACTTAAGTACTAATGTGCAAGTTGTGTCCGTTTTGTTTCGTACTTTGGCAATACAAGTCTTTCCCTAAGTAGCAGCTGCACCCCTTGTTTCTTAGTCCAAACCCTTTCTGGCAGAAAAAGAAGTGTCAGGCACGAACTACAGTTTATCTCTTGTTGCTCTTGTGTTTCACACGTATGAGTACTGCCGATATTCACTATATTGTTTCTTTCATAAACAAGTTAATAAATGTTGTGACCAACAACAAACAAATTTAGAATGTGGAGCAACCAGTGACTGTTTGCTAGCAAATGACGCTGTCGTGTGCAAGGGAGTGTGGCCGCTGAGTGACTGTAGGAGGATACAGTATGGCACAGAAATTCTATTTAATGTGATGAATGGCAGTTTGCTCTAAATGTATAAAAATATAAGTCAATGCAAACCTTTTTTGTTTTGAATCATCAGTCGTCTGATTCGTTTGATGCTGCCCGCCATTTCTTCTCCTGTCCTAATCTCTTTATCTCTGCATAACACTTGCAACCTACATCCTCAATCATTTGGTGGATGTTTTCCAATCTCCGTCTTCCTCTACAGCTTTTACTGTCTGCAGCTCTCTCTAGTACCATGGAAGTTATTCACTGTTTTCGCAACAGATGCCCTACCATCCTGTCTCTTTCTCTGTAAGAGTTTTCCACATATTCCTTTCCTCGCCGTTTCTCTCCAAAACTCTTTCATTCCTTACCTTAAAAGGCCAACCAATTTTCACTGTTCATCTGTAGCAACACATTTGAAGTGCATCGATTCTCTTCTGTTCCTGTTCAGCACAGTCCATGTTTCACTACCATACAATGCTGTGCTACGACCGTACATATTAGTAGACCCTTCTTTGCAGTGTTCGTCTGCTTTTTATATCCTCCTTGCTCCTTTCATCTTCGGTTATTTTACTGCCTAGTTAGCAGAACCCCTCAACTTCATCTGCTTCGTGACCGCTAATACTGATGTGAATTTTCTCGATGTTCTCAATTCTAATTCTTGTCATTACTTTCGCTTTTCTTCGATTTAGTATCAATCTATGTTCTGTACTCACTAGATTGACCATGGGACTCAGCATTTCCTCTAATTCTCCTTCATATTCATTGAAGGTGGCAATATCATTAGTGAACCTTAACGCTGATATGCTTTCTACCAGAATTTTAATTCCACTCTTGAACGTTTCTTTGATTTCTCTCTTTGCTTCTTCGAAATATTGATGGAACAGTAGGGGCCGAAGAATACATTCGTTCCTTACTCACTTTTTAACCAGAACATTTAGTTGTTTGTCTTGCAGTCTTATTGTTCCCTTTTACTTCCTGTCAGTGTCGCCCCCCTCCCCACTTGTGGGGCCGCCCGCACTGCCACCGCGCCGCCCCCGCCATTTAACTCGCAAGCCATTCGTTAGTTTCTGTCATCAGTCGACTCGAATGAACCGAGTTACTGAGTAGCTGTACTTTTCCACGTAGCACGCGCGTCCACGTTATCATATTTTATAGGTTTCTGTCTAGCATATAGCAACGGCCTTGCCACAGTGGATAAACTTGTTCCCGTGAGATCACCGAAGTTAAGCGATGTCGGGCGTGGCTGGCACTTGGATGGGTGACCATCCGGCCGCCATGAGCTGATGCCATTTTTCGGGGGCACTCAGCCTCGTGAGGCCAATTGAGGAGCTACTCGACCGAACAGTAGTGGCTCCGGTCACAGAAAACCATCAGAACAACCGTGAGAGCGGTGTGCTGGCTACACGACCCTCCTACCCGCATCCTCCAGTGAGGATGACACGGCGGTCGGATGGACCCGATGGGCCACTTGTGGCCTGAAGACGGAGTGCCTGCCTGCCTGTCTAGCATATAGATAGCTGACATACCTATGACAAAAGTCGCGGGCATTCTAGTAATCTCGATACGTTATTCTGTCTGGCGTTTGTTCGAGAAAAGTCGCGACTATTCTACTGTTTTCTTGTATAGAGAACCTTCGATACGTAGCGTTATAAATACCGACTATTCGCCGAATAGGAAGCTAGATTACATTCAGAAGCAGAAATGTTAAGACCGAAGTAGAGTTTAAATAAAATTTTCTTAAACCTTGCATGTGACTTGATTACGTTTTATTATGGCAAAAGGTAGCTCAAGGTATTTCTCTATCTGCCACTGCTTCTTGGACATTCGCATCATGCCCTTCTCTTCCTACAGGTTACTCCTATCTTTCTCTGAGTTTTCGAACATCTTCCACCATTTGACATTGTCAAACGCTTTTTGCGTGTGACCAAATCCAAATAACGGTCTCGATTTTTCTTCAGTTTTGCTTTCATTACCAACCGCAACGTGAGAACTGCCCCTCTGGCCTTTCTTAAATCCTAACTGATCGTTATCTAACTGATCCTGAATTTTCTTTTCGATTCTTCTGTCTATTATTCCTGTCAACAACTTGGATGAAGGAGCTGTGAAGCTGAACCTGCGGTAATTCTCGCACTTCTCACCTCTTGCAGTTTTTACAATTGTGTAGTTGATATTTTTCACATAATCGGATGGTAAATCGTCTGACTCATACATTCTACACACCAACTTGAATAGTCGTTAAGTTGCCGCCACCTCCATTGCTTTTAGAAAATTCTGGTGGAATGTTTTCTACCCTTTATTCGATCTTAAATTCTGATTCTAATACTGGCTCCCCTCTCAGCCAAGTCCGCCACTCATGGAGCCCTACAATGTAATCTTTCCACCTATCTGCTCTCTCTTCTGCACTTTCAACAGTTGAATTCCCGCTGCAGTCTCAATATTGCCGCCATTATGTTTAATTTCCTATAAGGTTGACTTTTCTATATGCCAAGTCCGTCCTTCCGATAATCCTTTGGTATTCGAATTCTTCAATTTCAATACCGATAAGTAGGAAAAAAAGTTATGTAATGTTGGAAGATAGTATTAGTGTTGTGCTTCTTAGAAGAGTTCCGTCGATTAAACATGTAGGAAAACGTTGCAAAGCGAAATAAAATGGAACGTGTACGTAAGATCGGTAGCAAGGAAGGCGGATGAGCGACTTCGGTTTATTGAGAGGATTATGGGAAAGTATGTCTTATATAAAAAGGAGGCCGCATGTAGAACACCAGTGCGACGGAATCTTCACTAATGCTCGATTGTTTGGGATCCCGACCCGGCCGGGCTAAAATGGGAATACCTGGAAGGAAGACGACTTTGTTTTCCTGAAACACTGTTGACAAAATTTAGCGAATCAGCGTTAGAGTTTGTAAGTGTACTGTCATACCGCTGGCTTAGTTGTGGAGTATCCTTGCGAGCAGCCGCGTCAGTGAGTCGAGCGCGGGACACGGTACTGTTATGTTGTGTAGTGTGCAGCTCTGCATGTGAGAGGCTTTTTTAGTATTCAGGTGGAAGTGTTGCTACAAGTGCTGTTACAGTAGAGTGATGAAATATGGAAGTGATTCAAAGGAAAGTGCGTCAAGAAGTAATAAAAAAACGAGCAGCGCCGTCGATAACGTATTTATGTAGCCTCTCGTTGTGTGTCGCACAACATTGACCAGCCGCGCCTTGTTCGGTCTCCCAGAATGAACCAATGTGAATCACTAAAAATTAGTTACCATAAAAGAGTGCAGTCAAGGACAGTGTCTGTAGCGAGCGTGAGAACGTGCGTTCGATCATCGCGTTCCGCATCATCAACAATCAACTGCACCGCGACGGTTACGCGCATGCTCGTACAAGTGAGAACTGAGAACTGAAAAATTAGCTTTACGAACAGTGCCATAACAATACTAGTATCAAGGAGGACTGGTACTAAATATCTGTGTATGCATGACGAGCGTAAGAACAATCGTGCGATCATTCGGCTTCCGCATCATCAATAATCAGCCGCGTTATTTCGGTTACGCGTACGCTCGTCCGAATGATAGTTTGGACTGTTAATCATCAAAATTGTTAATTGGGATCAACATTTACGAATCCTGCTAATGTACACTTAGAACAACAAAAATGCCAGGTGTGAAATCAGAAGGGTGGAGAAACAACCTATAGTGTTAATGTGCTATTTTCAGTTTCATGCCAATTTTTGAATTTCCAGTTTTATGCTCTGGGCAGTTGGGTGGCAAAGGTGTGGGTGAGTCGGAAAATCTGGCAACATGGTCATTGATGACATATTGGGGGGGGGGGGGGGTGGTATCTGGCAACAATGCACCCTACCCAATAACCTACTTAGCCATACAACTGACACTGCGCGACTTGCATGGTGTAGGAAACTCTGGGTCCAGTATTATCAAGCCACAGTGTAGCCTGTTTCAACATCTGTTTTGAACTTATTTCAACATGCCTCTTACACTGTGTTATTTTTATACAATTCTTACTTCTTCTCATGATGTCTTACGCACCTGCCTCATCGGTAACGAATTACGGATAAGCCTTTATTTTTGCTCACATTTTAGATGTTTCTGCTGTGATCCGTGAGGGCACATCTCTCTAAGCCCTAAGTACGAAAGGAGGAAGGAAGATTAGGGTTAAATATCCCATCAATGACGAGGTCATTAGAGAATGGAGCACCAACTAAAATTGGAGTATGATGATTAAGGAAATTTGTTGTGTCCTTTTAAAAGTTATTTGTCTTCAGCGATTTACAAAAGCTACAGAGAACCGAAATATGAATGAGCTGACAGTGATTTGAACAGCTACCTTCCGGGATCCGACTTTGGCGAGTTAACACCGCGTTGCTCATTTTTTCGTGGTTCCTGAAGTTTGTGTTATTAAATGGGGCTACCCTTTGACGTGGAGAGGGATGTCTGCATGTGTGGAGTGACACTCCTAGGAATATCTCTGCTGTTCTTAAGTCGCTGCTGTGGTCAGTGACAGTAAAAAGTCATCATCTACTACTAATTCAGTTAATACAGTTTCATTCCATATTTTCGTTCCTTATCCTCTTCTGCAACTATTTGAAAGAATTACCTGATATTTCACCTTTACCAGAAGGGTGTACGATTGTACTTTTCTAACCTCCCCACAAAATAAAATAATATGAATAATATTCTCATTTAGTGTAACCTCCCAAAAAATAATTTCCCTAATCTCCCAACAGTAAGAAATATAATTATTTATAGCATTCAGCGTAACCTCCCACAGATAAATTCCGTAACCTCCCAACAGTACGATGCGACTAATCTCTCAATAAAATTGTCGCTCACTTATAACCTGTCAATAATTGAAAGTGAATTTAACCTGGTAAATTTTGGACGTCAGCAGTGCTGCGTCATGGCCATGATACATCATTCTGAATAAACTGAAAAATCTTACCTTAATTAGGTCGCCGGATAACGCGTATATATCTGCTCCTATAAGAAATTTTTCTGGCGCAGCTAAGTGCAATGCTGGCCGATAGATTTGTCTTATATAAAAGGAAAGAACTGATTTCTCTTTTCAATAATCGGGATGACCAAGGATCGGAGAAATTAGTAAATTCTTTAAATTGAAATGAATAATTTTCAAAAGTTAATTGTTATGAGAAAGATTCTTACTAAGCGATTAAAAAAAAACATTTACATAGGACTTGATATAACAATACTACATATGCGCGAGGCTGCTTTTACCTTATCCTACAACGCTCAGGCTCTGCCATCGCTGCACACAACCTGCCCAGCCAACACGATACACCAGACTGCTCGCTAGCCACTACTTACTACTACTGCCACACAGTTCCTACTGCAGTCAACACTGCTCTTTGGTCTCAGATTCTCTTATAGCTTACATGTCGCAGGCAGCGCGTGAGCAATACATCGAAATTACATCAGCTCGTGTGCGCTAGCAACAAATTCTTTAATCATGGACCTCTTACATAACCCTCCACTGGGGGGGGGGGGGGGGGGGGCAAAAATTTGGCAGAGATAGTGAGTCAATTGGACTTGCCATGAGCAACAAATTTTTCTATAATCTATTTAGTTTACTAAGGCTACAGCACAGTGTATATACATTATCGAGAAGTGCAGAACATATTAAGAAATTAAATAGAGTGCACATGCACTGAGTACAAAACATATTCAGAAAGGACAAAGTATATACGCAATGAGCACAAAATATACTAACAAATGACACAAATTGCACACGTACTGCATAAGTCTTTAGCATTTTTACATGAACTGATCACATTAACAAATGAAATAAAGTGCACACGCACTATAAAAGTTTTTAACATTTTGTAAGTGCTGAATTCATTAAGAAAAGAAATAAAGGGCACACGCACGACAAAAATCTCCAGCATATTTAGGACAACTGATCCTATTAACAAATGAAATGAAGTGCACACGCACTGTATAATTCTTAAGCATTTTTTACAAAAAACTGAATACACTAATAAATGAAATAAAGTGCACATGCACTGTAAAAATTTAGCATTTTACAAGAATTTAGACGCACTGTATAAATCTTTACCATTTTACAAGAACTAGGAAAGGAATGGGAAGGATTGCATCACGGTTGTAGCACAGTAGGTTGCACGTAGCTGCACTGAATGTCCATATCTTTCTGCAGAAGCACAACACCAAGTGAGACAATCTGAATTTCTCTTCCCGGAAGTATTTATCAATGTAGCCAGGACACTGAAATGTTGTATTAATATTGTATGTTATCATTTTGGTAGTACATTAGGTATACCAAACAGTAGGACCATAATAACATCTCCATCGTTCAAGGTTCTTATGCTAGTCATCATAGAATTACACTAGCGTAACAACCGATCTGAATAATTATTGGCATTCATTGGCTATTTACACAGCATTTAAGTAGTATGTATGGAGTATTGCAGAGCATTATTCATAGGTCATCTCAATACCATAATTATTGGCACTCATTGGCCAGTTACAAAGCATTTTTCTGCATTATTCAGAAGTCATCATTCAAAGCAAGACTTAATTAACGGCATAGCATTTATGCATAAGTCATCATATTACAGTAATCAGTGGCATTCATAAGACAATTCATGACAGTGATTATTGACATTCATTGGCTAGTTACAAAGTATTCATATAGTGTTACAAAACATTATTCAGTGTTATTCACAAGTCATCATTTAAAACAGGAGCTATGAGTGTAGCATCAAGTTACTGGTGTTTATATACGATATCATGTAAGTGACATAAGACATATTTAAAATGTAAGACATTGGAACTATTACTCGAGGTAGGTAGTTCATTAATACATAGACATATTGGAATCAATACACAGAAAATTTGAATTATCTTTAGGACTAAAAATATATCTTAAATTGGTAGCATTATTTAGCTGTATACTGGTAATAATTGGGTCTGGTAAGTTTTTTTTCTGCTATCAATGTATTGCATTGAGATCGATATTTGCTGGGGCATGAAAATATTTGCTTTTGACTTATTGCTTGAAATAAGGATTAATAACGTCATTTGTCAAGAGTCAGCTGTAGCAAGATTATGAAACAAGTAGAGTATATGTTACCACATTCATGAATGATACACACAAATGGGTAAAAAAATGCAAGTATTAGAATAGGTTCCATAACTAAGTGCTTATAGCGTATTAATATCATGAAAGGCTTCTCCTGGAAAATGTACAAAATGGATTATTGACCTGAAAGGAAAAATTGTATTATGCTGAAAAGCAGTAAACTTTGAATTAACATGTAATGAAACGTGTACTTAATATGTACGTACTCTACCTGCCTTTCCCAAAACATTCAATCCATATACTATGCGACATAAGACATGCTGCCAAAAGGAACTGCAACAAATACTTAAATAACTACATAGCATTTCTTAACTAACAGTAAATATTATCATCATCTGCAAAGAAAAACTTTATTATTCATATTGGCATATTCTTCATATAACTATTCATCATCATTTATTATCATCTGCAAAACATAGACACTTCATTATGCATATTCATATTACCATTCACTTCATACAACTATTCATTATCATTCATTACTTCATATAGTATAGAGTTTCTTACTTCTAGCATATTTCATCACTAAAATTAACATCAATTTACTCTTCATGACAATATATTGCATTTTCTTTCCTTCATTCTGATGGTAAAATTTCCACTTCATAGTAAACCACTGTGGTTGTTTCATTCACTTCTTTTTCACAGTATTGCTTTCTGAAAAATGATGAATAAGGATTAATATCTTGCATTTAATTCATATACCCATTAAATAAAAACTTGTTTCTAGTAATATAATTAAGCATACAGCATAGCATGACAGAAAACGTATTAGGTCAAAAACATAAACAGTTTCCAAGTGCAAAAATGTACACACGGTATCATAATGTAGTAGCAAAAAATGTAGAATAGTCAAGATATTGAGATATCATAAGGAAAAATGTCGAAGTCAACTGGTGTTTGTTACATCTTCAACATTTGACAGTGCATACAGACAAAAATTCTACTTTCGATAGGAAAACAATCATACATACATAAAAAATCGAAAATGTGCACGGTCTGATATATCACGACGAGAAAAGCGACCTGCTGACCTTACCTTGCCGGGCACTTGCCAGGAAAAAATATGATAATCATCAGCAAGTGTTCATATCAATAACCGGAAAAGGCATTACAGTGTGATAAATCATGAAGTATGTTCATTCAATAAAGGGTTTAATATTGGAGACATGGTGATTGCATTTGCTTTTTCTGGTGCTCAAAGTTTCAACATGTACCACATTGGGATGAGGAATGCTGCGAATTCTGTATGGACCTGCGTATAGAAGTTCAAATTTACTGCATCTACTCTTTCCTCTATTGGATAAATAGTGTGTGCGTACTAACATCTTCTGTCCAATGTGGAAGTCACGGCGTGTACAAACCCGTTTTCGCTGTCTTCTCCGGCGCTCTGCGGCACGTTTGATGTTGTTGAGCGCAATCTCAATTATTTCGTGGTGGCGTAGTCGACGAGATGTAGAAAAGGATACTAATTCTTTAATTTTGTTAGGTGGTTCAACATTTTTCAATATAACAGTCGGAGATTCACTTGGTATGGAGTTAATTACATCCTGGAATGAGAGTATGTGTGTATCCCAATCAATATGTCTTTTATGGCAGTACATTCTACACAGTTTACCAATTTCTTTCATCAGTCGTTCACAAGGGATCGAAGGAGCGTGATACTTGGATATTTAGAGCGGAGAAATGTTTCTAGCTCGTAACATACGTGTCCATATCGCAATTCGAAATTGTGGTCCATTGTCGGAAATTACTTTCAATACATGCGATACATGAAATAAAAAATGTTTTACAAATGTATTCGACATAGATTTAGCAGTAGCTTTGCGCAACGGAGTGAAGGTAACAAATTTCGAAGTGAGTTCAACAGCGACAAAGATGTAGCAAAAACCTCTATTAGTTCTGGGAATCGGACCAAAAATGTCTACAGCGGCCACGTGTCTCAATTTAACAGGTACAATGGGATGTAACGGAGGAATATGTGAAGTCGTGTCTGATTTAGCTCTCTGGCAAATTTTACATGACGCAAAACTCGTCGAATACGTTTCTCCATGATGGCAAAATAACAGTTCTGTCTCAGTATAAGAAAACATTTTCTGCCTCCATGATGTGCGTAACTCAAATGAGTATATCAAATTAATTTGTTAACAAGTTCGTCAGGAATGCATAATAACTAGTTGTTTCTAGCTCGTAACATACGTGTCCATATCGCAATTCGAAATTGTGGTCCATTGTCGGAAATTACTTTCAATACATGCGATACATGAAATAAAAAATGTTTTACAAATGTATTCGACATAGATTTAGCAGTAGCTTTGCGCAACGGAGTGAAGGTAACAAATTTCGAAGTGAGTTCAACAGCGACAAAGATGTAGCAAAAACCTCTATTAGTTCTGGGAATCGGACCAAAAATGTCTACAGCGGCCACGTGTCTCAATTTAACAGGTACAATGGGATGTAACGGAGGAATATGTGAAGTCGTGTCTGATTTAGCTCTCTGGCAAATTTTACATGACGCTAAAACTCGTCGAATACGTTTCTCCATGATGGCAAAATAACAGTTCTGTCTCAGTATAAGAAAACATTTTCTGCCTCCATGATGTGCGTAACTCAAATGAGTATATCAAATTAATTTGTTAACAAGTTCGTCAGGAATGCGTAATAACTAGTTGTTGCCGTCAGGGTGAGAGCGGCGGAACAGAATGTTATTGCGTACCGTGTAATGGTTTCTAATGGTAACGTTATTCTTATCTTGCCAAAGGTGTTTAATTTCCTTCCATACGTTGTCTTTACTCTGATGTTGTGCTATGTCTCGTAATGACGATGAAATGAAATTTTCAAGTGCGACATGTTGAATATACATGACGCTAGAATTTGCTTGGCAGAAGTTGGTTGCAATGTCTTGCTGATTGTTGCAGAGAGAACGGGATAGTGCGTCTGCTACAATATTTTGTGTACCGGGAATGTGAACAATTATAAAATTAAATTCCTGTAAATAGAGTTTCCATCTGCTTAATCTGTCATGTGTAAATTTAGCGGAAAGTAAAAACTGGATAGCTCTATGGTCTGTGTAAACGGTAGTATGTCTTCCATAAAGAAAATGCCTAAATCGGGTAAATGCCCATACAACACATAAAATTTCAAGTTCTGTAACAGAATAATTACGTTCAGCAGGTGACAGAATGCGACTTGCAAAGGCGATGTTTTTAATTACTGTATTACCGTCTTCTTCAATTTCCTGAAAAATGTGTACGCCTAAAGCTGTGGTAGAACTGTCAGTGGCAATGGAAAAATTTCTGGTAGGATCTGGGTGTGATGAAAGTGGTGCGTTCAACAAAGCTTGTTTCAGATTGACAAATTCAGACTGTGCTTGGCTATCCCAGGACCAAACAGCGTTTTTACCCGTCGTTGGCACAACCTAGGGGTGTCTAAAGCAGAGTAATGAATAAATTTACGAAAAAAGTTAATTAAACCGAGAAAGCTGCGTGGTTGTTTCTTCGTCGTTGGAACAGTAATGTCATGTGAAGCTTGAAGTTTTTCCGGGTCAGGCGCAATGCCTTCTGCTGAAATTACATGTCCAAGAAACTTTATTTAAGTTCTGCCAAAGTGCGATTTGTTAAGATTAACTGTGAGTCCTTGTGCACGAAAAGTTTGGAACAGTTGTTCCAGAATCAGATTATGTTCAGACCAGTTAGCTTCTGCAACGAGAATGTCGTCTACATACGTTGTGATCCTGTCTTTTAATTCAGTCGGAAGTATAGTATTCAAACCGCAAATAAATGCTGCTGAAGAAATTGTTAAACCGAACGGTAATTTGCAAAATTGATAACAGTCACCAAAACAGAGAAATGCTGTGTACTTTCTGCAGTTCGGATGGAGCTGAATTTGCCAAAATACCGATCTCAAATCTAATGTGGAATAAACAGCAGTACCATGAAATTTCTGTAGAAGTTCTTCTAGTGTCTGTGGGCGATCTGTTTCATTAATAATAATGTCGTTGACATGACGCGAATCAAGTACGAGTCGAAGTGATCCATCCTTTTTCTTAACAATATGGAGCGGGTTTATATACGGACTAACTGCCGGTTCAATAATACCTTGGTCAAGCATAGCTTGCAATTCTTTCTTAACTTGTTCTCTGTGAATATACGGAATGATATAATGTTTGACTTTAAACGTGTAGTGCTCTTTAACTTGAAATTCACACATGAAACCGGACATAGTACCAGGGATGTCGTCAAAAACTGGAGCTTGCTGTCACATTTTGCAAAGTTGAGTACGTTCAACGTCTGTATTTGCACTGCTTTGTTTTACTTTCTCAGAAATCATTTGCAGAACGTCGTAGTCGGCTTCGTCTGGTGTATTGTAGTTGTGTACGAACGTATCTGTGAACAATGTGGAGTGACAGTCTATGTTACGTGATGCAGAAATGACCTCTGTCCGATTAATTGTTGTTCTTCTGCAGATAAAGAGTGCTGAAATTCTAATGCCAGTTGTACATTTTCATCCTTTAACATTAAAAAGGAATTTTGAAAGTCAATAATTGCGTCGTGTTGTACCAAAAAATTCGTACCTACAATAACGTCTGTTGTCAATAAGGGAACAATCCAAAAAATTTGAGTGGAACGTATGACCTGCAATACAAAATGATTTGTGTGTCTGTAATTTTACATCTACTCCTTTACCAGATACTGCTCCTTTTACTTTAGTTTTGCCTAATGGTAACGTAGGATAAGTATTCTCTTCGTTACATTCGTTGAAAGTTTCCTCATTTATAACTGACATAGGTGATCCAGAGTCGATTACTGCTGAAAATATGGATGATCCAATCTGTACTTCAATGACAGGGTGGGAAATGGTTTTTTGAATAACTGGTTTTTCATGCAAAAGTGTGTCTCGGATGTCGTCAAAAGTAATAACACTTTCGTGAAGAAGGTTCTGTGTGTTAAAAGTATTGCTTACGTCGCTGGAAGGTTCAATCTGTACTGTATCTAGTCAAATTCTTTCTGACGTGCTGTTATTTGCGGGAGGATGCTGTGGCATCTCGACTATTTGTACTGTTCTGTTATTTCTTCCTGACGTATTCAGTTCGGGATGATACCGACTGTCAGGTTCATTCATGATAATCTGTTGTTGCGGTTGATACTGCTGCTGGTAAGACCTACTTTTATTACATGTACGCTGAAATCTGTGCTCATTACTTTTACTCATGGTAGTCATTGATATAGGGCGCGTTGCGACAGGATTAGAAATGGTGTGTGTTTTCTGTACGTAGTGATTTCCTGGTTGCTGTGCGTTACTATTTGGTGGAGCCGACGCTACGAGTATACGTGTAGGCGGCGAAACATTAAAGCTTGGTTGACCTTGCAGACTACATTGTTGGTTAGGTATGATAACCGACTGGTTTTGATGCTGTTGCGGAGAAAACCCTCTTTTGTTGCCAAAATGTGTTTGCGATAGCTAAAAATTTTGTACATACTGATGATTAAACTTTTCTCTGGTATTAAAAGTTCTCGTGGTTGTCCTTTCCGGAGCGTATAATGATGACTGTCACTTTCAGGTAAAACTCGTCGTATCAGGTTGTCTTTACTCATTCTTAATCCTAGATAGATCGATAGTTGAAGAGCTGTTTTGATAGATATAAAGGATAGTAAAAGAGAAGGCAGCAGTGCAGAAAACTAAAGATGAAATAGCACTACTACGGCTCGGGGCCCTGTGCACGCTACGGCACATATTCATGGAAGCGTAATGAATCCCCTGAGGTCCCTTACGCGTTGCAAATAAATTTATGTTTCTGCGTTACAGGCAATGCCGGTGCAAATTCAAAAACAAATTGTTGTATCCAGGCCAATTCTAGTTTCTGCATTACACGTCAAGCTGATGAAAATACAAAAGCAAATTGTCGTATCCAGTCCAAAGGATGTATTTGGTTTCTGTCATTTTTAAATACCTTAAATTTCCTAACGGATAGAAAGTGCTTGTAATCAAAATTTTCGTCTCTGAATGTCTGAACAGGTTCAGGATTGTATGATAATCTGTTTGTCTGTGTCTGCTCGGAATCCAAGTCAAGTACTCTCTGATTACCTAAATTATACTGGCTGTGTGAGTGTGAGACATGTTCGGAATGTGGCGTATGCTGTGCCGTGTTAGAGGCTGAAACATTTTGCATCTCTGTCACTTCTTGCTGCAAAGACGACACTTTTCTACGCAATGTATTATTGGACGAACCTATCTCACTGATTGTCTGCTGTAAATTTTGGAATTCGGGTGTTTGATTGAAAGAAACTGGTGACGTATAGTCTAATTTGGTTTCATTATTATTTTCGACAACGTCAATACGACTGGCCAATTCATCAAATTTTTCAGTCAGCGCTTTTACCTGATCGCCATTTTTAGTGTCGCAAACATTAATTTGTTTTTGGATTTTATGGGTGGTTTCGTTCAATTTCTTAACGTCTGCTTTAATAGCATCGGGATCCTGTATTAATTCCAACTGTTCAAGTCTGCTGGTCATTGTCTGAAAGTCTAAGGTATGAGTGTCTGTTTTTGTTTTAAGAGTGGAGATTTCATCATGCAATTCAGTGTTCAGCTGTCTGATTTCATCTGATACTGTAGAAATATTGTTGTCTACGTATGTTTTTGCTTTCGTAAACAACTTTCGCTTATCTTCTTCTCTCTGTGCAGTAATTGTTTCCATGACTTGTTTCCTTACTTTGTTCTGTTCCTGCATGAATTTACGGTAACGCGTTTCACTGTTTTGTAGGTGGTGATTAAAACGTTCGTCAATTAGGCTGTTCTGTTGTTCGAATTTCTTGTCTACTTTCGCATCCAGTGTGCGTGAAAGTTCTGCTGACATTAATTTAAAATCGTCGCGTAACTGTGTTGCGTTTGCAGAACATTGTTTAGCGACTGCACTAATTTCATCTCTAAGTAATTTAGTTGTGGCTGCATGTGTATTACTTAATTCTTGTGCCACAGATCTAATTTCTTCACTACTGTTCCTAGCACAAGCCTTAATTTCCTCACGTAATTGTTCTTTAGTATCATGAAATTGCACGGCAACGGTTGTAATCTGTTCACTAAGTTGTTTGGAATTGTTGTCTAATTTTTCATGAAGTTGTTTGTAATTGTTGTCTAGTTTTTCATTAAGTTGTTTGTAATTGGTGTCTTGTTTTTCAGTCGACTGTTTGGAATTGTTGTCAAGTTTTGCATTAAGTTGTAGCAATACTACCATAACTTGATCCATGCCAAAAGTAGCGACTCTATTTTCTATGATGTGTGATGGTGTATCTCCATGTGACACGTTTTGCATAACCATTTGGTCATTGTCTGATTCACGAAAAGGTTCGCTAATCGGATGTGCACTGTTGGCCACTATAATCAAATAAATCTGACGTGTTTTGTGTATGTTGTTCACCTTCGTTAGTAACAATTATCTGTTCGCTACGTAAATTTTGCAAATCAGGCGTGTCAAACTGGACAGCGTTCATTGTAACGGAAAGTGCCGCGTCATCAATTGTTGTTAAATTTACATTGGACACAATTGAATTTGTTTGCTCATCATTTAGATTAGAATCATTACTGGTGGTCGGTACGCACTGATTGTCTGTAACTGGAGGATTATCATCAAGACACTGAGTGTCGCTAGTATTATCAGTCAAATTATTCAACTCGGCTTTCCCACTCATTACGGTTCGCTATGTACAGTTAACAGTTTTTCGCGGCATTTTCACAACTTAAAGTTAAGCACAAAATCAAACAAAGACAAAGCAAAAATGTAACAAATACAGTTACAAAAAAGAGCAACAAATTGCCGATGATCTGTGAAAGAAAGAGTGACAAGTGAGTAAATGCTTTGCGCCAGATGCAAACTACCTTTAACAATGGTGTAAATAAGAGGAGATATATAACTGACTACTTCACAGAAATTCACAAAAATACGTTCCTGGCCGGTTGTCGCCAAGTGTAACCTCCCCACAAAATACCTAGTGTAACCTCCCCACAAAATAATTTCCGTAATCTCCCAACAGTAAGAAATATAATTATTTATAGCATTGAGCGTAACCTCCCACAGATAAATTCCGTAACCTCCCAACAGTACGATGCGACTAATCTCTCGATAAAATTGTCGCTCACTTATAACCATTCAATAATTGACAGTCAGTTTAACCTGGTAAATTTTGGACGTCAGCAGTGCTGCGTCATGGCCCTGATACATCATTCTGAATAAACTGAAAAATCTTACCTTAATTAGGTCGCCGGATAACGCGTATATATCTGCTCCTATAAGAAATTTTTCTGGCGCAGCTAAGTGCAATGCTGGCCGATAGATTTGTCTTATATAAAAGGAAAGAACTGATTTTTCTTTTCAATAATCGGGATGACCAAGTATCGGAGAAATTAGTAAATTCTTTAAATTGAATGATTGTCAAAAGTTACTTTTTATGAGAAAGATTCTTATTAAGCTATTTTCTTTAAAAACATTTACATGGGACTTGATATAACAATACTACATATGCGCGAGGCTGCTTTTACCTTATCCTACAACGCTCAGGCTCTGCAATCGCTGCACACGACCGTCCCAGCCAACACGATACACCAGACTGCTCGCTAGCCACTACTTACTGCTACTGCCACACAGTTCCTACTGCAGTCAACACTGCTCTTTGGTCATATTCTCTTATAGCTTACATGTCGCAGGCAGCGCGTGAGCAATACATAGAAATTACATCAGTTCGAGTGCGCTAGCAACAAATTCTTTAATGATGGAACTCTTACACTTTCAACAGTCTTTGTCGTGGCTTCTGAGGGGCATAAAGATTCACTTGAAGTAACACTCAGTATCGTGTCACGTGGTACCCAGCCTCCGTCACTGCAGGGATCGGACACAGGGATTCTCGATGACTGAGACCGTGTCGAGTCCCGCCCTCCAATGGATGTCGAATCTCAGACCCACAAGCAAAAATCGCTCAAGCGACACAAGAAGAGGCGATTGTCAGTTGAGGAACGGGACATTGATGTGAAGCCGGCGGAAGACATCGACTTTCATGTGAAGCCGGCGGAAGACATCGACTTTGTTGATGCGTCTACAGTTTCAATGGATTCCAGTGGCCTCATTCACCAGTAGGCGCCTCAAGATAAGGAACACTCTCCTACATCTGGTGGCCCTGAAAACGAGGTGCACCGCGTCTACTCCCAAAATGTGGGCTCCTGTGAAAGCGACCAGCCACCACTGTCCTCACAATCCTCTCTTGGTGATTAGGCACACGATATGGAGGTCAATGATGCACAGCACAGATCGATACCCCCACCAGAGCCAATGGCTCTGGCAGTAAGGGATCATACAGCACAGTAATGCGGTTGTATGGCTGTGTGGTGTGCGAGATTGCTGTGGGCTTCCACCAGCACACTGCCTCAATCAACTACTTGATATGTCTCACTCATACCATGTGGGAGAAGTCAATGTCAATGGTGTCCACTCCACTGTCAAGATCCGCACATTCCACGACATGATCAGAGCGGCAGACTTGGACATTGCCCTTCTCCAGGAGGTCCGTTCCAAGCTGCATTTAGACCTATATGGCTACGCCACCTACAGCTTACCCTCTGGTGACGGCGCAGGAGGAATGGTCATCCTTCTTCGAGATGGCATGGAAGCGACGGACGTGACATACTTGCCGAAGGGGCAAGGTATTGCTGTCACACTTGATGCTGTCCAACTCGTTAATATCTACGCTCCCGCCAGTAATTCGACCGCGGTGACAGGCAACTCTTCAATTCGGAGGAGGTAGCCCCACATTTGCAAGGAAATAATGACCATTACATAGTGGGCGGCGATTTTAACAGTGTTCTGCGGCCCGAGGACCAGATACCGCATTACGGCAAGCATTTACTGTCACACGGCGTCGTTGTTTCAGGCGCCTACCTATGTATGCTTCCACATTGCTGCGATGGATGGTATGTGTCAACCCTGCACTCCGGAAGGCCCGCATACTCCGCGCGCGTCTCCACACCGCTATTGGGAAAGCTATTCACACCGATCAGACATGTTTAGGTGGTTTGAGCAACATTCATACAGCGTTAGGAGCATGCCGCCACGTTATTGCTTTGACGGCGGCCTGCAAAATACGAGGCACACTGGACGCCGTCTATTTTGACTACGCATTCCACCGTGTCGACCACGGCTTCCTACGCGCAGTTTTGCAACACATGGGCCTCTCTCTGCATAGGTGGTCCTTCGACTGAACCACGGAGCGCGCTCCCCCATGATGGTCAATGGTTACCGGTCTAGTCACATTGTTGTTCGATGGTCAGTGCGACAATGGTGCCCCTTGTCGGGTATATTATTTGCTGCAGCGCTTGAACCAGCTTTACATGGTCTCCGGCAGTGATTAACAGGCATTTCCATGCGGGACGTGACCTTTCATTGTAGTGCATTTGCCGATGACTTGGTGTTCCTGGCCTGATCAGAGGATGAAATGCACATGGCGCTTCAGTGGCCACGCCAGTACAGGGCAGTTGCTGGGAGCGTCATTAACGTGAAAAAGACAAAATACATGGATGTTGGAGGGGGGGAGGGCTTTCCCATGCAACGGTAGTGGCCTTTGACAAGGAGCCCTTAATCAAATGTTTAGGTGTGCAGTTCTATAGCAATGTTCGCTGCACAGCGGCAGCTTCGTACCGCGATCTTCTACACCAGACACATGCTCTGCTGCAGGACAACAAATTGCGTCGTACGGATATGCTTCTCAGAACAGGGTATTTCAACACCTATCTTGTATCCAGACTGAACTCTTTTGTTCATGTCCTTCCCCTGGCTACGATGGCTGACAGATTTCAAGCAGCATATGGACATTTTGTACCCGCTCGCCTTGTTTTTAAAGTCGGATACGATACCCTGACACTGCTGCAGCCGGTGGGCGGTATTGGTGTAATTCATGTATATCGCCGTGCGCAATCACTTTATCTCAACACTACACATCGCACGTGGACTTCTGCCCACACCACCCTGACGGGCACCCTGATAGCGGAAGTGGCACCACACTGTCTTCATCCCCTGGTTTCTGTAGGACACATTTCACAGGCACTTGCACAGATCAGAGAGTTCTTGATCGACTTAAGCTATTTATGGTCAGACCTTCCACCGACACAGATGCCCAGCACGAAAGACTATTACCGCTTCTATCGACAAATGAAACTGTAATTATGGTGTTCCACAGACATTCTGAAGTTCCCTGGAACACGGTGTGGCAAGCGGTACACACGCCTTTTCTACCTACGACAGTGTGTTCATTGTGGTATGTGGATGTGAATGGGAAGTTCGCTACTCGTCAGAGGTTATATTACATTCATCTGACGGACGACCCCTTGTGTTCGACATGCTCAATCGTTGACTCAGATGCACACTGCCTAACTTGTGCCACGACCGGCAAGCACTGACTGCTGACGCAGTGCTTGCTGACATTACTCTTGCGGCAACTACCGGAGTATATCTCCCCTGATGTAATATATTGCGCCCATCAAACAGGACGAACGCCATTAACTGGCTAAAAGGAATGGCACTTTACTACATATTTTGCGATGCTCATCAAGGCACACGCAGCTTTTGGTCCCTACTGATGACGACACATGTAGCTTTCAGCCGCCACCTGAAATACAGAACCCGTTTCGCGAATTATTTAGGTTCATTATTTGCAGATCCTCCTGCTCACTGGGGCGTTCCGGGTATGACGCGCTGAAAATGAAGAAGAATCCTCGAGGATATTGATCCTCTATGGACGGAATAGGGGGGGAATCCCTCCCAACAGACTAGAAGACGACTCGGATGCCAGGCTACAGCATTTGTAGGATCTTTTTTTGTAATGAAACAAAAATAAATTCATCAATAGAAAAATAAAAATATAAAAAATACGAAATAAATAAATAAAACAAAATAAATAAATAAAACAACATAGACAAACCTGCTGCATCATCTTCCTGATCCTTCGATCCTCGAACAAATTGCTTGAGCTGGTGGGATGGCCTCGTGTGCCGACCCCTTTTTAAAAAAAGCCAGCCACTGTGGCCGAGCGGTTCTGGGGCGCTTCAGTCCGGAGCCGCGCTGCTGCTACGGTCGCAGGTTCGAATCCTGCCTTGGGCACGGATGTGTGTGATGTCCTTAGGTTAGTTAGGTTTAAGTAGTTATAAGTCTAGGGGACTGATGATCTCAGATGTTAAGTCCCATAGTGGTTAGAGCCATTTGAACCATTCTGTCGAATTAAAAAGCATTCTTCTACATCTACATCTACATGGATACTCTGCATATCAGATTTAAGTGCCTGGCAGAGGGTTTACCGAACTACCTTCAAAACTCTCTATAACTCTAATCTCGTATAATAATAATAATAGTAAAAGGCTGCAGTTTTTAATAGCACAGTTTGTATATATCAAAATGGTAGAAGTGTTAATGTGAAAAATGGTTTTTCATTTTGAATTTAATGCTGGTTGACAGCACACTGACAGTCGAACTGCGGACTTGTGCTCCTAATAAGAAAAGTGGTTGGGATATGGGGAAGATTAGGCGTAAGATACCACACAGTTAGCTCCAAGTCAAGTTTGCAATGGGCGCTCCATCGATGCTGACTATGAGACCTAGAGTCTTGAACGTAATTCTGTTATCCTGGTGAAATAAGCGAGCAGATATCGAACAAGATAAAGCACAAGGAGCAATACACATGCCATCACGTCAAATAATTCACTCTTGGTTTTACTGTCAGGGCGCCGTATCACATTTACCAGGAGGTACCAACTGAGAAACGTAGCTCTAAGCAAGTCGCCATAATGGCAAATTTTAATTATGTTAAAAGGTTTGTGAGTTAAAAAACGGCTTTTGAAAAAGTGTGTTCACTTGGCGGAGTCGCCCACGTTTCCGCACGGGGGCTGCTTGCAGGGGCGACTGCGCCGCGAGGACAAAGGGCTCGCGGCTCCTGCGAGGGGCGCGCCAGGGCGGGCAGGACACAGGGCGGCGCTGCGGCCTTGGGCCCCGGCCGCGCCGCGCCGCGCCGCGTCGCAAAGGAAGCGCCAGGCCGTGCGAGCCGCGCAGACAATGGCCGCCATTTCCATCTGCGCGGGTACCGGCGGCCCCTAAATGAAACACACTGGTCGCGACTCGACTTGTAGATGCGGCGTTTTCCGCATATTTGAAGTACTGAAACGCACAGTAAGTCTCCGTGGAGCAATAGCTGTTTAATTTGAATATTCAGACAGGATGGACGAACACCTTAACGGCAACTACAAAAAATTCAGCACAAGTGGATTAATGGCACAGCTTTCGATAGAATAAAAAACAAAATTGCACAGCCACAAGAGCAGTGACGCAAACCAAAAATGCAATCCTTGAAAAGTATAAGCATCCTCGAAATTTCAAGTACCTATTTTTAGCACTAAATTCCAGTACATTCTATACAACACTAAAATGAACATGTACTTCTGTTCTCGTCGAACGAGGGGTTTATGGTGTAATTGTGTGGTGTGCGTACTGTAAGACCTTCAGTACACACACCATCAGATTATTTGACTGGTCGCTCTAACGACGTAGGCGAGTGTCAGCAATATGTCTCGTGGTCTTATCGTGGCGTGTTTATCTTCTGCCGTTAGGTCAGACAATAGAAAAGCCACTTGCACGGTTAGAGTAGCAGATTGACGGTGACCAACTTTAAACAGAACTTGATTAATTTTCACGCACATTTATTAAAGTAATAACAAGCATAAAATTACTTAACTTGGTTCTAGATGCTATTTACAATTGACAATCTGAGGTTCCCTTGGTATTGGTATGTTAATCTTATTTTCACATTTATCTCTGATACTTGCGCAATAGTGTCTATACATTTATTTTCATATATATATCATATATAGACTGGTACAGACAACACAGACTGGTACAGACTGGTGTAGACAAATGCAGACTGGTAAAGACTAATCAGAGGTCTCTACACTCGTTATAATACCTCGCAACACTCATGTATCACTGCGCGAGTGTGATCCGTGAGGAGAAAAGGTTGTACCGTAGCAGCAATCTCATTGGCTGCTTTACATATTAATACGCGGATTGGCGGAAGCAGAATTTGGTCCGTCTCTATGGCAGCGCCATCTCGTAGTACAGAGATGGACGAGCGCTGCACCTGCGTTATTGTACTTAGCGGGGCACGCTGTAGTGGGTAAAAGTTGTGTACGCGCTGACTTCCCGGAACTATGTACACAACAAATTGTTAATTAGTTCTTTGATCTGTGTCACTGCGCTTGCTTTTCTAAAACCTTTTTTGTTTGTTTTTATGAGCCCTCGGGTAATACTTTTGTCACTTTTCCACACCAAATAATATATATTTCCTTTTACTTACTGTAATATTATACAACATTCCTAATACCATCAGGGAAAATCAGTAATTAAGTCAGAATAAAAATGAAAAGAAAAACTTGAAATCAGACAAATACCAAATACAAAATTACAATTCATGAAAATTAGAAAAAATTTATACCGTCAATTAGGTACAATTTAAGGAACATATTTCCCCAAAACACAATAAAAAATTTTTTTTTACTAGTATGCCCCTTCACATGATGCTGAAATCGTTCTGGCAAAGCTATTTTCTCCTTGGAGCCCTGATGATGCGGCCACCTTGATGCCGTATTCAGAATCTGAAACTTCTGCCTGACACTACTCCTGTGTTGCCGTTAGGTGCACCACCGTCCCCTCCCCTCGCCGCCCTCTGCTGCCACGTCAGGGGAAGCAGTACCAGTGGTCGTGGAGACAGTCTGTAGGGAGCGTCGTCACAATGTCAGTGTGGGCGTTTTGCTTCAAACAATCAACTTCGTGACTCAAGGTCTTTGACGAGACAGTACCATCCCACCCGCCAGTGCGAAGAATACGTCTGTTCTCTCAGACGGTAGTCCTGTGAGTCTACTGAGACCCCAATCGATTCTGCACTCACACAACAATCGTGGAATCCCGAACAGCGTGGTAGGCAATATCGGAGTCACGAGATGATATGATCCTTCTGACATGTGTTGGCAAATGTTTCACCTTCTTAAAGGAAGCAGAACACGATCTTTCGGCAAATAACCAAGTTTCAAACGTGATATCTGACTGAGACACCCGCTGCGTAATTTCACGTTGTGTACAAAATATAGATGGCGCTCCTCCACTTACTTTACTGAAAGTGAATAATATGAAATTATCTGTTTGCATTGGAAGTCACTTCTGTACAATAAAGTAATGGTCTTAATCATGTTACTCTTCATGTAATTCACCATTGCTCGATACCAGTTGTGACACTGCAGACACAAGTCAATATGTGATTTTTATCATTTTGTTGTTGTGGTCTTCGGTCCAGACACTGGTTTGATGCAGCTCTCCATGCTACTCGATCCCGTGCAAGCGTTTTCATCTCCCAGTACCTACTGCAACCTACATCGTTCTGAATCTGTGTAGTGTATTCATCTCTTGGTCTCCCTCTACAATTTTTACCCTCCACGCTGCCCTCCTATTCTAAAATGGTGACCCCTTGATGCCTCAGAATATGTCCTACCAACCGATCCCTTCTTCTAGTCAAGTTGCGCCACAAACTCCTCTTCTCCCAAATTCTATTCAGTACCTCCTCATTAGTTATGTGGTGTACCCATCTAAGCAGCATTCTTCTGCAACACCACATTTCAAAAGCTTCTATTCTCTTCTTGTCTAAAATATTTATAGTCCACGTTTCACCTCCATGAAAGGTTACACTCCATACAAATACTTTCAGAAACGACCTACTGACACTTAAATCTATAATCGATATTAGCAAATTTCTTTTCTTCAGAAACGCTTTACTTGCCAGTCTACATTTTATATCGTCTCTACTTCGTGCATCATGTTACTTTGCTCCCCAAATAGAAAAACTCATTTACTTCTTCAAGCGTCTCACTTCCTAATCTAATTCCCTCAGCATCACCCGACTTAATTCGACTACATTCCATTATCCTAATTTTGCTTTTGTTGATGCTCATCTTATATCCTCCTTTCAAGACACTGTCCATTCCGTTCAGCTGCTCTTCTAGATCCTTTACTGTCTCTGACAGGATTACAATGTCATCGGCGGACCTCAAAGTTTTTATTTCTTCTCCATGGATTTTAATTCCTACTCACAATTTTCCTTTGGTTTCCGTCACTGCTTGCTCAATATACAGATTGAATAACATCGGGGAGAGGCTACAACCCTCTCTCACTCCCTTCCCACCCACTGCTTCGCTTTCATGTCCCTCGACTCTTATAACTGCCATCTGGTTTTTGTATAAATTGTAAATAGCCTTTCGCTCCCTGTATTTTACCCCTGCCACCTTCTGAATTTGAAAGTGAATATTCCAGTCAACATTGTCAAAAGCTTTCTCTAAGTCTACAAATACCTTTTCTTAATCTTTCTTCTATCATAATTTGTAGGGTCAGTATTGCCTCACGTGTTCCAACATTTCTACGGAATCCAAACTGATCGCTCCCGAGATCGGCTTCTACTAGTTTTTCCATTCGTCGTTAAAGACTTCGTGTTAGTATTTTGCAGCCGTGGCTTATTAAACTGATAGTTCGGTAATTTTCACATCTGTTAACACCTGCTTTCTTTTTATTGAGTCATTTTGAATAGGTCTGGGGAAAGTACAGGACTGGCTAGCCGTGCAGGAGGTTACAGTTTTCCGTGGAGTTAAGGGAGCGGGCTGAGTAGCCCCTTAGTGGTTCCGGCGTGAGGTCTGTGACAAAGGATCCGGTGGAAGGAGGCCGGACCTGGGTGTTTCTTTCCGCAGGAGCGGCTGAAGTAAGCCCCTGGGCGTCCATTTCAGCTACAAATTCGATTTTCTCCTTTGAAAGGAGTTGATAACGCCCGCAGAAGTTCTATATGTGACGAAATCACCTTCAGTTAGAACACAGAAGAGAACACATGGCGTCGCTAGCTCACAGTGGGCTCGTTGCCTTCCCTCCAAAATCTGAACATGTGAATCTTGTCCGACATCGTACTTTGGCGCCTCGATCAATGAGTGGAATCTGATTAGGAGATAATACCAACCTTTCCGTATACTACATACGTTCAGTGAGCCAAGAAAGGTAAATTTGTGCAGGGTTCCATGTAATCTCAAGAAGACAGATTGGAATTGCCAATAATTAATCCGCTCAAGACTGAATTTTCTGAGAGCTAGACATATAGACGACGGGTATTACTTTTCGGGATTTGCCGTGGAGAGGTCGTCTGAACATGTCCTGACATCGGTGGCAGATATTCTCGCCCGCCGTCGCAGTCATTTTGCGTTCGGTGCTGACTTGTGCGTTGGGTCATATGTTCCCTAAGTTCTAAGTACGTTTCGCATTTTGCTGTTAGCGCTATCCATTATGTGAACAGCTCCCAATTTGCAGGATTTGCAGTTCACCTTAGATTGCTTCATTACCTGTGTTACTTCGTAATCGTTGCACTCGGTTGCTTTGCATTTGCGAGTTGTGTACGTTACGAAAGTTTGCTGCTCTTCTTAGGCACTCTCCCAGTTAGCTCTGACGTACCCTCGATTACATTAAGATACTAATAACCTTCTAGTGAGCCACTGTTTGCTGTTAATTTTCAGAGCATTGATCATTCCCATGACAGTAACTGCTTACTAACCAATTTATTTTTATCATATAGAACTTTGTTCGCAATAAACCGATACTGATCGGTGCTTTTTATCAAAAACCTCAATTACCGTACAACTAATCATAACTAGGAGATCCGTAATTAATAAATACTTTTAGTTACTTGCATACACAAGGTGTAAATTTGAAGTTGACAAACCAGAATAGATTGAAAAATAAGCTTCACGCGAAAAAATGTGTAGAATCGAAAGTTGATTATTTTCGAGGGGGACATCTGCTGGTGCTAAAATTAGCCCTCCACCGCAAACCCCTGGGGGTGGGGCGGGAGGCAACTTTGAAATTTCAAATGAGAACCCACACTTTTCATTGCAGAATCAGACTCTGCATAAAGAAACTAGGTTACTTTTTGTCTTAAACATTTGATTCTTGGTAGTTAGTGCTGTAATTCAAGAAAATCCATGTTCTCTTTTTTGCGTGGAAAATGGTTACGGATAAAAAAAAATTATTTACTTCGTAAATTTTGATTCACTAAAACTAAAACTCTCCCTCTCTCCCAATAGGGTGGGGCTTGAGAGAGAGGAATTCGAGTTTTACAAATGTGGCCCCGCATATTAATTTTTTCCGCAGATTCGGATACGTTTTGTCAACATTTTTTCGTGTGAAGCTTCTTTTTTGAGTTATTCTCGTTCGTCAACTTAAAATTTACGCCCTCTTTAATTTGTAGTCTCACTTCGACGGTATTTTCTTTGTAATACAGGTTCCCCAACTTCGAGGATTTTGATTAACTGTTTTCAATTAATATATAACGAGCATTGACTCGCTTGTCTAACATTTAGATGTCGAAGGCGTAACTGAGGTAAGCAAACAGTTTGCACAACTGCCGAGCCACAGCACGACTTCAGCATAACTTCTCATTGGGACACTATCAGTTTAACACAGTAAAAAGATTAAATGTCATCGTGTTTCAACTATTTAATGTTAGTCCTTGTTATTTTTACCCTTCAGTTGTATCCACTTTACCTTTTTATTAACGTACATAGCCTGAGTTTGAGTGGTTTGGTTACAAGCACCAAAAACAACCGTATGGGAAAAAACTAATTACAAATTTTAAGTAACTGTGCAGCCCAGTCCGTCAGTCCAGAAGTTTCGAGACTGGGTTAATAAAAAGTAGAGGAACGTTAAGACATTGGTTTTAATGGTTCAAGAGTTCAGGATTACGTCCACACAACCGTGTCGGACTGTCAGAAGAGTCATTCTTTTGGATGTTATTCAGATCGCGCTTAACATTGCATTGAGTATCAGTTATGTCGTCAATGTGTTGACAATTCATGTGAATTTCTCCAAGTTTTGATCTTGCGGAAGGTTCATATCGATAACATAGGTCTCGTTAGCCGTGATGGTGTTTACCAGAAAAGATTCCGAGTTTTTCACTTCAGTCAAGTCACATCAGATGTCCACCCTATGATCTGAAGTCTAGTTACGCTCTACACATTACGCACACATTTCTCTCTTCTACAAAATATTATGGAGAATGTCTTGAACGCTTGATTTATAGACTTTCTTTGTTTTATTTTATTTTATTTTACACTCCTGGAAATGGAAAAAAGAACACATTGACACCGCTGTGTCAGACCCACCATACTTGCTCCGGACACTGCGAGACGGCTGTACAAGCAATGATCACACGCACGGCACAGCGGACACACCAGGAGCCGCGGTGTTAGCTGTCGAATGGCGCTACCTGCGCAGCATTTGTGCACCGCCGCCGTCAGTGTCAGCCTAGTTTGCTGTGGCATACGGCCTCCATCGCAGTCTTTAACACTGGTAGCATGCCGCGACAGCGTGGACGTGAACCGTATGTGCAGTTGACGGACTTTGAGCGAGGGCGTATAGTGGGCATGCGGGAGGCCGGGTGGACGTACCGCCGAATTGCTCAACACGTGGGGCGTGAGGTCTCCACAGTACATCGATGTTGTCGCCAGTGGTCGGCGGAAGGTGCACGTGCCCGTCGACCTGGGACCGGACCGCAGCGACGCACGGATGCACGCCAAGACCGTAGGATCCTACGCAGTGCCGTAGGGGACGGCACCGCCACTTCCCAGCAAATTAGGGACACTGTTGCTCCTGGGGTATCGGCGAGGACCATTCGCAACCGTCTCCATGAAGCTGGGCTACGGTCCCGCCCACCGTTAGGCCGTCTTCCGCTCACGCCCCAACATCGTGCAGCCCGCCTCCAGTGGTGTCGCGACAGGCGTGAATGGAGGGACGAATGGAGACGTATCGTCTTCAGCGATGAGAGTCGCTTCTGCCTTGGTGCCAATGATGGTCGTATGCGTGTTTGGCGCCGTGCAGGTGACGCCACAATCAGGACTGCATACGACCGAGGCACACAGGGCCAACACCCGGCATCATGGTGTGACGAGCGATCTCCTACACTGGCCGTACACCTCTGGTGATCGTCGAGGGGACACTGAATAGTGCACGGTACATCCAAACCGTCATCGAACCCATCGTTCCACCATTCCTAGACCGACAAGGGAACTTGCTGTTCCAACAGGACAATGCACGTCCGCATGTATCCCGTGCCACCCAACGTGCTCTAGAAGGTGTAAGTCAACTACTCTGGCCAGCAAGATCTCCGGATCTGTCCCCCATTGAGCATGTTTGGACTGGATGAAGCGTCGTCTCACGCGGTCTGCACGTCCAGCACGAACGCTGGTCCAACTGAGGCGCCAGGTGGAAATGGCATGGCAAGCCGTTCCACAGGACTACATCCAGCATCCCTACGATCGTCTCCATGGGAGAATAGCAACCTGCATTGCTGCGAAAGGTGGATATACACTGTACTAGTGCCGACATTGTGCATGCTCTGTTGCCGGTGTCTATGTTGCTGTTGTTCTGTCAGTGTGATCATGTGATGTATCTGACCCCAGGAATGTGTCAATAAAGTTTCCCCTTCCTGGGACAATGAATTCACGGTGTTTTTATTTCAATTTCCAGGAGTGTATTTTCTTGGCTATGGGTATGTTAGTACAGTCAGTCCAAACTCACAGTGCTGCCTGTCTTTACAAGACATCAACCTATCGTTGCTACTGTTTCTGAGAACTTAAAAAGTTATGTAACCTGATGAACAGCACATAAATAAATACAGTGATATCTTAGTTAAAAAAACCGGTTGTCTAATAAATCGAAAATAAATATATACGTGTACACAGTCTCTCTCTGTCTCTCTCTCTCTCTCTTAGACACATAGCCACACAGGCACACACACACACACACACACACACACACACACACACACACATTTAGAGATGTTGCTCCACTGCGATTTTTGACACATCAGCTTTGACATACTTCAGCCGCCGAATACTAAATAATGCTGTCTGTTCAGAACTGATGGTCGATTCCAAATCTGTTGATTTTTTGAGTTTATTTGTTCAAACGGTCACTATAATTACTGTGCTGACGGGTTTAAACACCAGGAAAAATTCAGTCTAAGAACTTTACTTACAGATGTTGTAAATAAGGCGTGGTAAGCTGGATTAACCGCTTTGAGTCCGATAGGCTGTGCTCTGTCTTCAAGGTCTCCCTGACGTTATATTTCAACAAGATAACGGAAGACCTCATGTTGCATATGCTCACCTAAACTACCTAGATAAAGACCGTTGGCCTGTACAGCACTTTCTCCATATTCCTAGCCGCTGAAAAATTTGATCATTGGTTAACGAGAAACTGGCGTGCTACCATTCATCAGCCACTACGGTTGATGAACTGCAGCATAGAGTCGGAACAGGATGGAATATCGTGGAGCACCAAAGTTGGTAGTTCGATGTAGTAAGTTTTGCACTGTATTAATCCCTCCTCCCTAAAATAACTGA
The DNA here is from genome assembly GCF_023897955.1 of Schistocerca gregaria. Lineage (NCBI taxonomy): Eukaryota > Metazoa > Arthropoda > Insecta > Orthoptera > Acrididae > Schistocerca > Schistocerca gregaria. The sequence continues at coordinate 949,555,186 of NC_064920.1, forward strand.
CAAATATAATTATTTATTCTTCCACATTTATATGGACAATAAATAAAATTTAGTCATTTGTTTTTCTTAGAGGTGTTGAATTTTCACGACCAGCAGTGTATTCAAACATCACAGGACAGTATGAATCCTATAGAACGATACTCTACTACTAGGAGACGAATTTAATTGCAAACCGTGCGTGCTGTAAGACACGCTTTGCACAGATTCATTATGGCGCGTCTACAGGCGTCTCGGGATTCCTCTCAGAAATCTGGGAGGCGACGTGGAGTGGGGTGTAGCACGCTGATTACCGCCGCCTGCAGCGCCGAATTAACGGCGGCGGTAATTTGAAGGTGCGTGGCGCGACTGGGCACGGGCTTTCCCCGTCTGGGGAGCAACCGCTCGCTCACCCCGTCTGCTAATCTGGTGCACATAACCACACGGTTTCAACGGTGGTGCCGCTGCTGTGTTATTCTGCTGCGGCGTCGGTAGGTTATTTGAATACCACGGCATGACGGCTATCGGCCACGTCGTTCGCTTACAGAGCAATAAGAGCTGAGGTCGTCGAATTCAGTCACTACTCCATCACGCCATGAAGTTTCGAGAGTGTATTAATGAAACACTTACAAATCTTAACTTGGTGGTTTTAATGATTCAAGTATAGTACATAGTCTGCCTCCGCTTGAGTACATTGCACACACCGGTCTTACAACCACATGAAATTGTCGGGAGAGTCCTATCTACATCTACATCTACATTCATACTCCGCAAGCCACCCAACGGTGTGTGGCGGAGGGCACTTTACATGCCACTGTCATTACCTCCCTTTTCTGTTCCAGTCGCGTATGGTTCGCGGGAAGAACGACTGTCTGAAAGCCTCCGTGCGCGTTCGAATCTCTCTAATTTTACATTCGTGATCTCCACGGGAGGTATAAGTAGGGGGAAGCAGTATATTCGATACCTCATCTAGAAACGCACCCTCTCGAAACCTGGCGAGCAAGCTGCACCGCAATGCAGAGCGCCTCTCTTGCAGAGTCTGCCACTTGAGTTTGCTAAACATCTCCGTAACGTTATCGCGGTTACCAAATAACCCTGTGACGAAAAGCGCCGCTCTTCTTTGGATCTTCTCTATCTCCTCCGTCAACCCGATCTGGTACGGATCCCACACTGATGAGCAATACTCAAGTATGGGTCGAAAGAGTGTTTTGTAAGCCACCTCCTTTGTTGATCGACTACATTTTCTAAGGACTTCGCAATACATTACATTTGTCTAAGTTAAGGGTCAGTTGCCACTCCCTACACCAAATGCCTATCCGCTGCAGGTCTTCCTGCATTTCGCTACAATTTTCTAATGCTGCAACTTCTCTGTATACTACACCATCATCCGCGAAAAGCCGCATGGAACTTCCGACACTATCTACTAGATCATTTATATATATTGTGAAAAGCAATGGTCCTATAACACTCCCCTGTGGCACGCCAGAAGTTACTTTAACGTTTGTAGACGTCTCTCCAACATGCTGTGTTCCGTTTGCTAAAAACTCTTCAATCCAGCCACACAGATGGTCTGATATTCCGTAGGCTCTTACTTTGTTTATCAGGCGACAGTGCGGAACTGTGTAGAACGCCTTCCGGAAGTCTAGGAAACTAGCATCTACCTGGGAGCCTGTATCTAATAATTTCTGGGTCTCATGAATAAATAAAGCGAGTTGGGTCTCACACGATCGCTGTTCCCGGAATCCATGTTGATTCCTACAGAGTAGTTTCTGGGTTTCCAAAAACGACATGATACTCGAGCAAAAAACATGTTCTAAAATTCTACAACAGATCGACGTCAGAGATATAGGTCTATAGTTTTCCGCATCTGCTCGACGACCCTTTTTGAAGACTGGGACTACCTGTGCTCTTTTCCAATCATTTGGAACCTTCCGTTCCTCTAGAGACTTGCGGTACACGGCTGTTAGAAGGGAGGCAAGTTCTTTCGCGTACTCTGTGTAGAATCGAATTGTTATTCCGTCAGGTCCAGTGGACTTTCCTCTGTTGAGTGATTTCAGTTGCTTTTCTATTCCTTGGACACTTATTTCGATGCCAGCCATTTTTTCATTTGTGCGAGGATTTAGAGAAGGAACTGCAGTGCGGTCTTCCTCTGTGAAACAGCTTTGGAAAAAGGTGTTTAGTGTTTCAGCTTTACGCGTGTCATCCTCTGTTTCAAAGCCATCATCATCACGGAGTGTCTGGATATGCTGTTTCGAGCCACTTACTGATTTAACGTAAGACCAAAACTTCCTAGGATTTTCTGTCAAATCGGTACATAGAATTTTACTTTCGAATTCACTGAACGCTTCACGCATAGCCCTCCTTACGCAACTTTTGACATCGTTTAGGTTCTGTTTGTCTGATGGGTTTTTCTGCGTTTAAACTTGGAGTGAAGCTCTCTTTGCTTCAGCAGTAGTTTCCTAAGTTTGTTGTTGAACCACGGTGGGCTTTTCCCGCCCTCACACTATTACTCGGCACGTACCTGTCTAAATCGGATTTTACAATTGTCTTAAACTTTTTCTATAAACACTGTCGGAACAGAAATTTTCGTTTTGATCTGTTAGGTAGTCTGAAATCTGCCTTCTATAACTCTTGCTAAAGAGATAAACCTTCCTCCCTTTTTTATATTCCTATTAACTTCCATATTCAGGGATGATGCAATGGCCTTATGATCACTGATTCCCTGTTCTGCACTTACAGAGTCGAAAAGATCGGGTCTGTTTGCTATGAGTAGGTCCAAGATGTTATCTCCATGAGTCGGTTCTCTGTTTAATTGCTCGAGGTAATTTTCGGATAGTACACTCAGTATAATGTCACTCGATGCTCTCAGTCCCTACTACCCGTCCTAAACATCTGAGTATCAGAGTCTATATCTGGTAAATTGAAATCTCCACCTAAGACTATAATATGCTGAGAAAATTTATGTAAAATGTATTCCAAATTTTCTCGCAGCTGTTCTGCAACTATTTCTGCTGAGTCGGGAGGTCGGTAAAAGGAGCCAATTATTAACCTAGGTCAGTTGTTGAGTGTAACCTCCACCCATAATAATTCACAGGAACTATCCACTTCTACTTCAGTACAGGGTAAACTACTACTAACAGCGACAGACACGCCACCACCGGTTGCATGCAATCTATCCTTTCTAACCACCTCTAAACATTCATGGTGGTGTCTGATTGTTCTATATCGTGTCACCCTACCACTTTCGCGCAACGACGCTCTGAGCGTGTTTTTTAGGGAATTAACCAGTTTGAACCTGGGTCCTGTTGCTGGTAAGGAGACGCCAGACCACACATGACATGTAGAATTCAGAAGAGTTCAGTGAGACTAGCGATGATATAACCAAATACTTAATGATCTCAGCGTCAGCTCCACTGCACTCCCTCTAAAAGCATCTTAATACTAACTAAATTTAGTGGAAAGGGTTCAAGGCTTTCATATTTTTAGTTAGCTGGTAAACTAATGTCGAAAAGGCAGTTACGTTTACCATTGGAAATTTTATTCTACTCACAAAACATTATAACATGATAAAAGGACATGTTTCAATACAGGATGGTAAAAACCAACTGCGTTCAACAAATATGTGAACGAATATTCCCTAAGTGGGTTTCCAAGTTCTACAATCGATCTAAGGATGACCTATGCCATATCACATCTATAATCTAGGTTTAATTTAAGTTTCACAAAAGAGAAAACTATGAAAATGGTCTACAGTGACCCTCAGTTATCTTTAATTACTTATCTAACTCGTAAATTACAGTGGCTGATGTGGCTTCTCAATAACTATATAAAAGAAAAATCATCGCGTTACAGATCTTTACTTCAAGTGGCAAATGTGAACACCATTAACGATCGTCACTAGTATTACGCAAAAATGGGTGTAACAGATGAGACTTCTGCAGTTCTGAGTGAAGCCTTATGCGCTCAAAAATGCGGCATCGCGTGCGTTCATTACCTTGTCGGTGTTTAAGCAGCGTCAGGGCGGCAGCGGCCGGCGCAGCAGCCATTCAGCTCGCCGTCTCGGAACCAACTCCCTCGTAACTTCTCCTTACTACAATTTGCCGAAGTTAGTTTAAAAAAAACTATTTGGCTGTGTTTTAATCTGACCAATCAGGGACTCAATGTTAACCTTAAGCTCCGCCTACAAAAATTCTGTCTATCCATGAGAAACGTTATACTTTTCGTGGTGGGCCAATGTTTTTAAAGTTTGCAACGTAACAGAGACGCTAAAAAGTCTAAAGCTAAAACCTGCAGCTAGTGTGGTCCTTTTAGCGTTATCGTAAGATCTGTACTCTTCTTCTGGAGGGCTCTATCTTTTAACATGGGCTGGGGGTGGTCCTTGACGTACCAGGACACGAAAAAGTCTCACGCTAAAACTTGCAGATGGTAGTGGCCCTTTTTGTGTTATCGTAAGATCTATACTGTTTTTCTGGAGGGCTCTAGCTTTTAACAGGGGCTGGGGAGTGGCCCTTGATGTACCTGAGACGCGAAAAAGTCTCACTCTAAAACGTGCGGGTGGTGAGCCCTAGTGGTTAGCTGGAGACGTGGGTGTTCGTCCCTTATCGTAGGGCCTTCTAGCTTAACACGTTCTACTCTCGGCTTCTGTCCTCGTTTCTCCTCTTGGAACTGCGTCTGCCTCTCGGTGGGAAGGAACGACACGCATTTAGGCATTCTTGTGTTAGTCTGAGGTATTCCATTTGCTCACTCGTTACTCGTATTACTTTGGTTAATTTAATGTCACGATTTATTCGGAGCTATGTGACATACTAGTAGATTTGCTTATTATGTCAGGGTTTTTCATGGAAGGTGTTGGATTTGCCTGACACCTTACACACCGTCTGTGCCTTTGTAAAAATTTCGGCTAAATTTATCACTGGCTTCATCCAGCTTTCTGTACCTATAACGATTTCAGCTTCGGTGCTTTCTATAAGCGCTTGAAGTTCCGGTACTTTACCAATGCAGCTTCGACAGTTTTCAATTACAATACCGCTTGCTGCTTGGTCCCCGCATGTCCTGACTTTGCCCCACACCCTTTGAAGCTGTTGCCCTTTCTGTACTTGCCCGAGGCCATCTAACCTAAAAAAACCGTCCAGTTCCCGCCACACAGCACCTGCTACCCGTTTCGCCGCTTGCTAAACCTATCCAGCGGATGGCGCAAGTCGAGGAATCTGCAGCCCACACGGTCGCAGAACCGTCTCAGTCTCTGATTCAGACCCTCCACTCGGCTCTGTACCAATGGTCTGCAGTCAGTCCTGTCGACGATGCTGCAGATGGTGAGCTCTGCTTTCATCCCGCTAGCGAGACTGGAAGTCTTCACCAAATCAGATAGCCGCCGGAAGCCAGAGAGGATTTCATCCGATCCATAGCGACACACCGACATGAGGGACTACCTGTAGATGGGTGCACCCTGTATCCTTCATGGCATACTGGAATTCTGTTCAACTCTCGCTACAAATTCGCTGTTTCTTCGGTCTTGATTAAACTTGAGAGACCTGATCTGCTCTTTGGCGTTTCGTGCTAGTTTCGTACTGATAAAGTCAAATCTCATCACCGTGACGATTTTTCTATTTTTTTTTTTTTTTTTTTTGAGGAAAGAATTTCCTTCAAGCACCGGCAGGTATTCACGATTTTTTTAATTTTTAAAATTTTTTTAAACCCAGGATATGCAGCAAAGAAGGGAAAGCAGAAAGGTGGAAGGAGTATATAGAGGGTCTATACAAGGGTGATGTTCTTGAGGACAATATTATAGAAATGGAAGAGAATGCAGATGAAGATGAAATTGGAGATATACTGCATGAAGAGTTTGACAGAGCACTGAAGGACCTAAGTTGAAACAAGGCCCCGAGAATAGACAACATTCCATTAGAAATACTGATTTCTTTGGGAGAGCCAGGCCTCACAAAACTCTACCTTCTAGTGAGCAAGGTGCAGAAAAGAATTTCAGTCAAACATCGGCAGGCGTTCACGATTTTTATAATTTTTAATTTTTTTTAAACCCAGGATATGCAGCAAAAAAGGGAAAGCCGAAAGGTGGAAGGAGTATATAGAGGGTCTATACAAGGGTGATGTTCTTGAGGACAATATTACAGAAATGGAAGAGAATGCAGATGAAGATGAAATTGGAGATATACTGTGTGAAGAGTTGGACAGAGCACTGAAGGACCTAAGTTGAAACATGGCCACGGAAATAGACAACATCCCATTAGAAATACTGACAGCGTTGCAAGAGCCAGGCCTCACAAAACTCTACATTCTAGTGAGCGAGGTGTATGAGACAGGCGAAATACCTTCAGACTTCAAGAAGAATATAATAATTCCAATCCCAAAGAATGCAGGTGTTGACAGATGCGAAAATTACCGAACTATCAGTTTAATAAGCCACGGCTGTAAAATACTATAACGAATTCATTACAAATGAATGGAAAAACAGATAGAAGCCGACCACGAGGAAGATCTGTTCGGATTCCGTAGCAATGTTGGAACACGTGAGGCAATACTGACCCTACGACGTAACTTAGAAAATAGATTAAGAAGAGGCAAACCTACATTTCTAGCATTTGTGGACTTAGAGAAAGCTTTTGACAACGTTGACTGGAATACTCTCTTTCAAATTATAAAGGTGGCAAGGGTAAAATACAGGGAGCGAAAGGCTATTTACAATTTGTACAAAAACCAGATGGCAGTTTTAAGAGTCGAGGGGCATGATAGGGAAGCAGGGATTGAGAAGGGAGTGAGACAGGGTTGTAGCCTCTCCCCGAAGTTATTCAATCTGTATATTGAGCAAGCAGTGAAGGAAACAAAATGAAAATTGGGAGTAGGAATTAAAATGCATGGAGAAGAAATAAAAACTTTGAGGTCCGCCGATGACATTGTAATCCTGTCAGAGACAGCAAAGGACCTGGAAGAGCAGCTGAACGGAATGGACAGTGTCTTGAAGGGAGGATATAAGATGAACATCAACAAAAGCAAAACGAGGATAATGGAATGTAGTCGTATTAAATCGGGTGTGGCTGCGGGAATTAAATTAGTAAACGAGACGTTTAAAGCAGTAAATGAGTTTTGCTATTTGGGGAGAAAAATAACTGATGATGGTCGAAGTAGAGAGCATATAAAATGTAGACTGGCAATGGCAAGGAAAGCGTTTCTGAAGAAGAGAAATTTGTTACCATCGACTATCGATTTAAGTGTCAGGAAGTTGTTTCTGAAAGTATTTGTATGGAGTGTAGCCTTGTATGCAGGTGAGACGTGGACGATAAATAGTTTATACAAGAAGAGAATAGAAGCTTTCGAAATGTTGTGTTATAGAAGAATGCTGATTAGATGGGTAGATCACGTAACTAACGAGGAGGTATTGAATAGAATTAGAGAGAAGAGCAGTTTGTGGCACAACTTGACTAGAAGAAGGGATCGGTTGGTAAGGCATATTCTGGAACATGAAGGGATCACCAATTTAGTATTGGAGCGAAGGGTGGAAGGTGCAAATCGTAGAGTGAGACCAAGAGATGAATACACTAAACAGATTTCGAAGGACGTAGTTTGCAGTAGGTACTGGGAGATGAAGAAGCTTGGGCAGGATCGAATAGCATGGAGAGCTGCATCAAACCAGTCCCTGGACTGAAGACCACAACAACAAAACATTGCAGGATAATCTTCTCTCTACTTCAAAAAAGCCTGGAGAAGTCGTCAACACTTCATTTTTCCATGGTATCTTGTGACACAACAATGTTTACACACTAAGTGCACAAGTTACTATCATTCCTTACTGGCGACCGACTGGTCCAGTGCACATCCGTTGTTTGCAGTTGTTAGTTCCAGCTACCACCATAGTTACTAGGCTGACGTTACATACACACCAGGAATCTTTAGTCTTGAAAATTTTGCAGTGGCGATGGATATTACTTTTCTTCGCAGCAGCAGATTCGCAACAAAAGATAGACGAACTAAGTATCTACTCTTCCAACAAACTGTATGGTTACTGAGATTGGAATATTACTGCGCTGCAGCTAAGTTTAATTCCTTATTAGGAGACAATATTGAATCTTGTGTATTTGCTGTGTGGTTATGTGCCCGAGAGCGCTGTTGCATTATGTATGCGGCAACTGGCATACACGGGTGTGTGTACATATCGAGACGCTAAATCACACAACTTGTGGTTTAACTCTCTGTGTCAGAATATCGCTTGTGATAAAACATTACAAAAGGTTCTCAAATACAAGTATTAATTCATTGGTCCAGTTTGAACTATAGAACTTTAATAGTTGTTGAAATATAGAAATTTACTTAGGGCTCAAAATCTACTGAAATCATGAAGAGTAGTTTTCTTATACGCTAGTGCGACATCCTACACATGTAATACAAGACAGATAGGTTGGTGGGTTGATTTCGGGGAGGGATCAAAGAATGAGGTCATCGGTCCCATCAGATCAGGGAAGGATGGAGAAGGAAGTCGACCGTGCTCTGTCAAAGAAACAATCCCGGCATTTGCCTTACGCGATTTAGGAAAATCACAGAAAAGCTAAATCAGGATGGCCGGACGCAGTAGATAAATAGGTAAACACCTTATTTGATGTAGTCAAAAGGAAGCCCCTAACAAAAAGCTGAAACGCATGCATCTCAAATCGTTTGGGAATGTTCCTCTCCATTTCCAGTTGGTTTTAGTTGATGATAAACTGTTTTCCTGCTACCACAATGCGTGTTGAAGTTAATGAAGGATGTAGGTGATGCATGATGTGTGTACCTGAAGTCTGGGCAGTGCTGTAGTGGATCACATACACTGTATGAACGTCATAACGTAATAACGGCTACTAATAACTTAAGTATACCAAGAAAGAAATATCACCGGACTAGCTGGCGCGGTGGTTAGCACATTGGACTCGCATTCGGGTGAACAACGGCTCAAAACCTGCGTCCAGCCATCCTCATTTAGTTTTTCCGTGATTTCTCTAAATCGTTTCAGGCAAATGCCATGATGGTTCCATTGAAAGGACACGGCCGACTTCCTTCGCTGTCCTTCCGTAATCAAATGGGACTGATGATCCAGCTGTTTGGTCCTTCCCCCAAATCAGTCAACTAACCAAAGAAACATCTTTGCTTCAGTCTTTCAGGTCTAAACATTCATGGTGGTATCTGTTTGTTCTATATCGTGTCTCCCTACCACTTACGCGCAACAACGCTCTGAGCGTGTTTTTTTAGGGAATTAACTAGTTTGAATCTGGGACCTGTTGCTGTTAATGAGACGCCAGACCACACATGACATGTAGAGTTCAGTGAGACTAGCGATGATATGACCAAATACTTAATGACCTCAGCGTCAGCTCCACTGCACTCCCTGTAAAAGAATCTTAATACTTACTAAATTTAGTGGAAAGGGTTCAAGGCTTTCATATTTTTAGTTAGCTGGTAAAATAACGTCGAAAAGGCAGTTACGTTTACCATTGGAAATTTTATTCTACTCACAAAACATTGTTTATAAATTGCACTATTGATAAAAGGAAATGTTTCAAGACAGGATGGTAAAAACCAACTGCGTTCAACAAATATGTGAACGAATATTCCCTGAGTGTGTTTCCAAGTTTTACAATGGATCGAAGGATGACCTATGCCATATCACATTTATAATCTAGGTTTAATTTAAGTTTCAAAAAATAGAAAACTATGAAAATGGTCTACAGTGACCCTCAATTATCTTTAATTATTTATTTAACTTGTCGTAAATTACAGTGGCTGACGTGACTTCTCAATAACCATATAAAAGAAAATTTATCGCGTTTCAGATCTGTTCTTCAAGTGGCAAATGTGAACACCATGAGTTTTAATTAACGATCGACACTAGTATTACGCAAAAAGGGGGTGTAACAGATGAGACTTCTGCAGTTCTGAGTGAAGCCTTATGCGCTCAAAAATGCGGCATCGCATCATTACCTTGTCGGTGTTTAGGCAGCGTCAGGGCAGCGGCGGGCAGCACAGCTCCGCTCACCTCGCCATCTCGGAAGCAACTCCCTCGTAACTTCTCCTTACTACAATTTACCGAATTTGGTTTGAAAAAAAACTATCTGGCTGTGTTTTCATCTGACCAATCAGGGTCTCAATGTTAACCTTAAGCACCACCTACAAAAATTCAGTCCATCCAATGAGAAACGTTATACTTTACGTGGTGGGGCAATGTTTTTAAAGTTTGCAACGTAACAGAGACGCTAAAAAGTCTCACGCTAAAACCTGCAGCTGGTGTGGTCCTTTTAGCGTTATCGTAAGATCTATACTGTTCTTCTGGAGGGCTCTATCTTTTAACATGGGCTGGGGGTGGTCCTTGACGTACCTGAGACGCGAAAAAGTCTCACGATAAAACTTGCGGGTGGTAGTGGCCCTTTTTGTGTTATTGTAAGATCTATACTGTTTTTCTGGAGGGCTCTAGCTTTTAACATGTGCTAGGGGGTGGTCCTTGACGTAACAGAGACGCGAAAAAGTCTCACGCTAAAACGTGCGGGTTGTAGTCTTAGAGGTAGTCTGCCGACGTGGGTGTGCAGTCCGTGGCGTATCGTAGGGCCTTCTAGCTTAACACGGTTCTGCTCTCGGCTTCTGTCCTCGTTTCTCCCCTCGGAACTGCGTCTGCCTCTCGGTGGGAAGGTACGACATGCATTTAGGCATTCTTGTGTTAAGTCTGTGGTATTCCATTTGCTCACTTGTTACACGTATTATTTTGGTTAATTTATTGTCACGATTTATTCGGAGCTATGTGACATACTACTGGATTTGCTTATCATGTCAGGGTTTTCATGGAGGGTGTTGGATTTGCCTGAAATGTAGTTGACGTTACATTTAACCCATTGCCATACTGAATTTAGAATTCATGCAGAAGTGGCAATATAACCTGCAGCATTTAAGTGCTATTATGTATTACAATAAATTAGCTCCAGGTAGAATTCACATCGTTATATGTGTAGACAGAATGTGAGCCACTTCTGCGCTGCCTCACTCTCTCCATTTTTTAGAGGAGCATATACATTCGTTGACAAAGGAAGCCGATTGAAAATAAAATTACATTGTTGGTAAATGTAGACATTATATTTAACGCTACATTGTGACAGACAGTTACAGGTGTGTCCGAGGGGCTGCACGGTCATGACACGTCTCCCCTATCTATGCCCTCGTCGACCACTACCATTGTGAGGACGGCCACGTATAAAATGTGACGTGCAGCAGGTGTCTGGTCACTGCTGTGCCCTTAGCAGTCCATTACACAAATGTAGAACATTCTCCCCAGCTAATATACATAAATTACACCAGTAGAAATAATAACAAGCACCACAAGATAGGTTAAAGAATGAGGAAGCCATAATTCAAGAAATAATGTCCACTGTACACAACAGAAACACAAGTTCAGATAGCAGCTGAATAGTTATGAGTATTAACATTCTTAGACAGCGATTTTTTATAGGTCCCGTTGATGTGAGCACTGAAGCAACTCGCACAAAATCATCAGGACCAGGGTACGTGAAAATAATCGTCCCAGACCACCGCATGATTGGTGTTAAATTGTTTTCCATTCAAGAGATTGTTCTTCGTTGACGATCACTTAGTTCTCCGCTGAAGCTGTTATAAGCAGACTTCTAACCACCGTTTCCACACATGCTGCTTGCACTGCTGAATGAGCTGCCATCTCGATAACCTGGAAGATGGTTCTGAATGCAACCCTGGGTTTGAGCTGTTGTCAATGGTTCACCGAGAAGGAAATGGCCTAGAGTAACGTTATGAGAATTCATATGGGTTATTAGGTCGGAAATTCAAATGCGATTCAGTATGAGAAGTGGGTATAATTCTTCAAACGTCAGCACTTGGTTTCCTTTGGTTCTCTCTAAATGTGTCTTGATGCATTTTATACCTGTTGAGGCGGAATAAAATGCTACTGTATCCCATTCTGCGATGCGAACATTTGGGTTATGAATGTGTTCACTCAGCCAAGAGTTGAACAGTTCGTGCAGGTGATGTAGTTCATTCCTTACTCCCATGAGCGGTTGCCACTGTCACTGTACACGCTTGTGCAAATGTCCGAAGAGCAGCAATGAAACCTTGGGATGACAAAACGGTGACAGGTTCGATGTACACAGCCATGCAAACGAACAGTGTAGGCCTCCTTGTAGAAATAGTAACCAGCCATGAATTACTAATAGCTAAGTTGGAGGGTTATTAAAACATCTTTACCATGCTGTCTCTCAACTGATGAACCGTGGACCCTGCCGTTGGTGGGGAGGATTGCGTGCCTCAGCGATACAGATCGCCGTACCGTAGGTCCAACCACAACGGAGGGGTATCTGTTGAGAAGCCAGACAAACGTGTGGTTCCTGAAGAGGGGCAGCAGCCTTTTCAGTAGTTGCAGGGGCAACAGTCTGGATGATTGACTGATCTGGCCTTGCAACACTAACCAAAACGGCCTTGCTGTGCTGGTACTGCGAAAGGCTGAAAGCAAGGGGAAACTACAGCCGTAATTTTTCCCGAGAGCGTGCAGCTTTACTGTATGATTAAATGATGATGGCGTCTTCTTGGGTAAAATATTCCGGAGGTAAAATAGTCTCCCATTCGGATCTCCGGGCGGGGACTACTCAAGAGGATGTCGTTATCAGGAGAAAGAAAACTGGCGTTCTACAGATCGGAGCGTGGAATGTCAGATCCCTTAATCGGGCAGGAAGGTTAGAAAATTTAAAAAGGGAATTGGATAGGTTACAGTTAGATATAGTGGGAGTTGGGTGCCAGGAGGAACACGACTTTTGGTCAGGTGAATACAGGGTTATAAATACAAAATCAAATAGGGGTAATGCAGGAGTATGTTTAATAATGAATAAAAAAAAATAGGAGTGCGGGTAAGCTACTACAAACAGCATAGTGAGCGCATTATCCTGGCTAAGATAGACACCAAACCCACGGCTACTACAGTAGTACAAGTATTTATGCCAACTACCTCTGCAGATGATGAAGAAATTGATGAAATGTATGATGAGATAAAAGAAATTATTCAGGTAGTGAGAGACGAAAATTTCATAGTGATGAGTGACTGGAATTCTAGAATAGGAAAAGGGAGAGAAGGAAACATGGTAGGTGAATATGGATTGAGGGAAAGACAGAGGAAGCCGTCTGGTAGAATGTTGCACAGAGCATAACTTAATCATATCTAACACTTGGTTCAAGAATCATAAAATAATGTTGTATACATGGGAGAATCCTGGAGATACTAGAAGGTATCAGATAGATTATATAATGGTCAGACAGAGGTTTAGGAACCAGGTATTAAATTGTAAGACATTTCCAGGGGCAGATGTGAACTCTGACCACAATCAATTGGTTATTAACTGTAGATTAAAACGGAAGAAACTGCAAAAAGGTGGGAATATAAGGAGGTGGGAGCTGGACAAACTGAAAGAACCAGAGGTTGTACAGAGTTTCAGGGAGAGCATAAGGGAACAATTGTCACAAATGGGGGAAAATAATACAGTAGAAGAAGAATGGGTAGCTCTGTCGGATGAAGTAGTGAAGACAGCAGAGGATCAAGTAGGTACAAAGACGAGGGCTAGTAGAAATCCTTGGGTAACAGAAGAAATATTGAATTTAATTGATGAAAGGAGAAAATATAAAAATGCAGTAAATGAAGATGGCGAAAAGGAATACAAACGTCTCAAAGATGAGATCGACAGGAAATACAAAACTGCTAAGCAGGGATGGCTAGAGGACAAATGTAGGGATGTAGAGGCTTATCTCACTAGGGGTAAGATAGATTCTGCCTACAGGAAAATTAAAGAGACCTTTGGAGAAAAGAGAACCACTTGTATGAATATCAAGAGCTCAGATGGAAACCCAGTTCTAAGCAATGAAGGGAAAGCCGAAAGGTGGAATGAGCACATAAAGGACCTATACAAGGGCTGCGCACTTGAGGACAATATTCCGGAAATAGAAGAGAATGTTAATGAAGACGAAATGGGAGATAGGATACTGCGTGAAGAGTTTGACAGACCACTGAAAGACTTGAGTCGAAACAATGCCCCGGGAGTAGACAACATTCCATTAGAACTACTGAAGGCCTTGGGAGAGCCAGTCCTGACAAAACTCAACCATCTGGTGAGCAAGATGTATTGAGACAGGCGAAATACCCTCAGACTTCAAGAAGAATATAATAATACCAATCCCAAAGAAAGCAGGTGTTGACATATGTGAAAATTACCGAACAATCAGTTTAAAAACCCACAACTGCAAAATACTAACGCGAATTCTTTACAGACGAATGGAAAAACTACTAGAAGCCGACCTTGGGGAGGATCAGTTTGGATTCCGTAGAAATATTGGAGACAATACTGACCTTACGACTTACCTTAGAAGAAAGATTAAGGAAAGGCAAACCTACATTTCTAGCATTTGTAGACTTAGAGAAAGCTTTTGACAATGTTGACTGGAATACTCTCTTTCAAATTCTAAAGGTGGCAGGGTTAAAATACAGGGAGCAAAAGGCTATTTACAATTTGTACAGAAACCAGATGGCAGTTATAAGAGTCGAGGGGTATGAAAGGGAAGCAGTGGTTGGGAAGGGGATGAGATAGGGTTGTAGCCTCTCCCCAATCTTATTCAATCTGTATATTGAGCAAGCAGTGAAGGAAACAAAAGAAAGAAAAATTTGGGGTAGGTATTAAAATACATGGAGAAAAAAAAACTTTGATGTTTGCCGATGACATTGCAATTCTGTCAGAGGCAGCAAAGTACTTGGAAGAGCATTTGTACGGAATGGACAGAGTCTTGAAAGGAGGATATAAGATGAACATCAATGAAAGCAAAACGATGATAATGGAATGTATTCGAATTAAGTCGGGTGATGCTGAGGGAATTAGATTAGGAAATGAGACACTTAAAGTAGTAAAGGAGTTTTGCTATTTGGGGAGCAAAACAACTGATGATGGTCGAAGTAGAGAGGATCTAAAATGTAGACTGGCAATGGCAAGGAAAGCGTTTCTGAAGAAGAGAAATTTATTAACATCGAGTATAGATTTAAGTGTCAGGAAGTCGTTTCTGAAAGTATTTGTATGGAGTGTAGCCATGTATGGAAGTGAAACATGGACGATAAATAGTTTGGACAAGAAGAGAATAGAAGCTTTCAAAACGTGGTGCTACAGAAGAATGCTGAAGATTAGATGGGTAGACCACATAACTAATGAGGAAGTATTGAACAGAATTGGGGAGAAGACGAGTTTGTGGCACAAATTGACAAGAAAAAGGGACCGGTTGGTAGGACATGTTCTAAGGCATCAAGGGATCACAAATTTAGCATTGGAGGGCAGCGTGGAGAGTAAAAATCGTAGAGGGAGACCAATTGATGAATACACTAAGCAGTTTCAGAAGGATGTAGGTTGGACAGGACAGGGTATCATGGAGGGCTGCATCAAACCAGTCTGAGGACTGAAGACCACAACAACAACAACAACAACCATGTTCTCAACGACTATAAAAAGTCTTCTTGAGGAGGAAATGTAGACAACTGAGTGACATGTTGTGGCAGGGTTTGCAAGCCAACATCCCAAAGTTGTTCGAGCTCATATGCGGTTCCTCTTCGTCGAGATGTCTTGGCTCAAACTCGTCTAGAGATTGAACCGCACGTGTCGCATTACACGCCCTAAAGTAGGCACTTGTGTCCCTTGGGTTAAATTGTTTGGCTGATGGAAGGTTTGCGAAATTGTTTGAAACATAGTTAACGTAACATATAATAATAGTAATTATGGTATCGGGAACTAAATTAACGACCCATAAATGATGTAGGCCACACAGTTGCGATTTGGTTAGAATAATGTTAATTGAGAAAGCAAACCAATAGCGAAAGTGGTCATATTTAGATTTACTGTTACACTGGAGGGCATATAAATATGATACAGTTCGGTCATTCACAATCTCATCGCTAAATACAAGTTATCTACGCGAAAAGTTAGAGTTCACACCAGGCGGGCGGCTGATCGCCGCTCAGAGACTATGTCCCACAATACCACACAACGCGAAATTTTCACTTCCTAGCTGCTTAAAGGCCGACCGTCCGCTTTCGCGTCTGCATCCAAACTGTATCCTTTAGTGTCTCCAACCGCAGTGTCCCGCTGTCCGTCTCCGGCCGCGTTCCCTCTCGCCGAATACCCTCGCTCAACTTACTAGGCAGTTCCCTTTCCTGAAGCCGTCCATCTGATTAGCTACAGGTTATTTTACATTATTTTGCATTTTAACATAGTTCAATAATCAAAGCTTGGCCACTGAAAGTCACGGCCAGTAGCCTTGTACCAATGTGCTTTCTGATAAATAAATAAATAATAAAAGTAACTATTGTGCACTAAACTTTACAACAAATATTCTGTTACCTAATAGTTCAATAAGGTGTTATGCTGTCATCGTTGAATGTGTTTTGTGTGGAGGAAATGATGATCTGATTCTTAACTGTAAACACTGATAATTTAAATTTACTATATCTTTTAAACAAATAAAGTTACAGAATTGATATTTACAACGTTTGTCATTTTAATGATGCGCTTCTGTATGAAACGTCGATCGTTAAGATCGACCAAAGCGTTCAGATTTTAGCATTCAGGTCTTTGGAACAAAACTTGTTAATTTCTCTATAACACTAAATCGTAAACTATTATAGATATGGTCAGTATTAAATTTTATTCGCATCACCACGGAAATTTATGGAGGATGGCGGATTAAAATTACTGAGGCTTGATTCCCTGCATTACTACATAATTAAGTAGTTTCCATAAATGTTTCTCTTTATGGCCGATCTTAGGTCCGGTATATTTAACACGGCTACATCTCCTTGGCCACACAAGGATGCTACTGTGTTTGCCTATTTTGTATCCCGCCTGGAAGGCGGCGCGTTGGTTGGAGCAGGAGCAGGATAATTACGTCGGTACTGCAGTGAGTGGTGCAAGAAAGAATACATAACTTTGAACAGATGCGAAGTCTTAGATCCCGTCGTATGTAGAGCAAAGCTGAAGCGAAATTTCCTGGCTGGCTGCACCTGATGAAATGGGCCGAATCTGCAGCGGAGCTCGTAGAGCAGCACAGCACCAGCTAGAGGGCGCTGCCCTCGGTGTCTCGTGGTAGTGACAACCTCTGAAACTATGCCGTGGCATCGTTGCTATCGATACCACACCTGTGACGTAGGTTCTCGTCAGTCTCACTCGCTCGCTACAGCGCTTAGACCTCAATAGACAATTTACGCCTGTGAATTTCCTCATCTCGTGGTGAATCTTCGCCGTTTGTGGCACGCGGTCCTGGACGACAGGGTTCGTTTCACAATTCCTGTAGGCTATCTGGCTATCTCTTTTGGCAGTTTATTTAAATGAGAGCGAAATTCACGTTAACTCACAGGGCGCGTTAAAGTGTAGCCGAAAGGCATCAGCCAAATATAAAACTTCACTTATATAATAAATTAAAACGTGCCCAACAGGGTTGTTGACTTATGGTGTTCACTCACGGTAAAGCCATGTACAAAATTTTGAAATGCAGTGTAGGCGTTTGCCATAGATTGCCCCCCTCTTTTCACTGTTAACGACATAAAGTGACCTTCAACAGTCAGCCATGAAATTAAGGAAAATTTTTGTTTTGTTCTATTCGGTTTGAAGGGTGTTATCCCGTGATACGAGTTGTAGCGGTTGCCTTCATGTCGTAGTAAGGACGTATAAGCCACCACTATTACACTATAAGACAAAGAAAAGGACACACTACGAAGGAATTATCCGAATGGGGCAAATGGCTCAAATGGGCCTGAGCACTATGGGACTCAACATCTGAGGTCATCAGTCCCCTAAAACTTAGGACTACTTAAACCTAACCAACCTAAGGACACCTCACACATCCATGTCGGAGGCAGGACCGTAGCGGCCGGCCGAGTGGGACAGAAAGCGGTAGATATGATTCACATATTTAGAGAAATAAATTATTACAATTTCAGAAAAACTGAATGATTTATGGAAGAGAAAGAGCTTCACAAAATGAGCAAGTCAGTAACGCATTGGTCCACCTCAGGCCGTTATGGAAGTTATGCCTTGGCTTCGCATTGATTGACAGAGTTGTTGGATGTCCTCCTGAGAGATATCGTGACGAATTCTGTCCGAAAGGAGGTCGTCAAAATCCTGAGATGATAGAAACGTCCTATCCTTAATACTCCGAACGTTCTCAACTGGTGAGAGATCCAACAAACTTGCTGACCAAGGTAGTGTTTGGCAAGCACTAAGACAAGCAGTACAAATAGTTTTCATGTGAGAGCAGGCGTTACATTGCTGAAATGTACGTCCATGATGGCTTGCCATGAAGGACTGCGGTACAAGGGAGTCGCAGATGACAACCAAAGGGGTCCTGCTGTGAAAAGAGATCGCGCCCCAAAGCATCACTCCTGGTTGTAGGGCGACATGGCAGACCACAGTCTGGCTTGTATCCCACCGTTGTCCAGTGCTTAACAGACACGTCTTCGGCCTGGAGTCTCACTTACTGGAGTAGAATTGTCTTCACTGATGGACCCGCTTCGAATTGCGCTCCGAGGATGAGCAAAGACGCGTATGGAAACGCCCTGGTGGGATACGAACCTGATTGTTGCCTGCCATATTGCCGTACAACCAGGAGTAAAGGTCAGATGTCATTTAGTTTTAAAGCAGGACCTCTTTGGTTGTCATCCGCGACACCCTCAGAGCTCAGTGGTAAGTCGATGAAATTCAAGGTTCTGGCATGTTCCCCTCATGGCAATCCATCCTGCACTCACATTTCAGCAAGATAAAGACCGGCCGCACATAGTGAGAGTTTCTACTGCTCCTCTTCAAGCCTGCCAAAGCCACCCTGGCTAGCAAGATTGCTGGATCAGACCCCAACTGAGAATGTTTGGAGGAATATCGGTAAAGCCCTCCAACCAGCTTGGGTATTTGATGATCTGACGCACCACTTGCACCAAATTTTGCTCGCTATGCTTCATTAGGACGTCCAACGACTCTGCCAATCATTGTCAGGCCGAATAACTGTTAGCATAAAGGCCACAGGTGGCCAACGCGTTACTGACTTGCTCAATTTGAAAAGCTCATTCTCTTGAATAAATCATCCCGTTTCCTGAAAATGTATTTATTTGGTTGTCTGCAAAAGTACATAATGTAATTCCTTCATGGTGCGTCGTTATGCTTTATCTTAGAGTGCATTTTAGTAATTGTTATGGATGATAATAGTTAGGTAATACTTCCAGTAATCTGTTAATTTAGGGTAATTAGATATAGAATTTTACTAAGTAGCCGGTTATAGACGGCGAACTTGCTCCGGAAAGTGCTGATTTTGAGCCTGCGATGCATGCCCTATCTATTCTCCCGCACTGTTGTAAGATACTGCGACTTGCAAAATATGCTATTAATGACGAATAGGTTGTAATACGTGAATAATTTTGTACGACACAGTTAGTTTATTCGACCTTAAATTCATACTCCCTACTTGTTCTGGCTGCACTCACTCTTCAATAACAGTCACCTGATTATCACGAGCTTGCATGGCCGATTCATTACTGCACTCTCACCTTTCCATTACGTAACAGTTCTCCCGATGCGAAATTTAAATTTGAGATTCAAAATTGTCACATCTTCACGCCCCCCTTCCACTTACAGCACATACACAAATATACACGTCCTATTCGTGTTTTAACCCTTCTGTGAATTTCAGTATTCCTTCCATAAAATATTTCACTTTCATACACATGGTATCTGCTCTGCAAGAATGTTCCGGCTTTGCTAACAATATTCCGCAATATCACAAAATTAATTCAATTCTTGACGCGCGATGTCCGGAGCACGAGCTCCCAGGACCTGTCTTGCAGGCTAGCTTAGTTTCGGGTGACCCACTCCTTGGTGCCAAAAGACTTCCAGGCGCCAGACTCCACTTTGTAAGAAGATGAGGGATCCCCATCGGCGATGGTTCTCCGTAGTAACAAAAGAGTGTTAGGGTAGATTCGATCCTTCAAGTATAGGACCGTTAGAAAAGACACTTGTGAATTACACGCCTGGTTGTAGATCTACCATCGCGTGTCCAGTACCGATTCCTGAAGCTTGTAATCACAGCTGAGGTGCAGTGTGCAGCAAACTAAGATGGTCGTGCATGACTGTTTATTTAGTTGTAAGAAGCGTGTAGCACTATTTAGGTAATTTCCCAGTTTTGCATGATGAACTTTCACCGGTAGTTTCACCACGAATCTACCACTTGCTTTCCTCTGAATGGTTTTCGCAAAATGTCTGTCACTTATTCACTCGTCCTCCACGCCCACAGGAAGAGATTTCTTTTTGCTACCAGAAGCATTCGCCCTGAACGTTAAGATTGTTATTGCGTGCGGGATATGCGTTGAACTTGAGTGAGTGAGGAGATATCTTTTCATACAAAATCTAATCGAACGATTTGTGCTGTATGGTTTGAGTGGTTCTTCCTCTTTAGCTGAGCAGGTTTTAGTACCCCAAGAAAGATCGGTTCTCCACGTAAAAGTTCAATCTTTACACACCTCATGCGCTTTGAAAGTTGTCAGGCTGAGGTTCCCAGGAATGCTGTTAGGAGTGGCCCTGCTATGCGAAGCAGCAATGTGCAGATAGAATGTTGTGGTAGTTAGCAATTCTTGGGTAAATGTGCACCTCGAAAATGTGTGTCGGTTCTGTGGTGTGAACATCGTTGGTACCACTTATTGTAATCGGATGACGGTTGAGCTGTAACCTATCCGAACTGCTGAACTCCTGCATATGAAGATCATTGTAAGGCACTGTCAAGAAGTGCTCTGCATTTTTACAGTTTCCCATATCTATCGACGTTATTTACTAGGACAGTCCATAATAGTACTTCTGTATACTTGTAGTTTCCTTTCATTGTGCAATGTGTTTGCTATAGTGGCACACTTGCTTGTCGCTTGCTCTTGCCGCTATTGTGCCTTCTGCAGTAGTGTATTATGGAGATTGTTACAAATGCGGTAACCGCCGGAATAGCATTAATTCTGCCTATGATTCGTGTCCAGAGAGTGGAAACACAGCTTTTGTCTGTTCACAAGGACTATTCTGCTTGCAGTATCACTCTCTTGAACTTAGGACACCTATTTAGTCTGTGTGATGTGTTAGAGAATTCAAAGTCGGGAGCAGTGCCAAAAAATGTTCTTCGAGAACTGCACCTTTCTGGGGACTGGAGCAACATTTTGTGTGAACGAATAAGTTATGAAGTCTTACATGTGATTTCTAAAAATACCAGCAGATCTTTCAGATGAAAAAAAAGTGATGTCAGGTGTTTTGGATTCCCACTGTTTTCACATATGTGCACAAATATGATCGATCGTAATGTGAGACAGCAAATCTTCATGCAATGGAATTCCGGCGTGCATGATCTCAGCCACCTTCAGATTTCCCATCAGCTAGTCGGTTAACATCCGCAAGTCCTTAGTGGATTCTGTTTTGGCGTTGGGTGGATTCAGAAGTTCTCTTGCATTCAAATCAACAACTGACGTGGGACTGTTGAACATCTGACCAAGCAGATCCCAGGCCGTCTTGAAGCTATCTTCTGTAACCGGTAAATTTTCAATCAACTTACGAGGTTCACCAGACAAACATGACAACAAATAGCAATACTTCTGTAAATCAGACTAATTTGTAATAACTAGTTGCTTAAAGGTGTCCAAAAAATGCATTAATTCTGCGACGAAATCGCTGGGAGCGTTAGTTCACGTAGACTACATAAACTTGCAGAATGAGGAGGTAACGAAGCATTTGACTAGAGTAATGTTGCTATTTTTGATTCAATATCTTAACGCAATTCTTCAGATGGCTCGTTATCTGCATCACATTATTAATCTAACTGAACACGAATATCGTTGCACTCATCTTTACCTATATTTGGCAGTGACTGCCTTACTCTGGTATCGTTGGGATTTGATCCTTTCTGAAAACTGTTAACTAAGTCACTCGTGGCTTGATCGTAATTAAAATTCCTTTTTTTTCGAGGCCACCCATGATTAATGCTATTATCGCAGAGGATAACAGAACAAGAATATGGAGCAAGGTTGCATACAGAGTAGGATGACAATAGCTGCGGTGCGCTGCTGCAAAGCAGCTTGGGTTGGGACGGCGCTAGTACCTGGCGTCGTGCGGTCGGAGTTGGCAGATGGCGTTACGACAGCTGCTGGCCTGATATCCACTTCACAATACAACTCTTGCCGAATTTATACAAGGGAAAGCTGCCACTGCGTATGTATGGGGGAAACGCATGCTAATATCAGAGAATCACATTCAAAGGTACGGTAGCCGGATACTTGTAATTCGCAGTTCGTACAAGACAAAGCATCATAATGTTCGTATTGGAACACATAAGACTAACTTTATTCGCGCCTGTAGGATCAAAATGTACGCAGCTGCAAAACGGGAAGTACGAGGGGCGTTTGAAAAGTCCGTGCAAAGTCCATAGAGTGACACCACCTGTGCGTATCAAGGTCATCTTTAGTTAGTAGAATCTTTGGAAAGAACTCACATCAAGTTTCAGCCATATTGGTCTATTTCTTTGTGTTTGGCATTCGAGTGAATCAAAGAAGTCGAGTGATTGTCAAAAAATGGACGAAAAAGATCTTCATATGGTAATTATACATTATGAAAGGCAAAACGCCTCAGGAGATTAAAGAGAAGCTTGATAACCATTACGGTGACTATGCACCTTCGATTGGGATAATTTATAAACGTTTTCAAAATTTTCCGAGTGGCCATATGGGCACAAGTGATGCTGAACGTTCTGGACACCCTGTGGAGGTTACGACTCCAGAAACCATCGATAAAATCCATGATATGGTGGTGGATGACAGAACAGTTAAGGTGCGTGAGATTGCTAGTGCTGTGGGTATTTCGGATAAATGGGAACATAATATTTTGCATAACGTTAGGACACGAGAAAGCTATCCGCAAGATGGGTTCCGCGATTGCTCACACTTGACCAAAAACGGAATCGTGTGAAGTGTTGCAAGGATGGTGTGCAGCTGTTCAGAAAGAATCCGCAAGAATTTAAATGTCGTTTCGTCACTGTGGTTGAAACATGGATACATTACTATACTCCTGAGACGAAACAACAATCTAAACAAGGCGTTACCAAGGGAGAATCTGTACCAAAAATGGCAAAGACCATTCCTTCAGCTGGAAAGGTCCTGGCGACAGTCTTTTGGGATTCACCGACTATCTGAAAAAGGGTGAAACAAATACAGGTGCATACCATTCATCGTTATTGGACCGTTTGAAAGCCGAGCTGCAAGAAAAACGGTGGCGATGGAACCGCAAATGAGTCCTTTTCCATCACGACAATGCAGCAGCACACACCTGAGCAGTTGTGGTCGCACAATTAGTGGAAGTAGGATTCCAGCTCGTTTCACATCCCCCTGTTCTCTGCACTTGGCTCCTTCTAACTTCTATTTGTTCCCCAATTTGAAGAAATGGCTGGTGGGACAATGATTTTATTCAACTGCAGCAACTAATAGCTATTTTGCAGACTTGGACAATTCCTATTATTCGGAAGGGATCAAAAAATTACAACAGCGTTGGACGAAGTGTGTAAGTCTAAAAGTAGACTATTTCGAAAAATAAAAAAGGTTTACCCCAAACATGTAAGTAGTTTTTATTTTGCACGGAGTTTCCAAACGCCCCTCGTAATTCTGGGCTGCCTCAGTCTTTCCAAAGTTCAGTCGAATGCATACATAGGTTGGAAAGGAAAGGCGGTTGAAAATAAAGGTATATAGTTGGTAAAAGTGAACTGTATGTGTAACACTAGATTGTGCAGGCCTTCCCTACCTCTGCCCTGGTCTGACTGCCCCATTGTGTGGAAGACCAAGGCCGGGCAGAAAATCTGACCTGCAGCGAGTGTCCGGTCGCTACAGCGCCCTTGGCGCAGTTTGCACCAGTACAGAACAGTTGTCAGATGATTCCAACAGTTACCTTTTTGTTATTGCGTTTAATCTGTATGTACATCATGCCACACCGATATGCTAACACGCTTCAGGGGGACATTTCTGATCAATCATTCTTTGCATAGCAGCCACATAAAAGTACACTTAAGATATTTCTCCACATTTTGACTTACAATAGTACACAGTTAGCTTCTCAGTAATCATTATTATAACACCTCTTTTCTAATATTTGTAAATTTGTATTTATTTATTTTTATTCATTGTTTTGTAACAGTTTGCTATCTTACACATCCGAGTCAGGCATAAAGCGAAAGGAAGCCATAAGGTGATTTCAGGGGTCTGTCTAGATTTGAATCCTCGTGTTTTAAGACGAAATCTGGCAAAGAGGCACAATACTTCAATTTGATTTCCTTCACTAAAGACTTATGGAAGCCACGTAATATACTAAGATATTTAGTATCAGTGACATAACACACTACTACTGCTATCAAAGCATTACAGAAAGCGTGGGGGGAATATTGATTTCACTCACTCTTGTTAGTGACTCAGAAAATACATCAATGGTTAACAAGTTGCATAAACTTTCATAAAACTGACTTAACCATACAAGAAATAGCTTTTACATTGAGAATGAAAGCAGAACTGTCACTAGTGTTTCAGTGTGAGCTGATTGTGGTACATCATTTTGTACCTTTAGTATTTGTGTTGTGGGATGAGTTTTCTTTTTGAGTGGCCATTGTGTGTGACAGTATTCTTAGTATATCTGGACTGTCTTTCTTATGTTGTGTGAGACATGGTAATGGTAATGACACACCAAACTCACGATAGTAATCCATTGCAGTTGCTACATATTTAATTAAAACAAAAGCATTATGAAATCACAATCACAGTAATGCAGGAGACTGCCTTACAAGGCCAGATCACTTTGACAAATAATAAATAAATTTCATTAACCATAACTAGACCGATCAAACTTGGAATTTGAATATGACTAGGTAAATATACTCAGGTAAAGCTTTACTTAAATAGTACGAATGTCCATACAATTCCCATCAGAACTCTCATTGCTACCAATCAGCTGAGGAACAGATTAAAGGTAAGAACACAGATCTTTTAAGGTTTGGTTAGCCAACTTTCCTTAACAAAACTATATACAAATGACTAAAACAATTAAGAAGGTGCTTTAATATTGACCAAGTCAATCTTCAGATTTACTGAGTTGATTAATCAACAACATTCAAAGAATGATTACAACTACACCTACATCTACATATGCATCCATACTCCGCAAGCCACCTGACGGTGTGTGAAGGAGGGTACCATGAGTACCTCCATCGGTTCTCCCTTCTATTCCAGTCTCGTATTGTTCGTGGAAAGAAGGATTGTCGGTAGGCTTCTGTGTGGGCTCTAATCTCTCTGATTTTATCCTCATGGTCTCTTCGCGAGATATACGTAGGAGGGAGCAATATACTGCTTGACTCTTCAGTGAAGGTATGTTCTCGAAACTTTAACAAAAGCCCGTACCGAGCTACTGAGCGTCTTTCCTGCAGAGTCTTCCACTGGAGTTTATCTGTCATCTCCGTAACGCTTTCGCGATTACTTTATGATCCTGTAACGAAGCGCGCTGCTCTCAGTTGGATCATCTCTATCTCTTCTGTCAACCCTATCTGGTATGGATCCCACACTGCTGAGCAGTATTCTAGCAGTTGGCGAACAAGCGTACTGTAACCTACTTCCTTCGTTTTCGGATTGCATTTCCTTAGGATTCCTGCAATGAATCTCAGTCTGCCATTTGCTTTGCCGACGATCAACTTTATATGATCATTCCATTTTAAATCACTCCTAATGCGTACTCCCAGATAATTTATGGAATAAACTGCTTCCAGCTGCTGACCTGCTATTTTGTAGCTAAATGATAAGGGATCAATCTTTCTATGTATTCGCAGCACATTACACTTGTCTACATTTGAGATTCAATTGCCGTTCCCTGCAACATGCGTCAATTCGTTGCAGATCCTCCTGCATTTCAGTACAATTTTCCATTGTTACAACCTCTCCATATACCACAGCATCAACCGCAAAAAGCCTCAGTGAACTTTCGATGTCATCCACATGGTAATTCATGTATATTGTGAATAGCAACGGTCCTACGACACTCCCCTGCGGTACACCTGAAATCACTCTCCATGAGAATGACATGCTGCGTTCTGTTATCTAGGAACTCTTGAATCGAATCACACAATTGGTCTGATAGTCCATATGCTCTTACTTTGTTCATTAAACGACTGTGGGGAACTGTATCGAACGCCTTGCGGAAGTCAAGAAACACGGCATCTACCTGTGAACCCGTGGAGCGAGGTGGCGCAGTAGTTAGCACACTGGACTCGCATTCGGGAGGACGACGGTTCAATCCTGTCTCCGGCCATCCTGATTTAGGTTTTCCGTGATTTCCCTAAATCGCTTCAGGCAAATGCCGGGATGGTTCCTTTGAAAGGGCACGGCCGATTTCCTTCCCAATCCTTCCCTAACCCGAGCTCGCGCTCCGCCTCTAATGACCTCGTCGTCGACGGGACGTTAAACACTAACCACCGCCACCACCATCACCTGTGAACCCGTGACTATGGCGCTCTGAGTCTCATGGACGAATAGCGTTAGCTGGGTTTCACACGACCGTCTTTTTGGAAACCCATGCTGATTCCTACAGAGTAGATTTCTAGTCTCCAGGAAAGTCATTATACCCGAACACAATACATGTTCCAAAATTCTACGACTGATCGACGTTAGAGATATAGGTCTATAGTTCTGCGCATCTGCTCGACGTCCCTTCTTGAAAACTGGGATGACCTGTGCCCTTTTCCAATCCTTTGAAACGCTACGCTGTTTTCGAGACCTACGGTACACCGCTGCAAGAAGGGGGGCAAGTTCCTTCGCGTACTCTGTGTAAAATCGAACTGGTATCCCATCAGGTCCAGCGGCCTTTCCTCTTTTGAGCAATTTTAATTGTTTCTCTATCTCTCTGTCGTCTATTTCGATACCTACCATTTTGTCATCTGTGCGACAATCTAGAGAAGGAACTACAGTGCAGTCTTCCTCTGTGAAACAGCTTTGGAAAAAGACATTTAGTATTTCGGCCGTCATTCTCCGTTTCACTACGATTTTGGTCACAGAGTGTCAGGACATTTTGTTTTGGTCCACCTACCGCTTTGACATAAGACCAAAATATCTTAGGATTTTCTGCCTAGTCAGTATATAGAATCTTACTTTCGAATTTATTCAACGCCTCTCGCATAGCCCTCCTCACACTACACTTCGCTTCGCGTAATTTTTGTTTGTCTGGAAGGCTTTAGCTATGTTTATCTTTGCTGTGAAGTTCCCTTTGCTTCTGCAGCAGTTTTCTAACTCGGTTGTTGTACCACGGTGGCTCTTTCCATCTCTTACAATCTTGATTGGCACATACTCATCTATCGCATATTGCACGACGGCTTTGAACTTTGTCCACTGATCGTCAACACTATCTGTACTTGAGACAAAACTTTTGTGTTGAGCCGTCAGGTACACTGTAATCTGCTTTTTGTCACTTTTTCTAAACAGAAAAATCATCCTAACTTTTTTAATATTTCAATTTACTGTTGAAATCGATGCAGTAACCGCTTTATGATCGCTGATTCCCTGTTCTGCATTAACTGTTTCAAATAGTTCGGGTCTGCTTGTCACCAGAAGATGTAATATGTTATCGCCACAACTCGGTTCTCTGTTTAACTGCTCAAGGCAGTTTTCAGATAAAGCACTTTA
This sequence comes from Schistocerca gregaria, assembly GCF_023897955.1. Lineage (NCBI taxonomy): Eukaryota > Metazoa > Arthropoda > Insecta > Orthoptera > Acrididae > Schistocerca > Schistocerca gregaria. Next base: position 949,582,928 of record NC_064920.1, read on the forward strand.
AAAAATTTCGCTGGATGCTTTGTCCCTGCCACCCGTTATGAACGTTTGCGTCTCCAAGTCTATATCCGGCAAATTAAAATCTCCACCCAGAACTATAACATGGTCGGGAAATGTACTCGAAATATTTTCCAAATTTTCCTTCAGGTCCTCTGCCAGAACAGCTGCTGAGCCAGGGGGCCTATAGAGACATCCAATTACCATGTTTGAGGCAGCTTTAACCGTGACCTTCACCCAAATTATTTCACATTTCGGATCGCCGTCAATTTCCTTCGATACTGTTGCACTTCGTATCACTATAAACACGCCTCCGCCTTCACTGTCCAGCCTGTCTCTGCGGTGTACATTCTAATCTGAGTTTAGGATTTCATCACTGTTTACGTCTGGTTTCAGCCAATTTTCTGTCCCTAGTACTATATGGGTATAGTGACCGTTTATTAATGAGAGCAGTTCTGGGACCTTTCTATAAACGCTCCTGCAGTTTACTATTAGCACATTAATATTTTTATTCCCTGTTGCATTTTGCCTACTCCTACCTTGCCGCGTCTCAGTAGGCGTCTTGTCGGGTATACGGAGGGAATTCTCTAACGTAAAAAACCCACAAGTGCACTGCACACGTACTCCGCTACCCTTGTAGCCGCTTCCGGCGTGTAGTGCACGCCTGACCTATCCAGGGGGACCATACATTTCTCCACCTGATAGCGAAGGTCGAGAAATTTGCACCCCAGACCTCCGCAGAATCATCTGAGCCTCTAGTTTAAGCCTTCTATTCGGTTCCAAACCAGAGGACCGCGATCGGTTCTGGGAACGATACTACAAATAGTAAGCTCAGATTCCACCACGCGAGCGAGGCTTTCCGCCTTCAACAATTCCGGCAACCACCTGTACGAACTGAGGATGACCTCTGAACCCAGACGGCAGGAGTCGTTGATGCCGACATGAACAACAATTTGCAGTCGGGTACACTCAGTGCTCTCTATCGCCGCCGGCATCTCGGATGAGACGCTCCAGCAAGCAGACAGAGTGAACACTGGCCTTCTTCCCCGACCTTTCCGCTATTTCCTTAAGGGGATCCATCACCCAACTAACGTTGGAGCTCCCATAACTAATAAACCCCTCCCCTCGGGTGCCTGCTCGGACCTTCCTGAACATGACCATATGACAATACCCCTAAAATGAGGCCGCTTCAATATTGCGTGTGAATTAGCGATAAACGGGAGCAGACCAAGGATTCAGATCAATACGAGAGATCCACGAGACAGGAAATGATATAAAAATATACTCAACTTTGCACTGCAATTGAACTTCGGATGCTATAATTCCCCGCCCGAAAGATGGAATCACGCAATATTAACAACATAACCCAAGATGTAAAGCAGTGGACAGAGTCTTAAATATCTCTCTGCGCCCGTGGTGCTCTGCTCCCAGTATGCTCGCATCGATCGCTGCCAATTATCTGTAATACAAAACAAATCAACGGCAGACAATTTTCTGAGACATAAACTACACAATCTTGTCTATAGAACAGGTGATCAATACTACTGAATAGGAACTAATTAGCCTCCGTGAGTTACTTATCCAGTGTCAGCCCTTAAACTTCGGTTAATAAATTCGCTAAAAATTATGCCCTAAGTTAAGATGACAAGAATTGTCTCAGAGCACATTTACCCGCCAAACTACCAAATGAACTACAAAGTAGAATTGAAGATGTATCTCGGCGTGTCTTGAAACGCCAGAGCCGGACTTACTACTCGTTGCACTTCTAGCTACGTCTTTAAACACACTTCATATCGATTGGTTGGGCGTAGCCACATTTGCTCAACTGCCCCCAAGATAGTTAATCACGACACCGAGGTAGGTGATAAACAACTAAATAATTCCAAAGGATTTTTCTACACTGGCATATTCAATAAGGCCGCACGCAACCCACCGAAACAACTCGACGACTCAAATTCAATTGGCCGGCGTAGCTTATAATAGACTCGAAGGAGCTTATCCTTCCGACTTCTAGGAAAACCAAATCACCATGGGTGGTGGATCTGCCCTCAGACTCAACACGCCTTACCCGCTGGCCCCGCTCCTTTGTTGTCAGACTCGTCCTCTTGCCGTACTGCCTACGTTCACAGTCCCACGTGACTCTCTCTCACCGCCGAACCCTACACACCTGCCCAGTAGAGCGCACGCGCTGCTGTTATATCCGCGCCGCCAAAGATGAGCAAAAGACAAATAAGCATCGAAGTCGGCTCAAAGATCAAAATGACGATCGCCAGAAAACGCACCAGCTCACTGTGTTCTGTTTGGGGTACTGTAACTTGTTTCCTACCTTGCTACTTTATCCAGTTTTGGGCTATGTTGATACTCCTGTTTAGCCGTCGTTGACGGTCATTTTTATTTAGAGGTATTGTAAGTCTACCGCATACCTGATAGCTACTATTTTTTGAGAATGTGGCTGGTTTTAATTCTTGTGTGTTACTATACCTATAGGTGTTTCTTTTCTGAATACGTTGAAGTTGTGTCTGTTGTTGAATTAGATGTTTGAGGATACGCTAATGAAATTTTTCTATTCTCATAGTGAAGCGAATATTTTATATATCCTCGTGTCAAAATTTTTTTCTTGAGGTTTGCCTATGGGGCCTATAGTTTCAACTACCGATTATGTGTTACTAAGAACCGTTATACAATTTTTTTATTTTTAAAAAAATTCTATTTTGAACGTGATTCATGAATATATTTGATAGAAGATGTGTGTGAAACTGGACTTCTATTGGCAGGCCTTCTTTTGTAAACAGATGAATTGTTAAGCTGAATGCAGTTTGGCTTGGGGATTACTTTAATGGTTTGTACCTGTTATTCTGTAGCAGTGGTTGGGATTTCTGGGTTGGTTGTGTAATCAAGTGAAATTAAATAGTATATGCTAACCGCCTTGTCCTTCTCTTTTATGACACCAAAATCCAAAGCCCTAATGTTACAATTAGTTATGTCAATCAACATAGCGAAATGTCTAATAAGATCTACGCTATTTTCAATGTTAATAGCGAGAGACGTATGAACGCCAAAAGGTTTTCGTAAACAATTTGGGTTGATACGGAGCTACTGCTCTGACTGGAAGACCGAATTTCAAGTGAACTGTCTGTTTAAGGAAGATGTGGTTGCTACTGAATAAATAGACTTAACATTGTTTTCGACAAAACCATAATTGTCAGAATGACCATTTTAGTGGTTTCTAAACGGTTCATGTAGATTTTCATTGTGGGTATATGTTGAGGAGATATGAACCTTAAAATATTAATATACATTACCTAAACTGCATGGTTCAGTACATCATCTATCTATCACAAATATCTGTGAAGTTATTAAATGTGATGTTAATGGGTGATTCGACACTTTGATTTACCCCACTAATAATATTTATAAGTTGTCAGGCGTAAATAAAAACATAATGGACTTCATGAAAGATGAATTATCGTGGGACATAATAAACAATTCGAACCTGCGACCGTAGCGGTCGCGCGGTTCCAGACTGTAGCGCCTAGAAACACTCCGGCCGGCTTACTTATCTCAGAAATACAAACAGGCGACTACACAAGTTTACTCGTACATCTGTACATGGAGTCGATAAGCCACTGTACAGTATCCCACACTAACATCTGTGAATTCTGGTCCCGTTCCATTTGAATACTGAACGAGGGAAAAGTGACTGAACACCACGGTATGCACGCTAAGTTTTCTTATTATGAACCTTTCAGAATTGTACGACAGTATACCCTAAATACAGGTCCTTTGAACTGTCTCAGTAGGCTTTCCTGAGAACCATGTTGCCATTCTTCCAAAGAAAGAAACATTTCTGTTACACATACAGACGGATCTGATGCGATCCTAGCACAGTATGTCTGAGTTAGTTCGTGTGTACTGACATTCCTGTTTCATGAGGACTCTAAACTTGGAAACAGTTTGCCAGATCTAATCACACTGTCATCTTGCATACAACCTTCTTTCCAGGTGTACTCCTATTTATCATGACACCATAAACACGAGTGCTCATACAAGATTGTGAACACAGCTTAATTCCTGAAATAAACACCACAAATACTTATTACGTCCTATTGATAACATGCTCTGACTTTTGAATAGTAACTGGGCAGGGCAAATGTAAATATTCAAATATGTGCCTGAAACCCACTACATCGTACGAAGCTTTACAAGTACAATAAATCACACGTTAATTATCACTTTCGTCATCGATGGTTAGTGGCAACGAAAAATGTTGAGCAATAAACTGCGTCATCGATAGTGAATGGTGTTCCTCAATATTCATATGCTTGAAGTAAAGTGAAACATAGTCCTGTTCATAAAGGTCGGTGGTATCGTCAAGTGCCCCAAGGAAGTTTGAAAGAACCGCTCGTATTTTCTACAGTATGATCAGAAACGGTCATAAACGGTGTTAAAGGGTAGGCTGTGCTGAGAAACGATTGTTAAGAAAATAATTTGATACGCCCCACCGTTTCGGAGTTAATTAGCACTGAAATTAGCCTATCAGGCCGTTGCGAGTGAAAACTCAAGCGGCCCGACAGATATAATTAGTTCAGTTGTTCTCATATCGTGGGTAATAGCAAACGAGACGGTTCTGGCTTTGTCTCGGACTGTGCCCTCACCACCGCTCGACGTTCAGTTTTTGTATTGCCCTATTATTGGGTTTTAGGAAATCAGTCGAAGATCATGTCTGGCGATTCAGTCGCTAGCGGGCCGCTTAAATTCGAGCGCAACGTGTTAATTAGGTCGGAAACGGGGCAACATACGGAATTTTTTTCTTAACAATTACTTCTCAGCGAAACTTACCATGCAGCACCCTTATAGGCCCTTGAAACTGTTTCTGACCACCCTGCACACACAGTATACGTAAACGAAATTACGGACAGGGTGAGCGGCAACCTGCAGCTGTTGGCTGATGGTGCTGTGTGGCGCATGGGAAGGTGTCGTCGTTGGCTGACTGTAGGAGGGTACAAGATGGTGTAGATAGAATTCCTAGTTGGTGTGATTAATAGTAGCTCCCTCTAAATGTTGAAAAATGTAGGTTAAAGCAGATTAATACGAAAAACAATACCATAATTTTTGAATACATTATTAGTAGCGACCCGATTGACACAACCACGTCGATCAAATGTTTAGCGTAACGTAGCAAAGTGATGTCAAGAAAAACAAGCACGCAGGGATAGTAGTACGTAAGGTGAAAGGTTGACTTCGGTTTATTGAGCGAATTTTGGGAAAGTGTGGTTTATCTGTGAAGGAGACCGCGTATACGTGTAGAAGACTAGTGCCACCCATTCTCGAATACTGCTGGAATGTTTGGCTCTCCACCAGGTCGGATTAAAGAAAGACATCGAAGCTGTTCTAAAGTGTGTTGCGAGATTTTTTACTGGTAGAGTAGATCTTCACGCTACTGTTACAGAGACGCTTCAAGAATTTAAATGTAGAGATGACGACTTCCTTTTCGCGTAACTCTACTGAGAATATTTAGAGAACCGGGTTTTGAAGCTAACAGCAGAACAATTCTAATGCCACAGACGTACATTTCGCGAAATGACCAAGGAGGTCAGAGAAATTAGGCTTCGTATTGAGGCATATAGATTGTCGTTTTTACCTCGATCTGTTTGCGAACGAAGCAGGAAAGAAAATGTCTAGAAGTAATACAAGGTACCCTCCGCCAGGCGGCGTAAGGTTTCTTATTTAATATGTATGTAGATGTAGATGTAAATGCAGATGATTTCTACAAGGACAAATGTTTTGTCGGTTTTTATTTATATCTCAATAATGTGGAAAGATTGAATTTGTATAGTGAATGGAATGGTTTGCAATTACATCGTCTGAGCCATAAGATACCTCGGAGAACTTTATCGGTGTAAGTTTACCTGGACTGTTTAAAATTTCTTGCAAAAAATAGCTACAACTCGGCCACGCACGTGCAATGTTTTTCCAAGAACACATGAAGCAGAAGTGTAAGAAACAGATTAATCCACGAACTGAAGTTCAAAGATTCAATCATGGAGACAAATACACAGCGTGGAATTTAGAACTCGAGGAAAATAGTATGAGAAAGTTCATTCGCGAATGTTGCTGGTCGAATGCGGCCATATCCTGAACAATACAAATACCTCAAATTGTCCTTGCTGGCTATGACAAAAGAATGAGACGGCTGTTGCGACGCGACAAGAAGGTGTCTTGGTGTTTCAAGGTATGATGACACGGATACGAACTCTGCCTCCTAACGTTCTCACTAGCCGGATGGAATCAAAGCTTTTGCCTTACAGTAAGATAAAGCTGCAATTCCTCGTTTTGACACAGATGAGTCGCTCTCGCCGAGAGACGTGACTCGTGACCGTCTGTGAGTCAACAAGTGAGTGCGGAGTAGTACTGCGGTGTATGAATGTCACCTATTACGAAACGGCCGCCTTCCTAAACTTGTGTTCTATTCGCATCGCCTACAAGTTGTTTCACCAGTTTATGGCATTTCATATTGTGACGCTACAACGCAGTCCTTGCTATGAATTTTTTCGCTTACATAACACATGAAACTGTTTGTGTACGATGTATTGTCTAGTGTAAATATGTATTGTAAATACTATGTTTAATCAAGTAATATTTAACACTGGCAAGTCAGGGCATATTTACCTTTAAATGCGAACATTTTTCGGTTAGGCTTTACCGTGACTGTTACTGACATTAAATGAAACAACAAGTTCACTGTTACCAGTCACCGTTTTATTTATTTCCACGACGCGTTTCGAAGGTTTAAACCTCCATCAGTGGGTGGATTTACATTAGTAAGTAGTACATTTGTGTGTGTGTGTGTTGTGTTACGATTTTGGAGAAACTTGTGGCACTGCCTAGTGGAGAAACAACACACTATTTCAGAATATGGCTTAGGATTACTTTTGACAAAAAAATTAAACTGATATGTAATGGTAAACATTAAGTAAGTAAACTAGAGTACCTTCAGTGGTCACAGGTTCCTTTTGCTATCGTAACACATCACATGTATACTGCCACATTTGTAGACAAATATGGCGTCTGGAATCAGCTGGGTGCAAGGTTCGTATAGCAGAAGAGAAGACATAATCGCAAAGTGCAAAGAATATGCATCGTAACAACATTATTGCACAATAATTGTTTTAAGCATTTGGCGGTGTTTGTTTTGAGGTGTCAAATATATGTGTGTGTACTTCAGGTGGTATATAAATCCAATTCTGACAAGTTAAAACAGCTAAACATTCGTACTCGTTTATACAATCAGGTGAAATGTTAAAATGGCTTAAACTTCATACTTGTTGATAACAATTAGGTGAAATGTTACAGACTTTAATTACAATGATCATATTGGTTACAACAGTAAAATCATACATACATTACACTCTTTGATTGCGATTAATAAACAAATGTGAGGTGAGGGGCTGGAGGCAGAAGGAGAGGTAGAGAGAGAGAAAAAGTGTGTGTGTGTGTGTGGATGTGTGTGTGAGTGAAAGAGAGAGAGAGAGAGAGAGAGAGAGAGAGAGACAGACAGACAGACAGAGAGAGAGAGAGAGAGAGGAGAGAGTGATTATATGAGAGGCAAACATTTACATGGCAAGGAGTCTTAAGATTGCATGTTGCATATATTAGCTACCTAAAGGTTGGGGTAATACATTGGTCAGTGCTATAAAAAATGCAGATAGATATACATTTGTGTCAGTAGTTGATGTACATACAGTTTCAAGCTGACAAGGGTACAAGCTGTTGGTGTGATGAATTATCTGTGAATGAGGTCAATCCCTTTTACTCTTCACAACTGTCAATATTTAAGATGGGGGACAAGAAAGGAGACTCCACGAAGAGTATGTGAATGCAATACACATACTCGGGCGTCCCCTGGGCGATTGTATACCGGCTGATCCTTTCACTCCAGAAGCAACATGACAATCCTACAGAAAAGGATCTTATCAGGCCCAGTACTGACGATTATCTCTGTAAATATCGAAGGCCTGTCTGCATGCAAAGAACGTCTACTACAAGACCTCTGTCAGAAAGAGAAATGTGACGTCCTGTGTCTACAAGAAACTCACAGAGATAGCACACTCAAAAGACCCAAGATAAACGGCATGCGACTAGTAGCTGAAAGGCCACACCGACAGTATGGCAGCGCAATCTTTACCAGGCCAAACATACAGATCCTTTCAAGCAGCATAAACGAAATCAATGATACTGAAGTGCTAACCATTGAACTTAGTGACTGCACTGTTACATCAGTGTACAAACCACCAACTGTGGACTTTTCCAGCTCCAACGTAAACAATTTTAACAAAGACAGAATTAATTTTGTAATCGGTGATTTCAAAAGCCACAGTACGCAGTGGGGCTACCAAGAAGACGACAATGGCACTGCTGTGATCTGCTGGGCCGAGCTAAACAACCTAAAACTGCCTGATTCCTACAACAGTGGCAGATGGGGGAGAGGTTATAACCCGGAACTCATCTTCGTTAGCCATCAAGTAACGTCCCAATGCTCAAAAGGAATTTGCTCACCAATACCAAACACTCAGCACCGTCCAATAATGTGCCAGATAACATCTGTTGTTAAACCCCATAGCGTACCTTTTCGGCGTAGGTACAATTTTAAGAAAGCAGAATGGTCAACCTTTCAGAACCTCATGGAAGATTCTGTAAACAACCTACGACCTGAACCAAGATTCTATTACAATTTCGTGAAGGCTGTGCAGTGGTGTTCCAAGCAATCGATCCTTAGAGCATGCAGAAGCAATTATGTTGAAGGCCTTGCGCCAGAATTAGAGGACCAGTTGCAGCAATATCTGACACTGTTTGACGCAAACCCTCTATCCGCGGAAACTATCACTGCGGGCGAGCAGCTAACCGAGTCACTAGCTAAAAGCAGGAGAGAGAAATGGCTGAGGACAACAGAGGAATTGGACATGAAAAGGAGCAGTCAGGAAGCCTGGACACTCCTTAAATGTCTCAACAATGACCCAACTTTCTCTCCAGGACATGCTTCCGTCACAGCCGACCATATAGCCCACCACCTTCTCAAGAATGGGAAACCCGACACCAAAATCAGGAAGTCGGAGACCAAAATAGACGAGATTGAACACCAAGAAAATTCAGCTCTGACCACCCCTCTCACAATGACATATCTGGACAAAGCCATAGCGAAATGCAAGCTAAGGAAGGCCCTGGGCCTGGACGGGATTTTTGTTGAACAGGTTAAACACTTTGGTCCCAACGTTAAACAATGGCTACTGAAACTGTTTAACAATTTCATGGAAACATGTCAGATTCCTACAATCTGGAGGAAGGCTAAAGTTATTGCCATTTTAAAAGCAGGCAAAAATGCTGATGACCCCAGAAATTTTCGACCCGTATCACTTCTCTGCCATATCTTTAAAATCTTTGAAAGAAAACTCCAGGACTGCCTCTCCAGTGCCATAGAACACTACCTAATCCCCTAACAAGCAGGTTTCCGCCCAGGGAAAAGCACTACATCTCAGGTAATTAACCTCACGCAGCTGACTGAAGACGGCTATGAGAACCGGAAAATAACCGGTGTCGCCTTTATAGACTTGACAGCCGCATATGACACCGTCAACTTACGGCTGCTAATGAAGAAGCTGTATGCCATTACCAGGGACTTCTCTGTAGAATTCCAAGGGATGCATAGCAGGTGGCGGGCCCAGAAAAATTGTCTCCCTCAGGGCAGCGTACTGGCACCCTTACTTTTTAACATATACACCAATGATCAACCACTGCCAGCTGGTACGGAAAACTACATCTACGCCGATGACCGTGCTATGGCCGTACAGGGTGACTCCTTTGAGGATGTTGAGAGAAAGCTCACGGATGCGCTATACATGCATTGTCAGTACTACGCCGACAATCAACTCAAGCTGAACCCTAGCAAAACACAAGTTTGCGCCTTCCATCTCCGTAACAAGCAGGCATCCCGTAAGCTGCGTGTCTTCTGGAAGGACACACTCCTCGAACACTGCGTTAACCCCAAATACCTAGGAGTAACCCTAGACAGGGCTCTGACGTATAAACAGCACTGTATTAACACCAAAATGAAGGTGAGCGGCAGAAATAATATTCTTCGGAAAATAACGAATTCCTCCTGGGGCGCCAAGCCAGAGGTAGTGAGGACCACAGCACTAGCAGTTTGCTTCCCAGCAGGCGAATATGCAAGCAGTGTCTGGTACAACTCTACTCATGCTAAACAGGTCGACATTGCTCTGAACGAGACCTGCAGGCTCGTCACTGGATGTCTGAAACCGACGCCAACAGACAAGCTCTACCATCTTGCTGGGATTGCACCTCCTGCAATGCGAAGAGAAGCGGCAGCCTACAGTGAAAGAGCGAGGGCTGAGATGGCAGAGAGCCACCTCCTCCACAAAACTCAGGCAGCCACCAAACGCTTGAAATCTAGACGCAGTTTCCTCAGAGCAATCGAAGATTTTAGCGACCAACCTGGATCTATGGTGGAGAGATGGAAGCGGTCGGGAGAAGGGCACTGGATGGAACCAAAGGAAGAATTGGCACCAGGTTACGATGACGACTGGGTGGTCTGGAGATCACTAAACAGGCTACGCGCCAACACTGCACGGTCAAGAGATAACCTTTTGAAGTGGGGATATTCTACTACATCTAATCTCTGCGACTGTGGAGAGGTGCAGACGACCCAGCACATGTATAACTGCCCTGAATGTCCTTCACACTGCACTTTAGAGGATCTGATGTTGGCAACCACAAATGCTGTCGACGTAGCCCGCTTATGGGCCAAATGCCTATAACATTTTGTTTCTGTGCACACATGTTTGTATATATATCTATATATTTTTTCATATGACTGTAATTAATTTTTTTCTGTGTGCTATTCTTTTATATTCGTGTATCCATGGTGCTTCTGACACGAATAAAAAATTAAAGATAAATGTTAGGTGTGTGTGTGTGTGTGTGTGTGTGTGTGTGTGTGTGTGTGTGTGTGTGTGTGTGTGTGCATTTTTAAGAGTGTAGACAGTTGCTGAAAACGGAGATCATACTGTTGTAAATATTGGCATTTTTGTCATTTAAGATGGACTCTGGTTGTTTCATTTGATGTTTGTATATTTGGAGTGTTTCAAGGATGTCTAGTTTTCTGCCTTTTGGTTGGATGTGTATGATGATAATACTTGTGTTGTTAACATGGTGTTTTGTTTCATGCAGGTGGGTAGCTATTGCTGATGTGTGATATTTTTTGCTTTTTTTAGTGCTGCCATGTGTTCCTTGGACCTGCCTGTCTGGCCTACGTAGGAGCAGTCACAGACCAAACATTCAATTTGGTGTGTGACGAAGTGGGTTTGGTGTGCAGATGTTGTGGGGTTATTTCTGTCCAATCTTTTTGTCTGTTGTAAAGGATATGCTTATGCCTTTTCGTTTGTAGACATTGAGTGTTTTAGGGTGTCTACTAAGGAACTGTTATAACCATTTTCAATAGCTGTTTGTTTTATTATTTCAATTTCTTGATCACATTTATCTTCTGAGAGTGGTAGTTGGATAGCTCTATTAATCATGTACCGGAATCCTGCCATTTTGTGTGCTGCGGGGTGGCAAGAGGAGTTGTGAATTGTGGAATGTGTTGTGGTAGGCTTCCGATAAATTTCAAACTGATATCTGTTATTCTTTAATCGAATGGTAAGGTCTAGGAAATTTATACTGTCATCTTTTCGGTGTTCAACTGTGAATTTTATGTTTTCATGGGAGTTGTTGAAAAACTGACCTACAGTCGAGTGCTGCTAGTCCTAGCTGTGTTGCATCTAACTGCTTGTGTGTGGATCTAAGTACGAAGGGAAAGTAATGGTCGGCATATCTGGAAGCATGGTCGGACAAGTTATTATGGATTAATGGGCATAGTGCTGAAGAAACGAGGACTTAAATGTGAAGCGCACTGTGGGCACAAGTAGCAACAGTAAAATCCCGACGCCACATTGTGTCGCTGCCATGGACTTCCGTCGATCCACCGAGGGAAGTAAGATCTACGTAATTTTCGTAGGATAAAATTATAGAAGATTTGCCAGTGACCGTGCTTTTCTCTGAAGTTGAACAATTAATAACAAGCACTTTATGATCGAAGTGTTGGAGTTACATTCCACCCTACAATAACACCAAGTAGGTTTCTTCCGATCCTTGTCTTATTGAACCGACTGTGTCACGCCATTTTTCAAGAGAAAATATGTTAATTATCAAATTATTTTCATAGACGGCGAAGAGAAAATTTCAGACTGGTTATCGTAGTTAATTGTTGCACTTAATAAGCTTACGCCAACCGTAGGAACATAATAATAGACTGAAGTAATAAACTTGATTACTATGATTTATTTCAATTAATTTTCAGCTGAAGTTAGTTCAGGGGTATTTCATGAAACTATAAAGCTTATTCCCCCTGATAATTCCCCAATTAATCAATTATTATCATTAAAAACATAGTTCTTCAATTATTGGCAATATATTTCATTATCAGAAGATTAAACTGTGCAAAGTACCAAATTTTAAAGACAGAATGACAGTCCATTATTCAAAATCTCGATAGATAATTATCTGTGTTGTCAGCATTGCACTTAGCTGACAAATTATGAATAAAAGAACTATCAAAATTAATGTTTAAGTGTAGTTAGATTGTTATTACATTGTTTTATATGACTACTGAGCCTGACACAGCACTTACGTAAAAGTTGCTGTTCCACCTGCTACGCTACAAACAGGTAAACTTTATTTTTGACACAATTATTCACGTACTTAACAGTACTGTCGCTCATCAGTTGAGCTGGCGACCGATTTTTTAATTGCTTTTACAACTTAATCATTTCTTTCGGCAAAATTTCCACTTGCAAAATTTATTTCCAAATTATTTCCATTATTTCATTCATTTAACGATCGTTATTGAATGAAATTACTCATTCAATAACGATCAAGTTATAACGTCTCCTGTTTCCCGCGGAATAATCATTATTTACTTCGGATTCGGATGCCTTATCCCGACACGGGTCAAAATTAATAATTCACGATCATTGTCAACTTGTAATTTCGCAAATCCCGGGAAGCAGGGAGGTGTTCTACGTGGCGACCGCGGGACAGGACATTTACAATCTTGGAATCGTCCAGCGGTCTGAACGTAGCAAAATTAGATTTCTTTAAGAAACTAAAAAATCAGATCAAGATAAGATAGATAGTTTTTATGAGGCACTCAGTGACGTAGTTGTTAAAGGACATGGACAGTGTTCTGCTCATGGGTGATTTTAATGGCAGGATTGGAAATCGAACAGAAGGGTATGAAAAGATTATGGGTAAATTTGGAGAGGATATGGAGGCCAACAGGAACGGAAGCAACTCTTGGATTTCTGTGCCAGTATGGGCTTAGTAATCACAAACTCCTTTTTTAAACATAAGAACATTCATCGGTATACTTGGGAAGGCAGGGGAACCAGATCTGTCATTGACTATATAATAACAGATCAGGAGTTCAGGAGGGCTGTGAGGGACACACGTGTATTCAGGGGATTCTTTGATGACACCGATCATTATTTAATCTGCTGTGAAATTTGGATTGTGAAGCCGAAAATGCAGGAGGTCAGGTCCATATGTAGGAGGATAAGAGTGGAGAAACTTCAGGATAAGGAAATCAGGCACAAGTACGTAGCAGCGACCTTAGAAAGGTACCAGTTAGTAGAATGTAGTCAATTACACTCATTGGAAAAGGAATGGACAAGGTACAGGGACACAGTACTAGAAGTGGCTAAAGAATTTCTTGCAACAGTAGTGTGTAAAAGTAGGATGAAGCAAACAGCTTGGTGGAATGATACAGTCAAGGCAGCCTGTAAAAGGAAAAAGAAGGCGTATCAACAATGGCTACATACTAGAACTCAGCTAGACAGAGAAAGTTATGTTGAAGAAAGAAACCAAGCCAAACAGATAATCGCAGCATCCAAGAAAAAATCTTGGGAAGACTTTGGAAACAGGTTGGAGACTATGGGTGAAGCTGCTGGAAAACCATTCTGGAGTGTAATTAGCAGTCTTCGAAAGGGAGGTAAGAAGGAAATGACAAGTATTTTGGACAGGTCAGGAAAACTGCTGGTGAATCCTGTGGATGCCTTGGGCAGATGGAGGGAATATTTTGAAGAGTTGCTCAATGTAGGTGAAAATACGATCAGCAATGTTTCAGATTTCGAGGTAGAATGGGATAGGAATGATGATGGAAATAGGATCACGTTTGAACAAGTGGAGAAAATGGTCAATAGATTGCAGTGCAATAAAGCAGCTGGGGTGGATGAATTAAGTCGGAACTCATCAAATACAGTGGAATGTCAGGTCTTAAATGGCTACACAGGATAATTGAAATGGCCTCTGAGTTCGGACAGGTTCCATCAGAATGGACAAAAGCAGCAATCACACCAATCTTTAAACATGGAAACAGAAAAAAAACTGTAACAACTACAGAGGTATCTCTTTAATCAGCGTTGTGGGTAAAATCTTCTCAGGTATTGTTGATAGGGAAGTGCGAGTATTAGTTGAGGACCAATTGGATGAAAATCAGTGTGGGTTTAGGCCTATTAGAGGTTGTCAGGACCAGATCTTTAGCTTACGGCAAATAATGGAGAAGTGTTATGAGTGGAACGGGGAACTGTATCTATGCTTTATAGATCTAGAAAAGGTATATTACCGGGTTCCTAGGAGGAAGTTATTGTCTGTTCTACGGAATTATGGAATAGGAGGCAAACCTCTGCAAGCAATTGAGGGTCTTTACATGGATAGTCAGGCAGTCCTAAAAGACAATTTCCATTCGTTCCGAACTGACTACGCAAATGTAGACGAGATGTGGCTCAAATTCAAAGATATAGTAGCAACAGCAATTGAGAGATTCATACCTCATAAATTGGTAAGAGATGGAATGGATCCCCCGTGGTACACAAAAAAGTTCCGAACGCTGTTGCAGAAGCAACGGAAAAAGCATGCGAAGTTCAGAAGAACGCGAAATCCCGAAGATGGGCTAAAATTTACAGACGCGCGAAATTTGGCACGGACTTCGATGCGAGATGCCTTCAATAGGTTCCACAACGAAACATTGTCTCGAAATTTGGTAGAAAATCCAAAGAAATTCTGGTCGTATGTAAAGTACACAAGCGGCAAAACGCAGTCAATACCTTCGCTGCGCAGTGCCGATGGTACTGTTACCGACGACTGTGCCGCTAAAGCGGAGTTATTGAACGCAGTTTTCCGAAATTCCTTCACCAGGGAAGACGAATGGCATATTCCAGAATTTGAAACACGAACATCTGCTAGCATGAGTTTCTTAGAAGTAGATACCTTAGGGGTTGCGAAGCAACTCAAATCGCTTGATACGGGCAAGTCTTCAGGTCCAGATTAAATACCGATTAGGTTCCTTTCAGATTACGCTGATACTATAGCTCCCTACTTAGCACTCATATACAACCGCTCGCTCACCGATAGGTCTGTACCTACAGATTGGAAAATTGCGCAGGTCGCTCCAGTGTTTAAGAAGGGTAGTAGGACTAATCCATTTAACTACAGACCTATATCATTGACGTCAGTTTGCAGTAGGGTTTTGGAGCATATACTGTATTCAAACATAATGAATCACCTCGAAGGGAACGATCTATTGACACGTAATCAGCATGGCTTCAGAAAACATCGCTCTTGTGCAACGCAGCTAGCTCTTTATTCACACGAAGTAGTGGCCGCTATCGACAGGGGATCTCAAGTTGATTCCGTATTTCTAGATTTCCGGAAAGCTTTTGACACAGTTCCTCACAAGCGACTTCTAATCAAGCTGCGGAAATATGGGGTATCGTCTCAGTTGTGCGACTGGATTCGTGATTTCCTTTCAGGAAGATCGCAGTTCATAGTAACAGACGGCAAATCATCGAGTAAAACTGAAGTGATATCAGGTGTTCCCTAGGGAAGCGTCCTGGGACCTCAGATGTTTCTGATCTATATAAATGACCTGGGTGACAATCTGAGCAGTTCTCTTAGATTGTTCGCTGATGATGCTGTAATTTACCGTCTAGTAAGGTCATCCGAAGACCACTATCAGTTGCAAAGCGATTTAGAAAAGATTGCTGTATGGTGTGTCAGGTGGCAGTTGACGCTAAATAAAGAAAAGTGTGAGATGATCCACATGAGTTCCAAAAGAAATCCGTTGGAATTAGATTACTCGATAAACAGTACAATTCTCAAGGCTGTCAATTCAACTAAGTACCTGGGTGTTAAAATTACGAACAACTTCAGTTGGAAGGACCACATAGATAATATTATGGGGAAGGCGAGTCAAAGGTTGCGTTTCATTGGCAGGACACTTAGAAGATGCAACAAGTCCACGAAAGAGACAGCTTACACTACACTCGTTCGTCCTCTGTTAGAATATTGCTGCGCGGTGTGGGATCCTTACCAGGTGGGATTGACGGAGGAAATCGAAAGGGTGCAAAAAAGGGCAGCTCGTTTTGTATTATCACGTAATAGGGGAGAGAGTGTGGTAGATATGATACACGAGTTGGGATGGAAGTCATTACAGCAAAGACGTTTTTCGTGGCGGCGAGACCTTTTTACGAAATTTCAGTCACCAACTTTCTCTTCCGAATGCGAAAATATTTTGTTGAGCCCAACCTACATAGGTAGGAATGATCATCAAAATAAAGTAAGAGAAATCCGAGCTCGAACACAAAGGTTTAGGTGTTCGTTTTTCTTGTGCGCTTTTCGGGAGTGGAATAGTAGAGAGATAGTATGATTGTGGTTGGATGAACCCTCTGCCAAGAACTTAAATGTGAATTGCAGAGTAGTGATGTAGATGTAGATATAGATGCAGCAGTTAGAGTTGACGGTAAATTGACTTCATGGTTCAGTGTAGTTTCAGGGGTAAGACAAGGCTGCAACCTGTCTCCACTGTTGTTCGTATTATTTATGGATCATATTTGTACCCGTGGTCTAGGGGTAGTGTCTTTGATTCATAATCAAAACGTCTTCGGTCCCAGGTTCGATCACCGCCACTGCCTAAATTTTGATAAATAATCAGCATTGGCGGCCGAAGACTTCCGGCATAAGAAGTCAGCCTCATTCTGCCAACGGCCTTGTCAAAGAGGGCGGAGGAGCGGATAAAGGTTCAGGGCACTCTCTTGTCCTAGGGGTGGGAAATTGCCCCTAAAGGCGGAAGAATCAGCAATGATCAACGACATGAGGATGCAGAAGGCAATGGAAACCACTGCATTAAAGACACGTAACGTATATCCACAGGACATGTGGCCTGTAGTTGAAGAAGTGTCATGATGATCTCTCCATTGGCAAAAGATTCCGGAATAGTTCCCCATTCGGATCTCCGGGAGGGGACTGCCAAGGGGGAGGTTACCATGAGAAAAAGAGTGAATAATCAACGAAAGGATAATGCACTACGAGTCGGGGCGTGGAATGTCAGAAGCTTGAATGTGGTAGGGAAACTAGAAAATCTGAAAAGGGAAATGCAAAGGCTCAATCTAGATATAGTAGGGGTCAGTGAAGTGAAGTGGAAGGAAGACAAGGATTTCTGGTCAGATGAGTATCGGGTAATATCCACAGCAGCAGAAAATGGTATAACAGGTGTAGGATTCGTTATGAATAGGAAGGTAGGGAAGAGGGTGTGTTATTGTGAACAGTTCAGTAACCGGGTAGTTCTAATCAGAATCGACAGCAGCCCAACACCGACAACGATAGTTCAGGTATACATGCCGACGTCGCAAGCTGAAGATGAACAGATAGAGAAAGTGTATGAGGATATTGAAAGGGTAATGCAGTATGTAAAGGGGGACGAAAATCTAATAGTCATGGGCGACTGGAATGCAGTTGTAGGGGAAGGAGTAGAAGAAAAGGTTACAGGAGAGTATGGGCTTGGGACAAGGAATGAAAGAGGAGAAAGACTAATTGAGTTCTGTAACAAGTTTCAGCTAGTAATATCGAATACCCGGTTCAAGAATCACAAGAGGAGGAGGTATACTTGGAAAAGGCCGGGAGATACGGGAAGATTTCAATTAGATTACATCATGGTCAGACAGAGATTCCGAAATCAGATGCTCGATTGTAAGGCGTACCCAGGAGCAGACATAGACTCAGATCACAATATAGTAGTGATGAAGAGTAGGCTGAAGTTCAAGACATTAGTCAGGAAGAATCAATACGCTAAGAAGTGGGATACGGAAGTTCTAAGAAATGACGAGATACGTTTGAAGTTCTCTAACGCTATAGTTACAGCAATAAGGAATAGCGCAGTAGGCAGCACAGTTGAAGAGGAATGGACGTCTTTAAAAAGGGCCATCACAGTAGTTGGGAAGGAAAACATAGGTACAAAGAAGGCAGAAAAAAAAACTTCAGTTGATTGATGAAAGGAGGAAGTACAAACACGTTCCGGGAAAATCAGGAGTACAGAATTACAAGTCGCTGAGGAATGAAATAAATAGGAAGTGCAGGCAAGCTAAGACGAAATGGCTGCAGGAAAAATGTGAAGACATCGAAAAAGATATGATTGTCGGAAGGACAGACTTAGCATACAGGGAAGTCAAAACAACCTTTGGTGACATTAAAAGCAACGGTGATAACATTAAGAGTGCAACGGGAATTCCACTGTTAAATGCAGAGGAGAGAGCAGATAGGTGGAAAGAATACATTTAAAGCCTCTATGAAAGTGAAGATTTGTCTGATGTGATAGAAGAAGAAACAGGAGTCGATTTATAAGAGATAGGGGACCCAATATTTGAATCGGAATTTAAAAGAGCTTTGGATGACTTACGGTCAAATAAGGCAGAAGGGATAAATAACATTCCATCAGAATTTCTAAAATCATTGGGGGAAGTGGCAACAAAACGACTATTCACGTTGGTATGTAGAATAAATGAGTCTAGCGACATACCATATGACTTTCGGAAAAGTATCATCCACACAATTCCGAAGACGGCACGAGCTGACAAGTGCGAGAATTATCGCACAATCAGCTTAACAGTTCATGCATCGAAGCTGCTTACAAGAATAATATACAGAAGAATGGAAAAGAAAATTGAGAATGCTCTAGGTGACGATCAGTTTAGCTTTAGGAAAAGTAAAGGCACGAGAGAGACAATTCTGACATCACGGCTAATAATGGAAGCAAGGCTGAACAAAAATCAAGACACGTTCATAGGATTTGTCGATCTGGAAAAAGCGTTCGACAATATGAAATGGTGCAAGCTGTTCGAGATTCTGAAAAAAGTAGGGGTAAGATATAGGGAGAGACGGGTCATATACAATATGTACAACAACCAAGAGGGAATAATAAGGGTGGCCGATCAAGAACGAAGTGCTCGTATTAAGAAGGGTGTAAGACAAGGCTGTAGCCTTTCGCCCCTACTCTTCAATCTGTACATCGAGGAAGCAATGATGGAAATAAAAGAAAGTTTCCGGAGTGGAATTAAAATACAAGGTGAAAGGATACCAATGATACGATTCGCTGATGACATTGCTATCCTGAGTGAAAGTGAAGAAGAATTAAATGATCTGCTGAACGGCATGAACAGTCTAATTAGTACACAGTATGGTTTGAGAGTAAATCGGAGAAAGATGAAGGTAATGAGAAGTAGTAGAAATGAGAACAGCGAGAAACTTAACATCAGATTTGATGGTCACGAAGTCAATGAAGTTAAGGAATCCTGCTACCTTGGCAGTAAAATAACCAATGACGGACGGAGCAAGGATTACATCAAAAGCAGGCTCGCTATGGCAAAAACAGGCATTTCTGGCCAAGAGAATTCTACTAATATCAAATACCGGCCTTAATTTGAGGAAGAAATTTCTGAGGATGTACGTCTGGAGTACAGCATTGTATGGTAGTGAAAGATGGACTGTGGGAAAACCGGAACAGAAGAGAATCGAAGCATTTGAGATGTGGTGCTATAGACGAATGTTGAAAATTTGGTGGACTGATAAGGTAAGGAATGAGGAGGTTCTACGCAGAATCGGAGAGGAAAGGAATATGTGGAAACACTGATAAGGAGAAGGGACAGGATGATAGGACATCTGCTAAGACATGAGGGAATGACCTCCATGGTACTAGAGGGAGCTGTAGAGGGCAAAAACTGTAGAGGCAGACAGAGATTGGAATATGTCAAGCAAATAATCGAGGACGTAGGTTGCAAGTGCTACTCTGAGATGAAGAGGTTAGCAAAGGGGAGGAATTCGTGGCGGGCCGCATCAAACTAGTCAGTAGACTGATGACCCAAAAAAAAAAAAAAAAAAAAAAAACATGTTGAAAACAATAGACTGGCTGGGTGAGATCAAGATATGTGAACACAAAATAAGAGTCTTGCATATGCGGATGACTTAGTTGTGATGGCAGATTCGATTGAATGTTTGGAAAGTAATATTTCAGAGCTAGATCAGAAATGTAAGGACTATGGTATGAAGATTAGCATCTCCAAAACGAAAGTAATGTCAGTGGGAAAGAAATATAAACAAATTGAGTGCCCAATAGGAAGAACGAAGTTAGAACAGGTGGACGGTTTGAAGTACTTAGGATGCATATTCTCACAGGATGGCAACATAGTAAAAGAAATGAAAGCGAGGTGCATCAAAGCTAATGCAGTGAGAGCTCAGCTACGATCTACTCTCTTCTGCAAGAAGGAAGTCAGTACGAAGTCTAAGTTATCTGTGCACCGTTCAATCTTTCGACCAACTTTGTTGTATGGGAGCGAAAGCTGGGTGGATTCAGGTTACCTCATCAACAAGGTTGAGGTTACGGATATGAAAGTAGCTGGGATGGTTGCAGGTACTAGTAGATGGGAATAATGGCAGGAGGGTGTCCACAATAAGGAAATCAAATAAAAACTGGGAATGAACTGTACAGATGTAGCAGTCAGGGCGAACAGGCTTAGATGGTGGGGTCATGTTACACGCATGGGAGAAGCAAGGTTACCCAAGGGACTCATGAGTTCAGCAATAGAGGGTAGGAGGAGTCGGGGTGGACCAAGGAGAAGGCACCTGGATCCGGTTAGTTCTAGGCGCGCAGTCCGGAACCGTGCGACTGCTACGGTCGCAGGTTCGAATCCTGCCTCGGGCATGTATGTGTGTGATGTCCTTAGGTCAGTTAGGTTTAAGTAGTTCTAAGTTCTAGGGGACTAATGACCACAGCAGTTGTCCCATAGTGCTCAGAGCCATTTGAACCATTTGGATTCGGTTAAAAATGATTTTGATGTAATAGGCTTAACATCAGAAGAGGCACCAATGTTACCACTGAATAGGGGATCATGGAGGAATTTTATAAGGGGGGAGTATGCTCCAGACTGAACGCTGAAAGGCATAATCAGTCTGAAATGATGATGATGATGATGATGACTAAGAAAATTAACAATCTGAAATTTGACTGGACAATAGCAGAGTGTTAAACTCGACAATGCAAGTGGAATGGAAACTACCAAGGCCTGAGTCAGGCTCAGCATTGTTTGATGCTGGAATGAGTAACGATAGTGGGCTAGGTAGCTCAACTAATACAGAAGATATGAGCCATGTAGTAATAAAGCAAGAAATCAATCACTCATATCAAGAAAATTATGAAAATTTCTTTACTGAGGTCAATAATATTAATAAATTTAAGACAGGTATGAAACGGACATAGTTGCGTAACCAGTGACAAAAACGGGAGGTAGTCAGGAATCTAATAATTGGGATAAATTATGTCATGATAGGTTCGATGAAAAGTGAAATGCATAATGGGGTGGGTTCGATGAAAACTGAAATGAAAAATGATCTGTACAGTGTGAATAGTAATATGGGTTTGTTGAAAAGTGAACTTGTAGTGCAAATTAAATATTTGGCTACGAAAATGGACGAAAAAATAACCAAAAAAGTTAATGAGTTAGAAAGTAAATTTGATAATATGATGGAAGCATTAAAGAAGTCAGTCAGCAATTAAATTAAAAAGCAAAGAGAGGAATTTTATGACGCGGATATCAGTAGGCTTATGGCCATTGTCAATTAAATACGTAATGATCTAAAGCAAAAAGTAAACCAGAAAATTAAAGTGGTCACTGACGAACAAGCGAAAATTCGAAACGAACTAGATCGGTCAGTCAGTACCTTGAAGGGACAGATCGTGAAGGTTCATGATGAAACAGAAAAGATATTAAATGAGACGTAATCACAATTAATACGGAAGTACAGGATAAAACAAGATCGTTAGAGGTCGGCGTGAACCACAAACTCGTAGAGTTTAAAAATACAGAAGTAGAGAGTTTGAGGTTCGAAACCAATAGAATGAAAGAGCAAGTGAAAATTTGACAGCTACGTTAGCGTTGGGTGGGGCATACCCTAGCCATGTGACTTTTGAATTCGAGAATTTCCATCCGAAAGGAGGGGTCCACCCCGTTATATTCATTGACGCTTGCAGGAAAATAATTCCGTCCTTGTTACCCGAAGAAGGCAGGATTAGAATCGCGAGAACTAAATTAATCGGTGATGCGGGTAGCTGGGTCGTCCATGCAAAGGATAAATGTCGGACATTGGAGGAATTTCTAATTAACTTCGAAGATAAATACTGGTCCGCGGATAAGCAGGACGAAGTTTGGCAAGAATTTATGCAAGCTTCTCCTTACCAGCCAAGCAAAGATACAAACATGAAGTCATTCTGTGAACACTTATTCAAAAAAGTCGAGTACGTTGAGGGACGGATGTCGGAAAAAGTATGCTGGCGATACTACGTGGAAAATTACCGTGGAGTGTCCGAGGCTACTTAATGAATGAAAATAGTAAAACAGCCTTTTTGAAGAAAGTTCGGGACACTGACGCGTAGTACCGACATGGTGACAATCGGTTCCGCGGCGGTAGGAACAATTATAATAGTCACCAAAATAACGAAAGACGTAATGAATATGACGTGACATTGACTCGAGTAAACCGAGGTAGGAGAGGAAGGGGTGGTCGTGCGCGGGGAAGCCACAACGCGCAACATTGTGATCACCTTTGTCTGGAAAACGAACAGCCGCATGAGTGACAGGGCAGACAGGTGCGGGTGGTGACGCGCTGCCCCGACCAAAGAAGCAATGCAACTGTTTGAGCGGCGAGAGCTCCGACAAAAGTGAGCGAGTTTACGTAAGAAAGCAAAAATATGAAAAACAAACAGAGGGTAATGACCTGAGCATACGGGCTGTTTCGCCGCGGGAGTAAACAAGGCTAGGAGCGTTGTCGAAGCGGCGCTTACGGAAAGTACGGCGGCGCCGGAGAGAGGTCAGTGTCCGGTCGAAAAGGCGCATGTTGATGAAGTGAAGCAATTAGGCAATGAAGGGGGACGGCTACTACAAATGAGCAAAATGTATGAAGGTGTAGGGGAATGGGAAAGGGATATAAAAATAGTTTTCAGTGGAGGAAGAAGGCAAAGGGTGAAGAGTAGCAAGGAGGCGAGCGACCTTACGGAGACGCTGCGTGGAAGAAATGAAGTTAATAAGAATAAAATGGATAATAGTGATGAGATAATTTACGTTAGTAATGATGAAGGGGCACGTGACGTACGGGTAGGTCAAAGTAGTAGGAATGCCATTTCCGAGACAGCCGAATTCGACGGATCTGACCTAACTGATGAGCGCCGTTCACTGCCGACCGAAGGTGCAAATTCTGACCGCGTGATGAGTTTGGCGCTCGAAACGAGTGATTACAGCGCATACGAGGTCAAAGCAGATGTGATACACTCAGGTAATTATATTAGTGAGAGTAAACCCGCTAAAAATTTCAATACAGATGGCGTAAAGCATATTTTGTGTCAAACGAAAGAAAGTAAGGGGAAGAACCAAAAAGCCCCCAGATAAAATAATTCAGAGAAACGATGCTGTATGGAGTGATTTCGAAGTTTAAAAAGATTTATTGTGGGAAGAGAAAAGTAAGGAAGCCAAAACATGTGAGTCCACAGCTCGTGGTCGTGCGGTAGCGTTCTCTCTTCCCGCACACGGATTCCGGGGTTCGATTCCAGGCGGGGTCAGGGACTTTCTCTGCCTCGTGATGGCTGGGTGTTGTGAGCTGTCCTTAGGTTAGTTAGGTTTAAGTAGTTCTACGTTCTAGGGTACTGATGACCATAGATGTTAAGTCCCATAGTGCTCAGAACCATTTGAACAATCTTTTGAAAATCATGTGACCAGACAATAATAAATTATACGGTATGGAAGTTCATGTTTTGATTGACAGTGACAGTCACATTAGTGTAATCTCGCCATCATTTTACGAACGGATTAAGGCCATAACGGAGGTGGTAGAAATGCCTGTTACGGGAATAAAAGCGATACGTGCTACAGGGGTTTGTAGCAACCCAATTAAGACGCAGGTGCTTATGCAATTTTGTATTAAAATGGTTCAAATGGCTCTGAGCACTGTGGGACTTAACTTCTGAGATCATCAGTCTTCTAGAACTTAGAACTACTTAAACCTAACTAACCTAAGGATATAACATACATCCAGGCCCTAGGCAGGATTCGAACCTGCGACCGTAGCGGTCGCGAGGTTCCAGGCTGTAGCGCCTAGAACCGCTTGGCCACTCCGGCCGGCAATTTTATATTAAGGATGTTGCGATGGAACCTGACTTTTTAGTAGTGCCGCAATTATGCACAGAGATAACTGTAGGCATGTATTGGGTGACGAAGTATAAAGTGATTATAGAGTGTGACACAAGATTATGATGTGTTTGGTAGGAGAGTTTAAATTAGAAATGAGTTTTGATTATGCTGATCAGCAAATTGACATTAACGAGTCGAGACTGAACATAATTACACTACCAATGAATGAAGGTCTGAGTGTAGGGTCAGAGTGATATCATGTTAGGACTATAAACACAATATCGCCGTCTGACGACGTATTTCCAGCGATCGTCGAAAATATTTCAGGGGTCACTAACGAACAGAAAATTGAACTATATAACATTTTAATTAACCACAAAAAGGTGTTCTCGGGTAAACCAGGTCGCGTGCGGGATTTTGAATATAAGATCGATACGATTCCCCACGAGCCGTTTCTTGGGCCGGTTTATCAGGTGCCGATAGCTCGGAGGAAAGCGGTGCAGAAAGAAATAAACCACATGGAAGAATGGGGCATTATTGAACGTTCCAATAGCTAATATAATAACCCGCTCGTTTTGGTCAATAAGAAAGACAATAGCGTCAGGGAAGTGATCGACGCCCGCAAACTTAACAAAGTAGTGAGGCGTGAGACTGACCGTCGGAGTGTTTAGATGATGTGTTGCAGAATTTTCATAATGTACGGTACGTGACAACCGCCGATATGACCGCTGGACATTGGCAGATAAGCCTCCAAGAGGAATCACGGAAACTGATAGCATTCCTATTTTCAGGAAAGTGTTATTAGTATAAAGTTAACCGCTTCGGATTGAACACGTCTGTGTCGGTGTTTATCCGAGCGCTCGACAGTTCAAATGGTTCAAATGGCTCGGAGCACTGTGGGACTTAACTGCTGTGGTAATCAGTCCCCTAGAACTTAGAACTACGTAAACCTAACTAACCTAAGGACATCACACACATCCATCCCGAGGCAGGATTCGAACCTGCGACCGTAGCAGTCGCACGGTTCCGGACTGCGCGCCTAGAACCGCACGACCACCGCGGCCGGCCTCTCGACAGTGTACTGGGAAAAGAACTGAGTTCTCGGATTACAGTCTATATTGACGACCTTTTGATAGCGACGTCATCATGGGAGGAACATTGAGAGCTTTTGAATGAAGCATTTTGAGCATTAAGACACGGAGGGATGACGTTGAAATTAAAGAAGTGCGAGTTTGTGAAGAAGGAAATTGAATTTTTAGGCCACATTATAACAACTTCAGGAATAACCAAAGATCCGAAAAAATTGGAGGCGATAAGAAATTGTCTGCCACCGAGAACCAAAAAACAATTACAAGCTTTCCTGGGTCTTTGCAATTTTTATCGTTTATATGTTGAATGGCAAGCGTTGAATAATCCCGATTTGTGCGACTTGTTAAAGAAAAACAGTGCCTTTGTTTGGAACGAGAAGTGTCAAAGAGCTTTTGAGAGATTGACAGATGAGCTTGTGAAGGAAACAGTACTGTATCATCCGGATTTAGCAATGCCATTTCACATTGGGACAGACTCGTGTGATTATGGAATTTCGGTGCATTTTTCCAAGAAGTAGGAGAAGGCGATACCAAGGAGGGTCGGTCTATTGCTTTTGCGAGCAGGACCTCGACTAAATACAAAAGAAATTATACCGTTTCAGAGAACGAGGCGGTAGCCATTGTTTGGGGATTTAAAAAATTTAAGCGTTTTTTATGGAGGTGCAAAGTGATCGTGCACACTGATCATAAAGCTTTAACGTTTCTAAAAACGTGTCCTTTATTACACGACCGGTTGAAAAGATGGCTGTTGTACATCCAACAATTCGATGTCGAAATTTTTCACGTGAAGGGAGTAGACTATTGTAGACGATTGCATTGCTGACGCATTATCAAGGTTACCGTGTGATCCTGGAGGAGTAATAGATCAAGATAGTACGGAAGGTGTATTTAGAGTTATGTATTTCAATGGCGTGGAAGGGAAAAAGAAGGTGAAGAATCTGTGTAAAAATATGCTACATTATCTGAATAAAGACGAGTGTCTGAAATTGGTAAAAACAGAGGCAAAAGATGAGAGATGTGAGAAGTTGAGGAAATATTAAAAGATATATAAGGGTATTTTATATTCACGAAAGAATACAGAAAGAGCGGAGTGGCGTGTCATATGGCTAAGTAAATATGTGTGCGAAGTAATTCACTATTTCCATTTAGCGTTTGGTCTTTGCGGGGGCAAATAAATGTGTTGACAAAATATCAGAGTCCATTAGCTACGATAATATGAGTAGGAAAGTGGCTGACAGAATCCGTCCTTATGACCGATGTCAGAAGGTAAAAGTAACGAATGCAGCCAGTGGCTACCATATGCAAAGTATTCAACCGAAGGATAATTTGGAATTCCTAGCAACGGACATTTACGGTCCTTTAACGAAGTGATCTGGTAATTTTGCATACATTTTGGTCGTGTTAGAAACGTTTTCAAAATTTGTAAAGCCATATACTTTGCGTAAGGCTACGGCCAAGGCAGTATTCAGTAAATTCAGTGAAGATTATTTCGTGAAGATAGATGTACCGAAGGCGATATTGTCCGATAACGGACAGCAATTTATTTCCAAAATTTGGAATGATGGCATGAGAGAAAGAGGAATATAGGTTATTCACATATCGGCACATCACCCCTCCAGTAATCCTTTGGAGTGGTATATGCGAGAATTAGGACGATACTTTCGAACATGCTGCCACAACAACCACAAAGCCTGGGGCAGGTATGTAGAAGATGTTGAAAGGATTATGAATACATTATCTCATAAAAGTTCAGGGTTCACACCAGAGAAATTATGTTGGGTGTTAAATCAATGAGTATAGCAGAGGAAATAATTGATTTTCCACCCAGACAAGATGTAGACATTATTCAGAGGAAAGAATTTGTGAGAGAAAAGATGAAGAAACGTGCGGAGGCTCGGGTTAAGAGGCACAATGAGAATCTGAAGCCAGCAAAATTTAACGTAGGAGACAAAGTCCTAGTGAAAACGCACGAAAAATCAAGTGAAATCGACAATGAAATAGCGAAATTTAAATTTGTTTATAATGGGCCGTTTGGAATTAAAAGTATTCCCCATCGTAACGCTTTTTACCTAGTGTACCCACAGTCAGGCAAAAGATTAGGAGTGAGGAACATAACAGACTTAAAGCTCTATCGGAGCAGAAATGATTAAAATTTTTGCGTTGATGTATTCATACACTGTCTGATTAAGAATGGCTGAAGTCCTTGATCAGGTATGGAAAGTATGTGCGTATATAAATTACATTAATGTAAATAGTAGAATATAGTAATGAACAAAATAATTAGGTTTTATTTACTAGCTATAGGATACATTTTGTGATTTGTATAGTAATTAATTTTTGTAATCATAAACTGTAGCTCCCTTTTTAAATTTTTGTTATTATTTTGTATTTATATCCATTTAAAGAGAGCTGCTAGTCTATATATCAGCAGCAAATTCTGTAAAAACTCGCTCAATATTTCTTTGCGAATGTCCTACAATGACAGTTTCATGTAGATAATAGCACTGTCAGCTACTGAAATGTAATACTTCACCGCCAGGTATTCAGGGCAAAAGCTGCACTAGGACACAGCGAGACTTACAAGTACTGTTTTACTGAAGCTATTTCTTCACTCTAAAAGGGTTTCTGTCCTATATGAAGTTTGACAGCAGCGAGTCGCTATCAATTCACAACTGCGTATGTACCCTTGAACCTGGGATTTGCTGTTAGATTGCAGCTTTCTTGACAACTCAGGAACGCAGAGAAAATCCTGGAGAAGACAGTGCTACGAAGTGCCACGATTAGAATTATTTGAGAGCGGTACGCGAGATGCCACGTCTCACGACAGCCGCCGCGGAGGGACTCCTCTACCAAGATCGAAAATGTAGTTACTCCGTTCGCAGGCAGCATTGACTGTTCATTGTGTGCGATCGTAAATTGAGCCCACTAATACCAAAGGCGATACTTCTGCGAAATTCAGCGTCCTGATGGAGAGAGAGGGGGGAATGAACAAAACTGCCGAGCACGGGTCGACACGAGGGGAGACAGTCAGTCAGTCAGTAAGAAATGATAGGTCAGTCTTAGGAGGACCCAGAGATGTCTGAGAAGAATTGATATGTATGCTGCTTCATACGAAGCATTCTGTAGATATGTCAGTCTACTGGTGACGCAGTTTTCATGTTTTGAAGCTGATCCCAGCACTCATTATAATCAACATCGTCACTTTGTGACATCTTTCTCACTTTCCGTTCCATGTCGGATTGGCCTTCTAGAAATCTGATCTCAAAGTCTCGAAGCATTTGTTTACATTTTCCTTACCTGACCTTAGTTTCCAAATATTTCGTCGCGGCCGAGTCTGTGACATAATCACTACACACAGCAGGAACCAGGTGCGCGAACAATAACACTGCGATGGCCACCACGCGGCTTTTACTTGGAATGATTGAGATTGATGTCAATCAGCACCTCAGAGCCTTGAAACACGGAAGTGGAGACTGGTGGTTCCCACCCAGCAGCTACACGAAAGCAGAGCACATTGACGTCACACGAGCACTGCATCAACCGCCCCGCTTTCATGTACCAACGACTCTGCGGAGTGGTTTGATGAAGTGGTTTAATCCTCCCTTCGCCCTTTTCCCTTCTATTTGTCCAATAACTTGAATCATTTCTAAGCCTAGTTATATCAGGCCTGAGATTACATTTGTGTTATTGATCAGTGAATGACAATGATGGACGTAAATGTTCCTACGTACGTGTCGTTCTTGATCCGAATTTAATACATGAGCAAACAGCGCGGAAGTATTTGCATAGACGTCGCTCAATCAATTTATTTTGCCGCGAAGTTAACAGTACTACTGGCCTTCTTTGATAAATCGTCTATATTTGAAATAAGACGGTTTCTTTTACTCTTCCTTCTATCACTGGTGATATTATTTTCATTTTTGCCACCACCCAATGTAGCAATTAGGATTTCATTTGTCAAACCTCCATCGAGTCTATTTCATATTTGTGAAGATCATCTAGGTTATTGTTGGACCATGTGCTACAGTATCAAACGTTTTCCAGAAATCTTGAAAGACGTGATCTACGTTGCTTTACATCTGTACTTTAGAGTAAACGAGTACTGTTTCTTAATTCGCTCTAATTTATTAAGACAGTTTCATTTGCTGATAGTGCTTCAAAGCAGTTATGGCATAGTGCTGTATTGATCTGTAACGACACGCATCCATTTCTTTTACATTTTGTGTGATCTGCACTCTTTTACAGTCTCGCGGGACTATTCCCTGGCTGGAAATTCTCCACGAGTATGAGCTAGGAAACAGGATAATTACGCAGTGCGCAGTATGCAAAATGTAAAAGGAACTCTGTCAAGACTTAATGTTGTGCTTGCTGCTCGGAAATTTAATCTGCAGCTTTGATATTTCCTTGTTACTCTCATTAGGAAAATACCTTACGCTTTGTGGTATTGCCGTGCACAACTGTCGGTGAAGGAGAGGACAAAGAATTGTTTTGCGTCACGGATATGTCTTCCTCTGCCTCTTCTAATGTGCGTTGTTCTCTCTCCTATATTCTCAGTTTTACCCTCCGCGACTCCCTACATTGCTACCGAGTAAGGTGGAGCAGCGGTAAAACATTGGACTAGAATTTGCGAGGACAGTGGTTCAAAGTGTCGCCCTCCCTTTTAGTTTTAAGTTTTCATTTAATTCCCTAAATGACTTCAGCCGAAAGCCTCGATGGTTCCTTTGAAAGGAACGACATGTTTCCTTTCCAATCTTTGCACAAGCCCAGTATCTACTCCGTCGTTAATGTCCTTATTAGGGCGTTTATCAGACGCCTCGGTTATTAATTACAACATTACATAATTCCTTATCTTATATTCAGGAGCCCTAGTCCAGGTACTGCTAAGAAGCTGAATAAAAATCCTGCGATATGATGATAATAAGTGTGATGTATAAAGCCTCGTTCTCTCCGCCAACTGTGTCACGAAGGAAGACCTAAGAGTGGACAGAGGTTCAGGGCATCTACTTACAATAAGATTGGGAAGGAATACCCAAGAGCTGCAAGGATCAAATATGATGAAGGGCGTAAGTGACGCAAAAGTCGACAGAAGGCACCGAAATACAGAGCGGAAAAATCATACTCAATGGCGTATAGTCTCCTAGAAATAATGTCATGCTGACAATATTCGTCGGAAACAAAAGGTCCTTAAACTAGATCTCAGTTCGTCTCTCCGAGTGCATATCACTCAGAAAGGTACTGTTAGCAACGACTATTACGCAAATATCTAATTCTGTTGATTTATCGGAAACAACAGCGATCTATTACATACCTTACGTCTTCTGTAGTGGAGTATACTTATTACTATGCTTCTAAAAAGCGCTGATTTTTCTACAAATACCTCTTGTGCCACAAAAAGAGGCCAGTTTGTAGGCCCTTTCAAACCTACATTTTGTATTTAGTTGGTTTTACGTTACACTGTTAAACACTCTTGAATTAAATCATATACAAGGAGATAACAGTGACAATAACATACCCGAAATTTTTAGATCGTCGAAAAGAGTGGAAAATATGCACCTTAAAGATGTGAAGGAAACCTTTATTTATGGAGTTTATGATAGAGTTTTCGACCTAAATGTCACGTGAATTCTTCTTCCTATGGATCAATTGCCTTATAAACAAATTATTTCTTCTTATAATTTAAATTTTGGAAAACAGTGTTCCACTGAGCGTCCACCATTCTATGTTGGAATCTATTCTGTATGTCTACTGTATGTCTCAACGCAACAAGTTCGATTACAAACGCTACGAATATATAAGGGGTGAGCAGAAAGTTTCCGTTCAAGGCGGTTAGAGTACACAATCGGTATGCCGATCAGCCGAAATCGCTGTGAACGTTGAAGCTTAAGACACGCGCTTGTAAACGGACAAAGCTCGAAACCGGGCAGTCGTATAGATAAAAAATAATAATAATAATACATCAAAGCTGGAAACGAAGTGAGGGAAGTTCAAGCATTCCAAAGAATAGGCGATGGAAGATGTTCATTGGTAATCCCTGATTCGACAAGGACAAATGTGGATGGAATGTAAGCAATATCAGTTGAAAGATATGGTATTTAAAAGAGATAGCTGAATGAGCTGAGCGCAACAGGGTTTGTAGAAATATAATCACTGGCACAGATGTTGTCCGTCGCTGTCCATCCAAATCAGTCTCTACAGTCACAATCACAACCATGTCTGGTAGTGACTACTCTACAGTGGACAATTCAGGGCTATTCACTCACAGACCTCCACTTCGGAGCGAAAAACGTACAAACATTACCTATTTTTGACGCCGACTTTCTTAGTTGACGAAAAAAAATTAGTATTCCTACAATGAGTGGCTGTTTCTGTAGGAACTTTATTGTGTAAACTATCTGTCTAGGGATAATCCAAAACAAACAAGCTCGATTGTCGTCCGCAATGCCCTTACGGCTGCACAAAATAAAGGTAGTGATGCAATGATTTCTTGCGTGACAGTGTTTGAAACGCAGTTGTGTAGATTAACTTTTGTCCTTACCTTCCGCTTCAAAAGGACAATGTTATGCACTGAGATTTTTAACGCGGAATGATCTATTTTTTCTTCATATTGGTGTATAGATTTCTTATAGATTTACATAAATTCCCATCTCTTATGAATGTAGATTCAAAACTATAGGAAAAAAACTATGACTAGTGGGATTAGTGACAACTGGATACTCAAAAGGCGTCACAGAACTCACAGCTGAATGCTATTGAAAACACTCAACTAGCAAAGCGTCAAAGGATAGCGCAGATATCGTCTGCTTCTATATCGTCTGCTTCTCGGAGGGCATATGGCAAATGGGTAGCTATTTTTCTCGCAAACGTTTCATTTGGATAATGCTACTTGTTCAGGCGTGTGCCATAACGAATCTGTACTCGATATTCATGATTTATGCTCCATTTTCTTACAAAGCCGGTGTTTTCAGGGGAAACCTTATGAAATATTAAAACGGCTTTTATTGGCGCCACAGAGCGCTGAGCTCAGGGCAAAGGCCCTCGTCCTGCCGTACCGATCGTTTTCATTATTGGAAAACGGGCGGGCGCTCTTATTGGAGCTTATAAACATCTCCTGCGAAAAGGAGGATAATGCGAAATTCCTCCACAGAACCCGAGTCCCAGATGAGGAACAAAGTGCGAAGAAGAAACTACACGCGAGGAAGGCGTTCTTAGTGCGGAGAATAAGAGCTCCTTATGAAATTTTGTGGGCACTGTTGCGGCGATTGTGTGTCGATAAATTACGGGATCAAAACTTAGGTGTCGTGTGGTGGACTTACGTTTAAGAACCGTGCTTTAACGTGCTTATGCAGTTATGAGGACTAGAACTATGGCCCACAGGAATAAAATTGTTTAGGAGAAAGAAAATACTTGAACTGTGACAAATGGGTACCAAAAAAAAAAAAGAGAGCATTTTTAGAGACTGCACTCTCTTCACAAGTTAAAAAGTATCCTTTAAAAAGATATTATAGAAGATCAGCATAAATTTTTGTCGACTTCTGGACTTAAGTTATCTGTCCTGGAAGTTATTATTATTGATTTACTTATACCTCAGTTGAAGAGGTTTAACTGAGGGAATGTTTTCATGATTATATCATTATACACCTTTTTGAAGGGTTGCTGATTATATTAATTGTTTCTTCATTTCTTTTGAGGGGTTCTTTATCTCACACACTCCTCAAGAGCCACTCGAAAATTTGTTTCACTTTTTTAAGTTTGTTTACTGGATACTTCAGTTACATTGTATTCTGTCTTTTTCCAAGTCGTTATCTTATAGTTCAGGGGAATTTTATTCCTCGAGTAAGTGGCATTTGTGCCTGTGCCCAGATGCGCCACGTGATGCTAGCTTTAGATTAGGCGTACACTGAACGCTATCCAGTGCGTCTAGAAGCGGTACTTCTGGTCTTAGAAATAGGCACGGACATACGTTCTGCCAGTGTTACCGAAGCAACCCAACCTGATTCCAAGTTCCAGAGTAGGTCTTCGAGTGCTGCTGCTACTAGAGGACCTTCGTAACCACATTTTCGGAGGAACTCACCGATTTTCTCTTGAATGGCAGATCTACAACATCTTCATCAATACTCCACAAGCCACCTTACGAAGTCTGACGGAGGGATCGACTGTTGACAAATCTCAGTATAAGCCTCAACTTGTTTGGTTTCCTCATTGTGGTCACTTCGTGCGACATTTATAAGAGGAACAAATATGTCGGACGACTCTCCCTAAAGCGTACCTTCTCGTAATTTGAACAGCAAACCTTCCCATAATGCACAACGAAACCCTTGTAATACGTGACGTTGGAGTTTGCTTGGCATCTCTGTAATTCTCACAACTGTTACTAACAAGGGAACCTTCCCATCGCACCCCCATCAGATCTAGTTGTAAGTTGGCACAGTGGATAGGCCTTGAAAAACTGAACAAAGATCACTCGAGAAAACAGGAAGACGTTGTGTGGAACTTTGAAAAAATTAAGCAAAATGTACAAACTGAGTAGTCCATGCGAAAGATAGGCAACATGAAGGATAGTGTGAGCTCGTGGTTCTGTGGTTACCGTGAGAAGCTGTGGAATGGAAGGTCCTTGGTTCAGGCCTTACCTCGAGTGACCAGTTTAATTTTTTTATTTTCAGACAATTATTATCTGTCCGTCCGAAGCAAGTGATGGGAACGATTATCACATCCACATGAAAACCGAAATCGGGAAAGGTAGAAGAATCTTTTTATCCATTCGCCAAGTGAACGAGTTAGGTAGGTCAACAACATATTCCTTTCATGTGACGCACATGCCGTCACCAGTGTCGTATAGAATATATCAGACGTGTTTTCCTGTGGAGAAATCGGTTGACCTATGACCTTGAGATCAAATGCTTTCGTTTCCCAATGGAGGGGCACGTCCTTTCGTCTACTAATCGCAAGGTTTAGAGATGCACACGAGGAAAGACTTGTACCAAGAATCTCTCGTTCCGCAGCTGCTCACGCTAACCACGTGACCACGGCGCTCCTACGCTCACATTATCCTTGATGCTGCATATTTTGCGCATGGACTACTCAGTTTGTATATTTTGCTTATTTTTTCATAGTTCCAGACAACTTCTTCTTGTTTTCTCTATTGATCTGCGTTCAGTTTTTCAAGGCCTATCCATTGTGCCAACTTATAACTAAATCTGAGGGGGGTGCGATGGGGAGATTCCCTTGTAAGCAAACTTGTGACGAAACGTGCCGACCTCCTTTGAATCTTCTGTATCTTTCTTATATGAATCCAACAGGTAAGTCTCCCAACCTTATTATCAGTACTCAAGAATCAATAAAACCCGTAATAAGTCACTTAAGTAGCATAGCAAGTTACTAACCAAGCCATTTCGACGAAACTTGAATCGTCGTGATGGCACACTCACGGCTCAGTGATGCGTCCGTTTTTGGGTTCCTAGACGCAGAAGCCTGGCCAAGACATCTCAGTCCAAGACGGTGGAATCCATGACGCCATGGTGACATTATACCAGTTATTAAAGTGAACATCCAAACTCAGCCCAGTATTTTACCGCCGTTAAAATGAAACAGCGAATGAGTAGATACCGAACAGTCATCTTCAAAAGTGTCTGAATGGCCTGACTACTGCCTAAATTAATGTCACGTTTAAAAGAAACAGAATGACCTGCAATATTTGCCAAAAGTATACAAAGTTGTTAATAATACTGGTGTTAGTGTATTATCACAACTGCATTATTTATACATAAGCTTCGTCAGGAGCGCGCGCATACACACACACACACACACACACACACATACACACACACATTTGGAAATGCGTAATTGTTTGGCATGCAGGTATATATTAAACTTGTTTGAGTGCTGCCAGTACTTTGATTTCTTTCCAGAACTGCTCGAACGAAATTGTAATACAGCTTTTCAGAGATTTATAATCCCAATGTTATTACAATAGTAGACAAAAGGCTTTTATCCATCACATCAATAGGTCTCATACTGTACTGGTTTTCCAAATCTTGCACCAGGTAAGTCCATTTGAAAGAACCTTGCACGATAAACATCTTATGTTCAAGAACTCTGTTAACTTGTTCCAGTACTGAAACATTAAGAGTAGAAAATGATGAATAGTGATTAATATTACGTTTTTGCATGAAGTCCCACAAATAATAAATTCCTTACCTAAGTCGGTTTGTATTCATTACTTTCAATGCTATGAGAAAGAGAAACTTTAAGGGTGTGTATTATCATTTCACTCAGTTTACCTCGTTTCAAAATGATACTTTTATTTCTAAATATCGACACTGTTACAATCATTATAATGCATCCACTTCCTATTACACTTAATTGTAGACGTTGGGACAACTAACACTTAAAATCTCTGTGTGAGCTCTTATTTCTCTTATTTTATTACGATGAAGTTGTCACCCTACGCAGTCGGGTTTCAACAGATTATTTTCGATTGGAGGAGAAAGCTGGTGTTCGAAATTTCGCTGCAATAAACAACAAGAACATGATCAACATCATAATCGTTATCATCTTCATAAGTCATGATATATAAAACTGTTACACAAAAAACCATAAGATAGTGTATTTAGAATTATTATCTTAATTTAAATGTAATCATAACAAAAAGTGAACTCTTATAAATTTTAGATAAGATGAAATTTCAAATAAAGTACTTTCAAAAATTAAATTAAGTAAATTGTATTTATCTGAAGGGATAATTCTAAGGCTCCCCAAACACCTAGCTCACTGGCCACTCAGTGTGTTTTACACATGGAAGAACATCTGTGTGTATTAAGTGTCAGTAACCAGCATTTACAATTTGCTCCACTGTACTGTGTCAGTTGCTTCTGTGTGGTGTACAGTAATAGATAGAATAAAGAACAGTGCATGTGTTCTCTGTTACAATGTTCTACAATTTGTTTACTGGGGCAATAGTTACACACTGAAGTTAAGTGGTATACAGTACCAGTAAACCTTCCAGGGAATTCAAATCGACGAAAGATTATAAACTATGTTATGTCTGCCTGTGGTTACAATTATTTACCTGTAAACTATGTGGAAATTCTTAACACAGACTCCAAAATACTAATGAGTAAGTTATACAGAGAAATGTTACAATAAAAATGCAGAAACGTATTTTAATCAATCTAGGGCATTGTCCTCCATAGTTCTGCCCAGTACAGATACTGGAGAATTAGGATTGGTTCCCAAAAATAATGCTATTGCACTGGTCTAAAGAAAAAAAATCAATGTATCAGACATAATGAATCTCTTAAAGATATTACTTCTTTAATAACATTTAACACGTTATTTACATGAAAAAGAAAACTATAAATGGAAGAGATCAAAGTATGAAAACCAAAATTAGAATATTTGGCGAAAACAGATGCTTTGAAGGAAGACTATAATCCGCTAGTGGAAAATGAACAGACCGCTGCCGATTTGAAAACAATACTCACAGACTACTGTAAACACCTTATATGGAAAAATGTGGATACAAATATGGAATATAAGACACTGGCATTTACTGTAACTCGCAGTGGATACCAGCCACCCGTCTGTGTACTTGCAGGAAAATGATGATTCAAGGGTGTGTACTATATTAGACGATATCCGCAAGAGCTGCTTATAAATGTCAGTTCCTACTGGGTTCTGCTTCAAAAGATTGTTTACATTAATATGTGGTGGATTAGACACAGTTCATTTAGCAGAGCTGATAACTGACAATAATTGCATGTAACGAATCTTAATTTCCTGAAGTGATAAACATAAATTTCTGTATAATCCCACAAGGACGTGTGTGTGTGGTAGGTGAGGGGGGGGGGGGGGGGTTGGAGTGAGGGAGGATGGAGAATTTAGTAAAATACGTAACAGTGTAATGCAACAGATAAAAGCAAAATCAAAACCCCCAAATAATCTTCGATAGAAGAATTGCAAGAATAATTAGAGCTAATAGTTAAGGCAATAGAAGACGTCGTTTACACGAAAAAAGTACAAGATATGTGTTAGAATTTAAAAACAAGTCTTCTTTGTTTTTATCGAATTTCTGGTTGGAGGAGGAATTAAATCAATCAGACCTAGAAGCTAGATACCCTTAAAGCTATGCCACCCAGAAATAAAGGGTGAGTTGTGTAGTGCACATGCAAACATTAATAAAGAATTTGTACGAAAATAAATGTCTTATTATTCGCTACCCTGACAAAATCCAGAAATGATCTCCTATTTATGTCTTTTAGCCATCTTACTGATTTTATAAAATGGCCTGATACCTCTCCCTGGCCTACCACACCAAAAAGTTATTTTTATAACTACAGTCTTTCATGCTACGTGAAGAAACAGTATGCTTCTGTGTGGCATCCTCAACAACTGTCAACCGTTTGCTAAACTGTAAACTGCAAATGATACAGTAATCGATTAAACATTCTCTAACACTGTTCATGATTCAGTGGCCATCTTGCAGATTTCATAAAGTGTGATATGTGTCTTCCTGACAAAAGGACGTAGTATTACTAGAGTGGAAGCTACGATTTATAACTCCACGGTGCAGACAGGGACTTTCCATGCTGATAAATATTAACAGAGATGAAATAAGTGTAAAGTGTGATCCATAGTCTGTCACTTCCTAGAACAGTTGAAAATCAAGGTCAAGAATTTACATGAAAACTGAAAAATGTGTGTTATAACGGTGATTTGTTGGAATTTATATCAAAGACGGTAACATAGTTGAAATGTTCGGATATGATGGTGGCATGTATAAATGTGAAAAGGGTTTTATAGTTTCATATGGAGCAAATCACAGTCTTTTTCTGTATACCGCTCGACAACAGCCAGAAGGCCAAAATTTTAATAATGAAAATGAATGTATTTTACAGTTGGTGGTAACTATTATGCAGTCTATGTCAAGTGCTTGTATCTGGCATAAACTACAGAACCATTACTGTGCTCTGTTCTACAGCACCTCCAGCAGGTCTGAAGAATACTACATTTTGCTAGTGAAGCGTGTGCAAACAGCACCTACATATATGACGTAGCTTACAGATCAATTGCTGTTTTGTGTGCCAAAATTAATGAATATTTTATTCAAGAATGTTTGTTTTCCTAATCGTCACCCTCACAAAAATCTTTAAAAAAAAGTGTTGTATTTACGTAAATAGGAGACAGGATTTACAATTTCATGGTGCTACTAGGTATTTTGCTGCTAGGCATGTTTCAGACTGACAAGCACCAACGGAGTTGAGAGAAGTGGTAAGTGACAGATACAAGTCTCACAACTAATGGGGGATTTAAACATTTCAATCCAGAATTTCCTAGCACAGTGGTTGCCTAACGTCCAGTCTATTGGGCTTGACTTGCTGTCGTGTGGCTGGGAACTATTAACAGTATCATATCATTGTGCTCTGTATGTCAGCACGAAAGAACTAATACGCTGTCATGTAACTTAGCACCTTGGCGACTCTTGGAATTTGGCACTGACTCTGTTATTTGAAATTCGATAAACATCTTATCGTGTTACTATTATTAATCATGACCGGTATTCAAGACAGGAAAGTAGATCAGGCAGTCAAGACACTGGAATTATTATTTTATGCTGTAAATAGCAATAGTTAGTCAGTGGCGTTGGCGTTAGTCATGTAGCGCATATAGTTGTTGCGTCTGGTAGGTGCCACTGGAGTAGTTGATACACCATGCGATAGATGGGGTAACACCAGTAGAGAGGGTGTCTAGGCAGCCCCGTTGTCAGTGGCCGCAATAACACCGAGTAGTGGTGTGATGTGGCATGGTCAGTTCTACTGTTGCTGTCTGATGTTTCTAGTCTGTGATAGTGGCTGTCTCACATCAGCACGTCAACAGATATTGCTGTCTGTTGAAATCCCCCCCCCCCCCAAGTTCTTTAAATAAATCAAGCAGGGTTCTTGTTCCACTACACATATTGCAGAACAGCTTTGGCAATGGTGAGTGGTCGTTGCGGGTGATCTAGCGATGTCGACACACTATTTGCAAACTGGTGGTGAAAGCTCAATCCTTGGTCCTGGATGCGAAACCTGTCACCACTTAAATTTTGATTAATAAACAACATTGGCGGCTGAAGACTTCCGGCATAAGAAGTAACCCTCATTCTGCCAACAGCCTTGTGAAAGAGGGCGGAGGAGTGGACAGAGAACCAAGACGCTCTCTTCCCCTGGGAAGCTTTCCCTAAAGGCGGAAGAATCAAAAACGGTCAACGGCAAGAATATGCAGAAGGAAACCACTGCATTAAAGACAAATAACGTGTATCCACTGAACATGTAGTCTGTAGTAGAGAAAAGTGTCATCATGATCTCCACATTCTCAAAAGATTCTGGAATAGTCTCCCTTTCGGATCTCCAGAGGGGACTGTCAAAGGGGAGGTGACCGTGAGAAAAAAACAGAATAATGAACGAAAGGATAGTGTTCTACAAGGCGGATCGTGGAATATCAGAAGCTTGAACGTGGTAACGAAGCTAGAAAATCTGAAAATGGAAATGCATAGGTACAGTCTAGACATAGTAGTCGTCAGTGAAGCGAAATGGAAGTAAGACAATGATTTATGGTCAGATGAGTATAGGGTTATATCAACAGAAGCAGAAAATGGTATAACGGGAGTAGAATTCGCTATTAAACGCAAGGTAGGGCACAGAGCGTGTTGGAGTGAACAGTTCAGTCATAGGGCTGTTCTTATCAGAATCGACAGAAGAACCAACGCTGACTACAGTAATTCAAATATACATGCCGACGTTGCAAACTGAAGCTGAAGAAACAGAGAAAGTACACAGATCAAAAATAGTTTTGCCTCACCCTGGTTCCCAGAACTTCTGAAGATAGACGTTGACTGTGTATATTGCATCACAGACACAGTCCCTTTCATTGTTGAGAGATGTCACTAACCCTGCAGAAGATGTAAACAGCCATGCATGAGCAGCGCGTATTAGACAGGGTGTCCGATAGCCGATCAGTTTGAGTCATTCCGCCAGGAAGGAGGTATACGCCTCGTGTTGTCTGTAGTTCAACCATGCCTATACGGTCGATACCGGCCTTCGATCGCGTCCGCATTTTTATTTTATATCAGGAAGGGCTCTCAAGAAGGGAAGTGTCCAGGCGTCTCGGAGTGAACCAAAGCGATGTTGTTCTGACACGGAGTGATACAGAGAGACAGGAACGGTCGATAAGATGTCTCGCTCAGGCCGTCAAAGGGCTGCAGTGCAAGTCCGTTACCTACGGGTTTTAGCTCGGAGGAACGCTGACAGCAAGGCTACCATGTTGAAAAATGCTTTTCGTGCAGCCATAGGACGTCGCTTTACGACTGAAACTGTTATCAATAGTCTACATGATGCGAGACTTCACTCCCGACGTCAGTGACGAGGTCCATCTTTGTAACCAAGACACCATGCAGCGCGGTACAGATGGGACTAACAACATGCCGAAAGCACCGCTCAGGATTGGCATAACGTTCTCTTCACCGATGAGTGTGGAATATACCTTCAACCAGACAATCGTCGGAGACGTTCTCGGAGGCAACACGGTCACTCGGAACGCCTTAGAAGCACTGTCCAGCGAGAGCAGCAAGGTGGAGGTTTCCTGCTGTTTTGGGGTAGCATTATGTGGGGCCGACGTACGCCGCTGGTTTTCATGGAAGGCGCCGTAACGGCTGTACGGTACCTGAATGCCATCCTCCTACCGATAGTGCAACCATACCGGCGGCATATTGGTGAGGCATTCATCTTCATGTACAACAATTCGCGCCCTCATAGTGCACATCTTGTGAATGACTTCCTTCAGGATTACGACATCGCTCGACAAGAGTGGCCAGCATATTCTCCAGATTGAAAAGGCCTGTTTATGGACGACGTGACCCACCAACCACTCTTAGTGATCTACGCCTAATCGCCTTTGAAGAGTGGCACGATCTGGGCTAACAGTGCCTTGATGAACTTGTCGATAGTACGGCCATGACGAATACAGGTATACATCAGTGCAACAGGACGT
This sequence comes from Schistocerca gregaria, assembly GCF_023897955.1. NCBI lineage: Eukaryota > Metazoa > Arthropoda > Insecta > Orthoptera > Acrididae > Schistocerca > Schistocerca gregaria. Next base: position 949,624,644 of record NC_064920.1, read on the forward strand.
GCCACTGTGTATTAGAGGTACCGATATGTAGAGCAATCTGGACCACCACCTCTGAAGGTCTCGCTGTATGGTGGAACAACAATGTGTGGTTTTCATGGACAATAAAAAGAGCGGAAATGATGTTAATGTTGGTCTCTATCCAATTTTCTGTACAGGTTCCGGTACTCTCTGAACCGAGGTGAAGCAAAACTTTTTTTGATGTGTGTACATATGAAGATATTCAAATGTAACACAGTACATAACGCAAGATGAAAATCTAGTACTCATGGGGGGACTGGAGAGCAGGTGTAGGAAAAGCAGAAGAAGAAAAGGTCGCAGGAGAATACGTGCTTGGGACAAGGAATGAGAGAAGAGAAGGACTGATTGAGTTCTGTCAAATTTCAGCTCGTAATAGCGAATACTCTGTTCAAGAAACACAAGTTGAGGAAGTATACTTGGAAAATTCCAGATGATACGGGAAGTTTTCTTCTAGATTACATCATAGTCAGAGGCTCCGAAATCAGATAATGTAGTAGTGATGAAGAGTAGGCTGAAGAGTAAGAGACACGTAAGTACATACGCTTGATGTTCTCTAATGCTGTAGATACAGCCGTAACAAGCAGCTTAGTAGGCAGTATAGAGTTGGAGAGGAATGGACATCTCTGAAAAGAGCAATCACAGAAGTAATAAACAACATATGTACAACGAAGTTAACTGCAAAGAAGCCATGGGTAACAGAAGAAATTCTTCAGTTGATCGATGAAAGAAGGAAGTACTAAATTTTCATGGAAATTGGAGAGAACAGAAATACGAGACGCTGAGAAATGGAATAAATACGACATGCAAGGTAGCTAAGTCGAAATGGCTGCAAGAAAAAAAGCGAAAAAATCGAAAAAGATATGATAGTCTGAAGGCCTGACTCATTATACAGGAAAGTTAAAACAACTTTCAGTGAAATTAAAAGCAAGGGTGGTCACATTAAAAGTGCAGCGGGAAGTCCACTGTTAAATACAGAGGAGAGAGGGGAAGGCGGAAAGAGTACGCTGAAGGCCACTATGAGGGGGAAGATTTGTCTGTGATAGCAGAAGAAACAGGAGTCGATTTAGGAGAGATAGGGAATCCAGTATTAGAATTAAGGAGAGTTTTGAAGGACTTAAGATCAAATAACGCAGAATGGATGGTACCATTCGATCAGAATTTCTAAAATCACTGTGGGAAGTGGCAACAAAACTACTATCCACGTTGGTGTGTTGAATGTATAAGTCTGGCTACATACCATCTGAAATTCGGAAAAATTGTGGTGTAACCGCCAGACACCACACTTGCTAGGTGGTAGCCTTTAAATCGGCCGCGGTCCGGTAGTATACGTCGGACCCGCTTGTCGCCACTATCAGTGATTGCTGACCGAGCGCCGCCACACGGCAGGTCAAGAGAACTCAGCCAAGTTGTAGAGCCGACTTTGCTAGCGATGCTTCACTGACTTCTACGCTCTCATTTGCCGAGACGATAGTTAGCATAGCCTTCAGCTACGTTAATTGTTACGACCTAGCAAGGCGCCAGTATCCGTATTATTGATATTGTGAATCATGTACCATAAAGAGCGAAGTTCCACCAGCTACGTCCGTTTTTCTCACTTCTAATTCCCTTGTCATGTTCCAGACCTCACGCCAGCCTGCGTGAGCTTAAAACGCGTGCATATCGGCCTCCTTTAACCATACGGTTGGCTCTCCTACCAACCATAACATTGGCGACGAGGCAAAACCGCGTTCTTATCGATATTGCCCTGATTTACTTCTGTAATGGCTTCGCCACAATCTCCATATGTACTGTCCGAAATTTATCGCTTACAGATTCAGCAGACGCAGGCTTTACTGGATGCCCTTGGACAGCTCGTCCAGGGTCAACGTGCGATGCAAAACGATGGGGCAGTAGCCGCTTCACCGCTAACGCAGCCACAACACGATGTTGCACCCCCTGTTCGACCTTTTGATGCGGCACTGGAAAGCTGGACGGAGTGGTCCCGCCAATTTGGATTCCATCTCGCCGCCTACAGAATTCAAGGTAACGAGCGGCAGCCATTTTTGTTATCGTCCGTAGGCGTGACCACGTACCGTGTGATAGTCAAATTATTTCCCCGACGCGACGTAGCAACTTCGTCCTACGAAGAAATTTTGTCTGCGTTAGATGCATATTTCAAAGAATCAGTCAATGTAGTTGCCAAACGGTATACCTTCTTTCGTACAAAACGTACGGCAGGTCAGACTAATCGGGAGTGGGTTGCAACCTTGCAAGGCCTTACTAGGGATTATGCTTTGAGTGTTCATGTGGACTCCCTTATTCAGATACTATGGTACGTGATGCAAATGCACAGAACTTTTCTGATGTTCGTATAAGGAAACAGATTTTGAAACTAGTAAATCCCTGCCTTCAACAAGTGATGGACGTATTGGATCCGCAGGACACACTTGACTTTGCTCAGGAATCATTTGAAACTTCGCCAGCAGTGTGTCAGGTTAACCGGCCCGCCGGGCGAGCTGCACGGAGCAGTAAACAGCCCTCGCGCCCGGCCGCGCCGCTGCCGCCAGGCTCTCAGCCACGTGTACCGCGCCGGCAAGCAAATGCAGTGATCAAATCATGCCCGCGGTGTGCTACTAAGCATTCGCGTGAGAATTGCCCGTCACGCCAAGCTATTTGCTTTTATTGTAATAAGAAAGCATATGTTCAGAGTGTTTGCCAGAAAAAGCTCAGATCGGAAGCTCATAACCGTTCCAGGCCCTTTGCTTAGAGCCGGAATCGGAATCGGACCAAGGATACTCAGGCTCGCGAAACTTCGCCCATGGAAATTCATGTAGTTCATTCCACTCCGCCCAGTGCCACTCTCTCTAACAGTGACTGTGTTCATCCCAAAAATAGTGTGCGTCGACATCGCCGGAATTTCCGTCAAGTCGCAAGTGATTCTGTACCAGTGTCAGTTCACGTTGCACGAGACAGTCGCTCTTGTCGTCAGCAGGACAATAAACTTTTTGTAGACTTGAACATTAACGGCAAAGTGATACCACTCCAGCTCGATACCGGTGCTGCAGTTTCACTGATCGATCGAGACACTTACAAACTGCTGGGCACACCTCCGTTGCGTGCCGCAAATGTTAACTTAAGTAGTTATTCAGGTCAACGTATCCCTGTGTTAGGACAGTGCAGCCTTCTTGCAACATACAAAGGACAAACAAAACTTGTGTCATTTTACGACCTTCGTTCTTCTTTTGCAGTGAACTTGTTTGGTTTCGATTTGTTTCAGTTGTTTAACTTGTCTATAGTAAATCAGGTGCTATCAGTGAACCAGACGGTGCCTTCAGACAGTGTTTCTCGTCTATGTGAAGAATTTGCGGACATTTTTGCACCGGGCCTCGGTTGCGCTAAGAACTATAAAGCACATTTGGAACTGAAAGTAAACGCGCAACCGAAATTTTTCAGAGCGCGCAATGTTCCCCACGCATTGCGTGATGAGGTCGCAAAAACATTACACGATTTGGAATCACAAGGTGTAATTGAACGTGTGAGGGCTTCTCTCTGGACATCACCCTTAGTAATTTTGCCAAACCTTCCGGAAAATTGAGACTGTGTGTGGACTTCAAGGCAACAGTGAATCCACAGCTAGTGATTGCAACTTTTCCTTTACCTCGCCCGGAAGATCTCTTTGACAAACTGTGCCCGGGTAAATATTTTTCGAAGTTCGACCTAGCAGATGAGTACTTGCAAATACCGGAGGACGAAGAATCCCAGCGAGTTTTGGTGGTTAACACGCATCTTGGGTTGTATCAACTCAAACGACTACCATTCGGGTGTGCATCCGCCCCTGCATTGTTTCAGCGATATCTGCAAACTGTTTGTGCGTCGGTCCCAAATGCAGCAAATTATCTGGACGATATTGTGATCTCCGGAAAGACGGAAGAAGAACATTTGGCCAACCTCAGAACATTATTTCAGGTCTTGCGACAAAATGGTCTTCGCTTGCGGAAGGACAAATGTGTGTTTTTTGCTCGGGACTTGCCATACTTGGGACACGTACTCAATGCCCAAGGCATACATCCCAGTCCAACGCACCTTCGTGCCATAAAAGACTTGCCTTCGCCGCAGAATTTGAAGCAGCTACAGAGTGTGCTAGGAAAACTCAACTATTATCATAAATATATTCCACACGCCTCTTCCATTTCAGCTCCGCTTCATCGCTTACGCCGTAAGGGTGTTCCGTTCGTCTGGACGATGGCATGCGAACGAGCCTTTCGCCAGTTGACATCGGCGTTGCTTTCCAATACTTGCCTTACACCATTCGATCCCCAGAAGCCCCTCTTGTTGATGGTGGATGCATCGGATTTCGGGATCGGTGCTGTACTTGCGCACAAAGATGGATCGCACGATCGCTCTATTGCCATTGCGTCCAAATTGCTCTCGTCTGCTCAAAGAAATCATTCACAGATCGAGAAAGAAGCTTTGGCTCTCGTATTTGGTGTTATAAACTTTCATGATTTCTTGTATGGTCGTCACTTTACCATACTCACAGACCAAGAACCTTTGACATCGCTTTTTCATACGACCAAGCCTGTACCTCCACGTACAGCGCAGAAATTCATTCGCTGGTCTATTTTCCTCTCGCAGTACCGCTACAATATCTTGTATCGGTCCACTGCTAAGCACGGAAACGCCGATGCGTTGTCCCGCTTGCCTGTTGCTGAGGATAGGGCATTCGATTCCTCCGAAGTTGCTTGCATGTTCATTGATGCGGAAAACGATGACGTGGTCGAATCGTTTCCGATTGATTTTCGTCGTGTAGCTACAGCCACAGCTGCCGACCCTGTCCTTGCTCCCGTTCTGCGTTTTGTTACTACGCAATGGCCCTTGTCAAAGTCACGGATCAGGGACTCGTTGGTTCGCCGATTTTTTGCTCACAAGGAGAGACTTTTTGTACGATGTGGTGTTTTGCTGTTGCGTTCTGATAATGATCAGTCCAGGGTCGTGGTCCCACGTTCGTTACATTCCTCTGTCTTACAGCTTCTCCACCAAGGACATTGGGGTATAGAGAGAACGAAACAACTTGCTCGTCAGCACTGTACTTGGTTCGGAATCGATGCCGCTATTACGAATATGTGCTCTTCTTGCAGGGTGTGTGCTGAACAACAATCAGCACCACCGCGTAAATTCTTTGCATGGCCAAAAGCCACTTCCCCTTGGCAACGCTTACACATCGATTTTTCTGGTCCATTCTGGAATGCTCCGTGGTTGGTTGTGGTATATTCATTCAGTAATTTTCCTTTTGTTGTCCGGATGTCTTCCACGACATCGTCTGCCACCATCCAAGCGTTATCCGCTATATTTGCATTGAAGGTCTTCCACAGACACATGTTTCCGACAATGGCCCACAATTCATGTCCGCAGAACTTCAGTCATTCTGCAAGGCCAATGGTATTCAACATCTGACGTCCGCGCCGTTTTCGCCACAGTCAAACGGTGCCGCTGAACGATTGGTCATGACTTTCAAGTCACAGATGTTGAAGTTGAAAGAGTCACATTCTCTGGAGGACGCGTTATTCCTCTTTTTGTTCTCGTATCGCTCTCAGCCCCGAGATGGTCGCTCGCCGGCTGAGTTGCTCCACGGTCGCCCTCATCGAACCTTGATGTCTTTGCTACATCCGCCGCATCAGGTTCCTGTGCAGCGGTAGACACCTGCTTTTGCTCCAGGCGACGTTGTCTACTATCGCCACTATCGAGGTTCACGGCGGTGACTCGAAGGGCGCATTCTTCGCTGCCTCCGACGCGCTATGTATCTGGTTTTGAGGGCCTCTAGTGAGGTGCGTCGGCATCTCAATCAGCTGCGCCTCTGTCGTCGCACGGGATCTGCCGCTCGCCGTCTGCTTTCAGCGACGGTGCCGTCCGGTCAGCGCACCGGGGACCCATCTACTGGCTCGCCTCAGCCCCAGGTGTTACCGACGCTGCCTTCCATTTTGCCCCATGCCGACGCGCCGCCGCCGCCTGTTCTCCCGCCGGCGACGCCCGCCGTGGACGTGTCGCTGCAACCGCCGGGCGCCTCCCTGGGTCACGTGCCGCCGATCGCTTCCCGTGACCAGTTGTCATCCGACCTGGAATTCTTGCCCGCTCCGGACCATGTGTCGTCTTCGCCCGTCGGGTGACCCGGCCCGATGGAGGTCGACCCTTCGGCCCCTCCTGTCTCTCTACGGCCACATACACCGTGCACCCTGGGGCAGGTTTTCAGTTGTTTCCTCGCTCCCCGCGTTTCGAATGGCATTGTACGGGTGGCACAAACTAGCCTGTTGTTAGGCTCCCCACCTCGTGGCATACGTCAACATGCGGTCCTCCCCACGGCGGGCGGAAGCCTTATGCCACAACCGTGCGCCGATTTGCGGGGGAGGAATGTGGTGTCACCGCCAGACACGACACATGCTAGATGGTAGCCTTTAAATCGGCAGCGGTCCGGTAGTATACGTCAGGCACGCGTGTCACCACTATCAGTGATTGCAGACCGAGCGCCTCCACACGGAAGGTCTAGAGAGACTTCCTAGCACCCGCACCAGTTGGTGCGATGTTGCTAGCGATGGTTCATTGACTTTTACGCTCTCATTTGCCGAGACGATAGTTAGCATAGCCTTCAGCTACCTAGCAAGGCGCCAGTAGCCGTACTATTGATATTGTGAATCACGTACCATAAAGAGCGACGTTCCACCAGCTACGTCCGTTTTTCTCACTTCTAATTCCCTTGTCATGTTCCAGACCTCACGCCAGCCTGCGTGAGCTAAAACGCGTGCATATCGGCCTTCTTTAACCATACGGTTGGCTCTCCTGCCAACCACAACAAAAATAACATCGACACAATTCTGAAGAATGCAGAGCTGACAAGTGCGAGAATTATGGCACAGTCAGCTTAACAGCTCATCATCCATTCACCAAAGTTGTTGACGAGAATCATATACAGACGAATGGAAAAGAAAATTGAGGATGTATTAGATGTCGATCAGGTTCGCTTTAGGAAAAGTGAAGGCACCAGAGAGGCAATTGTGACGTTGTGGTTGATAATGCAAGCAAGACAACAGAATAATCAAGACACGTTCAGTGGATTTGTCCACGTGGACGAAGCGTTCGAGAATGGAAAATGGTGTGAGATATTCGAAATTAATAAAACTGGGGGTAAGCTATAGGAAGAGACGAGTAGTATGTAAATGTACAAGAGCCAAGAGGGAATAATAAGGGTAGACGACCAAGACATGACGGAATGACTTTCATGGATCTAAAGGGAGCTGTAGACGACAAAAGCTTTAGAGGAAGACAGGGATTGGAATACATCCAACAAATAATTAAGGATGTAGATTGGAAGTGCTACTCTGGGAAGAAGAGGTTGGCACAGGAGACAAATTTGTGGCGGGCCGCACCAAACCAGTCAGAAGACGGATGACTCAAACAAAAAGTGGTAATCTACATGTGTCTTTGGATAGTGATCTTGAAAAGTAGTTGATACAGGTGAATATTAACAGTTATCATCTGAGCTCAAGTTTCAAATTGTTGTACAGTTTTTCAAATTCCTCATCAGCTAACTCCATCTTCACATTTTGTTGAATATTTTCAATTTACACTGTAGTCTAAAATCTAGGCCTACTGCTCGGAGCATGTTGATGTGTGTAGACCCACTAGTGGGCACATGATATATCGTAGAGAGTAACAGTCTGTAAATAATTTGTTGAATAAGCTAACTGTCTAGACTTACCCACATACAACCCTCTCCTCTCCCCAATATTCCCACTTGTGCTACTTGGTTACAAAGGCCATGTAGTACTCTTCTAGCAGGAGGGGGAGGGGGGCAGTAATCCTCTGTGGTGTGTGGGGGTAGGAGGATCAGCCTCTGGGAGGGAGTGTAGGGAGAGGGAGGGGGCTCCTCGGCTACAAGATAAATTTGGAGTCCTCTGGGTTACTTGTTGATTGTATTAAATCAGGTCTATAGGGGGTGTTAGCCTTGGAGAGTGACCTGGTAATCATAAAATTTGTGCCAGTTCTGTCCACTGTGAGAGGGTGGTGGATATACCTTACTAGATTTTGAGGACCGTTCGATAATGGGTGATGACTTTGGGGAGTAGTATCAGGCAACAAAGTAGAGTTTCCTCCGAAGACCAATTCCCCACTACTTACCTGTCGGTAGGTGGAGGTGCATAGTAACACTTTATCACCGTTATCTGTAGTTGACACTAATAGGTTCGTAGAACGGTCAAAGTCTCTGCAGAAACGTATGTGGTGCTTACCATCTCTACACGAAGTATAAACTTCTGAGCTACTAGATGTCGTCGTATTTACAACGGTATTTCTGTGGCTTCCACCAATACCACAAATAGACATAAAAATGGTTAATATATGTGTTAATGAAATTTAATGCACCTAGTCCACAAACAGCAGATCTGAGACAGTCTTGGAGTCAGTAAAACGTAACTTTATTGCCTGTTTAAGTTGTAATGGCCTACCAGCCATTTATGCTCAAGTCATGTGCTTTCTGAGTCACGTCTCGAATAGTTATCCTGAATTAATTCATTTTTTCATCTGGTTGTCGGCCGGTGTGGCCGCGCGGTTCTAGGCTCTTCAGACTGGAAGCGCGTGATCGCTACGGTCGCAGGTTCGAATCCTGCCTGGAGCATGGATTTGGCTGATGTCCTTAGGTTAGTTAGGTTTACGTAGTTCTGAATTCTAGGGAACTGATGACCTCAGATGTTAAGTCCCATAGTGCTCAGAGCCATTTGAACCATTTGAAGCCATCTGGTCTTCAGGAGAGACAGGCGAAAGACTTTGCTAAGCCATTGATTGTATTTCCTTTAACATGTTACCGTGGCGTGAACATTAGAATTTACTACTAAAGAGTAACAGACTTTCTGAAATATTCACTATGTCAGCCCAACTGGCGTGAAATGGAATCATTGAGACAGTATTAGCCATTGGTCTCAAAGATATATTTCCCGTAGAGTGTTACGCTACTGTACCCGTATGTTGGCATGGTGTTTCTATTCTAGGAAAACGTCTTATCGATGTCAAGAGAAATTAACGGAAACTATCGTTTACTGTTGTTGTTGTTTTTCAGTTCGAAGATTGGCTTGATGGTGCTCTCCAAGAGAATGTAGCCTGCGCAGGCCGCTTCATCTCTGCGTAATTACTGCAACACACAAACATTCAAACCTGCTTGTAGTAGTCAAGCCTTGAGACTCCTCCACAATTTTTACCTCTCGCACATGATTCCTTCACCAAACTGATGATTCCTTGATGACACAGGATTTGTCCTATTAATTCGTTCCCTCTATTGCTCAAGTTGCACCCGAAATATCTGTTTTCTCAAAATAGATTCAGTATCTTCCCTTCAGTTATTGATCTACCCGTCTGATTTTCTATATTATTCTGTGTCTCCATATTTCTAAATGTTTTATTCTCTTCTTCTTTGAATTGAGTAGGATTCAATTCCAGACAAAATTCTTAACAATTGAATTTGCATTTCTTGTTGACATATACGTATCTCCTAAACTTTCCTCCGCCAGTGAAGCGTGGGCCTTGACGAGTGAGATGGCTCAATGATACAGAAGTCTGCACGGTGGAGGAGCAGTAAGGCCACGCCAACAAGTGATTTCTGAAGAGGGCAACAGCTTCTTTAGTAGTAAAGAGGGCAACAGTGTATATGATTGGCTGATCCGGCCATTAACCAACATCGCTTTGCTGCACGGTTACTGCGGACGGCTGAAAGCAACTGGAAACTACAGCCGTTACTTTTCTCGAGAACATGTAGCTCTACTGTGTTAAATGATGATGGACTCCTCTTGGGTCAAATATTTCAGTAGTAAAACAGTCCTCCATATGGATCTCCGAGCATGGACTATTCAGGAGGATGTCGCCATCGAGAAAAACGAAACTAACATTGTACGAGTCAGAGCGTGCAATGATAGTTCACTTAATGAAATGCGGTGGACTCACATTCGGGAGGACGACTGTTCAACAACGCATTCAGCCATCCTGATTTGTTTTGATTTCACTAAACCGCTTAAGGCAACGCCGGTGTAGTTCGTTTGGAAGGGCACAGCCGCTTTCCTTCTCCATCCTTCCCTAAGCAAAGCTTGTGCTCCTTCTCTAATGACCGCGCTGCTGACAGGACGTTAAATACTGATCTCATCCTCCTCCTTAATGAAATAGGTAGGCTACAGAATTTAAAAAGGGAAACGAACAGACTGAAGTTAGATATAGTGAAATTAATGGCATGAAGAAGAGGACTTCCGGCGATTGAGTAGGGTGTTATAATAAAAAAACCAAATCTGGTTAACATAGAAGTAAATTTAATAATGAATAACAGAATGAGAATGTGGGTAAGCTTCTATGAACTGTTTAATGACTACATTATCGTTGCCTTTCAGACAGAAAGCTATCACCTACCACAACAGTATAGGTTCATAGGCGAACTGACTCCATAGATATCCAGAAACTGAAAAACAAGATGAGATGAAGGATAACCTTATATACTTAAGGAGAAGAAAATTTCGTAGTCCTCTACTGACTGTAACTCAAAAAGCAAGAGAAAGGAAATAGAACGTGAATACAGACTAGCGGAAAGAAATGGCTGTTTAAGCTACCTGACAAAAATTTGCACGGAAGGTAATTTATGGTAGATCACGTGACTAATGAGGAAGTACTGAATTAAACTGGGGAGAAGAGAAATTTGTGGTAAAACTTGACTAGAAGAAGGGATCAGTTGGTAGAATATATCCTGACACCTCAAGATATCACCAATTTAACACTGGAGGGAAGCATGGAGAGTAAAAATCGTGAGACCAAGAGATGAATACCAAGAGATGAATACAGAAAGCAGGTTCAGAAGAATGTAGGTTGCAGTATTTACTCGGAGCTGAAGAGGCTTGCACAGAATAGACTAGCATGGAGAGCTGTATCAAACCAGTCTTTGGACTAAAGACCACAACAACAACAACAATACTTTAAAAATCATGAAAGAAAGATGAATACGTCGAAGAAACCTGGAGACAAAGGAAAATTTAAAAATAGGATACGTAACCGTAATACAAATATTTCGAAACCAGATTTTGATATGTGAAGCGTTCCACGGGCAGCTCTCTACTCTGTTCATGGCTCTGAGCACTATGGGACTCAGTTTCTCAGGTCATCAGTCCCCTAGAACGTAGAACTACTTAAACCTAACTAACCTAAGAACGTCACATACATCCATGCCCGAGGCAGGATTCGAACCTGTGACCGTAGCTGTCGCGTGGTTCCAGACTGTAGCGCCTAGAACCACTTGGTCACACCGGCCGGCCTCTGTTCATGATTTATTGGTTGTGAACTATTGATCAAAAGAGAAAAAGGGAATACAATAAAAGATAATAGGGTCGACTTGAAAGATGTAATAGTGAGGGCAGCAGAGGATGAAATTGGCCTAAAGGCAAGCCGTGTTCAAATATTTGGACAATGCATGAGATATTAAATTTAATTGACGAAAAGAGAAAACATAAAAAAGTAGCTTATGAAACGGACAAAAGAGAATATAGCGCGAAAAAATAACGTTGATAGGAAGTGTAAATAAGCAAAGCAGAAACGCACACATGAGAAGTGACAGGATTTAAAAGCATGCATAAGTAGGGAAAGGTAAATGCAGCCCATAGTAAAGTAAAAAAAAACTTTCGAGAAAAGAGAAGCACGTGTATCAACATACAGAGCTCAGATGACGAATCAGTACTAAGAGAAGTAGGGAAAGCTCGATGGTGGATGCCATGTACAGAAGATCTTTATAAGGAAATGAGCTGAAACACTTCCTTTAGTCCTTAAGTTAAACAAAAGTCTTCCTGAAGCGAACAAACAAAAGTTCATCGACAACAAACAAACTTAAAGTTCTTGAATACCAGAAACAATTACGTTCTATAACACGTTAAATATATCACAACACTTCTTGAAATTTGAATAAAGTTAAGCTTGGAGCAAGTTCGTTAGTTATTGTTTCTCAAAACGAAGCCCACATTCTAGCTTAAATCGTGGGAACGAAAAATTTTCAAAGTAATTTACAGTAGTAATTCACAGATGAAGCACCGATGGTCTGTCAGTTTAGAAAAATTTCTACGTCCGGAAAGGATACAAAGTGAAACCTTCACACTACCTGGGTTTTGAAAAAATCAGCAGAAATCATACCAGGCCCCAGCTAGAATGTTGCCGATCACACTTAAAGACCAGACAGAGGAGACGGCATGCTGACCGGGAACATGGTAAAAGAGAAGAATAAGGCTAAGCGAAGATCTTATGGTCAGTTACTCGCTGCGATGGAAATTCTTTGCTAAGCTCGTGCTCCGACTTAAACAGCTGCGTCGCAGATGGGCGGATGTGGGATAAGTTCCGGTTGATGAGCCTTCGCCTTGAGCGCTGTCTCGTGGTCTGGCCGGAACACTCCTGTCGCCACCTGCTGGTCTGGTCGTGGAGTTCCGGAGTTCAGAGTATCCGCGGCGTCTGTTCCGGAGAGGGGAGGTCGCGGCTACCCAAACTACTTAATAGTTGTGCAGTGTGCCTTCGGCGCCTGATGCTTAGGGCTTCACAGCACAATGTTACAGAATGGGAAGAGGAAAGTTGGGATATATCAGACTGCTAGAAGAATTCAACAGAGTACTGAAAGATCAAAATCGAAACAAGGCTACATTCCTTCAGAATTATTGAGACCCTTGTGCCAGCTACTGTGTTCCGTATTGTGGTGGTGGTGGTTAGTGTTTAACGTCCCGTCAACAACGAGGTCATCAGAGACGGAGCGCAATCTCGGGTTAGGGAAGGATTGGGAAGGAAATCGGCCTTTCCCTTTCAAAGAAACCATTCCGGCATTTGCCTGAAACGATTTAGGGAAATCACGGAAAACCTAAATCAGGATGGCTGGAGACGGGATTGAACCGTCGTCCTCCCGAATGCGAGTCCAGTGTGATAACCACTGCGCCACCTCGCTCGGTGTTCCGTATGGTGTGCAACATATACGATACGGACGAAAGAATCAGACGTCAAGAAGAATGTAATAATCCCAGTTTCAAAGAATATAACTTTCCGTTTAATAGGCTGTGCTTGTAGTATACTGACACGGTTTATTTGCAGAAGAATGAAAAATGAAGGAATCTGACATCGAGAAAGACCAGTATGAGTCTCGAAGAAATGTAGGAAACACGATGATTTTGTGACCCTACAAATTGTCTTAGATAGACTGAAGACCGGAAAACCGGAAATTACCTGAAAGTTTTTGACAGTGTTGAATGGAATACACTCTTCGAAATTCTGACATTAGCAAGTGTTAATACAGGGAACAGTAACACATCCACAACTTGTACAGATGATATATTGTAGTTATAAGAGTCGAAAGGAACGATGGGCGTGAGAGAATGTTGGAGACTATCCAAGGTGACATTCAATGAGTAATTTGAGCATCCAGTAAAAAATACTACTACTGGACAGGTTTTGAGCCATATGACTGTTCGCAGTTCTCTATATTCACTTTTCTGAACCACTATATGTTAAAATTTGACATCCTGCCAAGAAGTCACACCTGGTTCTGTTCGTACCTACCACAACACTTGACGTCTGTACTGAACTCGTCAGTGGCACGTCGACCGACAGTTTTCTGATGGCCGTGCAGCGCTTTCAGGACGTACATACCACTCAGCGTCTATTCAGACAGTGCTTCGAGACGCCAAGTAGCAAAGACAGAGCGGTCAGTGCACTACCAAACAATCTAGCACAATGAAGTACGGTGCTCCTGCGCCCATCACGGAATCATATGGAAGTATATACCACAATGGTAGGTTTGGTAGGGAGGGTGGTGCGAACGTCTAATCGCCTTCGTGAAGCAATTATTGAAGAGGTAGCATTGTCGCTGTGAGGTGAATGAAGAGTGATCAAATAACATATTGATAGAAAGAGCTGTTCCGATAAATTCAGGGCCCATCACTCAAGGTGACAGTGGCATTGAAACTAGCCCACGTCCTAAATGATATCAAACTGATAGGTTAATTATTCCACGTGGCCCAGAACCAGAAACTATGAAGGATTTTGACAAGGAGTTGCGACTTAGACAAAATGAAGTATAAAATGAATAAAGTAGCCCTTTTTCTGCTAAGATACTACTACGATGTGAAAGTATATTCAGCTAGAAGAAGATCCCGAATTGTACAAGAAAATCTACTCCAGGAGGCCATCAAACTTCAGTACTTCTGGGAGAGATCAATGGTGGAAGAAATAAGGTATGGCAGAGACGACAGAAGAAGGTGCATCCCTCTCCGGCAGCTTTATGAAATGAAAATCTGTCGACCAACCTAGATCGTCATGCCACCTGTGAAAATCGCAGGGAAATATGTGGGTACTTAGAAGAGACGCGTGCGTCACATGCTACCTTTTGTAGTAAAGAATAGATTGTGCTGCCGTCTGCAGTGTGTGTGATGTAACACTGCGATGGATGTTGTGAAGTAAAGCTGTGTGTGCTGAAGTTTGCTGTGTTTTCAGTTGTCTTAAACATTAGAATTTAGCAGTAGCATATCAATAAATATAGAGGCAAAAAACACTTAGCGCTAGGAATAAACTCGAATATTCGACATTACAAATTGTATTAATAATGATATACAAGGCAAAACTGTTATCCAGCTGAAGCTTGCATTCAAAACGTCATTACTTTAGCAAGAATATTAATAAAATGCTGTAACATTACATTGTCACATTTACGTAATTGTTTACTGAGATTATGTGATCACGGAACATATACGATCTTGAAACGTACAGGAAAATTAGTGTGTTGTACCAGGGATTAAGCACGGCACCTTCAGAACTGAAGCTGTGAAGGCGGGTCGGGTGTCATGCCGGATATCTGACTCGGTACGAGAACTGTAAAGGAAGCCAAGGTCTTATGTCGGAGTCTTTTTCCAGGAAGCGTAATAGGGAGCGCTTCGTTGAAGGGAGAAAAACTCATTCTGTAGTACAATGACCTTGATACTATATAAAGTCATCTAGCATTGTTTGAAACTCTTGTATTCAGAGCTAGGCAAAAAAACCGAACGTAACCTATCATTGCCAATATGATGTATAGTGGGTTGTATTTCGATGTAGTCTTCTAGGGATATCAATTTCTGTGCTCTCGCGATGAGTAAAGAGCGGTTTTTAAGCTTATTGAACGAATCTCTTAGTGATTAAAAAATAGACAACGCAGGATTGCACTTGGGAAGTTCTTTTGGTGGAGTTACTTTAATACTGCATGTTGGCAATCCCTAATCATCTTGAAAAATCTCGTCATGTGACTGTGGATCAGTTCGTCCTGCACCTCACGAGTCAGTTGACAGAAGACATTTCGTTTCGACGGTCGGTAAGGCCGAGCGGTTCTAGGTGCTACAGTCTGGAACCGCGCGACCGCTACGGTCGCAGGTTCGAGTCCTGCCTCGTACATGGATGCGTGTGCTGTCATTAGGTTGGTTAGGTTTAAGTAGTTCTAAGTTCTAGGGGACTGATGACGTCATATGTTAAGTCCCATAGTGCTCAGGGCCATTTGAACCACTAGAACATTTCGTTTCCTGCACCTAGGTCTGCATCACGTCAGTCAAATAATTCCTTTTCATGTCGTACGTCGAAAATTGATTTTTGCTGTTATTTCATGCTGTGTTGCTTGTCTGTTAACACTGACAACTCTAAGGCAACGCCGCTGCTTTCAGTCGTTGTGCGTGGTGAGAAGTAATGCCTGAACTCTGGTATTCTCGCCACACTCTTGAGTCTGTGGATGTCGGAATAATGAATTCTCTATCGATTTCCGAAATAGAATGTCCCATATGCCTAGCTCCAACTACCATACTGCGTTCAAGGTGTGTTAATTCTCCTTTTGCCTCCTTTGCATGTGGGTCAACTGAATACGAATGGCAGCTCCGCCAATGCAATACCATTTTATACCTTGTGTATGCGCTACTACCGCCAAAGCATATGTGTATTTCCGAATCCCATGACTTACGTCACCTCTGTATATACAGGTGAAAAAGCTTCGAAGAAGAGTAGAGAATGTTGTAGGATTTTCTGTTTACACTTAAAATTTTGCTGAGTTCCTGTTACAGAGCGAAATCTGTAAGGCTGCGGCTGGAATCTCTGTGAAGAATCCACGCAGATTCTCAGTGAGTGCCTGACCTGCAAAGTAGTCGGACCACAAAGAAACTTGACGAGTTAAGTGCAAAGTTGGCTGAGTACATTAGCGAATATTCGTCTACGCCGGAAAACAACTTTTAAGTACTTCTATTCATCACTGTGGAAATTCTAGGCGAAATGTAAAATACAACATTCGCTTCACGTTGATTTATGTGCTAAATGTAAATATAACGATTAATGACGTTTGTGAGAAAGTGCTCTTATAATTGCTTATATGTTTTCAGCGTCAAGCGTTATGCAGCTCCCGTACATCCATCAACGATTCCTCCCACTTAACGATTTGACTGCTGCACGCAGAGTGATCGATGTTCTATAGACACATCGGCGGCCACACGGCGTAAGGGGCAACACCCATCTGTGGCCCTGGGCGGCTTTGTGACAGTCAACGTGTTAATTTCATCATAATCCACTTAAACGTCTCCAGAGATTCAGCAGCTGTATAGATATTTCAGATAATTCTCATTCGTTGTTCCATTTCAGTAGCACATTCTTTAATTAAATTATACACGATGTACGAGAATTGTCTAAAACGTAGTTTCATTTTGCTCAGTTCAAAAAAAGTCTGCAGAGTGTAGGGGGTCATTCTTAAAACCAGGGTAATTGAGTTAAAGCGTGAAAAAATTTCAAACTGGCGTTCTATACATTCAATCGCAGGTGTCAGTTGGTGCCACACGATTCCAATTGATTACATATGTTTCGCACTCACAAAGGAATTCTCGAAATACTGTCAATAATAAGATGTCACGTATTTGTTTAGAGAATAGTACTATGCTTAAACTTTCAAAACACTATGATGTATTTTCACACTGACTGTGTAGTCAGGGAATACTGTTACCACATCATAAAATGACATAAAAGGAACGTTGCACATTGATTCTCCATGCACTGCTGTACTAGGCTCGAACGATATCGTCTTCCATACCGCCTCGGTAGTCTTCCTTGTTATTAATAACTCATCATTGATTCGTATTATGATATGCGGCTTGTTGAATAGCGATACTTTATGTACGGTATTTTAGAACTCAATTTCCCTCCCTATTAAACCTGCAACTATCTTCGTAGCCGAGGCCACGCCGGCCTGCGGTGGTGGTAGAGGTAGGCCGGCTCGAATACAGGTGGTAGACGAGATTTTCCCTTCAAGTACTTGGCCAGCAAAGGGAGTAGAAGTGATGGCCAAGGTTCATAGTACCAGCCCACGCATCAGTGTTCTGGATTAAATTCCAAATCGTTCTCAAGTGTTTCAAGAAGTGAGGGAATGCGATACGAATGGTCTTTAACTGCCCGTCGGGTGGGGACATTAGGTGCCATTCGAGAGGAGTAGGCTATTTACCTTCTCCCTTCTCTCATCAACATCATAAAAAAGGAACACAGTACTACGCTATAAGAGCATCCGCTACACTCACCTATACCTCAAAAAGGACACATACGACACTACTCTTTGATACCCGCAATATGCATGGAGGTAGAACACATAAAGCGGCTAAACCCACCTCATGGGATAACCCAGCCAACAGTATCTTCCGGCATTTACATTTACTTTTTAAGTCTGAACCCGATGTTCCCATGTTTCCTTAATGTGTCCAGTAGATCCATACCTACAAATCTTTGAGGATCTTTAGAGAAACACTTCGAGGAAACAAGTGCTAATTTGGTGAATTAACCGTAGCAGTGGACCGACGATTCGCATCGTCAAGTCGTTAATTTCCGAGAAAATGTAAACGAGCAGATGCCAGACGATTGGATGTATCTTTAAGTATTATAACTATCGAAGTCTGATAGTATCTAATGACTTTAGAGATGTTTGTTCAAGGAAGCATGCTTTTTGCTCTGTACTACCGTTTCCACTCGTCACAACAACCATCCTCGTATTTTCTTAGTGAGTCTTGTTTTTACGCTGTATTTCAACTTGTAATAATTTGTCAACAAACTGTCTCTCAAGTTGTATCAGAGTCCAAAATAAATGTCAATTTGCCTTGCTTGAACCTGTATTCTGAGGCATGTCGTTGGGCCAGTATTGGATGGCGTACCCCTGCATTTCTCCCGAACCAAACTGATCTTCCTCGTGATCGGCTTCTCCAGTTTTTCAGTTCTTCTGTAAATAGTTCTTGTCAGTCTTTTGCATCCATGGCTTCAATGTTTTTGATAATTCGCTAATAAGCACACCCATCAGCACCTGCTTTCTTTGGATTGCGAATTAATACATTCTTCTTAAAATATGAGGGTATTTCCACTGTCTTACTCATGTTTGCACACTATGTACAACAGTTTTATCTTGACTGGCTCTCCCAAGAATATCCGTAGTTCTGAGGGAATGTTACCTGCTCCACGGACCTTGTCCCGACTTAGGACTTTTAGTGCTCTGTCAAATAATTTTCACAGCATCATATTTACCATCTCACGTTCTACCGGAAAATTAAAGAATCCTTATAGGAAATGCAGCTCCATAGTATGAAGATGTCAGGTAGAAAATCAGTACTAAACAAAGAAAGGAAAGGTAAAAGGTGAAACAAATATACGGAGGGGCTACAAAAGGGAAATTAACTTGAAGCAATTTTATAAAATCTTCATACTATGGAGCTGCATTTCCTATAAGGATTCTTTAATTTTCCTGTAGACAGTATCTATCTGCCCCCTAGCTATACTTGCCTCTATAGACTTGCATTTATCCTCAATCCATTCTTGTTTATTTCACGCTTTCTGTCACTCTTGGTTTTCAAAAGTCAATATCCCATTTTGCTTGTTGCATTTCTGCTTTTATCAGTTAAATTTTGTATCTCTTGTGATATGCAAAGATTTCTACTACACCTTGTCTTTTTACAGATTTTATCCTCTGGTGCCTTAACTATTGCATCTTCATTCAGCTTATACTATATTCCTTTCTAACTATTCAGTCCATCATTGTTTAATATTCCCTTCGAAACTCTAACCACCTCTGGTTCATTCAACTTATCAAGGTTTCACCTCCATAATTTCCTCCTAGTTTGCTATTGCTACAATTTTAGTCCACAGTTTATAGTAAATAAATTATTGTGAGAGTCCACGTCTGACCCCAGAAATCGCTTATCGTTTAAAATCTGCTTCCAAAATCTCTGTCGTACCATTATACGAGCGGCATTTTTTGTTATCCGCCAATTTCAGTTGAAAAAAATTGCGGAATTCGTTGTGGGTCATCGTGGAACATTCCCTCTTGAGCCCCTAAGGTTTCACGAACTTCCAATAGGTGGCGGCGCTATACGTAGAGTTCAAAATGTCGTCTGTAAGTGAAGTGTGTTTCAAGTAGAGAGCTGTCAGTGAGTGTCTTTTGGCGGAAAACCAGAGCGTCGCAGATGCTCATATGTGCTTGCACAATGTCTTTGGAAATTGGCAGTAAATAAAAGCGAGGTGAGTCTTTCGATGAGGCATCTGTCTTAATCACAACAAGATAGCGCAAACCTGTCCGATCTCCGAGTGCCAGCCAGGTACACACAGCTGTGACTCCTGCAGTGTTAAAAGGTGCGGACACTTTCATTGGAGAGTATCGGCGGATCTCAAACATCTCACTCCTCAACTGGACGTCTCTGTTCGTAGTGCTGTCACACTAGTCCACCAGGTGGGGTAGTCAAATGTGTGTACCGCTGGGATCAAATGGTCCAAATGGCTCTAAGAACTGTGGAACTTAACATCTGAGGTCATCAGTCCCCTAGACATAGGACTATTTAAACCTAACTAACCTAAGGACATCACACACATCCATTCCCGAGACAGGATTCGAACCTGCGACCATAGCAGCAGCAGAGCGGATCATGACTGAAGCGCTTGAACCGCTTGGCCACAGCGCCGGCTCGCTGGGATCCTCACCGCCTAACAGAAGACCAGAAAGACCAACCAAGGACCATCTGTTACGAGGCTGATCGTGACAATTTTTGTCGAACAGCGTCACAAGTGACGAAGTATGGGATCATCATTAAGAACTGTAAACAAAGAGAAAGCTCGAAGCCGAACCCTCAGCCAGTTAAGTCATGGTGACAGTCTTCTGCGACTCTGAAGGGGTTATCCTCCCTCAGGGTGCAACGATCAACTCTTAAGTGTATCGTGCTACCGACAGGAAACTGAAGAGAATACTTCAGAGTGTTCATCACTACAAAAACGCAATCGAACTTCTCCTCCTGCATGAAGTGCAGGGCTTCGCACAATTCTGCGCACCCAAGATGAGCTCACAAATGTTCATTGGACTGTTCTTCACACCTTCACACCTTCCGACATCCATCTCTTTGGTCCAATAAATGTTACACTTCGCAGGAGCAGTACGTGGAAGATGAGGAGGTTATTAATGCAGCAAGACGTCTCCGACTTGACCAGTAGAGCGGTACCATACGGGCATACAGGCCCTCACAGTAGGTAGCTTAAGGCCGTCGCATTCAACTGAGATTGTGGTGGAAAACACGGTTTTGTTACCAAAAGACTACAGAATAATATGATGTATTGGAATCCGAAGAAAACTAACCTGCTTTCAGAAAAGAAGTGTTACGTTACTTATTGAACGGCCGTCACACAATGAGTATGAAATCTACCCATGTCTCCAAGTCCCTTTCACCTATACAACCTTCTACGATTTTTAAAACAAACGTTAGTGATGTTTAAATTACGTTCCGTTTGAAATTCTACCATGCATATTTCTCTTACTTTTCTTCCCCCCTACCGTATTCTCCCACTATTTTTTCTTTTCCCATTATCGAATTACAGTCTCTCATCACAATATTTTCTTTTATATGATCATATATTTTTTCAGACTCTCCATCAACTGCGGAGCTGGTAGGCGTATAAACGTGTGCTGCTTCTGTGATTATTGGCTTCACTACACTGTTCATAGTACCTTACCTACGTTCCCTCTCGGAGATCCTATGGGAGGTCTATTTTACCTCGAAAGTAGTTTACGGAAGGGAATGGCATCATCATTTCACCATACTTCAGAGCTGCATGCGCTCGGCAAAATTAACGGCTATAGATTTCCGTTGCTTTCAACTGTTCACCATATCGGCACAGCAGGGCCATGTTGCCCGATTTTACCAGGCCGATCAGTCAATAACCCAGACTCCAACTGCTGCTCCTCTTCAGGAACCACATGTTTGTCTGGTCTCTCCAAAGATAACTCTCTGCTGTAGTTGCATCTTCAGTAAGGCTATCTGTGCCGTTGGGGTGTGCAATAGGCCCCGTTGAGGCAAAGTCCATGGGGAATAAATAGTTCATATTTGGCACAAAATGAGAACGGGACTTAATAACGACAGAATATATATAGACGTAAATATACAGAATACATATATAATGGACATAAACATCATCTATAAACGATTTAAAGTATCGAATGACATAAACAGCTAGTGTTACACCATTGTTAGCAACTATTTTCGATACAGAATAATTAAAGACAAAAAACTCGGTCTTCATTTTTTTTTCAACTATGGCTGAAGTATCCGTGTTCCTGAAACACTGGGGAGTGAGAATATTGCTGAATAGGGTGGCATGGATATTCACTGCACCTGAATTTCAAAGAACATGAGTAGAATACGCTTAGGAAGCGCGTAATGCTGAGATACAGTTACTAATCGGCTGATGTGCAAGGGATGAAGAAAAAAGTTTGTAATCCAGCGATACTGCTCTGAACATAGAATTTTTCTGCTTGTTGGATGCATCCTTGTGTGAGATCACTTAATGTGTATCCCAGATAAGATCGTACCGTGTGCACCTAGATCTAGCACATTCCTATCTTATGTTCCAGGAAAGCAGTTGCCAGTATCCCATGACGATGTCAAAGGCAGTCCAACAGAAAAGTAAGAGATCAGCAGAATGATTGTCTACAACGATAGCTCGACGCTGCGTTCTGCTACGGGTATATGCTTGACCGAGTTGCTACCTTGCAGGGCATTACACTCAGGGCGTACATACAGTGCATATAAGTGCAAGTGCCAGTGACTATAAACCAAAATACTTCAAACTGAAACACTCACCCAAACGCTATAGCCAGACTGTTGGGTGGAATTAGAAATGCTGTATTTCCGTACGTTCCATATGAACCTTTTTTTTTGTCATCAGTCTACTGACTACACTCCTGGAAATTGAAATAAGAACACCGTGAATTCATTGTCCCAGGAAGGGGAAACTTTATTGACGCATTCCTGGGGTTAGATACATCACATGATCACACTGACAGAACCACAGGCACATAGACACAGGCAACAGAGCATGCACAATGTCGGCACTAGTACAGTGTATGTCCACCTTCCGCAGCAATGCAGGCTGCTTTTCTCCCATGGAGACGATCGTAGAGATGCTGGATGTAGTCCTGTGGAACGGCTTGCCATGCCATTTCCACCTGGCGCCTCAGTTGGACCAGCGTTCGTGCTGGACGTGCAGACCGCGTGAGACGACGCTTCATCCAGTCCCAAACATGCTCAATGGGAGACAGATCCGGAGATCTTGCTGGCCAGGGTAGTTGACTTACACCTTCTAGAGCACGTTGGGTGGCACGGGATACATGCGGACGTGCATTGTCCTGTTGGAACAGCAAGTTCCCTTGCCGGTCTAGGAATGATAGAACGATGGGTTCGATGACGGTTTGGATGTACCGTGCACTATTCAGTGTCCCCTCGACGATCACCAGAGGTGTACGGCCAGTGTAAGAGATCGCTCCCCACACCATGATGCCGGGTGTTGGCCCTGTGTGCTTCGGTCGTATGCAGTCCTGATTGTGGCGCCAAACAAGCATACGACCATCATTGGCACCAAGGCAGAAGCGACTCTCATCGCTGAAGACGACACGTCTCCATTCGTCCCTCCATTCACGCCTGTCGCGACACCACTGGAGGCGGGCTGCACGATGTTGGGGCGTGAGCGGAAGACGGCCTAACGGTGTGCGGGACCGTAGCCCAGCTTCATGGAGACGGTTGCGAATGGTCCTCGCCGATACCCCAGGAGCAACGGTGTCCCTAATTTGCTGGGAAGTGGCGGTGCGGTCCTCTACGGCACTGCGTAGTATCCTACGGTCTTGGCGTGCATCCTTGCGTCGCTGCGGTCCAGTCCCAGGTCGACGGGCACGTGCACCTTCCGCCGACCACTGGCGACAACATCGATGTACTGTGGAGACCTCACGCCCCACGTGTTGAGCAATTCGGCGGTACGTCCACCCGGCCTCCCGCATGCCCACTATACGCCCTCGCTGAAAGTCCGTCAACTGCACATACGGTCCACGTTCACGCTATATCGGCATGCTACCAGTGTTAAAGACTGCGATGGAGCTCCGTATGCCACAGCAAACTGGCTGACACTGACGGCGGCGGTGCACTAATGCTGCGCAGCTAGCGCCATTCGACGGCCAACACCGCGGTTCCTGGTGTGTCCGCTGTGCCGTGCGTGTGATCATTGCTTGCACAGCCCTCTCGCAGTGTCCGGAGCAAGTATTGTGGGTCTGACACACCGGTGTCAATGTGTTCTTTTTTCCATTTCCAGGAGTGTAGTTTGATGCGGCCCGCCACAAATTCCTTTCCTGTGCTAACCTCTTCATCTCAGAGTAGCACTTGCAACCTACGTCCTCAATTATTTGCTTGACGTATTCCAATCTCTGTCTTCTTCTACAGTTTTTGCCCTCTACAGCTCCCTCTAGTACTATGGAAGTCATTCCCTTATGTCTCAGCAGATGTCCTATCATCCTGTCCCTGCTCCTTATCAGTGTTTTCAACATATTCCTTTCCTCTCCGATTCTGCGTAGAACCTCCTCATTCCTTACCTTATCAGTCCACCTAATTTTCAACATTCGTCTATAGCACCACATCTCAAATGATTCGATTCTCTTCTGTTCCCGTTTTCCCACAGTCCATGTTTCACTACCATACAATGCTGTACTCCAGAAGTACATCCTTACGTACACTAATATCCTGCATTTGTCAGACGTTAGAGAAGTCACAGCATCTGGCATACTGTACTGTTCAGCGACATACGGGGAAATAGTGCAACTAAGGTACGTGGCGCGCAGGGCAACTTCGAGTTTATGCCATATCTGTCCCCATCACCACACTGCCGACTAGCAATTATTCGTTTAATCATCGTCACTTTTTAGAGTTTTTTCGTTTAGTTACATCAACTCAACTTTATAATGAAGTAAGAAGTATATGTTTCAGAACGTCTCTGTTGTGTGATGGATCCAAAAACATGGCAGACATAGAGCACAAATTCGCATCACTTGAAACAAGAACGCGATTTCCTTCTCACTGATTTACGGAACATTGTAATGCCGCAACAAACAAAACAACCAACGTATATGTGGGTGTTGAAGAAAACAATTCCATTATTCCCACATACATATAGCAATAACTGAACACACACACATGCTTGAATTGTGTAGACATGAACAGCACGGAATAACTAACTAAAGCTAAGTTAAAGAATGACTATAACACTGCACGTAAATGAATACTTCACGGAATGTTTATGAAGCACTGTACGCTTGTAGGGATCGATTGTCAGAAGTAGGTCACTACATATACATTTAACTCTCACTCTGCACTGGCTTACTTGGAATAACGAGAGCGGATCCTGTTGATAGAAGAACACAAGCAACAACTGTCTCCGTATAAGAGAGCGATAGGCTAAGGAAACTAACAATTTCTGACGTCACTGAGGAACTGCAGCTGTCTTACGTAATATTTTAACAATAAAAAGCAGTCCAGTGTGCAATAAATTAAGAGTTTTTAATTCTGGTACAAAGGTTCTGAAACTTACAACTTTTATAAGGGGTCACGTATGACAAAATTTATCATACAATTAACGCTAATATAAACCTAACTTAGTTAAACTTAAAATAAAATCTTCAACTAGGGTTTCCAGATTAAAATGACTAAATCGTCGAACGTTGATAAAATTTGTTTCTATCCATTACCATATTGAATAAGAGCCCTCATACCATCATTCTTTAAACTTAAAGAAAGTTAATCTGGCCTAGTGTTTGTCGTCTGCTTGGTTAATTCAACTGGAATCTTGCAGCCACGTGTTTTGAAAGTACAAGAAGTGTTATGGTGTTCTGTTTCTTCTTCGTGGAGAATTCATACTTATTGTTAATTATATATTATTGTTTTCAATGTTTGTCTAACAATCAAAATAATATTATATAATTTACCACACTAATACGTTTCAAAGGAGAAAATTGTACCTAAAGAAGTTTTTGGCCATAAAGCAACGATTATATACGGTTATAATGATGTTGTTATACACTAATATTATCTAACCAAATCAGTAGGAACCATCATATTATGTTTTACTAAATCATAAATACAGGGTGTCCAGAAAAGGGCTCCCTGATTTCAAAATTAAATATCTCGAAAACAAAGATCGATAGAGGAATGCAGTAAACGGTATGTTTATTGTGAAAGCTGTAAGAAGTTCATACAGCAGTTTGAAATAATAGTTACAATAGCTGCTAACAGATGGCGCTGTACGCTGTACAGCGCATATCAGCATGCATAAGTGAAATAATCGTATGAAAAAAATCTTTGCAAACAATCACATCACAATGTTTTCAAAATGTTCACCATTGGCACTACAGAGGTGGCGCTAACGAAGAATGAAATTCGTCATTACATTTCGTAGTATCTCAACCGAAATGGATTCACATGCCACAGAGATCGCCAATTCAAGCTCGTCGAGCGTGGCGGGATGCTTCGGGTAGATCATGTCTTTCAATATGCCCCATAAAAGAAAGCCACAGGGAGTCAAATCCGGCGAATATGGAGGCCAATCCATGCCTGCACCAGTAAATTTGGGATATTCCAAAGCAATGACTCCATTTACGAAGTATTCCTCAAGAAAGCGAAACACTTGTTCGGTCCGATGTGGTCGGGCTCTATCTTTTATAAACCATTCAATACCTGGTCGATCCTCTAACACTTGCTGTGTGGCGACAAATTGTTGCAAAATTGCAACGTAACGTGCACCAGTGACCGTTTCTCGAATGAAAAAAGGGCCAATAATGCCTCTGCTGCATACTGCAGCCCACACAGTAACTTTAGGAGAATACAGGGGTTTCGCTTCACAGCAGTATGGCTTTTCGGAACCCCAAAATCGCCAGTTCTGCTTATTCACCTATCCATTCAGGTGGAAGTGTGCTTCATCTGTAAACCAGATGCAGCCAACATCAAATCCTTCACTATCAATCATTGTGAGCATCTGATTAGCAAAAGCCACCCCTTGTAGCACAGCTCGTGCGGGTATGACCTGGTGCGTTTGAATTTTGATTGGAAACATGTGTAGGCTCTTTCTCAGTATTTTCTGCGTGCTGGAACGCTTCAAACAAGTCTCAGATGCAATTCTACGGACGGATGACATTGGATTTCGCTGAATAATTCCAGAAAGTGTGGCGATATTTTCAGGCGTAACTGCGGTTTGCTTGCGGCCAACATGCCCCACTAGATCATTAGTTACGCTACGTGTTCGTTGAAATTTTGCGAAGAGCGTACGAATGGTTTTCGCATCGGGTCCTTTTGGAACATTAAATCGTGCTTGAAAAGTTCACCTTGTTGCATTCTAACCTGTGGTACTCCAGCACCAGGAAAACGTGTTGTGCAATGGAGTACATGGTTTAATCCCTTTGTTACGCTAACCTCCTTTCACGTTTCAATAGTGGAACTGATCGTCTGGGCTTCGGATCAATATTTGTACTAGGCGTTACGTATGGCGATTACAGCGCCATCTGTTAGCAGCTTTTGTAACTAGTATTTCAAACTGCTGTATAAACGTCTTACAGCTTTCACAATAAACATACCGTTTACTGCATTCCTCTATCGATCTTTGTTTTCGAGATATTTAATTTTGAAATCAGGCAGTCCTTTTCTGGACACACTGTAGGTTAGATACACACACGAATCACTACAGACATAAGAGTAAAAACGGAACTGTGCTGAACTCGGAGGTTCAACTGAATAAATCAGGTGCGGCCAAAATTATGGCTTGTGGACCATGTCGCAGCATGACTGCCATAGTGATCAGCCTCACCGCACATGTCCCCCCCCCCCCCCCCCCCCCGCTCTCTGAGAGCTTGGAGGGGGGAAAGAGGGAAAATTCGGGTGCGCCACATTTGAATGGCAATGCAATCATACTGCATATGACTTGGTTTTATATTTCACACTTCTCAAAAACAAAGAACAGAAATGAAACAAATTTTCAGCATTATTTAATTATCTTTGGCACATTGAAGACATAATATCACTTTTATCTGGTACAGACTGCAGGCAAATGGAGAAATAGAGACCATTTCACACGTTTTCACACTAAAGTTGCCAGGTAATTGTGACTTATTTAGTTTGATAATCATGTCGATAGAAATATTGTAACAATTCTGCAACCTCATTACAGAAACGCTCAAACTCTAGCTGATGAGAGCAATGTAGACGTCGTGGACCGTTTTAACGTGAAATGAATTTCCATTAAAACAGCAATTACCTTATGGGTAAATGAGCTACGTCGGTACATGCACTGTGCACTTTCAACTATAGTCTGTTCATCATAAGAATAAACCTGATGTGAGCATTACGCCATGTATTCTTTCGCGTTTCATTTAATCTCTCTGGATTTCGTTTCACGTGGAGTGAAAGCCAAGAAGCGGTGACCAGTACAGTCAAGTGCGATCATAAGGATACGTTTCGTGCCGTGTTACAAGCACACAGACTGATCGATAATGCGGGACAACAGCTTTACCGGCGCATTCAACTTGATCAGTACTGGCCAGTCACCGGTCGAACTAGCCTGCAATAATGTGAGCAACTGCAGTTCAGACGTAAAAAGAGACGAGCAAAGAAACAATTTAGCTTCGAATCTCATTTAATTTTTAATGAGAATTGAATAATATTAGGAAAAACTGGAGCACTACCGGGTGCTTCTTAGGTGACTAGACGGAAATGATACAATGCATACGTTCTCAAATGGCATAGTATTCTAACTACAAACAAGAGTAATGAAAATTACTAAATTAAACATAACGTTAGTTTTGCTGAGCACGCTATGTGTTAAGCAAAAGCATAATGCAGGGATTTCAATGTACTGTTGAATACTGAAGCCACTGAAGATAATAATAACAGTTTGTCGTCTGGTAATCTCTTAGCCCCTTCCTTACACGAATCCGAGAAATATATTTCAGTTCTTGAAGTTGTCACCTGCTGCGTTGATAAGGAGCCTATCAACAACATAATCCACAAAGCCAATCAGACGTCACATTTTCTCTTCTTCTCTTATGGCGAGCCTTTCTGTATCCCTCCAGCGTTCGGCAGTGACGTGTGAAAAAGCTGCGTGCGTTAGTTCCAGTACATCTGGCAGCTTAACAGTCTTGTTACTTCTCGGGTCAAATCCCGCAACTTGGCTGTACACAAGATCTGTTTGGTTCATATTGTAATGCTACAGTAGGAAATGCAGAAATGCAGCATTTGTCCTCGATGCTATGAAAATGGTTATCTTCCATGTTTCTATGATACTTATCTATCTCTGTGGTATAAAACTGTGGACATAGTCAAATAAAGAGGATTTGGTTTGTCATTTTTGCCTTAAAGATTAAATTGTTATGTTTTATTATTTAAGCAATTTTTATGAAAAGCCTTTCACAGAACAATGATAATTAAGAATTTGTATTTGAAATGAAAACAGGAATTTCGCGTCCAATATGTAATTACAAGCTAGAAGACGCGCATTACTCATAAAAAATGATGATGAGTTTTGTAGTTACGAGAGGTAGGTCTTTCAAACTGAACGAGAATAAAAAATGGTAGCTGGGAGATTTCAACCAAAGGACCATTCATACCGACTGCACTACACCTACAACGTTGCTTCTTGGTTAACTATATTATATACAGCAGCTGGGAAAACTTGAAAGCCGATTATCTCCTTAAATGTATGAAAAATATTAAGAACAGCCTATTTCTAGGCACTTTTTGACCTCATTCCATACGCGGAACAGAAAGCAGTCTCAGCCATTTTCATAATGATTATTAAAAATGCGACTATCAGAGCACAACGCTGTAGAGGCCATGACCGTACACGATTTTTGTAATAAAAACTACGTAGCTAAAACATTGACGGCTATGAATACATTTGAATATCTTAGTTTCATTCAACGCAACTTAGTAATAATATACCTAATACTTTCAAGACCGTAACGACATCAGCGTACGTATGCTACGGCTTCTGACCAATCTCGCGTTTGTGTTTGCTTATATCAGGTTTATTTGTATGATGAATGGATTTTTATAATACGGCAAACGATCTAGAAAACGGCTCAAAACGAATGTGGGACTGAATGTATCCTCAAAACGTCTGAGATTGCTTTTAATTCAAAGCCATAATGAATTCTTCAGACTTTGCATTTTCTTTAATGGGAGGAACTAAACCGTGTTTGCCAGAATGTATTCCTTTGATAACACGGCTTTATGTTTAAGTGCATATGCATAAAATGAGGAAAAAGTTGTTTCTTACCTTGCAGTGTCTCAAAGTGGGCAATGTGCAATCAATTACACTTAAAATTTGAGGTCCGCAATCCATACCGGAAGTAATAATGTTCATTCCTGCATTTCTTTTATTTTCATAAATTCGACAACAGCCAATTTTAAATCGAAAAATCGTTCTTGGCATGCCCCTTGACTTAAACAACGTACTTTGCAGTAATATATAAACATCTCACACCTTTCGTTCATTTACATGGAAATCTCTTGCGACCGACTTTGGATACTATGTTAGACTTCAGAGATTTTAGTATTCATACCATCAATTTTTTCACATGCTGCACGCCTGCAAATTCAACACAAAGTACTTTTTGATGTACTGAACAATGTACACTCCTGGAAATGGAAAAAAGAACATATTGACACCGGTGTGTCAGACCCACCATACTTGCTCCGGACACTGCGAGAGGGCTGTACAAGCAATAACCACACGCACGGCACAGCGGACACACCAGGAACCGCGGTGTTGGCCGTCGAATGGCGCTAGCTGCGCAGCATTTGCGCACCGCCGCCGTCAGTGTCAGCCAGTTTGCCGTCGCATACGGAGCTCCATCGCAGTCTTTAACACTGGTAGCATGCCGCGACAGCGTGGACGTGAACCGTATGTGCAGTCGACGGACTTTGAGCGAGGGCGTATAGTGGGCATGCGGGAGGCCGGTTGGACGTTCGGCCGAATTGCTCAACACGTGGGGCGTGAAGTCTCCAGAGTACATCGATGTTGTCGCCAGTGGTCGGCGGAAGATGCACGTGCCCGTCGACCTGGGACTGGACCGCAGCGACGCACGGATGCACGCCAAGACCGTAGGATCCTATGCAGTGCCGTAGGGGACCGCACCGCCACTTCCCAGCAAATTAGGGACACTGTTGCTCCTGGGGTATCGGCGAGGACCATTCGCAACCGTCTCTATGAAGCTGGGCTACGGTCCCGCACACCATTAGGCCGTCTTCCGCTCACGCCCCAACATCGTGCAGCCCGCCTCCAGTGGTGTCGCGACAGGCGTGAATGGAGGGACGAATGGAGACGTGCCGTCTTCAGCGATGAGAGTCGCTTCTGCCTTGGTGCCAATGATGGTCGTATGCGTGTTTGGCGCCGTGCAGGTGAGCGCCACAATTAGGACTGCATATGACAGAGGCACACAGGGCCAACACCTGGCATCATGGTGTGGGGAGCGATCTCCTACAATGGCCGTACACCTCTGGTGATCGTCGAGGGGACACTGAATAGTGCACGGTACATCCAAACCGTCATCGAACCCATCCTAGACCGGCAAGGGAACTTGCTGTTCCAACAGGACAATGCACGTCCGCATGTATCCCGTGCCACCCAACGTGCTCTAGAAGGTGTAAGTCAACTACCCTGGCCAGCAAGATCTCCGGATCTGTCCCCCATTGAGCATGTTTGGGACTGGATGAAGCGTTGTCTCACGCGGTCTGCACGTCCAGCACGAACGCTGGTCCAACTGAGGCGCCAGGTGGAAATGGCATGGCAAGCCGTTCCACAGGACTACATCCAGCATCTCTACGATCGTCTCCATGGGAGAATAGCAGCCTGCATTGCTGCGAAAGGTGGATATACAATGTACTAGTGCCGACATTGTGCATGCTCTGTTGCCTGTGTCTATGTGCCTGTGGTTCTGTCAGTGTGATCATGTGATATATCTGACCCCAGGAATGTGTCAATAAAGTTTCCCCTTCCTGGGACAATGAATTCACGGTGTTCTTATTTCAATTTCCAGGAGTGTACGCTTCTGTTGATCACTGTAATTTTTGGCTCTTTCAATGTTATCTAAATCATTACATTATTTCTGCATGGTGTTGCAACATCGTTTCAAACTAAATTTCGATACTCGTCAGTTATTTGACTACATAAGCAGATATTCAGAATTCTCATCCCTCTTATCTGTCATTCTCATTAATTTTGAAGACTTGTGAAGTCAAATGGCTACATTACGTCATTTTGTGCAAACATACACTCTACCGGCTAGCGTCCTTCATACAATGAACAAATATCGAAGGGTAACTAGCGCTGACATCACTGTTCTGTCGAACTGAAGGGAGTTGTGCCGATCGAAAAATGCCACACATCAGTATTAAATGAAATCTTACACTGAGCCGAGTACTTACGGGAAGGAATGAGCAAAGGAGAGACAGGCCGATCGGTGGTCCGCACGCGTCCCACAAACACAACATCTCCGTGAAGTTTGGCACATCGTATCCGGCGCTGGATTAAAGTGTGTGCGGCGTAGGCTGGCGGGCAAGGGAGACGGCAGCCGAATGCAGAGACAGATAGAGACTGACAGCCTTAAATCAAGGCCACGCCCCGGCTGGCAACAGCGCACCAAAAGTTTATGAACTTGAGTCTGCAAATGAATAAATAAAATAGTCATATGAATGGAATTATAAAAATACATTGTCACTCATAATCTGGTAGCGAACATCGAGCATGGGACTAAAATGCCGAACACTTTGGTAATAAACTGAACACCTAATAACTCAGTGAGCAACCCAGATGACGTGGGGAGCAGTGTGGCGCCTACTACCTGGTTAACAAAGTGTTGAAGCCAGCAGTAGGTGCTACACTGCAGACCTGTGAACTGGATCCCCGCGTCATTTGGATTGTACATCATTTCATTTTATATCATAACTTCATTGCTTTTGTGTTAGTTTTGGTGTGGATGGTTTTAGTTGTACGTCAACTATTACTAATATTATAATCAGAGCCTTTGGTTTGAAGATAGTTGTATAGACCGAATTTAAAAATAAATAATTTACTACAATGTGCGTAGATTTTTATTATTAAAATCACAATGGAACTGTTGCACAGCACAAACCATTCCCAACCTCCATTTCTAATCTTTTCATTACCTCTTTTAATACATTTCTGTCCCCTTCCAAGTCTCCTGCAACTCCTTCTTCGCCATCAATTTTACTATTTCCTTTGGCCTTCTACATTTTTCCCACCTGTTACAAAAACGAAACCCCACAGAAAAACGCCTAGTCCAAGCACGTTGTTAGGGCACTGGCAGGAAGCAGGCGCTACGTGTAATTACTGGAACATCATTCAGCTTGACACCTACAGTCCTTCCTATTGACAGGAATATTTAGAGCCTGAACCATCATTTAGGCCCTAGCAGATGGCGTACTTCATCAGTAGACAGTCCATCCGGAAGGTGACCTGCTCGGATAGTGAAACGTGCAGCAGGCTAGTTTTCCAGATAGGAGGGTGAGCTAAGCCCGAATCAATCTGCATTGTGGGTTAAAGAGGCTGGCCTGTTACAACGGCACTGTGTGAGTGTGGTTTCTAGGCGGTTTCCTGCGTTTTGGTAGGGAATTGCTGAGCTGGTCCCAAAATTTCGCTTCAGAGAATGGGACTCAAAAGCAGTTATAATACGATAACATACAGAACACACGTTATACGGTTTACAGAAGGATGCCACACTCGACTTACCTCCTTTAGGTTACTTTCACTGTGCCGTGAGAAAGGGCATCCGGTCACAGAGTTAAATAATAAAACAAAATTTTCCAAATCCACAAAGAGTGGACTTCATACTGCAAGGGATGAAAGCTGTGAAAGAAAGTGTCTGTCAAACTTGTAGTGAGCACTTAACGGAACATCGTTAGTTTCACATTTGCGTATTGTGCTGGTGATATCTAGTATGACTTATTAGTGATAAAGATTATTATGGGGAGAGACATATGAAACCATTGCAAAAATATAGTGCGATTAGTAACTGCACATTTATTTCATTATTATACAAGTAAGCATCTAAAACAATCTTATCTGTGAAGTCCGAGCTCTTCCTGAGAATGCTCCGTTCTATTGTTATGATAAGCACAGCGTTCTGAGGAAGCCGTTGGGTCAGAAAGCGACCAAAGCTTTTCCCCTTGCCATTCCATTTCAGAAACGCCTTTTCTATTGGGGTGCAGGTGGAATAGGTTGAGACATTGGGCAGCTTCATGATAGGATTAGCTGGTGCGGCTTGTCATTTCCGTTTTATGTGAAACAGAGTATACCACAGACACAATGAACAATAAATAGCCAGCTAACAGTCGGCTGAAAAATATTTGTTGGCAAAAAAAAGGTCGATTCTATTTTTGTATCAACAGATGGTGTTTTGTTTACTGTTAACCTAACCTTACTTTCCCGTTTTCTGCAGATATGCTCAGTACAGTCTCTCATTATTGTTGTAACAACTCTGCTGACGTCATGTACTGGCTCTCTCGGAAAGACATTGGATACTACGTGCAAACTTTGGTTTACAGAAGTGACGATAAATAGCACATCTACAGTAATAAGTCATGTCATGCAAATTATAGCCTTGGATACAAGGCTTTTCCAGGCCAAAATATGGTGTTACATGGACTGTTTCAACTTACTTCAAGAATGATTCTCAAAGGTAGGCAACATGGCGTCTTTGATCTACACTACTGGCCATTAAATTGCTACACCGCGAAGATGACGTGCTACAGACGCGAAATTTAACCGACAGGAAGAAGATGCTGTGATATGCAAATGATTAGCTTTTCAGAGCACTCACACAATGTTGACGTTGACGCCGGTGCTGACACCTACAACGTGCTGACACGAGGAAAATTTCCAACCTATTTCTCATACAAAAACACCAGTTGACCGGCGTTGCCAGGTCCAACGTTGTTGTGATGCCT
Organism: Schistocerca gregaria; assembly: GCF_023897955.1. Classification (NCBI taxonomy): domain Eukaryota; kingdom Metazoa; phylum Arthropoda; class Insecta; order Orthoptera; family Acrididae; genus Schistocerca; species Schistocerca gregaria. The sequence goes on from NC_064920.1 coordinate 949,659,011, forward strand.
CGTGTAAGGAGGAGAAATACTTAACATCACGTTTCCGATTATGATAAAGGTCGGATTGTAGCCTATCACGATTGCGGTTTATCGTATCGCGACATTGCTGCTCGCGTTGATCGAGATCCAATGACTGTTAGCAGAATATGGTATCGGTGGGTTCAGGAGCGCATTACAGAACGCCGTGCTGGATCCCAACGGCCTCGTATCACTAGCAGTCGAGATGACAGGCAACTTATCCACATGGCTGTAACGGATAGTGCAGCCACGTCTCGATCCCTGAGTCAACAGATGATGACGTTTGCAAGACAACAACCATCTGCACTAACAATTCGACGACGTTTTCAGCAGCATGGGTTATCAGCTCGGAGACCATGGCTGGGGTTACCCTTGACGCTGCATCACAGACAGGAGCGCCTGCGATGGTGTACTCAACGACGAACCTGTGTGGACGAATGGCAAAACGTCATTTTTTCGGATGAATCTAGTTTCTGTTTACAGCATCATGATGGTCGCAACCGTGTTTGGCGTCATTAAGGTGAACGCACATTGGAAGCGTGTATTCGTCATCGTCATAATGGCGTATCACCCGGCATGATGGTATGGGGTGCCATTGGTTACACGTCTCGGTCACCTCTCGCTCGCATTGACGGCACTTAGAACAGTGGAGGTTACATTTAAGATGTGTTACGACCTGTGGCTGTACCCTTCATTCGATCCCTGCGAAACCCTACATTTCAGCAGGATATTGCAGGACCGCATGTTGCAGGTCCTGTACGGGTCTTTCTGGGTACAGAAAATGTTCGACTGCAGCCCTGTCCAGCACATTCTCCAGATCTATCACCAACTGAAAACGTCTGGTCAATGGTGGCCGAGCAACTGGCTCGCCACAATATGCCAGTTACTACCCTTGATGAACCGTGGTATCGTGTTGAAGGTGCGTGGGCAGCTGTACCTGTACACGCCATCCAAGCTCTGTTTGACTCAATGCCCAGGCGTATCAAGGCCGTTATTCCGGCCAGGGGTGGTTGTTTTGGGTACTGATATCTCAGGATCTATACACCCAAATTGCGTGAAATTGTAATAACACGTGAGTTCTTGTATAATATATTTGTCCAATGAATACCCATTTATCATGTGAATTTCTTCTAGGTGTAGCAATTGTAATGGCCAGTAGTGTATATAATTAATAAGAGATGAAGAATCTGGAAATATTCCTGGACCACATTCTCAACTACACAACATCTGGAAAAGTAAGCTATACGCAATGTATTTCATTATTCATCTAAAGAAAACCCTGGCTTTTGTTAACAAACACTGTTTGAAAATTGCTTTTGGATCAATGTATAGACACTTATGTCTAACAAGTGCTATCATCTTATTTCGCGTACTTTACTTAAAGTGATTTCATTACTTTACTTAAATTGTATCTCAAAGTTAGTATGTACAGAGTACAAACGTAACAACCGTGAATGCAATGTCTATGAGGTTTATTAAAGTAAGAAAATGGAGACAAGCAAGGTTGGTAGGTAACTTGTACCAATACTTGCTTAAATTCATTAGTTTAAATATATTTACCTGAAGTCTCAAAATTAAAAGTGCTTCATTGTAATGATAGTTAATGATTTACTTTTACCTTCGCAAGGTTTTTAAAATACTGTTCGAACTGAAAGTTATTTAAGCTCTCGTTAGTTAAATTCTGGTACAGAAAACTGAAGGGTGGTGCATGCAAAACTTGCCTGTCCGTTGTTATCTATAGTTTTGAAGCTGTTGCTTACATTAGCTTATTTGCTATTTTATTATCTAATTATTACATGTGTACCTATTTTTCCTTGTGTCTTCTCCTGGCGAGCAACAATTCGTGAGTAACTGGCGAGCAGTTTGTTCTCTGGAAAGGTTTTTCTTGCGGCACACTCTATAATTACATTTATTAGAATAGAAATTCATTTACTGTTCTAGATTAATTAGCAGGCTTACTTTCAATATTCCTCCCTTGAGAACCTGGCAACTGGTATTAGGAAGTAGAATTATTGGTTTTCAGGAGTAGGATTCGCAGAGTAAATTAGCATTAGTTTCTGGCTCAGTGGTAAATGCTAATTGTGTGTTTTAGTGGGAAATATTAATTTTGAGAACGATAAGTGAAGGTAAGAAGGGAAATTTGTTTCTAGATACAATGGCCCCCTAGTTTATAAAGTAAACGATTCTGCAGAAGTATGAATAGCATCATTAATATTCAGTCAAAGCATTAGCCTTATTGCTTTTAGTGACGAGTCCGATGTTAAACGTTCCGAATGATACTCTATGTTTTAGTGTGACAAAAACTACCAGATACTCATAATAAAAGACGATACGACAGGGCCAGCTTTTACGAACAGAGAAGAGTGTGTATGGTTGTTAAAGCACCACCCAAGATTTCTTCCAATAAAGACAAATACCAGTCTTCTCCCCTCTGCGACTTCATTAGCCACGGAAATGGGTTGTAGTTTAACGACTTCAGAAATCGAGAGCGCTACAGACTGCAGTGGACATGGGAACTCCATCATTGACTTGCTCAGCGGTAGATTTCATCCTAACGGTTTGATAGAAACCACTGTTAATTCTTAGTTTAGTAAAATAAGAGATCTCAGTTTCCCTAAGAACGCATCCAGCCCTTCTTTTGTTCCATATCACGATGTTAACAGTCTGATTGCACATAATAGGGTCCAAAGTGCTATGAATTCTCACAAGTAAGATATGTGGCTGAAACTTCCTGGCAGATTAAAACTGTGTGCCGGACCGAGACTCGAACTCGGGACCATTGCCTTTCGTGGGACAGTGCTCTACCATCGGAGCTACCCAAGCACGACTCACGCCCCGTCCTCACAGCTTTACTTCTGCCAGTATCTCGTCTCCTACCTACCAAACATTACAGAATTTCTCCGGCAAGGTTCATAGGAGAGCTTCTGTAAAATTTGTAAGGTAGGAGACGAGATACTGGCAGAAGTGAAGGTGTGAGGACGGAGCGTGAGTCGTGCTTGGTTAGCTCAGATGGTAGAGCACTTGCCCGCGAAAGGCAATGGTCCCGAGTTCGAGTCTCGGTCCGACACAGTTTTAATCTGCCAGGATGTTTCATATCAGCGCACACTCCGCTGCAGAGTGAAAATCTCATTCACGATATGTGGCTGTCCACTGCCGGACTGGCACATCTCATGTACTAACCGCCGTCTCCTTCACGTCTGCTGTGCAGCGAGCTACGTTAATGTAAGTATTAATAGTATTTTTCATACTTGTCACTTCTTCTTCCGTGAGTTTTTCTTTTAGGAAGCTTTAATTTTCGAGTGATATTAATAGTGTTCCATAGATTTCGTGTTTGTTTTGAATACAGTCAGAGAGAGTCCCTTTAGTCAGCAATAGTGCCAGTAGTGTCAGTGTCGCCCTAACCGCCATCTGCTTCACGTCTGCTGTGCAGCGAGCTACCCTAATTTAAGTTTTAACAGTATTTTTCTTACTTGTCACTTCTTCTTCAGTGTGTCTTTGCTTTTAGGAAGCTTTAATTGTTGAGTGCTAGTAATAGTGTTCCAAATATTTCGTGTTTGTTTTGAATACTGTCAGAGAGAGTCCTTTTAGTCAACCATAGTGCCAGTAGTGCTAGTGTTTGTTTTGAATACAGTCCAGAGACAGGTAGTGCTATTTCCATTGTTTCCTACAAGAAGTAGTTAGCAACCACAGTTTAGTCAATAATCAAATGGCTCTGAGCACTATGGGACTCAACTGCTGTGGTCATTAGTCCCCTAGAACTTAGAACTACTTAAACCTAACTAACCTAAGGACATCACACACATCCATGCCCGAGGCAGGATTCGAACCTGCGACCGTAGCAGTCGCACGGTTCCACACTGCGCGCCTAGAACTTAGTCAATAATCAGCCGCCTTTAGTGAAATAGCAGTCTAGTAAAAAGTTGATTAAGTTTCTTCAGTAAATTGATTCCTTAGTTTGGATAGGATGTGTGACTGCTGTGTACGGATGCAGGAGGAGCTGGCCACTCTTCGCCAACAGCTGAGCGTGTTGATGGCCACGGTCAGCCGTCTTCAGGCTGCTGCCTCGGAGTGTAGTGGCAGTGGGGAGTCTGGTGCGTCGCACGGTACACCCCAGGTGTTACTTGCTTCACCCACTGTCCCAGCTGTCGAGACATCTTCGCGGGTACCGGGCGCGGTTGGGCCACCCTCTCCCTAAGGGGATTGGCGTTCGCGGCGCACGAGGCAGAGGGTAAATGTGGAGGCTGGCTGTGTGGCATCGCCCGCTCTGCCTGTGAGTGGACATGTGGCTGCTCCTTCAGCAAGGTCCCAGCAGGCACACGGGGGGAGGGGTTTATTAGTTATTGCTAGCCCTAACGTTAGGCGGGTGATGGATCCCCTTACGGAAATAGCGGAAAGGTTGGGGAAGAAGGCCAGTGTTCACTCCGTCTGATTGCCGGGGGGTATCATCCGAGATGTGGAGGAGGGCCTACCGGCGACGATAGAGAGCACTGGGTGCACCCGACTACAAGTTGTTGCTCATGTCGGCACCAATGACTCCTGCCGTCAGGGTTCAGAGGTTATCCTCAGTTCGTTCAGACGGTTGGCACAATTGGTGAAGGCGGAAAGCCTCGCTCGCGGGGTGGAATCAGAGCTAACTATTTGTAGTATCATTCCCAGACCCGATCGCGGTCCTCTGGTTTGGAGCCGAGTGGAAGGCTTAAACCAGAGGCTCAGACGATTCTGCGGAGAGCTGGGGTGCAAATTTCCCGACCTCTGCTATCGAGTGGAGAAATGTAGGGTCCACTGAATAGGTCTGGCGTGCAATACACGCCGGAAACGACTGCAAGAGTAGCGGAGAACGTGTGGAGTGCACATGGGGTTTTTTTAGGTTAGAGAATTCCCTCCCTAGGCCCGACAAGACGCCTCCTGAGACGCGGCAAGGTAGGAGTAGGCAAAATGCAACAGGGAATAACAATATTAAAGTGCTAATAGTAAACTGCAGGATGGTCTACACAAAGGTCCCAGAACTGCTCTCATTAATAAACGGTTTCAACGCCCATATAGTACTAGGAACAGAAAGTTGGCTGAAACCAGACATAACAGTAATGAAATCCTAAACTCATATTGTAATGAATACCGCAGAGACAGGTTGGACAGTGAAGGGGAAGGCGTGTTTATAGCGATACGAAGTGCAATAGTATCGAAGGAAATTCACGGAGATCCGATTTGTGAAATGATTTGGGTGAAGGTCACAGTTAAAGCAGGCTCAGACATGGTAATTAGATGTCTCTATAGGCCGCCGGGCTCAGCAGCTGTTGTGGTTGAGCACATGAAGAATAATTTGGAAAATATTTCGAGTAGATTTCTCGACCATGTTATAGTTCTGGGTGGAGATTTTAATTTGCCGGATATAGACTGGGAGACTTAAACGTTCATAACGGGTGGCAGGGAAAAAGAATCCAGTGAAATTTTTTTTAAGTGCTTTATCTGAAAACTACCTTGAGCAGTTAAACAGAGAACCGAGTCGTGGAGATAACATATTAGACCTTCTGTTGACAAACAGACCCGAACTATTTGAATCAGTTAATGCAGAACAGGGAATCAGCGATCATAAAGCGGTTACTGCATCGATGATTTCAGCCGTAAATAGAAATATTAAAAAAGGTAGGAAGATTTTTCTGCTTAGCAAAAGTGACAAAAAGCAGATTTCAGAGTACCTGATTGCTCAACACAAAAGTTTTGTCTCAATTACAGATAGTGTTGAGGATCAGTGGACAAAGTTCAAAACCATCGTACAATATGCGTTAGATGAGCATGTGCCAAGCAAGATCGTAAGAGATATAAAAGAGCCACCATGGTACAACAACCGAGTTAGAAAACTGCTGCGGAAGCAAAGGGAACTTCACAGCAAACATAAACATATCCAAAGACTTGCACACAAACAAAAATTACGCGAAGCGAAATGTAGTGTGAGGAGGGCTATGCGAGATGCGTTCAATGAATTCGAAAGTAAAGTTCTATGCACTGACTTGGTAGAAAATCCTAAGAAATTTTGGTCCTATGTCAAAGCGATAGGTGGACCAAACAAAATGTCCAACACTCTGTGACCATAATCGTACTGAAACAGAGGATGACAGACTAAAGGCAGAAATACTAAATGTCTTTCTGCAAAGCTGTTTCACAGAGGAAGACTGCACTGTAGTTCCTTCTCTAGACTGCCGCACAGATGACAAAATGGTAGATATCGAAATAGAGGGATAGAGAAACAATCAAAATCGCTCAAAAGAGGAAAGGCCGCTGGACCTGATGGTATACCAGTCCGATTTTACACAGAGTACGCAAGGAACTTGCCCCCCTTCTTGCAGCGGTGTACCGTAGGTCTCTAGAAGAGCGTAGCGTTCCAAAGGATTGGAAAACGGCACAGGTCATCCCCGTTTTCAAGAAGGGACGTCGAACAGATGTGCAGAACTATAGACCTATATCTCTAACGTCGATCAGTTGTAGAATTTTGGAACACGTATTAAGTTCGAGTATAATGACTTTTCTGGGGACTAGAAATCTACTCTGCAGGAATCAGCATAGGTTTCGAAGAAGACGATCGTGTGTAACCCAGCTCGCGCTATTCGTCCACGAGACTCAGATTGCCATAGACACGGGTTCACAGGTAGATCCGCAAGGGGTTTGACACAGTTCCCCTCAGTCGTTTACTGAACAAAGTAAGAGCATACAGACTATCAAACCAATCGTGTGATTGGATTGAGGAGTTCCTAGATAACAGAACGCAGCATGTCATTCTCAATGGAGATAAGTCTTCTGAAGTAAGAGTGATTTCAGGTGTGCCGCAGGGGAGTGTCATAGGACCGTTGCTATTCACACTATACATAAAAGACATGGTGGTTGACATCGGAAGTTCACTGAGGCTTTTTGCAGATGATGCTGTGGTGTATCGAGAGGTTGCAACAATGAAAAATTGTACTGAAATGCAGGAGGATATGCAGCAAATTGACGCATGGTGCAGGGAATGGCAATTGAATCTCAGTGTAGACAAGTGTAATGTGCTGCGAATACATAGAAAGATAGATCCCTTACCATTTAGTTACAAAATAGCACGTCAGCAACTGGAAGCTGTTAATTCCATAAATTATCTGGGAGTACACATTAGGAGTGATTTAAAATGGAATGATCATATAAAGTTGATCGTCGGTAAAGCAGGTACCAGACTGAGATTTATTGGAAGAATCCTAAGGAAATGCAATCCGATAACAAAGGAAGTAGGTTTCAGTACGCTTGTTCGCCCACTGCTTGAATACTGCTCAGCAGTGTGAGATACGTACCAGATAGGGTTGATATAAGAGATAGTGAAGATCCAACGGAGAGCAGCGCGCTTCGTTACAGGATCATTTAGTAATCGCGAAGGCATTATGGAGATGACAGATAAACTTCAGTGGAATACTCTGCAGGAGAGTCGCTCAGTAGCCCGGTACGGGCTTTTGTTGAAGTTTCGAGAACATACCTTCACCGAAGTTTCAAACAGGATATTGCTTCCTGCTACGTATATCTCGCGAAGAGACCATGAGGATAAAATCAGAGAGATTAGAGCCCACACAGAAGCATACCGACAATCCTTCTTTCCACGAACAATGCGAGACTGGAATAGAAGGGAGAACCGATAGAGGTACTCAAGGAACCCTGCGCCACACACTGTCAGGTGGCTTGCGGAGTATGGATGTAGATGTAGAATAAGTGTAAGATCAGAAAGGGAACTGCATACTGCTATCCACAAGTAAGTGTACAAGTATGACAGGAACTGTGTACTGCAGTACACAAATAAGTGTACAAGCACATTGGGAAGCATATACCACAATCCGCAAATAAGTGTAAGAGTGCAACTGTAGTATTGGGAAAAAACTGTCCTCTACAAGTGTCAAGAAAGGTTACCTCAATGTCTTAAGCTGAATCATCTTACAATACTGTTTTTATATACAACGATGCATCCATGTAACATCAGTTACAGGAACAGGTGGGCTACATAACGGCGTGAAGTTCAATAAAGAGCTAACAATTAAATAATTAAATAATATTCCATATGTAGATATAGAGGGACCAATATTTTAAATGCATATGTAATATGAAGGGCTGAGAGAAAATAATGTGATGGATTAAGCTAAGGTTTCCTCACCTTCAACCATACACATTATCATTACTGACAAGTGGAATGAATGTGGGCCTTTTTTCACAAATTTGAAACAATTAGACTAGCTACAGGTTGAGTGAAATACTGACTGAAATGTGAAGGAGACATTCTTGGATAATTATTTATAAAGAGCCCTAATGAGCTAAACGGTTATATATATATATATATATATATATATATATATATATATAAAATTATTTAGCTTGTTGATGACCATCTGTAAATATTACGCTAGAATACCTCGTTCACACTTCAGTCAGTATCTCACTCACCCTGTAACTAGTAGAATTGTTTAAAATTTGTGAAAAAGGCCCACATTCATTCCACTTGTCAGTAATGATAATGTGTATGGTTGAAGATGAAGAAACCTCAGTCTAATCCATCATATTACTTTCTCTCAATCCTTCATATTACACGCGCATTTAACATACTTGTCCCTCTATATCTTCATATGGAATATCATTTAATTATTTAATTGTTAGCTCTTTGTTGAACATCACGCCGTTATGTAGCCCTCCTGTTCCTGTAACTGCTGGATGCATCGTTATATATGGAAATAGTCTTGTAAGGTGATTCAGCTTAAGACAAGGTAGTTGGACATAGTGGAACGCGGCTCATTAATCAAAGAAAATTATATAAGAATTGACAAAACGCAGAGGGAGGTCGTGTAATATGGCAGTCTATTTTTACCACCTTACATGATCAACAGCTAAGCTGACAGTCCATTTTACCGCCTTCCGTGGTCATCTTCTTGATGACATGGTTCAAATTATATGTCACACGTAAAACTTTGAGCTTCACAGGTTTCTTTTGCATATCCAGTTATAACGAAAGTATACTTGCCTGATCAAAGTACAGTACCAAATAATCTCTTTTCCCATTTGCATGTACATACATTTCAGTAGCAACGCAGACCTGGAATGATGGGAGGCGACGAGCCACAACAATATATTTTCTTTAAAAGCCACTTTACATAACTGTGTCAAAGGACTGGGATAGATCATAAATACCACGGCTGCCAAGAGACACAATGCGGGTGTCGACAGAGTCACGAAGCCTGTTTTACCACAAAGGATCAATGGTGAGTTCACAGTCATAAGTGTCTCATGGGAGAGATTACTACGCTGATTACTTTAATTGGATGGGCCACATTTTCTGAGGCAAACAAGGATATAATGGGAGAAGAGAGACTACATCCTTTACATCATTTCTTTACAGAGGTGTAGTTAGCAGATAAAACAACTGAAAGGAATGTTTTGAGAGTGGAGAAATAGTTCCTGTCCATAGCAGTTAGGACGACATACTCCAGTTTTACGAGGAGGCAATTTTCTTCACAGAGAGGGGAGAGGTAGCTCGATATATGCAATTTGTAGGCCAGAAAGGGGTCTTTCTTTGACACATTGTGTCGATACCCGGAGTGCTTAATGCTCCGTTGGGCGTGGAGAGAGATTTTCTCTGTTTTCTTTTATCACAATGGACTGTAATAGAGTCTGGTATATTCCGTAACTGGAGACGCATCACTGTGCACCTCAAGCCGTCGACCAAGTGAGTGTAAATAGCCATTATAGACAAACTAGGAACAAACAATCTTCTGCTTTACATAAGAACTCGGTAAGAGTATAGGACGACACTTCTGCAGTCAAGAATAAGCAATTTTATAGGCAGAATAGATACAGTCGTCTGGCACCCTTTACATACAACGACACAGCGTGCAGGAAAAGTAAATGACGCATTGCAGTCTCTAAGAGAGTACGTTACATATACTGTTGTCACAAGGGTGCCTCTTCGTCCAATTCAGTGTTTAGTTTGCAGTAGTAAACCAATTTTTTTAAAATTTGATTACCACTAAATCATTTTGTATACAGTATAATAATAGAAACAATATACCAGTACAGAAATGGTTTATTTGTTCTAAATGTAGGCTACCTACTCACATTAAATTAAATTATTTGATAGAGAAGCTCTTTCAGGAGTTCACAAACAACCGTTATTCTGATTTCTAAGCAATTCCGCGATTTATGCCACCTGCCCTGCAGTACCAGAATATGAATAGGTCTATTCTTACACAGAACGATGCATGTGTGTCAAGTACTTGGGAATAGACTATAAGAATCATCGAGACCTTCGAACAGTATAGGGTCCAGTTGGTCAGTTAAGGGGTCCGTGGTGAGGCTACTAATGATGGCAGAGCCTGCCGCTGCAATACAAGAGGAAACTGCGCGTAGCATCTTTGGTTGTGACTCAGCTTCTTCTGTACCTGCTGAGTTACATGTGCAAGATTGTTAGTACAACAATTCAAACAGAATACTGAAAAATTAGTGAACACAGAGATATTGATGCGCAAAGCAAATAAATCCAGGATAATTTAACAAAGAAAATTAACAAGCAGTTGTGAGAATTTTACATGTTAGTCCTTTGTGCAAGATACCAGAACAACAGAAGAATTAAGGAAAGAAATCACAGATGTGCTAATGATACTTACACGAGTTGTTACGTGACAAGAAGTTGTAGCACGATGTAAGACATTATAGATGGGCAAGTCTCTTTAAGTAAACAACTAGAGCATCGAGACTGTTTACTAGAAGAATGGGCCGGAATACATAGTGCCGAGGCCACCATTGTGGCAAAGCAGGTCAGAATATTGAAAACCATGGTGGAACAGTTATCGCTGTGATGTAACACAGAATCTGATCAAACCGTCCAGATCAATGTAAGAGACCATGAAGGGATAAAAGAATTACTTCAGTTCAGAGAAACCTGGGAAGATTAATGAACACGTGTTGCTCCGACTGCAATGAGATAAACATCGTAGTAATATCTCGAATGACAATCCAAAGAAGGTAGGAACGAGTATGAGTGAGGCTTAAATGACTTGATCAGAGGAGGAATTGCGTGATCTAACTGTTATGCTTTGTCCTATTAGAGGGGCACTGGTTTAGCCAGCTGCTCGTGCTGGGATACATCAACACGATTGTGATGAAGGTGAGAGTTGCAGAGACTTTGTGTCTGTCCAAAAATACTCACTCTTTGCAGACCGATCGAATGGGCTACATCCAAAGATCTTGATCGATTAGTTCTAGGTTGCGCTGCCAATTTCGTGGTCTTGTGTGTTAGAGATTAATTGTGTATGTGGACACATGCATTACGAAGCTGTTACAGCATGAATGTGTTCGATTACAGGTGACTGTAAATTTTACGATGGTTTCTGGTGTGCGTTTCCGGATCAATATTTGTCCAAGGCGAACAAGGATAAAAAATTGGGAATACAGTGGAAAGAAACAAGCAGGATGTGGGAGTGTTTCCAAATTTGCTACATGAACTGTGTTACACTACAGTGGAGAGGCTAGGGAATACGTGCACTTTGTGAAAAATAATTTTCCGCATGAAAGACGAAAATCTGACAAGCAACCTCCAGGCGAAATGATGCCCAGAATGAGAGTGAATCATGACGAAGACGTTGGACACCTCAAAATATTGTAGATATGCATTGGGATTATGATCGAAGGAAGTTCATCAGTTTTAGTGGTAGTGGTCTCTTCTTGTTGTTTTTCTGTTAGTGTTTATCGCTATCTGGATGTAAATAGGGAAAGAGAATAAGGAGATAGTATGTTAGCCACTAAGCAAGGCAGTAACTGTTTATGGTATTACAGAGCCTATGTTGTTCAGAAGTACAGTGCTGTGTTCCATTATGAAAAATATGAAATATATTCGTAGTTGAGAATGTGAACAACAATCAGCTGTACAATGGAATGACGACAATGAAAATTTATTCCGGATCTGGAGTAAAAATTGGAGTTTCCGCTTATCACTATATCTGTACGTTTCACATCCAGACCAAAACGTCCCTATTTCGCCAACCATGAGCCTACAACTGTATTCGTAAACCCGTTACCTATATTCCTGTACGGAGGAGACATTTTATTTAAAATCGCTTGTTCAGTGTCGGCAGATAAATACAGTATTGCAGTGCCTGTGTTGTTCAGAAGTATGATTGTATGTTCCTTTGGACATGCATGCATTCCAATTAAAAGTCTCTCATGTACGGCAATATGCGTAATGAAAGGGTGAGTATAAGTTGTAGGGACGTTACTGACGACATATGGAAGTTTGTGTATAACCATTAAGAGCGCACATATAGCCTGATGGTACGCGACTCCTTGTCAAAAGTGGGAAATCCGTGTTCGAGTCCCGGTCCGGCACAAATTTTCGTTGTCGTCATTGCATTATACAGCTGATGGTTGTCCAAATTCGCAATTGCGAGTAGATTTCATGTAATCACTATGCGTCCAACGTGGATTTATCATCACACACTTCAAGCATACTTGATGCCATTCACATAAGGAGTCCAGTCTTTGCTGTTAGATTAGTACTTACCCATGTCGACAACTGTTAATTATCTTCTTCTCTGTGTTTACTGTCATCGAACAGATCCTTTAATAATTTTTAGACGTATATTAGCAGAGAACTTTGATTAATGTGGAGCACTATTTCATTTCACAGTAAGCTGATTCCCCTTTCTGCTAGCTTCTGTGAAGTGCAACAGATATGTCTGTTTGCTATGGGCACTTCTATTGTAGTGGTTACCCACCGCGTAACAGATTTTATTAAAAGCCAATGAGATCATGGGGAGCGATCTGACTATTGGGCAGTTCACCTGATATGGATAATTCTGATATCCACAGCGGTATGCCGAAAAACTCCGCTTTACCCTCCCTTACAATACATGTTGTTGAGTGATGCCATGTACTGTTCCGTGTTCATTTATGACACATTGGAAGTAGGCTGTTTAGGTCTTTATGTTGGTAACTCCACGTAGCGCTCTATATGAAAATCACTGACTGTGCTGTGTGAAGTATGTGGCACGTTTGCATTGCTGGAATATTTGCTGTTGTGGTGTTGGGCTGTTGGATGCGAACAGCGTGTAGCGTTGCGCAATTGGAAGTGAGCCGCCAGCAGTGATGGATGTGGGGAAAGAGATGGCAGAGTTTTGAGAGCGGACGATCTGGAGGTGTGTACGTCAGAAAGAGTAAATTTGTAATATTCGATGACTTTCGGACATTATTAAGGTAAATACATTGTTTGTTCTGTATCAAAATCTTTCATTTGCTAACTATGCCTATCAGCAGTTAGTGCCTTCAGTAGTTAGAATCTTTTATTTGGCTGGCAATAGTGGCGCTCTCTGCATTGCAGTAGTTCGAGTAACGAAGATTTTTGTGAGGTAAGTGCTTCATGAAAGGTATAGGTTGTTGTCAGTCAGGGTCATTCTTTTGTAGGGATTGTTGAAAGCCAGATTGCGTTGCGCTAAAAATATTGTGTGTCAGTTTTGTTTTGGTCAGAATAAGTAAAGAGAGATATGTCTGAGTATGTTCGGTTCTGCTCAGCTGTTTGAAAATCAAGTAACGTAAGAGGTTAACCAGAACAGTAATTAATAAATTTTTCTATGGGGATGTTTCAAAATGTATTTTTTAAATGTTTTAACTTTCGCAAACTCTAGTGTTTAAGGTACGGTTCCAGTGTTCCGTGTCGCTAGTCAACCTAAGTAATAGGAACTGAATTGTTACCTAGCAGCGGTTGTTATGGGAATTGACTGGGTACACAGTTGCAAACAGCGACTAACTACAGCTAACTAGGCCTGGTAGTGAGAAGCTGGCTACAGCGTGTGGTTAAGCCGCGACAACACTGCAAGGCGTGGCGTGGTGAAGTGAGGTGAGGTGAGGGGAGTGGCGGCGTGTCGCGGTGGCACTTGTTAGGCTGAGTGGGCGCGTGTGCTGGCAGCGCGCGCCCCGCAGCCCGCCATGAATAAACAAGAGGCGCACTGCCGCTGCCGCGGCGGGGGTGGCGGGACTGCGGGGTGGCCCTGGGCGGCGTTTTGCATCTGGCCGGCCACCTGCGCTGCGAGGCGGCGCTACGTGACCCACTGCTGCCGCCGCCGCCGTGGCAACTCGTTAGAGTGGATCAGCCGCTTGTTACACCGCCCACACAGCGCCACGGTGCAAGACCTAGATCTGTTCCTGTTTGTTTACTAGCTGTACGTGGACGCAATACATTATTGTGAAGTCCCCTCTGTTGCGATATCCTTCATTACAGAGCACTCGTTTTGGATGATTAATCTTTCTTGACCATCTGTTAACATTTCGGAATAGAAAAGCAAAAACGGTAAACCGAAGCATTTACGAGTAAATGAAATATTTTTCATAAGATTTTTAACGACCGTGGACTGTTGCAACTACTCCACATAGAATTGCCTATCAGCATACGAGTAACTAAGGCATCGCAGAAAGTGTACGTAACGTGGATGTAGTTATGGGACAGGTGGAGAAAATGACGAAGGATATAGAAAAAGGAAAGATGTACGCCAGAGAAAAACGAGGAGTAGAAAGAAGTTTAATGAAAATGAACCGTGATTTATTTTCAAAGAATATTCTTAAGAATTTATTTTATTTACTAGTGATTCATCAAGAACATTAACAGATTTAATCGCACTATGTAAGCATGGAAGTAGTTGTCAGGGAGTAACTGATGAAATCATTACCAAATTTCTTTTAACAAATGGGAATTTTATTCACTTTAATAGTGCCTAAAGCATTTTTAAAAGAATCAGATTTAAAATTATAATCAGAAAACACCCTCTAAATATCAAAGTTACAATTTATTCAGAGGCAGAATGAAACAAGTTTTGACTGTATGGGCTTTCGGGCATAGAACCTTGCCGCTCCCTTTTGACACGACCGTAGGTACGACAACTAACAACAGCCTCTGAAAGACTACACTGGTGCAAATCTGCAACACACCAGATAACCTTTAACTAAGATTTTTAACAATTTACACCCCCCACCCCGTAGGAGGGATGGAAGTGGTACAAAACAATAACAATTAAAATATTAGCCTTGCCACTGAAGGTGCAACTTGATTTTTAACTTCTAAGAAAAATCTTACGGTGAAAGGGAGGCAACTTTATATACTAAAATGATCATTTAAATAAAAGCCCATCAAATGCAATTTTATATAAAAAACTACAAGGTTGGCCAAACAATAGTTAAGATGCTCTACAGTACTCAGATACCGCCTCTCAACATCATAGGCAATAATATCAACGTTTCCAAAGGTCATATTTCAGGTATTAGGGTATTAGGCCGTTACACTCCAAGTAATAAATTCGTTAACACACCAAATTCGACAAACATGACAGAGGCAGCTACTAACGTACGGTAGATTGATAGGGAGATTACGGAACAACCCGAACCTCAGGTTGCTCTAAACCGCCCCTAATCCACAAGGGAAAAACGGACCACCCAATTTATAAATAACCACCTTCCCGCGGGTGGGCAAACGGAGAAGAATGGTGGGACGACCCCAAAGCAAAACGGCTGGTGACCTCACCAAGAAAACAAGTAGAATTTAACAAGAGTTAATCAAACAACATATCACCAATCATTTAACTTCTAATAAAGTGCGATTTCTCGAGAAGACCTGGCGCAGCACCCCAAATCGCTCTCCCGAACTGTCCGCAGCCAGCCGCTTCAACGGACGCAGAAAGGCGCGCCGATCTCCCGTCTCATGGTGTCGCAGCTCGTACCAGACAGAATGATGTCGTGGTTTGACTCCTGTTGCTCTCGTGTCGACCGCGAAGTCACTACCCCTCGCTATACGCCGCGGCCCAGTGGACTCACGTGGCGTCCTCACATGTGCCGACGCTCATGACGGACCAGTCATCTTGTGTCTCAGTGCGCGAATGACCAACCGATCAATCCAACCGTCAATGACCATTGCCTCAGCAATTTCGAGCAGACTGGCGGCCTAACGCGCAGACTCAGATGCATTTACTAAGCCCTGACCGGGCGACCACTCGCTGAGTTCTCTTACTGGCAGAGTGGAAAAACTCTCATTTTCCCAGCTTTAATGGTTGACCCGAGCGACAGCCATACTAGCACTCCGGACGACAGACAGACACTAACTGCCTGAAAAATGTGGACGAGAGAGAGACTACAAAGCTGGGGACGAGAGATTCACTTAGACTGACCGACTGGCGAGTTTTTTTTTCCTTTATTGTTATTTTAATACCAATACAAACAGGTAGGCTGTCAGCGGCATGCTACGCCGCTCTTCAGCCATAGTGTTGACAATGACAGAACACAGGTTGGAGAAACAGAATGAACATAGTGACAGGCTAAAAAATAGTGGTCACAAATACACAAAAAATCACGGAGCCGTTCACACTCGACGATAACGACATCGAAAACACGTTGACACGGCACACAGAACACTGACGAATCCGATGGCACAAGGGAACGTAGAAGCGTGACGGCGGACACTAAAAACACAAAACGACGTCACACACACACGAGACACAGATGACGATGATCTCTGGCGCGCAAAAGTCCACGTAGCTTGTGCGAGTCTGGGGACCCGCCAAGAGGGGAAGAAAGGTGAGGGGGGAGAGGGTGGGGAGGGGAGAACAAAGATGCCAATGGCTGAGGAGATGGGAGGAGGGGGAGAGGGACAGGGGAGGGGAAGCCCGGGGGAGGGGTGGGAGAAAGGGAGGAGGGAGGGAGGGTGCCCAAAGGAACAGACAGAGGAAGGGGGAGGGAGGATCAAAGTTGATAGGAGGGGTAGATGGAGGGGAGGAGGACATCATCAGGGAGGGGGAGCTGCTGGAAGCCACCTTGGGAGAGGGTAAGGAGGGTGGAGAGATGGAGACTGGGTGGGACGTGGGAATACAGGCGTGGCAGCGGGCGGGGTTGGGAGAGGATGGGCGAGAGAAGCGAGTGAGGAGGGTCGAGTTTGCGGGAGGTGTACAGGATCCGTATCCTTTCAAGGAAAAGGAGGAGGTGGCGGAAAGGAATGAGATCATACAGGATCCGCGTGGGGGAGGGGAGACGGATGCGATAGGCGAGGCGGGGAGCATGGCGTTCAAGGATTTGAAGGGATTTATAAAAGGAAGGGGGGGCGGAGATCCAGGCCGGATGGGCGTAGCAGAGGATAGAGAGGATGGATTTATAGGTGTGGAGGAGGGTGGAGGCGTCCAGACCCCACGTACGGCCCGAAAGGAGCTTGAGGAGGCAGAGTTGGGAGTGTCCCTTGGCTTGGATTGTCCGGAGATGGGGGTCCAGGAGAGGCGACGGTCGAGGGTGACGCCAAGGTACTTGAGGGTGGAGGTGAGGGCGATAGGATGGCCATAGATGGTGAGATAGAAATCAAGGAGGCGGAAGGAAGAGGTGGTTTTGCCTACAATGATCGCCTGGGTTTTGGAGGGATTGACCTTGAGCAACCACTGGTTGCACCAAGCAGTGAACCGGTCAATATGGGATTGGAGAAGGTGTTGGGAGCGCTGCAGGCTGGGGGCAAGGGCAAGGAAGGCGGTGTCATCGGCAAACTAGAGAAGGTGGACGGGGGGGGTGACGGCGGCGGCATGTCCGCCGTATACAAAAGGTACAGAAGGGGGAGAGGACGGAGCCTTGGGGCACAACTGCGGAGGGAAAAAATGTGTAGGATTCTGTGTCATGGATGGTGACGTAGGAAGGACGGCGGGAGGGAAAGGAGCCGATCAGACTGACGTAATTAATGGGAAGGGCGAAGATTTGGAGCTTGAAGAGGAGACCGGAATGCCATACGCTGTCATAAGCACATTCGAGGGCCAGGGAGAGGAAGATTGCAGAGCGACGGGAATTAAGCTGTTGAGAAAGGAGATGAGTGAGGTGAAAGAGAAGGTCGTCGGAAGAGAAGGATGGCCGAAAGCCACACTGGGCGATGGGAAGGAGGCGGTGCTGGCGGAGATGCTGGTGGATGCGGCGGGTGTGGATAGATTCCAGGACCTTGCTGAAGACCGAGGTAAGGCTGATGGGACGGTAGGATCAGACGGCGGATGGCAGTTTACCAGGTTTAAGGATCATCAGGATATGTCAAGTTTTCCACAGGTCGGGGTAGTAAACGGTGAACAGGACTACATTGTAGAGCCTGGCCAGGGTGGAGAGGAAAGAGACAGGAGCTTGACGAAGGTGACGGTAGGTGACACGATTGTGACCAGGAGCGGTGTTGCGTTTGGTGCGGAGCGTAGCAACGAGATCCTGTGTAGTGATAGGAGCATTGAGTTCTGTGTCTGCAATGTTGTCCAAGTACTGGAAACCAGGCGCTAGGGGAGGGACAGAGGTGTCAGTTCGATCGCGGACATCCGGGAAGAGGGAGTAATCAAACTGGGGATCGTCGGGGATGGAAAATACATCGGAGAGGTAGGAGGCAAAGTGATTGGCCTTACTAAGGGAGTCAGGGAATGGGTGATCATAATGGAGGAAAGGATAGTAGGGGGAGGGTTTAGTTCCGGTAAGGCGACGGAAGGCAGACCAGAACTTGGACCAGTTGATAGGTAGGGTGGCATTCAAACGGGTGCATGTCTGTTGCCAGTCCCGGCGTTTCTTGGCCGCGAGCAAATTACGAATGTGTCGCTTGAGTTGCCTGTGGCGTCGTAGTGTGTCCGGGTCACATGTGTGGAGGAAGGCACGGTAGAGACGACGGGATTCACGGAGGAGGAGGACAGCCTGTGGGGGTAAGGTAGGACGATGGGGGTGGATGGCGACAGTAGGGATGTTGGCCTCCACGGCCTCAGACAAGGTCTGCTGGACAAAGGAGGTGGCATGGGTTACGTCGTCAGGGTGGCTATCGACCTGGGTGGAGAGGGTATCCCGGTAGGCATTCCAGTTGGCACGGGAATAGTCATGGATATACTTTGGGGGAGGGTCATTACGAGGGTCGGGGCGGGGGCGACGAGCGTCGGAAATGGTGAGGAGGACAGGGAGATGGTCACTACCAATAGATTCCAGGACATCCACCGTTATGCGGCCAAGGAGGTTAGGGGAGGAAAGGATAACATCGGGAGTGGAGTTGGATTCAGGACGGGTGTGCTGGGGGATGGAAATGAGGTCCCCTTGAAGGGAGGAGAGGAACCGATGCCACCGCCGTAACTGGGCGGCGGAACGACTATGGATGTTGAGGTCGGCGGCGATCACGTAGGAGGAGAAGGTACGGTCAGTGTGGGAGAGGAAGTCGAAGGGAATAGGGACCTTAGGGCGGACATAGATGGTGACGGTAAGGCCAGGGAAGAAGAGACTAAGGATCAGGTGTTCGGTGGGGTCGGGAAGGAGAGGTTGGAGCCCTACTGGGATCTGGCGGTGGTGACCAATGGCAACTCCACCACGAGCAATAGAGAGGGGATTATCGGAGTGGTGAAGGAGGTAGGGTGACGTGTGGACGGTGTGGTGGGGTTGGAGGAAAGTTTCATTGAGGAGGAAGGCATCCGCGGGGTGGTTGGCAAGGTTGTGCAGGAAGAGGTTCTTGTTGATGGGAAGGGAGCGGATGTTGTTGAAAAGGATACAGTGGTGTCGCGCCATGACAGGGATTTAGACAAGGGTGTCTAGACGGGAGGTGAAATGGGCCTGGTTGTTGGAGTAGCTGGCATACATTTTCAAGTGGAAAATGGAACGGGCAGCGAGGGAGACCTGTTGAAGGGTGTGAGGGAGCTGGAAAGGGTGGACATTTTGTAAGACAATGGTGAGGAACCTGATGATGTCCTCAGCGGGGGGGGGGGGGACAAAGGGAATTGCCAGGAGGGGTGGGAGCGTCCAGAGGATGGACAGGTACAGTGAGTTCACGAGTGGTCGGAGGAGGTCGGGCTTTACACTTTTGGGAGTAGGTGGGATGGGGGAGATTGCAGGTATTGCAGGAGGGAGGGGATTGTAGGTTAGGGCACTGCCAGAGGAAGTGCATTTGTTTACAATGTGGGCAGGTGGGGGCCTCACGGCACTCAGCTGTTGGGTGTGCGTTATAGCACAGACACCTCTGGCAGTGCAGGGATTGAGGAGGAGAACGGGAGTGGTCGACCTTATAACGCTGGTGGAAGAGGAGGGCACCCTCCTTCAATAATTGGTCAATGGAGGGGCGTTCTCGGAGAAAGCCCATATGAGGCGGGTGGGGCTGGACGAGTTGAAAATGCGGAGGACCGCCCGCACCTCCAGTGTGGGATGCGCGTTGAGCTCCGCTAACACCTCCTCCTCTGTGATCGTTGGACTGAGCCGAGTGATCACAGCGGTGAGGGTCGGCAGGCGACGCAGGGTTTGGGGTTGGTGGGTGGGAGATGGAGAAGGAGCAGCCGTGAGGGAAGCGTTGGGGCCAAAACGGGTGATGGGGAGGCGGGAGAGGATGTCAGTATGGAGGGTAGGGCTTGGGGAGGAGATGAGAATGGAATCCCGTCTGGGAGTGAGGAGAGAGACGGGGGCACCAGGGACGTGTTGACGGAGGAGGAGGGAGAGATTCCGGGCCTCGAGAAGGGAAGGATCCGGATGGGAGAGAAGGTATTTGTATAAAGAAGGTGGGGAGGAGGAGGAGGAAGCGGAGGGAGCTGGGGCAGGTGGGGCGACATCCATGGCATCCTGGGAGGGGGAAGGAGGACGGGGCAGGGCCTATTTGGGAGCAGAGGAGGTGGCGGTGCCACTAGGGCGTTTAACGGCGGCAGAAGGGTGGATGGTGACATGAGGGATGGGAACTATAGGGAGGTGGCGGGAACGGGCAGGTCCCGGCGTGGACGCAGCAGACAGCGCCGGAGATGGTGAAGGCGACTGCGGTGGCGGTGACGGCGAAGGCGATGAGGAGAGTTGGGCGTGGGCAGTGGCCCGACGGGCTACCACCCTAGCTGGAGCTACAGTAACAGGCTGGGGGAGTGGGGGGAAAGGATCAGAGGGAGAGGAACGGGAGGAAGAAGCTGGAGAGGGGGCGACAAAGAGCGAAGGCGAAGGGAGAGTGAGGAGGGATGGAAAGAGGGGTGTGTGACTGGGAACACCATGTAATGGTGGTGGTGGCGGCAGAGGGGGACGTGTAGACTATGGCTGTGGTAGTAGCGGTCGTAGTAGTGGTGAGGGCTGACATGATGACAAGGATATAGAAACGTACACAGGACAAAAAGGAAAGGGGAAGAAGAAGAAGAAGAAGACTGGGGACAGACGAAGACGGACGAAGACGAAGATGGACGAAGACGGACGACGACCAGAGTACCAGCTGAAGCTGACGCCGACGCCGATTGGCAGGAATGCCGCAGCTGGCAGTGCTACCGCGGATGGGGCTGCTGCTGCAGCTGCTGGAGGGCAGGCTGGCTGGCTGGCTGGCTGGCTGGACCGCTGCTGCAGGAGGGGTGGCCGGCTGCTACAGGCTGGACCGCTGATGCTGGTCGGAACCGCTGCTGCTGCCGCTGCTGGGCTGTACCGCTGGCTGGCTGGCTGGCTGGCTGGCTGGCTGGCACCTGCAAAACTAGCGCTTTGATTAGTACTGGAATGGCACAACCGAAGGGCGGTAACCTTGCGGAATACCGCCGGAGATCTGCCGACTGGCGAGCTCATAGCGCCCCTTAAATACACGTGAACAGGCAACCTTTCCCACCAGAGGGAGACACCAAAGCTGCGATTGCCACAGCGGCGGTACCGCCAGAAACGAATGGCGATTGCTTCACACTACGCGATTCGGGGCGCTCTTCAAAACAGCAATTTTTACCACAGTTCAGAAAAGAAGAGAAGAAAAATATGAAAATGAAGGGAATGTATTCGAGAGAAAATGCCAATTGAGACGTGTGAAAGGTAGATTCGATAGTGTTAAGAGTGCTCATTTGCATCAAGCGGGCCGATACAATAGTTTTTCGGGGAAGACCAAGAGCAGGATGTATGGAGCATTTTTAATATCTTGGAAGACGAACGTGTGATTTGTAAGAAGCCATAAAAAGTTCCAGTAAGACCCAGTTAAAAACCTACTTAATGCTGAATTTCAAATCATTTTCCTTGCTTGAGAGCTTCGGAGGAGGAGTGGAAAGGGCGCCCATCCTCATGCCACCGGTCATGGGCTGCCTTGCTTTTCGGGTATTACAGAAGGCCTGTCTCGCCATGCCAGTTGAACCAAAGCAAAAAAAGCTTTTGTGTTTCTAGTTTTTGTTTGCTACTTTCTTGTTCTGTTCAACAATGAAAAGATGAGAAAGAAATCGCGTTATTGTTTGTAAGCAATGCGATTTCGAACTGTATGCCATTCGTTATTTTGAAAGTTATCGTAAGAAAGTAATTGAAGTTTGATCTCAACAAATGTATAAACAGGCAATTCAACGATGAGTATTAAACAAAATAAGGGGTAGATTAAGGCCGGGGGTATAGGTATGGGGAGGGGACAGGAGCGCAACCGACTTTGGTTCAAAAATGGTTCAAATGGCTCTGAGCACTATGGGACTTAACTTCTGAGGTCATCAGTCCCCTAGAACCTAGAACTACTTAAACCTAACTAACCCAAGGACATCACACACATTCATGCCCGAGGCTGGATTTGAACCTGCGACCGTAGCGGTCGCGTGGTCCCAGACTTTAGCGCCTAGAACCGCTAAGCCACTCCGGCCGCCTAAAGTCTTCGTGACGTTATTAGACTGACTACATAAAAATACAGGAACAATTTATTTTTTGCCTGCGGATAGGTCATTATTCAAAGTTAAACTTCAACTTTTCGTCAAGGGATATCTACCAACCGCTGTTTCGCCCTCGGCCTTGCAGCGTGAAGCGGATGTGGTATGGATGTTAGTACACCGCTCTTCCTGGCGTTTGGCTGACTTTGCAGAACGTGGAGCCGCTACTACTTGTCAAACAGCTCCTCATTTGGCACCGCGAGTTTGAGTGCACCCCGCAGCAGTCCTCCTACCAAGGTAAAATCATTGGCAGTACCGGGAATCGAACAAGTGTTTTCTGCATAACAGCCACCTACAAAAGTTTGTGAGACAACACAATAATTGAACAACATATGAAACAGTAAAAAAATGCAGTTTTACAGGATCTGAGGATGTGTAAAAATTGCATGTAAATAGACGTATTCTGATGCACCCTAACGTTTTCTCTTTCGTGATATCATGTGGAGTATTTATACGGTTTCTCTAACAAAATATGGACCTTACACATGTAACAACAGGATGACTATAATGCAAACTTAAACACTAGTGACTTCAAGAGGGAGTTACGTATCCAGAATATATGAGAAGGTTGTGTGATTCACAACTACCTTGTTAATGACACTAGAGACGGCACAATTGAAAATCGACACACATCACTAAAAAAGTAACTTTTCCATCACCTCGATCCCGAGAATTCCGGAACCTGAACAGAAAATTGTAATAGAGATCAACATGAACATCATTTCCACTCTTTTTATTGCTCATGAAAACCACACATTGTTTGTTGTACCACCATTCAGCGAGACCTTCAGAGGTGGTGGTCCACGTTGCTGTACACACTGGTACCTCTAATACCCAGTAGCACCTCCTCTTGCATTGATGTATGCCAGTATTGCAGGCCGGTGTGGCCGAGCGGTGCTAGGCGCTTCAGTCTCGAACCGCGCGACCGTTACTGTCACAGGTTCGAATCCTGCTTCAGGCATGGATGTGTGTGATGTCCTTAGGTTAGTTAGGTTTAAGTAGTTCTAAGTTCTAGGGCACTGATGACCTCAGATGTTAAGTCCCATAGCCATTTGAACCATTTCTAATGCCTGTATTCGTCGTGGCATACTATCCACAAATTCATCAAGGCACTGTAGGTCCAGATTGTCTCACACTTCAACGGTGATTCGGAGCAGATTGTTTGGTTGGTCACATAGTCCATAAACAGCCCTTTTCAATCTATCCCAGGCATGTTCGAAAGGGTTCATGTCTAGAGAACATGCTGGCCACTCTAGTCGCTCGATGTCGTTATCCTGGATGAGCCATGGTAAAAATTTCTGTTTTGAAGAGTGCTCCGCAGCGCGTAGTGTGAAGTAGTCACCCTCCGTTTCTGGCGGTGGCGCCACTGTGACAATCGAAGCTTTGGTGTCTCCCTCTGGTGGGAAAGGGGGAAGGTTGTCTGTTCACGTGCATTTAAGGGGCGCTATGAGCTCGCCAGCCGGTCAGTTGGTCAGCCGGGTCAGTGCGGGCATTCAGTGACTGTCTGTCGTTCGAGTACTAGTATGTTTGTCGTTTGGATCAAACATTAAAGTCGGCAAAATGAGAGTCTTGCCACTCCGCCAGTAACAGAACTCAGCTAGTGGTCGCCTGGTCGGGGCTGAGTTCCTACATTTGAGTCTGCGTATTAGGCCGCCAGTCTGCTGGAGTTGCTTAGGCAAAGGTCGTTGGCAGTTGGAACGATCGGTTGGTCGGTCGCGTAGAGACACAAGATGAGTTGTCCGCCTTGAGCGTCGGCGCGTGTGAGGTCGCCAAGTGAGTCTAGTGGTCCGCGCCGTATAGCGAGGGGTAGTGGCATCACGGCCCGCACGAGAGCAACAGGAGTCAACCCACGACATCGGTCTGGACGGTGCGAGATGCGACACCGTGAGACGGGAGATCGGCGCGCCTTCCTGCGTCTGTTGAAGCGGCTGGTAGCGGACAGTTCGGGAGAGCGTTGGGGGTGCTGCCCCAAGTCTTCGCCAGTGATTGGAGATATGTTGATTCATTTAGTTTTTAAATTCTACTTGTTTTCTTGGTCAGTCTCTCGTCCCCAGCTTGCTCTTCTGTCTCTCGTCCGCATCTGTCTGTCGGTCTGCCGTTCGTTAATAGCTGCCTCTGTCATGTTTGTCGGATTCGGTGTTAAAGAATTTATTGCTTAAGGTGTAAAGGGCGAATACCTGAAATATGATTTTATCTTGCCTATCATCTTGAAAGGCGGTATATGTGTAATGTAGAGCATGTTTAGCCAACTTTGTATTTTTATGTAAGACTGCTTTTCATGATTTTTTATTTAAATGGTCATTTTGGTATATAAAGGTGCCACCCTTCCACCGTAAGACCTTTTTTCTAAAATAAAGTTGCACCTTAAGTGGGAAATTAATTTTATAATGTTAGTGGTTTGTACCATTTCCATCCCTCCTACGGGGTGCATATTTTATGTGCATGTGTGAATTGTAAAAAGTTTTAGTTTAAAGTAATCTGGTGTATTGCAGATTTGCACCAGTGTAGTCTTTCAGAGGTTGTTGTGAGCGGTCGTGACTATGGCCGTGTCAAAAGGGAGTGGCAAGGTTCGCAGCCCGAAAGTGAATACTGTCAAAAATTTGTTCTTTCTGCCTCTCAATAAATTGTAACTTGATATTTAGAGGGTACTTTCTGATTATAATATTAAATCTGCTTAAATAAAACATTTAGGAATAAAATTTCCATTTGTTGAAAGAAATTTGATTTGTTTTCATCAGTTACCCACTGGCAACTACTTCCACGCTCACATATTGTGATTAAATGTGTTAATGTTCTTGATGAATCGCTATTAAATAAAGTAAATTCATAAGAAAAGGTTTTGAAAGTAAATTCACAGTTCACTGGAGGAAGTCATTCACAAGATGTGCACGATGGGGGCCGAATTGTCGTCCATGAAAACGAATGCCTCGCCAATATGCTGCAGATATGGTTGCACTATAGGTCAGAGGATGGCAATCACGTATCCTACAGCTGTTACGGCGCCTTCCATGGCCACCATTGGCGTAAGTCTGCCACACATGGTGTCGTGGTTGCAAAGTTGGATCTCGCTATGGAAGCCGGGAGTGAAGTTGCGCATCATGTAGCCTGTTGCGCACAGTTTGAGTCATAACACGATGTCCTGTGGCTGCACGAAAAGGATTATTCAACATGGCCGCGTTGGTGTCATGGTTTCTCAGAGCCATAATCCGAAGGCAGCGGACGTTCACTGCAATAGTAGCCCTTGGGCGGCCTGAGCGAGGAATGTCATCGACAATCTCTCTGTGTTTTCTCCATGTCCGAACATCGCTTTGGTTCACTCCGAGACGCCTCGACACTTCCCTTGTTGAGAGCCCTACCTGGCACGAAGTAACAATGCGGGTGCGATCGAACGGCGGTGTTGACCGTCTAGAGATGGTTGAACTACAGACAATACGAGCTGTATACCTCCTTCCTGGTGGAATGACCGGAGCTGGTAGGCTGTCGCACCCCTCTATCTAATAGGAGCTGCTCATGCATGGTTGTTTACGTCATCTGGGTGGGTTTAGTGACATCTCTGAACAGTAAAAGGGACTGTGTCTGTGATACAATATCCGCAGTCAACGTCTATCTTCAGGAATTCCGGGAACCAGCTTGCTGCAAAACTATTTCTGATGTGTGTATGACTCAGTTGAAAAAAAAATGTGTGGAGTCCAAAGAGAGGCCTCAGCTCCACCACAGAGGAAACGCAAGTTAATTCAAATGCTGCATATATTAGAGTAAAATGTAAAATTAAATTGGATGTGGCAATAATTTGAAATTGTTTTATATACTAAAGAAAGAGTTTGGCATTGGTGAAGATCGATTATTAACAAGAAATAGCAAGTTTATAATCGTGGCACACTTAATTCGTTATAATCTCTTCCCTCCATAGGTTCTTCTCCAATTATCATCCTTTATGCACTTGTAATGAAGAAGACTACATTAGGTGTCAGTCAGTAATTGACTCTGTGAAGCCTAGTAATGGAAATTCGCCCTTATCCTCTTTTGCTGTGACCCATAAAATAAATATTCCCATAGAAGTTGCTACAACCGTCAATGTGACAGAATTTACGCGGTTGGGTTTGGAGAGATGCGCAACTGCTCGTTCTGCTGCTCTGCATGTGTAACGGTGTGTTACAGCAGTCTGACTCTGACCAGCTATTTTTCGCCCTCCTCTACCCCACGCCGCCTCCACTCCCCGCTACCGTTATTTACCTTAAGGCCGTACAATGGGCGCTATATCTTTTCTTTTTCCTTTTCTTACGCTTTGAGCAGGATGAGATGTATTGTACAGCGAGTATAAAAAGAGTGTGTTAGATTTTGCTACACGAGATAATATTGGTTAGAACTAGAAGAAAGGTTTCTATAATTATGTGTTCCTAAACCAATACCTTTTGAGATATGGGCCACATTTCACAGGGCGAATTTTATTTCCAGTTGAGGCAGCAATCGCAAGTGATGGCATAGTAAATTGCCACAATACTCACGTGTGAGTACATGCACAGCGTCTCACAGTCATGGTTTCAATGTCAATGTGTAGGCAGCAAGGTTCCTTGACTGACTCATAGCGCCATACACTTTACCAAGCAGATTAACAGGTGTTGTGTATCACAGATTTATGTACAGTGAACTACCAACACTAATGAAAAACGTAATCCAGCTAGGACGTTACAGTGGCTCAGACATGACGGGGCTCCACACCTTTTTTTACGAATCGTGCGACAGGTTTTCACCGCAACGTTTCATGGGCGATGTATCGATCGAAGAGGTGGAGTAGAACTGTCTCCCTGTTCGCCTGACCTCAAACCTTTGAATTAATGGCTATGGGGACATTTAAACGCATCGCTGCGTACCAAGCCAATCGAAAATGTGCAGAAGTTACAGGAACCAATGCGCGTGACGCAGTCCCAACGCAGCCAGGTGGGTTTTCAAGAGTGCGTGATCCTCTGCGATGAGAGACTGAAAGATGTGTCGGGTGTATGGTGACCACAGAGCGCACTGCATGTACATTTACGCAAGACAAAGATGAGAATGGGGGGACAGATTGGCTAATAACAGGTATTAGTTTTATAGATACAGGCATTTTCATTTTAGATTTAGCCAATATAAATTCTGTAGGATTATGTCGGACTTTATAAACACCTTTTATTTGCCGTTTTTAGGTATTTAATGGTTCCAGAATGAGGCGAGGTACTGGCAGAAGTAAAGCTGTGAGGACAGGGCGTGAGCAGTGCTTGGGTAGCTCAGTTGGTAAAGCACTTCCCCACGAGAGGCAAAGGTCCCGAGTTCAAGTCACGGTCCGGCACACAGTTTTAATCTGCCAGGAAATTTCTTATTTAATGGTTACTAGTTTACGTGACTTCGTTGCTAAGAGTAATTCCGTTGCCTCCTCTCTCTAACACAGTACTCTACCAGTTAGGCCGGAGTCAAAATATCGTTCGCCACCTACCTGCTGACATGTGGCTTAGATGTTTGTTTATAAATGTTTCACTTTTATGGGATTCCCCATGTGCAAAATGGTTAAAATGGGTCTAAGCACTATGGGACTTAACATATGAGGTCATCAGTTCGCTAGACTTTGAAATATGTAAACCTAACTAACCTAAGGTCTAGGGGTCTAGGGGTAGCGTCTTTGACTCATAATCAAAACTTTTTCGGTCCCGGGCTCAATCCCAGCCACTGTCTAATTTTTGATAAATAAACAGCATTGGCGGCCGAAGACCTCCGACATAAGTAGTCAGCCTCATTCTGCCAACGGCCTTGTCAAAGAGAGCGGAGGAGCGGATAGAGGTTCAGGGCACTCTCTTGTCCTAGGGGTGGGAAATTGCCCCTAAAGGCGGAAGAACCAGCAATGATGAACGACATGAGGATGCAGAAGGCAATGGAACCCCTGCATTAAAGACACGTAACGTGTATCCACAGGACATGTGGCCAGTAGTTGAAGAAGTGTCATGATGATCTCTCCATTGGCAAAAGATTCCGGAATAGTCCCCCATTCGGATCTACGGGAGGGGACTGCCATGGGGGAGGTTACCATGAGAAAAAGATTGAATAATCAACGAAAGGATAATGTTCTACGAGTCGGGGCGTGGAATGTCAGAAGCTTGAACGTGGTAGGGAAACTAGAAAATCTGAAAAGGGAAATGCAAAGGCTCAATCTAGATATAGTAGGGGTCAGTGTAGTGGAAGGAAGACAAGGATTTCTGGTCAGATGAGTATCGGGTAATACAACAGCAGCAGAAAATGGTATAACTGGTGTACGATTCGTTATGAATAGGAAGGTAGGGCAGAGGGTCTGTTACTGTGAACAGTTCAGTGACCGGGCTGTTGTAATCAGAATCGACAGCAGACCAACACCGACAACGATAGTTCAGGTGTACATGCCGACGTCACAAGCTGAAGATGAAGAGATAGAGAAAGTGTACGAGGATATTGAAAGGGTAATGCAGTATGTAAAGGGGGACGAAAATCTAATAGTCATGGACGACTGGAATGCAGTTGTAGGGGAAGGAGTAGAAGAAAAGGTTACAGGAGAATATGGGCTTGGGCAGGACATGAAAGAGGAGAAAGACTAATTGAGTTCTGTAACAAGTTTCAGCAAGTAATAGCGAATACTCTGTTCAAGAATCACAAGAGGAGGAGGTATACTTTGAAAAGGCCGGGAGATACGGGAAGATTTCAATTAGATTACATCATGGTCAGACAGAGATTCCGAAATCAGATACTGGATTGTAAGGCGTACCCAGGAGCAGATATAGACTCAGATCACAATATAGTAGTGATGAAGAGTAGTCATGAAGAATCAGTACGCTAAGAAGTTGGATACAGAAGTTCTAAGGAATGACGAGATATTTTTGAAGTTCTCTAACGCTATAGATACAGCAATAAGGAAAGGCGCAGTAGGCAAAACAGTTGAAGAGGAATGGACATCTCTAAAAAGGGCCATCACAGAAGTCGAGAAGGAAAACATAGGTACAAAGAAGGTAGCTGCGAAGAAACCATGGGTAACAGAGGAAATACTTCAGTTGATTGATGAAAGGAGGAAGTACAAACATGTTCCGGGAAAATCAGGAATACAGAAATACAAGTCGCTGAGGAATGAAATAAATAGGAAGTGCAGGGAAGCTAAGACGAAATGGCTGCAGGAAAAATGTGAAGACATCGAAAAGGATATGATTGTCGGAAGGACAGACTCAGCATACAGGAAAGTCAAAACAACCTTTGGTGACATTAAAACCAACGGTTGTAACCTAAAGAGTACAACGGGGATTCCACTGTTAAATGCAGAGGAGAGAGCAGATAGGTGGAAAGAATACACTGAAAGCCTCTATGAGGGTGAAGATTTGTCTGATGTGATAGAAGAAGAAACAGGAGTCGATTTAGAAGAGATAGGGGATCCGGTATTAGAATCGGAATTTAAAAGAGCTTTGGAGGATTTACGGTCAAATAAGGCAGAAGGGATAGATAACATTCCATCACAATTTCTAAAATCATTAGGGGAAGTGGCAACAAAACGACTATTCACGTTGGTGTGTAGAATATATGAGTCCGGCGACATACCATCTGATTTTCGGAAAAGCATCATCCACACAATTCCGAAGACGGCAAGAGCTGACAAGTGCGAGAATTATCGCACAATCAGCTTAGAAGCTCATGCATCGAAGCTACTTACAAGAATAATATTGAGAATGTGCTAGGTGACGATCAGTTTGGCTTTAGGAATAGTAAAGGCACGAGAGAGGCAATTCTGACGTTACGGTTAATAATGGAAGCAAGGCTAAAGAAAAATCAAGACACGTTCATAGGATTTGTCGACCTGGAAAAAGCGTTCGACAATATAAAATGGTGCCAGCTGTTCGAGATTCTGAAAAAAGTAGGGTAAGCTATAGGGAGAGACGGGTCATATACAATATGTACAACAACCAAGAGGGAATGATAAGAGTGGACGATCAAGAACGAAGTGCTCGTATTAAGAAGGGTGTAAGACAAGGCTGTAGCCTTTCGCCCCTACTGTTCAATCTGTACATCGAGGAAGCAATGATGGAAATAATAGAATGGTTCAGTAGTGGAATTAAAATACAAGGTGAAAGGATATCAATGATACGATTCGCTGATGACATTGCTATCCTGAGTGAAAGTGAAGAAGAATTAAATGATGTGCTGAACGGAATGAACAGTCTAATGAGTACACAGTACGGTTTGAAAGTAAATCGGAGAAAGACGAAGGTTATGAGAAGTACACTCCTGAAAATTGAAATTAAAACACCATGAATTCATTGTCCCAGGAAGGGGAAACTTTATTGACACATTCCTGGGGTCAGATACATCACATGATCACACTGACAGAACCACAGGCACATAGACAAAACAGGCAACAGAGCATGCACAATGTCGGCACTAGTACAGTGTTTATCCACCTTTCGCAGCAATGCAGGCTGCTATTCTCCCATGGAGACGATCGTAGAGATGCTGGATGTAGTCCTGTGGAACGGCTTGCCATGCCATTTCCACCTGGCGCCTCAGTTGGACCAGCGTCCGTGCTGGACGTGCAGATCGCGTGAGACGACGCTTCATCCAGTCCCAAACATGCTCAATGGGGGACAGATCCGGAGATCTTACTAGCCAGGGTAGTTGACTTACACCTTCTAGAGCACGTTGGGTGGCACGAGATACATGCGGACGTGCATTGTCCTGTTGGAACAGCAAGTTCCTTTGCCGGTCTAGGAATGGTAGAACGATGGCTTCGATGACGGTTTGGATGTACTGTGCACTATTCAGTGTCCCCTCGACGATCACCAGAGGTGTACGGCCATTGTAGGAGTTCGCTCCCCACACCATGATGCCGGGTGTTGGCCCTGTGTGCTTCGGTCGTATGCAGTCCTGATTGTGGCGCTCACCTGCACGGCGCCTCGCCGATACCCCAAGAGCAACAGTGTCCCTAATTTGATGGAAGTGGCGGTGCGGTCCCGTACGGCACTGCATAGGATCCTACGGTCTTGGCGTGCATCCGTGCGTCGCTTTGGTCCGGTCCCAGGGCGACGGGCACGTGCACCTTCCGCCGACCACTGGCGACAACATCGATGTACTGTGGAGACCCCACGCCCCACGTGTTGAGCAATTCGGCGGTACGTCCACCCGGCCTCCCGCATGCCCACTATACGCCCTCGCTCAAAGTCTGTCAACTGCACATACCGTTCACGTCCACGCTTGTCGCGGCATGCTACCAGTGTTAAAGACTGCGATGGAGCTCCGTATGCCACGGCAAACTGGCTGACACTGACGGCGGCGGTGCGCAAATGCTGCGCAGCTAGCGCCATTCGACGGCCAACACCGCGGTTCCTGGTGTGTCCGCTGTGCCGTGCGTGTGATCATTGCTTGTACAGCCCTCTCGCAGTGTCCGGAGCAAGTATGGTGGGTCTGACACACCGGTGTCAATGTGTTCTTTTTTCCATTTCCAGGAGTGTAGTAGAAATGAGAACAGCGAGAAACTTAACATCAAGATTGATGGTCACGAAGTCAATGAAGTTAAGGAATTCTGCTACCTAGGCAGTAAAATAACCAATGACGGACGGAGCAAGGAAGACATCATAAGCAGAGTCGCTATGGCAAAAAAGGCATTTCTGGCCAAGAGAAGTCTACTAATATCAAATATCGGCCTTAATTTGAGGAAGAAATTTCTGAGGATGTGCGTCTGGAGTACAGCATTGTATGGCAGTGAAACATGGACTGTGGGAAAACAGGAACAGAAGTGAATCGAAGCATTTGAGATGTGGTGCTATAGACGAATGTTGAAAATTAGGTGGACTGATAAGGTAAGGAATGAGGAGGTTCTACGCAGAATCGGAGAGGAAAGGAATATGTGGAAAACACTGATAAGGAGAAGGGGCAGGATGATAGGACATCTGCTTAGACATGAGGGAGTGACGTCCATGGTACTAGAGCGAGCTGTAGAGGACAAAAACTGTAGAGGCAGACAGAGATTGGAATATGTCAAGCAAATAATCGAGGACGTAGGTTGCAAGTGCTACTCTGAGATGAAGTGGTTAGCACAGGAAAGGAATTCGTGGCGGGCCGCATCAAACCAGTCAGTAGACTGATGACCGAAAAAAAACCTAAGGACATCACACACATCAATGCCCGAGGGAGGATTCGAACCTGCGACCGTAGCAGCAGCCCGGTTCCGGGCTGAATCGCCTAGAAACTCTTGGCGACAGCTGACGGCTCCCCATGTGCAACTCACGGAGAAAATGCTATGGTGCTCGTTCCTCAATGTTGCCGCCACTGTTGGCCTTAGTACACACAGCCACCAGGACTGAGTTCCTATTGCGTAGCCTCTCAGTTTTTGCGCAGGTCAGTTAATCCCATTAGAATGGGACCCGTTGTTTAGACGCCCACAGCATTTACCGAACTACGTGGCGTGACACTTTATTCACTAGCTATACTGCTCCATCCGTAAACTCGCTCGAGTTTTCCACCCCGGAATTAACCATAATAATAGCCTCACCAAGTAAGCATAACAATGCAGCCACTCCCAGAGAGTTGAGATAGAACCATCAGTAAGTCACTAAAGAATGATCATTTCATTACTACCTGTGCTATGACTCATTGTGTTTTCCAATATAAACTTCATTCACTTGCTATAATATCATCTTATTCAAATAAAAAAGTAGTGTTTATCTTACCCTAGGATGCATGAACTTTCATTTATTATACTTGTATTTCATTATCAGAAATTTGCGCCTACATACTGTAAGCTTTTCTGAGCCCATCATCCCACTTCTGACACTAGTAGTTACAGTCAGAAATGTGCCTGGTCACATTGGTGAGGCTGTAGCCATCTGAAGGGGATCTTTCCAACGAAACAATTTGTTAAAAATTAAGAAACTCTCTACAAATGGGTGTACCCAGGTCAGTTTGTGAAACGATTAGCCAGTCGTAGCGGTCATAATACATTAATCCTTGGTTGGACAAAGGTCCGAGAAAAAGTGGAGAATCACGGAATCACTAGCTGGAAGCCACTGCCAGAGAGCGCGTCTGGTTGGAACCAACGCTCCAGGTGGACCACAGAGAACATATGATTTCTCTCCCACGCTCCATATTGGCTACTCATCCTGGGGATGTTGTCAGCAGATGACGCGCCACAAGAAAAAACAACCTATGCTGAAACACGAGCCAACACAGCTCACAGTGAATTGTACTTGAAAATTACAGGGGAACAGTGAAATGATAGAATAAATTTTTTTTTATTACTAGTCAGACTGACTAGCCGCCATGCACACTTTGTTTAAGCGAATTAATTATGTTTAAATTACGAGTGTTGTGAATAAATGTCGCTGACGGCGTCCATTGTAGCACCGTAATAAGCAAACGTACCAAGTAGAAACTCTTGTGTGCAGAACAACACAAAACACAGAACCTTACTAGTCTTGTTCTTAAAAAAAAAACACATTTCAGTAGATATTTCCTTATAAAAACCCATTTAGTTGCACTGGTGTGCAAGTTTCATTCGTATTGCGGTGGCAGTCTCAGGAATCATTCTAGAGTAATCTTAATAACTCTAAATACCATTCCCAGAAGCCTACATTATTACTCGTACATCACAATGAACGATCTCTACAGATGGAGATACAGCAAGTAGTTTTTATGTTCCTACGGCTTTTGTACATTCAGCTCACAATATTTTTCAGAATATTGAAAAATAAGTCATAAACATGTGAGTTCGTTGCTGTAGTTCCTTTTTTTAACCAAACCTACAACAACGTACACTCTTAAAGAGAACTGTCTAGTTTGGGTATACAGTTGTATAAGTGCCAATGTAAAGGATATTCTAGTTTGCTTATAAAGATGTTGTATAAGTGTCAATAATGATTGTCGACCTATTTAATGATATTTTACCCTGAGTAATATGATCGTAGACAGCAGTGAATCAGCTTCTAGAGTGGAGCAGACAGAGATGGGGTACTGTGCTTCCACGGTTACGTGTGCAGACGCCGGTTACACATGGAGCATGTCGCAGTAAGAACAACAGGCCAGTGTAACACGGGTATACACTTAACACAGAGTCTTGAATGTAAAGCTCAGAGCTAGAGAGAAATTGCCCAGGGAGACAGAGTGTCTCCATGTAGCACTTGTTTTGGGTAGTCAGCGCTCTTGCGTCATTCCTCGCCTACCCCTTTCCCATTCTATCTACGTATCAGACGTCACATATCTACATTTTTTCAGATGCTTTCGACTTAAAAGTTAGTTTCCCCAAGAATTGTTCATATAAATTCGCATGTAGAAAATTTGAAAGAATTGACATTGTTGGAAAACTGCTTCTTGTTCGTAGTGTAACAAAGTTCTGAAAGTTGCAGCTAGCCTACCAATGAAACTTAAATTCCAGTGAAATCCGTTACAATTACAGACAAATATAGACGGCAAATGGCGTGCTACACTTTACGACGCCTTTGTTGACAGTAATCTTAATGACTTGAATGGAGATAATCAAGTTTTTAATTATTTGGCCTTTAAAAATTATCTTTTATTTGTGTATATTGCTGTAAGTGCAGAAACTCGGAATGAAGATTATAACTGGGAGTATGGAACCAAGATTGTCCTTGTATTTGGTTCTTCTCCTTCCGCAGAATATATACTGCGCTGACTGATCGGGGTAAAATGATTAATTCTCAGAAATAGTCCAGAGGATGTTTCCAACAAGTCTCCCAAACTTGTTATTCACTAGCGATATAGTAACTTAAAGACTATTCTACGAGGTTGTAATCAACACGAACCTCTCCATGTGCCAAACTGAGCTCTTGAAGTAATAAAGCTTGTGTTGGGCTTATGGCATCTGTCGCATCTATAGAAGGAGATCCGGCTTTGCAATTTTCGATGCGCTTGTACTTCGTGTTTAATCGAGACCGGAATAAATAGAAACTATTCGTAGAACAAGAAGAGACTTTTATGAATTTATACTACACCGTTAGTCAAGTTACTCTGTGCACCCTACGTGCCCGGTTTTTAGTTTATCTAATCTTTACGTTAAGGATTCTATGTGGACGTCTGTACTTTCACAATCTAAGTACCATGTAACTGAAAGACGAGCACGAAGTTAATGGTTGAAATGTTATAAACCAAAGAATAACTAAATAAACTGTAATGTAGATGTATGGCTACTTACCGAAAACCTATTTTTAAAACCGTGCATTGCGGTTGTGGTTAGCACAAATCTCGTGCTATGAATGTCCTTTGTCGCGGAAGTGCTAGTTTCAGAGCACAGGGAATAGCCGTTGTCGCATTTGGAAGGAAAGGAAAGAACCACAAGGCTATTTGAGGTTTTGAGGCGGGTCGTAGGAGGTGCTTTTACGGCGTATTTTCTAACAAACTACTGACAAAAGCCACGGTCAGGCAGAAATTTGAACCTTTAGTGCTCAATGAAACATGATAGACGTGGAAGCTTTGTAAAAAGTCAGTTTTAAACCCCAAAATTCAGAACATTTATGTCAAGCGTTGTCTTCAACCACGATTGACGAAGAAAACGTTTATAGTCCTTAGACACCGATGATGGGAAGTTATGTGAATATGGTGGATGGCAGAACGTCAAACTGTGTTTCGTACGACACTGAAACGAAACTACCTCTGAAAAGACTACTGGAACTTTTCTGTCAGCTATTGACAACGGCTGTAATATTCATGCCAAAGAATGTTATGTATTTTTATCTAATTAACTTACAACTTTCTTTCTAACCTATGATAGCGTTTAACTTACTTTGACATTTCTGGCCACTGAAATTGCAACACCATGAAGGAGGCAAGAAGACATGGAAGAAAAGCGACGTGGCAACACATCTAAAAGTGGGTTATAAAGTCAAAAATATTCAAACAAGTACAGGCATGTGCTTGTGAGTCATTACTACAGAATACTTCTCTGATAATTGTAACAGTCTACAGCTCCTCGCTAGGAAAATTCCAGCTATTTATGAGGAATCTAGATGCGTTTTTGAGCTATCTATTGGACAAGAAGAAATAGTTAGTAGTCTATGGAGATTTCACTATAGATTTCTTAAAATATAAGGACAGGAAAAATTAATTAGAACTGTTATTTGGATGTTTCAATCTAATTTAAGTAGTCGATTTTTTAACTCGTGTGTAGCAAAATAGAAGGTCACTGACTGAAAACATTTTTATAGACAGTGCTCAGATTGAAACAATTAATGTGTATTGAACTGCTAATACATTCTCTGGTAATGACACATGATGAAAAGGAAATAAACAGTATGGCATCTTACAACACAGAGAAATGTTCCTAAAGATCAGGGAAGCATGTTAATCAAATTAGGACATAAAGTTTTAACGGCAAGCTATAAGGAAATTTTGGAAGTTTGTGGTACGTTCCTATGGGACCAAACTGCTGAGATCATCGGTCCCTAGGCTTCCACACTACTTAATTTAACTTAAACTGACTGAAGCTCAGGACAGCACACACACAGCCATGCCTGAGCCCGAGGGAGGACTGGAACCTCCAACAGGGGAGCCGTGCAAACTGCGGCGGGGAGCCTCAGGCAGCACGGCTATCCCATGTAGCTAAGCTGTAAGAAATAAAGCACGTGTGTAAAAAGAGATTAATACACTTACAAAAATTCTGGGAAACAAAAACTCTTGTGGTAATATGGAATTTCAAACACAATTCTAAAACGTTTTCCATATTAATGGATAATGACCATAGTGACAAACGTAATACATCACTAAGACATGGAGGTTTTCCAGTCAGGCTAAAATATACGATGATTAATACACTTCATAAAAAAGATGACAAGACAGACTTAAGCAGTTATTGTCCAGTTTCCTTACTGACATCTTTCTCCAAAATATTCGAAAAATTAATGTACTCAGGAGTAGTTCAACACTTACTGGAAACAATTTACTTAGTGCATCGGAGTTTGGTTTCAAATTTGCTCAACTGAGGATAAAATCAGAGAGATTAGAGCCCACATAAAGGCATACCGACAACCTTGCTTTCCATGAACAGTAAGAAACTGAAATAAAGGGAGAACCGATAGTGGTACTCAAAGTACCTTCCGCCACACACCGTTACGTGGCTTGCGGAGTATGGATGTAGATGTAGATGCTATTTATACATTCACTCATCAAACAGTTCAAGCCTTCAACAATAGTAAGTCACCTACTGGTATATTTTGTGCTCTATCAAAGGTCTTAGATTGAGTAGATCATGATACTCTCTTAGAGAAACCCACGTTTTATGGAACTGATGGGATTCACACTGCTGGGCTGAATCATACTTGACTAACAGAATACAAAAGATTGTTCTGAATAATTCTGAGAATATTGGGAAGGCAAAAAATCTTTGTGAGAGGGGTAAAACCATAAAGGGAGTCTCACTGTGTTCAATTCTGGGACCACTTGTAATTGTTACATATGTCAATGACCTTCCACTTGACATTCAATACGAAAATTGTAATTTTTGCAGTCGATACCAGTGTTATAATAAGTTCTATTGGAGACAAAGCAACAAGAGAGTTAGTAAACTATATTTTCCAAAGAATTAAGTGATTCTCTGAAAATGGACTTTCCCTAAATTAAAACAAAAAATAACACACTACATTCAGTTCTGTACAATAAAGAGTCATAGCAACTTATAATGTAGCACATGAGCAGGAGTCAGTAACTAGGATAGAATAATCCAGTTTTTTTGGTGTACGTACTTTAAAAACTTGAAGTGGTAGAAGCATATTAAAGAGATAATCATACAGTTAAGCTACTTTTGCTCTTCACTTCTTTCCT
Source organism: Schistocerca gregaria (assembly GCF_023897955.1). NCBI lineage: Eukaryota > Metazoa > Arthropoda > Insecta > Orthoptera > Acrididae > Schistocerca > Schistocerca gregaria. The sequence continues at coordinate 949,697,464 of NC_064920.1, forward strand.
AGTGCCCTGGGAGTAATTCCTGATGTCTTAACTGATGTCCTACCATTCTGTCCCTTCTTGTTGTCAGTGTTTTCCATGTATTCTTTTCCTCATCGATTCTGAGAAAACCTCCTCATCCTTTACCTTAGCAGTCCAACTAGTTTTCCACAATCTTCTTTAACACCACATCACAAATGCTTTGAGTCTCTTCTTTATCTGTTTTCCCACAGTCCATATATCACTACCATACAACACTTTGCTACAAACGTACATTCTCAGAAATTTCTTCCTCAGAATATGGTCTATGTTTGATAGAGGTAGACTCTTCTTGGACAGGAATGACATTTTTTCCCAATGACAGTCTGCCATTTATGTCTTCCTTGCTCCATTTCTCATGCGTTATTTTGCTGCCTAGGTGTCAGAATTCTTTAATTTTGTCTACTTCAGGGTCACCAAAACTGCTGTTATGTTTATCACTGTTGTGATTACTGTTACGTCTGATTACTTACGTTTTTCTTACATTTACTTTCAGTCCTATTCTGTACTCATTATTCTGTTCATTCCATTCAGCAGGTTCTGTAATTCTTCTTCACTTTCATAGAAGATAACATCGTTAGCGCATCTTACAATTGATATTCTTCCACCTTCGATTTTAATTCCACTCTTGAAGATTTCTTTTATTTGCGTAATTGCTTCTGCGCTGTAAAGATAGTATGCGATGTAAAACCTGTATATCCCTGACTTAAGTAATTTTTAACCTGAAAACTTCGTATTTGGTCTTCCACTCTTATTATTCTCTCTTGGAACTTGTACGTATTGTCCAGCACCTGTCTTTCCCTGTAGCTTAACCAGTTTTTTCAGAATTTCGAACATCTAATACCATTTTACATTGACGAGCGCTTTTTGCAGGACTACAAATTCTATGAACGTGTGTTTATTTTTCTTTAGTCTTGAATCTATTATCAACTCCAATCTCAGAGCTGCCTGGATGACTTCCATCGAACACATTCTCAATTCTCTTTTACATTCTTGTCTATACATTCTCGGCCGAAACTTGGATGCTTAAGCTGTTAAGCTGAGTGTTCGATAATCCTCGCAATTATCGCTCTTGCATTCTTCGGAAGTGTATGGATGAAGTGTCTCCTAAAGTCAGATGGTGTATCGTCATACTCATTGAATCTACACACCAACATGAATACTCGTTTTGCTGCCACTTCCCCAAACGATTTTAGAAATTCGCATTATGGATCCACTGTCTTCTATATCGACTCTTGTTTCTTTTTCTATGAAAAGACCGGTCCTCACCTCATACAGGCCTTTAATGTATTCTTTCCATCCATTCGCTGTCTCTTCTGCATTTCACAGTGGAATTCCTGTCGTACTCTTATTGTTACCGCCCTTGGTTCTAGTTTCAGCGTAGATTGCTTTGCCTTTCGTACATGCTTAGTCAGTCTGTCCATTTTCGATATCTTCCCATCTCTCATGCAGCCGTTTCGCCTTAGCTTCTCTGCATTTCCTATTTATTTTAGTTCTAAGTGACCAGTATGACCATTTTACTGAATGTCCTCGAACATTTTTATTACATATTACGACATAACTGTCGTAATTGAGAGTGACTACAATATAAGTTAAATGTTACTTGATACTACAATAGTGCAGTCATAGTCACAGTACATGAAATTTTTCTTAAAAAAAGGGGTTACGTTACCAGTTTCAGCGAACTAAATCGTCATTTTCATGAGTAATGTGTCAGTCCTACATGAGAGTACAGTGTGTTTGGAGATTCTTTTTCAGAATATAGTAAAATTATGCGCTGCATTCCATATGGAAGCTTGCTGTGCTTGATACACTTATGACTCGTGAATTTATGTCAGCCATACGATCGTTCTATCACCTTAAGACACATTGCAAGAACCCTGAGCAATTTTTTACCATGGTGAACTTTTTGTCTATTCTGCATTAGGAATGAACGTTTGGTCAAGCATGGGCATAACTCGTAGTGACATGGTTGTACCACCATAGACTCGATTGCCAGGGTAGCATTATTTTTCGTAATTGTTGTCGGATTGTAACCTCCCCACAAATAAATTCCTAAACCTCCCAACAGTAAAAAATATAATTAGTTATAGCATTCACACTCAGTGTAACCCTCCAACAGAATAATTTCCGTAACCTACCAATAATACAATGTGACTAATCTCTCAATAAAAAATTGTCGCTCACTTATAAAGTTTCAATAATGATTGTGAATTTAAGCTCGTAAATTTTGGACGTCAGCAGTGTTGCGTCATGGCCCTGAAAATTCATTCTGAACAAATTGAAAAATCTTAAACCAATAAGGTCGCCGGATAATGCGTATATATATGCTCCTATAGGAAAATTTTCTGGCGCAGCTCAGTGCAATGCTGGCCGATAGATTTGTCTTATACAAAAGGAAACATCTGATTTTTCTTTACTATAATCGGGAGGACCATGGACTGGAGAAATTGATAAATTCTTTAAATTGAAATGAGTGATTGTCAAATGTTACTTTTTATGAGAAAGATTAATATTAAGAGATTTTTTTAAAAAAAAACATTTACATCGGACTTGGCATAACAGTACTACATATGCACGAGGCTGCTTTCACCTTATACTACAATGTTCAGGCTCCGCCATCGCTCCACACAACACATGATACACCAGACTCCTCGCTCGTAACAACTTACTGCTACTACCATACAGTTCCTACTGCAGTCAACACCGCTCTTTGGTCTCAGATTCTCTTATAGCTTACATATCGCAGGCAGCGCATGAGCAATCCATCGAAATTACATCTGCTCAAGTGCGCTAACAACAAATTCCTTAATCATGGACCTCTTACATAACCCTCCACTGGGGGGGCAAAAATTTGGCAGCGATGTTGAGTCAATTGGACTTGCCATGAACAACAAATTTTTCTATAATCTATTTAGTTTACTAAGGCTACAGCACAGAGTAAGTACATTATTAATAAGAGCAGAACACATAACGAAATGAAATGGAGTGCACACACACTGAGTACAGAACATATCAAGAAATGACACAAGGTGTACAAAAACAAAAAGTGCACATCCACTGTTACATGAATTAAACATATCAGGGAGTGAAATAAAGTGCACACGCACTGTAGAAGTCTTTAGCATATTTACGATAACTGATCTTATTAACAAATGAAATGAAGTGCACGCGCAGTGTATATGTCTTTATCATTTTACAAGAATTTAAAAGCACTGTATAAGTATTTACCATTTTATAAGAACTAAGAAAGGAATGGGAAGGATTGCATTATGGTTGTAGCACAGTAGGTTGCATGTAGTCCATATCTTTCTACAGAAGCACAACACCAAGTGAGACAATTTGAAGTTCTCTTCCCTGAAGTATTTATCAGTGTAGTCAAGACACTGAAATATTTCATTAATATTGTATGTTGTCACTTTGGTAGTACATTAGGTACACCAAACAGTAGGACCATAATGACATCTCCATTGTTCAAGGTGGTGGACAGCTTGATATGTCAACACCACATTCTTGTAGAATCCATACTCTCACATCAACAGAGAATTAGTGCAAAAACAAAATATATTGCTTCATGATCATGAGGATGGACAGGACAAACGGATATTGCAGTAATTGCTGGTACTTTAGGTCAGAAGATGAAGGATATATTAAGTCTTATGCTAGCCATCATTCAGAATTACACTAGTGTATAAAAAAATCTGAATAATTATTGGCGTGCATTGGCTGTTTACGCAACAATTGCGTACTATGTATGGAGTATTACATAACGTTATTCATAAGTCACCTTATTACAATAGTCATTGGCATCATAAGACAGTTCATTACAGTAATTATTACAGAACATTATTCAAAAGGCATCCAATGACAGTAATTAATAGCATAGCATATTCATGACTCATCTCATTACAGTAATTATTTGCATCATGTCATCTCATTACAGTTTATGGTAATCATTGGCATCATAAGACATATCATTATAGTAATCAGTGGCATTCATTTGCCAGTTACTAAACATGTAGCAAAAACTGAGTATTACAAAACACTATTCATAACTCATCTGATTGCAGTAGTTATTGGGACTCACTGGCCAGTTACGAAGAATTTTTTAATGCATTATTCAGAAGTCATCATTCAAAACAAGAGTTAATTATTGGCATAGCATGTATGCATAAGTCATCACATTACAGTAATAATTGCCATCATCAGTCTTCTCATTACAGTAATCATCAGTATTATTCAGAAGTCATCATTCAAAACAAGAGTTATTGTGTGTAGCATCAAGGTGCTAGTGTTTATACATATGATATCATGCAAGTGACATAAGACATATTTAAAATGTAAGACATTGTAACTGTTACTCAAGATCTATACTCCAATAATACATAGATATAATGGAATCAATACACAGAAAAATTTGTATTGTATTTAGGACTAGAAATATATCTTAAACTGGTAGCATTATTTAGTTGTATACTGGTAATAGTTGGGAATGGTAATAATTTTTTGTGTGCTAGCAATGCATTGCATTGGGATCTATAGTAAATTGCTGGGACATAAAAATATTTGCTTTTAACTTATTGCTGGAAATAAGGATTAATAACGTCATTCGTCATGAGTCAGCTGTAGCAAGGTTTTGAAACAAGCAGAGTATATGTTATCACATTCATGAATGATACACAACTGGGTAAAGAAAATGCAAGTACTAGAACAGGTTTAATAACTAAATGCTTATAGCATATTAATACCATGAATAGGTTCTCCTGGAAAAAATACAAAATGGATTATTGCCCTGAAAGAAAAAATGTATATTATGCTGAAAAGTAGTAAACTTAAAATTCACAGGTAATGAAACGTGTACTCAATATGTATGTACTCTAGCTGTCTTTTCCAAGACATTCAGTCATTATACTGTACGACATAAGCTATTCTGTCAAAAGGAACTGCAACAAATACTTCAATAACTACATAGTATTTCTTAAGCATCAATAAATATATAAACGCCATCATTATCATCATCTGCAAAGAAATACTTCATTATTCATATTACCATAAACTTCACCTGCAAAGAAAAACTATGTTATTCATATTACCATATTCTTCATATAACTATTAATCATCATTTATTATCATCTGCAAAAAATAGACACTTCATTATTCATATTCATATTACCATTTACTTCATACAACTATTCATAGTATAGAGTTTCTTATTTGTAGCATATTTCATCACTAAAATTAACATTTGTAGTTCTGTCTGCCAGCTTGCTCAATCACCTCGTATTCTGAAGGAAAAATAATTAGTCAAGACTGCTATCATACGATGTGTATAGTATATTCTGGTTATTGCTTGTTAATTCTGATCCATTTACTCTTTATGACAAGATATTGCAAGTTCTTTCGTTCATTCCGATGATGGAATTTTCATTTCATAGTAATCCACTATGGTTTGTTTAATTTATTTCTTTTACTTGGTATTGCTTTCTGAAAATGATGAATAAGGATTAATATCTTGCATTTAAATCACATACATATCAAAAAGAAAACTTGTATCTAGAGATACGACTAAGCTTGCAGCATAACATGACAGAAAACGTATTATGTCAAAAACTTAGACAGTTCCCAAGTGCAAAATATGTACACAAAGTATCATAATGTAGTAGCAAAAAATGTAGAATGGTCAAGATATTGAGATGCCATAAGGCAAAATGTCAAAGTCAACTGGTGTTTGTTATATCTTAAAGATTTCATAGTGGATGCTGAAAAAATTCTACTTTCGATAGGAAAACAAACATACATACACAAAAAAATGGAAAATGTGCACGGTCTGATGTCTAACGACAAGAAAAGCGACCTGCTAAATTTACCTTGCCGGGCACTTCCCAGAAAATACACTGCTGGAAATGGAAAAAAGAACACATTGACACCGGTGTGTCAGACCCACCATACTTGCTCCGGACACTGCGAGAGGGCTGTACAAGCAATGATCACACGCACGGCACAGCGGACACACCAGGAACCGCGGTGTTGGCTGTCGAATGGCGCTAGCTGTGCAGCATTTGTGCACCGCCGCCGTCAGTGTTAGCCAGTTTGCCGTGGAAAACGGAGCTCCGTCGCAGTCTTTAACACTGGTAGCATGCCGCGACAGCGTGGACGTGAACCGTATGTGCAGTTGACAGACTTTGAGCGAGGGCGTATAGTGGGCATGCGGGAGGCCGGGTGGACGTACCGCCAAATTGCTCAACACGTGGGGCGTGAGGTCTCCATAGTACATCGATGTTGTCGCCAGTGGTCGGCGGAAGGTGCACGTGCCCGTCGACCTGGGATCGGACCAAAGCGACGCACAGATGCACCCCAAGACCGTAGGATCCCACGCAGTGCCATAGGGGACCACACCGCCACTTCCCAGCAAATTAGGGACACTGTTGCTCCTGGGGTATCGGCGAGGACCATTCGCAATCGTCTCCATGAAGCTGGGCTACGGTCCCGCACACCGTTAGGCCGTGTTCCGCTCACGCCCCAACATCATGTAGCCCGCCTCCAGTGGTGTCGCGACAGGCGTGAATGGAGGGACGAATGGAGACGTGTCGTCTTCAGCGATGAGAGTCGCTTCGCCTTGGTGCCAATGATGGTCGTATGCGTGTTTGGCGCCGTGCAGGTGGGCGCCACAATGAGGTCTGCATACAACCGAGGCACACAGGGCCAACACCCGGCATCATGGTGTGGGGAGCGATCTCCTACACTGGCCGTACACCTCTGGTGATCGTCGAGGGAACACTGAATAGTGCACGGTACATCCAAACCGTCATCGAACCCATCGTTCTACCATTCCTAGACCGGCAAGGGAACTTGCTGTTCCAACAGGACAATGCACGTCCGCATGTATCCCGTGCCACCCAACGTGCTCTAGAAGGTGTATGTCAACTATCCTGGCCAGCAAGATCTCCGGATCTGTCCCCATTGAGCATGTTTGGGACTGGATGAAGCGTCATCTCACGCGTTCTGCACGTCCAGCACGAACGCTGGTCCAACTGAGGCGCCAGGTGGAAATGGCATGGCAAGCCGTTCCACAGGACTACATCCAGCATCTCTACGATCGTCTCCATGGGAGAATAGCAGCCTGCATTGCTGCGAAAGGTGGATATACACTGTACTAGTGCCGACATTGTGCATGCTCTGTTGCCAGTGTCTATGTGGCTGTGGTTCTGTCAGTGTGATCATGTGATGTATCTGACCCCAGGAATGTGTCAATAAAGTTTCCCCTTCCTGGGACAATGAATTCACGGGGTTCTTATTTCAATTTCCAGGAGTGTAATATGATAATCATCAGTAAGCGTTCATACAAAAATCTGCAAATGGCATTACAGTGTGACAAATCATAAAGTATTTTCATTCAATAAAGGTTTAATATTGGAGACATGGGGATTGCCCTTGCTTTTTTTGGTTCTCAAAGTTTCGACGTCCACTGCATTAGGGTGAGGAATGCTTCGTATTCTAAATGGACCTGTTTTTGCTGTCTCCTCCGGCGCTCTGCGGCACGTTTGATGTTGTTCAGCGCAATGTCTATTATTTCATGGTGGCGTAGTCGACGAGATGTAGGAAAGAATACTAATTCTTTAATTTTGTTGGATGGTTCAACATTTTTCAGTATAACTGTCAGAGATAGCATAGTAGATTCATTTGGTATGGAGCTATTTACATCCTTATACTCCAACGTTCAGGCTCCGCCATCGCTTCACCATGACCGACCCAGGCAACTTCAAACCGAAGACTGCTTTCTCGTAACAACTTACTGCTACTACCATACAGGTCCTACTGCAGTCAACACTGCTCTTTGGTCTCAGATTCTCTTATAGCTTACATATCGCAGGCAGCGCGTGAGCAATCCATCAAAATTACATCTGCTCGAGTGCGCTGACAACAAATTTCTTAATAATGGACCTCTTACAAGATGTATGGTCACAATTCTAATTATATATTCACGAACTGAAGTTTTACATTTGAAAATGACAACGTAGTTCGTTGAAACCGTTAATGCAGCCTCCTTTTTAAAGATTTTTATGTACTGTGACTATGTCTTCACTATTGTGGTGTCAAATAAAGATTTAATTTCTGTACTTCACTCGTTCATCGATCAACTGATGCATTCCTTCTGTTAAGCATCATTCCATGGGACTTAGCTTCTTTGTACTGACTATTTCATTTCCAGCTTCTGTAACTGACCTTTCTAGAGATGCCAATTCCTCTTCAACTGAGCTGTCTACTGACCTATTCCTTATCACAGAATCTACAAACTCAGAGAACTTCAAGCCCATCTCTTCATTTCTTAGTACTTTCCTATTCCACTTCCCTGAGCACTGATTAGTCAAAAGTCTCTTAAACTTCAGTCTACTCTTCATCACTACAAAATTGTGATCTGAATCAACATGTGCTCCTGGGTACGCTTTACAATCCAATACCTAATTTCGAAATCTATCTCTGACGCTGATGTAATATAACTGAAATCTTCCGCCCCTTCCTGCCTTTTCTACATAAAAACTGATAGCCTGTATTAAAAAAATATAAATGACACTAGTTGATACATGTAGTTACATGAGTAGGAAAGATATTGTATTCATTATGTTTAGATTAATCATGTGTCATGTCCTGTAAACTGAAACGTCCCTGTAAACTGATTTTGATAAAAGAATTGTCCATTACAAATGTAAATGATCCAATAGATACAATATAAGTAGTTAACAAATACATTTTACAGATCAAATTATCAAATATTGTTACAAAACCTGAATATACATGTCTTTTAATACACTGAAGCAGATTTAAGTAAAAAGAAAAGGTATATGATAAAAGATTATTGAATGTAGTTTTGTGACTAGAGGTGAGCAAAAAATGGACAGTTTCATCAAACATGATTTGGTATTTAAGAAAATTCTTTCTGTTGTTCAAATTATAAGTGAGTTTTACATATGATGATCTTGATATTTGGATCAGTGTTGTTGACAAAATTAACAAAATAACTCCTGAAATACAAATCAATCAAAATAGTTCAGAAAACATACTTCTTAAGTCTAAGGTTAAAAGATATTGTTAAAAGTCTTCCAGCTGATGTAAAGATAATTGTATCTGGTGAAATAATTTAACTATATATTATTCTATATAAGTGAAGAACAAAATACACATTTTGGATTTGAAGTGCAAACACTTTCCTGAAACACTTCATCTTCCCTAAAAAGGGAAAAGAAGTTCTAAAACTAAATAAAGTTAGGTCATTAAAAACATTTTTATATGAAGTTCAAAATATTCATGAAGAAATTGTTAATGAATTACACAAACCAATTATAAAGAATTTTGAATGACAATGTGTAATTTCTTTTGGAAAAGATTACTTATGGAATGCTGATTTAGTTGAAGTGGATTCTGGAAAGCTGAAAAGAATTTTAAATAAATTAAGGATATAAATATTTAATAACTGCTATTCATGTGCTGGGAAATTACAGGTAAGAATGTAGTTTGAAATATGTCAATCGAAAATCAACCAGGTCAAAAATCAAAGTAATAAACTGATTAAAAATATTTATAAGCTAAGAAATATGTAAATAATAATTATAGTGTGTATGAAAAATGTCTTATAAAATTTATTGAACTTCTTTACATATCGATGGTGACAGTGAAATATCTGCACCAAGCTCGTTGTTGGCAGGAGAGCCTGCACATTGACACATAGGGAGTGCAGCGAGAAGCTTGCACCATTGTTGATAGAACATTCTTGGGTCAACCTTTGTGCAGTGAAGTTTTGTGTAGAGACAGAGTGGTGCACCTGTTCGCTACCAGCTTTATATTACTTGAACAACACTATAATTGGTAATTATTTATGAATTATTAAACATCGACATCATGAAGTCATCAGAGGCATGTAAGTGCCAACTGCATATTGTAAATTTATTTTTATATTTTTAGGCTGTTTTATGTAAATGATCGAGAAACTAAGTTTTTATAAAATGAATGATTGTAAAGAATTAAAAACTTGTTTTCAATCATTTTCAGAATATATCAGTTTATCTCAGTCAATTTCGTATTACATTTCATTGAACCATTTAACTACAAGATTTAACTTGTGTTGAGTTTCCTATATTTTGTTACTTAATAATGATATTGAATTTTGCACCAGTAACTTCAATCAAAGAAGCAAATGAATAATAAGTACATATTTGCAGTCCTATAAATGAATGCCTACCTAAATAATTATCAGCAACAGATCAGAGTGAGTATTTTCAGACATGCAATCAGATGACATTCAGAGGTGTCCCAGTAAAATAAAATGTAAGGAAAATATATATTTATGTTTTCAGGTTCACTGCATAGACAACCAGTGCTAAGGGATAAGGTGTAAGCTTATGTGTTCTCGTTGATATAATCTTCTTTTTATCAGTCACATTAATATTGTTACCAATAAAGGCAGAACAACATTGTGTATGCTAAAGACACGTTGTGATAAGCAAGTCCAGAGGGGAAAGTTGCATGGCACAAAAAGTTCAAATCTCTTACTTTCTTTCATTAGATGGAAAGTAAGTTAAATTATTACATTCTAGATGGTAAGCTTATTGTCTAAATGCAATACGTTCCAGCATTATTTATTTAATTTATTCAATGGGAAGGTTTCAAGTTGATTCTGTCGAAATAATATTCAACACTAGATCACCAAAAAATTTTGCAAACAGATATCCACATCAAAGTTTCCTGAAGTTCTTCCTCTGAATGATACTCTTGTTTTTTTAGCAGAACTGTGACCACACCATGGATTTCTTGATAGTTGTCAGTGACACCTTCCTCCACAGGCTAACTATAATTTCATCAAACTAAGGAATGTTAAAAATGAAACATTGTTTTCTACACATTTTGAGCTATACAGTACCATAATGAAGAAAACAGATACGTTGTTCACGAGGTGCATTCTAGGAGCCTCCTACACCTATCAATAACACATGTCAACAAGAAACACTGAAGGCGATGATGGAACCAACAACAAAACATCATATGTTTGGCAATTTAAGGAGGATAGGTGGAGTACATAAGCATTCCAGCACAACTGACCTTGGAGAGCGAGTTCGAAAACTTTGTGTGCTCTGAGAGAGCACACATCAGTAGTTAAAGATTAAAAGCTCATTATTTTTTTATTTTATTGTAATGGTATTTGCAACTATTTAATTCTTTTAAAAAATAAACATTGTTTTCTGAACAACTGTTTAAGTCTTTAAGAAATCATTTTTATCTTCTTTTTTATTCTTTATCTTTCATTTATAAGGATACGTTTCAGTTTGTAAACCAACATACTCCAACATAATCTTTCCACGTTTTTCAACTTTCACTTTTCCAAAATTTTTCTCATTCACTTCTATAAGTTCATAAATATTATCTTTTGGATAGTCACATGTGTCAAAGTTATTTATCATTGATATCATCTCTTCATGGAAATCTTCAGTTCCTATATCATAAATGAAAGGATCAGTACCCATATTACATAAATCAATATTTTCACTCTATTTTTGTTTCATAACATTGAAGTGAAAATGATACATTTTTATTTTCGAAATGTCTAGAATACTCATTCCAGTACAAATTGGTTTATGGAACATTGTTTTAATTTTCTTCATATGAGCTGCTACTATGTTTTCTGAAAATACTGTAGTATGTTCATAATTTTGTGTTGAAATGAAATGAGCATATTTTCCTGGATCTGTTGTGATTTCAATGTGTAGTCTATTTCTTATATTTTCTGTACGTTTATAAGTACTGAATTCTTCATTAAATTGTCCAAATAGTTTTCAAATTCGTTACCAGCCTTAAGTATTGCTTATGATTTCTATAATTAAAAAGTTATTTTCCTTTATTATTTAATGTTTTTAATGATTTACTTCCTCCTTGAAGCGATAAAGGAAAATCTTTACGTAAAGCATGTAATTTTTTTCGAGATTCTCAATCAATTTCAGAAATATAACCAAATTTATAACCTTCTTAATTGTAAGTATTTTTTCAGCAATAAACTAGTTGAGATCCATCCACTTAAAATTTTTAGGTCGAAAATCCTGAGTAATAGGATAGTCATATAAATTATTCACACTTAGTTATTCTAGATAATTTGATTGTTTTTTCCAAATTTTTCATATATTTCTTATTTGCTTTTGCATGTCTTTTAATCCTTTGAGAAATTCATTTTGAAGTCCTTTAACAAGAATCAAAATCATATCATAATTATGAATTACATCTAATTAAAATAATGTCATTTATAACATAGATTCTCAGCTAATTCTCGTGCAGTAATATACAATGAGGGATGGAGTTTATAAGATTTAATACATGTGTCTCTAATATTCTCGAAAATATCTGCTAAAATTAAAATGTCAGTTTTATTATATAATATTTTATATTCATATAAATTTTTAATACTGAATTTTTTTCCAAATTAGTTTTTCATGTAGATTACCTTCAATAGAAATATCTTAATTGAGTTGTGATAAAAAACGTTCATGTTTAGATAATTTAGTTTTTTGGAATTTTTATCCATAATCCATATACCAATAAGGATTAACTACTCTGAATTATTACATCTAATTCTGCAACTTCAAAATATTTTAATTTCTCTAAATTTTTCCTTTGTAAGATTCAAAGATAATTTATCAATAATGAAGACATAAATTTAAATGTACCCAAAAATCTTAAATTTAATCCATCTTCAACATGTTTACTAAAAGAAATATATTTCTCTCCTTAATTTCGAATTGGATCAGTCTCTTTATTATCAAATTCTTATTCTTCAATGTACAAACAAACATAGTAATCTGTTAATTTATGAATATCAACTGCATTAAATTTAGGATTTTGGTAATTAGAATTGCAGTCTTAATGTACTGCTTCTCAATATTTTACTTTTAAATGCCATTGATCTCTTACTCTCTTTTTCCCAATTGAAATTCTTTTTCACAAATATGAGATGTTGCAAAATTTGTATAATTAACTGCATATTATTTCATCAATTTATTGGGAACATTTACTATATATATTCTAGCAATTTCCCTTGATTATTCTTTTAACATTTAAGAAATTTTTTGCTGCATCTTTCCCTGTGTATGTAACTATATTTCTATAATCATCATCATAATATTTATCATTATAACTTAATGAAATTGGTAATTGGTTTTCATAATTGTTAATTTTAGATTTTAAGGATTTGGTTCGCAAGGTTGATTAACTTTTGATAAACATTCAGAATTTGCATAAATTGCAAAAGGGACTCATAATGAAAGATTATAATTTTTACATTATATTTTTTGCCTTTAAAATAAGACATACAATTTTTTCTTCTTTACTTTCTTAACAGTCGATTTAATGAATGTCTAACTTTTCTTATGAATGAAAATGTCTTAAACATCGATAGATTTGGTGTCAATTTTTGTGCTAATTAATATAAATATCTTTTTATCCAAGAATAATGTGAATTATTTTCAATTCAAATTAAAAGAAAATTATCATATTTTTCTAGCCTGTCTTATGTATAGTAAAGTGGATATACAATAATTGTTTTCTTCATTTTATTATACATAAAAGTGAATTGAAATATTTGATTTATTTTCGAATTATGCAATTTCTGTTAACTGAACAGTAAAATTAATTTTGTCCTTTTTCAGAAATTTCATTTAATGCCAATACAGTATTTTTGTAATTAATAACTCTCTATATATGATCATGTACTTAGTGCCAAGTTGATCGTATTGAAAAATAAACGTTTTGATCTTTGTATTTTATGTTAACTACAGGTATTTATCGATAATTACTTTCTGTAAATCGATATAAGAAGAACCAAATTTGGATTGTGTCTATTATAATTTAATTCTAAATAAATTACAGACCAACCAGATTTATTCCTTTTGCATTTATTCTATTTCAGTTAATAAGTTCTTTGTTGAAGATTGATAACTGTCTCCAGCATCTGTTGTTCTTAACAAAACTTGATTAGTTGATTTAAAATGAAATAACTGTATTTCATCTGGTATTAAAAATTTAGAATAAAGTTTAATGTAAACTTAATTGATGAAAAAATTCTTGTTGTACCACAATATTTTCAAAATTATTAATTGCATTAGTGTGAAAGCAGCACCTCTTGTACAATTTCGTTTAGGCATTTTGAAAAAATCTTCCTCATCTAGAAAATTGCACAAAGTGAACATTTCTGATAACCTTTTTACTTAATTTCTTGATATTTACCTACTATAACCTTTTGAAAATAATTCTCATTACCATTATTAATACTATTTTTCTCTGTTTCTTAAAATTAGAACAAGTTCTTTAGATTTTTCGGTTTACAGATCTGAGAAAGTTATTTTGCAAATTTTTTACTTTAGTTGTTATCATTATTAATGACACATTCAAATTTTTGATATGGTCATTTAACTGTGTTTCTCTGAAAATAATTTTTTAGTTTATCATTTTACACAATTGATGGAGTGCTTTAACAGCTATTTTACTCAATTCATTATTATTATCATTATCATTCTTATTAATATTATCAACATGATTTGCAATAAGATCAGTTTACTAACTTGTTCTAAGTTTAGAATGATCGAAGTTCTTTTAAAGTTCTATGTTTTAATTCTGTCTGTATTATTCCTTTATGCATTTCTTTCCTATTAAAACAATCAGTTAATTCAAACAGAACTTCTCTAGTTACAGCTGAGAAATCATTTTCCTTACAATAATTAAATAAATCTTTATTATTCAATCCTAAGTTGCCTTTGCAATAGTTTTCCAAACTCTCACATAGCTCAGTTTTATTCATCGTTTTTTTCCATTGTATTTATAGAAAGAATTTTTTTATTTAACAATTTTTGTTAAAATGTAACTTTTGACATTTTATGTTTCATGGTTCTTATTTATAACGAAAATAAATTATTAGATTTGAAATTTTTTAATTGATACTTTTTGGTTCTTATTTACAAAGAATAGAATTTATTAGATTTGAAAGTTTTTATATGACAAATTTAGACCTTGTTTTTTTTCAGTATGGGCAATTTTTTTGTTTCTTATTTATAAAGAATAAAATTTCTTAGATTTTAAAATAAGAAAATGAAGAATTTAATTTTTGGATATAGAGGAATGAGATTTTTTGGTTGGGGGACACTGTGATATTGGTTTCCTGGTCGCCATTATGGAATTTTGACTTGAAAATGCTCTTTGTTTGAGAATCAACAGAGACATATTACTTGTAAATGGAATCATTTCGTGTACTCCTTATGCACTATTGCAAAAACAAATGCTTAGTGAATTGGAAATCTCTAAAAGGGTGTATAATTTTTTTTCATGCAATTTGCGTCTAATGATGAGGTCATTAAGCTCCAGAGAGGGAGTGAGAGCCTTTTATCTTTTCATCAATAAACTTCCTATCCACAATTTACCTGCACGGCAATATTAGCATATCGAATCCTATACTGGGCCATAACAAACTCTAAGACATTCCCTGACATACATACAGCTAAACACAACTGTACTAAGTAGGTAGAAGTAACGCCACCAACATCTTACATGTAAGAAAAACTTACACAACAGATAACACATTCAGAAATCACGTTTGAATGTTGTTCTTTTGCGATAATACTCTGCTCTGCTTCTTGTAATAATGAGATACTTCTACCACCACGAGTCGGGAATCGGCAGTGCAAGGACTATAGTTTATCGTTCTGCGATATGGCTCCATTTGTTGGTTGGGACTCAATGACTATCATGCTCAACATCATGCATGATCTCATGGACCACATGTATCTAGTGTCAGAGAGGGCAGACGTATTGTCCACCATGCTTGGCCAGATCGCACAGTGACGTCTTATTTAGAATTACGCAAGTATCCTTACAGGTAGTGCGATGACGTCTGAAGCATCACAGAATATCACCATGGTTTTCAATTGTTGTCGAGGGAAGGCCACGATAGTGGTACGTCCGACGAAACACAGGAGTGCAACCATGTGGTCTTTTCAGAAGACTCCTGGTGCTGCATACAGTGTCATAATGGACGTAGTCGTTTGTGAAGAGCGTGAGGAGGGAGATAGTTTCGTGATTCCATGGGTCGTTGTCATGGGGATTCAGCATCTCGAATGCCAGTGTGGGATGTCACTGAAAACACAGTTACCTCCCGATTGCTAAACCAGTAATTTGGAAGGGAGCCACTATATTTCAGGCGTGCTATTCCTGAAGCTGTGCCCTATTCTGTTGGTATATATGACGTTATCTTTGGACAAAATGCCTTATGTTGGTTGCGTTTTTCTGACCTCCATCAACGAAGAGCGACTACTGCTACCACCGTTACTTTCCCTAGTTCTCTCACACATTGAATGCAGCAGGTCATGTGATGCCGAGAGAATGAAACGCCGCCACTAACCAGCCATGATGATTGATGAGTGGTGGCACAGAGTTGAGGCAGCATGGAATGTCGTATCCATATATGACATTAAGTCTCTGTTCTACTGGATTACGAGGCGCTCAAAGCTGTTCTTCTTGGCAGAGGTGGCACCTTCGTATATTAAATTTCACAATCTGTACATCTCTCAATAACCATTATACCAATTGTCGTTTTCCACTCTACTGCATTTGCATAATAAGTAAATTTCGTTATTTTCTATCGTTTAGACGCTGAAAATTTAATGGTCAGCATTATATTTTAAGGAGCGCACATTGGTATCTGCTAGACACTTCATTAGTTATCAGCTAATTGCCACTTCAGTTGTTAGTAAGGTAAATGTTGTACACGACTAAGTCAAGAAGCTAATTACGTGGAAACGGAAGACCTGAAGACGCGCTACAACTTTCGAAACCGCTTAGCTTGCGGTCTATCGATTGACGGCGCCTGGGTGCTCTCAACCGTCAATAACTTGATAGAGAACTTCTTTCGAGAAGCTCATTATGTTATCTATGTTTATTACACTTAAACTGTGGCGACACTGAATAGTGCCGTTTATCACAAAATAATATGTCACTGAATGAGTCTACTCCACGTCAACAATATTATATACAAAGCGGGCAGATGTGGCATGCTGCAGCACCTCCACTACAATGGTCTTGTTCCACTACTGCCATAGGATATTTCCCTCTTGAATTCACACACTAAGCGACTCTGGAGCTATCGGCATTCTGTTATCCAGACAAGGGGCCGGTTAACCATACATTCCAAGATCGCCTCCACATATGACATGGGAAGAAGTTACACAGATTCGTACTGCTCTTCGGCGGTCTCAAGAAGGAAGTAAAATACAATTAAAGTTAGCCACTGTGCCAGGCCAAAATTGTTAATTTCAAATGCAGACTAGATACAACACTGATTCCAGGTAATGCAACTTCAACGTTTGTTGTATCTCCAAAGAAACTGAATTGACCAAGTACATTTATTGAAATATCGATATTTATATACTAAACATGTGACCCATAAAATCACTTACACCACCAAAAAACATTTGTTATTTATAAATGGTTCAAACGTCTCTGAGCACTATGGGACAACATCTGAGGTCATCAGTCCCCTAGAACTTAGAACTACTTAAACCTAACTAACCTAAGAAGATCACACACATCCATGCCCGATTCAGGATTCGAACCTGCAACCGCAGCAGTCGCGCTGTTCCGGACTGAAGGGCCTAGAACCGCTCGGCCGGCTTTTATTTATAGCTGAAGTAGTTCCATTTGAATGCTATTAATGTTCCCTCACTAATTTTCATTTCAAAATTTACCGAACTTCATAGGGTCTCTACAATGAAAAAAAGAAAAGGCTAACATGGCAGAAATAGTGCAAGATCACCAGAAAAAATATACCTCAACGCTTTAACGGAGAATACTGCAGTCCCGTAAATGGTGAAAAACTGCTGCCCAGTGGCCAAAGGTCCCTCCAAGTCTGACATAGGGCAAGTGAGTGAAAAGATGTGTGTGGGCGACTGGTTTGTATGGAATCAGTGTAGTAGGGTGCACCGACGTGGAGACGTGTTACAAACCCACAAAAGAGCTATCATATAGGGTTTTGCCTATGACCACTCTGTCAATGAAATTACCGGAGTTTATCGTGTATCGATGAGGACAGCACAATTCTTCTACAAGGAATTTGTTGTCATGGAACGTGGCGTTACAATAGAGGTCGACATGTGACAGGAACTGTAGAAGCAATCGTTAGCAAATCACACAGGGATCACTACTGCCAGTGAATGCAGATTCATCTCAATCAGCGTCTGAGCGAAAACTGCTAATGGAGTGCAACTGAAATGGACATTTCCAGTCGAGTGCCTCGCCAAATGTCATTTCTCACAGTGGTACATAAAGGTGTAAGTCTTCAGTGGGCCAAAGAACACAGAAACAGGGCTGTAGGCGACTGGGGGCTTGTAATATGGTCGCGTGATTTTGGCTCTTTTCAAAAGATGCAAAGCTACTAATACACCGATCGCCCGATGAGGTCGTTAAGCCACAGCATGTGGAGAGTGTAGTTCTGGCTATATTTCTTACAGTGATATTTTGGGTTTGTTTTTGCAGCATGACTCATTCAGGTTACCGCGAACATGAACGAGAATGTGTATTTAAATATCCTTGGTTACCAAGTAACCGTTTCAATACGACAAAAGCTGTGTTTCATGGCTACACAGACACTCCTGGACTGTCGAACAAACAGGCGCCCAGTCACACCTATGTCGCCCGGCAGATTCATCTGATTGTAGTCCCACAGTAAATTCTGAGATTAAGTTTGAGGGACGTTCTTAAAGTAAGTTACTGTGTATACAAACATGGACTGCTGCATGCTATTGCTGGAAGTCAAATAATTTGATTATTATCCTAATATTGTGTGTGATGTCTTATTGTTTCTAAAATGGACTGTTTGTTTCAAAATAAGGGCAGTGAGAAAACAATGTTAGGCTTAATGTAAATGTGTTTATGTATTAGTCTAATTACTCAAGATGGTACTGGTATTAATTATAGCAGAACTGAAACATTTTTACTTGTTATTTTTGAAACTATGTTATGAAGTATATAAAGTGTATAGTATAAAAATAATTGTGCCATATATATATATATATATATATATATATATATATATATATATATTTCAATACTATGCAATGTTCTTGGCAATGCAAAAATTTTGATTAACTTGTTGTTTCACAAATTGAGAATGGTTTATCACATGTTTGTATGGAACTGAATATTGATGTGTGTGTCTTCGTTTTCGAAAGGGGTGTGGGTACAGTGTATTGTTCTTAGTGCAAAATTTTGTATTGGTTTGATTTTTTTTCTGACTACTCGCCACTGCATAGGTATTATTGACGTTTCATTGATGTATCCCTGTTGGGAATCCTCAATGAAGCATGGGGCATATGTAACCCCAAGATCGATTATAAATACTTTATACTGTGTAATTTTATGTATGTAACTACGAAATGTTTGGTCTTAACTGATTAATGTCTTTGAATTGCCAGAGGGAAGTGCAAGTTTGTGATGAATATCTAAAATTTAAAAAAGAACTTAATATGGTGTTTAAATAATGAAACTTTATAAAATATGCCTTTTTATAAAAGAGAATTTGTATATACGAAACTTGTTTATACTTAGGGAAGTTGTATGATGTAGCTTAAAAGACGTATGGAACCCCCTCCGCTACAGAAGGGAAAAGATGGATATGGCAGTCAATCTTGGCGGCAAGAGAGAGAGCGCATTACGCAGTCAGGGGCTAGACATTGTACTGTTAAGTACACGGATGCCAATTGAGGTATTTGGAAACCAATTTATGTTGAAATTCCCCTCGGGTGTGATGTTGTCTGTCATGTGGTGTCCTTTTTACAATGAAATGGCTCTGAAATGAAGGAAATAGGCTACATCACCAAGAAGAATTTGTAAAGAGTATTCAACTTCAAGAGCATGGGACCACTTAGCTGCCACGTGCTTGCCACCAACATCGCACCACTGCTCCACAAACGGCAGGAGTTCAGATATGTATCACAGCATGGACCAGTATACTGATGTGAGTGTTTTTCAATAATAAATCCAGGGACATAAAACTGTGTTTGCACCTTAAAAACTGTCATGATAACAAACCAATGCAGGGTCCTGTCTTTAACGTATCCTATTTCTGAAAATATAATGATTGGTTGTTGCACTAAAGGTGATAAAGTTATGTGCTAAAATGTTTAAATGTTGTTATCAAAGTTACGTGCTTCACAGGTAAAGAAAGATGCACGTAATTTGGAACTTACAAAAAATAAAAAATAAACTAAATGTTGTGTGTTAAATTCACTTGCTTCACAATTTTGACCTACTTCAAACTTAACTTTACCTTGAACTTATTTCTGAAGTTAATTAAGAATATTGTTAGTGTAAATTGCTGTAAAGGATTGAAAGATAAATAATCTCAAGTGGGGTTGGAAATCAGCATTGGTACGATGCAAATTGTTTAGTTTGCTTATAAAGGAAATAACTGTTTATGGGTCCCCACTTTAATCGTTCCTAGTGTGAGAAAGTTAATTTAAATAGAAGTTTTGCTAACGAAATATGAAACATTTCCACAGAAGAGTGAATATAAAAAGTGTATGTACAGTGTAATTTAAGTGTATTTTTGATGTTTGGGTGTTAGTTAAATCAGGACTCTGTTAATGCTCAAATTTGGTCTCATGATACCTTTGATAACATTTAGTACTGAATCGGTTAATGGTCGAGATAATAACTATTATTAATAGATGTATAGGACTATTTGTCTTTTTTGATTGGCAATTTATGTAAATGATAACGAATGCAGGATTTTGGAACACGTATTATGTTCGAGTATAATGACTTTCCTGGAGACTAGAAATCTACTCAGTAGGAATCAACATGGGTTTCGAAAAAGACGGTCGTGTGAAACCCAGCTCGCGCTATTTGTCCACGAGACTCAGAGGGACATAGACACGGACTCAGAGGTAGACGCCGTGTTTCTTGACTTCCTCAAGGCGCAGTCGTTTAATGAACAAAGTAAGAGCGTATGGACTATCAGACCAATTGTGTGATTGGAGTGACGAGTTCCTAGATAACAGAACGCAGCATGTCATTCTCAATGGAGAGAAGTAAGGGTGATTTCAGGTGTGCCACAGGGAAGTGTCATAGGACCGTTGCTAATCACAATATACATAAATGACAAAGGAAGTTCACTGAGGCTTTTTGCAGATGATGCTATGGTGTATCGAGAGGTTGTAACAATGGAAAACTGTACTGAAATGCAGGAGGATCTGCAGCGAATTGACGCATGGTGCAGGGAATGGCAATTGAATCTCAATGTAGACAAGTGTAATGTACTGCGAATACATAGAAAGATAGTTCCCTTATCATTTAGCTACAAAATAGCAGGTCAGCAACTGGAAGCAGTTAATTCCATAAATATTCTGGAAGTACGCATTAGGAGTGATTTAAAATGGAATGATCATATAAAGTTGATCGTCGGTAAAGCAGATGCCAGACTGAGATTCATTGGAGGAATCCTAAGGAAATGCAATCCGAAAACAAAGGAAGTAGGTTACAGTACGCTTGTTCGCCCACTGCTTGAATACTGCTGAGCAGTGTGAGATTCGTACCAGATAGAAGAGATAGAGAAGATTCAACGGAGAGCAGCACGCTTCGTTACAGGATGATTTAGTAATCGCGAAAGCGTTACGGAGATGATGGATAAACTCCAGTTGAAGACTCTGCAGGAGAGTCGCTCAGTACCTCGGTACGGGCTTTTGTTAAAGTTTCGAGAACATACCTTCACCGAAGAGTCAAGCAGTATATTATTCCCTCCTACGTACATCTCGCGAAGAGACCATGAGGATAAAATCAGAGAGATTAGAGCCCACATAGAAGCATACCGGCAATCCTTCTTTCCACGAACAATACGAGACTGGGATAAAAGGGAGAACCGATAGAGGTACTCAAGGTACCCTCCGCCACACACCGTCTAGTGGCTTGCGGAGTGTGGATGTAGATGTAGATGTAAATTAGTAGGGAAACGAATTGCACCATTTCATTTACATTTGTTTTCAGTGATAACCGTTACTGCCGCACAGAATATAGGTCAAATAGTTTTCTGAAGTATTGGGAAGGAGTTTCACTACAGGATTCACGTAATTCATAAGACACATCTGAACAGACACACATAAGGCCTTGCTTCACCCATTTGAACTAACTTGCTGGGGGAGCTCTATTCTCGGTGGAGGTGAAGGATCCGTGTGTGCTACTTATGTCACATTAGTGATATGGCACTACTTCGCCTGTTATCTGCAACGATTTTCAACTCATCATTTCGTTGATTTTGACCTGGTAATTCGGATCTTCATCAGAATTTTCCGCTAGAATATCTAGTTCCGAACTTGAACTGTCGCTGTCAGAAAGCGAGTCCAGAGGAGGATATATAGTGGTTTTACACTTACTTTTTTCATAAAACCTCACTGGATTCATCTTCGCTTTAACTACAAATAGACGTATCTATAAGCCATGATGTTATTTTTCAATTACTCTTATTGCAATGGTGCTGTAAACCAAGGTGAAGGGGGCTTTTACTTCTTCTTTCCTCTGTCCTTCATATTTGCTTATAAACCACAAATAACACCTAATATTAAAATGGCAGATATTTTTCTACAAATAAATTGCTGATAGACTTACCTTTTCAAAGTAGTACCACGTAAACCACATAAAAATATAGAACACTACATAACTTAGTCACAGCTAACCGTTACATGCACTCAAACCAACGACTTCTGCGCACATCTCTGCCAACAATTACAATAATAACACGCTGAAGCGTGTTCAGCCAGTATTAACAGACACCAGTCCTGACAATATGTGGACCCTATTCGTGAAGGCCGTCCCCAAGATAATCAGAAAGAACATATTGCTTGAGAGCAACATTTAGGGGACAGTGCCCAGTTAGGAAGCTGGTCGGGGCCACTTAACATAACCGGTGCGACCGTCAAGGGGAGCGTCGCGGCCAGACGGGTGTCTCTACCAGCGTCAGTATACTATTCGACTTTGCCAGCCACTTCTCCTCCCACTCATCAGTGTTAAGTCTACAGTGGAACAGTACATCATGTCAAATCATGTTGCCTAAAGGCCTATTTGGTGGCTTGGTTTGCCAGTTCATTTATGAGAATTCCCACAGGCCCAGGTACGCAGCAGAATGATGCCCACTTCACCTGCAGTTGATGCACTAGTATTTGGTAACGTCTGAGTTGGACCATTTTTTCTGCTGGCTAAATGTGGCGCAGTGATTGTAGTGCACTAAGGCAAACGGAGCAGATGAGGGACTGTTTGCGTTGAAGAGACTCATCTGATTCAGTGCTTTCAGTATCACAGGGAGCCCTGCAGCAGAAACCTTTACATTAAGGTTGTATTAGACCTCCGCCTTGACTTTCACAGAGGCGCAGTATTATTTTAGACCTGCGTAATCACAAAAAGGAGTGAACTCCAGATTTTACGTTTCAGTGTTAAGTGTTGATAAAATAATTTCCAAGTAAGCAGTCATTTAACAATTTTTTCACTTGGATAGACTTGAGAGTGTCAAAAACGAGTGTACTATTTCGCAAACTCTTGATACAGGTATTTTTTCCTCGAGTCACTTTAGGGTTTAAAGTATGAGGAAAGGCGACAGTTTTTAAAGCACCATTATGCACTTTTTACAACAGTAAACACATTATGTACCAAAGGATGTGGTCCGCCACCGTTACTGTTATTTCTTGAAACATCCTGGCAGATTTAAACTGTGTGCTGGACCGAGACTCGAGATCGGGACCTTTGCTTTTCGCGGGCAAGTGCTCTACTATTTGTGCTACCCAGGCACGACCCACGACCCGTCGTCACAGTTTCAGCTCCGCCAGTAAATAGTCTCCTGCCTTCCAAACTTCACAGAAGCTCTATTGCGAAACTTGCACATGTAGCACTGCCTGGGGCATGCTTCCTGAATGAGATTTTCAATCTTTTGCGGAGTGTGCGTCGATATGAAACTTTCTGGCAAACTAAAACTGTGTGCCGGACCGAGACTCGAACTCTGAACCTTGGCCTTTCGCGGGCAAGTGCTCTACCGACTGAGCTACCCAAGCACGACTCACTACTCGTCCTCACAGCATCACTTCTAACAGTACCTCGTCTGATACCTTCCAAACTTCACAGAAGCTCTTCTGCGAACGTTGCAGAACTAGCACTCTTGGGAAAAGGGATATTGTGGAAACATGGCTTAGCCACAGCCTGGGGGATGTTTCCAGAATTACAGTTTCGCTCTGCAGCTGACTATGGGTTGCTACGAAACTTCCTGGCAGATTAAAGGTTTACAGAAGAGCTTCTGCGAAATTTGGAAGGTACGAGATGAGGTACTCGGAGAACCGAAGCTGTGAGGATGGGTCGTGCTTGGGTCGAGCTTGGGTCGTGCTTCGGTCGTGCTTGGGTACCTCAGATGGTACAGCATTTGCCTGCGAAAGGCAAAGATCCCGACTTCGAGTCTCGGTCTGGGGCAAAGTTTTAATCTGCCAGGAAGTTACATATCAGCACACACTCCGCTACAGAGTGAAAATCATATTCTTGATTTTTCTTACTTCCACAGATGCCGAAGTGGACTTCTCACACGAGCACTTTTTAGACTTATTGCGTGTTACGCGTCCAACGTAGCACACGAACCGTTGAAAGAAGAAAACAGGGATTTAGGTTTCGTGGGAGCCCCGAGGCAGAATCCCGCTTGCCTGGGTGACGCTTATACATGTAAAGTGTGGCAGGTTTCCCGGAGTTTGTCCGCTAGCGACATCTCATCGGCGCATTTCATCGGCTCGCAGCGCACCTTTGGATCGAGGAGCGTTTTACTGAGATTTTTACTGTCCTCAGAATCCTGGCAGTTCCACCGAGATCCCCGTTCCCTGTGACACACGACGTTTCACAGCCGCTCTGCAAGATTGTCGCTGAAGCATGTCCAGAGCTTACTGTTACATAGGACTGACGGCGCACACCAATCGAGGAAGCTCGGATTCTCCGAACAAACAAAGACTGGTGTCGCTGAGGTGCTCGCGCAGCGGAACAATCCCAGGAGCACGTGTGGCCTTATCGAAAGTACCACTGGGCGGCCAACATTGCCTTCAATACTATAGGAAACTCGAGTATTGTGAAACAGGCATTGTTACCCTTGAAGTTGAAACTTTTCGCAAAAGTCTCTCAAAAAATGATATAAATGGGATACAAAGACGCTAAAATCCGCTATTGCGGTTTAAATCCAATCAAACTGGCTATTACGCGAAGAATAGGCATTACCCTTACGGCTATTTACTTGTATGCATGGAGAAACTAACAGGAGATATGTCGTGTACTGTCTTTACTGTTGTCACTCCCTTTCTGCCCATTTTTTCTTCAATGTATATCCGTAAACATACAACAACGAGGTGAATAAATGTGCTGCTTACATGTACGACTCGTTGGGGTTCCTGTGTCTGTAGTCTAGTCTACAACGAATGTAGCCCATATACAATGTATACAATGCAACAAACTCATGGACAATGAAACAAACCCACAGCAAAATCAAGAATCCTTCCACTCATCGGAAGCGACACGGCTTCTCTCTTCAGGATCATAAACTGTACATTCACCAACATCTGCAGCCAAATCTATACCGAGAGAAACATTGTGGAGCACTTGAATTAAAGCACTTTTTTCCTTGTTATACATTAGGATTCCTTCTGGTTCTATTCGCGCATAAAGCTTATACAAGTCTGGGTAGCTCTTATTAACCCAGTTTTATCTGTAGTATCGCTAATAGACAAACAGGGGCCGAAGCATAGTCGTAGGTTCTATCCACAAAAATATTTCTAGAAGATTACTAAATACAAATAGATCGTCGCGAGATGCGCGGCGTCTGTCTCCTAGCGCTACCCAGTTACGATTTTGCAATCTATCTGTTTACAAAATCGTCAGTAAAAGAAGCCAGTGAATATTCACAACACCTTTCCTTACATGCGCTCAAGGTATTTTGTGTGTGCGACGTAATATAGACCCATAAACTTCGGTAGTATCAGTGTATGAGAAGAGGGAGTGTTCTGAATGGAATCTCTTTTGTCGATAGATTGCAGTTTCCCAGTTTCCTGCCAGTGAATCTTAGTTGGCAATTTGTTTAACTTGCGGGTAAGCCATCGTCACAGTTCCATTTCATATCGCTCAGTTCAGTTTTGATGAAACTGGATAATTTTTGTCTCGTCCATCTCAGTAGCATTGATATGAAATCCTGCTACAGTGGTTAGCGGTATCGGGCTGACACCCCAAGGTAAAACCACAGCCCTATTATTACAATGTACATGTCTTACAATAAAGTGCACAACATTATATATATAACCGGTAATCATGTTCTTATAGATATAGCTTGCTGTTGATCGTAATTATTCACACAATATGGTGCAAAAGGCACGAACAGTTTCTGTACAGCAAAGTATAAGTCGGTAGCAAGTACACTAATTGACCTTAGCCTATGTGTTGCAATTGACTGACACAAGCGAGCTGACAAATATTGCCTACAGTAGTCAACAGGACACCTTGGTAGTGGTCGCCCTCATACATACCCGCATATGGCTCTTGTTAGCCTCCTCTGGTGCTGCCGCAACCATTACCATTTATTAATATCATTTTTAAAAAGTAAAGGAATATCGATCTTACGTTACAGGGAATGTTGATAATTTTGTTTTACAGAATAACGTTGCATCAAAATGAAGATATCAATATCATTATGTCAATGCAACACAGACGGACGCAATGGAATGGAAATGCCATGTAGCTAGGACTTCCTGTCGGTAGACCGTTCGCCTGGTGCAAGTCTTTCGAGTTGACACCATTTCGGCGACTTACGCGTCGATGGGGATGAAATGATGATGATACGGACAACACAACACCCAGTCCCTGAGTGGAGAAATCCTCCGACGCAGCCAGGAATCGAACCCAGGCCGTTAGGTATGACATTCCGTCGCGGTGACTACTCAGCTACCATGGGCGGACGACGGACGCAATAAGTTATCCAATTTCCTCAGTAATGAACAGTTCGGACGTACCATCCCATGGCAGGAAGCCTCGAATAAGACCCTTCCGTTCCAGTTATCTTTTAGCATTTTCCGCTGATCACACTCAGACATCTTGCCATGATACGGACCGTGTCAGTAAATTCAAAAGTAAGATACGTCTTCTCTGTGAAAACAATGTTACGTGCTGGCCATTTGCAAAACTGAATTAGTGTTCTTATCACCACCAATATTTGATAAAATAACTCAACCACATACATACCTTTTGCTCGGAAATTCCTTTCTAGAGTATAATCAGTTCTCAAACATCAATACTTTCCATTACTTTTTGACACTTTTATTGTCTGTCCGCACATTAAATTCACAAGAAACGATGTCAGATACTTTGTGGCTGCATACTTCACTCCTTTTCGTGAGAAAGAAAGGTGAAGATATGAATAGAGGAGGCTGTTTGTATTCGGTATATTATATTTATGTTCGTTAATACTGTTTGCAAATAATGCCAGTCTGCTTACAACAAACTTCAGAACAGGCTGTCGTTAGTGTGCCTAAATGTTTAAGACAGTCTCCTCCATGAAGTCAGGCGATGGACACTAGATTGAACTTTACTGTATGTGTGATGAATACTCTTTGTCATGTGTATAGAATTTTGCAAGAAAGTTCTTGCATATGACATCAAATTACGAAAGTATGCTGAGTATGTAATTTTCTGTATAAGACATTCTTAGACATCTTGCCACGTCACGTCAGGGTAAAACCTCAAGCTTTCGACGATTACCTCTGTCGTCGTCGTCTGTAGTAATTGACTGTCAAACTGATGGTGTTCTGGCCTCATATAGCCCAAAGGTGGCTACAGTTTAGTCGGTAACTACGTCATGCTGTCGCAGACCAGTTTCTGTAATGGTGGCGCGAACGCTCCTGCCCTCGCGCAGACATTTCGACGAATATCTCTGGCTGTTCTCTACGTCGAGAGCTCACTACGATGCACCGCTAAATCCGTTATCATGGCTGCGATTTTCTCACACGTTCTTATTTCTACAATCTCTTTAATTATAGAGTTCCAGTGTGTAGGAGCCTGGTACAAAACTGTTGTTCCGTCAAACAGTGTTTTATGTTTGTTTGTGAGGCTGTGCCAGCAGGTTTCTCCAGTTCACGATTTCCTATATGCCGTTGATGTTCTGCACAGCAGTCGGCAACGGTGCGGATGCACTGAAAACACTCAAAAAGAATAATGTAAATCCAAGGAATCCTGAGGCTAAGACTATTCTTAATGTAGCGTACGATTTCCTTATTCTTTTTCGGAGGTCGGAAAATAGATCTGATATCTCATCTTCCCAGAAATGTGCCTGTTTTGCTAGCTGTAGCGTCGTAGAAGCAGGGAATGCAATCGGTGGCTCATTGAGTTTCAAGATTTTCGTGTTTTCTTTTATTGGAGAACGCTGGATTCATATCACGTGACCCATTGCTGCTCTTTCGGAACACATTACTTCCACGATTAATTTCGGAATAATCCAAGTGGTCCTCGTCAGACACAGTTTTTGCTCTGTGTTCGCCTGCCGTTGTGGCCGAACGGTCCTAGATGCTTCAGTCCAGAACTGTGCTGCTGCTACGGTCGCAGGTTCGAATCCTGTCTCGGGCATGGATGTGCGTGTTGTCCTTAGGTTAGTTAGGTTTAAGTAGTTCTAAGTCTAGGGGACTGATGACCTCAGATGTTAAGTCCCATAGTGCTCAGAGTCATTTGAAGCTCTGTGTACAAGTGCATTTAAAACTGTTTTTTTCTGGGATGCACGGTGAAAACTCTGGGCGCTGAGTTATCAATCAGTGTGTGTCGGCTTACAGTACAATGAATGGCCGAGGTGCCCATCCGACTTTCGTTGCACCAAGACATCTAAAAATGGCATCCTTCCCTCTTTCTTTCTCATGACGGTAGATTTGATGTTTGGATGCATACTGTTCATATGTTCCTGGAAGTGCTAAAGAGCTTCTACGCCGTATGGCCTGACCATGAACGTATTGTCAGCATAACCATAAAATGAAGATGGACGAAATTTGATACAAGCCGCTCAAAATGTTTCATACAAAGCTGGCAATTGTTTGAAATGACCGAGAACCTATAGCCATGCCGTAAGTCATTTCATAAAATTTACCGCATTATCATAAGTAGGCCATCGTCATAACATGTCGGAAAAACTTTATAGTTTCGGAGCAAAATTCTCTGCAAACAGTTTCAGTGTGTCCTCTACAGGAACTTTGTGAAATAGCGAGACTATATCAGACTGACTAAAATATCGTTCGGTCAACTGTAATCTGTTTAATTTTCTCAACGAATGTCTGAGAGTTTTTGATGTGACGTTCATAGCGACCAACTATTCGAGTCATCTACTTAGTTAAATAATTGGCCAGCCTTTAGGCAGAAGACACAATAGGGCTAACAGTTGGTCTCAGTGGAATACCTACCTTGTGTGGGTAACGTGTGTAGCCTAGGTCTAAGAACTCGTGCTCTAATATTTTTGATGGCATGCTCTGGCAAATCAGAATTCTTCATGTGCTTGACAGTTATTCTGCTGCATGACAGATTTGGGTCCCGTTTTAGGCATCTTCATCTTTCCGCTATGTACGGAACCCGTCTCTCATTTCTCTGCTGAGGTTAGATTTCGCGGCTTTGCTGAGGCTAAAATGAAACTGGTGATAAATCTAACGTCGTCGGCGTCGCCTTGTGAGAGACGTCGCACCGCCTGTTCCACTCCACTAATTAACTCCACGACAGGTACAGTGTGTGGTGTAGGAGCGAAATTCAATCCTTTATTAAGGGCCGAGATGGCTCCCTCGCGCAGGTTCTTGTCCGACAGGTTGTTAACACTGCGAGCCGTTCCGTGAGATGACATTGATCTTCGCGCGGTTCCAAGTCGCTAATATTTCTTTGCTTGTTTGTTTCGCCGTTGTATTGCTATAATGAAATCTTTGATGAGCAGCGGTAGAAATATCGATCCACTCCCTGCCGAGAGGTGACAGAACCACAGAACAGAACAGTGCCGTCGACAAAAACGTCTTTCTCACTCTCACTTCAGATATATCTAGGATTACACGCAGAGAGAGAGAGAGAGAGAGAGAGTGATGCTGAACTCAAGTGTCTGAGAAACACTGCAATAATTATGTGATTTCTAATTACAGTTCTAATCAGTATGCAAAGCAAGGAATAACGAACAATCAGTTTTACGTATTTACTTATCCACGTGTTGTATTTTTACCAATGGTGGTGTACTTGGTTTTGTACAGATTTGAACTGCGTTGTTTGCGAGATTAACGATAGATAATTTACTAAAAACCAATAAATAATACTTTTGATTTTCCCGTTTTCTCTCGTTCTGTTGTTGCAGCTCTGTTGGGCTTTACTAGTATATCTTCGTCATCAGAAAAGAGCACCTTTCCTGCTTTATGAATATAAAGATCGAAGGTCAGTTATATACAGGAAGTTCGCTAGTGGTCTCAGCATTGAAAGCAGCGGAAAACTACTAATCTCTGCTTACTATCAGTTAAACTTGAAGTTAGCTACTCATTCATTGTATCTAAAAAGCCATAAAGTTTTTAGCTTCTCCATATAGGGACCTGATTTGACAGTCAAACGCATTGCACACTTAAAAGAAAATCATGATGATGTACCTTTGTTATTCGAATACTGTAATATGTGGTCAGGTAAATGGTAGATGGCATTTTCAGTGGAAATCCTCTTGTGGAATATGACAGAGTTAGAACATAAGGTTGGCATACATTCTCAACCATTCTCAAATGAGAATAAGCAAAACAGCCTCATGCTTCAAGGATGATTTTGTGACTTTGTTATGCCAAGGTCGCTTTGTACACATCTAATTGTGGTTATATATCAGTTCCTTAGATCACAACAGCCTGTCAGCCGACGTGAACCCTTTGCGCCCACAATGCCACGCAAAGCTGTACCTCACCTGTAGTAACAGTAAGCACAATATTAAATAAGGTGACTGAAGTTCACTCAATTGCACGTTTTCTGTAAAGCCAGTGGCAGAAGCGAATTAAAACGAATAGCTTATAACACAAAGTATGTAAAATATGCACGAAATAAAAGAAAGTTATTTTATTGCAACAAGTTCCTGTCACAGAGCAAGCTTCAGTTGTTCAAGGCGTACAAATAGTGAACGTGCTCATCTTAACTTCATCTCGCTTTAGTCTTGCTAGTCTGTAAAGAGTAATACAAATACGAAATTGCTAAGTAGACACTGAATGTATGGCAAATGATTATTATATAAAGTATGTCATTGACGCTCTTAACAAAATACACAGTTTAATACGAGATATGTTACACACAACACTCAATTACTGAAATTTTTCAAACCACTTTTGCCATTAGCCTGTGTTAGGGAGAAACGACTATACTAAATAAGATGTAGGTGCTAAAATATGTAGGATGTTGGAATGATGGAACCAACTGGAAGTGTTTCCACCTCCGATTTCTCCGAAGTAGTGAAAGTTTTCAGAGAGGAGAATCAATTTAATTAATTTAACGAAATGACATACTTGTAACACATGAAACAACAATCACCGCGTGAGAACCCTCTTTAATTTGATGGTGATGAGTGACCGTGCTTCAGAAAGAAAGCACTTACGTTCAGTACAGAACGCTGGATGTGAATGTTACACCTTTTTTATGCCACCATCCTTTAAAACTGTGCCTGACTCGTACTGAAGATCGACTACGTCACTGATTGGAGGCTATTGACCGGATCATTCTCGGCATAGTTCGCACGAAGAAGTACTGCAAGATACTGTAAATGATTGTTGATGTATTTCAGGGTCGCTTTGTATTTTGTTCAAATTCAAATTAATGACTGAAGACGACAAACGTTCTGTCATTTCGTCTCCCAACAGTTCGTTGCCGACTTCGCTGTTGCAGTCGGCGAATGTTCATCAAACGTAGTGAATAAATATACATACATGTCAAAGTTCGACCATCTGCAGTTATTCCGTAAATGATATCAATGTGATACATAAGATAGTCAAGTTTGATCTTAATTAAAACCAGAAAAAAATGCAAACAACAGACAAATACCCAATATGACTACTTATAGCGCAGGAGATGGAAGACCTCGAGAACTGAACCAGCGCTCATAAAACAGTACATTTGCTATTAGGTTTTCTTGTTTTAGCAAACTAATGTCTCTTGTGCTTGAGTGACTCGTAAGTTCTGATTTGAAATACAGATCGCTGGTATCCTTCTATGATACCTGTGTTTTTCAATTTCGACTAAGAAGAAATTTATGTTTACTTAACCCTTTAAGACCTGACTTTTTCCTTGTGTGATAACGTTCTTAGGTGATTTTTAATGATTTTAGGTGCAAGATTTACACAAAAATGTGTAAACCGTTTTCAGAACATGCTTTGTACACTTGGTTTGATTTTGTGGACTCAGATAATTAATTATGAAAAATTCTGTATTTTAATGAGCAGTAATGTGATTATATTATAATTATCATGCAAAAGAATAATAAGAATATTCTATTTACAGTAGATTATAGCGAACCAACAACACCCGTGTTTTCTGATGCTACATTGACTTGCTGATATTTTCGTAGTGATGTCCAACAGTTGGCAGCACTTGCTCTTGATGGATGGCTGAATATTCGCAAATGTGTATGTTCTGTTTCCGTTGGGGAAAAGTGCTTCTGTTGCAGCGAAGTAACGGTAAAAGTTAACGTATATAATTGTAGCCAGAGAGTCTGAAATGGCTACTTAAGGAAGTGTAATGTACGTGCGCTCTAAATTTCAGTAATAATCATCAAGATATTTATGGTTTATGCATACATTGGTAAAAAACAGACACTGCTGAAACACAGTAAGTTTGCATGTAGAAGCTTGCAAGGTAGGATATGTAGGCATAGAATTTGCACCACTCACACAAAAAAGAAGAATGGGAAGCCACGAATAAATAGCAACTACGTTGCAATCTCACGAAGTTTAGTAACATCTTCTACCCTAGCATCCAAAAGATGAACACTGTAGATACACTTTTCACACTCTAAAACATGAAAAACGACGGCACAGTCATGGCTTTGCTCTTGAGGCTGCTGACGGTGCACATGAAGAGAATCATACGGAATAATTAAAGTTCATTAATGTTCCATGCGGCGAAGAACTTTGTGAAACACTGATTAGTACTTTTATGTCTGTGTTAAATTAAAAAATTCACATCAGTAATACGTATATGTTTTCCGATTAATCACTTTTGTATCTTGTACCCTAATTCCGAGTCTACGTGTTTCATCTTTTTTGGTTTACCCTCAGCAATCTGGTGTCCAGTAATTATAAAAAACCGATTGATAGGACATGTAAAGTACGTAACATTCTTTGAAACTCTTCTTGAGCAGTGAAGCAACACAGGCAAGTTTAAATACAGTCTGGCTTCCATAGTCATGAAAATTTGATGAAAAGGCTTTAGCTAGACAAAAAAGTAAAGTATTGCTGTGAAATTCATTTTATGAAATACTGTCTGAGATGGATATACAATATTTTTTCTGAAAAAATCGAGAAGTTCAGGAATATACGTGATAAATTCCTTTATTGACCAAGCATAATAAAATGAAAAGTATACCTCCTTAACAACTCCTCCTACACCGTAGAGGAATTCCTGAATAGAGATAACTAATTATTAAAACATCCTTGCAATTGACCATCAAGTAAGCAAATTAACATCGTTTTATATTATTTTTACTTTTTTGTTTTATGTGATTGGTCTATGTTTGACCTTTTGACACGTTTCACATCAGAACGTTTATCGCGCATTTAATCTGTGGAACAAGGAACTTAATAACTAACTAACCAGCTAACTATTGTAAATAACCTATTTGTGGTAATTATTTCAAATCTTAGATCATCATTTTTCCTTTCTCAGAAGATATATTGGCATAAGAAAGGACATCGGCAGTACTTTAGTGTAAATGAGACACAATTCTGATTTTATGGTGTGCTGGAAGTTGCTAGGATGCAAGTATTTTCTAAAGAACCTATTGTACATTTATTCTAAATATATCTTACTAAATAGGCTTATAGTCTTGGTATAAATCCATGTTTAGGTGATGTAACTGAAGAGTGAAATATATACACAGTTCTTTCTGTGTTTAAACCGCTGCGCTGTCATATTATTCTAATATGTAACTACAGATATTTCATTAAGGTGTAGTACGAACATTATTGAATACATTGTCAGTAACTATGAGGGAGCACACATTCACGTCAATTTTAACATCAGCCCTAAAACTGTCGACTTGTAGCCTTAAAACGTTAGTACGAGTATGACTTATTCACACGAAGTAAATGGAAGTCACGGCTTTTACAGAATCGTGCTGATATATTATCCATGTTGGAGAGAACAAAAATAAGTTTGACTGGGAATTAAGTTCTTACAATGGAAAATGTTTCTACAGAGCATTTATTCTGCCCTATATTATTATGAATGTCAAAGAAATAGGGGCAATTTCATTTGTAACAGAAAGTCGAAAGCTCAATATCCTACGCTGAGCCAAGCAGTTAAGTTGTATTACGTGTTATTACAAACTTACATCTAACTTTTTGATATTAAGTTTAAGATTCCATTTGGCGCTTAGCATTGAGGGGAAATGGGAACAAATTTGCTAAAACTTAGTTTTATGAACCCTCAGTTTCAACAGCCTAGACGGAGAGGTAGGCGCTAGCTGTGACCCGGAGGTATGCCGTCTATCCTGCAGACCGCTACTATCGGGAAGGAAGCGGAAAGCAGGTCAGTAAATTTCTGCGGGCGTGATCTCCGAAGGCCCATTTACTGACAGGCTGCAGGAAACGGCCTCCCGATAAGTCCAGCGGCACGCACGCTCAAATGGATGTCTTTTACCGCATACGCTGTAATTCTGTAACATAAAGGAAATCACCAAATGAATGCACATAATAAACGACGTGGTATACAAGTCCTGGAGCTCGAAGAACTGCGACCGCTATGCACAGGAAGTATCTGTTCTCTCTGGGGGATAAACTTATATCCATTTTACATTCTGAGAATTGTCTTTTTATTTTTTTTGAGATGTACGTGGTAAGTGGCCCCAACGAAAGAATCCCCGTCAGGCTAAGAAAACATGCTTCTGAACTAAATGCAGTGAATTATTAATTGAATAATCACCGATAATGTGACTAGCTCACTGTTGTTGTGTTTGAGGTTGGTATAGTAGCAAATGCGTTTGTACTTTCTTTGCATTATGCTCGAAATTACATCGACGCAACTTCGTTATTCTCAGTGGGTCCAGTTTATCTGGCGAACTAAAAATTATTTCAGAAATGTCTTCTGGGAAAGTTTTATTATTATTTTCACATTTCGTTTACGTACACAGTGCTTTGCAATGACTCATAATATTTTTTGCCACAGTAGATGTAATTATCACTGCTATTTCGTAATTTTAAAATATTAAAATGAAATATCATGGTAGAAATGTCGTAGTACGTTCATAAAAAGCGAATATTAAAAGGGGAATTAAATTTTATCAGAACAACGAAGTAAGCATTGATTTGCTATTAAATAAACATTAAAAAATTGACTATTACATGGAAAGCGACCACCAAACAAGACGGAAGAAGTGTTATTTTGGAAAGAAGATCTCTGTCAAAACAAAACTATTTTCTAGCCAATATATGCAACATAATAAATGCTGCCAATGTGTTTTATCTCCCTGCATTTATTCTGAAGATTTCGCAGTAAGATACATCTACATCTACGTGATCACTCTGCTATTCACAATAAAGTTCCTTGCGGAAGGTTTAATGAACCACCTTCAAGCTATCTCTCTACTGTTCCACTCTCGAACGACGTGCGGGAAAAACGAGCACTTAAATTCTTCTGTGGGAGCCCTGATTTCTCTTATTTTATCGTGACGATAATTTCTCCCTATTTAGGTGGGTGCTTACAGAATGTTTTCGCCATCATAGGAGAAAACTGGTGATTGAAATTTCATGACGAGATTCCGTCGCAACATAAAACGCTTTTGTTTTAATGATTGTCACTCCAATTCACGCATCAAACAAGGTAGCACTGTGTTTACTTCAGACTGAGTCGGAATGTTTAACTGAAACTGAAAAGTCTAGGTCTTGAACCCATAAGTTAACATTATGACCGGCGGTTTCTGATTTAAAAATGCAGCACGGTGTGTCTCAAGACAGGCATCGTGAGAAAGTAGCATTTTCTTGGACTGCTCCACCGTCATTATGTTTTTCCTGAATAACAAGTTACCGACAATCAAATTGTCAAACAATAAAAAGAGGTATCAGTTGAATAATCGTTTGATTGTTATTTCATATGAATTCCTTGATTTCACTGTTTTCTGTAATGTTCGTCTAGCAGTCAATAAATACCAAAAACAAACCCTGTGACATCTTCAAAGCTACGTTCCTACAACAGCAGTCAGTAATGTCCTAAAATGTGCGGTGTTTATGGCGGTGATACTTTGATTGTCAGGTTATGATCATCATTAGGACTCACATCTTTATAATTCATAAATAATTACTGTATATGTTCTTCTTTACATGCACCATGTGTAAAACATCAATAATACTCACAAGCACTAATGAGTTTTAAATTAATATTAAAAGGCCCCTCGTGGAAGGATGGGTGGATGGTTGGATGGATTTAAAACAGTTGGTCACTCTCTCAGGATCATGGTGCTGGTTTATGACTAGTTAATCATGTTAAAACGAAAAGCAAAGGCGATACAGGCACCGCCACAGACTTAGAGTATCGCAATCTCCTGTATATCTATTCATCCTGTTCTCATACTTCAATGGCACTGATGAAACAGTGGATGCCATTAAGATGGATACTTGATCGCGGAAATAAAAGGACTGAGCAACTGCCCAGATGCCATCACGTAATTGTTTTATTGAGGAAGAAAAATATACACACACGCGTGTCAAATGCTTTGATAGGTGGGCACACACACACACAGAAAAACATATACATACATAGATACTGGAAGCTGTCTAATTGGTTTTAATCTCTCAACTGTGGGAGGGTCCGTAAGAGGATTAATATGAGCGTTACGAATTATGAAATAGCGACCACTACATTTTACTGGTTTGTGAGCTATTGCTCTGTATCTTATATGTTACGCCTAGAACATACCAATATATGCTTTCCCTCGCATACTTGGCTGTTCGTTCACTACAGGCCCCAAGTGAAATCGTCATACCAAGTTCTAAGTTAATCATGAACCACCTAAGCCGTGACGTTAAAATGGCATACGCCCAAACTAATCCTGCGCAAGGAAAACCCCATAACTCGGTACGACCTTGTGAGTACTTGCTTTATTTCATATTCAGATTCAAACGTAACAGATCTCAGATACCATATGATAAGGATGCAGTAGGTGAAGGATAAAAATGAATGGATCTAGTAAATAATAAAGTGAAAGACGAATTAAGAAACTATTAACACTGGAAAATTAAGGAACATCACTGTCATTATGTTTCATAATTGTGATTGTCCCGTACCTATTTATTGTAGAAAATGAACACAGTTCGCATTGCGATCAATATTGGGACGCCTCTGTGCACTGAAAGGATAATATACTAATGAATCGGTTCCTAGCCATGCATATTCTATTCCTAGTCATGCAGAATCTATGCATTCTGTATTAATTATCGGAAAGAAAGATGGGTGAGTTCTGTGTTGTATTTACAACAGACCGAATCCAGAAACGGACTACAGTGCAAAACTTAGAGATAAGTTACATAACAAGTCTACACACAAGGACGGGGTTTTACATCCGCGACTCAAGAATTTCCACAAGAGTGGACATTGCCTCCTTTCGAGTGCTGAAGTTACAGCGTCAAGCTCGACTCGGAAATGCTAGGTTCTCGCGCGAGGGTAACTTTAATATCAACCAACCTTTCCTGCCCCATAAAACACTGAAGCTATCACGATTTCCCGTGTCTAGTGTGTCGCAGACAAGCATGCTGATGTGCCATGCAGTACACAGATTTGTTTCCAGACTAAAACTTTGCAGTTTGCACCACTCGTATATTCTCACCTAGGTATGATGCAAGTGTTCCTTTACTTTTATGATCTTCCTATGCAAAATCCATGCATGTAGATAATAGGGAATAGGGGAATTCTTAGGATTTTTTAGTCTACTCTCTGTATAGGACACGCAAATATCAGTGTATAAAATTAAACAGCACACGGTTATGCGGTTATGCTGACAGTATGACCACATACATCCAGAAAAATATCAAAAAATATGAAACGATGACATAAAATCAGTAGAAATCGAGGAAAAAAGCGGTATAATTACGACAAATTGATGGGCAGTAAGTAAAATGGGGGAAAATACGACGAAGTACGTAAAGTCGGGAAGAACTTGCAAAATCAATTACACTGTCTAAGAATACATAAAATTAGGAAAAAAGTACCGCGAAATACGGAGAACTGAGGTGGGTTTGGTGTAAACGGGCAATCAAGACCAATAAAAGCTTTTAAATTACGCTGCATTTACTTCCAACCCTCGCCCCTCCCTGAGTAAATTATGCTGTAACACATACTAGAACAAAGGCGATGTAAGTGTTACTCAGAGGCGCCATTTAAAGCAGGTTTAACAAATATAAATCAATCCATAACTGTGTTCTCACACAAGCGGTCGCATATATAAATTACCGAATTATGGCTGATTCTCGAAAACAATATTATTCTTTAAGTATTAAGGAGAAGAATCAATGAATTTATTAGACTTAAGCCATTCGCTAGAGTGTTCTGTAGGAGGGTGGACCGATGTCACATGTATCACCTTTAATAGTGTGATAGTGTGGTGTTAGGACGAAATTGCTATATTACCCTATACATGAGCAAAACTATCTAACATTAGACCAGGAGTTACTCCCTCATAAGAAGATGCTGCTTTTTCATGTGCATTTTCATGCAGCAGGGTGTGGATTGTGCCTCAACGTATCACCTGTCGAAAAATACTCATGTCGGTTTTTATTTGCTCTATTTCCTAGTGAGACAGCCACATCCGTCAAAATGGATTCTACTACTACTAGTAATGGTGTGCACAACTGACAAAGGAGGAGAGGTTGTGGGTACATACATTTTCGACAGTGTCTTTCCCATAAATGGCACCTTCCAGCAGTGGTCAACCCTGGAACGGTGATCATGTACATGACTGCAAAATGAGGGAACAATGCCCTCTGAAATGGAACACTAAGACTCCCAGTACCCCGTCCCTGTGAAAAATAATT
Source organism: Schistocerca gregaria (assembly GCF_023897955.1). Taxonomy (NCBI): domain Eukaryota; kingdom Metazoa; phylum Arthropoda; class Insecta; order Orthoptera; family Acrididae; genus Schistocerca; species Schistocerca gregaria. Next base: position 949,736,802 of record NC_064920.1, read on the forward strand.
TTAACTGTATAACTCTTTACCTGTGGACATTTCTTGGAAAAGCCGTACAGTGTGGTAAACTTTTCCAGTTTCCCTACGTTGACTTCCAAATTTTTGTCAGTGAGAAAGATCGCCTCTGTGTTTTATTTCTCCTGACATATTTGTTGTGGGAGCTGCATAGTTTACGCCATACAATGTTCTGATTTCAGTGAGAGCCAAAGTCTCTTAAGGTGTTAATATACTCGAAGTCATGGTAGAAAAACAAAGTGCATGGTGACGTAAAAGGCAGTAGCTGTACACTGCTTGGATGTGTTACAGCTGGATGTGTCACATGTCAATAGAGGGGAGTTGCGGAGCAACAATGTCATATGTAAGCAAGCAGATAGCAATTGGTTTTGATGTAGCATAAGAGAGACGGAGAGAGAGAGAGAGAAAGAGAGAGAGAGAGACGTGGTGGAATCTTATAAGAGATTCTGTTACAAGACAGGCTACCACGATATTTTTCGTGAAAGCAGGTGTGATATACCTTCCCATAGGTAAAGTGGGATTAGCCCAAGTATACAAAACAACAATGTACTTTTGAATTTTAACTTGTTGAAGGTAAAAGTTGTTTTCTGACATATGAGCGAATGGCTTGAAATATTGTATTCTCTAACGTTATTGCATGTGTCTGAAATGGTTGTAGTGTACACATGCTAACAGTTTATTTACAGACACTGATTTGAACATGAGTGAAAATCTCAGTTCGTGTTATTTGTCCATCAAGCTGAAAGAAATTGCTTAACTTAGAACTCTTTTCAATGGAGTTTCAGTTCTCTCTTTTTCTTTACAGTTATAACGAGGACATTGTGCCGTGATTTGTAGTTTTTACAGCAAAATAGTAAAAGATAAATAACAGCAGCAGTGCATTTGTTTGAATGTCGCAAAAAGTTGCAAATTGTACCTTGTATTCGAAAGTGAAAGCTATAGCGATTTTGCTCATAAACTGAAAGAAATGACTGCACTTATTTTTGGGGAAAGAGAACATTTAGTACAGCCGCGATTGTATTCCCCTGTTTAATAGATGCTCGATTATAAAAGTGTGTTGAAAAATAAAAGTGTTCTTCTCTGCAGAATGGGGATTGCTTGCCTGAGCTGGTGTGGGAGAGTGTCCAGCTTGTGTGTGTGTGGTTGGGTGGTCACTGTGGTAGATGTTCCCCGGCCAGAGCGCGGCCTGTGGAGTATGGCTGTGCCACTAAATTTCCCTTTTGTGTTGGCGAGGGACCATCGGCTCGGCGAGACCATGAGCTCTTGCCCTGCCTTGCAGGCTGCTGCAGTCATAGTCAAGGAAGACTGTGCTCTCGCATATGGTGGAGTCTGTGGTTGCTTTAGGCAGTGGGCTTCTGGTTGTTCCATGGGGGGGGGGGGGGGGGGGGGTCCAGTGTTCAGGAAAAATACATTTAACAGGCTACACAAAGCATCTTGTTCTTGTCGTTTGCCCAAATGTGACTGATTTCCACAGACTAGAGACAGTATATTAATGCCACCAGAAGGATCTCATTGTTGACCACCAGTAGCGAGATAGAAGAGACCTCTACCCATACTTATGGCGAGGAGAGGCAAGGAGGTATGCGGGATGAGGAGTCGAAGAGGGAGGCGGTCAGTTCGTGAGCACCCATTGAGCAGGACACAGTTGCAACTGCTGCTCCTCTGCAATCTTGTGAGTCGGTTTCTGCGTTACTACGATGATTTGTTCCCAATCCCCAGTACAGGTGTTGACTTATGGCCTGTTGATTACAAGTGCTGTATTCTTCACAACAATTTCGATGTTTAATTAGAACAGTGATACATTTTTTTCATCACACGTATTGAATTCGATTATCTGGGTTGCAGGGTGATTGTCGAACAGGTGTCTATAGTGAACTCTTGTCATCAAACAGCGATCGATAGAGTCCTCAGCTGTATTCTTGTATGTAATACATTTATTAAACTACTCTCTGTCCAACACCAGCATCTCGACAGTTGTATATATTTCCCACTACCTTGTACATGTAGGGTAGAGGTTGAGTGGGCGCGCCACTAGTTTCGAGTGGTTTTGGAAACTTTTTCCCAGCAGGAAAATATCACTTGTATGGCATAGTCAATTTTTGAGCTGTATTGCGCTTTTAGGCAGTCCTCCTGTATCGCTGTGCGTATATTTGTGTAATTACAGCCGATCTGTACCATTAATTACTTGTTTACATAATTGGGACCGAACTTTACGTCCATTTCCCAATCAAAATAAATAAAGTACACTATCCTTACCTTCCTCCCCTACATTTGGGATGTTTCGATGTTTTGGGGGATGCACTTGGGCTTTCAGTCCCGAAAGACCAGCATTCCAGTCCCAGAAAGTGCTCCACCATTTTTAATTTACTTCCAATTCCAAGCGTCTCCGGTGGTATTACTGTGTAAGGGGGATGAACTTCGCCTTTCTGTCCAGAAGGAGAAGAGTTTGAGTCCCAGAAAGGGCGCTGCCATTTTTAATTTCCCGCCAATTCCCGGTGGGGGAGGGGACTTCAGCACTGCCCTGGGACAAATAAATTCCCACCATAATTCGAAATTCCCACCAAAATTCGAAATTCCCGCCGATAGGGTAGGGAGGGGGAAGTGGGAAAGAATGTGGGGGCCGGGAACCAGGTGCAAGCTGACAAAAACACCTGACGTCATCCGGTGGTGCAGGTGGGCATGATTGGGAGGTAACTAATTGATCAATTTAATTAATTTGCATATCAGTTTGATATGAAAACTGCCCTCGTGCACCCATCTTCCTTTTACTGCCGCCATAAGGAGTCCTTTTTTTGCAGATACATCGCAATATTCGTTATAACAATTCTGAGAAGAGGTTGGACTCAGCATAAATCTTTGAATACTTTCAGGACAAATTGATAGCCTTGACCAGAAAATTTAACGATTGCCCTTTCATCAACTAACGAGACAAATAGCGTTCAAATTTAGTTTCCAGATAGGGTTACGTTACTTTTGGTGTCCGTCACTGGTGTTCCATAATATTCTCCCTCGAATTACAATCGCTGGAATCTACACATTCGTGCTGAGGACATAGATGCGAACCATAAGTCATGCGGTACAGTGCAGAAAGTGTTTAGTTTGCAACTAATCGAAACCGTTTTTATTTTATTTCATCTAAATTCGTGATACTATACTTCAACGACGTACGTATGAAAAAAATTGTAGCATCCTACACCACTAATACTTTCCTGTTCCTCTTTTATTTTTCAGTATTTCTTCACTATCTGACAACCTACCATCCGCTGTTCACCATTGCCAATTAACTGTGTCCACTGTGTGATATCACCTTGCTTATGGCTTTAGGATTCCGTTCTGTCCATTATATGACTGCTGCCGACCGCTAAAGTGGTCTATGACGTGTAACGTCTGTTAAATGCTCTATTGTTCTGTCCTTCATTTCAGTGAGAACCATTATAGCTCCTAACTTACTGACGTACGTATAATTGACGAGGAAATTGGTAGACAGCTCAGTTTGCTATTTGGTTTCCCAAAACAGTTGTTTCAACTAATCGATGACCAGAGTTCGCCACTCCTATTTCGTTCGCAGTGCAGTCTATCAAGAAGAGTAATCAACTGGTTTTTGGTCTTCATTACATTTTATGGTGATTTCAATACTCTCTGAAGAAGGGGGCTCGGAAGTTACATTTTACATTAATTATTTGGTCAGGTGATTCAGCAGTTCAGCGAACGTGCAAACTCATATCGGATCTGAAGCTGGGTTGAAGAGCTTAGAGAGAGGGCTTTAGCATACGTTTTAGAGCTGTGCAACATCTTTGAAGAGTCCCTCTCAAAGGATGTATCCTAGTCAAAAGAGATTGCTAAAGTTCCCTGAGGCTTCCTAACTTTGCGCGAAATTAGGCTCTCAGAGGAGCGGGAGGCTCGTCGCTAATGTGATTCAGAACTCATCGGAGATCTTGGAGCACATGTGACCTAAATAAACTAATGTCACAAAACATCATATACAAAATTCTGGTACATAAATATATAAACAAGTAGTTTCATTGCTACAGATGCAGTAGTCAGGTCTCGAGTTATCGAGTACCGAGCCGTGTAGGTTGCTTAGGTGCTTTTTCATGAGAAAGCTATAACGCTGACTAACGTTAGTATTATAAACAAATGCTACAATGAAGCTCCACGTTTCACACTGTGATAAACAACGTTGAGTATGAGATGTAAAGTGAATATAATAACTGTTTCACGAGATCTCGTAGCAATTGAAAGACAAAAGAGCTGTTTGCTCTTTCGGAGTGTTTGAGAACTGTATGTTACATATATGATATTTTTCCACTGTATATGTCTCTCATGAGTCGGTATAGAGTATTTAGTTGTCTTTATACTGGTGACCGCTGAAAGTAGAATAGAAACACGACTTTACCTCGAGGTCTAGCGCTCAAAAGTAGCAAGCATCAACGGGAACTTGATTTTTTCTATGCCAATTCAATGAAAGAATCCATAACAATTTTGGAATAGCTATGCTGCACGCAGCATTGCTAACAGATCGGCAACTCGCCTTTTTTCGTATTGTCTTTGTCAAATGTTGAAAATCGCAATTGTCGATTATTTCAGTATTGTGCACCCATATGAGAACTCGATTGGTGTTTCTGGTCTTTATTCCAGTCTCATAAAAGGTCGACGACTGAATTCTAAAATAATCGTAAATGTGAATAAACGCAATATCCAAGGAAAGAGATGCATCGCTAAAAGCTTGTACCAGCTGGGACTACAGAAAATAAGCGTTTTACGATTTAGAAATTAGACGAGACTGCCACGCAAAATCATGGCAGGTATTCTAGTTGGAATGAAGTGGAGTGGAGTGCGATAAATATGAAAATAGGTGTGGGTACCAGGTACTTCGAACAGTGAGGCGAAAGTGATGTCTTTGATGACTTGTTTGTTAATCCAGCTATTATCATGAATTTAAAGGAAACTATCGCGGTTTATATGAGTTTACGTGAAAATTAGTAGATTACCGATAAATGTAGGGTAATATGCAATATGAATATACCAGGTGTCGTCATGAAGTTTTCTGTGTTTCTGGCGAAAGGCAAACTGATAATAAACGTCAGTTATTGAATATGTATGTATACTAGTATGTAGAGTGACTAAGTGATACTGTATACCACAGATATTTTCGCAGCCATCTGAGATATCATAAATCAGTTTCCATAAATTGTTAAAAGGTCCTCACTAAACGACAAAAATATTCAAATGGCTCTGAGTACTATGGGACTTGACATCTTAGGTCATCAGTCCCCTATAACTTAGAACTACTTAAACCTAACTAACCTAAGGACATCACACACATCCATGCCAGAGGCAGGATTCGAACCTGCGACCGTAGCGGTCCTGAGCACTATGGGATTTGACGTATTAGGTCATCAGTCCCCTATAACTTAGAACTACTTAAACCTAAATAACCTAAGGACATCACACACATCCATGCCAGAGGCAGGATTCGACCCTGCGACCTTAGCGGTCGCGAGGTTCCAGACCGAAGCGCCTAGAACCGCTCGGTCACATCGGCCAGCACTAAACGACATATAGCCTCTTTCACACCTGTATTCATTACAGAGATTCCGGCAACAACTTCATTTTTCCAAATGGAGTGCTACAGTTTCGCTCACAGTACCGTAGCTATAAAAGGACCAATTTAACCACTTTCCACACTTTTACATCCGATTAGTAGTTTCAAAGAAATTAAAATATGCAGAACTCACAATTTATATGCATGCAGTAGAAGAGTTGTGTTTCACAGTATCGAAGATGAAGAAGTTCCACTTCCTCTTAAGATACGCATTTGAGTGTCCTTGTTTACTAGAACTTTTTTCTTGTTTTGGTCTATACTACCATCTCGGAAAGGTGCCTATCCTACAGTCTTGGCATCAACAGTACCGATAATTGTTTTCCACTGTTAGAGATATCAGAATGATTTTAGTTTGTGATTTCCGACTCGGGCGTTTCCGGAACAGCGTGCATAACCAGCTTGTTACATTTACTCTTCTCCATCACCCATGAAAGTTTGTAACATCCTACGGTCGCAGGTTCGAATCCTGCCTCGGGCATGGATGTGTGTGATGTCCTTAGGTTAGTTATGTTTAAGTAGTTCTAAGTGCTAGGGGACTGATGACCTCAGATGTTAGGGGGGGTAGGACGTCAAACAGGCCGACTTGGAGAAGGAGAGGCATCACAGGACATTTTAATTTCCAGTGTCTATACTTTTGCAAATAAATTCATAAAACTTTGTCATCATCACCACGAAGGATTCAGGATTCACACTCATTGCAGTGCAACTTCATAAACATCACAATTTTTTTTCATGTGAATTTTCATTATTTTTTCACTTACTAATGGCTGCATTTGGTGCTATAGGTACACTTTTCTTCATAAGTTGGAGAGATTCTTCGATGAATTTTTCACAGCATACATACCATACTTATAGGTGTATGAAACTCTAGAATTTATTTAATTTATGAAAAAACGAATGAGATGCTATATTTTAAAGTTCATGTTTAGTAAAAACACAAATTTTATACTTAATTACCTCAATTTTTACCACAGGTTTTAATAGATTTAGTTGTAAAAGTATAGACAGTGGAAATTAAAATGTCCTGAGGTGCCTATCCTGCTCCAAGTTTGCCCGTTTGACGTCCTACCACCCTTAAATCCCATAGTACACAGAGGCATTTGAACCATTTTTTTGTAACATCGTCAGAGAGTTTAAACTATATCAGTTTTCTCACTGTTTTGATGCAGCCCACTACAATATCGTCTGATATCACTTAATTTCATAATAGCACTTCCATTCAGTGTCCTCCGTTATTGGTTGTATACGTTCTAATCTGACTTTTTCTACAATTTTTCCCCTTCACATTTCCTTCCACCATCATCGCAATTATTTCCTAACACATGTAGCAGTTTACTATCACTGCTTCTACTTAGTATTTTCTACATCAGGACAACGGACAAAAAATTAATTACTGTTTACAGTGTCTGTGTTTAATGGTCTAGTATCCAATGTCCTTCAGAAGTGCATGCCTGTCTGAAGTACAACGCATAGTAGTCGTTTCACACAGACACTGAAGCTATTACACTGGTAAACTACCGGAAAAAAGAAAATTTAGTACACATGGAAAGACGACGTCGATTTAATCCCATGACGGCATATTCCACATGGGGGATAGTCGATATACTTGATAATGGTTTCAGAGTCGTCCGCCAACAGATAGCATAGTGGCATAGCTACCAGAACGTCATCTGTGTCTACCCATTAATAGGGAGTGCTTACAGCCAGAAGGCTGAGTGTGGTGCAGACATGTGAAGCAAGCAGGCAACCATGTCACAGAGACGCTCTCGTGCTTCCTACAGCCCACTGACCGAGTCTGAGAGGGATCAAATTGGGACCTTACAATTGATACAATTATCACACTTGTTTCAAGTGCTCCATTAGTTGTAAGGTGATGTTGGTATCAGTGGTCAGATGAACATTCTCACACACTTAGACGAGTTTTTGGACGTCCACGCAGTACAGGCACCAATCAGGGCAGCAGTCGCAGATCGTACAGCTACCACAGCACAGCCCAAACATGTCAACACGACCTGTTGCGAACCGGGTAATAGTAATGGGACTATGGACACGCACATTTCTAGCCCGTCTTCACTCCCGCCACAGCATCGACGTGCATGGTTCGAATGATGCCGTCAGATGATCACTTGGAAGATGAAACGGCGCGTCGTGATCTTCTGCGATGAAGGCAGATTCTGTCCGCACGTAAGTGACTGTCGTTTGCGCGTACGACGTAGACCTGGTGAGCTCTGTCTCGTAGAGTGCATTCCTCCAACACACGCTGGCCCCACCCAGACCTTACGATCTGGGGTGCGATAAGCTACAACTATCGCTTTGGTGTTTCTAGAGGGACGCTAAACAGCGCCCGGTACGTGCAGAATATTCTTCGACCGTTCAGTGCTGTTCTTGCAACAGGATAATACTCGCTTATACTTCCCGTGAAACTCACCGTACTGTGCAAGACGTGCAGAAACTTCCCTGATCATTACCTTCTCGGGAATTGTCTCCAGTGGAGCACGTGCAGGATGTAATGGGACGAAAAGTGAGTCATGCAATGTATCAACCAACAACTCTTGCAGAACTACTTGAGCAGATTGAATAGGCGTGGACGGACTTCATCTGAAAGATCGACAGAATGCCAGAGTGAGCACTTGCACTGTCGCATCCGGAGTCTACACCACGTACTACTATTGGCGTTCCAGCGTGGTTTAATACCTGGTACCTCTTGTGCTACTGATCTGTAATAATATAACCATTTCTTGTTCTCGATATTGATTTGTTGCAATAATGAATCATAAGTAAACTGGAAACTGCTTAAGGTGTGTACTAACTTTTCTTTGGTGCTGTATTTGCTCGCCTAGACAAAAGCCGCGACAATAAAAATGATGGGCAACTCGACATATTTTCGTACTGTCGTTATCTCATGTCGAAAATCGCAGCTGTTGAAGATTTCAGTAGTCGATAGCCATATGAAACATTTTTTCCTGTTTCTGTCATAATATTAGGACATTTTATATAACCGATCTGAAGATGATCATGGTGATCGAAGTTTTGTGATCATTGGCGGAGATGTTGTTGTTGTTGTGGTCTTCAGTCCTGAGACTGGTTTGATGCAGCTCTCCATGCTGCTCTGTCTAATGCAAGCTTTTTCATCTCCCAGTACCTACTACAACCTACATCCTTCTGAATCTGCTTAGTGTAGTCATCTCTTGGTCTCCCTCTACGATTTTTAGCCTCCAAGCTGCCCTCCAATGCTAAATTTGTGATCCCTTGATGACTCAGAACATGTCCTACCATCCGGTCCCTTCTTCTTGTCAAGTTGTGCCACAAACTCCTCCCCAATTCTGTTCAATACCTCCTCGTTAGTTATGTGATCTACCGATCTAATATTCAGTATTCTTATGTAGCACCACATTTCGAAAGCTTCTATTCTCTTCTTGTCCAAACTATTTATCGTCCATGTTTCACTTCCATACATGGAGCAGATAAAATAAATTAATTCTAATAACAAGTATGTCTCTTTGTATGTGGGGGTCACACCGATTGTCCGAAAACAGGACGTGGACACACAATGACATATGAAGGTTTGGGTCGATCTTGGAAGCGTGTTTGGATAGCCGAAATGGTTTACGCGAACACTTATGTAAATCGGGAACTCGAGTTTAGAATCTCACTCCAGCACAAATTTTCGAATGCTGACAATAAATTCTCAAGTGTGTATAAATTTATTGTAAAGAATTAAATAGTCTTAGGAGACATCACGCTAATATCCTGTAACAACGACTTTATGCGTGAATTCGGCGACGAAATACGTTCACATGCTTACTAAAGTGTGTAACAGCCAAATAAAGCCACTCACTGATATTTAGATCTAGCAGTGCTATCAAACTGTCGTGGTGGCGACTGTTACGATTCACTAATTGTATCTAGTAGTACCAGAAATTCCCGAAAGGACTGAGGTCGGGTGACTTAGAGCGATAGTCGGTAATGATGAAAAATTCATTTGAGCCTAGTCCAGATACTATCATTGTGAACTTTTTTTTCAAACTTGTTAAATATTGGCGTTGCAATATTATCGAAAGTCCGAATTTTTTACTACAAAACTACGAATCGCGACATGTTTCTGCTGTCTGTGGAAGGATATGGACATCAAATATTAACGTCTAGTCAAAAACGTAGGAAGAGGCGAAACACAGTGAAAACTAGGAAAAACCGTGATGATATTTGCAGTGTCCTTTCCAAGCTGACCACTCCCACATTAGTCGTTAGCGATGTCAGAAACGAGACGTGAACTTTAAGCATCCCGAATAGAAATAAATTTCTTAACCACTGCAACATCATACTCGATATCTGGAAGAAGTCTTACATGCACTTGTGTAGATCACTGTCCTAGGTTCACTTACGGGCCTACGTTGAGTGACTATGCAGGACAGGAATCCAAACCATAAGCCTAAGCTAAATGGATGGGAGAGAAATTTTGGTACATATTAGATGATTTATCTTTACGGTGGGTAGCGTTAGAGGGCACTTCGTATGACGGTATAGATCAACTTCGGCGGAACTGTCAACGAGATAAGGAATGCCAAATGTGTCATTTATTTTGTCCTCTAGCGCCAGACGGAATCGTATTCATTTTTCCCCGGAGCACGTACGTAATACGAGCGGAATGGCCCTTTTAAAGACGTTAAACAAGTACTGCTTTTGGGGAAGCAAATGTCGGTTCATCTCAGAAGATCTCACATCCCCCTCCATCACTAGATAAGGCTACAGCAAGGCGGTCGATTTAATAGTTCGAAGAAAGGTTGTAATTCGACAGAACTATTCCTAATAAAATTTCAGGATCCCTTCGCAGAACGCTGTCACAGTACTGACGGACAGTCGTTTGATTTTTGGAGTTGCACACTTTTATTCTGGCCAAACTCCCTCTGAAACACTACGTACCATTTCCTGGGAACCTCTTTAGTCGTCTTTTACTCCAAGTTTTGTCATCATACGACACCAGACAAGTTATGTTTTTGAAACTAATGCTTGTTGCTAAATGACATCCGACGGGTATAAAAAGACAGCAGGTACTATTGCCTGTCGCGGAGGGTACCCTTGCCTGTTCAGTTTAGTAATGGTGCATGGAGACAACGACTTTGATGAGCTTCCGTAATGTGTATCCATAGTACTTTTAGTCTGCATTGGAAAAGTGCCCTGTTGATTTCTCTAGTGGCTAATGATTCCGGACTAGTCCAACATTCAGATCTCCAGCCGAATGTGACAGTAACAGTTGCGCAGGGCGATTTCTGCGACAGATAACCATCTTACCTCAAGGTCACTTCCGATATAAGGTTACACCTGAAGCAGTTAGAAGAGTTAAAGTCAAGGTTACATTGGGGGACCCCCATACTGCCCATAAACCTTAGGCAACTGCATCTGGTACATTCAATGTCATAAACTAACCCAGGATTAGTAAAATAGTCGACAGCCAATTGTGCATGTTGCTGTCAAGGTCAGAATGTAACCCAGTATCACCCCCCCCCCAATCACCCCCCCCCCCCCCTCCTCGCCAATACATCTTGGAAAATTGTGTAAATTAATAACGATGAGAAAACGGTCCCTCTATCTAGGTGAAAAATAAGATTCAAATTCCCACTGCCCATCTCCCATTTTTGGCACTAGAACAGTTGCCTCAGTCGGTAGGCCTGGCACGAAGTCAGCGTTCTAAAATATCTCGAAGGTGTACTATTGGATTCAGGTAAGGTCTCTGTGCAGGCTAGTCCATTACAGGGATGTTATTGTAGTGTAACCAATCAACTACGGGCTCGATCATGTTGAAAGGTGCAATCGCCATCCCCGAATTGCTCTTCAACAGTGGGAAGCAAGAAGATGCTTAAAACATTCGAGGTCTGTGTACTAGAGTGAGAATTCTAGGTTTGTGATAAACAACCTAAGTTCTGAATTAACAACAATAACTTTTTTCTCTCTACAGTTCAATTTTAATTTGTATTGGAAGGGACAGGATCTTTTGTAAATAATGACAATAATATAATAAATTGCCTCATTCTTTACTATTAGGATTTTTGCAGTACAACTTTTTAACTAACATTTTTGTTGTTTATAATATTTTTTACACTTTTAACTAGTATCAAACCTATTTTACAATAAATATAACACAGTCACTCTCTCTAAGAGTGACTGTGTTCGTCCCAAAAATAGTGTGCGCCGACATCGCCGGAACTCCCGTCAAGTCGCAAGTGATTATGTACCAGTGTCAGTTCACATTGCACGAGGCAGTCGCTCTTGTTGTCAGCAGGACAATAAACTTTTTGTAGACTTGGACATTAACGGCAAAGTTATACCGATCCAGCTCGATACCGGAGCTGCAGTTTCACTGATTCACTGATCAATCGAGACAATTACAAACGGCTGGGCACACCTCCGTTGCGCGCCGCAAATGTTAAATTACGTAGCTATTCAGGACAAAAGATCCCTGTGTTAGGGCAGTGCAGACTTCTTGCAACACACAAAGGACAAACAAAACTTGTGTCATTTTACGTCCTTCGTTCTTCTTCTGCAGTGAACTTGTTTGGTTTCGATTTATTTCAGTTGTTTAACTTGTCTATAGTAAATAAGGTCCTATCAGTGAACCAGACTGTGCCTTCAGACAGTGTTTCTCATCTATGTGAAGAATTTGCAGACATTTTTGCACCGGGCCTCGGTTGCGCTAAGAACTATAATGCGCATTTGGAACTGAAAGCAAACGTGCAACCGAAATTTTTCAGAGCGCGCCATGTTCCCCACGCATTGCGTGATGAGGTCGCAGAAACATTACATGATTTGGAATCACAAGGTGTAATTGAACGTGTGCAGGCTTCTCTCTGGGCATCACTCTTAGTAATTTTGCCTAAACCTTCCGGAAAATTGAGACTTTGTGTGGACTTCAAGACAACAGTGAATCCACAACTAGTGATTGCAACTTTTCCTTTACTCCGCCCGGAAGATCTTTTTGACAAACTGTGGCCTAATAAATATTTTTCGAAGTTGGACCTAGCAGATGCGTACTTGCAAATACCGGTGGACGAAGAATCCCAGCGCGTTTTGGTGGTTAACAAGCATCTTGGGTTGTATCGATGCAAACGACTGCCATTCGGGTGTTATCCGCCCCTGCATATATCTACCAACTGTTTGTGCGTCGGTCCCAAATGCAGCAAATTATCTGGACGATATTGTAATCTCCGGAAAGACGGAAGAAGAACGTTTGGCCAATCTCAGAACGTTATTTCAGGTCTTGCGACAAAATGGTCTTCGCTTGCGGAAGGATAAATGTGTGTTTTTTGCTCGCGACGTGCCATACTTGGGACATGTACTCAATGCTCAAGGCATACATCCAGTCCAACGCACGTCCATGCCATACGAGACTTGCCTTCGCCGCAGAATTTGAAGCAGCTACAGAGTGTGCTGGGAAAAATCAACTATTATAATAAATATGTGCCGCACGCCTCTTCCATTGCAGTTCCGCTTCATCGCTTACGCCGTAAGGGTGCTCCGTTCGTCTGGACGACGGAATGCGAACATGCCTTTCGCCAGTTGAAATTGGCGTTGCTTTCCAATATTTGCTTTACGCCATTCGATCCCAGAAGCCCCTTTTGTTGATGGTGGATGCATCGGATTTCGGGATCGGTGCTGTGCTTGGCACAAAGATGGATCGCACGATCTCCCTATTGCCTTTGCGTCCAAATTGCTCTCGTCTGCGCAAAGAAATTATTCACAGATCGAGAAAGAAGCATAGGCTCTCGTATTTAGTGTTACAAAGTTTCATGATTTCTTTTATGGTCGTCACTTTACCATAATCACAGACCACAAACCATTGACATCGCTTTTACATCCGACCAAGCCTGTACCTCCACGTACAGCTCAGAAATTCATTCGCTGGTCTATTTTCCTCTCGCAGTACCGCTAAGATATCTGGTATCGGTCCACAGCTAAGCACGGAAACGACGATGCGTTGTCCCGCTTGCCTGTTGCTGAGGATAGGGCATTCGATTCCTCCGAACTTGCTTGCATGTTTATTGGTGCGGAAACCGCTGACGTGGTCGAATCGTTTCCGATTGATTATCGTCGTGTAGCTGCAGCCACAGCTGCCGACCCTGTCGTTGCTCCCGTTCTGCGTTTTGTTGCTACGCAGTGGCCCTTGTCAAAGTCACGGATCAGGGACCCGTTGGTTCGCCGATTTTTTGCTCAAAGGGAGAGACTTTTTGTACGACGTGGTGTTTTGCTGTTGCGTTCTGATGATGATCAGGCCAGGGTCGTGGTACCACGTTCGTTACAGTCCTCTGTCTTACAGCTTCTCCATCAAGGACATTGGGGTATAGTGAGTGCTCGTCAGCACTGTACTTGGTTCGGAATCGATGACGCGATTACTAATATGTGCTCTTCTTGCAGGGCGTGTGCCGAACAACAATCAGCACCACCGCGGAAATTCTTTGCATGGCCAAAAGCCACTTCCCCTTGGCAACGCTTACACATCGATTTTGCTGGTCCTTTCTGGACTGCTCGATGGTTGGTTGTCGTAGATTCATTCAGTAATTTTCCTTTTGTGGTCCGGATGTCTTCCACGACGTCATCTGCCACCAACCAAGCGTTATCTGCTAACTTTTGCATTGAAGGTCTTCCACAGATTATTGTTTCCGACAATGGCCCACAATTCATATCAGCAGAATTTCAGTCGTTCTGCAAGGCCAATGGTATTCAACATCTGACGTCCGCGCCGTTTTCGCCACAGTCAAACGGTGCCGCTGAAAGATTGGTCAGGACTTTCAAGTCACAGATGTTTAAGTTGAAGAGTCGCATTCTAGGGAGGACGCGTTATTGCTCTTTCTGTCCTCGTATCGATCTCAGCCCCGAGATGGTCGCTCGCCGGCTGAGTTGCTCCACGGTCGCCCTCATCGAACCTTGATGTCTTCGCTACATCCGCCGCATCGGGTTCCTGTGCAACGGCAGGCACCTGCTTTTGCTCCTGGCGACGTTGTCTACTACCGCCACTATCGAGGTTCACGGCGTTGGCTCGAAAGACGCATTCTGCGCTGCCTTGGACGCGCTATGTATCTGGTTTTGGGGGCCTCTTTTGAGGTGCGCCGGCATCTCAACCAGCTGCGCCTCTGTCGTTGCACGGGATCTGCCGCTCGCCGTCTGCTTTCAGCGACGGTGCCGTCCGGTCAGCGCCCCGGGGACCCATCTACTGGCTCGCCTCGGCCCCAGGTGTTACCGACGTGGTCTTCCATTTTGCCCCATGGCGACGCGCCGCCGCCACCGCCACTGCCGCCGCCACCGCCACCTGTTATCACGCCGGCGACGCCCGCAGTGCACACGTCGCTGCAGCTGCCGGGCGTCTCCCTGGGTCACGTGCCACCGATCGCTTCCCGTGACCAGTTGTCCTCCGACATGGAACTCTTGCCCGCTCCGAACCATATGTCGTCTTCGCCCGTCTGGTTTCCCGGCCCGATGGAGGTCGACCTTCGGCCCCCCCTGTCTCTCTACGGGCGCATACACCGCATTTTGGCGTCCACCCTGGAGCAGGTTTTCAGGCGTTTCCTAGCTCCCCGCGGTCCGAATGGCAGGGTGCGGGTGGCACAGCCTCGCCTGTTGTTAGGCACCCCACCTCGTCGCATACGTCAACATGCGGTCCTCCCCACGGCGGGCGGAAACCTTATTCCACAACCGTACGCCGATTTGCGGAGGAGGAATGTGGTGTCACTGCCAGACACCACAATTGCTGGGTGGTAGCCTCTAAATCGGCCGCGGTCCGGTGGTATACGTCGGACCCGTTGTCGCCACTATCAGTGATTTCAGACCGAACACCGCCACACGGCAGGTCTAGAGAGACCTCCTAGCACTCGCCCCAGTTGTACAGCCGACTTTGCTAGCGATGGTTCACTGACTTCTACGCTCTCATTTGCCGAGACGATAGTTAGCATAGCCTTCAGCTACGTTATTTGCTACGACCTAGCATGGCGCCAGTATCCGTACAATTGATATTGTGAATCATGTACCATAAAGAGCGACGTTCTCCGTTAATGGATTAAAGTTAAGTATTCCACCAGGTACGTCCGTTTTTCTCAATTCTAATTCCCTTGTCATGTTCCAGACTTCACGCCAGCCTGCGTGAGCTAAAACGTGTGCATTTCGGCCTCCTTTAACCATACGGTTGGCTCTCCTGCCAACCACAACACCCCTCCATCGTAATGCTGGAATTCAGTATTGTGATGGCCCACCCCTTAGCCATGATGACGGGAATCTACTCTCGTGGCATACTTTCAAATAGGGGCAGGAATATATTTTGGGGAATGGAAGCCCATTCTTCGCCGAGTGTTGCACTGAGGAGAGGCATCGATGTCGGTCAATGGGGCTTGGCACGAAGTCAGCGTTCTAAAATATCCCAAAGGCGTACTATAGGATTCAGGTCAGCACTCTGTGCAGGCTAGTCCATTACAGGGATGTCATTGTCGTGTTACCAATCCGCCACGGGCCGTGCATTATGAACAGGTACTCGATCATGTTGAAAGGCGCAATCGCAATCCCCGAATTGCTCTTCAACAGTGGGAAGCAAGAAGGTGCTTAAAACATCAATGTAGGCCCGTACTGTGGTAGTGCCACGCAAAACAACGAGGGGTGCAAGCCCCCTCAATGGCATCACCGTCTCCGAATTTTAGTTTTGGCGCTATACACGCTGGGAGATGACGTTCACGGGGCATTCACCATACCCACACCCTACCATCGGATCGCCACATTGTGCACCGTGATTCGGCACTCCACACAACGTTTACCACTGTTCAATCGTTCAATATTTACACTCCTTACACCGAACGAGGCGTCGTTTGGCATTTGGTGTGTCGCTTATAAGCAGCTGCTCAATCATGAAATCTGTTTTCTCACCTCCTACTTAACTGTCGTAGTTCTTGCATTCCTGTGTGACGGTCTGGATAGATGTCTGCCTATTACACATTAGGACCCCCTTCAATAGTTGGCGGTCTCTGTTAGTCAACAGACGAGGTCGGCCTGTACACTTTTGTGATGTACGTGTCCCTTCACGTTTCGACTTCACAATCACATCGAAAACAGTGGACCTAGGGATGTTTAGGAGTGTGGAATTCTCACGTAAAGACGTATGACACAACTTACACCCAATTACCTGACCACGTTCGAAGTCCGTGAGTTTCGCGGAGCGCCCCATCCTACTCTCTAACAATGTCTATTGACTATTGTGGTCGCTGATTTGGAGTACCTGGCAGTAGGTGCCATCACAATGCACCTAATATGAAAAATATATATTTTTGGGGATGTCCGGATACTTTTCATCACATAGTGTAACTGTATACATTTTTGAAAGTAATGCTGTCAGTTACATTTAAACTATTCCCTTGAAATAAAAATAACTGAAGAGAATAAGAACTTAAAATTAGGTTTCCTATTGGATTAGTTCTTTGTGATTTTGTCTTTCTGTATACAGTGTTCACATTTTTTAACAGTTTACATTTTAATCATTAATTTCCGATCGGTTTCATCACTGTACATTTCTGCATCAGATATATAAAGTATTCAGAGAAACAGGGACAAAGACCCAACTATGTCACACAGGCACATATCCATCCATTATATGCAGATAAATACACATCCACACTCTCAGCCCCTCTCGAGTAAATAGTGTGAGTATGGGAGGGTCCCTTTACCATCCCTAAAGATGTACCATTTGTCGTCATGATGTGACAGCGCGACTTGCAGTTGTAGTTCAGTATGTAACTTGTTGCCTTACAGTTGAAAGACTACTTGGCTCACAATATCGAGCGTGCTGCCAAGGCCTTCGAGCAGGCACTTATTGTAATCTGCGATCGGGTCTTCTATCAGGCTGCACACCATTAGCCCACCTAAATATGATGTAATGGAACACCGAAACTGGTTGCAAAACTAAATTAAATGTAGAGGTGAGGCCCGCAGGTGTTTCAATTATCATTTCATACTGTAAAGCTGAAGTTGTGATAAACATTCCTTAAAAGAATGGATGCAGCGATGTGCCCGCTGCTTGCTTTCATACAATAATCAGGAGAAACATTAGGCAGGAATGCTCACAGATATATGAACTGAAAATTGCATAACACGCTGCTGTTGGTGAAGCAACAACGCAACCCACTTTCTTTTGATTTTCACATCGTCTGTGGTAAAGTATTCTGCGTAAGCGCTCCACAATATTTTGGTATTTAGAGATTTTTATAAATTTAAGCAGATCTGTATTTGGAAGAGATCTGTCCGGTAATATAGTTCTGGGATTTTTTTTAAATGAAAAGTCCTAATTCTTTCTTGTATGGTTTTAAATACTGTCATTGTATTATACCTTTTAGCTTCCGGCAGTTGCCGTTGTGCATTTTGTGCATTGTTTACTGTTCAGGCTATGTTCGCGAAAATAATGCAATAAACCGGCACTGAGCACTTGCGAATGAAATAAATAGAAAATTCAGGAAAGCCAAGGCAATAGGGCTGCAGAGCAAATGTGAAGGAATCGAAAAAGAAATGGTTGTTGATTCAACATATACAAAAGTATAAACAACTTTTGGTGAAATTAATAGCAAGGCTGTCAAAATTATGACTGCAGGACTAAATCCGATATTTACGCAGAGGAGAGAGCGGAGAGTTGGAAAGAATACATTCCAGATACATTTTAAGCTCCTATGAGGGGGAGGACACCTACTACAGTAGTACAAGTTTATATGCCAACTAGCTCTGCAGATGATGAAGAAATTGAAGAAATGTACGATGAAATAAAAGAAATTATTCAGATAGTGAAGGGAGACGAAAATTTAATAGTAATGGGTGACTGGAATTCGAGTGTAGGAAAAGGGAGAGAAGGAAACATAGTAGGTGAATATGGATTGGGGCTAAGAAATGAAAGAGGAAGCCGCCTAGTAGAATTTTGCACAGAGCACAACTTAATCATAGCTAACACTTGGTTTAAGAATCATGAAAGAAGGTTGTATACGTGGAAGAACCCTGGAGATACTAAAAGGTATCAGATAGATTATATAATGGTAAGACAGAGATTTAGGAACCAGGTTTTAAGTTGTAAGACATTTCCAGGGGCAGATGTGGACTCTGACCACAATCTATTGGTTATGACCTGTAGATTAAAACTGAAGAAACTGCAAAAATGTGAGAAATTAAGGAGATGGGACCTGGATAAACTGAAAGAACCAGAGGTTGTACAGAGTTTCAGAGAGAGCATAAGGGAACAATTGACAGGAATAGGGGAAAGAAATACAGTAGAAGAAGAATGGGTAGCTCTGAGGGATGTAGTAGTGAAGGCAGCAGAGGATAAAGTAGGTACAAAGACGAGGGTTGCTAGAAATCCTTGATATTGAATTTAATTGATGAAAGGAGAAAATATAAAAATGCAGTAAATGAAGCAGGCAAAAAGGAATACAAACGTCTCAAAAATGAGATCGACAGGAAGTGCAAAATGGCTAAACAGGGATGGCTAGAGGACAAATGTAAGGATGTAGAGGCTTATCTCACTAGGGGTAAGATAGATACTGCCTACAGGAAAATTAAAGAGACCTTTGGAGAGAAGAGAACCACGTGTATGAATATCAAGAGCTCAGATGGCAGCCCAGTTCTAAGCAAAGAAGGGAAGGCAGAAAGGTGGAAGGAGTATATAGAAGGTTTATACAAGGGCGATGTACTTGAGGACAATATTATGGAAATAGAAGAGGATGTAGATGAAGACGAAATGGGAGATACGATACTGCGTGAAGAGTTTGACAGAGCACTGAAAGACCTGAGTCGAAACAAGGCCCCCGGAGTAGACAACATTCCATTAGAACTACTGACGGCCTTGGGAGAGCCAGTCATGACAAAACTCTACCAGCTGGTGAGCAAGATGTATGAGACAGGCGAAATACCCTCAGACTTCAAGAAGAATATAATAATTCCAATCCCAAAGAAAGCAGGTGCTGACAGATGTGAAAATTACCGAACTATCAGTTTAATAAGCCACGGCTGCAAAATACTAACGCGAATTCTTTACAGACGAATGGAAAAACTGGTAGATGCAGACCTCGGGGAGGATAAGTTTGGATTCCGTCGAAATGTTGGAACACGTGAGGCAACACTGACCTTACGACTTATCTTAGAAGAAAGATTAAGAAAAGGCAAACCTACGTTTCTAGCATTTGTAGACTTAGAGAAAGCTTTTGACAATGTTGACTGGAATACTCTTTTTCAAATTCTAAAGGTGGCAGGGGTAAAATACAGGGAGCGAAAGGCTATTTATAATTTGTACAGAAACCAGATGGCAGTAATAAGAGTCGAGGGGCATGAAAGGGAAGCAGTGGTTGGGAAAGGAGTGAGACAGGGTTGTAGCCTCTCCCCGATGTTATTCAATCTATATATTGAGCAAGCAGTAAAGGAAACAAAAGAAAAATTTGGAGTAGGTATTAAAATTCATGGAGACGAAGTAAAAACTTTGAGGTTCGCCGATGACATTGTAATTCTGTCAGAGACGGCAAAGGACTTGGAAGAGCAGTTGAACGGAATGGACAGTGTCTTGAAAGGAGGATATAAGATGAACATTAACAAAAGCAAAACGAGGATAATGGTATGTAGTCAAATTAAATCGGGTGATGCTGAGGGAATTAGATTAGGAAATGAGACACTTAAAGTAGTAAAGGAGTTTTGCTATTTAGGAAGTAAAATAACTGATGATGGTCGAAGTAGAGAGGATATAAAATGTAGACTGGCAATGGCAAGGAAAGCGTTTCTGAAGAAGAGAAATTTGTTAACATCGAATATAGATTTATGTATCAGGAAGTCGTTTCTGAAAGTATTTGTTTGGAGTGTAGCCATCTATGGAAGTGAAACATGGACGATTACTAGTTTGGACAAGAAGAGAATAGAAGCTTTCGAAATGTGGTGCTACAGAAGAATACTGAAGATAAGGTGGATAGATCACGTAACTAATGAGGAGGTATTGAATAGGATTGGGGAGAAGAGAAGTTTGTGGCACAACTTGACTAGAAGAAGGGATCGGTTGGTAGGACATGTTTTGAGGCATCAAGGGATCACAAATTTAGCATTGGAGGGCAGCGTGGAGGGTAAAAATCGTAGAGGGAGACCGAGAGATGAGTACACTAAGCAGATTCAGAAGGATGTAGGTTGCAGTAGGTACTGGGAGATGAAGCAGCTTGCACAGGATAGAGTAGCATGGAGAGCTGCATCAAACCAGTCTCAGGACTGAAGACAACAACAACAACAACAATGAGGGGGAGGAACCGTCCTATGACATAAGGCAGGAACAAATGGGTGTCGATTTGGAAGGGATAGGCGATCAAATATTACCGTTGCAGTCAAATAAGGCAGAACGCAATGATAATATTCCTTTCGAAGTTATACAATCACTGGAGGCAGTGGAAACCAAACGACTTTTCATGTTGATGCGTGCAGACTGTGAGACTGGAGACTTATCAGACTTTTGGTGAAATGTCACTAACGTAATTTCTAAGACTGAAAGGGCACATATATGCTAGAATCACCAAACAATCAACTTAAAAGCCCATGCATCGAAGCTATTGGCAAGGATAATAAACAGAAAAGTGAAAAAGAAAATCGAGGATCTCTTAGGTAACTATCAGTATGTATCTAGCAAAGGTAAAAGCTCCAGGGAGGTTGTTCTGAGTTTGTACATAATAATGGAACAAAGAGTTAATAATTTCGAAGCATCATAATAGGGTTTGATGACCAAGCGAAAGTGTTCGCCAATGTAAACTGGTCAATATATTCGAAATTCTTCAAAACTGGATGTAAGAGGGAAAGAAAAATAATATACTGCATGTTTACGGAACAATAAGAATGGAAGACCAGGAATGAGTTCTCTGACAAAAACGAGTGATAGACATTATTGATACAGTTAGCATCAAAGCTGAGGATTAATAAGTAGACGAGAGGAAATAGCTCTGCTGCCTGTGGTGCAAAATTCGTGACGCACGAAACAACGAGGAGATGAAAAACAGATAAAAGCAGACGTATAGAGTATTTTTGGCTGAAAGAGGTCTACTAGTATTAAACGTAAATTTGTGAAAGAAATTTCTGAGAATGTACATCTGGAGCAAAGCATTTTACTGGTATGAATCACTGACTGTGGAGGAGCCGGGGGAGAATAGAATAGAAGAGTTTTTGATATCGTGCGATGGAAGCATGCTGAGAATTACGTGCGTTGTTAAGGTAAGAAAGGAGTGTCTCTGCAGAAATGGGGAGAATAGAAATATGTGGAAAACGTTGACATTAGAAAGGGTTGGTCGATACATCAGGGAGTAACTTACATGGCTCTAGATTACTGGTTCCCAGCTTGGGGGTAATTACCCCGTGAAAGACGAAACAAAATTTTTAAACTGCTTAAAAAATCAATTTCACTACCTCACTGACTGATTACTTTAAGACAGGCTGATAATGGAACAAGTATGAGAAAGGAGCATTAAAGCATGACGTTACGTGACGGAGGCCACAGAGAATCTGTTAACGTGAGTCATTATCGGAACTTCGCGCGCAGTAGGGCGTAACAAGTAGCTACTGCTGGGTACCTGCCTGTATTGCTGCGGCAATTCATTATTTAGCCATCGAGTTAACGGATCGCTCAGTGTTGTTCTTTCGTTATTTAGTTTTTAAATCGCCAACCAAGTCGACAAACACGAAATGAGCGCCTCCGATGTCACTACCCCCTCAGTGAATTTCGGAATCGGTCGAGAAAGAGAAAGAGGTCAGTGAAGTTATTACTATTCAAGCGCTAACTGTTAGGTAAAGAATAAGTGCTACTCTGAGATGAAAAGAATGAACAGGAGAAAAACTAGAATCTGGCCGAAGCAAACCAGAGTTATGAACCAAAACGAGAAAAATGTACCAGTGAACACTGAGAGTTTCCTATGGATGTGATGTTTTGCTGATCAGTGTCAATGAGCTAATCGTCGATTACTCATCTGAAAAAGCGTCTTTTAGTCACCACTTCGTGAGAAGCTAATGGGACAGCCCCGTCGACAGCCGTCGTACCTTCTATGCTTTTGTAAATGGTACATTAAAATGAATCGCCGGAACTTTAGAGAAGGAATTGTGACGTGTTGTGGGTCGTCTACCACTGTGCGTACACACAATGGTTTCCTGGCCCTCAGCGATCAAACCAGTGGCAGTCTAATTCAGGGCAGACCGTCGACCGCCCCAAGCGGATGTGATGTGACGACCGTTTGTCAGACACAAGTAGTCGTCCTCTGCGACTGGTTATTTGCTCATGTGGAAACATAGTTTTAGCGTTGCTTAGGAGCCATCATTGATATTGTTGACTACAGAAACCCTAGTTCTTGGGTACTCCCCTATTTGCTCTGCCTCATGCCTTTGCATCAATTATCATCGACCATTCAAAGTTTTTCTGCGACAGAGTGTTCAGATATCGTACGTACACCACAGGCGTACACCGCAACTAAGTGCGGCTTCTTTTCTCGTACGAGGCACATCATCTAATGAGACAGTTCTTTCCGCGGTTTTCGACCTCTTTGTTTCTATTCCTCTGCTGTATATTCGTCTGCAGAGTATCGTAGTTTGTCCATCTACTTCTCATGCAGTTTTATCCTTCAGGTGACATTTGGCCATGTCCTCCGTTATAGTCCAGTACGATCTCGATGTGACCAAACTGATGCTGAATTAAAAGTGAGATGTATCATTTTCAGCAATAGTTTGTTGATTATTTTCGCACAGTAGATGACAAAAGAAGTGTATGCTATTATCAAAGCAAGTACAAAAGTTCATAATGTCTACTGAAGCTTCAAGGAAAGAAGATTTTGGATGATCTGTAAGTCTCTGATATGATGAAGCGTGCATACTAGAGCCATCAATACCTCGATTCCGCGAGTATATGTGTAGTCTGTACTTCAAAGACTAAGCAAAAAGTCAAATGTTCGAAGTACACACTCCTCAAAAGAGTCACGGAAACCAAGTACTCATGGCTCTGGCCAGGCATGCATCGACGTATCTGATTCTCTGTACATGGGATGTACAGGGGCCTGAAGATGGTATTAATGAAATGACGTAACTGATGGCGTAAATAAAATAACAACTTCTGAAAACATACGGCTGTCTGGTAATTTTTCTTTGGTGAATGTATTATTTAAGTTAACGGTGTTACCAATAGTTGTAGCACATAAGCCTGACCAAACGTAATTCAATAAACTTTATGAGTGACAAAGTTCTACGCTGTTAACTTGGTAGTTACTCTGATTGAAATGTACAAAATTCAAATTTTTTTAATGTGTGGACAGTACAAAAATGAATGAGACGTATTCCAACAACATCACGACCTGTAAACGATCTACTGGAAGAAGAACGATATGGAAAACACGCTAATGAAACGTTAATTGTTCGCTTTTGCAAAGAGCACAGCGTTATAGAATGCCGAGGTTCTGAGTACAAAAGGCACTGCTCGCTTAACCTTAATTACCACTGTCGGCAGATTACCCTAAATTAGCGACGCTTAGCTTGCTAATTTATCACATTGTATAGCATTAAATGCTGGTGAAAAGATAACTCAATGAAAAATATGAGAATATTTGCAAATACCCTAGAGATAGCGTTGTAAGCGTGACACACCACCATGTACGCATGCAGTAGAAATCACGAAAAACCTTTAGATTTGTCTATTACTGTTCATATTAGATGTTATTTCATTTTTGAATGTTGTCATTCATTCCTAATTTTATGTCCTGAACTATGTTCAAACGAATTACGCACATTTTATGGTTGTATGTGCTGCAATTTTAATTTTTCCTTCGGTTTTTACTCGTAACGAAGGGCGAAAGATGAGAAATACACATCGAAGCGGCCCACGCCGGGTTCGATGTAGATATACTGAAGACGAGGTAGATAATGAAAACCGAGTATAATAAAATCAACATAAACCATCATTTCGCGATAGTTCACAATTTGGTCTCCGTCTTCGAAATCAGTCAGAACGTAAGACCAGTGGACTGCCAGCAACTAAACTGAATCACAGTTACTATAGTCAATGTCCTAGTTCACAAAGCCGTCTCCAGTTACACAGACACTGCGTTGTGTCAAAATATCCATAGGTCAGTGCTGTAAAGGCTAGGTCTCAGCAAGCTTGAGGATGACTGGCTGGTTGCCCCACCTCGCAGCGGAAGATCCCACACAAATAGCCAGACGTTGCAAGGAAGGTCGCACTAGGATTCCAGGAGAGCTTCTGATAGGGGAACCACGACAGTGGGTGACGTAGAACCCAGAGAGCTCACGTCTCAATAGGAAATAAGTAAAAAATATTGTATACAGAAGGAAATTTACTAGCAGATTCTTAGCACATACAAGTACTCTTATTTGTTACTAATACAGGAAATGAGCATCTTGAGTCACAACATATAGTACTGGAAATCAGCGTTTCTAGGAAAGTAATAGTACAATGTCAGAAGAATACACATATCGAATTTATTATGAAAGTAATAGACTCATTTAAGACATAAAGAATCATGACGGAATTACGTAATTGTCTTCATAACTCGAGTAACAAAATAAGGCGTTTACAATTCCTTGAATGAAATTCGCGTAAATGCACTCACTGTCCTGTCGATTTATTGCATTGTTCGTACTTTGTACAACCTTCGTCCTTGATACCTATCTCCAAAATTTTCTTAGGCACTTATTATGTTTCTAGTTATTGCAGTCGCCCATTCTTCTTGCATATCTGTTTTCAGTTCGCATGTTACCTCAGATTGCCTTCCATTCCATAAACACGCCTTGTAAGTATTCCCCAAAGGTTTTCCACTGGTTTCAAATCCGGGCTACGTGTAGGCCGGAGAAAGACAATGATCTCTTTATCTTCAAACCACTATTTGATTGTAGCAGAAATAGGCATGATGCATTATCTTTTTGAAACATTAAACTTCGTCCCCTAGGTCTTCACACTTACTAGTCACCTATGTCTCTAGCATCTCAGTGTACATATTACAGTTCGTCCTAGTGTTTATCCGAGGAATGCGTAATTTACCTTCATGGAAGAAGGATGGCAAAATCGTAATACTTTCACAACCAAAATTTCTGCTCACTTACACTACCGTAGTTCTCATAATTTGGATATTTCATTTCTCTAATCGAAAGAATAAGTTTCATTTTTATCTCTTGTCTCCGTGATGTACACTCCTGGAAATAGAAAAAAGAACACATTGACACCGGTGTGTCAGACCCACCATACTTGCTCCGGACACTGCGAGAGAGCTGTACAAGCAATGATCACACGCACGGCACAGCGGACACACCAGGAACCGCGGTGTTGGCCGTCGAATGGCGCTAGCTGCGCAGCATTAGTGCACCGCCGCCGTCAGTGTCAGCCAGTTTGCCGTGGCATACGGAGCTCCATCGCAGTCTTTAACACTGGTAGCATGCCGCGACAGCGTGGACGTGAACCGTATGTGCAGTTGACGGACTCAGCGAGGGCGTATAGTGGGCATGCGGGAGGCCGGGTGGACGTACAGCCGAACTGCTCAACACGTGGGGCGTGAGATCTCCACAGTACATCGATGTTGTCGCCAGTGGTCGGCGGAAGGTGCACGTGTCCGTCGACCTGGGACCGGACCGCAGCGACGCACGGATGCACGCCAAGACCGTAGGATCCTACGCAGTGCCTTAGGGGACCGCACCGCCACTTCCCAGCAAATTAGGGACACTGTTGCTCCTGGGGTATCGGCGAGGACCATTCGCAACCGTCTCCATGAAGCTGGGCTACGGTCCCGCACGCCGTTAGGCCGTCTTCCGCTCACGGCCCAACATCGTGCAGCCCGCCTCCAGCGGTGTCGCGAAAGGCGTGAATGGAGGGACGAATGGAGACGTGTCGTCTTCAGCGATGAGAGTCGCTTCTGCCTTGGTGCCAATGATAATCGTATGCGTGTTTGGCGCCGTGCAGGTGAGCGCCACAATCAGGACTGCATACGACCGAGGCACAGAGGACCAACACCCGGCATCATGGTGTGGGGAGCGATCTCCTACACTGGCCGCACACCTCTGGTGATCGTCGAGGGGACAATGAATAGTGCACGGTACATCCAAATCGTCATCGAACCCATCGTTCTACCATTCCTAGACCGGCAAGGGAACTTGCTGTTCCAACAGGACAATGCACGTCCGCATGTATCCCTTGCCACCCAACGTGCTCTAGAAGGTGTAAGTCAACTACCCTGTCCAGCAAGATCTCCGGATCTGTCCCCCATTGAGCATGTTTGGGACTGGATGAAGCGTCGTCTCACGCGGTCTGCACGTCCAGCACGAAAGCTGGTCCAACTGAGGCGCCAGGTGCAAATAGCATGGCAAGCCGTTCCACAGGACTACATCCAGCATCTCTACGATAGTCTCCATGGGAGAATAGCAGCCTGCATTGCTGCGAAAGGTGGATATACACTGTACTAGTGCCGACATTGTGCATGCTCTGTTGCCTGTGTCTATGTGCCTATGGTTCTGTCAGTGTGATCATGTGATGTATCTGACCCCAGGAATGTGTCAATAAAGTTTCCCCTTCCTGGGACAATGATTTCACGGTGTTCTTATTTCAATTTCCAGGAGTGTATTTCGAATGCGCCTTATCCGACCAAGGTTTCCAAATTTTCCTAATTGATTATCTCTCTGTCCTACTGCCAACCTACTTCTATATGTGCCTGAATAGGACAAAGTCTGTTCTACGGAAGCTTGTCCAACTTTGAGGTGCAAAGAATAAAAAATAAAGCACGTACGGTGACTTAGGTGCACATTCAACTTCGTTATTGCCTAACCACTGCCTTTTTTCCCACAAAATTATTACCATAGTACATAATTAAAGTTTACATAATGTTATCCATGTAGCATATATGTGTTATGAACTGATTGTATATTATTTCCTGGCAGTGACAGTATTTATAATAATTGTCATCGACAGTTCCCGTACTGGATGCTACATGATATGATCATGACAACTAAGGTGAGTGAGAACTTCAGCCAGTGAGATACTTCATTATTTTCATGCGATGAATTGGATGATTGGTTTCATAGGCAAATAGTTTAGATCATTTGGTCATACAGACTGTATGTTGATGAAATTTCACATCAGCTATGATTTTCAAAGGAATACAACCGATAATATTTAATATATACTGTACGACAAAGAAAACGACTCACCGTGAAGGAATTATCCGAATGGGACCGAAATCGATAGATGTGGTGTGCATGAATAGACAAAAATCGATTACAGGTTCAGATAAAATTGGATGATGTATTCAAGAGAGAGCGCTTCACAGACTAAGCAAGTATGGCACTTATGAAACCAGTTATTCGAGTTGGCATTGACTGACAATTTTGCTGCGTGTCCTTCTGAGGAATATCATATCAAATTCTGTCCAGTTGTGGCATCAGATCTTAAATATTAGTAGCTGGTTGGAGGGCCCTACCCATAAAGCTCAATACGTTCTTAATTTGGGAGAGATCCGGTGATCTTCTTGACCAAGGAAGAACTTGTCAAGCATGAAGACAAGCTGTAGACCTGAAATAGAAGCTCAGGATGGCTTGGCATGAAGGACAACAAAACGCTTCGGAGAATATCCTCGACGTGCCGCTGTGCTGTAAGGGCGCCTTAGACGACAACCGAAGGGGTCCAACTATGAAGAGAATTATCACCGAGGACCATCATTCTGGCTGTCGGGCCGTACGGCGGGCTACAGTAGGGTTGGTATCCCACCGCTGTCCAGGGCATCTCTAGAAACGTCTTTCGCCTGGAAGCACATTGACGGGAGTAGAAATGTGTTCAGTGATGAGTCGGGCTTCGAATTTAGGCACGATGACCAGTGAAATTTTGAAGCACTTTCCGATGAGTAAATAATCAATTTTTTTCTGAAATTGTATTCATCTATTTGTCTGTACGCGTAGAACGCATCTACTGATTTCCGACCTATCCCAACAATTTGTCGTGATGGATCTTTTTTTTCCCCCTTGGAGTGCGCATTCTGAAATCGTGAAGATCTTATAATATAGTGGAAAATGAATTTAGGTTTCAAATAATGCGACTGAAGATACAATATCCACTCCTGGAGCATTAGCGTGTGCATTCAATCAGTGTTAAATGAATTAGTGAAACATTGGCGAAAACAGTTTCGACGATAAGAGAACAGATGATTCTGAAATTTAGTGCCACATGAGAACGCTGTGATTGGTTGGGTAGATAACATAACTAATGAGGAGGCATTGAATGCAATTGTGCAAACAAGAAATTCGTGACACGCGTTGACTGAACGAAGAGGTCGGTTTATGGGACACATTCTGAGACTTGGAGGGATCACCAGTTCACTACTGCGAGGGGGGAGGGGGGGGGGGAGGGGTAGTGAGTGGGATAAAAATCTTAGAGAGAGGCCATGAGACGAATGCATCAAACAGATTCTGGAGAATGTAGGGTGCAGCAGTTATTCAAAAATGAAGGGGGTTGCACAGGATAGAGCAGCATGGAGGTACGCATCAAATCAGTCTTTGCACTGAAGACCACAACAACAGCAAAAGTTAATTAAAAGTCCAGATATTTCAGACTTGCTACCATCATCTACGTTTCTAGTAGATGCTAGTCTGACCGGTCTTCTCAGCTAAGCCATTGTTCTGGAGCTACAGCAACTACATTCTTCCACAATAATGTGGAGTTGGTTATTGTTTGTTGATTAATTTATTTATTCCTACCAAGTGTGCACTTGCTGAACCTTGCGTCTGTTGAAGCTGCATCTTTTAGACTTCTTATTGACTAGAAAATTATCCACTCATGAATTAAGCTTTTTACGTTTCAGGTTTTATGAATGATGATTATTAGTCATTTCAAGGTAATTTAGATCCCTCATACACAAATGTGAAAAAATCAAGTTTACAATTGAGAAGATTAAATTTGTTGTCTGAAGAAATTTGGTTGCCCATGTCAGATTTAAAGTAGAATATGTTTTTATACTTTCGGATACTATTTCGTCAAGAGAATGTTCACTGTTTGAATCCCGCCAGTTCTGATGAAATTCAGGTCTGTCGTTACGATTATATCGTCTGTCGTCATGTCGGTAGATTCTCTAGCTTCTTTCTTGTCGGTCACGTGGTGGAGAATTTCTCCCTGAACAGTAACTGCGCGCTGAACTGTTGCGTATGAAGTTAGTCTGTCTCCCTTGAAAATAATTGTTTTGGTTCCCATATTTTCTGTTTCTATGGTTATCTCTGTCATATTCATTACTACGTAAATGCGATCTTTCTCTGTAACTATTATTCTGCCAATGGTTTGTCGTACGGGTGGTGTCTGTTTTGGTCACAATTTGCGTTGTAAGAATAGCCTTGTCGTGTCTAGTTACTATTTATTTCATCAGGTAATTGTGACGGATGTGACCTGTAATTGTTGTGTTCCTGGTTTCGCGTCCCGCGATTGTCAGTGTCAATTTACAATTCTTGTAACAGTCCCTGAAATCCATCAATGTCGTCTTTGCAACGTCCTGCCAAAATAATATGTCATAAATGTTCAAGCAATTTGATTAAGCAAATGTGGATGAGTTCTGAGGGCTGTATGAGTTTGACAGATACTGATTCTGATGCAACATGTCTTCAAAGTATTTCACAAGACTGGAAAATTCAGATTGTTCGAAATGTTTCCATTATTATGATGCTATGTTTTACTCGGTCTTGTGTAGCTTGAGACCAATATGCTGAGAGGAAGGCATGATAAAATTCTCTTTCACTGTGACAATCGTGAATTCGTACAGCTGGTTCATTCTCTAAATAGCCACACATAAATTCTAATCTGTGCTCTAATGACCAGTTGGTAGGAATACAATTAAAGAATTGATGAAGCCACGCTTGTGGATGAAAGTCATTGCCGAAATTCTTAAATGTTTTGAATTTACGTGCAATAATAAACAGCCTATAGTCAAAATCATCATGTCGGAGAGTAGCATGTCGGTCATTGTTACGTCGTTTCGGCGGTTCCGTCTCAAAATTCGGTGTACCTTGCCAACTTCTTTCATAATTTCCGAAGTGCCCTGTGTTATTATTTTGTGGCTGTTCCGTATTTCTATGTCTCTCTTCCCTGTGTCAACTGATCTTGTACTTCCCGGGTTTCTCTTTTGTACTGTGTATTGATTTGTTTCTGATTTTGTTTGAATTTTCTAATTTATTCATACTCTTCTATGTCAGTGAAAGCTACTGGTCTTATGTCATGCAGGTCATCATCTACCTCTGTAAATAAGTTAGTGAACTGATCCGAAAGTTCGGCTACTTTCTCCGATAATGAACTGATTTCCACAGTGTGATTTCCTGGACCAAGTTTCAGAAAGCCCATTTGTGTTGAAAGCGTATCTACTGTGTCCTTAAGTATCCTCGAGTTTTTGCAAATTGCATAACCGAATCGGTAGATGTAACTGAGTCAGTTTTAGCTTGTAAGGTGTCGTGATTTTCATGAACAATAGTTTGCAGTTCCTTTATGGCTGCTTCATGATTTTGTAATGCATTTTCATGACGCCAAAAAATAGATTGGAAATGCTCACAGATCTGTGTTTTTACGTCATTGCAGACATTTTGACATTTCGATTTGCTTTTAAGTAGCTCAGCAGTTAAACCTTCGTGTTTGTTTAAGCGTGGTGTCTAACTTTTGAAGATTTTGTTCCATTGTGTCTAACTTTTGAAGATTTTGTCCCATTTGTTTCTGATTTTGTTCAAGTGTTCTATCTAACTACTGAAGCTTTTGTCCCATTAATTGTAATTACAATGTACTAGTATCTGAAACACGTTCCTCAGTGCTATTCGGCAGCGCATTTGAACCGGCAATATCCGCATTTTGAAA
Source organism: Schistocerca gregaria (assembly GCF_023897955.1). Classification (NCBI taxonomy): domain Eukaryota; kingdom Metazoa; phylum Arthropoda; class Insecta; order Orthoptera; family Acrididae; genus Schistocerca; species Schistocerca gregaria. Next base: position 949,768,271 of record NC_064920.1, read on the forward strand.
AGCAGAAAATGTATCTTGACTAATTTGAGAAAACGTTGAGGACGCAAAACATGAATATACAGTATTTGCAAGGTTGTGTCCTGTCATTTAGGATTCCTCAGGCGAGCTGTTGCCGACAGATCGATCGATAATGCTTCCCTGTTCACTAATTGATTCACTGTCTACACCATTATTTGCCGCCTGGTCCATTTCCCTACTCACAGTTACCAAATTACTATGTTGAACATTAGTAAATTCCTTACACGGTTGCGCTAACACACTGCTTTCGTCTTCACTGTTTTTTCTTAGTTTACTTTGGAACCTAGTCCTTCTTTTTTCACACGCCATAATTGTCACAATATTTAACACGGTAACACAGAAAAGCACAATTTGAAGAGTAAAATAGGAAAACACATTAACATAGCACTGCAAATAATATCTAGTTAATTACAATCGCAGCTGGGAAATACTTGATGCAAATCTACAACCATGACACAGCTGTTTTACAGTACAACAATGAAAAACGACAACTACAAAGGAAATTCTCTCTACAATTACTCGCTAGCAACAAACAATAGCTACACTAATTACGCGAACTATAAGAAAATATCAGAAGATTCCAGTGAGGTATCCTCGGCTAAGGGTCGAGATATGAAACGTCCCCTTTGGAAAATTTATAAATTACTGTGCTGGTAAACCTGTTACGTTATTTGATTTTGAAACAACTGAGCAGAAATGAACGTACTCAGACATTTCTGTTTACTTATTCTGATCATCACAAAACTGACACACAATATTTTTAGCGTAACGCAATCTGACTTTCAATAATCCCTACAAAAGAATGGCCTTGACTAACAATAACCTGTACCTTTCATGAATCACTTACCTTACAAAAATCTTCGTTACTCGAAGTATTGCAAAACAGCGAGCTCCAATACTGCCAGCTAAATAAAAGATTCTAACTATTGAAGGCATTAACTAGTGATAGGTATAGTTGGCAAATGAAAGATTTCGGTAGAGAACAAATAATGTATTTACCTTAATAATGTCAAACGTCATCACATATATACTCTTCTGATGAACACACGTCCAGATCGTCCGCTCTCAATATTCTGCCATCTCTCTCCCCACATCCACCGCTGCTGGCGGCTCACCTCCAATTGCCCAACGCCACGCGCTGTTCACATCCAACTGGCCCACACTACAATAGCAAATATTCCAACAATGCAAACCAGCCACAGACTGCACACAGCACATCCAGTAATTTTAATACAAAGCACAAAGTGGCGTTACCAACATAAAAACCTGAAGAGCCCACTTACAATATATATACTGCATGAGGATGTTCTTCATGTGAAATAAGTCCATATTTGACGCTGAAGTGTACTAAGATAAAGAAGCATTGCAATACGAAACTAGAATAATGTCTGGAAAGAAATTCTTATTATCTTTGTTACAAACTAAAGGAGCAGATTTTTTAAGCAATCAATACTTACCTAATAGCATGAGTTAGTACTTGTATGTGTATGTTTCAGTTGTTAAGATATTGTGAGAGTAATGAGTGATTGAAGTGATTGGAACTAATATGAGCTCTCGATCAGGCCACAAAATGTAAAAATTTTTGGCATAATTATTGGTTTGAGTACAGCTATAACATTTTACATTAGTCTTTATTCATGAAATAGGAATTCATGTGTATAGGGCAAATTTCAATTTGATTAATCGTAAATAGATATAACATTATGATTACCTAATGGACGAACATTTTAGTGAGGAAGCTGTAGGTGCAGTAAGATGCAACGTTCCTCCAACAAGACGTAAGTTAAGAATTTCAGTTGGATATGCCTGTAATATGAGCAGTTAAACTATTTTTGCGGAACAGATAAAAATCTGATAAGTCGTGCTGAGTCCGGTCCATGGAAAACAGGTGCTATTATGCAGTTTAGACACTGTTGTACAGAACAAGGACAGAGTGTAAGGATAGGTGAAGTACTAGTATTCTCCGTGTACATGTAACGGAAAGATTTTTGAGTTCGGATTAGACTGTAGAAATCTGTAGGACTGATGTAAATATGTGCACGTTCCATAAATGATGAAACGGTAAAGTGGAAACCAGTGTCGAAGGTATTGTGAAATCTGTTCGTGAATCTAAAACACAAATGAACGTTTGTGAATGGAGTAACGATATTAACATATTGGGTAATGTGTGAGTGAAATCCTGTGTCTGGCGTGTCTTGCGTAATACAGTCGAATAATTTCGCTAATCCAGACCTTACAAAGAGATTAAAACTTCACTTACGTGTGTTCAGCCCCATGAATCGCTTCTTGTCTGTGGTTCGGCTTTCAGAGGATAGGTTTCCTTGAGCTGATCAATTAGGAATACAACACGAGTATGAACACGAACACGGTAGCGTATCACACTGTATCGCCAACTGACTGTCAGCTGAAGGAGCGCACTTACTCGGTGACAATACCTCTGCGGCAAGAGGAATTTGACTGTCGGCTCTGTGTCTCACACAAAGCCCCGTTAGATTCCTCAAAGTACCTGATTAGAGTTAATACAAAAGTAGGCATATTGAGGAAACTTCTTGTGACTATTATCAACCTTACTGAAACGTGAGGTAGGCTGAACGTATGTTGTTATGTGTAATAAATAAGAATCTAACGAATTCCGCTGTAGAATAAAACAAATAGTTGTTAGGGAAAGTAAACTATGAAAGATGTCCTCATATTTCTTGGTTCTCCTAATTCTGTTTCTCACTCTGACTTGACAAAAGTCATGTAATAGTGATATGCACATACAAAGGCGTAAAGTAGCAGTGCATTGGCGTTGATGTCATTTCTACTCATGTGATTAATCTGAAAAGGTTTCCGCCGTTATTATGGCAACATGATGGGAATTAACAAACTCTGCACGCGACATAGTAGTTATAACTAGACGCAAGGGACATTTCGCTTCAGAAGTTGTTAGGGATTCAATATTCCGAGGTCCACAGTGCTAAGAGTGTGCCGAGAATATCGAATTTCAGCCATTACATGTCACGACGACCAATGCAGTGGTCTAAGGCCTTCAGTTCACTTTCGAGAGAAGCGGCGTTTGCGTAGAGTTATCAGTGCTAACATATAAGCAATACTGCCTGAAATAACTGCAGAAACCAGTGTGGGACATACGACGAACGTATCTCTTAGGACAGTAGGGCAAAATTGGGCTTTAATGGGCTGTGACAGCAGACGATCGACGGGACTGCCTTTGCTAACAGCACGACATCGGTGCAGCGCTTTTCTTGGACTTGTGGCCATATTACTTGGACCGTAGATGATTGGAGAACTGTGTTGTGGTCAGATGAGTCTCGATTTCTGATGCCAGGATTCGAGTGTGCCGCAGACTCCACGAAGCCATGGACCCAAGTTTTCAACCAGACATTGTGCAAGCTGGTTCTGAATTTATTGTGGTGAGCGCTGTTTTTATATTGGATGGACTGGGTCCTCTGGTCCAACTGAACAGATGTTGACTAGAAATGGCTACTTTCGCCCACTTGGAGACCATTTGCAGCCTTCGTGGTCTTCACGTTCCCAAACACAAATGGAATTTTTATGGTTGACAACGTGGCTTGTCACTAGGCCGCCGTTGATTGTAATTGGTTTAAAGACCATTCTGAAGGCATCGAGCGAATCATTTGGTCACCCAGATCACATGAATTGCAAGAAACATTTGTGGGACATAATCGAGATGTCATTTTGCGCGCAAAATCCTGAACCGGTAACACTTTCGCAATTACGGAGGGCTATAGTGGCACTGGGGCTCAATATATTCTACATACCACATGGAGTTGCTGAACTAGGCTGACAAAAAGGAGGAACGACTCTATATTAAAAGGTATCCCATGCTTTCGTCACCTCATAGTGTGTAATCTAGGTTTCTCTTGTGAGGAGAAATTTTTGTTGTATAATAACAACCTTTATTTCAACACAACCCTTATGAGGTGTGCAAAGATATTTAGAGTCCACTGTATGACATTTTTCATAGAACCTGGCCCGTGCTGGACACATGATTGTGTACGAGTGACAACGCGATTGATTCGTGATGATTCATCCCAGTCTAGCTGTGTAACTCATCACCTGGGCCCTGTCCTTCTGAGTGGCACTATCTAACAACCACTGACGTGATCCATCACCTGTCCCTGGGTCCATTTAGTGGAATACTGAAAATGTGTTATTCATATTAATTCCAATTCTTTGTAAATGAACAACGACTCCAACATCTTTGCATGACCAGTTACGTAAACACTATGCTGAAGTGGAAAATGATGAAATTTATGGACTACTAACCGAATCCTTTACGTACATGTATAAGAGAAAGAAAACTACGTACGACGAAGGAGTTATGCGAATTGTTTACAAATTGATATTCACACAGGTATCGACGGAGAATGCAAAATTGTAAACTTTGGCGCCGATGAATGAATGTGTGACGCTGCAGCGCAGCTGGCAAGGACAGTAAAGAGGGGACATATCGGTCGATACCGGATCCTAAAGTTTTTAAGAATTTTATTCCGTGTACTCAGTCGGAAATAAATTGTGCCTCACAGACAGCACTCCGTCTTCAAGCCACAAGTGGCACACTGGGACCATCCGACCGCCGTGTCATCCTCAGTTGAGGATGCGGATAGGAGGGGCATGGGGTCAGCACACCACTCTCCCGGTCGTTATGATGGTTTTCTTTGACCGGAGCCGTTACTGTTCGGTCGAGTAGCTCCTCATTTGGTATCACGAGGCTGAGTGCACCCCGAAAAATGGCAACAGCGCATGGCGGCTGGATGGTCACCCATCCAAGTGCCGGCCACACCCGACAGCGCTTTACATCGGTGATCTCACGGGAACAGTTGCCCCTCACAGACAGGGGCCTCAACAATGAACACAGATATCAGCATTTGAGAGAGGACGTTGGTTGGTCTCAAAGGAGCGGTGAGCGTAATCGGCGAAACGCTCGACGTCTGAATAGTAGCGATGTCACTATTGGACGATGTCGGTAAGAATGGTTGAACAATGACCGAACATATAGTGAAGAAAGAAGTGGTCGACGTAGAGGGACGACAGAACGTGAAGATCGAGCAGTAGTCAGAGAGGCCTTTAGCGCTCCAGATTCATTATTATCATCGATCCAAGGTGCAACTGTTGCTTCAGGGCCAATAATAGACGGCTCACATAGGGAGACTGAATTCACGGCGCTCCTTGCGGGAGTTGCCGCTGACCTCCGTATACGAAAAACCGCGTTTGCCGAGGTATCAAGCACTTTCGACCTTGAATTTTACTGGGTGGAGTAGAATAGTTTTCTTTGATGAGTTCCGCTTCGAACTGAAGCGCAATGACCAGTGGTGTGTCTGGAGACGCCACGGAGACCAGTGGGATGTCAACCAAACTATCAACTGCCATAGTGCCTGATAGCCAGGAGTGACGTTCTTGAGTGCTATTTCCTTTTATAACAGGAAGCCTTTCACTGTCATCCGTGAAACCCTTACAGCACAGCGGCACGTCGGCGATATTCTGCATCCCGTTTTGTTTCCCTTCATAGCAAGCCTTCCTGAGCTCATGTTTTATGTCTACAGCTTGTCTTCGTACCTGCCTGCCCCCAGTTAAGAACGTTTGGACCATTATGGGCAGAGCCGTCCAACCAGTTCTGGCTTTTGATGGTCTAAAGCATCTACTGGACAGAATTTGACGCGGTAAACTTCAGAACATCCAACAGCACTATAAATCAGTGACGAACTTAGTAACGGCCTGCATAAAGGCCAGAAGTGGATCAAGTTCTTGGCTTCAATTTGTGAAACGTTTCCCCTGAGTAAATCTCCAAATTTTTGTAATAATTTGTTCGTTTGTACGTGCAAATTACATCTACCGATTTCCGTTCCATTCGGGGTAATTCCTTAGTGGTGGGTCGTTTTCTTTGTCTCAGAGTATTTATGTATATTTAGTTCATACTGAACGATGCTACTTATAAGTGCAGATGAACTGTTGTGGTAACACTAAATTAAAAGCAATGAACGCCCCTACATGGGTGTAAGTGCACAGCGATGTTTCGTTGAGTGCCATTATCAAGTCGATTAAAAATACCCCATTAAAGGGGCTATGTAATTGAACAATGAGAAAAAGTATAAAAAGTATCCACAATCCCCTAAGATATGAGATGATGCAGAAATTGTAATGTCTGCGTAATATTTTAGTTATCTGCTTGTTTTAAAACAACTGATAGGTTTAGCTTAGTTCTTGTATCACTTAATTCTTATCGTCTTTTCTGCCTGCATAGGAATGTTGTGATGTTGTATAACTTCTATTACGAGACTTATGGTTCAAATCTGTAACACTTTTGTTTGGTACTACTAATATTTCCTGTTCTGAAATTCTTTTAAATGTTTTGACAGCCTTTTAGCGGTGAACGCCTAATGAAGTTGGGTGTTACTAATGCGATGATACCTTTGATCGGCTGCCATTGCTGCTGCCTCAAATGCATATTGTACGATCGTCTCATGGAAAACTAACCTTTTAAAAGATGCATTGCTACCCAACGCAAAAACTCGTTTTTAAATACTCATATTTCTTTCATGGACACGCATTACTCTGCCAGTAATGGACCAACAGTCATTGATGGTGCCGAATTTACCTCTCCCGTCATTAAGGTAAGTATACTTTCTCTTCCTGCTAGTCAAGTAAAACAAAAAATATCCGAGTGTTCATCAAAGAAAAGGTGGAATCATAACGGGTCTTTAACAACAATTTGCTCACCTACAGCACCGCAGAGTTGATTTGTACCTCAAGCAAGATACGGCATCATCTCATCGTTTAAGAACTGAATCAGAACGTTTTCAGTGGCACTTGAGGAACATCCACGTCACTTCCTCTTCGTTTTGTACAGAGCATCCGAGAAGTCACTATATTCTAGGCCAACAACATCCGGGGGCAAAGGAAAGTTGCAACCTCTCTCCTCTCATGCTCTCGGAGAAAGTATACAGTGTAGTCCGGTGTCTATCAAGAAAATACTTCAAAATCGATATTACGCAGGTTTTTTACAATGTCATAACAGGAACTTGTTATAGCTGCTCAGAAGTTCCCTCTCGTCGTCCAAAATATTAAAAATTCCCGTGGATGTCCTGTCTACAACTCTCTGTTAAAACATCATATTGTATACTGGAGGACTAACATATAAGAACTATGTATCCGCAGGATTTGGATGTGACCTTTGCGTCCCCATCTCCTCATTGGCATGTGCAGGAGCATCTCAGGTTTTATGCTTCGACGGGTTTCCTGGTCGTTTTGCGCACTACTTCATTAGTCTTCCGTAGGCGTTGTGCAACATGGAGATTCTTAGTCATCATAATGAATTATCTTTTGTGGCTAAATTCGAGCATTATGGTGGACGCAGATGTTGTTGAACCACACACAATTTAGCGGTTACGAGGCTTTTTATCACTGAATAGGTAACTACAGTAGCGAAGTCATCAATCATAACATTCAACTCTTACACGTAGTAGAGATATTCTTAGGCCTGGAAATCACTTCATCCTTTGTGAAATGCGATGTATCGTATATCCATCACAAAATAACGCTCTTGAACGAGACACGGGGTTTAGAAATAGTACCACCACAGAACGACAGGCTGCAACTCGCTGCTCCACGTCGTTTTCAGATAATTCACACACAAACATCGATCTAAATCATTTCAGTTTCAGATTACTTTAATGTGGTAATGCATGAATCATGGACCTTGTCGTTGGTGGGGAGGCTTGCGTGCCTCAGTGATACAGATAGCCGTACCGTAGGTACAACCACAACGGAAGGGTATCTGTTGAGAGGCCAGACCAACGTGTGGTTCCTGAAGAGGGGCAGCAGCCTTTTCAGTAGTTGCAAGGGCAACAGTCTAGATGATTGACTGATCGGCTTTGTAACAATAACCAAAACGGCCTAGCTGTGCTGGTACTGCGAACGGCTGAAAGCAAGGGGAAACTACGGCCGTAATTTTTCCCGAGGGCATGCAGCTTTACTATTTGATTAAATGATGATGGCGTCCTCTTGGGTAAAATATTCCGGAGGTAAAATAGTCCCCCATTCGGATATCCGGGCTGGGACTACTCAAGAGGATCTCGTTCTGTCATTGACAGTACCTGAAACAAAAGCACCTTCTAACCAGGTGGGCAGGATTGCTATTCGAAGTGAATACTTTTCCAAACGACCTCTAAACGTACTCATCGTCAATATCACGGTTTGCCGTATCTTTGTACGTTCGTGCACCCTCTCACTCTCCATTCATCGCTCCCCAATAGTGTACATGTGCCCTCTCACAGCAACCTTGGCTTCACAGTTGAAATAAAGCAATAATAAGGTCAACAGATACAATACTGACATCACAGCTTTAATGCAGCTTCAGATCAGTTTTACCAATAAATCAGCTACTGTTACGCCATCGAGCGAGATGTACACAGGTCCGATCTATAACGATGTCAGCGAGATAATGGCGGTAGTTAACAGGTCATGAATCAGGATGATTTTCCAATGCTTCAGGGATATGCTGGCATTGCCCATCGCTGTCGTCAAGAGAGCGGAAGTCAGTGCTACACACAACTAGATAGGTTTGTCTTATACTTCACTTAGGAGCATATTAGCAGCAAAAACGTAATTTTTTCATAATAACTCATTACTCAGGACCATTACGGGTTCGTTAATCGTTTGTTACAGACTGCACATTATTCGCAACGCTATTAATACAAAATCCAGAAAGTTCGTAATATAGGACGTTATGCTGTTTAGCTATTTATTTATGGACCTCGACTATAATGAGAAAACTAAACTGTGGGAGATATCGGAAATGTATAAAGTTTCCAGACAACTTAGTAAGAAAAACTTGGTATTCTGGGAGGATGATGTGAGCCAATTCGCTACTTCAGAAGAAACAAATAAATAAATGATCGAGATGGGTTGTAATGTAGACTGTTTCCCTAACATTTTTTAACTGTATCGAAGCAGTTGTTCATTATTTTGTCTTTAAGCGTATGTTCCACAACTGCCTAAATGGTTTTAGAAACCATTTAATTATCTTTTGGTGACAGTGAAGCTATTCTGGAGAGTGCTGAATAAATGTACAAGAATCTCAGTCTTTGTTTGCAGGGAATTATCAATTAAAAATTTCATTTTAGAAACCAAAATATATTACTTTCAAAGTAAAATGTACATTAGCTAAATTATATGAATAAAAATTGAAGTAAACGTTAATAATTGTAATTATTTACGAACCCCACTTTTTACGACACATTTCTACAGGATAGAGAATGATTTGTATTTTACAGATGCTGAGGATTATCTGCCACCTTATTAGTATTACTCAAGGTCAGAAACTCCGATTGTTGACGCCAGAATCCTAGGCAGAAATCACTCATATAGCATATGGCCACACCAGACACCGAAACAAGTGACTGGTGACATGAAGTGGGGCCCGATACAGCCTCTTAACTATCTTCGCTAAAATTTGCGCCAGCGGACCTGTTGTTAGGGATATCGCCTATATGTGTACGTGCCGAGAACTCCGCTCCTGACATCACTGTCTGGCCCAAAGTTTCCGTATAGCGTCCACCATGGAGTGCTGTTGTTGTGTGTGGTTTGTATAGGACACATCCTCTGCTACCGTAAACCTAGGAAAACAGATACAAGAATAGTGCTCAGCGCTGTATTAGGTTACTTATCCTGTTTAATTAATACGTGTTCCAAGTTAAAATACATTTGTTTGCAATGTTTTCCATTGGCATATTATTGGTACGGATGCATTAGTTTGTCCTCAGTATACCTGAACCAACGTGTTTCATTTAATATTATATCCCAGAAATTTAGTATCGCCATCTACTTGGAATCGATTAATTAATTTCATTAATAATTTATAATCATTTCAGTCCTATTATCTTGTTTTGTGACAAAGATTTCCCCCCCCCCCCCCCCTGTGGGTTCGGGGGTAAGAATAGGCCCACGGTATTCCTGCCTGTCGTAAGAGGCGACTAAAAGGAGTCTCAAACGTTTTCGCCTTGTGAGATGGTCCCCTAACGGGTTTGACCTCCATCCTTCTAAATTTTCCGAAGAGCGAGCCGATTGGGGAAGGGCGCCTTACAAGGAGCGATGTGTCCATCATGCATTACCATCTCTAGCCAGTTTGGTCGTCATCGCTTAGCAGTCCCGCTCACCTACCATCTCTTGGGCGTGGATTTGTTCTTGGGTGCAGTTTATTGCAGTCTGCTATGCTGTGTCGCTTTATGTGCCAATGACGATATTGGACTACATCACTTGAAATCCAGCACGGTAGCCAGACCGTTGTGGTGGGGCCGCCATGTACCCTGTTGGTTGTAGCCCCCTGACTACACAGGGATCGCTCTGCTGATGCCAGCGCCGTTAACTCCCCACGTATGCCAAGGAGTAGATGCCTATCTCCTTGGGGCATTGAGACTCCCGGCAATGGCCATCCTACCAGGTGGTCGTTGCTGAGGCTGGGTGGCGCCCGTGGGGAGGGTCCTTGGTCGGAGTAGGTGGCATCAGGGCGGATGACCCGCAATGAAGCGTGGTACATCATCTCTTGCTGGCGGCCAGCCGCCAGCAGTCTCTAAGCGTTCCAGGGCTCAATACAACGCAACTACATATGACCCCAAATCGTTCCCCTCCCTGGCTACACCATTGGAGGAACGAAAGACTAAGGATGCCAGCGAACCATACTCGCCCCGCTGCCTGGTGTGTACGAGAGCTGATGGTGAATCCTTTACATCCATGAAGCCTCAGTTCTTCGTCGAGCACTTAGAGGACAAGTTCGGGGAGGTGGAGGGCTTGTCCAAAATGCGCTCGGGCTCGGTTTTGATCAAATCGGCGTCCTCCGCCCAGTCCCGCCGGTTACTCGATTGTAACAAGCTGGGGGATGTTCCGGTTACAATCACGCCCCATAAGAGTCTTAATATGGTCCAGGGCATAATATTCCATCGGGACCTTCTATTGCAGTCCGATGACGAGCTTCGCGCCAATTTAGAGCGGCTACGTGTTCACTTCGTCCGGCGCGTACATCGTGGTCCAAGGGATAAGCAGGTTGCCACCGGTGCCTTCATCTTGGCCTTCGAGGGTGATACTTTACCTGAGAAGGTCAAGGTGATGGTCTATCGTTGTGGCGTCAAGCCATATATCCCTCCCCCGATGCGGTGCTTTAAGTGCTGGAAGTTCGGGCATATGTCTTCCCGCTGTACATCCAGCCTCACATGTCGAGATTGTGGACGCCCATCATGTCCCAATACTCCATGTGCTCCGCCTCCCATCTGTGTAAACTGCGGAGAGCACCACTCGCCTTGCTCGCCGGACTGCAGGATCTTCCAGAAAGAGCGCAAAATCATGGAGTATAAGACCCTGGACCGCCTGACATACACTGAGGCCAGGCAGAAGTTCGAACGCCTCCATCCTGTTCGAATGACTGCCTCTTACGCCGCGGCTACTACTGTTATGGCCCCATTGGCTCTCCCTCAGACTGCCACCTCTCAGAGCCGGAATGCTACACCTGCCCCCTTGATGGTGGGGGGCACTTCACTTCCTGCTGCTCCTGCACTACCTGCCTCAGGAGCAGCAACCCCCCAACCATCGGGGACATCAGTCCCCACTTCTAAGCTGGGGAAGCCTCAAACTTCCCCGGCTCGAATAGCACGGAAATGGTCCCTTGGGTCCCTTCCTTCCCAGGTTTCCGCCTCTGGGAAGGGTGACGTCAGCCAATGGAAGAAAAGCAGACCAGCGGCTGGTCGCAGGGCCTCCCGCTCCTCCTCCGTCACGGAGACTGACTCGCTGGAGCCCTCCCAGCCAATGAAACCCAAGGACCAGAGAGACAAGACGAAGAAGAAGACCTCTAAGGCCAAAGGACACGCGGTGGCATCCACCCCACTGCTGCCTACAGGCTCTGCGTCCGAGGATAAGGTGGAGATCCGGGCATCCGCTGAGGACCTGGATCTCGCCGGACCCTCAGACACCATGGAAGCAGATTGTCCTGGTCCTCCATCGGTGGCAGCAGGTGACCCAGTGGCGTGATCTGCCTCCTCGGCCCCTTCACGCCTTTTTGGGATATGGACAAAGCGATACTCCAGTGGAACTGCAGCGCTTTTTTCCACCACCTTGCTGAGCGTCGCCAACTCATCAGCAGTCACCCTTTCCTCTGCATTGCCCTACAGGAAACTTGGTTTCCGGCAATGCAGACCCCTGCCCTACGTGGGTATCGGGGTTATTACAAGAACCAGGCAGCTTATGAGAGGGTGTCTGGTGGAGTCTGCGTCTACATCCTTAACTCTGTCTACAGCGAATGTGTACCTCTTCACACACCTTTAGAGGCTGTCGCTGTACGGATGTGGACGCCTCAGCCTATTACTGTCCGCAGTTTGTATCTTCCGCCAGATGGTGATGTCTCGCGTCATGTGTTGGCTGCATTGATAGCACAACTGCCTCCTCCTTTTGTGTTACTGGGCGACCTTAACGCCCATAACCCCCTGTGGGGTAGCGCCGCGATTACTGGCCGGGGTAGAGATGTCGAGACTCTTCTCTCGCAGCTTGACCTCTGCCTCTTAAACACGGGAGAGCCGACACATTTCAGCGTAGTCCATGGCACATTTTCGGCCATCGACCTTTCTATCTGCAGCCCCGGACTTTCACCATCCATCCACTGGAGTGTCCATGACGACTTATGTGGTAGTGACCATTTCCCCATCTTTCTGTCACTACCACAGCGTCACTCTTCTGAACGCCCCTCCAGATGGGCTCTGAATAAGGCTGATTGGGGCTTCTTCTCCTCTCTCGCCACTATCGCACCTCCTTCCCATGACACCATTGATGTGGTGGTTCAGTCGGTCGCCACCGGCATCGTTTCTGCGGCGGCATCTGCGATTCCCTGTTCATCCGGGTCCCCTTGGCGGAGGACTGTGCCTTGGTGGGCGCCCGAGATCGCAGAGGCGATTAGAGATCGCCGGCGGGCTCTTCAACGCCTTAAGCGGCACCCGTCCTTGGAGAACCTCATCGTTTTTAAACAGCTCCGTGCCCGTGCCCGACGCCTTATTCGCCAACGGAAGCAGGAGTGCTGGGAACGGTATGTTTCCACCATTGGCGTCCGTACCTCTGCATCGCAGGTTTGGGCTAAGATTAGGTGACTCCATGGCTATCGGTCACCTGTCTCTGTCCCTGGGCTTTCGCTGAATGGAGTGGTGTGTCCTGACTCCGACACTATTGCGGACCGGTTAGCAGCGCATTTTGCTCAGTGTTCCGCATCTACGAATTACCCACTGGCCTTCCGCTCCCGGAAAGAGCGGTTAGAATGCTGGAGGCTTTCCTTTCACATGCGCCACGCGGAGTCGTACAATGCTCCTTTCAGCGACTGGGAATTCCAGAGTGCACTATCTGCTTGCCCTGATACGGCTCCTGGGCCAGACCGCATCCACAGCCAGATGCTGAAACACCTCTGTGAATTGCCAGCGACGCCTCCTAGATGTTTTCAACCGCATCTGGGTTGAGGGTGTGTTCCCGTCTCAATGGCGAGAAAGCATCGTCCTCCCCGTGTTGAAACCTGGCAAGAACCCGCTGGAGGTGGACAGCTACCGCCCCATAAGCCTCACCTACGTTCTTTGCAAGTTGCTAGAACGTATGGTGAGCTGGAGGTTGAGTTGGCTCCTCGAGTCTCGAGGCCTTCTGGCTCCGTCTCAGGGTGGGTTCCGTAAAGGCCGCTCTGCCGTCGATAATCTGGTCTCCCTAGAGTCTGCCATCCGTACAGCCTTTGCACGCCGCCAACATCTGGTTGCCGTCTTCTTCGACATGCGGAAGGCGTACGATACGACTTGGCGATATCACATCCTGGCCACACTTCATGGGTGGGGTCTTAGGGGCCCGCTCCAGATTTTTATTCAGAATTTTCTGTCGTTTCGTTCCTTCCACGTGCAAGTTGCTGCGTCCCATAGTTCCTCCCGGGTCCAGGAGAACGGAGTCCCACAGGGGTCTGTCCTCAGTGTCTCCCTGTTTTTAATTGCGATCAATGGGCTCGCTGAGGCGGTGGGATCGTCCGTCGCAGCTTCGTTGTATGCAGACGACTTCTGCCTCTACTACAGCTCCGCTGGCATTGCAGTTGCTGAGCGCCAGCTGGAGGGCGCTATCTGCAAGGCGCAGTCGTGGGCTGTAGCGCACGGCTTCCAGTTTTCGGCCGCTAAGACCTGCGTTATGCATTTCTGCCGGCGTCGCACGGTTCACCCTGAGCCACGCCTTTACCTTGACGGTGAACCTCTTGCTGTGGTAGAGACGCATCGGTTCTTGGGACTGGTATTTGATGCCCGGTTGACTTGGCTGCCTCATATTAGGCAGCTTAAACAAACATGCTGGCGGCATTTAAACGCTCTCCGTTGCCTTAGCCACACCGGATGGGGTGCCGATCGGTCCACCCTTCTCCGGCTGTATCAAGCGCTGATCCAGTCCCGCCTTGATTATGGGTGTGTGGCTTATGGTTCGGCATCGCCATCAGTATTGCAATTGCTGGATCCCATCCATCACTGCGGGATCCGACTCGCCACAGGACCATTTCGGACAAGCCCTGTTGACAGCTTACTTGTGGAGGCTGGTGTTCCTCCATTGCGGATCCGGCGCGACCGACTTCCGGCTGCTTATGCTGCCCACGTTTGTAGCTTGCCAGGGCATCCCAACTACCGTCTCCTGTTCCCGCACTCGATCGTCCATCTTCCAGACAGGCGGCCCCGGTCAGGGTGTACGATCGCGGTTCGCATCCGGGCTCTACTGTGTGGGATTGAGTTTTTTCCTCTCCCGCCTGTTTTCCGGGCCAATCTCCGTCTGCCCCCTTGGAGTGTGCGCCGACCATGCATTCGGCTGGATTTGGCACAGGGTTCGAAAGACTCGGTCCCTTCTCCGGCCCTCCGCCGCCGCTTTGTTTCTCTCCTTGCCGAGTTTCCCGGATCTGCCGTGGCCTATACCGACGGTTCGATGGTCTCTGGTCGCACTGGTTAAGCTCTTACTCTAGAGGATCTTTGTGAGCAACGGTCGCTGGCACCCGGGAACAGTGTATACACTGCCGAGTTGGTTGCCATCTATCGCGCCCTAGAGTATATCCGCTCCCGCTCAGGTGAGTCCTTTGTCATCTGTAGTGACTCCCTGAGTGGTTTACGAGCTCTTGACCAGTGCTTTCCTCGTTCCCGTCTGGTGATGGCCATCCACGAGTCGCTCCATGCTCTTGCCCGTTGCGGCCGCTCCGTGGTCTTTGTTTGGACCCCAGGTCATGTCGGTATCCCGGGCAATGAGCGGGTTGACACGCTGGCTAAACAGGCAGTGAGTTCACCGGCTTTGGAACTCGGCCTTATGGAGTGTGATCCCCTGTCGCTTTTGCGCCAGAAAGTGCTTGGTGCCTGGGGTGACGAGTGGCGCACCCTGCCCACGCCCAACAAACTTCGGGCGGTGAAGGAGACGACCGGTGTGTGGCGCTCCTCCATGCGGGCCTCTCCGAAGGACTCTGTCGTCCTCTGCCGGCTGCGCGTTGGCCACACGTGGCTGATGCACGGCCATTTGTTGCGCCGGGAGGACCCACCGCTATGTCGCTGCGGGGCAGCTCTGACGGTGGTCCACATTTTGGTGGACTGCCCGCTTTTAACAGGACTCAGGCAGACGTTTGCGCTGCCTGATACCCTCCCTGCCCTTTTATGTGATGACGTTGCTATGGCGGACCTCGTGTTGAGTTTTATTCGGGCAGGGGGTTTTTATCGTATGATTTGAGTGTTTGTCCTTTTATTTCCTGTATTGACTTGGGCCTTTAGTCTGTGGTTTTAAACTGTGGGTTTTAATGTCATTTGGTCGTTGGCTTTTCCTTATTTTCATGGTCGGCCAACCACCTTCACACTCGGTGTGATTTTAGTTCCGTTTGTCTGGTCTTTATCTGTCTTTCTTGTATTGTGTCGTCCCTTGTCTCAGTTCTCCGTTTGTAACGACTGACAGTTTTTATTTCGTGTGATTTTATCGTGGAACAATGGACCGATGACCTTAGCAGTCTGGTCCCTTCAATCCCACACCCAACCAACCAACAAAGATTTTTAAGGTACACAGTAGTTTATTGCCATAGTTTTCCTCTTCTAAGCATTCGAGCTTTTGAAAAGCATGACACAATGCCGTTGATTCTGCACGTTGGCATTGTGCATTTTTACTCTAACAGTCAGCATGCGAGCAAAGAATTATCTGGCTCATCGCTAAGGTTATTCGAGAATTACAAATTAAAATGTTCATTTTAGGAAACAGAATATATTACTTTCAAAATAAAATGTACATTTGCTAAAGGATATGAATAAAAATTGAAGTAAACGTTAATACCTGTAATTCTTTACGTACCCGAACTTTTACGACACATATCTACAGGACAGAGTAGTGTGGGACAGTTTTGGAATATATAATTAAGTATTTCACCCATCTTTTCCTCGTTCTCCGTCTGAGTGCCACGACGACCAATGAGAATCTAAAGAGGTGATATTACTACCACAAACTATTTTATGTACAGTGAAAACTTGTCGGTGGTGTTTCGATTAGATTAGTGAGATTTAAGGGTGTTAACTAAGAGGTCTTAAGTCTGTTTCCCAACACAATACGACCGAGAAAGGACGTTCCTCTTGGAGGAAAGGATAGATAGCCAAGTCTCATTTCATCGTTTTCTTAATATACACATCAAAAAAAGTTTTGCATTATCCCGGTTCCCAGAATCCTGAAGATAGACGTTGACTGTGGATACTGTACGACAGACACAGCCCCTTCGACTGTTCAGACATGTCACTAAACCCGCCCAAATATGTAAACAACCATGCATGAGTAGTGCCTATTACACAGAGACGGTCCGACAACCGATCAGTCCCAGTCATTCCACCAGGAAGGAAGTACACGGCTCGTATTATCTGTGGTTCAATCACCCCTAGACGGTCAATACCGTGGTTCTACCGCGTCCACATTATTACTTCGTGCCGGGAAGGGCTCTAAACAAGAGAAGTTTTCAGGCGTCTCGGAGTGAACCAAAGTGATGTTGATCAGACATGGAAGAGATACAGGGAGACGGGAACTGTGGATGACATACCTCAATACTCACTACTGCAGTGGACGACCGCTACTTATGGATTATGGCTCGGAGGAACCCTGACAGGAACGCCACCATGTTGAATAATGCTTCTCGTGCAGCCGTAGGACGTCGTGTCACGACTCAAACTGTGCGTAATAGGCTGCATGACGACTAGGTCCATCTTTGCAACCACGACACCATACAGTGCGGTACAGATGCGCTCAACATCATGCCGAATGGACCGCTCAGCATTGGCACCACTTTCTCCTCACCGATGAGTTTCACATATGGCTTCAACCAGAAAATCGTGGGAGACGTGTTTGGAGGCAACGCTGTCAGGCTGAACGACTTAGACAAACTGTCCAGTGGGTGCAGCAAGGTGGGGGTTCCCTGCTGTTTTGGAGTGGCATTATGTGGGACCGACGTACGCCGCCAGCGGTCTTGGAAGGCGCCATAACGGCTGTACGATATGTGAATGCCATCATCCAAACGATAGCGCAAACCATATCGGCAGCATATTGGCGAGCCATTCGTCTTCATAGACGACAATTCGCGCTCCCATCGTGCACATCTTGTCAATGAATTCCTTACGACATCGCTCCACTAGAGTGGCCAGCACGTTCTCCAGGCATGAACCTCATCGAACGCGCCTAGGATGGATTGAAAAGGGCTGCTTATGGACGACGTGACCCACCAACCACTCTGAGGGATCTACGTCGAATCGCCGTTGAGGAGTGGGACAATCTGGACCAACAGTGCCTTGATGAACTTGCGGATAGTATTCCATGACGAATTCTGGTATGCATCAATGCAAGAGGACGTGCTACTGGGTATTAGAGGTAACGGTGGGTACAGCAGTCTGGACCATCACCTCTGAGGGTCTCGCTGTATGGTTGTACAATTTCCAATGTGTGCTTTTCATGAGTAATAAAAAGGCCAGAAATGATGTTTATGATTTCTATTTTAATTTTCTGTACAGGTTCCGGAACTCTCGGAGCCGAGGTGATGCAAAACTTTTTTTGATGTATGTATATGTGTATGTTGTACATATGTTAACCCTAATTTTCTCAGATATTCGAACAACTTGTACCATCTGACATTGTCGAACGTTTGTTCCTGGTCGACAAATCCTAGGAACGTGTCTTTATTTTTCTTTAGTCTTGCTTCCATTATCAACCTCCACTTCAGAATTTCCTCTATCGTATCTTTGCCTTTCTACAGCCAAACTAATCGTCATCTAACACATCCTCAATTCTCTTTTCCATTTTTCTGTATATTGTTTTAGTCAGCAGCTTGGGCACATGTACTGTTGAGCTGATTGTGCGATAATCCTCGTGCTTGTCACCTCTTGCAGTCTTCGGAATTGTGTGGATGATATTCTTCCGAAAGTTAGGTGGTATATCGACAGACTTGCACATTCTAAATACCAACGTGAATAGTCTTTTTGGTGCAACTTCCTCCAATGACTTTATAAGTTCTGATAGAATATCATCTATGCCTTCTGCCTTATATGATTTAAAGTCTTTCAAAGCTCTTTTAAAATTTGATTATAATTCCGGATCCCCTATCTCCTCTATACTGTCTCCTGTTTCTTCTTCTATCACGTCATCAGACAAGTCTATCTTCACATACAGGACTTCAAAGTACTCTTTCTACCTATCCGAACCCTCTTCTGTAGTTTACAGTGGAATTCCCACTGCACTCTTAATGTCATTGCGCTTATTTTTAGTTTCATCTAACTTTGTTATCACTTTTCTATATGCTGAGTCATTGCTTCCTAGCCTCATTTCTTTTTCGATTCCTTCACATTTCTCATGGAGTCATTTCGCCTTAGCTTCGTTGCACTTTCTATATATTTCATTCATAAGTGACTTACATTTCTCTATTCCTAAATTTTCCTTAACATGTATGTACTTTCGTCTTTCATCGATCAACTAAAGTACTTGTACCTACATCTTATATAAATGTGTGTTTGTGTGCATGGGGTGGCCTGCTGGTTAGTCACGAGTGTGGAATGGCCCCCGTCTCGGATCGAAGCCGTTCGGATTAACCAAGACAGTTTCTCGCTTACGTGCTCAACGCCAAATATTTAACACATTTACTCATTCGTAAAGTAATCAAAAAAGAAAGAAGTAAGGTGGAGGGTTAACATGCTGTCGACAAAGGAGACATTAGAGACGGATTACAAACTGTTTTATACCAGGATGCTCAATTCTATAAAACAAAGGGAGTTTGCTGGCTCCTTACTATGTGGGAAGAAACACTGTGGGGTTAAGAATAGCCTATACCCCATAGGGGTGAAAACGAAAGGAGGTGATATTGAAGCATAACTTCGAAACATCTGGAACAATGTCAACCAGATTTGTTAGGTACTTCACGTATTATTTATATAAAAATGCTGCTGGAGTAAGATTACCGACTGCCACTGAAGTGAGGGGGTGGATGAGACAAGCTGGTATCTATTTCCCGTATTTAGCTGACTTAGATTATTTTTAGATTTACGAATGCCATTTTTCTCTTACTTGCTCTGTTCAGCTTGTCAACCAAGCCGGGAGAAAGCGTTGCAGCGAACCAATAACTTTGTCTGCGTGTTTAGATAATGCCACAGGCTGAGTAATACAGATAAATTTAAAGAGTCCTTCTAAGACCCGATTAATTTCGACCAATCTTGGTTCACATATTACTTACTACCTGGGAATAAAATACTGTGGAGGTGATGATGAAAATGGGATAAGGGGCAGAGAAGGTGGAGGAAGAAGTGGAAAATGAGAGGGGGATGAGGAGAGTGCAGGTATGGAGAGACAAGGAGACGAAGAGGAGGAGAAGATTGCCTGAAAGGTGGGGGGGGGGGAGAGAGGGGGAAAAGAGGTGATGATGAAAACAGAAAAACTGTGAGTACAGGAGAGGAGAGAAGAGGAGAAAAACAGAGAAAGGGATGAAGGGAGGAGGACTAATAAGCGATTGGAATAAATAAATACCCAGGTAACGCTTAGTTACTCAGCTAGTAGACTGTATAAATCTATGTACGTTCCACCACCTCTTTCTAAACTACAGGATCGAGTTCAATCAAACTTGACCGACATGTCACTGAAGACAAACACTATGGTACTAGACGTAGGGGTGGGCAGGGGTAAGGTGAACAGAGAGTTTCATAAAGTTTCTGTAAAGTTTGGAAGGTAGGAGGCGAGGTACTGGCAGAAGTAAATCTGTGGGGACGGGGCGTGAGTCGTGCTTGGGTAGCTCAGTTGGTAGAGCACTTGGCCACCAAAAGCAAAGGTCCTGATTTCGAGTCTCGGGCGGAACACAGTTTTAATCTGCCAGGAAGTTTCAGTTCCATAGAAGTACACTGTAACTCAAGAACGTCTGGAGGCATTTCAACCAAATTTAGAATCATCATTTGTACAAAACTACTGTGAAGGTTTGGGGTGAGAAGCCATGGAAACAAATATTCCACAACACCCCATATTAGTATGGAAACCATGGTTTGGGGATACTTAGGTTTATTGTTGAAGATTATGAAGAAGCTTCACCGTAAGGGAAGGAAAAGGCTGACGGGGGGAGCAAGAACATTGAGGTATCAGGATTAACTCGTGTAGTATTTTCTACTAAACGTGGACATCTACCACCAGCTATTCAGAAAAAAAATACTGCAACAGTAAGATATCGATAAGGGCGAGGGTGGGGGGAAATGCTGACATAAGCGCATAAGACAGGGACGCCAGTGGCAATTTCAACTATACTTCGTGTATACAATGAAGCAACTGGTAGAGGCGTGCGTATTCAAATACTGAGATATGTAAACGGGCAGAATACAGTGCTGTGGTCGGCAACCCCTATAAATGACGAGAAGTGTCTGGCATAGTTCTTAGATCGTTTACAGCTGCTACAATGGCAAGTTATCAAGATTTAAGTGAGATTGAACGTAGAGTTATAGTCGGCGCACGAGTGATGGGACACAGCATCTCCGAAGTAGCGACGAAATGGTGATTTTCACGAGTGTACCGCGAATATCAGGAATCAAGGAAAACATCAAATCTCCAAAATCACTGAAGCCGGAAAAAGATCTTGCAAGAACGGGATCAACGACGACTGAAGAGAATCGTTGAACGTAACAGAAGTGCAACCCTTCCGCAAATTGCTGCAGATTCCAATGCTGTCAACGTGCGAACCATTCAACGAAACATCAGCCAACTCGTGTAGCCTCATGACTGCACGACACAAAACTTTTCGCCTCGCCTGGGACCGTCAAAACCGACATTCAACTGTTGATGACTGGAAACATAACCTAGTTGGACGAGTCTCGTTTCAAATTCTATCGAACGGATGGACGTGTACGGTTATGACCCTGCATGTCAGCAGGGGACTCTTCAATAATGGTGTGGGGCGTGGGGCGTGTGGTGCGGGAGTGAACTGGTGATGTAGGACCCCTGATAGGTCTAGATACGACTCTGACAGGTGACACATATGCAAGCATCCTATATGACCACCTGCAGCCATTCGTGTCCATTGTGTATTCGGACGAACTTGAGCAATTCCAGCAGGACAATTTGACCCCTCACACTTTCAGAATTGCTACGGAGTGGCTCTAGGGACACTTTTCTGAGTTTAAACACTTCTGATGACCACCAACCTCTCCGGATGTAAGCATTATTGAGCATATCTGGGATGCATTGCAACGTACTGTTCAGAAGACATTTCCAACCCGTCGTACTTCTACGGATTTATGGACAACCGTGGAGGATTCTTGGTGTTACTTCGCTCCAGCACCACACTACACCAACCGAGTCCATGTTACGATGTGTTGCAGCACTTATGCGTAATCGCGTTGGCACTACACGATATTAGGCAGGTGTATCAGTTTCTTCGGATCTTCAGTGTGCATGGCTCATTAAATGTATAAAAATACTGGAGTAGTAAGCTACCCACACTACTTCTAGGGGGCGCTTGACAAGGGGAGGGTGTGACATGTAGAAATGTCTGGAAACAATTTGTTGGTATTAACTTCCTGTACTTTCAGACTATGAAGCGCGGGTTCTCTCTCATAAGTGTCGCTCAGTGCGTCAGTAAAGTGCCAAGAATGAGCACTGCAGCAAGCCGATAATTTTGTTAGCGTGTTTTGGGCCGAAGATCGTGCTGTACAGCTGAATAACTCAGAAAAATTTAATGTACCCTCTGGATTCACATGGTGTTACTACCAAGCCACTTGCTTGCGTATCTGTCTGACCAGTATAAATTTTCCTGTTGATTTGAAACTAAATTTTTCATAAGACAGAGACGTGAATTTTGAAGGTAGCTGAAGGAATATTCAGTCACTTTCTTGTAAGTTTTTCCTTTGCTGTGGGGATGGGTAGCACCAAACACCATGGCTACCTTGCGGTACAAACATGTCTTGCAGGTAGTATCAGAGGATGTTCCAGGCCGTATGTAATGGATGTGCACAGCCAAATAGAGGCAGAGGAGATATACAGGGAGAGTTGGGAGGAGGATGGAATTTGTTCAATGTATGTGATATACACACACTAGTGAAACCACAGGGAAGAAGCTTAATTTAAAATTATTCATACAAAAGATATAAGCTCATCAAAATGTTTACAATCCATTAAGAAATTTCCCACAAATGAGACTGAGAGGCATAAAATAGTTATGGAAAGAAAAATAAATTTCTAATCTAACAGATTTAAGTCGGATACAAAATACAAAATAACTTCTTCTAGGCCCACATGGAGACCTAATCCTATATAAATCGCCTGAATGTTTGTGCTCAGCAATTTTTGATAGCTATGACAATACTTGTAAGTTTTATAGCGAAAATCGTCAGGTGCATGCAATAGATAATAGTTAGGAGATGACCTAGTCATGCAGTAATTAGTATTGCATGAAACCCACAGTGAGTCTAGCTATCAGTCTTATTGCTTTTAAAAATTCGCTTTATATAAGAGGTAGGGAATTATTATGGATCTAGAAGAAATTATTTTACAATTTCTAGTGCAATTTAAAAATGAGTTATATTGTTAGTTTGTTTTTATTTAAGTAATTATTTGATGTTTGAGTGCTATAAAAATCTTTAATTAGGTAAAATAGTTTATATATGAAATGAAATAACTCAGAATGTACTGAAGTCTTAGACTTCCATTCCGTTTACTAAGTTTTCATAGAGTAGAGTTTAAAAGAAATCGTATAATGAAATTTAATGTACATCAGTAATTCATTCCTGACTTCCTCATCACTAAACTTTGAAGAAAGGCGCTACAAACAGTGTACACATTGTGAGAGGTCTCCCGCCAATTACGCCCAAAACATGCAATAAAACTATTTGAAGATTGTTCAATTCTTCGCATAACAACTTGATCATAAATTCATCTAGGAGAAGCTTGCCACAAAACTGCCGAATTTCCTAAACAAATCTCTATTTGAGTTGCAAGTGTTGTCAGACAGTGGCAATATACAAATAAATTAGGGAACTACTGCATCCTAAAATATTCATTTCTTAATGTAAATTGTCTTTAACTGAGTCCACTTCAAGAGTAGCCTAAAGGTGTTATTGGGGCCCAACTCCCCCTAATTCATCCTAATTCATCACGAATTTATTAACACAACCAACTGATGTTTATATGTTACTGATGTCATCAAATAATGCGAGTATTAGTACAAATGATTTCTGTACAAAATCAGTGCAGCAATGCAATCACTCTAAATAGGTGTAAAATGTAGTTTCTAGCTGATGATGCAAGCATACATGTTGCCTAAGAATTATTATACGCATCTCGTATGTACCGAACATTTACACGTTTTGTCATAAGTTTTAAAAGAAATTATTTTGATATTTTTTGTCTTATTCAACGTCCGTAAGAACCATTTCACTTGAGACATGTCAAAGGTACATTAGCGTAGTTGTTTTCCTTTGTAAACTTTTACTACGTCTTCTAGTTTTTCGGACATGTTCCATATCCTGGAGAATGTCCTCATTTTTGATCTATTGGAAAAGAAAGTACATCTAATCTACTCATAGAAAATATAGCACCGTTTTCACACAAAAACCGTACTTTTGTACTGTACGAGCTTGTGAGTATATGATTTGCATATTTCTATTTTTCTTTGAGTGGTCAACGAAGATTAAGTACTTTCGTGAAGATTTCACTAGAGCTGTAAATTATATAATATGTTCAGCGCTCTTGCCGAACTTTATTAAGAGTTTCTTTGTTATTCTGTTATTAACTCATAGTAATGAAAGTTCTGGTGGTTGTCCCACTCGCAAAATTCTTCCTGGTATTGTGGCAGTAACAAGAAATACTAACCACAGAGGAAATAAAGAGGAGAAAATAGAATGTACATTCGTTTGACATTTAACAACTCCTACATTGTGAAACACGTTATTACAGAACTTGATCGACAGCGTTTTAATGACGTTTTAATGGTTCACAGCACAGGAAGTGTGAAGGACAATAAATTGCGAGCAAAAATTCATTCGGCTGGTAAAAAGTATAACAAAACGTTTTACACAGATTGTGTTACATTTTTTATTGCCATTTTTTCGACTTTATTTTAGCTATTCGTAAATGTTTCAGTAAATTTGAAATATTCTCTCTTTTTTTTCACTTAAAAAGAAGCAGTAGGGACAAATGAACCTAAATTAACATGGCAACCTACTGGTTTTGTGGAGACATCGATGTTCGTATTGTGAGCTTGCGGACAGCGATGAATCCAAAACAGCAAGACTACAAAAGAAAGGAAGAAAGACAGATTAGTGTTTAACGCCCTGTTAGATCGGACGGCATTTGAGAGGACTGATATGCAATAGGATATAGAATACTTCTTGCTGGAGCGATGAAGCGCCTAATTTCAGTAAAAAAAGATACATTACCTCTACATGTTTTAAAAAATGGTTTCACATTCACTATCTAGAACACTATTTATTACAATACACTCGTACATTATTATAATTTCGACATTAGGTCATGTTTTACTTATATTGAAATATACAGATGAGATTTTTAACATTGAAAAACCGGCTAGGCCGGTCGCCTGGTCCAAGTCTTTTTCGTTGACTCCACTTCGGCGACTTGCGTGCCGACGGGCATGAGAAGATGAAGACTACACAATACCCCGTCCCAGAGCAGAGAAAATCTAGGACCCAGCCGGGAATCGAACCCGGCCTCCTTTGCAAGGCATTCTGTCTCGCTGACCAATCAGCTATCGAGGCGGACTTTTAAACGTTAATTAGCATAATGGGCGAGGTTTTACACCTGATACACAAATATATCTTTGCATTTGGGGTGCCTGTAGATTAGATTAGTAATTGTTCCGTAGATCTTGAATACGACACTTCGTAATGATGTGGAACGTGTCAGGTTAATAAAAGGTGTCTATACAAGATATTACATTAGACAAAATATTACATTACACTTAATATTTTTAATTATTTTTGTGGGCCTTGGGGAAACTATCCACTTACTATATCCAAATATTCATCTAATGATTAGGAGTTGCTATTAACAAATTCTTTTACTTTTCCTTCTAAATGCTGTACAGGGTGAGTTACCTAAAATTACCGCTGGATATATTTCGTAAACCACATCAAATACTGACGAATCGATTCCACAGACCGAACGTTAGGAGATGGGCTAGTGTAATTGGTTAATACAAACCATACAAAAATGCACGGAGGTATGTTTTTTAACACAAACCTACGTTTTTTTTTTTAAAAATGGAATCCCGTTAGTTTTGTTAGCACATTTGAACATATAAACAAATACGTAATCAGTGCCGTCTGTTGCATTATAAAATGTTAATTACATCCGGAGATATTGTAACCTAAAGTTGACGCTTGAGTACCACTCCTCCACTGTTCGATCGTGTGTATCGGAGAGCACCGAATTACATAGGGATCCAAAGGGAACGGTGATGGACCTGAGGTACAGAAGAGACTGGAACAGCACATTACATCCACATGCTAACAACTTTTTATTGGTCTTTTTCGCTGACGCACATGTACATTACTATGACGGGTGAGGTACACGTACAAACGTGGTTTCCGATTTCAATTACGGAGTGGAATAGAGTGTGTCGAAACATGTCAGGCCAATAGATCTTCAATGTGATGGCCATCATTTGCTGCACACAATTGCAGTCTTTGGCGTAACGAATGTCGTACATGCCGCAGTAGATCTGGTCTAATGTCGCCGCAGGCTAACACCATACGTTTTTTTCATATCCTCTGGGGTTGTAGGCACATCACGGTACACATTCTCCTTTAACTTACCCGACGGAAAGAAGTCCAGAGGTGTAAGATCAGGAGAAACACGGTCGTCATCGTAAACATGTCCCTGCAGATGCTGCTCGCAGACCGTGGCCCGTGTTTGTTACAAGACGCAACTGAACGTCGGAACTTTCAAGCGTCAATTTTAAGTTACAATATATCCGGAAGTAATTAACATTTTACAATGTAACAAACGGCACTGATTACGTATTTGTTTGTATGTTCAGCTGTGCTAACAAAACTAACGGGGTTTCATTAAAAAAAACGTAGGTTTATGTTAAAAAAGGTACTTCCGTGCTTTTTTTTATGGTTTGTATTAACCAATTACACTAGCCCCTCTCCTCACGTTCGGTCTGTGGAATCGGTTCGTCAGTATTTGATGTGGTTTTCGAAATACATCCAGCGGTAACGTTAGGTGACTCACCCTGTATGGCTATCTGTCAGACGTTTGATGCTATTACGTAAGTGACGAAACACTTTTGTGGCAGCATAGTTTACCCCCTTCTGAGTCAAAGTTAGATTTAACCTTGAGTACTGAAGATCATCCTTTCTCCTAGTGTTGTAGCCATGTAAACTGCTATTACTTTTGAATTCGTTCGGACTGTTAAAAGCAAATTTCATAAGTATATATATATATATATATATATATATATATATATATATATATATATATATATATATATATTGAGGCTACAGTGAAGATCTATAGCTCTTTAAATAGATGTCTGCAGGATGAGCTCCAGCCATTATTCTGATTACACGCTTTTGTGCAATGAATACTCTTTTATTCAATGATGAATTACCCCAGAATATGATGCCATACGAAAGCAGAGAATGAAAATAGACGTGGTACGCTAAAAAACGTTTCAGCAGATCCTCAGTGTGTTTTTTCCAGCTCAGCCCCTCATCAATGCAAACACCTAGAAATTTTGAATATTATACCTTAGCTACCGATTTCTATATTTATTAATTGGATCATTCCATTTACTGTGTGGAACTGCATATACTGTGTTTTGTCAAAGTTTAATGAGAGCCTATTTGCAGAGAACCACTTAATGATTTTCTGAAAAATATCGTTTACAATTTCATCGGCTAATTCTTGTCTGTTTTGCCTTGTGGTATAAAGCCTCCAAGAGCCGTCCATTTTACTTCCCATCCTTGAAGTAATATATAGTTTTAATGAATGTTTTAATGTTTGTTTTTACTACTCTTAATAAAGTATGATTGTCTATGTTTTCCAGTTAACTTAAGCTTGGCACTTAAATTATACGTGCCTACGTTGCCAAAGGTTTTATATCAGAACCTTAAATTTACTTCGTAGAAATTAAGTAAATAATTTGATGTTGATTACGCCTGTTTTCACCAGTGAGGTATTTGTTACTGACTTATACGGTAGGAATGAATTTAGTTTCTTGAGCTGTTATCCCGACTGTCACGTACCGCCAACATTAGTTAACATTTCTGCTTTTATTTGTGTCTTCCTTCTTAAGTTCTCGTAACGTGATGATTTTATACTTCTTACAAATGGCGTATATGTGTAAGAGTGACAGGAGCCAGAAGTTCAGGTAATTTTTGTTATTAATGTTGACTACTGTTGTGTTTACAGCGCAAGAGTAATTTTGAATTTGTTTTAATTCAGAATTAATAGCTGCTCTGTGAAACTATACGTATGTATTTTTGTCAGTGGTACGTCTAACCTCAGTGTATACACTGGTGATTCACGAAGATATGCACATATATTAATATGTTATTCTACGAGTAACACTAAAGAAAATCGTTGAAATAAGCACAGGTCCGCAAATGTTTAGTTACGGAGTTACGGAGTTACGGCTAATAAAAGATTTTGCCTGAAATTTAGCAACCTCCCTAATATAAGGCCATCCCAAATCTGTACGAGGTTAAAGTAAAACACGATATCCATTTAGTTAGTTGCTATTGATCTGGTGAATCTAATAAAACATGACCCAGACATGTATCAGCAGTAGTTTTCTAGAACATCCAGAGAAACAAAGACCTAGATTCGTAGAATTTTTAATTTATTAGTTACTTGGCCCAAATTGTTTTTTAAATTCCAATCAACTGCACGAAGTTTCATCCAGAATTTGTAGAGAATTAAATTTTGGAAAAATGACGTTAATACCATAAACTGAAACTGTATGAATGTGTCTGCTTTTGTTAATACCAAAGCACACGTGAACTCATGTTAAACCGGAAAAAACTAAGTTCAATGTTAAGGAAGTTGTACAGTGTACATACTATTTTGCAATACCTTCACATTAAATGTTAAAAAACACCTCCACACAGTTCAATCCATTGCCTTGGGCTAAGTAGTTAATAAATTAAGAATTTTACGGAATTACGTCTTTGCTTCTCTGGATTTTCTGGAAAACTGCTGCGGATACACGTATCGAATATGTTTTATTAGATTCACCAGATCAGTACCAACAAAATAAATGGAAATTTTGCTTTACTTTAACCTTGTACAGTTTTGCGATGGCTTCATATTATAGAAGTTCCTAAATTTCAGGCAAAATCTATTGCCAGCCGTAATTCCCTAACCAAACATTTGCGGGCCTATGTTTATATGAACTTTTTCTTTAGTTCTACTTTCAGAATAACATATTAAAATATTTGTATACCTTCGTGAATCACCCTGTATTGACTGTAGCTGTAACCACTAGAAAAAGGCCTAAGGCAAAAATTACTGTACTGGATATTGTAATAAATAGTGCAGTCGATAGCGAATATGAAAGCATTTAGGAAACCCTACGATACTGCGATCTCACGACAAACACAATTGTGACTTCCGTATATGCCTTTATTCAGAAATTGTTATTTTACTTACGATAAGATGAGTTACTTTCTTATCAATATAATATGTAGCGATTCTTTTGTCAACAGTTCAGCAATACATCAATGAGGAAACCATCCCTAACAATGATTTCGAACCACACAACGTACTTTGTCCCCTCTTATAAAGACAAAGCACTCCAAAAACTTAATTCTATAGAGAAATAAAGTGGTTCAAATGGCTCTGAGCCCTATGGGAATAACATCTGAGGTCATCAATTCCTAGAACTTAGAACAACATAAACCTAACTAAGCTAAGGACATGACACACATCCATGCCCGAGGCAGGATTCGAACCTGCAACAATGCCGGTCGCGCGGTTCCAGACTGAAGCGCCAAGAACCGCTCGGCCACACTGGCCGGCCATAGAGAAATAAAATTACGTTACAATATGAGATTCTTGTGTAGCTACCTCACCCTACAAATAGCGTTTATTTATCTCGCCACTGATTTGAACTACTGTAGAATATTGCCTGGTGTACAGTACGCTGCAATTTGCGACTAACGAACTCCTACAGCAATTCTTAAACCAAAGAAACACTAGCGATTATGGCCTCGGATATAGAGACAGCTTTTGTATAGATACGCATGCATCCACTGTAACATGTAGACTAGCGTCACCGAATTGGGATACTACCATAGAAGTTTACTGAAATAACATGTAGTTGCCGAAAGGACTATTTAGCGCTCACCATTGGTAGATGACGCTCACCAAAATAGCGTATCCTGTAGTTCAGCTTTGAAGTAAGACTCATCAGGGAAATGTAATTTCTTGCCAACTGTGAAATCACGATCTGTTTTGACAATCTCAGTGAAACGAGGAGCGTCGTAGGATCGACGTCAGGGATATAGTGGCAAAGAAATATGTGCACATAGTAGACTACAAAATAGGGTGGTGTATTTATGTGGGCGTACAACAGGATATCTATGTCACTACTCAACAGAATCACCCTGCTACTTAACAAGCATTGTATTACCTCTTCGTGCAAATGTTGTTTTCCATACACTGTCACTAATTAAAAACATTACTTTGAAAATACTTTCTACTAATTTCAGCTAAAAATTCAGTAACGATTAATTGGGGATTTATGTATCAGATAGGTACAATGTGGAATAGAAACTGTGTATAAAGAAGTGTTAGATGGAGTAAAAAAAATGAAAGTGATAAGTACTCAAGTAAAATCGATACCAACAAAGGAGGGTTCAAATTTATGACGGACAGAGACAAGTGGACCAAGGAAAAGTGTTGAGAACTGTTAAAGACCATTATAATGAAAAATGTACATGAAGGATGACGTGAAAATCCCCGGATAACTTTCAATTCGATCACTAAAATGTGATAAAGGATGGAGGAAATCGCAGGATACGTCTGGTTCCTAGGTACTTGTTTCTAGGTGCTTAATAAAGACTTAAAAGAGTGGTACAAAGAAGCAAACGCGCACAGACTGAGGAGAAAATGACACAATATGGAAGAAAGAAATGCTTGTTGAAGTAGAAACAATGAACGTAAAAAATGGAACTTTGGTTCGCAAGGAGATGTTATGATTTGCTGATAAATAAAGAGTAACCGGAAGATTAACGGCTCTCACGCAGCTGTTTAAAGGAAAAATGCTTGCATGAAGTGAAAAACTAAGCATTTCAGTATATTTAGTTATCAGCGACAGAATTAGAGAAATTCCGTTTATTACTTTTTTCCATTTCGATGACGAAGGTCACGACCCAACTCAGGAACATTGAATGAAGTTAGAACTGAAGAGGACTCTACGGAGTCGAAAATGATCTCAGTTGGGGTAGGAGGAACATGGAATGCAGTTACAACCAAATAGGTCTCCACGGAGGCGAAAATGACCGCACTTAGGAAAGAAGGAGTAAACAAACACCGAATGTAGGAGTGATAAGAGGTTTCATAGCCTTCACAATGAAGAACATGTAGTCTGCAATGGATGCTAATGCGTGACAATGAATTGGTATTTTAATGCCTGTATGGGATTTTCAACGCAATAATTCTCATAATGCATTTAGAATGTATGTGGATTGTCTTTCTGACCATGTGATATGCATTCAACGAGGCTGTAAAGGCAGTCGTTCTATGGTACCACTGAAGTAGTACCATCCAACTTAAATCGTCACTCACTATCACAAAAGGTGCAAAAGTATATTTCCCTGCATCACATCGCCAGCAGGCACTTCCAACTATGGCCAACAGATGCCGTGAGTAGTAGGACAAAGTTTACAACACCCCACATTGCATTGTTGCCAAATTTATTCAACATGGTGGATCCAAAATTGCTCCAATCGATATGGCAACATTGCAGTGATGTCATGGCAGTAAGTTAAAACTTTGGCTAGGAAATAGGCCAACTGGGCTACCTCCATTAACCTATCCCCTCCCCTCCCCCTCCCCTCCAATCCCACTCCTAAAGAAAATGGTTGGAAGTTCAAATTTTGGTGGGGACAAAAGTGCACTTTGGCTACCCACTAACGTAAGTCATCAGATCTCTTCCATTGAATTGGCAGGAAAAGGACCCAGCCTGTGATGGGATACTGGATAGGATGGATGTAAGTTTCTATTTTACATGCAGTGTTTATTTAAACAATTTGAGTTTTCGTAGGCAGCAGCTCCACTATTGTGTTCACCATGAGGTCTGGAGTCCAACTAACCTAGTACACAGTACTGCCACTAGAGGGTGCTCTCATTCCTTCCGTGAATTAATCCAAGATGGCGGTCTGTCGGAAAAATGGAGGTAACTAATAGGAACTTGTTATCCAGTCATCTGTTGACTTCAGCCAATAGGATGGCGGTATCTAGTAACATCATTGGAGGGGGTATAGGGCAGGCTCTGCAACTCTTGGACCTCAGTATCACTCAGTTAGCCAACAGCAGCAGCAGAAGAAGAAGAACCATGAAGCGTCAACAGCAGTTGCAATCCAGAACAGCCCTACAGAACAGAAGAAGTGGAAAAATAAGTGCCCCACGACACATCTTTGTCTGTGATTATCATTATCATCAGTATTGGTTGGTTTTGCATCTTGGACCATGTATAATGCTTCCTCCTCTTCGTTCAGCAGTAGCCATCGACAGTCCAGGCCTGCAGGGTGAAGCGCGAACATGTCGCCATCTGCCACCGCTGGACTGCAGCAATCTCAGCTGCCATCTTCTTGATACCTCCACTGTCCTCTGGACCTGCGGCAGCAGCAATCTCCAGCATGTATGATCCTGTAGCAACCACATTGTATCCAGTAGCGCACATAGCCCAATTGCTGGAGCAGGACAAGGAGCAGTTATTGTCTGTCCCACTCATTGATTTGTGTGATGAGGACACACAGTCTGGTCCCAACACATCAAATGCTGCTGGTGGCCCTAAACAGCAACAAGATGGAGGACGGTACTGTTCACCAACATACTACTCATCCCAGCAGAACATCCCTGTGCTAGTGAAGGCACAGAGTGCAGATGCTGTGCATAAGGTGGGATCAAGTACACCCATGTGAGAATAGAAATTGAAAATGCATTGAAGTGTGTTGAACTATCAATTTATGAGTTCGACTGGGACGAACTATTTCGTGCAGAGTGCTACATCAACCAGCAAATGTGATGTATCCTTTGGCTTGAGGGAGATACGTGAAGAATTTATTGCATATCAAAAAGCTTTGTTTGGGAAATACTGTACAGGTGCGAAGAAGAAGGAGATAAAGAAAGAGTCTGATGATTTTTTTGAAATACTGCATCCCATGTGTGATATTCAAATAAATAATGTATGTATATGTAATCTCAAACTGTGTTTGTGTTTTATTTCATTGTTGTTGTTGTGGTCTTCAGTCCTGAGACTGGTTTCATGCAGCTCTCCATGCTACTCTATCCTGCGCAAGCTTCTTTATCTCCCAGTACCAACTGCGGCCTACATTCTTCAGAATCTGCTTAGTGTATTCATCTCTTGATCTCACTGTACGATTTTTACCCTCCACGCTGCCCTCCAATACTATTTTGGTGATCCCTTGATGCCTCAGAACATGTCCTACCAACCGATCCCTTCTTCTAGTCAAGTTGTGCCACAAACTCCTCTTCTCCCCAATTCTATTCAATACCTCATCATTAGTTATGTGATCTACCCATTTAATCTTCAGCATTCTTCTGTAGCACCACGTTTCGAATGCTTCTATTCTCTTATTGTCTAAACTACTTATCGTCCATGTTTCACTTCCATACATGGCTACACTCCATACAAATACTTTCAGAAACGAATTCCAGACACTTAAAACTATACTCGATGTTAACAAATTTCTCTTCTTCAGAAACGCTTTCCTTGCCATTGCCAGTCTACATTTTATATCCTCTCTACTTCGGCCATCATCAGTTATTTTGCTCCCCAAATAGCAAAACTCCTTTACTACTTTAAGTGTCTCATTTTCTAATCCAATTCCCTCAGCATCACCCGACTCAATTCGACTACATTCTGTTATTCTCGTTTTGCTTTTCTTCATGTTCATCTTATACCCTCCTTTCAAGACACTGTCCAATCCGTTCAACTGCTCTTCCAAGTACTTTGCTGTCTCTGACAGAATTGCAATGTCATCGGCGAACCTCTAAGTTTTTATTTCTTCTCCATGGATTTTAATACCTACTCCGAAATTGTCTTTTGTTTCCTTGATTGCTTGTTCAGTATACAGATTGAATAGCATCGGGGAGAGGCTAGCACACTGTCTCACTCCTTTCCCAACCACTGCTTCCCTTTCATGTCCCTCGACTCTTACAACTGCCATCTGTTTTCTGTACAAATTGTTAATAGCATTTCGCTCCCTGTATTTTACCCATGCCACCTTCAGAATTTGAAAGAGAGTATACCAGTCAACATTGCCAAAAGCTACAAACGCTAGAAACGTAGGTTTGTCTTTCCTTAATTTTTCTTCTAAGATAAGTCGTAGGGTCAGTATTGCCTCACGTGTTCCAACATTTCTACGGAATCCAAACTGATCTTCCTAGGGTCGGCTTCTACCAGTTTTTCCATTTGTCTGTAAGGAATTCGCGTTAGTATTTGGCAGCTGTGACTTATTAAACTGATTGTTCGGTAATTTTTGCATCTGTCAACACTTGATTTCTTTGGAATTGAAATTATTATATCCTTCTTGAAGTCTGAGGGAATTTCGCTGGACACATACATCTTGCTCACCAGATGGTAGAGTTTTGTCAGGACTGTCTCTCCCAAGGCTGTCAGTAGTTCTAATGGAATGTTGTCTTCTCCCAGGGCATTGTTTCAACTTCGGTCTTTCAGTGCTCTCTCAAACTCTTCATGCAGTATCATATCTCCCATTTCATCTTCATCTACCTCCCCTTCCATTTCCATATTACTTGCCTCAAGAACGTCGCCCCCGTATAGACCCTCTATATACTCCTTCCACCTTGCTGCTTTCACTTCTTTGCTTAGAACTGGGTTTCCATCTGAGCTCTTGATATTCATACAAGTGGTTCTCTTTTCTCCAAAGATCTCTTTAATTTTCTTGTAGGCAGTATCTATCTTGCCCCTCGTGAGATAAGCCTCTACATCCTTACAATTGTCCTCTAGCTATACTTGCTTAGCCACTTTGCACTTCCTGTCGATTTCATTTTTGACACGTTTGTATTCCTTCACTTACTTCATTTTTGTATTTTCTCCTTTCATCAATTAAATTCAGTATCTCTTCTGTTACCCAAGGATTTGTACTAGCCCTCGTCTTTTTACCTACTTTATACTCTGCTACCTTCACTATTTCATTCCTCAAAGATACCCATTCTTCTTGTACTGTATTTCTTTCCCCCATTACTGTAAATTGTTCTCTTATGTTCCTCCAGAAACTCTGTACAATCTCTGGTGTAACCAGTTTATCCAGTTCTCATCTCCCTAAATTCCCACCTTTTTATAGTTTCTTCAGTTTTAATCTACAGTTCACAGCCAATAGATTGTGGTCAGAGTCCACATCTGCCCCTGGAAATGTCTTACAATTTAAAACCTGGTTCCTAAATCTCTGTCGTACCATTACATAATCTAT
The DNA here is from genome assembly GCF_023897955.1 of Schistocerca gregaria. Classification (NCBI taxonomy): domain Eukaryota; kingdom Metazoa; phylum Arthropoda; class Insecta; order Orthoptera; family Acrididae; genus Schistocerca; species Schistocerca gregaria. Next base: position 949,803,493 of record NC_064920.1, read on the forward strand.
CTGAAACCGTTTAGTATCTCCAGGGTTCTTCCATGTATACAACCTTCTTTCATGATTCTCGAACCAAGTGTTAGCTATGGCTAAGTTATGCTCTGTTCAAAATTCTACCAGGCGGCTTCCTCTTTCATTTCTTAGCCCCAATCCATATTCACCTACTACGTTTACTTCTCTTCCTTTTCCTACTGTCGAATTCCAGTCGCCCATGTCTATTAAATTTTGGTCTCCCTTCACTACCTGAATAATTTCTTTTGTCTCATTATACATTTCATCTATTTCTTCATCACCTGCGGAGCTAGTTGGCACTAAAACTTGTACTACTGTAGTAGGCGTGGGCTTCGTATCTATCTTGGCCACAATAATGCGTTCACTATGTTGTTTGTAGTAGCTTACCCGCACTCCTATTTTTTATTCATTATTGAACCTACTCCTGCATTACCCCTATTTAATTTTGTATTTATAACCTTGTATTCACCTGACCAAAAGTCTTGTTCCTTCTGCCACCGAACTTCACTAATTGCCACTATATCTAACTTTAATCTATCCATTTCGTTTTTCAAATTTTCTAACCTATCTGCCCGATTAGGGGATCTGACATTCCACGCTCCGATCCGTAGAAGGCCAGTTTTCTTTCTCCACATAACGACGTCCTCTTGAGTAGTCCCCGCCCGGAGATCCGAATGGGGGACTATTTTACCTCCGGAATATTTTACCCAAGAGGACGCCATCATCATTTAATCAAACAGTAAGGCTGCATGCCTTCGGGAAAAGTTACGGCTGTAGTTTCCCCTGGCTTTCACCCGTTCGCAGTACCACAACAGCAAGGCCGTTTTGGTTAGTGTTACAGCACCAGATCAGTCAATCATCCAGACTGTGGCCCCTGCAACTACTGAAAAAGCTGCTGCCCCTCTTTAGGAACCACATGTTTGTCTGGCCTCTCAACAGAAACCCCTCCGTTGTGGTTGCACCTACGGCACGTCTATCTTTATCGTTGAGGCACGCAAGCCTCCCCATCAACGGCAAGGTCCATGGTTCATACCTTTCGTATTATAGTCCAAGTTTTACGCCTATTTATATCATTTTTTTCAATGCTATAAGGATGCAACAGCAGCAGTAGCAGACGATTTATGGCTGATTTCTCTGTGTAGCTAATAAAGCTCAGTGGATTAGGTGATGGAGCTATGGTGGCTACACACGATCATCGTCCCTTCAAGTGTATCTTTCTATACATGCCAACTACTTGCCAGTACCTGGCATAGTTAGTATCACGGCAGGGTGGGTGAAATATCCTCATTACAAGGACTTTGTTATCGGTGACTGGTCCTGTGAAGATGAAACAGAAGACGTGAAGAGGAAGAAGAAGAAGAATAACAGAATTCTCCTTCCTGACAATGTACGTGCAATTATTGTAGGTCCATCCAATTGTGGCAAGACTAATGTCATGATGCTGCTAACACATGTAGACGGAGTCAGATTTGAACATGTCTGTATATTCTCAAAAACACTGCTTCAGCCCATGTATCAGCTATCACAGGAGATATTTCGCAGTGTAAACGGTATTACATACACAACACTTAGTGACAGTGGTGATATCCCCCCACCTGAGAAAGGAGAGCCAAACACAGTCTTCATATTTGACGATGAAGCTGAGGAAAACCAAGGGCTTATTCGTAAAAAATTTCTGTTTCGGTCGTCATAGGGATACTAATGTGTTTTATCTAAGCCAAACATACTCCAGAATCCCGAAACAGCTACCTCATTACAGCATGAAGTTGAAACAAATTTACCAGACATATGTAGGAACTGACACGCCATTCTATGATTTTGTAACGATGTGTGCTGTTTTCTGGAATCATTCACAGTATGGGTTTATCGTTACTGGTAAAACAGGAAAACTGAATGATGCTAGCTACATGCGAAATTTTCAAGTTCCTGCATATGTAGACTGTTAATGGAGGTTAGGACATCAGTATGAGCTGCACCAGGGGCAAAATCACGCGCACGTTCAGCTACCAACTCGAGAGAATGGGTGTAGACAGTCACAACATTCGCCTGTACTTGGAAGCGAAAATTCAGGCTATAGTGCATAAAGTTGGAGGTTTGCGCAGGGAACTTAGTAAATGAAATAGGAACGAAAGTAGCCGACGTAACTGAAAAAGTCGAGGCTATTGAGGGGAAAATAGATCTAGAGTTCCTTGTTGTTGAGAAGGGGGAGCAGGAACATAGTAAAAGGGATAAGAAGAGGGGATATATAAAGCCTCACGCTGCAGACACGTCTGATTAGTACAGACCGAGAGGTCAACGAAGCACAAAGTCGTTCAAGTGCGAAAAGCGGTTCGAGAGAAATTACTGTTGCTAAGGTTAAGCCATATGGATAGACAGCAAACACTAAGAGACACCTTTAAGCCGGTTACTGACTCTCTCAGCAAAAACAAAACCACACGATAATGATGGTGTCGCCATCGACGAATGCATTATCCGTCACGCCCCTGCTCAGGTAGATAGAACATTTGGCATTAGTAGGGGGAGACCATACACCTTGTGCATACAATACATCCTCTAAATGTAACTGATGACACAATACAGTTTTGTGAATGGCGGTTTCAGAGAACATCTGGCTTAACGAATCTTTGTTTTTCTTAGACCAAACAAAAAACCTACATATTATTCAGTTAATGATAGGGAAATGAGCTGTGAAATACTGCATTTGACTGATGTACATAAGATCGCAAAAAGTATATAAAACGATTATAAAACCAACATTTATATGGTGAAAACAACAACAGCAGTGTCAGCGGCGATCGTACTGACATTGAGCATAAAGTAGTGAGCAATCGAATCCCGCAGTATATACACTACTGGCCATTAAAATTGCTACACCACGAAGATGACGTGATACAGACGCGAAATTTAACCGACAGGAAGATGATGCTGTGATAAGCAAATCATTAGATTTTCAGAGCATTCACACAAGATTGGCGCCGGAGCAGTTGACCGGCGTTGCCTGGTGAAACGTTGTTGTGATGCCTCGTGTAAGGAGGAGAAATGCGTACCATCATGCTTGCGACTATGATAAAGGTCAGATTGTAGTCTTCGCGATTCCGATTTATCGTATCGCGACATTCCTGCTCGCGTTGGTCGAGATCCAATGACTGTTAGCAGAATATGGAATCGTTGGATTCAGAAGGGTAATACGGAACGCCGTGATGGATCCCAACGACCTCGTATCAGTAGCAGTCGAGATGACAGGCATCTTATCCGCATGGCTGTAACGGATCGTGCACCCACGTCTCGATCCCTGAGTCAACAGATGGGGACGTTTGGAAGACAACAACCATCTGCATTAACAGTTCGAAGATGTTTGCAGCAGCGTGGACTATCAGCTCGGAGACCATGGATACTGTTATCCTAGACGCTGCATCACAGACAGGAGCGCCTGCAATGATGAAGTCAACGACCAACCTGAGTGTACCAATGGCAAAACTTAATTTTTTTGGATGAAGCCAGGTTCTGTTTACACTATCATGATGGTCACATCCGTGTTTGGCGACAACGCGGTGACCGCACATTGGAAGCGTCTATTCGTCATCGCCATAGTGGCGTATCACCCAGCGTGATGGTATGGGGTGCCACTGGGGACACGTCTCGGGCACCTCTTGTTCGCATAGAAGGCACTTTGAACAGTGGACGTTACATTTCAGATGTGTTACGACCCGTGGCTCCACCCTTCATTCGATACCTGCGAAAACCTACATTTCAGCAGGGTAATGCATGTTGCAGGTCCTGTATGGGGGTTTCGGGATACAGAAAATGTTAGAACGCTGCCCTGGCCAGCACATTCTCCAGATCTCTCACCAATTGAAAACGTCTGGCCAATGGAGACTGAGCAACTGGCTTTTCACAATACGCCAGTCACTACTCTTGATGAACGGTGGTATTGTGTTGAAGCTGCGTGTGTAGCTGTGCCTGTACACGCCTTCCAAGCTCTGTTTGACTCACTGCTCACGCGTATGAAGGCCGTTATTACGGCCAGAGGTGTTTGTTCTGGGTACTGATATCATGGGACCTATGCATCCAAATTTGCGTGAAAACGTAATCACATGTCAGTTCTGGTGTAACATATTTGTCCAATGAATACCCGTTTGTCATCTGCATTCCTTCTTGGTGTAGCAATTTTAATGGCCAGTAGTGAATGTTGGATACGGCAATTCACGGCATGAGCTACTGCAGGTAATGCAGCTCATTCAAATGAGGGTGTTTCAATAATCTCTGAGCTTAGAGAGAGAGAGAGAGAGAGAGAGAGAGAGAGAGAGAGAGAGAGAGAGAGAGAAAGAGAGAGGTATAATCGAATAAGTATGGAGGCAGTAGTTCGAGAACTGAACAAACCAGCACGCAAAACATACCCTTGCAGACATATTATGATTAAAACTTTGGAAGATTTATGACAGGCTGATCTTGTAGATATGAGTGAATAATCACATGAGAATAACGGATTCAAATATATTTCAATGGTTATTCATACATACTCCACATTTGCCTGGGCATTACCTGTTAAAACAAAAACGTGTAGAAATGTCGCGGATGTATTTGAGCATTTGCTACAGACAGGATACAATCGATGCCTAGACAACCTCCGAACCGATCACTATGGAGTGATTTACAATAGGTATTTCAGGACCGCGATGCAGCCTTAGAAATACGTCACTACTCAACATTCACTCACCTGGTGGCAAGTATCGTGGAGCATCTGAACAGGACAATAAAAGGTAGAATGTGAATGCCTTTTAATCTTCGCGGGTCATACAAATTGACTGATATCCTCCAGAAGTAATTGCTCAGTATAATTGAAGCAAACATAGCACAATAAAAATGAGACCAATCGATGTTCGTGATTATGAACTCATGGATACGGTGTACTATCGCATTAAAGTGCTAGACCTACGAAGACAGAAATTTAATGTAGGCTATTTGGTAATTATCTCAAAACACAAGACAGTATTTGAGACATCATGCCTACCGAACTAGTCAACAGATATTTACAGTTTTAAAGGTGCAAAGGACGAATCCTAGAACGTATATATTGAAGGATAGTCAACGCAAAGAGACTGGAGGTTGCTTCTCCAACGGGCAATTGCAGAAAAGCCCAGAACCGAATGCGTTTCTCGTGGAGAGAGTCATAAGACGTCGGGGAAATAGAGCATTGGTAAAATGGCTAGGTTTTCCTGCAGCACAAAACAGTTGGACTGATGCAAACGATTTGCTATATAATGAGATCGCACAGTCCACAATCATCGCAGTAGCGTAACAAGGGTGCTAGGTGACGCATTAGAGAAGGTGGTGGTATTCTAGACAAACTGTCCCTGGAATTACACATTCCGCGGCATAACTACTGTGGACCTGGAACAAAGCTTCAGAAAGGCTTGGCACGAGGTGATAAGGAGGTTAATCTGCTCCTCGAAGCATGTATGGAACATGACGTTGCATATGCTGCAAATAAAGATTTCTCAAGTCGTAATATTGCAGATAGGATTTTAGCTGAAAAGGCTAAGGTGGTACGGAGAAGAAAGGACATTGGAATAGGTCAACGGATCGCAGCATTTGCAGTTGATAAAACCATGCATGGAAAAATTAAGTTGGGCTTAGGAGTGATGAATTTCAAGCGAGTTATGGATGCTGCACGTTGCGCACTAAACAAGAAGAAGGAGAAGGGTAGGAAGGTAGGAAGCACAGCTGTTTGAAGAACTGTATCCTGGCAGCGATGGATGCAGCTAAAAACGTACTGAAGCAGAAAGGTGCGGAAAGAAGAAGAAGAAGAAGAGGATCGGTTGAAGCACCTTGAGTTCTACCAATACCCCAAGACATCTGGTGGTTTTCTTCCGTTTCCCATTTCAGCCTTCTCCGTGCTCTCGGTGGTAGGTCCCTCGCTGGTGGTGCTGCAGCTATTGCTCGAACCGTCAAGAACGCACAGAACTCCCAAGCGCAGTTAGAAGAGGCAAGAAGACATAACCACATGATGGAAGCCGCAACCATCAGGAAAGAACCTACTTGAGACAGTACAGGACAGAGCTTGGTCTATTCATAAGTAAAAAAAGCCCATTACCAGTCCAACCAGAGTGATCACTCACAAATACTGATCTTCTTAAGTTCGTTAGAAACTAATTCAACATAACACGATTTCGTGGTGTGTTTATGCCAAATACATTACTTAAGACTATGCGGAAAACTGATGAATGAGATAATGTGAATTTAGATGTTGCTGGTAGCTCCGGCACCCACTGGGTATGATATGTTACGAAAAATGCTGATACTGTCTACATTTCGTCGCATTTGGTGACCTGCAACCTCTAGAAGAATTGCAACGATACTTAATTCACAGAAGACATGTGTTCTACAATTTTCGGCACTATCTGGACTTTAATATACACCTCTGCAGGCATCTATGCATCAGGTTTCTGTTGACGTTTGTAAATAAGTAGAAGCAGACTATATAAGGAGGAGCTTTAAATATTCCTTCCACAGTTGAGGTTCAAATGAAATGTCACACGCCTTGACGTTAAGAGAACGATCATCTGGTAGTTGGGAGCTCCAATGTTAGGCGCGTAATGGGGCCCCTTAGGGATATGGCGGCTAAGGAGGGGAAGAAATCCAGTGTGCACTCCGTGTGCATTCCGGGAGGAGTCATTCCTGATGTGGAAAGGGTCCTTCCGGATGCCATGAAGAGCACAGGGTGCAGCCAGCTGCAGGTGGTGGCACATGTCGGCACTAATGACGTGTGTCGCTTTGGATCTGAGGAAATTCTCTCTGGATTCCAGCGGCTATCTGATTTGGTGAAGGCTGCCGGTCTTGCTTACGACATGAAGGCAGAGCTCACCATCTGCCGCATCGTTGACAGAACCGACTGCGGACCTTTGGTGCAGAGCCGGGTGGAGGGTCTGAATCAGAGGCTCAGACGGTTTTGCGACCGTATCGGCTGCAGATTCCTTGACTTGCGCCATAGGGTGGTGGGGTTTCGGGTTCCGCTGAATAGGTCAGGAGTTCACTACACTCAGCTGGCGGCTACACGGGTAGCGGAGGCTGTGTGGCGTGGACTGGGCGGTTTTTTAGGTTAGAAGGCCTTGGGAAAGTGCGGGATGGGCTGCAATGTCAAAGGGTGCTTGGCAATTACAGGACGTGCTTGGATCAAGGAACAGTTGGAATTATAGTTGTAAACTGTTGTAGTTGCGCTGGAAAAGTCCCTGAGCTTCAAGCGCTAATAGAAAGCACAGAAGCTGATATCGTTATAGGTACAGAAAGCTGGCTAAAGCCTGAAATAAGTTCTGCAGAAATTTTTACGAAGTCTCAGACGGTGTTCAGGAAAGATAGATTAGGCAGAATTGGTGGTGGAGTGTTGGTGTCTGTCAGTAGTGGTTTATCTTGTAGTGAAGTCGAAGTAGATACTCTGTGCGAATTGGTGTGGGTGGAGGTTATACTTAACAGCCGAATTAAGTTAATAATTGGCTCCTTCTACCGACCCCCAGACTCCGATGATACAGTTGCGGAACAGTTCAGAGAAAGTTTGAGTCTCGTAACAAATAAATACCCCACTCATACGGTTATAGTTGGTGGGGACTTCAACCTACCCTCGGTATGTTGGCAAAAATACTTGTTCAAAACCAGTGGTAGGCAGAAAACGTCTTCCGAGATTGTCCTAAATGCATTCTCCGAAAATTATTTAGAGCAGTTAGTCCACGAACCCACGCGAATTGTAAATGGTTGCGAAAACACACTTGACCTCTTGGCCACAAACAATCCAGAGCTGATAGAGAGCATCATGACTGATACAGGGATTAGTGATCACAAGGTCATTGTAGCTAGGCTCAATACCATTTCTTCCAAATCCATCAGAAACAAACGCAAAATAATTTTATTTAAAAAAGCGGATAAAGTGCCACTAGAAGCCTTCCTAAAAGACAATTTCCATTCCTTCCGAACTGACTATGCGAATGTAGACGAGATGTGGCTCAAATTCAAAGATATAGTAGCAACAGCAATTGAGATCTTCATACCTCATAAATTGGTAAGAGATGGAACGGATCCCCCGTGGTACACAAAAAAGGTCCGAACGCTGTTGCAGAGGCAACGGAAAAAGCATGCGAAGTTCAGAAGAACGCGAAATCCTGAAGATGGGCTAAAATTTACAGACGCGCGAAATTTGGCACGTACTTCAATGCGAGATGCCTTTAATAGGTTCCACAACGAAACATTGTCTCGAAATTTGGTAGAAAATCCGAAGAAATTCTGGTCGTATGTAAAGTACACAAGCGGCAAGACGCAGTCAATACCTTCGCTGCGCAGTGCCGATGGTACTGTTATCGACGACTGTGCCGCTAAAGCGGAGTTATTGAACGCAGTTTTCCGAAATTCCTTCACCAGGGAAGACGAATGGAATATTCCAGAATTTGAAACACGAACATCTGCTAGCATGAGTCTCTTAGAAGTAGATACCTTAGGGGTTGCGAAGCAACTCAAATCGCTTGATACGGGCAAGTCTTCAGGTCCAGATTGTATACCGATTAGGTTCCTTTCAGATTACGCTGATACTATAGCTCCCTACTTAGCACTCATATACAACCGCTCGCTCACCGATAGATCTGTACCTACAGACTGGAAAATTGCGCAGGTCGCACCAGTGTTCAAGAAGGGTAGTAGGAATAATCCATTTAACTACAGACCTATATCATTGACGTCGGTTTGCAGTAGGGTTTTGGAGCATATACTGTATTCAAACATTATGAATCACCTCGAAGGGAACGATCTATTGACACGTAATCAGCATGGCTTCAGAAAACATCGCTCTTGTGCAACGCAGCTAGCTCTTTATTCGCACGAAATAATGGCCGCTATCGACAGGGGATCTCAAGTTGATTCCGTATTTCTAGATTTCCGGAAAGCTTTTGACACCGTTCCTCACAAGCGACTTCTAATCAAGCTGCGGAGCTATGGGGTATCGTCTCAGTTGTGCGACTGGATTCGTGATTTCCTGTCAGGAAGGTCGCAGTTCGTAGTAATAGACGGCAAATCATCGAGTAAAACTGAAGTGATATCAGGTGTTCCCCAGGGAAGCGTTCTGGGACCTCTACTGTTCCTGATCTATATAAATGACCTGGGTGACAATCTGAGCAGTTCTCTTAGGTTGTTCGCAGATGATGCTGTAATTTACCGTCTAGTAAGGTCATCCGAAGACCAGTATCAGCTCCAAAGCGATTTAGAAAAGATTGCTGTATGGTGTGTCAGGTGGCAGTTGACGCTAAATAACGAAAAGTGTGAGATGATCCACATGAGTTCCAAAAGAAATCCGTTGCAATTCGATTACTCGATAAATAGTACAATTCTCAAGGCTGTCAATTCAACTAAGTACCTGGGTGTTAAAATTACGAACAACTTCAGTTGGAAGGACCACATAGATAATATTGTCGGGAAGGCGAGCCAAAGGTTGCGTTTCATTGGCAGGACACTTAGCAGATGCAACAAGTCCACTAAAGAGACAGCTTACACTACACTCGTTCGTCCTCTGTTAGAATATTGCTGCGCGGTGTGGGATCCTTACCAGGTGGGATTGACGGAGGACATCGAGAGGGTGCAAAGAAGGGCAGCTCGTTTTGTATTATCGCGTTATAGGGGAGAGAGTGTGGCAGATATGATACACGAGTTGGGATGGAAGTCATTACAGCATAGACGTTTTTCGTCGCGGCGAGACCTTTTTACGAAATTTCAGTGACCAACTTTCTCTTACGAATGCGAAAATATTTTGTTGAGCCCAACCTACATAGGTAGGAATGATCATCAAAATAAAATAAGAGAAATCAGAGCTCGAACAGAAAGGTTTAGGTGTTCGTTTTTCCCGCTCGCTGTTCGGGAGTGGAATAGTAGAGAGATAGTATGATTGTGGTTCGATGAACCCTCTGCCAAGCACTTTAATGTGAATTGCAGAGTAGTCATGTAGATGTAGATGTAGATGTATTTCATGCAAATTACTTCCCTCCAACTGATTTGAGTATTCGTGAATGGAGTATTGCATTGATTGGACTGGAGACGTACAACAGCATCCCAAATATCACCGAGACTAACAAAAAACTCCATCTGGATGTTAATGGTGAGAAAGACATTGTGGAAATGGAACCGGGTGCATACGATATCGACATTTTAAAGGAAGTTTAAAAACAGTCGGAAAAAGATATTGAGCTACGTGCAAACAACAATAGACTTAAGTCAGATATAAGAACTGTAAATGCAACGTTTGACTTTAACCAGGAAGGTTCAATAGCACGCCTCCTTGGTTTCACAAAGGGACAGGTTTTGAAGAAGGATCCTAGTGAATCTTACAAGTCACATCGGATGGTGGACATACTGCCCGTCAGCACAATTCGATTCGAGTGTAACATTGCAACGAACTCCTATTTGAACGATAATCTGATTCATATTTTTTACGGATTCTGTCCCTGAGCTGCAACGAGGTATAAGATTGTTGAGACTCCTACTAATGCAATACATCTTCCAGTAACAGCTCAGACATTAGACTATTTGGAGCTACGTATTGTGGACCAGAATAATCTACTTGTTGACTTTCGTGGTGAGGAAATCATTGTACGATTACATCTAAGGCAGGGTGGGCGTATCGTATAAAACTGGTGTACGCAATCCACAGCATGTCGCTTCACTACCGAACTGCAAAGTGATATCATGTACGAACAATGAGTTTCTTAAATCAGTTGGTTTGAAACCTCGCAGTGACGTCCTCACTCAATATAACCAGGTCAGTAGTGTGTGATGTGAGAATTATAGGTCAGGAATACTTCTGGCACAAGCCTTACGCTTCATGCACATTTAACAAGAACGGGGAAATTAGGATTATCGTCCAGCAGCAAGCCGCACCGCTGCTTCCATGTAAGAGTTTCATATATCTAGAAGAGTCATGCAAGTAAACCGACGACAGCGATATATTGGGATCCAAGCATACACGTAACGCTATAGCATTCTTGTTCCAAGACATACGCTATGAACTCAATGGGTCTGAGATCGACCGCACACGCAATGTCGGCGTAACGTCAACCCTTAAACATACGTGTCTCCACCAGCCGCAGATTTGCATAGTTTAGAAAATGAGGGATGGTTCATAGACGATACGGACGATAGAACTGTTGCAGAGTACAAGCGATTTACTGGATGCATACCTTTGAAAATGCTTATGGGCTACTTTGAGCACATGAGACAGATTATTATGAACGCTAAACAGGAACTCATTCTGGTACAGAGTGCGACGGACATACATTCAAGGAGCTCAAGAGGAGAATATCATCACAATCAGCAATATAATATGGAAAATGCCTCAGATCAGTGTATCAGATGAGGAGCATTTGAAGCTTTTAAAAAGGCCTGAATTCTAGTACATTTCTATCACTGAAATTTCGCTCATGGGAGTTTTTCGAGTACTCATTGTTACCGGCTGTGAGCAGACAAACTTAGGCTATTAAAACCTCTTCGCAGCTCGAGAGACCCAGATTCACCACAGTTGCGTTTCAGACTGATAGAAGAGGGAATAAAGCAAATGATTCCACTCGTGTTCGACAACTACAAGTTAACTAATTCCAGAGTCTATCTGAATTCAGGATTCCACCCATAGGACACTTAACACCTGCAGTGGAATGAAAATGTATACTGTCTAGCATATGACATTTATGCAAGGTTTAGTGCTTCTATGAAAGTGCTGAAGAAGAAGGAGGAGCGTGTCTGTTCAGTCCACGGAAGTTCAAGGAGCTATCACCGATCATTTTAATAGACTGCTCGAAACAGATGTGTGAACTGAATTTGAATCTACGACGAATTTCCCAGAACACACTCCCGCATATGCTCTAGTTCTACATGACCATGTGATCAACTGCTCTCTGCTCAATGGTGTTGTACAAAGAGCTGTATAAATGAACAGGTGCTGCCCATACCTACAGCATTCGACAATTGCATCTCAAGGTGTGAACATCATTGCATATGCTCAAGATTTCTATGATGGTGAGCGCAGACAGTTCATATATAAAAATGTTGCATTCATAGCATACACAAAAGTTGCAGGGATAATAGAGACATTCTCAACAATCATTGCATCACCGAGATCTTTCAAATATGTGAAGTGTGCTAAGACATGGAAGAGTACAAAGTGGTTCATACATTTGTACCATGGAATTCACTGTGATGACCCTGGAATACCCTATAAAGATATAGTGATGTCGCTTCAATTATTCGACCACACGGATGTCATCATCTGTGTGAAGGGGAAGATCTCATGGATGCATCGAATCATTAAGACCTGTAATCCAAGACCAGTAATTCGACGGGTGTACTTCTCTCCATCGACTCAGGAAGAAGAGAAGAAGAAGATGCGTGAAAATAGGGTTGCAGTGTCTCCTTATGAAAATGTAAAATTACTTTTAAGTTGGATGAGAAATAAATGAATTTTTACCTCAGAACCTCTGTGTTCTTTGTTTCAACCCTGTTCCCGCTTTGGCAGTGTACAGTTTTAACCACATGCTATGTCTGTGGTTTTGTTCAAGGACAGGAAATGCAATTCCAGACATGTCTGCAATATATTTTTGTAAGCGGACATGGTCACGTGCCTCCTGCTCCCATAACCCAATTCATACTGCACGCTAGGTATAATTCCATGCAGCTGTTCTATATATTTTGTTATCTTTCATCTTAAATTTCTTGGATGGCTAGTGGCAGGTGAAAAACGTAAACACAAGCGTAAATATATATTTACAGGCTAAGTATATGTTGCGTATAAATAAATAAATATTTTTGTTTATGCGTTTTAATATTTGTTACACTTTTTATTTCTTTCACATCTATGTATGTATGCATGTATACACACATGTACATAGTACACACAAATATTTTCATGATACACACACACACACACACACACACACACACACACACACACACACACACACACACACACACGAACTACTTACATTATGATAAAAGGGTCATACTACTACTCTGCAGACTCTCTCTCTCTCTCTCTCTCTCTCTCAATCAGAGCGTGAGTATGGCAGAGTTTCAATCCCATAATCATAAATGACCCTTTTATTGTCATGAGGTGACACTCATAATCACAAATAACCCTTTTATTGTCATGAGGTGACAGTCTGATTTTAGAGTGCAGCACAGTGTACACAGTGTCCTATCGATCGAATGCTGGTCTGCCGTACCATATGCGCCATCTACAGTGCAGCACTGTGAACACTGCTGTACAGGTAGCGCAAATAATCTCTGATAGAGAGGGCTCTGAATGCCATACGACGCACACCCTTAGCCCACATCTGGGCGGCACTTCTAATGTGCGATATGCATACAGTTTTGAGTGTAGACCTACAACTCCACAGTTGGCAAGCCATTCGCCTTGTTGTTCATAAGAACGATAACTTCTTGTTCTGTGGAATAATACCATAAGGATTATTTGTAGTCTATGAGGACGTATGGAATTCATTACCAAGGTACCTCGTTACTTCGTGTGGATCACAGTTCTTCACCCGATAGATGAAGCCATCTGTATCCGTATAAAGTAATTTAGGATCTGCAAAATCAGTATTCGCAAACTCATAACGAAAGCGGTGGATGTGAAGTTTGTATAGGTCTAGTACGCACATTCCCACACAAATAGGTTTTGTAAACTTTACAGCAGTTTTCGCCATCTCCACAGCAACAAAGTTCTTGTTAAATATGGTGACACTTTTAAAATTTTGTCTGGCAATGCATTTTATTACGCCATAAAGCCCACCCTACTGGGTTCTAATCAAAATATCACGTCATTCCCTCAGATTCTCCATCGTTTTAACGAAAATTGAATTATTCATTAATTTGTAAAATTGTTTCTCAAAGTCACATGTCACAGGAGCTCTCTGTCTCGCATTCAAATCAATATACTCGTTCATCCAGGTGAACTGTTTGAAGGAGATAGCGTGGGTGATTCTAAACAGCTCCATACCCAAGCTGAGACACTGCTGGAGTTTACGATAATGAATAATGTATCTCCGCGTATCTCCCACCATTGTCATCAGTTTTAGCGTGGAGCTGCCTCGTGGAATTAGTTGCTCTGCACACAACTACAAATCGTGGCACATATCATACAAATTAATAGGGTATATGAGTTCTGCCTCCACCACATACCCTACATCAGAATCAGCTGCCATACCCCCCATGATTTTTCCACCAATAGCTTGCATTTGTCTTCGGGCACCCATCTAAACTCACAAATAGGCAGTGATTGCTGAATGGGGTGCCCACATAACTTTTGTATGTCCAGTTACATTATGTAGCTCAAGGGTTGCTTTGAACCTGTCACTCATCCGCGGGGTATTTGCCTTCGTGTGCCTGTGGACAAATTGGAGAAGTCCCCCATGGGTCCCTCGCTCATGCCGGCCGGAGTGTGACCCATCTGTGAGAGTCTGCCATGGTCTATCCCCCTTCTGTCTCTTCTCACACCCCAAGATAAAAAGCTGGAGTTGTTCTATAACAAGATGACAGAATTAATAAGGCGAATTTCACATAGTCACGAAAATTTACGCTCAAAAAACAAAATTTTTACTCACTTGGTAATCCTGTCGAAAGAGCTCTATGCCTCTTGCCATTACTCTCTGAATCGTTGCTGCTCCTACCTCTCTTTACCTTGGGAAGAAAAAAAAAACACGTACACACAAAGGTGACGGTTCGCACAACAAGGTGTGTAGCACTGGACCGAGGACTATGGAGGTTGGTTGCGGGTTTATATATAAACCGAGTTGACCAATGACAGAGCTTCATTTGTATGTCCAGCCAATGAGAAGCTTTTGTGGAACGTCATTATTTCTGGAAGGGCTTGATGCAACCATCGTCTCTCTTTCCAAATTACAAGAATGATTTTATGATTAACGGTGTTTTCGCAAGTGTGCATATGCATGATGAAGGTTTTTGGCGGTGAGAAGTTTACTGTTTATGAGATATATGTTGAAAGCAGGACATTACGATTTCCGAGAAGGGACACACGTGATGCCTCATTGGGACTATCAGTAAGAATGCAATAGGTGTTTTTCTCTGCTATTTTTGCGAAAAGATCCTGTTAGGTTAAGAATCCATGCATACGAGCTGAGACATCACGAAAGCTCCTACAAAAGCGACTGTTAACTATTTCTGTGGCACTTTACTACTACCAAGAGGTAGACGTGGCTCTTTATTTACATAGTCACGAGACGTCAGTACAACATTGAGAACCTTTTAGCTGCACCTGCGTAGGTGAGTCGCTATGCAAACATCTCTCGCTTGACGCTGAACCGGCAGGTACCCATGGTTGCTGAGTAAATATGTACGCCACCAGAGGCGTCTCGCATAGGGGACAGCTGTCCTAGCTGTTCCGTTAGGATCTCCAGGTAGAGTGCTCCCTGTATTATTCTGGGAAGGATTGCAACAGATTTCTTTACTTCATCTAGAGGGAGACTTGGCTGTTATTTACATTTACATGTGACATCAGTATAACATTGAGAACCTTTTAGCTGTGTCTGCGAGGGTGAGCCACTCTGCAAACATCTCTCTCGCTGCTGGACCCAGAGCTACGCCTCAGCCACGGTGGTTTGGTGAATATGTGCGTGTCT
Source organism: Schistocerca gregaria (assembly GCF_023897955.1). Taxonomy (NCBI): domain Eukaryota; kingdom Metazoa; phylum Arthropoda; class Insecta; order Orthoptera; family Acrididae; genus Schistocerca; species Schistocerca gregaria. The sequence goes on from NC_064920.1 coordinate 949,819,149, forward strand.
AGAGGGAGACTTAGCTCTTATTTACATAGACATATGACTTTAGTATAACACTGGAAGAATTCTAGCTGTATACCCGAAAATAGAGACGACTTTTACCTGCTGGCTGTAAGCGGCAGTTGCATGAAAGAAATGGTTCGCACCCCTGCGTATGTCTCTCCAGTAGTGTCTCACGTCCGGAGTCGGCAGCGTCGGCATGTGCGAGAGTTGGAACGTCATAGGGAACAGTTCGCTGATATATCACGATCAAATTTCTTAACGATAGTTCGAAATCGATTTTATGTCCAATGAGTATTTGTGCACTGTATTATTTTCGGCTGTTTAAAAGTTGTGAGCATATTAGCAGAGTGTTGACAATTTTACCTGTAGTAAACGTATATGTTGCATTATTTTGTGAACAAGTTTGTAGGAAGTGCTATGCATTTTTTCACTAATTTACAAGTTGTTTGCCTGTCTCTACATCAGTGTACTGCATTATTTCGGTAATTTACGAGTAGTTTGCAGATTTGCAGGCTGTGTATTGTGACCCCAAATACGTCAGAGCGAATACTTTCTATCATAATAATAAATAAACTACGTGAAATCCATCTGTAAATATATTGTTCAAGAATAAATAAAGTCCACTTCTTCCTCTCTCCAGCAGCCCAGCACTGGCTGAGTCCTTTTTTTCCCCGAGATCGCACCCCCGCTCCCCTCCCCGACCACCATGAGATGATAGTGCCCTCTCGTGGCAGTACTGTGTACTAGGTCAGTTGGACTCCGAACCTCATGGTAAACGCACTGGATGGAGCTACTGCCTATTCAAATTTTTTAAATAAATACTGGGTGCAGAATAAAGACATACGTCCATCCTTTCCAGCAGGCCAGCACAGGCTGAGTCGTTGCCCAAATGACCTATTTTCCTCCAAAATTTCCCCACCATTTGCTTAGGTTACTGGAGGTAGCACAAGTGACCCTTTTTCTGCCGAAATTTGATCTTCCCACCATTTTCTGGGTGATGGGAGTGGGGGAGGGGAGGAAGTTAGGTTAGCGGAGGTAGACCAGTTGACCTATTCCGCCAAAATTTTAACTTCCCACCATTGTGACATTGCCATTACTATCGACGCCATATTGGATCTGCCATGTTAAATAACTTTAAATGAACTTTGTCATAGTACTGTCATGATCAGTAATCATGATATACAGTCTCACACACCTGACCAGTCGCAGTGTACTTGTTGATGTGTCAACATGAGCTTGTACAAAAGGAGCAGCGAATTATTGGTGAAGCGCTATTGTCAAAACAACAGTAATTTTGCAGTTGCACTTCGAGAATATATCCGGCTGAAAGGATTTGGGAAGAGCCCTCTTTCTCAGCCTGATGTGCGGAGCAGCTAGAGAACTGGGCGTCGCTCCAGGAAGAGGCTGACGACCAGCTGGACCACAGGTGATTGAAGAAGTCGCTGTTGATATGGAACACAACCCTGTGTGCTCCGATCGTCAGCTAGTGCACATGCTGTGTCACGACAGTTGAACATCCCTTAGTCCACTGAACGGAAGATGCTTCGAACCATTCTCAAATGCTATCTGTATAAGATCCACATCGTGCAGCAGCTTGCACCACAGGATGCACAACGCCGTATTGACTTCACCGTCCACTTTCTCGCAAGGGTTAAAGATTATTAGGGCTGTGCTGGAGCATCCTATGGACAGACGAAGCTCATTTTGCTCTGACATCCACACATGTGCTGATCTGAAGGGCAACATATCAAGAGAGGTAGCCACCATACCTATGGACATGCTTCGTTCTGCTGTGCGTAATGTAATCCTTTCGCTTTCAGACTCTTTTGGACACTGATGGGCGCCCCTTTTGTAGCAGTAATGCACCGGTATGTAATGGTATGATCTATCGTAGCAGCACATTAAATGTGTTTCAACTGAACTGTTTCTGCGTTATTTTTCTTCCTCATGGTCTTGAGTTAATGCTGCTAAGTTTGGTACTCGTACGGTAGTTAGTTTCTGTGTTATAACGCATCAAAGAGGGAAAGTTTAATTACAACCACCCGGTACTGTGCAGTGGACCTGTGGAAAAATGTCACGCGAAACGGCCGGAGTGTAACTATGATCACGTAGCTTGCATGGTGACGAAAGAGGTCAGCTTGTTTGCTGCTAAGAATTTTACGGCGGAAAGTAAATACTATTTATTCCAGTTTGTTTCTGTATTCAGCAAATGCAGTAATTTCAGCAGCAGTTGGCACCACAGTAACACAACGAACTGTTAGAAGACAGTTAATTCAGGGACAGCTCGTAGCCCGACGGCCTGTAGCGTGAATTACACTCAACCTAAACCTTCGATACTTGCGACTTCAGTGGTGTCAAGAAAGTGGAGGTCTGTTATCTTTTAAGATGAAATCTGGTTCCAACTTGGCGCCAGTGATGGCTGCGTGTTGGTTAGAAGGAGGCCCGTTGAGGGCCTATAACAAGACTGTGTGATGGATCTACGCCAGGAGTTATATTATGGGGTACGATTCAGTGTGCCAGCAGGAGCACTCGCGGTTATACTATGGGCCTGACTACGAATTAGTACCTTAATCTGGTGACTCGACCTGCTGTGCTGCCACTCATGAACAACATTCCGGGGATGTTTTCCTACAGGATAACTCTAGCCCATATACTGCTGTTGTAACCTAACATGCTCCACGGAGTGTCGACATGTAGTCTTGGTCTGCTCGATCGCCAGATCTGTCTCCAATCGAGCATATGTGGGACATAATCGGACAACTCTAGTGTCATCTACAAACAGCATTAACAGTCCTTGTATGGACCGACCAAATGGAACAGGCACGGCACTCCATCCCACAAATTGAGATCCGGCACATGTCCTGCACAATGCATGCAAGTTTGTATGCTTTCAGAAAATATTATGGCGGTTACACCGGTTATTAATGCATCAGCTTTTCATATTTTCAATGGTTTATCTAGAGTTTACATTAGCCTGTGATGTTCCAAAGTTAATCACTTAAATATATTACCTAAACAATAGTATTGCCGATAATTCATTACTCTACTTTGTTACTTTTCTGGTTTTGCGATTTCTTTCCGGCAGTGTATTCCAGACATTTTACAAGAAAACAAACTGTAGCTTATGAATCGCAGCAGTGAGACGCGTTCTTTGTAAAGCAAAACAGTGTTCTTAAACTGTATATTAAAAAAAACTGATATTGATAGTTATTGTAGGCTATAAAAATTACAATAACTGAACATATTAGACAGTTTACACATATGATGTGTCAAATAAATGTGCAGATGCCAGCGATTACGGAAACAAGGAACTTTTGCTACTGAACAATTCTGTTAATAATTATAAAGATTACATTGAGCTATATTCAGACGGTACCATAACTACTCCTCATAAGCACTACATGCAGAGTGTATCGTAATTAATGGAGTAAAGGCATACAGTTGAAAGTACACGACACTAGAAGAAAAAAAGTCTCAGTAAACATGGGGTTGAAGGTGCATACCTTAAGAGCAACGAGTAATTTTTCATCTTTGATACTGTGAAACAAATCTCTTCTACTGCAAGTTCTTCGAATTCCATATTTTGGGAACCAGTTATGTATCCAGCTAATTTATACGTTTCTACCTTGTATACTTTATGCTAGAATTTTCTGAATGGTGGTCGTTATGTCAGTAAATTCATTGATTGTAGTAGTTGTCACTTAACCGAGTCATTAAATAAATGTGAACAGCAGAGATGGTAGCCTCTTCACAGTGACCGGTTGGGATAAAATATTGGCGAAATTACTTGGGCCGCCAGATTATCGCAGGACCTAAAACAACATTCGTGGGGCTTACAATATTTTGTGTTCGTGAGGACTTACGAATATTTCAGGACTCAAGTCAGTCGAAGCTCGGTTTTCAAATCGCTGTCAGTGACTGTTGCTTTTGCGAAGACATAAACATTATCTTTATTTAACTGTTTATGAACAGCTGTGGAGATCAGTAATATTGCTGCATTTCGTGATTTCACACTGAGTTGTAAACTTGTTCTGTATTAGTCGGGATAGGCTTAATTGTGAACTGTAGATTTTACTGTGAGTGTTAGTGAAATTTTGATTCAAAGAGCTCAAAGATTTGCTACTGGTTATCGAGAATTTATGTGCCACATATTTTCTATAAATGCTATGCTTGCACTAAGAAATTACATTTTTTCACTGCTAGTTCAGTTATTGTTGAGTTTATTTACTAAATTTATTATTTTAAAACCACCATCCACGTATTCATGTGTAAATTGCTGAAATAAACATTTGGTTCAAATTCAAAAACTGTCTGGTCTAGCGTACATTACTCTGTAACAACTCCTCATTCGAATATTACAGCCTTATTCAAATATTTATTTATTAAATGCTTTATTCACACTCGAACCACTGTCTCTCTGTTAATAAAAGATTTTAGCATTAATTATGTTTCCTGATTTGTGTTTAAAATCGACGGTAGACTAACAATTTTTACCGCCTTCTGCGAGCCATAGATAAGTGTAAGGCGGTTCACTGAACACATCATATTTCCAGTCACAATTCAGTTGTAACACATAAATTAAATGGTTCAAATGGCTCTGAGCACTATGCGACTTAACTTGTGAGGTCATCAGCCGCCTAGAACTTAGAACTAATTAAACCTAACTAACCTAAGGACTCACACACACCCATGCCCGAGGCAGGATTCGAGCGTGCGAACGTAGCGGTGCTCGGCTCAAGATTGTAGTGCCTAGAACCGCACGGCCACTCCGGCCGAAGCGTAACACATAATGTTATAAGTGCGCGTTTTTGTAGGCAACCACAGCACTACTACAGAAATACCTAATTTAGGAGACAAATATTTTCTGGTTGGATTTTATGTTTGCAAAAGACTGAAGAAATTATGAAACAAAGGAAAAACTTACTAATAATTTCAAAAATTCCACAGCAGATTAAGATGACTTAATTTAAAATTTCGACAAAGAGTTCAGCTTTACTAAAGCATGAAGATGAATAATGAGATATGACTGGTTATTACTAACTCAACTTGACTTCTACATCGAAGAAATGGCGGTAAATATAACAAGTATCCAGAACGTGAACAAATATCAAAGAAAAACAAATGCTATTGTGCTGTAGGACGTATATGCATTATAACTCTTCTGGCTGTAAGTTTGTGAAACACAGACCAACTTATAATTTCGAACGGTCGATCTGACTAACATAACAAGCAAATAACTTTTAGCTGATTAAAGAGTACTGAACAGTTTTTGTTTTTGATTTTCCACAATAGCTTCATCTTTATTTTATCTCTCAGATTACGATTACTTGAAAATGTGGTTATGATCTCAAAATTAGTGGCAAATAACGGAAGACAAAATATTGAGCAGAAAAGTACTACGAAGCATCGATTTACAAAACAAATAGCTTCTCAGCTACTGACAAACTAAAAAATTTCTTCTTGAGAAGTAATTGAGAAGATCGTGTACTGAGGAGTTTTAGTATTCACCAAACATCCAAATTAGTATGTACATTGCACATACCAAATTTTCCAAAACAAAAAGGTCTTGTGTTTATAAACAAACTGTTGAGAAACAACTTTCTGAAGTGTTATAATTTGTATTTAAAAAAGTAAAATGCTCACATAAGGGCAACCAGAACGAAACAATAATGCATTTCCTACTTTATGAAGGGGAAGGATGCGATGATGATGTTTGGTTTACGGGGTGCTCAACTACGCAGTCATCAGCGCCGGTGCAAAGACCTAATTTTTACACGGTCCAGTTTTTTTCACAGTCCAGTATAGCCATTGACATTAATGATTATGATGAAATGATGAGGACAGCACTAGCATTCAGTACCCAGGCAAAGAAAATCCCCAACCTGGCCTGGAATCGAACCCGGTACATCATGATCTTGATAAGGATGTGAAAAATGAATTGCATAGGCAAAATAGTAAGTGACAAGGAATTAACCAGAACGATAACATAATTGTATAAAAAGTGTAAGCTATCGCTTACGGCTTCAAATCTTGTAGTTTGTTGTAATTGCAATTGTGAGTACCTCAGTTTAGAACATAAATTACAAATGTAAACATGAACACAAGAATAAATGCAGCTGCCATTCCAAGATTAAGAAAATATGGACGATGTCCAGATCACACAATAATCAGATATAGGCAAAATCGTGCCAAAACCACTATGATAACGTATTTAAATAGTAAGGTTCCTATCGTTCCATTTCACAAGCAAATTGCAAATTATGATAATAAAGAAAAATCTGACGTAATCAAAAATTTTAAAGTATAATAATTAATCAACGGTGTGACTCCACACCACATCAAATTACTAAAACCGAAACGTTTCATAGATGTACGGGACGAATATTAAGCCATGCAATGACAGCAAATAAGAGAATCATGCAGAGAATTCTGGATGTCACGATAAAGTGGGAATAAGTGGAATTTATATTAAAAGATGTTGAATTCAAAGAGAGTAGAGAAGTTTTCATCTGGAAGGAGAACATGCAGAATACGTTACTGCTAACGAAATTTATTTTCTGCAGTGTATTTTCCTAGTTACAGCCAATGAAGTGCCGTGCGAAACCAAGAACGAGTGCGAATTACGAGGTGATGGGAGAGGGCGCTCCATTTGGGACGCGGTCACATTTCAGCGGGGCTCATCGCCGGACGGTTAATTTGCTGGGACGCGGAATGAGGCCAGCAAAAGCCACGCATCGCGTACCACGTCACGTTCCCGGCAATCCATGAGAATGGGCCGTGCTCTGCGGGGCCACGCCGTGGCGCGTAGCTCGGGCGCCCACAATCCCGATCCACCGTCCGACACGCCCCTCTTGTTTGCGCATCCAAGAGTTGGTAGCAGTTCGAGCAAGTGCTGTGGTGCATGCGATAAACGTGTCTTAAATGCTGCGATTACAAGCTACAGCAAACTGCAAAGAAATGCAGGCAAGCACTCAGACTTTGGAGCATACAGCACTTGTTCTTCCGTGATCTCTACCGTGGCTGCTACGAGACGTATCCCAAAACTAAGGTCCGTTTGTACATAAAAATAAGCTCATAAGAAAAGTTCTCATTTAACCGTAATGTTTTACTACATGTCTACTTTACATTTCTTCATAATCAGCGGTCACATATACAGGGTGAGTCACCTAACGTTACCGCTGGATATATTTGGTAACCACATCAAATACTGACTAACCGATTCCACAGACCGAACGTGAGGAGAGGGACTAGTGTAATTGTTTAATACAAACCATACAAAAACGCACGGAAGTATGTTTTTTAACACAAACCTAGGTTTTTTTAAAAATGGAACCACGTTAGTTTTGTTACTGCATCTGAACATATAAACAAATACGTAATCAGTGCCGTTTGTTGCATTGTAAAATGTTAATTACATCCGGAGATATTGTAACCTGAAGTTGACGCTTGAAACCTCCGACGTTCAGTTGCGTGTTGTAATAAACACGGGCCACAATCGGCGAGCAGCATCTGCAGGGACATGTTTACGATGACGACCGTGTTTACGAGTGTGGCTGTAGTGCACTGTTGTGGTTTGGTCTAGGTTTCGCAGTGTCCGCATGTTGCACTTGCTGATACTGTTACTCTGCATTCGTCTCCGCACGCAGACCAACTGTAGTACACCGTGTTACCAGACGTCTGTGCTAGTGTAGAGTTGTAGGAACTGTGACCATGGTGTATTCCAACTATGAAAAGGCGGAGATGATACTCATCTATGGCGAATCTCGACGAAATGCAGCTGAAGCCTGCAGGGTGTATGCAGAACGGTACCCGGACAGAGAGTATCCAACGAGCCGCACATTGCGAAACATCTGCCGCCAACTGTATGCAACAGGTACGGTCGTAGCACGCAAACGGGTCCGTAACAGGCCCGTCACAGGAGAAGCGGGTGCAGTTGGTGTGTTAGCTGCTGTTGCCATGAGCCCACACATGAGTACACGGGACATTGCGAGAGCCGGTGGACTGAGTCAAAGTAGTGTCATGCGCATACTGCATCGTCATGGCATTCAACCGGTGTGTTAGCTGCTGTTGCCATGAACCCACACATAAGTACACGGGACATTGCGAGAGCCGGTGGACTGAGTCAAAGTAGTGTCATGCGCATACTGCATCGTCACGGCATTCAACCGTTTCATGTGTCGCTATATCAGCAATTACATGGTGATCACTTTAATCATCAAGTGCAATTATGTCAATGGGCTTTAACAGAGAATGCGTTGCAGTTCTATCTGTTTACCGATGAAGCGGGTTTCACAAACCACGGGGCAGTGAATCTACAGAACATGCATTACTGGTCCTTGAACAATCCTCACTGGCTCAGACAGGTAGACCGACAGCGACCGTGGACTGTAAATGTATGGTGCGGAGTCATTGGCGACCACCTCATTGGTCCTCACTTCATTGCAGGGGCCCAAAATGCTGCAACATACATCGCGTTTCTACAGAATGATCTGCCAACGTAGCTCGAAAATGTCCCACTGGAAACGCGTCGACGTATGTGGTATGAGCATGGTGGTGCACCTGCACATTCCGTAATTAACACTAGGCTGACCCTTGACAGGATGTTCGACGGGCGTTTCATAGGACGTCGAGGACGCATAAACTGGGCAGCCCGTTCTCCTGATCTTACACCTCTGGACTTCTTTCTGTGTGGTACGTTAAAGGAGAATATGTACCGTGATGTGCCTACAACACCAGAGGATATGAAACAACGTATTGTGGCAGACTGCGGCGACATTACACCAGTTGTACTGCGGCGTGTACGACATTCATTACGCCAGAGATTTAAATTGTGTGCAGAAAATGATGGCCACCACATTGAACATCTATTTGCCTGACACGTCGGGACACACTCTATTCCACTCCGTAACTGAAAACGGAAACCGCGTGTGTACGGGTAACTCATCCCTCATGGTAATCTACATGTGCGCCAATGAAAAACACCAATAAAAAGGTGTTAGCATGTGGACGTAATGTGTTGTTCCAGTCTCTTCTGTACCTATGGTCCATCACCGTTCCCTTGGGATCCCTACGTAATTCGGTGCTCTCCGATACACAGGATCGAACTGCGTAGGAGTGGTACTGAAGCGTCAACTTCAGGTTACAATATCTCCGGATGTAATTAACATTTTACAATGCAACAAACGGCACTGATTACGTATTTGTTTATATGTTCAGATGTGCTAACAAAACTAATGGGGTTCCATTTAAAAAAACGTAGGTTTGTGTTAAAAAACATACTTTCGTGCATTTTTTTATGGTTTGTATTAACCAATTACACTAGCCCCTCTCCTCACGTTCGTTCTGTGGAACCGATTCGTCAGTATTTGATGTGGTTTACGATATATATCCAGCGGTAACGTTAGGTGACTCACCCTGTATACACTTTTTGTAAGCTGCACCAGCTTCTTTAACCTTTCGGCAGAGAAGTCTGTTTTCGAGAGACTGAACCAGTTAGTAACGCCAATCTTGATTTCATTGTCGTTTCAAATTGTCGTCCACCCAGCAGCATTTTAAAGTGCAAAAAGAGGAAATAGTCGGACGATGCTAGGTCGGGACTGTATGGAAAGTGATCAAAAAGCTCCCAACGTAAAACTTGAATCGTCTCGTTCGTTTTGTCAGCGCAGTGGGGGCGTGTATTGTAGTAGAGGATTATGCCAGACGCCAGTTGTCCTCGGGTTCGGTTTTGGACACGTCTGACGTTGGTTAGCGTTGATGCACCGTTCAAGATATCAATCAAAATGACGTCCTTTCCGTCTCAAAAATGCTGGCTATCATTTCTCGATTCGCGAACGGGGATATCTTAGTCCTTTTTAGCTTCAGAGAATATGAATGGCGCCATTCATTGTTGATTTGTTTCCGTGTTGAAGCACGATATCCACGTCCTGTCGTCGGTAACAATGTGGGAAAACATATCATCTCCATCCTACCTATAGGGGTTCAAAACCTGTCGTGCACAACGCATTCCGTGTTCCTTGTGCTGATCAGTGAGCATTTTTGGAACCCACATCACACACAGTTTCTGATAGCAAATTGTTCGGCGATAGTCCTGTAAACTGAGATCTGCGCAACACTTTGGAATTCATTAGCCAGACCAGTAATCGTCTATTGCCGATCACTTCGAAGATTTTGGTTTATTTAATCAACGATGCCGTCGGTCCAAATACTGGGTCTGCCACTCCGCTATTCATCGTTAACATTGGTGAGGAAGTTTTGAAATTTTTGGCACCATTTCTGAATATGTTTGTCACTCATTATTTCAGGTCCGCACACAAGCCATAATTCACTATACATTTCACTACATGAATATCCTTTTGCCGGCATAAATCTAATCACAAAATGCCCTTCACAACTGGCGGGATCTACGATTGTCGTGGTCACTGCTATTTTCTCTGACCATCTGGCAAACAACCGCCGAATCAAACCAACACTGCAGTAATTTCCTAGTGAAAAATCATTCAAGGCTACCATCAGTGAAATATTGGTTATGGGATCTAGTTTCGGAATAAACATTGTGTATTACTCGAGCGAAAAGCTGACAGGTGCAGCTCGGTAATAATTTAAACTGGAGTCATTAATTTTATCCAGGATTTAATCATCCGGATATTTTTGTCAGAGAGTATCAGTCGGTATGGCTGATCAGTCTCTAACTGAAAGAACACTTTTTTATGATGAACTAAATTTTTGTCTAGTGTCAAGGAGGATTTGCACAGAACCCTCACCAAAAATATCGATTTCTTTCTGATTTCATAAGAAACATAAATGAATTTACAATAGGCATTATAGGAAATAAATGTCATGGTCTTAACACTAGTAGACAGCCCAAACAAAATGTCGGTGTACCATTATTGTTTTCAGTTAACTTCTTATACAATTTGTCTCCATGTTACAAGATGAATTTTCAGGAGGACAAGAGAAAGAACAACGATACAAGGAAGCGTAATCAAAAATTTATAAAACATAGGTCATGGAATGAGTCTTACGAGTCTTTTTCCCTACAGCAGAGTATACACAGTTTTGAAACTAACTGTTAGTTTAAAATTATGTTTCGCTCCAGGACTCGAACAAGATACTTTCCTTGTCGCAGAGAATTCGTGTATCGACCATCTTTTAGCGACTGAGTTACCCACAGGCGACTCACTTCACTTTTGCCAGTATCTCTCCCCTAAAGTAAGGGGGCAAGATTCCAGTTTCGAGTCCGGCTCTGACGCACAGTTTTAATTTGCCAGACAGTTTCAACCAATATATTTCCATAGTTCTTGTCAGCCACAGCAAGAATGTTTCATAGGGATTAAGCTGCTCAAAATCTGCCATTGTAAGCTCATTCATATGCTCTCAACCTTAAAGATACGAAACTGAAGCAATCAGAGCTAGCTCCGACTACAGTGCTGCCTTGTCTGCAGCTGATCCCAGTGAGAACCTCGTTAGCTGTTTTATACCTTCCATCGTGACGGGAACTATTTGACGCAAGCTATTTGATGAACTAACTGAAACTTGATTATTATGTGACGGAACACACTTATGTTTTCTGATGTACTGAATGAGGGTGTACTTCACATTTACAACAGCTAATCGAGATACCCCATTCCTTCTCCTCACTCGTATAACCCGCGTGTGTACGCCGCCTCTAACCTTCCTTTCCCTGCCGCGATAACTCCAACCACTGAGCAGACCACCTATCCATAGGAAAATACGGCCTTATTGCCCGACCCACCTAACACTCAGCGGTAGAGCAATGAGATTGTTATTTCTTGTGTAGCGGTATCGACGTTAAAAACAGAACATTGATGAACTGAACTCGCGACTTGTGCGAGATATTTACTTCACAAAATGTCGTAATTAAATCGTTTATAATCGATGGTTCATCAGTTGCTATTTAAATATTAATGATACGTTCAAATTAGTTCCAGCGACACCAAATTCCTATAGACTGGTTGCAATTTCAAATCTATAATCAATCGTAACAGTGTTATTAATTCCTAACGTCAAATGGTTTTTATATAAGCGCCGAGCGCTTCAGTCAAATAATATCGCAGCACGTTATCTCTGTGAATAATATTGTATCACTTGAATGATAAATGCGTGAATTGACACTGTATGCTGGTTTATTACACAATATTCGTCACTTTCTAACAGAGCCGTGAGGAAGAAGCTTTCCCAGGTGTTGGGGGGGAATTATAAATTATATGCTTCGTACCTATCGCCAAGTTCTATAGTGCATTAGTTATTACGAATGAAATTGTCTATCTGCGTTCACTTCCTAAATTGTGTTAACATCAGGATATCTGGCAACGGCCTTGACGCAGTGGATACACCGGTTCCCGTGAGATCACTGAAGTTAAGCGCTGTCGGGCGTGGCCGGCACTTGGATGGGTGACTATCCAGCCGCTACGCGCTGTTGCCATTTTTCGGGGTGCACTCAGCCTCGTGATGCCAAATGAGGAGCTACTTGACCGAATAGTTGCGGCTCCGGTGAAAGAAAACATCATAACGACCGGGAGAGCAGTGTGCTGACCACATGCCCCTCCTATCCGCATCCTCAACTGAGGATGACACGGCGGTCGGATGGTCCCGGTGGGCCACTTGTGGCCTGAAGACGGAGGGCTTTTTTCAGGATATCTAATTAAATGTCACTTGTGTCGACTATATGCAAGTCCTCTATCTGAATTCTAGATAACGTAATATTTGAAGTCAATGTATTGTTTCAGTGCGTCATAGTAGATCACCATAATCAATTCTGAAAAAACAATCTAATTACGTCTACATATACGAGAATTCAAAAGTGTGACCTCCTTCGGCTAACTCTCGTAAAGTAGTGACAATGGATTGTATTATCCTTAATCATTACTCACGAATCTCAAAGAGTACTCACACGGAGTATTCTTTGGGAACGTTGGTTCTACTTTACGAATTTTAACTATAATGAGTTTGCGATTTACTATGATTTTGAGTTTGATTTTACTGGGATGCTATCTTAGATTCCTGATTCAGTTACTGGTTAATATTCAAATAATACTGTTAGTTGGAAATTTGTTTGCTTGTTCATTTTTCATGGAGTTTGGAACTTGTTTAGGGAAAATCTTTGGGAATTTTTGAGCTAATTTTTGATTTTCATTTCTCGCCCGAGGAAGTGGCATTACAAAACAAACCTTCACCTTCAAGCGCAGCTGTCATACATCATTGTAACCATAGGTTAAAACCATTACTCGCATTTTCTGTGCTCTACCTCCAGATGGTAGTTCTACCGCTTTAATATTTCGAGTTTGTGAAGTCATCGAGTTCCACAGTTGAAATATTACACAAAATGTGCCCAAATGGGACTCACTTGGAACCTAGAGGAAGATATTCAGTTCCGTGAGACATCGGAAGCATTTAACTCGAACTTAAAATCAAGCAATCAGTTGGTACATTCAGTTAGCAAGGTGAACACATAAGAAGTACTCAAATTTGACTTGGTAGCTCAGTTACATTGAACTACAACTATTTTCATCTATTTAAGTGAGAAAATACGAGGAGCGTTCAATAGGTAATGCAACAAATTGTTTCTCAGTCAGTTTTGGTTGGAAAAAAAATGCGGAATTTGTTGTTGTACGTCGTGAAATATTCCCGCTTCAGCCCCTGTAGCTTCATGAAGTTCCGATCGGTGACAGCGCTATGTGTAGCGTTCCATCTAAGATGTGTTCCAAGCAGAGAACTGTCATTGAGTTGCTGTTGGCGGAAACACAGAGCATCGCCGATATTCAAGGGCGCTTTCAGAATGTCTACGGAGAGCTGGTTATGAACAAAAGAAACGTGAGTCGTGTGGGGTGAGGTGTCTTCCATTACCGCAATACGGTCGCGCTAACCTGTCCCATGTTCGACGTGCCGGCCGGCCACACACAGTTGTGACTCCTGCAATGTTGCAACGTGCGGACACGCTCTTTCGAGGTGCTCGACGGATCGCAGTTAAACACCTCGTTCCCCAAGTGGACGTCTATGTTGGTAGATCCCGCACACTTGTCCGCCATTTGGGGTACTCAAAGGCGTGAGCCCGCTTGGTTCCTCGCCGCCTAACAGGAGATCACAAAGAACAACGAAGGACATTCGCTCGGAATTTCTTGCGCGTTACGAGGCCGATCGTCCCAGGCGATGAAACGTAGGTTCATCATCATCGGAAACAAACCGACAATCCATGGAGAAACCCCAGACCACCTCTCCTCTGAAGAATAAGTTCAAAGCATACCCACAGCCAGTAAAATCATAGTGATTTCAGCGTGTTCCTTGCCATGAAAATACAAACGCATCTCTCCATGATAACGCAAGGCCTCACAGAAGTCTGCGCACCTGAGAGGAGCTCATAGAACTTCATTGGACTGTTCTCCCTCATCCACCCTATATTCCGGATATCTGACCTTCAGACTTCCATGTGTGTGGTCCGAAGAAAGCTGCACTCCGCGGGAAGCAGTACGTGGATGATGCGTGGTTATTGATGCTGCAATACGTTGTCTCCGTTGTCGACCAGTAGAAGGGTACCATGCGAGCATACACTCCGTCCCAGGAAGGCGCCGCCGGCCGCTGTAGCCAAGCGGCTCTAGACGCTTCAGTCCCGAACCGCGCTGCTGCTACGGTCGCAGCTTCGAATCCTGCCTCCGGCACAGACGGATGTGTGTGATGTCCTTAGGTTAGTTAGGTTTAAGTAGTTCTAAGTCTAGGAGACTGATGCCCTCATATGTTAAGTCCCATAGTGCTCAGAGCTATTTGAACCATTTTGAAGGCGGCGTAATACGTGTTGCACGGTCATTATGTTGAAAAATAGTAGGATTGGAGTACAATGAAGCGTATTCGAATCCTGAATAAAACCAGATTACTTTCAGAATAGATTTAAAAAAAATGTTTTGCGTTGCTTACAGAATGCCCATCGTAATTAAGATCTGGCACTGACAAATATCTTCTGTCGGTCTTTCGCTATGCTTTTGAGTTTAATGCTTATATTTCTGGATATCTATCAATGTTTTACATATTTTCTGTGGCGGCAGTGGATGTATTATGTTCAATTTGCTTCACCTTCCCAAATTGTTTTCTAAAGAACTTGTGACTTCGAACTGTAGTTCCTAGGCACTAATACCATCAGCGTAAATTTTTAAAGAGGATGTGACCTGAGATGCATCCTACTTGAAGAAGAAGTTTAAGTCGCTGTTGGTTTATCTTTGATTTTCTTCATTTACTACGTATCATAGCAAAAGGATTCCGTAGCAAGTGGTGAGTGACGGACTGCAACGCGTTCGCGTCGCTCGAGGCGGAGGGTCAATGTGGAGGCTGGCAGGCTGGCCTCCTCCGTTCATCCTGTCAGTGGGCAGGTGACCGCTCCTTCTGCAGGGCCCGAGTAGGCACACGAGGGCAAAGGCTTGCTGGTTATTGGGAGCTCTAACGTTAGGCTGGTGATGGAGCCCCTTAGGGAAATAGCGTACAGGGCTGGAAAGGATTCCAATGTGCACTCGGTTTGTCTACCGGGGGGCCTCATCCAAGATGTGGAGGCGGCATTGCCTGCGGCTATCGAGCGTACGGGGTGCAGTCCTCTGCAAGTAGTTGCTCACGTCGGCACCAATGATGCCTGTCGCTTCGGTTCTGAGGCGATCCTCAGTTCGTAGAGGCGGCTGGCGGATTTGGTGACGACCGCTGGCCTCACACGCGGGACGCCAGCAGAGCTCTCTATTTGCAGCATCGTTCCCAGAATGGATAGGGGTCCTTTGGTTTGGAGCCGAGTGGAGGGTCTCAACCAGAGGCTTCGTCGACTCTGTGACGGTCTTGGCTTCAGATTGCTAGACTTGCGCTATTGGGTGGGAAATTGTAGGACGCCCCTAGATAGATCAGGGGTGCACTACACAAAGGAAGCCGCTATTCGGGTAGCAGAGTACTTGTGCCGTGCACATGTTTTTTTTTTAGGTTAGGCAGTAGTGTGAGGTGTCCTGATGAACACTCTCTACTCGACGTGCAGGCAGGGAAATCAGAACGCGCTCAGTGTAAAAACACTTCAGCTATCGAGATATTAGCAGGAAATTTTCAGAGTGTTCGGAATAAAGTTCCTGAATTTACTGCCCTCCAGGAAGTGAGTGGCGCGCAAATTATTCTCGGGACTGATACCTGTCTGAACCCTGAGATAGGAAGTTCTGAAATATTTAGTGAGGGTTTGAACGTGTATCGGAAAGTCAGGTTAGACACCGTAGGAGGTGGTGTCTTCATTGCAGTTGACAAAAATATTGTGTGTACTGAGGTCGAAGTAGAGTGTGATTGTGAAGTTATCTGGACACGTTTGACAGGGCTAGGGGAAATAAAGTTAATTGTGGGGTGTTATTACCGGTTAACAGGTTCCACCGTGACAGTTCTAGAATCATTCAAAGGGAGTCTACAGTCTGTATCGCAGTAGTACCCGGATCATGCTATATTAGTCGGAGGTGACTTCAACCTCCCTGGTATAGACTGGGATGTCTATGGATTCATTACAGGTGGTACGGACAAGCCGTCATGTGAACTACTTTTTAACATATCATAAAATTTTCTTGAGCTGCTAAATCGACAGCCAACGCGTAATGGAAATACAATCCTGGAAATGGAAAAAAGAACACATTGACACCGGTGTGTCAGACCCACAATACTTGCTCCGGACACTGCGAGAGGGCTGTACAAGCAATGATCACACGCACGGCACAGCGGACACACCAGGAACCGCGGTGTTGGCCGTTGAATGGCGCTAGTTGAGCAGCATTTGTGCACCGCCGCCGTCAGTGTCAGCCAGTTTGCCGTGGCATACGGAGCTCCATCGCAGTCTTTAACATTGGTAGCATCCCGCGACAGCGTGGACGTGAACCGTATGTGCAGTTGACGGACTTTGAGCGAGGGCGTATAGTGGGCATGCGGGAGGCCGGGTGGACGTACCGCCGAATTGCTCAACACGTGGGGCGTGAGGTCTCTACAGTATATCGATGTTGTCGCCAGTGGTCGGCGGAAGGTGCACGTGCCCGTCGACCTGGGACCGGACCGCAGCGACGGACGGATGCACGCCAAGACCGTAGGATCCTACACAGTGCGGTAGGGGACCGCACCGCCACTTCCCAGCAAATTAGGGACACTGTTGCTCCTGGGGTATCGGCGAGGAGCATTCGCAACCGTCTCCATGAAGCTGGGCTACGGTCCCGCACACCGTTAGGCCATCTTCCGCTCACGCCCCAACATCGTGCAGCCCGCCTCCAGTGGTGTCGCGACAGGCGTGAATGGAGGGACGAATGGAGACGTGTCGTCTTCAGCGATGAGAGTCGCTTCTGCCTTGGTGCCAATGACGGTCGTATGCGTGTTTGGCGCCGTGCAGGTGAGCGCCACATTCAGGACTGCATACGACCAAGGCACACAGGGCCAATATCCGGCATCATGGCGTGGGGAGCGATCTCCTACACTGGCCGTACACCTCTGGTGATTGTCGAGGGGACACTGAATAGTGCACGGTACATCCAAACCGTCATCGAACCCATCCTAGACCGGCAAGGGAACTTGCTGTTCCAACAGGACAATGCACGTCCGCATGTATCCCGTGCCACCCAACGTGCTCTAGAAGGTGTAAGTCAACTACCCTGGCCAGCAAGATCTCCGGATCTGTCCCCCATTGAGCATGTTTGGGACTGGATGAAGCGTCGTCTCACGCGGTCTGCACGTCCAGCACGAACGCTGGTCCAACTGAGGCGCCAGGTGGAAATGGCATGACAAGCCGTTCCACAGGACTACATCCAGCATCTCTACGATCGTCTTCATGGGAGAATAGCATCCTGCATTGCTGCGAAAGGTGGATATACACTGTACTAGTGCCGACATTGGGCATGCTCTGTTGCCTGTGTCTATGTGCCTGTGGTTCTGTCAGTGTGATCATGTGATGTATCTGACCCCAGGAGTGTGTCAATAAAATTTCCCCTTCCTGGGACAATGTATTCACGGTGTTCTTACTTCAATTTCCAGGAGTGTATTTTAGATCTGATAGCTACGAACAGACCGGAGCTCATCAACGGTGTCCATGTTGAGACAGGGATTACTGATCATGATGTTACGACTATGGTTACGAATATTAAAAAGTCGGTCAAGAAGGCTAGGAGAGTATTCTTATTAAAAAGAGCAAGTAAGCAGTTGTTAGCATCCCACTTAGTAAATGAATCGACTTCATTTATTTCCGGTATGATGGACGTGGAAGAATTTTGTGCAAATTTTAAACACATTGTAAATCACGCATTGGAGAAGTACGTGTCTCAAAAGTGGACGGAAAAGACCCACCGTGGTTTAACAGCGCAATTCGGAGAATGATCAGCGACCAAAGACAGTTGCAATCGCTGTACAAGAAAGATCGGGAGAATGAGGTCAGGCAAAAGTTAGTAGAGATTCGTGCTGCATAAGAAAGAGCGATGTGCCAAGCATACAGCCACTACCACCGTCATACCTATGTAAAAGATCTTGCTGAAAACCCAAGGAAACTCTGGTCTTACATAAAATCGGTAAGCGGGTCGAAGGCTTCCATCCAGTCAGTCACTGATCAGTCTAGCCTGGCAACGGAAGACAGCAAAATGAAAGCTGAAGTTTTAAATTAAGCATTTGAGAAACCTTTCACGCAGGAGGATCGTACAAACATACCGCCGTTTGAGTCTCGTGTAGATTCCCGTATGGAGGTCATGGTGATAGACATTCCTGGGATTGTGAAGCAGCTGTATGGGTTGAAAATAAATAAATCGCCAGGTCCTGATGGGATTCCATTTCGGTTTTAGTGTGAGTACTCTACTGCATTGGCTCCTAACTTAACTCCGAGCGACTGGAAAAAAGCGCAGGTGACACCTGTATATAAGAAGGGTAGAAGAATGGATCCTCAAAATTACAGACCAATATCCTTATCATCTGTTGGTTTCAGGATTCTCGAACATATTCTCAGTTCGAATACAATGCATTTCCTTGACACAGAGAAGTTGCTGTCGATGCATCAACATGGCTTTAGAAAGCATCGCTCCTGCAAAACGCAACTAGCATTTTTTTTCACATGATATCTTGCGAACCATGGATGAAGGGTTTGAGACGGATGCCATATTCCTTGACTTACGGAAGGCGTTTGACTCGGTGTCCCACTGCAGACTCCTAACTAAGATACGAGCATTAGGGTTTGTACCCAAATATGTGAGTGTCTCTAAGACTTCTTAAGTAATAGAACCCAGTACGTTGTCCTCGATGGTGAGTATTCATCGAAGGTGAGGGTATCATCTGGAGTGCCCCAGGGAAGTGTGGTAGGTCCGCTGTTGTTTTATATCTACATAAATGATCTTTTGAATAGGGTGGATAGCACTGAGCGGTTGTTTACTGATGATGCTGTGGTGTACGGAAAGGTGTCGTCGTTGAGTGACTGTAGGAGGATACAAGATGACTTGGGCAGGGTTTGTGATTGGTGTAAAGAATGGCAGCTAACTCTAAATATAGATAAATGTAAATTAATGCAGATGAATAGGAAAAAGAATCCCGTAATGTTTTAATACTCCATTAGTAGTGTAACGCTTGACACAGTCACGTCGGTTAAATATTTGGGCGTAACATTGCAGAGCGATATGAAGTGGACAAGCATGTAATGGCATTTGTGGGGAAGGCAGGTAGTCGTCTTCGGTTCATTGGTAGAATTTTGGGAAGATGTGGTTCATCTGTAAAGGAGACCTATTCTTGAGCACTGCTCGAGCGTTTGGGATCCCTATCAGGCCATATTGAGGGAGGACATAGAAGCAATTCAAAAGGCGGGCTGTTAGATTTGTTACTGTTAGGTTTGATCATCACGCGAGTGTTACGGGAATGCTTCAGGAACTTGGGTGGGTGTCTCTGGAGGAAAGGAGGTGTTCTTTTCGTGAATCACTACTGAGGAAATTTAGAGAACCAGCATTTGAGGCTGACTGCAGTACAATCTTACTGCCGCCACCTTATATTTCGCGGAAAGGCCACAAAGATAAGATGTTGTTGTTGTTGTCTTCAGTCCTGAGACTGGTTTGATGCAGCTCTCCATGCTACTCTATCCTGTGCAAGCTGCTTCATCTCCCAGTACCTACTGCAACCTACATCCTTCTGAATCTGCTTAGTGTACTCATCTCTCGGTCTCCCTCTACGATTTTTACCCTCCACGCTGCCCTCCAATGCTAAATTTGTGATCCCTTGATGCCTCAAAACATGTCCTACCAACCGATCCCTTCTTCTAGTCAAGTTGTGCCACAAACTTCTCTTCTCCCCAATCCTATTCAATACCTCCTCATTAGTTACGTGATCTATCCACCTTATCTTCAGTATTCTTCTGTAGCACCACATTTCGAAAGCTTCTATTCTCTTCTTGTCCAAACTAGTTATCGTCCATGTTTCACTTCCATACATGGCTACACTCCAAACAAATACTTTCAGAACCGACTTCCTGATACATAAATCTATATTCGATGTTAACAAATTTCTCTTCTTCAGAAACGCTTTCCTTGCCATTGCCAGTCTACATTTTATATCCTCTCTACTTCGACCATCATCAGTTATTTTACTTCCTAAATAGCAAAACTCCTTTACTACTTTAAGTGTCTCATTTCCTAATCTAATTCCCTCAGCATCACCCGATTTAATTTGACTACATTCCATTATCCTCGTTTTGCTTTTGTTAATGTTCATCTTATATCCTCCTTTCAAGACACTGTCCATTCCGTTCAACTGCTCTTCCAAGTCCTTTGCCGTCTCTGACAGAATTACAATGTCATCGGCGAACCTCAAAGTTTTTACTTCGTCTCCATGAATTTTAATACCTACTCCAAATTTTTCTTTTGTTTCCTTTACTGCTTGCTCAATATACAGATTGAATAACATCGGGGAGAGGCTACAACCCTGTCTCACTCCTTTCCCAACCACTGCTTCCCTTTCATGCCCCTCGACTCTTATTACTGCCATCTGGTTTCTGTACAAATTATAAATAGCCTTTCGCTCCCTGTATTTTACCCCTGCCACCTTTAGAATTTGAAAAAGAGTATTCCAGTCAACATTGTCAAAAGCTTTCTCTGATAGAATTACAATATCATCGGCGAACCTCAGAGTTTTTATTTCTTCTCCGTGGATTTTAATACTTACTCCGAATTTTTCTTTTGTTTCCTTTACTGCTTGCTCAATATACAGATTGAATAACATCTGGGAGAGGCTACAACCATGTCTTACTCTATTCCCAACCACTACTTCTCTTTCATGCCCCTCGACTTTTATAACTGCCGTCTGGTTTCTGTACAAATTGTAAATAGTCGTTCGCTCCCTGTATTTCACCCCTGACACCTTTAGGATTTGAAAGACAGTATTCCAGTCAACATTGTCAAAAGCTTTCTCTAAGTCTACAATTGCTAGAAACGCAGGTTTGGCTTTCCTTAATCTTTCTTCTAAGGTAAGTCGTAAGGTCAGTATTGCCTCACGTGAATCCATACTGATCTTCCCTGAGGTCGGCTTCTACCAGTTTTTCCATTCGTCAGTAAAGAATTCGCGTTAGTATTTTGCAGCTGTGACTTATTAAACTGATAGTTCGGTAATTTTCGCATCTGTCAACACCTGCTTTCTTTGGGATTTGAATTATTATATTCGACTTGAAGGCTGAGGGCATTTCGCCTGTCTCATACATTTTGCTCACCAGATGGTTGAGTTTTGTCAGGACTGCCTTTCCCAAGGCCATCATTAGTTCTAAAGGAATCTTTTTTACTCCCGGGGCCTTGTTTCGTCTCAAGTCTTTCAGTGCTCTGTCAAACTCTTCACGCATTATCGTATCTCCCATTTCATCTTCATCTACATCCTCTTCCATTTCCATAATATTGTCCTCAAGTACATCGCCCTTGTATACACCTTCCATGTACTCCTTCCACTTTTCTGCTTTCCCTTCTTTGCTTAGAACTGGGTTTCCATCTGAGCTCTTGAAATTCATATAAGTGGTTCTCTTTTCTCCAAAGGTCTCTTTAATTTACCTGTAGGCAGTATTTATTTTACCGCTAGTGATATGCGCCTCTACATTCTTACATCCATCCCTGCTTCACCATTTTGAACTTCCTGTCGATCTCATTTTTGAGATGTCTGTATTCCTTTTTGCCTGCTTTATTTGCTGCATTTTTATATTTTCTCCTTTTGTCAATTAAGTTCAATATTTATTCTGTTACCCAAGGAGTTCTACTAGCCCTCGTCTTTTTACCTACTTGATACTCTGCAGCCTTCACTACTTCATCCCTCAGAGCTACTCATTCTTCTTCTCCTGTACTTCTTTCCCCCATTCCTGTTACTTGTTCCCTTATGCACTCCTTGAAACTCTGCACTACCTCTGGTTCTTTCAGTTTATCCAGGTGCCATCTCTTTAAATTCCCACATTTTTGCAGTTTCTTCAGTTTTAATCTAGAGTTCATAAACAATAGATTCTGGTCAGAGTCCACATCTGTCTCTGGAAATATCTTACAATTTCAAATCTGGTTCCTA
The DNA here is from genome assembly GCF_023897955.1 of Schistocerca gregaria. NCBI lineage: Eukaryota > Metazoa > Arthropoda > Insecta > Orthoptera > Acrididae > Schistocerca > Schistocerca gregaria. Next base: position 949,841,679 of record NC_064920.1, read on the forward strand.
AATCTATGTCTTGCCATTATATAATCTATCTGATACCTTTTAGTATCCCCAGGATTCCTCCATGTGTACAATCTTCTTTCATGATTCTTGAACCAAGTGTTAGCTATGATTAAGTTATGTTCTGTTCAGAATTCTACCAGGCGGCTTCCTATTTCATTTGTTAGCCCCAATCCATATTCACCTACTATGTTTCCTTCTCTCCCTTATCCTACAGTCGAATTCTAGTCACCCATGACTATTTTCGTCTCCCTTCACTACCTGAATAATTTCTTTTATCTCATCATAGATTTCTTCAATTTCTTCATTATCTGCAGAGCTAGTTGGCACAATAGCACACAAATATGTTCAGACTTCAAACGGTATTTGTGGCATAGATCTACAGCTTAATGAAGGTCTGAGTTTTTATTCCATAAATAAATCCCCCCTACTTCCAGACACTAAATTTCTGGAAAAAGCCTCGTCTTGGACTTGGAAATGCTATACGGGTTTTGTATCGCCTACAGGAGCTACTCAACCTATCGCTACTCGTTCACAAGACTGTGAACAACGGAATCAGTAACCAGGGAGAACTCAATGTGTTACACCCACCCCTATAAAGTATAAATTCGAGGTTTCGTCTTCCACCGAAACCGAAATCGGGCCAGTAAGACTCGGTTTAGCTGTTACAAAACGTACTGAGTCTGTTGTCGAAGGGAGGCAAACACAAAATTGTGGAGGTCCATAAACTCGTAGACATTTCAAATGTGCGGAAAATTATGGTAGCCCTCAGGGGAACGACAGCAAGGGATGGGAAGGAGCAACATGTACTCTCAGTGTGTATGCTTGGGTGCCTCATTCAACATCTTCAAGAGCCTATCACAGTATCCATTGACGTAATATCTTGCAACCAACTGCAGACTGTGGCAAACGTTAAGACAAGCAGTGACTGTCATCTGGGCTCCTAGGACGTCCTTTGACCTTCAACGACTCAAAATAACGCTTGAGAATATAAGCATTACTCATGAAGTTTCAATGTAGTCCAAAATATGCTAGGCATTCTTCTCAAAACTTGTCTTGGCCCCTGGTTCCGAATCAGATGGAATGCTAAACCATTGACTTTGAAGGTTCTGCTGATACAAATACGCCTGATTTGCAGACGACTTGTTTCCTTTATCTTTTGATTAAATAACCTTAGCTTGGTTAAAACAGCAAATTGTAAGAAATGTAAAAGAAGTGACTGATATCTGGTAGCTACCTTCATTCTGCCATCATGCTGATTCGCTTAAAGTATCTGTAGCCAGTGACAATGAGTGCAAGATCTATGTCCCGCTAGTTAGCAGTGAGTATAAGAAAAGCAAATTCTTTGGTTCGCTAAGCAAAGAGTTTCTCTGGGCAATAGAAACAGGCAACATTCTCTGATGTGCAGCGCTTGCATGGGTCACATGCTGTCCGCTCTAAGCGTTCTAAGGTGTGAATGCAAGCAGGACGAAACAGTCTTGATGTAGACTTAGTGCCAGATCAAAGGGGTAAGTTATCCTCCGCTGCTAATGCTCGTTTAAGTTGAGGATGATAGGATGTGAACTGAGTCACGTGCACTACGCGATTTAAAAGTTTCGTTCTGTACTAATTTTGTTTCATCTGTGCTTTTGTAGTGATTTTCGGTATTTCAAGATTGAATTTTTCTCTAAATGAGTCATTGACTTTGCAAGTACGTGTGGCCAGGCCGAATTTGTGACATCAGGCAGTATAGTAATTCTCTTATTCAGCGATCTAAAATTTCATCTTATAATCAAATGTTCTTTGTCGCACGAGTGCATATACCCTATGTAGAGTCTTGTTTAGTTCAAATTAGTTTAATTATTCCACTATGTTCGTCCCTATTTTAAATAATTTTAATGGTAAACGTTAGCTCACCAGTTGCTTTTTGTCTATAATTTCTTAAAATTTAAGTGTCTTTTCTCTGCAATCCACGTGGCACTGGATAGAAACTCAAATCATTCATTTGCATTTGCTCATTTCTAAAGTTATCTGATTCAAGCATATTGATGTGACGACCTCCTACTTTCGACTTCAGCGCACGATAACGATTTACATACGGCATGTGGCAACACTACTAGTAGTGCATATATACAGCGTGGAAAACAGAGTAATAATTTTCGTAATACGGATAGAGAGCGATTTATCTGGCGTCGAAAAGAGTATGATTATTGGCTTCCGGGCCAGGGGTGGAGGCATTTCCGAAACTGCTACGTTTATAAACAGTTCGGGAGCCGCCTTGGTTAAAGTGCACTTTGCATGGGAAAATAGCGCTTCCCAAAACGGTGTTGAGGCAACTGAGGTTATCACAGGTCATGGTGACAGGGGTGAACGATGGCTGTGGAGATGCGTACAGTCGAATAGACTTGCAACTTTTGAGCAGATGACCTGCCAAAAGAACCAAGGGGCTCCCAACAGTGTGACCACACAGGCGATTCAACAAACAATGCTGCATTTGGACCTCCGCAGCAGATGCATGTTGTATGCACACAGGCTGGCTGCTGTTCAACCGGCCGTTGTGACCGAGCGGTTCTATGCGCTTCAGTCCGGAACCACGTGGCTGTTCCGATAGTAGGATCGAATCCTGCCTCGGGTATGGATGTGTGTGATGTCCCTAGGTTAGTTAGGTTTACATAGTTTTAAGTCTAGGGGACTGATGACCTCAGATGTTAAGTCCCATAGTGCTTAGAGGCATTCGAACAACCTGAACTGTTGTTCATCGGCGACGAAGGCCAGAATGTACACCCCAGTACTAAAATTGGGCGTCCACTGAGGGTTGGAAGGTGGCCATATCAGATGAATCATGTTTTATGCTCCATCAGACAGATGGCTATTGGCGTACACTGAATGAAACGTCTGAAAGAAAATTCGCTGCAACAATCGTTGGAAGGGTCAAGGCCCGAGATATTCGACTTTTCTTTTTGTATCTTTGTTGCCGGCGTTGTTTGATACCAGCATTGTAAATTTTGGAGGTGTTTTTACATATGCATTTGTATTATTATGTTGCGTCTGTACTGTTAGCATTACGTTTTTTGGTTAAATATGATCAAATAATGCAGACACCAACCAAAGAAGAGCCAGAGAAACGTTACAGAGTACAAAGAATGCAGAAATCATGGAAGTAATTAACAACGTAGAGGAGGTGCCGATATATAAGGGTAGCACGTTCTTCCAGTCCTGTAGTCAAATCCAATTAGGGAAAAATTAAAGTTAAGAAGCATATGCCAAAACGGAGAATTTAATGGGAGGCGAGAGAGTAAAAGTTGAGCAAATGAAACGACGCTGTGCTGTCCCAGAGAATTTGTTCTACAGTTAGTCAGGGAGTGTATAGGAAGAAAGATGATCAGTTGCAAATTCAGCTCAAACAGGCAATTCTTAATGAGCAAGCCATGTATCCAAGAATATTTAAATATTTTATTATAATACATGAGTAAAATGAAGTACTGAAATAAATGGAAAAGGACCGGGAGGAAATGAGACAGGAACAAGAATAAATGAGACAATGACAAAAGAAAATGAAATGTGATACAGCGGAAGGGATTTAACAACATTGCAGAATTAGAAAGGGAGCTCAGTAACCTTGCAGAGGAGCAAGACAAAGAGATTAAATAATACAAAGAAACTACTCAAATCAAGGGGAACAAGTAACTGCTGTAAAAGCGTCACTGACACTGGCTGAGAAACAGTGAGGTTTAATCAATGCGATAATGTGGACTACGTTGAGTAAAGTGTAATTTGATGACAGAGGCAACTGTATCAGGAGAGTGGAAAATAACTGAGTTAGGAGAAAAATTCAGTGAAATTTCATATAGGATGGAGAGCAAACTAGCCACAGCTGTGGACTGACGGACAGTAACCAGTAACAGAGAGATTGTCCAACAAGAGAATGTGCGATGCAAGGGAACCGTCTGCTAGCTCACAATAGATTCCAGTTGCAGAGTCTGTCTGAGCTCCTGAAAGACTGGCACAAAGTGAATAAGGGAGAGTGTGAGATTATGAATAAAGTGGTGAGTGAGACTTTTATGGTAATAGTTGACAAGGATTAGAATGGAAAGGCTGCAGTGGAATCAAGCACAGAGAGAATTTACTATGTGGACCAGGGTGTGCAACATAGGTATGAAACACCTTCCGATGAGCAGTAGAGTAGTGTTCAAGCACTTTCCCTCTTTATAGTGTTCAAGGTAATGGGAATCTACTGCACAGACGTCCATTCATTGAGAAATTCGAGCTATCATTGCCTCCCGCATGACCCCAAGGCAACAGATTATGTGTGTGGATATTAAGAAGGCGAACCTGAAGACGAGTGAAACCGATAGTACTATTGCGCAAATCTTATAACAGATTTAAGGAAGCGTTTCCCGAAAATTATTGGCCAAGTGCTATGCCGGACCAGAATAAACACTATATACTGATGAATCGAAAGTTTGAGGGATCGAATTTCTAGAGCCTTTTGAGGCTCTCCATTGCTATGATCTGGGAGAATAAATTCTTAGATATTCCTTTTATCCCCTTGGAAATTATATATCTTTGTTATACGATGCTGCCAGTGAATCATAAGTACGTTCTTGCAGTGCAGTGCGAAGACGATATTGAAGCATTTGATGGACTAATGTAAAAGTTAGAATTTGCTAGAGAAGATGAGAGTTAGAGAATTAGACCATGTAGCCTTAATAAGGAAACATTTGTCCCCATTTGTATCGGAATGGCCATCAGAATAATAATTCCCATCCACGGTAGAAGTCATTTGCGATCATACAAACAAAGCCGTAGAAACTGGAACACTTACAGAGGCACAATGGGTGTTGGTTTCGAGAGGAACTGAATGACCAGAGGAGCGGTGGGGCACCAGCCAAAATTATCGATGTGCGCCCTCCCGGCGGCTGAAACGGCAATTCCAGGCACCTGAATGGCTTGAGGGAGACATGGGTGCAGTAGTCAAGGAACCTGTGACGAATATTATATCTAGTTTAAAAAATATGATAAATTACTAACTAGTATGTAAGGGAGAGTAACTCGCTCTCCGTAATTATGAATGGGGAAAGTGATTGTATAAGTAGAGCCTATTTTCGATAGTGGAAATGAAATTTTGGATATCTCAGACACGGCATTTCGAAAATGTGAAGACAGTGGTAGCTGGCTGGTACTACAATTAAGGAGGGCCAAGGTAAATTGTCAATTTATGGAAATTTTTGATGTTAGCTAGCAGGTGAAGCTATTAAAAGTTTTGATGTTAGGCAGCAGGTGCGGCATGAGTGTATCCGCAGAGTGAAATCATACTTAAATCGACACCCTAGCTGCAAACAGGCGTTGATGTAAATCATTGGGGACATGTTGAAAATGTGTACCACGCCCGGGACTCGAACTCGGGATCTCCTGCTTGTATGGCAGACGTTCTATCCATCTGAGCCATCGAGGGCACAGGGGATAGTGCGCCTGCAGGGACTTACCCCGGGTTCGAGTCCCGGTCGGGGCACACATTTTCAACATGTCCCCAATGATTTACATCAACGCCTGTTTGCAGCTAGGGTGTCGATTTAATTATCATTTCATTCTAGAGAAGCTCCTCGGTCATAAATGGTATCTGTTCTTTCGGGATCAGATGCTACCTACATACATAGTTAAAAAATGGCTACTCGGCCATTGACCTTCTTGTGCGAACGCAAACGCTATGCCTCAACTTGGTAGATTAATCTGCCATGAGTAATGAGTGTGATGGGCAAACATGTATTAGGCGCACTACGAATGTAGTGGTGTGGACATGTCGGGAATGTGGGTCTCACCGGGAGCGTGCAAGGGTAAGTCCCTGTAGGCGACTGTGCCCTCGGTGGCTCAGATGGATAGAGCGTCTGATGTAAGCAGAAGATCCCGGGTTCAAGTCCCGCACGAGCCACACATTCTCAACATTTCCTCAATGATGTATATCAACGCCTGTTTGCAGCAAGGGTGTCGATTTAATTATCATTTCATTCTAGAGAAGCTGCACAGACATCAATGGTGTCTGTTCTTTCCGGAACAGATACTACCTTCATATATAGTATCTGCAATAGCCACAAATTTCAGTAGAACTCTGTAGTGTTCCGCATGATGTATGTTTATTAGATTTTCTGTATCGATTTTGTGAATGGAAACTGCTTTGGTGTGCACTTAGGGAGAGGCGAAATAGTGCCAAGGAATGATATAAAAGTGCACGTTAAGTTTGAAGAGCAAGTTACTGGCGATCAAGTTCCGTCGAATACATAGAACTGGAGCGATCAGATAAAAACACAGATATCTTTCTAGGTAGCCAACAGTCTCAGCTATGGGATAATAGTGCGCTGTTGGAAGAACAGAAACACAATAGAAGGTTGGTGCAGTGCCGTATATCAGTTTTCATAAGTAAATGAAGGTATATTGAAGGCAAATGCATCTATGCTTCTATCTGCGTTAGGTTCGATAAGGAACTTTAAATAGAAATTCATGGCGAAGGAAGACACGAAGTTATTTGTACGCTCCTAGCCCATCCCTGTGGTGCACCCACAAGAATTAGTCAAGGAATGACGGAGTCAGTTCAGGTAACAGTTCCATACCAAAGTACGAAATAAAGACTTTGGAGCACTCTTAGATTATCATGATTACTGCCCTATAGGCAGGCTGGCTAGAGAATCTCGAGGGAATAATGAAAAATATATCCTTGAAGACCAGATTTTTTTCTTAGATCAACTGCTATCCTAGCTTCTGGCAAACTCAGCAAGATCTAATAAAATCCTCTCGAGCTTCCACCAACGTCAAGGGGCTCAAAATTCACTTGCTTTCGGCCGAGTACTCTTCGACCATTGTCAAGTGCTAACATTTTTTTGGTTGCTGCTACCGTCCTTATATAGCCGTACTGGAACTGAGCCACTTAACTGAAAGTGTTTAAGGAAACCGGCGTCAACAACCAACAGATACCGCAAGTCATCTTTCCGAAAACATACAAGTAGGAGCACCCCAAGGACAACTCGAAGAAGCTTAAGTTTTCGCCCGTTTTTTTATCACACTCCTAAAGAGGTATTAGATCAATTCGGTCTTCAGGGCTCCAGAAAAATTTGACAATTCATGAAGGTTGTGAAAGGCAAAGTAGGCCTTAGAAGGCCCGGAATGTATAAAATACCATGTAGGTGTGGAAAGTTTATGTCGGACAGATTGTGCGTGTTTCTGAATAGCGCTGTGTATAACACGAGAGGTGGTTTCCGACTTCGGTACGCTGTGAAGTCAGCGACAGCAGAGATTGCTGTAGTAAACAGACATCGGACTGCATTCGGTAAGACCTCTGTTCTTGCATCGACTAATAGTTTCTGGAATAGCGTAATAAAATAAGCAATAGAGATAAATCCTTATGACAACACCCTCAATAAAAACGGCGGCCTGGAGCTACGCAGGGTTTGAGACCGTCATCAGAATGTTGAAGCAGGCGCGGCGTGCACCCAGTGGAAACACTGCAATATCTAGAACGAGCACCACTGACGTAACACAAGGTAGTGTGGCTGTGTGAGGCCCGTGGGAATATCCTAAAGACCGTCACCATTTAACAATGGTCGAGGATTACTCCCCCGAAAGCTCGTGGTTTTTATACCACTTAACGCGCCTGTAAGCTCGAGGGAATTTTTTTAGTATGATCTATGCCGATACGAAATTTTGCGTTTATGTATGAATAAGACCTGTCCTGCCAGCAGTGCGCTGCATTTCCCTGCTTCCCTACTTCATTTTAGGCGTCTCCCATTCAGTCTAAATACCTCCTCCTCCATTTTTGTTTGTGCGCTTCATTCTGTCCTTGATGAGTCACTCTGGCACCAAGTCTCATGGTATTTATATGACATTCGGCCAGCAGAGATATTCTGGTACTGAGAGCTTTGCTCTAAAAATTTCGAGATCATGTGTGTGTGAAATCTTACGGGACTTGACTGCTAAGGTCATCAGTCCCTAAGCTTACACACTACTTAACCTAATTTATCCCAAGTACAAACACACATACCCATGCCCGAGGGAGGACTCGAACCTCGAGATCATGGTATCACTGTACATTATAAAAAGTTTTCCTATGGTTCCATTCATTAAACTTGTAGTTAATCTTGTCACCGGTGAAAGACTTTCTCTGGGCCTTTATAAGTTTCAGGCAATTCCTTTATCCACCATGAAGAGACAAGTGTGAGCTTACTTGAGACTTTTTTAAGTGTTTCACATCTGTGGAGACACTATCGACACCGAGACTTTGTGAATTATTGGGTAAAACATCGCCATAGAGATGATGCATAAAATTCTAAGCTTTTCATCTTAATGTTACGCCTTCTCACTACTTGTTACGTCAGATGGCCACTTGTTAGCAGCATACACAGTGGCTGCACCAAAGACTGAGATTGCGTGGAATTTCACAATTATTTTTTGGACTTTTTTACAATTTCTCTCTCGTCATCGCTGCCCAGTCCTACAGATCCCTCTGCCTGGCTGCTGCTGTGCAGATTCTCCGACAATGCACGCAGCGCGCGCTGCTGATCGCACTCGGAGCCTCAGGCCACAAGTGTTCCACGAAGGCAGGATGCCCTGCGGTTGAGATGACTCGTCGCCGCTCGGCGCCCCAGTACGGGCGCCCCCACGGATCCGCATCACCGTGAGCTCAGCTGCCGACGCCTGCTGCACCGGCGGCTGGAAAGCCATCAGTCGCGATGTCTACGAGGTCCCGTCATGGACGGACCACGCGCTGTGCGGCTGGGTTGCCGTGAAGTCCGGGCGTCAGACCCCGGCGGCGCCTGTGACCTAGACCTCGCTGCGGCTGGTCCTGCTGGAAGTTCTCGCTGTAGTTTGTCAGCCATGGTGCCGACCGTACTCGAGCTGACCTCCAGAGCTGAAGCTGGCGTCTGGCGGCTAATGGATGACTCCTGTGAGCTGGAACAGACTTCCGGAACCGTCACCTACGAAGATTGAACACTCGGACACAGATCACATCAGTCCTCAGACCCGAACTGCTTCCTAACGACTTCTGTCTGTTGCTGCCTGCGTTCCACTATTTGTATCCGGCAAGAGGACGTTTCTTGCCCTCGGTGATAGCTTTCTGTTATTTCTCCCGCAGTATATTGTAGCATAACTTAGCGTGCTGACCTAACTTCCCCTTACTCAGCACCCTCCAGGCTTCGCTCGGCGCTCGGTCTGCGTGCGTCCTTGCCTCAGCCGGTTGGTAGACTGCTTCTGTCAACAAGGCTATCTGTGCCGCGCTTACTTCCCAACACCTCGGTCGCCGGCTGCATCTGTTTTGCCATTCCCTACTGCGTGAATCAACGCTTACCACATGTGGCCGCAACATTAAGATGCGCCACGTTAAAGGCTCCGAAAATCAGGTAGCCGATGCGCTCAGCCATATGTTTGAGTAAGAAGATACCACTGAAGGAGATCGAACCCACTTCTCTGACGGTGTTGCTTATAGTATTCTGAACGAAGTGCCCCAATTATTTGCTGACCTTAAAATTAAGCAGGACCAGGATGTGTTGTGAGGACCGATTAAAAGGTAGTTGTGGTCCGAAAAGGGGGTATCAAGGTTTTCTTTGAGGAATGTGTATTGTGTAAACAATTGGGCGATCCCAGGAAATTCGTGATAGGCTTGCCTCTTGAGTTAGCACCCTCCTTCTTTCATTACTCTCACCATTAGTTGGTGGGTGGGCCTTTGGGTCTAGAAAAGACCTTGGCAAAGATACGAATTCACCTCACGTGGCCGTCACTGTACAGAGATATTCGGCGTTTGGTTGATGAGTGCGACTCTTGTAGAAGGGGCAAACCCTATAACGAACCGCCGAGGGGATAACATTCCGAGCACCAACTGTATCCTATGGACAAAATCTTCATTGACCCCACCTCCGCACTAAGAAAAGTAACCGTTATATCCTTGTGGACGTTAACCCGTTTTGACGATTTGTTTGGCTAGTTCCTAGCTGAGGAGTTACTGCCGCTGTTAAACTGGACACTTGACCAACACTTTATCCTAGTTCGGCCCTCATAGGTTTCTGATGAGTGATAACTGCCCGGCATTTGTTTCTAAGCAGTTTAAATAGTTCTGCGTACGCAGTTCCATTAAGCACATCACTACCACGCCATATTATTCTCAGGGCTCCTTTGCCGAAAGAGTGAATCATAATCTTAAGTCAGTCTTGATTATGTACCACTATAAAGCCCTGAGTAAATGGGATGCTACCCTCCTTTGACTCAAGCTTGCGTTTAATTCTGCTCAACACGAAGCATCAAAAGCTGCTCCTGCCGCCCTGATGTTGTAGTATCCCCTCGATACACCACTGTCTAATATGCAGAATATCAATGATGAAACCCTTTATGAAAAGAGGCAATGGTCCAGGAGTAATATCGAATCGGTTCTTCGTCGACAGGCAAGGCGCTATAACCTTTAAGAGCAAGGTAGGGGATAAGACCTTTGTTAAAAACTACGACAGGCCATCCCACACAGTCATTGCAAGCAAATATCTTTGTGATGTGGAATGGGACCTTTACATTAGCGCATCTAAACGCTCCTACAAGTGATTGTGTGTGTGATTATCGGTCGATATTGCTTGGTTCAAATGACTCTGAGCACGATGAGACTTAACATCTGAGGTCATCAATCCCCTAGAACTTAGAACTACTTAAACCTTCCACACTGAAGAGCCTAAAACCGCTCGGCCTCACCGGCCGGCTCAGTGTTACTGATCGCAATATGTGTTCCAGGCCATATTCCATGTTATAAGTTCAATGGACGTAATTAAATTTGTAACTTAATCAGTGTCACAGGGAAAGCGGCCTTTGTAGTTGAGGATGCTTTAGTCATTGCGTCAGCATGCCGTGGTATTTCCTCTTCTAAATAAGTAATTTTGAGGAGCGCTGAGTTTGTAACTTGTATCTGTAGTCGCATGCGCCATTAGCTCAGATTTTCTGCATTTTAGGCATTTCACTTCCATAGCCTTATTTGCGCAGATCATTGTTCGCTTTTGAAGTGAGTTATCAGGGTAGCTTTGGCGGCATAAGATGTGTTCCTGTTCCCTGGGTCCGGAGCGAAGGCATGTTTGCTGTCTGCCACAACGGCACTTCCGTTGTCTTCCGTCGTCGCACGGCGTCTAGGTTGTCTGGTTGTCTTGTGCCTCTACCAGCCGCGTCGTGGCGGCTCAAATTAAATGAAGCTGATCATTTGGTCCGTGTCACGGCAGGGTTTCTCAGATTAATTGGGAACCAGCAGTTTGATCTATTCCATGAACTTAATAAACTAATGAGGTGTAAAGCATGTTTTGCTATCCCGAAGTTCTTCCTTACTGTAACTCCTCGTTAACTACTCATTTAAACCTTGCACCCTTAGTACTACTTCTGAGCGCATTAAGTTTAAGATATTTTACTCATCAATATAAACTGTTGAGCCTTTGCTTTGACCCGCTGTCATTGGCTAACTTCGTTCATTGTGAAACTTCCCTGATTGTTCCTTGTTGGCTGTGATAACCGTTTGCTGTAACACTCAGCGACTGCAGAGACTATCTCGCGCACGCCTCCCCCGAGACTCAAATTCTCACCTTGTATGTCCACACATTTCATTCGTAGTGTTCCACCCCAGTACACTCATTACTCGTGGAAGACATTCTTACGAAGTCCCTTAAGAGTTCTGGGAATGTGTGTACATCTGCACAGAAGAAGAAGGTCATGGACGGTGTTGCTGGAAGAACTATATACTTGTATGGATATGGTGTCTGTTCTTTAGGACATGTCCGAAAGAACAGATACCATATCCATATAAGTATATATTTAAATTGCATGTCCTCCCAGATCATCGTTTATATCGAGCAACTGTATATTTGTTTATATTTATTTAAGGGTCATTATCAATGCTTTGTTGGTGTGTACCAGTTGGGATTCACATTAAAACTGTATACCTTCCCAGTTTTGATTATGTTTTGGGGGATTGTGTATTTCATTATTTGAGGGACATTTTTAATTAAGGCTTATACATTGTGAAGAGGCTTTCCAACAGCCGCAATCAGTGGCGTGACTTGTGCTCCTTTCTTTCTTTTTGGATGGGCGTTATCCACTTGTGTAACGTGTTAGCCAAGTTTGGAAATTGTTAGTACTTTAGCGGCTGACATTGTAATTCATTTTGGCTCAAAAAATATTTTGTTGAACGTACTTGCAGCCACGCCCAGTTAGTGTGACTTTCCTCTTGTTTTGGGAACTGTATACCTTAAGTTTCAAGCACTACAGTTAATTTTATAAATTGTTAAATTTTCTTTAATGAGTTGAATCTGTCTACTTTATTTCTTTTTCTTTTGAGACTGTGAGCACTGAGATTCTTCTAACAATTTATTGTTTTTAATTTTTAATTATAATATTGTTGTTAAGCAGTATAGTCTATGCTGTGAAACAATAAATGACGAATTACGTGTATCTCACCTTCAACGTGTTTTCGTTAAAGTTCGTTGTGAGATATCGACTATGCTATTGCGTGGTCTGATGTCACTTGGCGTGGAGCTTCTCCTTTCAAACTTTACACATTTTGTGTTCCAGTGACTTTGCTTGAAATTATTCATTTAACTTGTACTGAGAAATAAGCGTGTCGCCATCACTGATCCCTGATATTCCGTGACGTCATCTCTAAGTTTTGCCTAGTATACTACGATCATTTGTAATGCACAATTTAGGAAGGTTTTATAGAAATACATATTTGAATTCTGTAAGACATTTGTTTTTCAAGTGCCCATGGCAAAATTTTAAATTTATCTCTGCTATACTGCATACATCTTCCCAGTGTGTACTTTGAAGTAAGTTACTGAAGTCTTTTCAGCGATTATGTCACTTATTTGATTGTTATTTATTTCAAGTATCATGGTGCTGAGCACCAGCATCACGCAGCCTTTAAACCCGCGTAAACCACGACATGAGGGGGAGGAACTGACCCAGATCGAATCTGCCAGCGAAGGTAGCGAGGCAGCCACTCTGTGTGCTGTTATTAGACGATTTCTCACATCTCTACAGGTTAATACCGGGGTGGTAACCACGTCGCGCCACAGATATACGCTAGGCAAATATTAAGAAAACGTTTTAACACTTTCACATAAGACGCAGACGATGGAGTACACTGATTCCTTCCAGGAGAATACGAGACTGATGAACAAGGGTTTATTATCTTTAAATCATCATCTCCATGGTCATAACCGTCATCATCATCACGAGGTCATCAATTGGAGGACATAAACTATGAGTTACAGAGTCAAAATGTGGATAAGAATTTCACCAACAATAATGATTTAGCTTTTCATAATACAGTTTACAAATGAATTTTGGGATGCATCATATGGTATGTGAATCTAGAACAGGTTTCCTCCAGAGTATTTGAATTATAATCCCCACTTGCTGGAAACTCATTTTACTTCGGTACACGAGATACGGAAAGCTGGTCACTGCAACGTTTTTAAAAGAGCGTCACTTTGTAGTGTAAGTAGGAAGTTCTTCTTTCTATATGTTCGTCCTAAATTGATTCAATGCTTATCTGTTCACATTCAAAATTCCTATTTCAGAATTAGCCTACAACAGCGCTATCCACAAATCCAAATGTCTCAACAGCTACAATAGAGGCATCTTAAAGTTGGACTTTAAACGTTATTTCTGTTACTATGGATAAAAGAGAGAAAGAAACATTTACAGTAAACGGGAGACTTCTGCCTATTTGCACTTGAAAACTAGTCAGTAGTTGAGAGAAGATTTAATGCTTTATTGTTTATCACCTGCTTCCACTGTCTAATGGAGATATTAGAAGCTGGGTATGTTTGGATTGGCGCCAAGGAAACTGTCTACAAATACTTAATAATCTTTATTAATGCAATACAGGATAGCGGCGACTTGGCCGAGAGATTCTGCATCCTCGGCCGTTGTCGACGCCCAGGACTGCTAACATATTGCGACGTTAGCTGGCCGTGCTTTCTTGTCGTTGCCTTCTCTGTCACCTTTAGCCTCGGTGCTGGTGGCGGCGAGATCCTCGGCCAGCCCCTTCATGGTGTTGATACACGGCTGACCGGTGGCGTAGCGGCAGTGATCCATTGTCACTTTGCCAGTTGTCGTGGCTGCTACCTCGGGCCGGCGTTAGGCTGCTGTAGAGGCAGATGCAGTATGGAACAGCTTCAAGTTGGGCTGCCCTGGCGTGGATGTGAACCGCCATCCTCGATCAGTATCCCATGCGATGGTCAGATGACACAGCCCTCGTGGTAGTAGAAGTATGACAGAAGTGATTTAGTACAAATGGCGTGGTTATATATATACTTTTCGTATTACGTGTCTTTGGCATTTGCAATGCCCTTGGCACGTATATTAAACCCTAAAACATCCGCTAGCGTGGAAAGACTTGTGACGCTTTGCTCCGTGAGTACCACCAAATTAATTATTTCCACACAATACCAGGATACCACACCTCACAACATGGCAACAGCGCAACACCTGCGCTCGCCTGTGGCTGGCGCTGGTGCAGCCCTGTTTCTAATTTTGCACTATATGAGCTAACGTGACAAATACGGCGGGTGCACTACAGTGCCCACTATCAGACAGTGGAATCGTCATAAAATTAGCTGACCTTTCTTCAGTCAAAACTAACATATTCTGTGGCAGCTGTCGCAGTTGACTTGTTCCACTTTCAATTCGGTGTTAGTCTCATCACTACTATCATCACTATTATTTTCTTATGCCCTACTTATCCTAAGCTCTGATAGTTTCTGCTGGGCCTCCTCTGGGGCGCTTGCACTTCCACTTAATCTGCATTTACGGTTTCTTGTACTGCTTCCTAGAGTCTGGGAATCCAGTCTAGTGTGATCTTAACAGTACATGGTTATGTCTGCCGATCCCTGTTCCGCTTCTTTTAAATGAAAACAAAGATTATGCATAGCAGAGTATGTGTCTAATGGTACGACAATTGTAAACGTGGTTTCGTTTTTGTACTAGCCCTTCTTGTTCAAATGGCTCTGAGCACTATGAGACTTAACATCTATGGTCATCAGTCCCCTAGAACTTAGAACTACTTAAACCTAACTAACCTAAGGACATCACACACATCCATACCCGAGGCAGGATTCGAACCTGCCACCGTAGCAGTCCCGCGGTTCGGGACTGAGTGCCCGAACAGCTAGACCACCGCGACCGGCAGCCCTTCTTGTATCGCTCTGCAGGGTGCGTTAGCGTCTGCACAGGGATTCACCCTCCTGCTCGTTAATGCGTTAATCTATGGAATGCCTTAACTGTTGCCGCAAAATCGGCCTTAGGATAGTCAAATGTACTCCTGGTGTGCATCTATCGGCTCCTCTGGCCAACATGAATGAGGCTGGGAAACGCTCAATCGTGCCATTCTAAGAGTGTGGCAGGTAGTCGGAGGGAAGGTAACACCACCTCACATGATGTACCATACATCAGAGATCCAATCTTGTCCAGTTTTATCATTTCTGCTGTTGTAAGCTCCCTTGTTCGTAGCAACTGGCTGCTGCTATTACTTTACCATACTGTAGATGGAGTAGAACTAGTGCGCCTTATTTTGCTGTAAGTAAAACCGAAACCTTATTTATTCTTTCGTCTTTTTTCTTATGTGTGGCACAATAACTTCTGGTCTTCTCTGGTCTTCCCTCACTACCCCCTGTGGACACTGTGATCTTCCCGCTATAGCAAGTCCTCAACAGTGCTTCCTTCATTTCTGCATGCCTCCTTTTATCCTCCAAAATTAACGACAACCGCTGTACCTTTAAGCCGACAAACTTACTCAGCATTCCCTACTTAAATGGATACGTGTGGGGTAGTTTCCAGCTACTGGAAAGGAGATCGAGATCTGTACTCTTATTCCAATAGTTCTTGTTTTTAGCTTGTCTACGTAGAAACAGAAAGGTGAGTTCACATGACTACGTTCCACTATTACACTGAAATAGGTTGGTAATTCCTTCTACATTTTCCATAGCCCGATATGTATTGATATGGTTGCAACAAATTCACTCCCAAGTGCCCTTGTAAAGTATGAAGCATGGCATCCTGTAGTTGTAGTGCTACTTCCCACGCACCTCACACATAGTTCTCCAATGATTGTGAACATGTTTTCATTATTGTTTTCCTGTCTAACGCCTCCACCTTGGCTTGTAACACTTTTAAATTTTGTTTTACCATGGCTCTCGCACAGTTCAGTACTTCACCAGTCAGCTTGCATTTCTGTCACTAATTGTAACACTTCTGCTACTAAATGTAACTGGGTTTTCTCTTTTGAGGCTAGTCAATTGTCAGGATGAGCATTATTGCAATGGGAATTTAATTCTAAAGCATTATGTCAGGGTGAAAATACTAAATAAATTAATTTTTCTCTCTTAACAACATTTGGGCAGGGTGGGTTCTTCCTTGGCTTGGGTAAGAGGTAGAATTAAACAACATTTTTACGTAAGATAACTTTTATTGAAATTTTTGTACAACTGTTCCCTTATTCGATTGTTATGGCTCGGAGAGCGGTAGCTGTGTCGTTTGCGAAGCCTTCTGCTGCGGCAGCTGCGGCGTCTGATTACGCGTGGCGTTGTATATCTCGTGTCGCCGTCTCGCCCAGGTGACTGGAGACGCGCCTCCTGCTGTGGCCCGTTTACGTTTTGAGAGCTAAGTCGTGCATCGGATGGTGATACCTTGGATGTGGCGTCCAAGTGTTTCTCTTCTCTAAGCGGATGGGTGTGTTGTGTGTCGGCCAGCGGAGCGGCATGGCGGGGGAAGGCCAGTGTCCCGGACTCGAACAACGGACTACCGCTTGCCAGTCTTCGGCTGTCAGATCTTCATCCCACCTCACAGAGTACTGTTGATGTGAGGTCGTCTCCCTCCCGTCCTCACGAATCACCCGGGTACGTAAAAATTAGTCTTCAAATACCTTCTGACTTCCGTCTTCTGGCGGCGAGGCTGCTGCTTGCTATTCCATTACAGCGGCGGACTTGGTGCTTCTGTGTACGATGTAGTCTCTTCCTGCATGACGGTCTTCAGCACCGAAACTGAACTGAAAACTACTGTTCTTCTTTCTTCTGTTGGGCGCACTGCGTCTCGCGTATTTATTCACTTCAGTTCACTGAAGGTGAACGACTTCACGGTCATTGCCCCGTCTGTCAAGTTGAAAAGCTTCTCGAAGAATCTTCTTAACGTCGGGCATTGGCTCTTGGAATGTAGGCGAGGGCCTTTGATCACATTCGACAACAGAGAAACACGTGAGCCGGTCATTGCCTCTTCTGTCACGTTGAAAAGCATCTTGAAGAATCTTCTTAGCGTCGGCCATTGACTCTTGGAATGTAGGCGCGGGCCTTTGATCACATGTGACAATTGAGAAACACGTGAGCCGGTCGGGCGATGACGGCTGAATCGACAGCGTTGGCTAATGTGGGGAGGGCGATGGCTTCTTCTGAACTCGCTGACTTCACGGTCATTGTCTCTTCTGTCGGCCCGCTGTTTGCCAGTGTGTAATTCTTCTAAACTAAACCAAGCTTTTCATTTATTTTCTAATTTCTACTTCGATTTCACTAATTTATTTACTTATCGTAAGTACCACTCAACACTGTCTTTTCCTAACTTGTCTCCTGATACATTCAACCTGAGACGGATATTCATTACCATTTTCTCCCCATAAAGACCACTGCTACCCTAAAGCAGTCCATCTAGCTTCTACTTGGGTTTGTACCGAATAAAAAATAAAAGATGTGTTATTTTACCTCCTATGTTATACAGGTCTCCTCATCTCGGCTCATCCACATTTTCCCGCTCATTCCCCCTCGTCTTCCTCTTCCCTATCTTCTTTCGTCCCAGTTGCACAACTCCTGGAATAACCTTCTGAGTCCCGCGAATATACAGTATTTCAAAGGTCCCACTCGCACAGTCGTCGTCCTTGTTGGTAACTGGATCTCGACTGTAACTGGTGACGTGGTTTCTACTTCCTGATATGGTCTCTGATACCTCGCTACGAATTTTTTCATCTTCCACCTCCGAGTACAGGGGATAGACAATTCAACCCATTGGTCCAATTTGAATTGCAACGTTCTTGCTGTGCGGCTTACATCTTCCTCTTGTTTCTCTAGTACCTTCATGTTTGCTGTTCACACACTATTCCATACGTCTATCAACGTTTCTGCGAATTCCTGAAAGATCCCCCCGCCCCAGCTTTACCCTTCTTGCCATTTATTAGGGAAATAGTGATGGAATCTTATACCTACAAACTGCCTCATATGGGGGGAAACCAATGCATGTGTGTTATTTTCAGTTATATGCTGCAACGACACATTTAAAATACTCTTCCCAATTGCTATGGTGCGCTTCCACAGTGTACCCTAACATCTTTCCTGTTGTTTTATTGAAGCCCCCTGTTCTATCATTACCTTATGGATACAGCGGGCCAAGTTCTCAATTTCCTTACACACAACAACATACGCAACACATTCAACAATTCCGGCATAAAGTTGGTTACCTTATCATTCACTATTGTCTCAGGCACTTCAAGCTTCAGTATTCAATTTTAACTGACGCTTGTGCTACTCTTACTTCCTGTTGGTGTTAGATTCCAGCGTCTCTGATTCACAGGATCCCTACTGGCGACCTGCTGAAACACCTGCAGGGGTCCTTTCGATTTGTTATATAGCTACCAGTTTCAGTGAGTCAGTACACTATCTTAAAGCCTTAACTGACGCTGAAGGGGTAAACACCAATCGTACACTCGATCCCATCAGTGGTTAAGATATATGAACTGGTTTCTGTAGATTGCAGTAACAAGCTATTGTGCCTGCAACCATCAACTAACAGCAGACAGAATATCGTTGTTACAGTGGTCTACGGAAACCCACAAGCTTTTAAAGTAGTTGGGAACTACTGATTTTCAACATAAAGTTCAGTGATGCTGCCACTCTTCACAGAACCACATAGAATCTTGTTGGCACACCTGAAACACATTGAATTCATTCCTTGGAGGGTGCCCATCTGTATGTAAATAACATCGAATGTTGCAGAACGTACGTTGTTACATTCATAAGAAGTTTCCAAAATGCATAAAAAGCGCTACGATGAAAAAAATTATTGCAGCACTTGAACATACTTCCTTCACCAATACAATTAACGTGACTGTCCACTATGCTACGTTATGAGTACGTCACTTCCGTCACTTCCGTCACTTCCGTCACTTCCGTCACTTCCGGCTATCACGGTATTTCTTGATAGCTTATATTATTTATCTGTCATTAACTGATGTCATTAACTGATACTTAACTGTGATTGTGACGTGTTTCTGTTGCCTTGAAATGCCATAATGCAAGTTATAGTACAAAACAGCTATGGAATCTTAAACACGGCTGTACCAGCAATAGTGGTGAAGTAGTGTATGGAATAAAACAGCCACCAGTTTCGGAAGGAAGTAGTTAAAAGCTCTTGAGCAAGTTTTCAATGGGCCTTATTCAGACGTCTTATTACGTTTTACAAGTTTGTCATGATGTGAATGCCAACAGGTTTAGTCATAATTAAAATTGACTATTGTGAAAATATCCGTCTGCCTTTGTCGTACATAAATTGAAACATATTAGATGTGGTGTGTGTGACCAGTAACGGATAAACATGCAACTCATAAGCTGCAATTTTATCAGTCACACGCCACATCTAATATGTGTATCAATTATGTAAGACAAGGCCAGATGGCAGTTTCTACGATGTTCTATTTTAAATACCACTAAGCCTAATGGCGGCTCATCACGATCAGCATGTAAAACTTAATAAGACTTTAGAAGAAGGGACATTTATATTTGTTGAAAAGTAGATTAACAGCTTTTGACTACTACCTTCCGCAACTGGTGGCTGTTTTTATTCCATATAGTACAAAACAGATAAATATGAAATCAATACGCCATCTGCTGCATAAAGGAAACGTCCTTAACATTTTCAAACATGTGAGTTACAAAGACAATATCAATACAGTTAATAGTCTCTGGCGCTAACCGAAAGCGGTATAAACCTGCCGTTGACATACGCCAGCAAATAGGCTCGCGGCCGTCAAATTCAAATTACACCTCATCGTGGCGAGTGCCCTTTTCATGGACCATGCAATCTATATTAATTGCTGTTAATTGTGCTAATATTTCCTACAATACATCTACTGCCTCAAGCTCTGACAATCCTTTTACTGGACCATGAAATTCTGTATTAACTGTTGTTAATTTTGCTGACATTTCCAACAAAATATGCACTGCTCCCAGCTCTGAAACACCTAACGTCCCCGACTCTGCCATAGAATTCTATTATCTTTACTCACTATGGAATGTCATTAAATTATAAAAACAACAGAACAGAATACATCAACTTAATTCTATTTCTAATCACAATCACTTCGACGCCTAGCACCGACATCTGCAGACTTTCCGTGGGCTGGCCACAAGGCCTGCCACCAGCCAACCCTGCCGTGTGAACCAGCTCAGTGACAATGGGAGAGTGCCCAGATTAAGTGAAATTAATAATATTGACTTTAGATTCGTGTTGTTTGTTACATTATCTTTCACATGATACGCTGATCGAGCTGATAAGATACATATCTCAATAATGGTTATAATTAATCACTAATTACATTATCTCAAATTAATTTCCGCTGATGATTTAAGACCAGCGGACTAGGAGCTTAGGAGGCGGACGAATTTTCAGGGTCCACATTGTATTAATTCTACAATGCCACAAGACGGCGAATATCGGCAGGGACTAGCCAGCCGTTAGCTTCAAATTCAGGCCATGGTTAGTTGCCGCGTAAGGACACACGAAGACCCTTTGTTTCCGCGGATTCCCGAGGACTGGAGCTGATGTGAACAGCTACGACGGTCGTCAGTTCGAACGCAACCAACATCCTTACCTCGGTGATTAAGTTTAGTACTCCGTCAGCAGTGGTCATCCCACTCGTCAGATGATAGTAAATTCTGTAAGAAATTGTATTCAGCACTGTTCGCTGTTATATTGGTTAACGTTCAGCAGATCGAGTGCAGTTTAAGATGATTACTGAATAATTGTATGAAGTGCTCTGCCCGGGCTTCTGTTAGCTTTCTTGCCGTAAATGTGTGTTCGTGGTTTTTTCTCGTCGTGCCCCTCGCGTAGTTCAGGAACTCGACGAAGCAGATTCTAGGCTTCCCTTTAGACTGAATGTTTTCTGTGTAGTATTCTTGAACTGCAGCAAGATGAGACAGGAATGGCTTTTGATAAATGTGCCGTCACACTTGTAAATCACACCTTTCTTTTGTGTGCTATTGGAAGTACAGGATACGATGATTTTACCGGAACAGATGCATCTTCTGGGGTCTGTAGCTCCCCTTGTTGTCCTTTTCATTATTTCGATTAACCGTCAACTGAATTACTGTTAGAAGAAGAGAAGCACGGTACCAGCCACGGTCGACACAGCAGCCGACGGGTAGATGACGGATTTCTTGGCTTGCAGTGAACGGAGAATTCGTCTGCTCCAGTACTCACCTCAATTAAACTTCATCAGTTATCAAGCTGTCCTTTCTTGCAGGGCGCTAACGGTTGCAAATATAGCGCCCTTGACAGTAGTTTGTAATTTCGGAAACATCCATATTTACGAAAAATTTATGAGTATAACGGTAAATTTGTCAGTAGTTGTTTTATGGGAATGAGAGTAGTTTCAGTGAAATTGTGGTAATAGGAACGTTACCTGTTTCTCGCCAGTCCTGCTGCAGGTGGTGACCGCAAGAAAAGTGTCCTGATGCTCCCATCCCCATACTACTCGTGTTATCCTCTAAAACCCTCTTTACTTTATATACACCATAGTGTTACAGACAGATTTTCGAGACTTTCTTCTCTAACAGGTCAGAACATAAATGGTTTCGGACTTATACCAGGTTACCTTTTTTAATATTAGGAGCCATAGATGATCAGTCGTGGCCATCTACATTCAAAGTCTCCTTCCATCTTATTCTCCTTAATGACGTGTCTAATTTTATCTCACTCCCCCCAAAAACCATGGACCTTGCGGTTGGTGGGGAGGCTTGCGTGCCTTAGCGATGCAGATAGCCGTAACGTAGGTGCAACGACAACGGAGGGGTATCTGTTGAGAGACCAGACAAACGTGTGGTTCCTGAAGAGGGGCAGTAGCCTTTTCAGTAGTTGCAAGGGCAACAGTCTGATGATTGACTGATCTGGAATTGTAACACTAACCAAGACGGCCTTGCTCTGCTGGTACTGCGAACGGCTGAAAGGAAGGGGAAACTACAGCCTTAATTTTTCCCGAGGGCAAGCAACTTTACTGGTTGGTTAAATGATGATGGCGTTCTCTCGGGTAAAATATTCCGGAGGTAAAATAGTCATCCATTCGGATCTCCGGGCGGGGACTACTCAGCAGAACGTCGTTATCAGAAGAAAGAAAACTGACGTTCTAGGGATCGGAGCGTGGAATGTCAGATCCCTTAATCGAGTAGGTAGGTTAGAAAATGGATATGTTAAAGTTGGATATAGTGAGAATTAGTGAAGTTCGGTGGCAGGAGGAACAAGACTTTTGTTCAGGTGAATACAGGGTTTTAATACAAAATCAAATAGGGGTAATGCAGGAGTCGGGTTAATAAGAATAAAAAAATAGGAGTGCGGGTAAACTACTACAAACAGCATAGTGAACGCATTATTGTGGCCAAGATAGACACGAAGCCCACGCCTACTATAGTAGTACAAGTTTATATGCGAACTAGCTCTGCAGAAATTTAAGAAATATATGATGAAATAAAATAAATTATTCAGATAGTGAAGGGAGACGAAAATTTACTCGTCATGGATGACTGGAATTCGGTTGTAGGAAAAGGGAGAGAAGGAAATGTAGTAAGTGAATATGGACTGGGGGTAAGAAATGAAAGAGGAAACCGCTTGGTAGAATTTTGCACAGAGCATAACTTAATCATAACTAACACTTGGTTC
Source organism: Schistocerca gregaria (assembly GCF_023897955.1). Lineage (NCBI taxonomy): Eukaryota > Metazoa > Arthropoda > Insecta > Orthoptera > Acrididae > Schistocerca > Schistocerca gregaria. The sequence continues at coordinate 949,864,623 of NC_064920.1, forward strand.
AAGAATCATGGAGATACTGACAGGTTTCAGATAGATTATATAATGCTATGACAGAGATTTAGGAACCAGATTTTACATTGTAGGACATATCCAGGGGCAGAAGTGGACTCTGACCACACTCTATTGATAATGAACTGTAGATTAAAGCTGAAGAAACTACGAAAACGTGGGAATTTAAGGAGATGGAACCTGGATAAACTGAAAGAACCAGTGGTTGTACAGAGTTTCAGGGAGAGCATAAGGGGACAATTGACAGGAATATGGGAAAGAAATACAGTAGAAGAAGAATGGGTAGCTCCAAGGGATGAAGTAGTGAAGTCAGCAGAAGATCAAGTAGGTAAAAAGATGAGGGCTAGTAGAAATCCTTGGGTAAAAGAAGAAATATTGAATTTAATTGACAAAAGGAGAAAATATAAGAATGCAGTAAATGAAGCAGGTAAAAAGGAATACAAATGTCTCAAAAATGAGATCGACAGGAAGTGCAAAATGGCTAAGCTGGGATGGCTAGAGAACAAATGTAAGGATGTAGAGGCTTACCTCACTAGGGGTAAGATAGATACTGCCTACAGGAAAATTAAAGAGACCTTTGGAGAAAAGAGAACCACTTGTATGAATATCAAGAGCTCAGATGGAAACCCAGTTCTGAGCAAAGAAGGGAAAGCAGAAAGTTGAAAGAGGAGATAGATGAAGATGAAATGGGAGACATGATGCTACATGAAGAGTTTGACAGAGCACTGAAAGACCTAAGTCGAAACAAGGCCCCGGAAGTAGGCAACATTCCATTAGAACTACTGACAGCCTTGGGAGAGCCAGTCCTGACAGAACTCTACCATCTGGTGAGCAAGATGTCTGAGACAGGCGAAATTCCCTCAGACCTCAATAAGAACATAATAATTCCAATCCCAAAGAAAGCAGGTGTTGACAGAGGTGAAAATTACTGAACTATCAGTTTAATAAGTCACAGCTGCAAAATATTAACGCGAATTCTTTACAGACGATTGAAAATACTGGTAGATGCCGATCTCGGGGATGCCAAGTTTGGATTCCGTAGAAATGTTGGAACACATGAGGCAATTCTAACCCTACGACTTATCCTAGAAGAAATATTAAGGAAAGACAAACCTACGTTTCTAGCATTTGTAGACTTAGAGAAAGGTTTGAAATGTTGACTGGCATACTCTCTTTTACATTCTGAAGGTGGCAGGGCTAAAATACAGGGAGTGAAAGGCTATTTACAATTTGTACAGAAAACAGATGGCAGTTATAAGAGTCGAGGGACATGAACGAGAAGCAGGGGTTGGGAATAGAGTGAGACAGGGTTGTAACCTCTCCCCGATGTTATTCAATCTGTCTATTGAGCAAGCAGTAAAGGAAACAAAAGAAAAATTCGGAGTAGGTATTAAAATCCACGGAGAAGGAATAAAAAACTCTGAGGTTCGCCGATGATATTGTAATTCTATCGGAGACGGCAAAGAACTTGGAAGAGCAGTTGAACGGAATGGACAGTGTCTTGAAAGGAGGATATAAGATGAAGTGACTTCTGAAATTTTCCCGGCGTATTTGTTCTTCTAATAATTTCCGGGTATGCAGCCGGATCCCGTCGACATTCTGCCACGATATTTCGGCCCAGAGACGTCCGGTCATCATCAGGTGAGTACACAACTACTGAAGAGCCCAGGTGCAGTCGCGGTATTTATACCGATTCTCGCGCACGTGTTAACATGCGCGGCATAGCCGAGTTGTACGTGCTGCCCTCGGTGGTGAAAGTAAAAGATCATCTAGTCATTGAGTATCGAATGACGCTGTCTATTCCGCTGTGAATGTATAACTTTAATAACAGGATTCCAAGTTTTATCCAGTTGAAAGCCGTTGTCACGATTTATAAGATTATCGGCAAGACGTATTTCCACTGATTCCTTGATTACGGAATCCCAAAATCCGGAAACCGGAGCTAAAATTTTTGTTCCATTGTATTCCACTGAATGTCCCAATGAAATACAGTGCCCTGCTACTGCCGATTTTGACGGTTGCCGCAGACAAGTGTATCTTTCATGTTCTGTACACCGTTCATGGACAGTTCTTGTCGTCTGGCCAATATATGCAGAGCTACATTCACAGGGAATTTTGTAGACGCCTGCTTTCTTCAGTTGTAAATCGTCTTTAACGGATCCAACCAGGGCCCGGTTCTTTGCTGGTGGACGGAAGATAACCTTGATTTTATTCTTCTTCAGTAATCGGCCTATTTTCGACGACACATTCCCGGCGTATGGAAGAAACGCAGTTGATTTAAAGTCGTCATCAGCGTCCTCAGTGCGCTGCTTCTTGTTATGACAGTTGCGCATGGCCTTTCTTATTTGGCGTGAAGTATAGCCATTCTCTTTAAAAACCTTCTCCAAGTGTTCTAATTCTGCGTGGAGGTTTTCATCGTCCGATATTACATGCGCTCGATGTATTAAGGTACTGAGAACGCCGGCTGTTTGTGCTGGGTGGTGGCAGCTTGACGCCTGGAGATACAGATCTGTGTGAGTCGGTTTCCTGTACACAGAATGTCCTAATGACCCATCATTTTTACGGCATACTAGCACGTCTAGAAATGGTAAAGTGCCATCTTTTTCAATCTCCATCGTGAATTTGATGTTCTCATGTAAAGAGTTTAAATGATGAAGGAATTTCTCCAGTTCCTGTCTGCCATGAGGCCATACAACAAAAGTATCATCTACGTACCGCCAGAAGACCGTAGGCTTTAAGACAGCAGACTCAAGTGCTTTCTCCTCAAAGTCCTCCATAAAGGGATTAGCTACCACAGGGGACAAAGGGCTCCCCATGGCGACGCCGTCTGTTTGTTCAAAGAATTCGTCATTGAATAGAAAGTACGTTGAGGAGAGTATATGTTCAAACAAGGCCGTCATTTCTGCACTGAATAAGTTACCAATAAGATGTAACGATTCCATTAAAGGCACTTTGGTAAATAGTGAGACCACATCAAAGCTGACTAATAAATCCGAACTGCTAAGCTTAACTTCCTTCAAGCGACTGACAAAATCCTCGGAATTACGTATATGGTGGCAACACTTACCCACATACGGCTTTAGTAGTGAGGCCAGATATTTTGCTGTAGAATAGGTGGCAGCACCAATATTACTCACTATTAATCGTAGTGGGGCACCATCCTTGTGTATCTTGGGAAGACCGTAGAGTCTTGGTGGTACTGCATTGTGTGGTCTCAATCTCTTGATAATTTGTTCAGGTAGAGAACAGTCGTTAAAAAGGGTAGCAGTTTTCCTTGATATTCGGCTTGATGGGTCCTTTTCAATTCTGCGGTACGTGGAATCATTTAGCTGACAATATATCTTCTCGTTGTAGGCTTCCCTTGTCAGAAGAACTGTGGCGTTACCCTTAACCGCAGGCAGTACGACTGTGCTAGTATCTTCTCTGAGGCTGCGGAGAGCAGCTCTTTCAGCTGGCGAGATGTTACTCCGTTGTGGCGCACATTTCAACAACGTTCGGCAAGATTCACGTCGAATTTCGTCTGCATTATCCGCAGGGAGACGTCTAATAGCTTCCTCAATGGAACTGATGAAATCCGTTAAAGGCAGTGAAACAGGAGTAGGGGCGAAGTTTAAACCTTTCGCAAGCACTGACATCGTCGCATCGTCAAACGATTTCTCCGTAAGGTTCACCACGGATCGTCCAGAGATAGCTTCTTGCGGCTTTCGTGTTATGAGTTGGCTAAACTTCGCACTTTGCCTGTTCGTACTGTTCCTGTGAGCCCAGTCTGCCTTGGCCCAAGATACACCGTCAATCCAGTCCCAGCTAAGGGAAGAACATCTTGCTGCAATCTTCAGATGTAAATAATATAAATTCCTGGCAACAGTGTCTAACTCACGACGCGCATAACGGATTCGTTCTCTTAATAAAGCCAGACTCGCCTTGCGTTTTATATTGTTGGCGGCCACACTATTAATAAAATGAACAACTCTGGCGAAAGTTGGAATCAAGTTATTGTTTCTACATTTCAGTAAAAAATTTAGTGAACACAGCAACCTGGCTCTTTTCTCGCGTAATTTATCCAGTACGTGGATATCCTAAACCATCTCCTCCCCGTAAAGGTATTTGATGTGACTTCTGAAATTTTCCCGACGTATTTGTTCTTCTAATAATTTCCGGGTATGCAGCCGGATCCCGTCGACATTCTGCCACGATATTTCGGCCCAGAGACGTCCGGTCATCATCAGGTGAGTACACAACTACTGAATAGCCCAGGTGCAGTCGCGGTATTTATACCGATTCTCGCGCACGTGTTAACATGCGCGGCATAGCCGAGTTGTACGTGCTGCCCTCGGTGGTGAAAGTAAAAGATCATCTAGTCATTGAGTATCGAATGACGCTGTCTATTCCGCTGTGAATGTATAACTTTAATAACAGGATTCCAAGTTTTATCCAGTTGAAAGCCGTTGTCACGATTTATAAGATTATCGGCAAGACGTATTTCCACTGATTCCTTGATTACGGAATCCCAAAATCCGGAAACCGGAGCTAAAATTTTTGTTCCATTGTATTCCACTGAATGTCCCAATGAAATACAGTGCCCTGCTACTGCCGATTTTGACGGTTGCCGCAGACAAGTGTATCTTTCATGTTCTGTACACCGTTCATGGACAGTTCTTGTCGTCTGGCCAATATATGCAGAGCTACATTCACAGGGAATTTTGTAGACGCCTGCTTTCTTCAGTTGTAAATCGTCTTTAACGGATCCAACCAGGGCCCGGTTCTTTGCTGGTGGACGGAAGATAACCTTGATTTTATTCTTCTTCAGTAATCGGCCTATTTTCGACGACACATTCCCGGCGTATGGAAGAAACGCAGTTGATTTAAAGTCGTCATCAGCGTCCTCAGTGCGCTGCTTCTTGTTATGACAGTTGCGCATGGCCTTTCTTATTTGGCGTGAAGTATAGCCATTCTCTTTAAAAACCTTCTCCAAGTGTTCTAATTCTGCGTGGAGGTTTTCATCGTCCGATATTACATGCGCTCGATGTATTAAGGTACTGAGAACGCCGGCTGTTTGTGCTGGGTGGTGGCAGCTTGACGCCTGGAGATACAGATCTGTGTGAGTCGGTTTCCTGTACACAGAATGTCCTAATGACCCATCATTTTTACGGCATACTAGCACGTCTAGAAATGGTAAAGTGCCATCTTTTTCAATCTCCATCGTGAATTTGATGTTCTCATGTAAAGAGTTTAAATGATGAAGGAATTTCTCCAGTTCCTGTCTGCCATGAGGCCATACAACAAAAGTATCATCTACGTACCGCCAGAAGACCGTAGGCTTTAAGACAGCAGACTCAAGTGCTTTCTCCTCAAAGTCCTCCATAAAGGGATTAGCTACCACAGGGGACAAAGGGCTCCCCATGGCGACGCCGTCTGTTTGTTCAAAGAATTCGTCATTGAATAGAAAGTACGTTGAGGAGAGTATATGTTCAAACAAGGCCGTCATTTCTGCACTGAATAAGTTACCAATAAGATGTAACGATTCCATTAAAGGCACTTTGGTAAATAGTGAGACCACATCAAAGCTGACTAATAAATCCGAACTGCTAAGCTTAACTTCCTTCAAGCGACTGACAAAATCCTCGGAATTACGTATATGGTGGCAACACTTACCCACATACGGCTTTAGTAGTGAGGCCAGATATTTTGCTGTAGAATAGGTGGCAGCACCAATATTACTCACTATTAATCGTAGTGGGGCACCATCCTTGTGTATCTTGGGAAGACCGTAGAGTCTTGGTGGTACTGCATTGTGTGGTCTCAATCTCTTGATAATTTGTTCAGGTAGAGAACAGTCGTTAAAAAGGGTAGCAGTTTTCCTTGATATTCGGCTTGATGGGTCCTTTTCAATTCTGCGGTACGTGGAATCATTTAGCTGACAATATATCTTCTCGTTGTAGGCTTCCCTTGTCAGAAGAACTGTGGCGTTACCCTTAACCGCAGGCAGTACGACTGTGCTAGTATCTTCTCTGAGGCTGCGGAGAGCAGCTCTTTCAGCTGGCGAGATGTTACTCCGTTGTGGCGCACATTTCAACAACGTTCGGCAAGATTCACGTCGAATTTCGTCTGCATTATCCGCAGGGAGACGTCTAATAGCTTCCTCAATGGAACTGATGAAATCCGTTAAAGGCAGTGAAACAGGAGTAGGGGCGAAGTTTAAACCTTTCGCAAGCACTGACATCGTCGCATCGTCAAACGATTTCTCCGTAAGGTTCACCACGGATCGTCCAGAGATAGCTTCTTGCGGCTTTCGTGTTATGAGTTGGCTAAACTTCGCACTTTGCCTGTTCGTACTGTTCCTGTGAGCCCAGTCTGCCTTGGCCCAAGATACACCGTCAATCCAGTCCCAGCTAAGGGAAGAACATCTTGCTGCAATCTTCAGATGTAAATAATATAAATTCCTGGCAACAGTGTCTAACTCACGACGCGCATAACGGATTCGTTCTCTTAATAAAGCCAGACTCGCCTTGCGTTTTATATTGTTGGCGGCCACACTATTAATAAAATGAACAACTCTGGCGAAAGTTGGAATCAAGTTATTGTTTCTACATTTCAGTAAAAAATTTAGTGAACACAGCAACCTGGCTCTTTTCTCGCGTAATTTATCCAGTACGTGGATATCCTAAACCATCTCCTCCCCGTAAAGGTATTTGATGTGACTTCTGAAATTTTCCCGACGTATTTGTTCTTCTAATAATTTCCGGGTATGCAGCCGGATCCCGTCGACATTCTGCCACGATATTTCGGCCCAGAGACGTCCGGTCATCATCAGGTGAGTACACAACTACTGAAGAGCCCAGGTGCAGTCGCGGTATTTATACCGATTCTCGCGCACGTGTTAACATGCGCGGCATAGCCGAGTTGTACGTGCTGCCCTCGGTGGTGAAAGTAAAAGATCATCTAGTCATTGAGTATCGAATGACGCTGTCTATTCCGCTGTGAATGTATAACTTTAATAACAGGATTCCAAGTTTTATCCAGTTGAAAGCCGTTGTCACGATTTATAAGATTATCGGCAAGACGTATTTCCACTGATTCCTTGATTACGGAATCCCAAAATCCGGAAACCGGAGCTAAAATTTTTGTTCCATTGTATTCCACTGAATGTCCCAATGAAATACAGTGCCCTGCTACTGCCGATTTTGACGGTTGCCGCAGACAAGTGTATCTTTCATGTTCTGTACACCGTTCATGGACAGTTCTTGTCGTCTGGCCAATATATGCAGAGCTACATTCACAGGGAATTTTGTAGACGCCTGCTTTCTTCAGTTGTAAATCGTCTTTAACGGATCCAACCAGGGCCCGGTTCTTTGCTGGTGGACGGAAGATAACCTTGATTTTATTCTTCTTCAGTAATCGGCCTATTTTCGACGACACATTCCCGGCGTATGGAAGAAACGCAGTTGATTTAAAGTCGTCATCAGCGTCCTCAGTGCGCTGCTTCTTGTTATGACAGTTGCGCATGGCCTTTCTTATTTGGCGTGAAGTATAGCCATTCTCTTTAAAAACCTTCTCCAAGTGTTCTAATTCTGCGTGGAGGTTTTCATCGTCCGATATTACATGCGCTCGATGTATTAAGGTACTGAGAACGCCGGCTGTTTGTGCTGGGTGGTGGCAGCTTGACGCCTGGAGATACAGATCTGTGTGAGTCGGTTTCCTGTACACAGAATGTCCTAATGACCCATCATTTTTACGGCATACTAGCACGTCTAGAAATGGTAAAGTGCCATCTTTTTCAATCTCCATCGTGAATTTGATGTTCTCATGTAAAGAGTTTAAATGATGAAGGAATTTCTCCAGTTCCTGTCTGCCATGAGGCCATACAACAAAAGTATCATCTACGTACCGCCAGAAGACCGTAGGCTTTAAGACAGCAGACTCAAGTGCTTTCTCCTCAAAGTCCTCCATAAAGGGATTAGCTACCACAGGGGACAAAGGGCTCCCCATGGCGACGCCGTCTGTTTGTTCAAAGAATTCGTCATTGAATAGAAAGTACGTTGAGGAGAGTATATGTTCAAACAAGGCCGTCATTTCTGCACTGAATAAGTTACCAATAAGATGTAACGATTCCATTAAAGGCACTTTGGTAAATAGTGAGACCACATCAAAGCTGACTAATAAATCCGAACTGCTAAGCTTAACTTCCTTCAAGCGACTGACAAAATCCTCGGAATTACGTATATGGTGGCAACACTTACCCACATACGGCTTTAGTAGTGAGGCCAGATATTTTGCTGTAGAATAGGTGGCAGCACCAATATTACTCACTATTAATCGTAGTGGGGCACCATCCTTGTGTATCTTGGGAAGACCGTAGAGTCTTGGTGGTACTGCATTGTGTGGTCTCAATCTCTTGATAATTTGTTCAGGTAGAGAACAGTCGTTAAAAAGGGTAGCAGTTTTCCTTGATATTCGGCTTGATGGGTCCTTTTCAATTCTGCGGTACGTGGAATCATTTAGCTGACAATATATCTTCTCGTTGTAGGCTTCCCTTGTCAGAAGAACTGTGGCGTTACCCTTAACCGCAGGCAGTACGACTGTGCTAGTATCTTCTCTGAGGCTGCGGAGAGCAGCTCTTTCAGCTGGCGAGATGTTACTCCGTTGTGGCGCACATTTCAACAACGTTCGGCAAGATTCACGTCGAATTTCGTCTGCATTATCCGCAGGGAGACGTCTAATAGCTTCCTCAATGGAACTGATGAAATCCGTTAAAGGCAGTGAAACAGGAGTAGGGGCGAAGTTTAAACCTTTCGCAAGCACTGACATCGTCGCATCGTCAAACGATTTCTCCGTAAGGTTCACCACGGATCGTCCAGAGATAGCTTCTTGCGGCTTTCGTGTTATGAGTTGGCTAAACTTCGCACTTTGCCTGTTCGTACTGTTCCTGTGAGCCCAGTCTGCCTTGGCCCAAGATACACCGTCAATCCAGTCCCAGCTAAGGGAAGAACATCTTGCTGCAATCTTCAGATGTAAATAATATAAATTCCTGGCAACAGTGTCTAACTCACGACGCGCATAACGGATTCGTTCTCTTAATAAAGCCAGACTCGCCTTGCGTTTTATATTGTTGGCGGCCACACTATTAATAAAATGAACAACTCTGGCGAAAGTTGGAATCAAGTTATTGTTTCTACATTTCAGTAAAAAATTTAGTGAACACAGCAACCTGGCTCTTTTCTCGCGTAATTTATCCAGTACGTGGATATCCTAAACCATCTCCTCCCCGTAAAGGTATTTGATGTGACTTCTGAAATTTTCCCGACGTATTTGTTCTTCTAATAATTTCCGGGTATGCAGCCGGATCCCGTCGACATTCTGCCACGATATTTCGGCCCAGAGACGTCCGGTCATCATCAGGTGAGTACACAACTACTGAAGAGCCCAGGTGCAGTCGCGGTATTTATACCGATTCTCGCGCACGTGTTAACATGCGCGGCATAGCCGAGTTGTACGTGCTGCCCTCGGTGGTGAAAGTAAAAGATCATCTAGTCATTGAGTATCGAATGACGCTGTCTATTCCGCTGTGAATGTATAACTTTAATAACAGGATTCCAAGTTTTATCCAGTTGAAAGCCGTTGTCACGATTTATAAGATTATCGGCAAGACGTATTTCCACTGATTCCTTGATTACGGAATCCCAAAATCCGGAAACCGGAGCTAAAATTTTTGTTCCATTGTATTCCATTGTATTCCATTTAAACTCTTTACATGAGAACATCAAATTCACGATGGAGATTGAAAAAGATGGCACTTTACCATTTCTAGACGTGCTAGTATGCCGTAAAAATGATGGGTCATTAGGACATTCTGTGTACAGGAAACCGACTCACACAGATCTGTATCTCCAGGCGTCAAGCTGCCACCACCCAGCACAAACAGCCGGCGTTCTCAGTACCTTAATACATCGAGCGCATGTAATATCGGACGATGAAAACCTCCACGCAGAATTAGAACACTTGGAGAAGGTTTTTAAAGAGAATGGCTACACTTCACGCCAAATAAGAAAGGCCATGCGCAACTGTCATAACAAGAAGCAGCGCACTGAGGACGCTGATGACGACTTTAAATCAACTGCGTTTCTTCCATACGCCGGGAATGTGTCGTCGAAAATAGGCCGATTACTGAAGAAGAATAAAATCAAGGTTATCTTCCGTCCACCAGCAAAGAACCGGGCCCTGGTTGGATCCGTTAAAGACGATTTACAACTGAAGAAAGCAGGCGTCTACAAAATTCCCTGTGAATGTGGCTCTGCATATATTGGCCAGACGACAAGAACTGTCCATGAACGGTGTACAGAACATGAAAGATACACTTGTCTGCGGCAACCGTCAAAATCGGCAGTAGCAGGGCACTGTATTTCATTGGGACATTCAGTGGAATACAATGGAACAAAAATTTTAGCTCCGGTTTCCGGATTTTGGGATTCCGTAATCAAGGAATCAGTGGAAATACGTCTTGCCGATAATCTTATAAATCGTGACAACGGCTTTCAACTGGATAAAACTTGGAATCCTGTTATTAAAGTTATACATTCACAGCGGAATAGACAGCGTCATTCGATACTCAATGACTAGATGATCTTTTACTTTCACCACCGAGGGCAGCACGTACAACTCGGCTATGCCGCGCATGTCAACACGTGCGCGAGAATCGGTATAAATACCGCGAGTGCACCTGGGCTCTTCAGTAGTTGTGTACTCACCTGATGATGGCCGGACGTCTCTGGGCCGAAATATCGTGGCAGAATGTCGACGGGATCCGGCTGCATACCCGGAAATTATTAGAAAAATATAAGATGAACATCAACAGAAGCAAAAGGAGGATAATGGAATGTAGTCGAATTAAGTCGGGTGATGCTGAGGGAATTACATTAGGAAATGAGACACTTAAAGTAGTAAAGGAGTTTTGCTATTTGAGGAGCAAAATAACTGATGATGGTCGAAGTAGAGAGGATATAAAATGTACACTGGCAATTACGAGGAAAACGTTTCTGAAGAAGAGAAATTTGTTAACATCGAGTATAGATTTAAGTGTCAAGAAGTCGTTTCTGAAAGTATTTGTATGGAGTGTAGCCATGTATGGAAGTGAAACATGGACGATAAATAGTTTATACAAGAAGAGAATAGAAGTTTTCGAAATGTGGTGCTACAGAAGAATGCTGAAGATTAGATTGGTAAATCGCATAACTAATGAGGAGGTTATGAATAGAATTGGGGAGCAGAGGAGTTTGTGGCACAACTTGACTAGAAGAAGAGATAGGTTGGTGGGACATGTTCTGAGGCATCAAGGCATCACCAATTTAGTACTGGAGGGCAGCGTGGTGGGTAAAAATAGTAGAGGGAGACCAAGAGATGAATACACTACGCAGATTCAGAAGGATGTAGGCTGCAGTAGGTACTGGGAGATGAAGAGGCTTGCACCGGATAGAGAGCATGGAGAGCTGAATCAAAACCAGTCTCAGGACTGAAGTCCACAACAACAACAATTTCATCTCTAATTCTTTGTCCGGAGCAGGGCCTAATTTGACGGCGAGTCTAATTCGTATATCGACTGGATGGCCTAACGTTTGCTCTGGAAGAGGGCAGCGGTTCATGGAGCATCCCTTCAAAGTTCATGAGTTTTCTTGCGCTGTGTAGCCTTGCGAGCTTTCCCACTCCTTAATGACATCGTTTCACGGGATTTGAACTAGCGTGAAATACACTGCCCCTCCCTCGGCACGATAGGAGTAAAGGGTGATTGAAATAAAAAGCAGTCACAAAATATGGTAACTGAAGGAGCTATGAGGCATTGTGGAGCATTTCCAAAGTGCTAAAAGATAAAGATAGTACCTTACATCCCAGCCTTTTTTCCTGCTAGCTTGAACATGTAGGGTAAAGTTTGAGTTTGTCTGTCACTAGTGGCGAGTGGTATTGCGAAATTTTTTCCCAACAAGATATTGCCATTTGTATTGAATCGTCAATTTTTGAGCTGTATTGTGATTTTAGGCCATCCTTGTGTAGTGCTATGCATATAGTTGTAAATTATGTCCAGTCTTTAGGATTAATTATGTAATTAGGACCAATCTCTGCATCAGTTTCCCAAGCAAAATAAATAAAATACCCAACCTTACCTCCTCTCGTGCTTCTGGACAGTTTCCATGTGGTGAATGTGGTGTCACCGCCAGACACCACACTTGCTGAATGATAGCCTTTAAATCTGCCGCGGTCCGTTAGTATACGTCGGACCCGCGTGTCGCCACTATCAGTGATTGCAGACCGAGCGCCGCCACACGGCAGGTGTAGAGAGACTTCCTGGCACTCGCCCCAGTTGTTGTACAGCCGACTTTGCTAGCGATGGTTCACTGACAAATCACGCTCTCATTTGCCGAGACGATAGTTAGCATAGCCTTCAGGTACGTTATTTGCTACGACCTAGCAAGGCGCCATGATCAGTTTCTATTGATATTGTAAATCATGTACCGTCAAGCTCGACGTTCGTCATTAATGGATTAAAGTTAAGTATTCCACGAGATACTTCCGTTTTTCTCAATTCTAATTCCCTTGTCATGTTCCAGACCTCACGCCAGCCTGCGTGAGCTGAAACGCGTGCATTTCCGCCTCCTTTAATAACACTGTGTTGGCTCTCCTGCCAACCACAACAGAGAAGGTGCGCTTGGGCTTTCCATCTCATAGGACTAGGGTCCGAATCCTGGAGTGGACACCGCCATTTTTAATTTCTCGTCAATTCCAAGTGCCTTTGGTGGTATAATTGTGTTACGGGGGAGTGCACTTGGGCTTTCTGCGCAGGAGGATCCGGGTTCGAGTCCCAGGAAGGTCACCGCCAATTTTAATTTCCCGCCAATTTCTGATTGGGTGGTGGGCTCGGACGTCAGCACAGTCCTTGGACATTGAAATTCCCTCGAAAATGCTCAATATCCGCGAAAATTCGAAATTACAACCAAAATTCAATTCCACCTGCCAATCCGGTAAATTGAAGGAGTGGGAGGGTGGGGAGGGGAAGGTACTGCGGTCCAAGTGAAGGCTGATAAAAATACATAAAGTTCTCTGGGGGTGGGGGTGGGGGTGGGTGTAGTCGGTGTGGGGGTGGGAGTGGTCAGGGGTGAGGGGGCGTGGTTGTGAGTGGGGGGACACAATTGATCAATTTAATTAATTTGCATGTCAATTTTATATAAAAAGTGTCCTGATGCCGCCATCTCCCTACTACTTGCTCTTAAGTAGTGGTGTTCTCCGAAACTGGGCAAGAGTTTTCAATTCGAAATATAGCAAACACCAAGTCATTCATTAGATGATGCCCAACTTGCTGGTACTGCAAAGAGTAACTCTCACAATGGAAGTAACCAGACAACGAACCAAGAAAGTTCAGCAGAAACTTTGCCCATATGTACGCAATAATTTTTCGTGTGAATGAAAATGTAACTCATATTAAGGTAGTGTTTAAAGGCGTAATTCGTTGTCTGTTTATATTTGTGTCGGAATAATTGTTTAAGTTGGAAGTGAAGATGATTTAGTAAAGGACATTCTGAGAAATGAACAGGAGAAGGAGAGAAGAGTGCTATGATTTGCATCTGTAGAGTGCGTTCGGTTGTCAACACAGAACAGGGGGAAGAAACCGGAAGTATGGTAGTGTCCTAAGGGCTCGGGGGGAATGGGGGGGGGGGCATAGCAAGAGGTAAGGTGCACTTAGAGAGGCCGCTCCTGCGGCTGAGTGCACTAAGGAAAGTGCTTGGAGTAAACTACCCCACTGCAGTCAAAATACTGCCTGTAGTCGGCGAATCGAGCCTAAATTTTGACATACATTTCACAGACCAGAAGGCGCCGAAGAATCTTTTCAAATTTTTGTTTTTCATTGCTTGTTCAGAGAAGACATGTCTAGCGACATTCTCAAACAATAGAAACCCACACATCTCTTAGATGGCTCGCATTCTGTGACCTTGGAGGAAAGTGGGGTCACTAGTTTGATCGACACCAGCTTTTTTAGATATGATCAAGGTACGTATACCCTCAAGTTGCATGTATGTATAATAATTTAGATTTAGGATGTTGGAAAATCAAATTCCAGAATTTAGTTGATAAGGAAAATTTTTGTTTGTGTTTTTTCTTATGTCAAATGTGTAACGGGACGTTAAAACATGTGGTGACGAGGGACCTAGAAGCGAGGAAGAAGGCAAATTGAAGGGGCGATTATTGAGTGGTTGTTATAGGTAGCTGAAGACTTTCAGCACAACAACTCACTCTCATTCTCCCAACAGCCTTGTAAAAGATGGTGAAGGAGCACTACCTTGTTCTTGGGGTGGGAAACTGCCCCTAAAGATAGAAGAATTAGCAGTGATCAACGGCATGAGGATACAGAAGGCAACGAAAACACTGCGTTACAGAAACATAACCTTTATTAACTGGACATTGGGCCACTAAATGAAAAACTGTAGTTATGATTTCCCCAGTGACAAAATATTCCGGAATAGTCCTCCATTCGTATGTGTGGAAGGGGTCTGCCAAGGAGGAGGTGACCAGGAGAAAAAGACTGAATAATCAACGATCGAATAACAAACAACAGTATAGCACTCTACTACTCGGGGCATGAAATGTCATATTGGGTCTGGCCCACTCGTCTTGTATAAGGTGCCTAAGGGACGCTGCTTTCTCGGAATTTTGTGCAACGATTCAAGAATATAACAGTAGTTTTATTACAATAAAGCAATTGACAATACTGACATGCAAACAGTAATTGTCGTCACTGTAGACAAAGTCAAGGTAAGCCCTTGATAAGGACCACTACAATCTGATCTGCGAGTGCTGGTCTATAACCGTCCACTGATGTCTGCACATATAGCTGATTTCAGTGCCCAAGCCTGGCGCTTTGTTCACTTCTTGCAGGGGACGCTCCTGGTGCAGTGCAGTCCATTTCCGCGCTCCATTGGCCAATGTTTTCTCACTGCCTTCTCTTGCGCTCCACATTTTCGTTGCGGTGCTTGTGGTTGTGCCAGAACATCCCCCCCCCCCCCCCTCAAAGCGACGGACAGTCGTCGTCTATGGAGTGCGACCACTGCAGGGGATGCAGGAGTGTGGGCGACTCGACGGACCGGAAGCTGTGGTTGAACGGGCCATACCCACCATCCAGCCAGCGTTCTGACGGTAACGCCCACCAAAAAACGACCAAAAGGGTATGCGTCCACCTGCTGCCATGAACCAGATGAAGAAGGCTGTGACTGCTGCGTTGTGAGCGGGTCCAGCTCCATCGGTTGAACTAGAGGAAACGGTGGAGGTGAAGGCTCCGTCTGCTTGGGGTCGTCCCAGTGTCGTGATGACACCCTCTGGTGGCTGCTGCGGCCGCGCTCTCCTCTGAACCCGTGAATCTGGGGTGAAGAGAGACTGAAAGATCATTATGTATGTGACAGAGGTGAAGTTGATTTTGATGGCGGCGTTGAAAACCATCTGCACCTGAAATAAAATACATGGAAGCGACAAGTCGACGGACGATCGTGCCTCCTGCCCACCGTCTGCTGTTGCTAAAAGCCCTGTAAAAGAAAATATCATGCGGCGCGAAGCCATAACTTGTGGCCTTCCTTCGGCGCCGGATGCCGAGGAGGGTGGAGCAGGTGTGCGATGGTGGCGACCGTGAAGCAATTCCGCTGGCGATGGTGCGAACGATATGAGGCGAGAAACAGTTGCAATGCTCGATCCCTGGTGTGTGTGGAGCGAAGTGGGCCATCTGCTGCTTGAATATTCTGACAAAACGTCCCGCTTCGCCGTTTCACTGTGGGTGGAACGATGCACTAGTTGGATGGTGTATACCATTGCGCACACAGAATGTTTTAAATTCATGAGACGTGAACTGAGGCCCACTGTCTCACCCTATTACTTCAGGTAAACCTTCTAGGAAAAAACCGATGACAACACCTGAATTGTGCTACGTGATGTTGTCGAGTTCATGGGCACAGCAAAAGGCAACTTGCTATATCAGTCAACCACTATCAACCAACGAGTTCCGCACCCAGGTAACTGAGTGGTCAGTGTGACAGGCTGTTAATCCTAAGGGCCCGGGTTCGATTCCCTGCAGGGTCGGAGATTTTCTCCGCTTAGGGACTGGGTGTTGTGTTGTCCTAATCATCATCATTTCATCCCCATCGACGCGCAAGTCGCCGAAGTGGCGTCAAATCGAAATACTTGCACCAGGCGAACGGTCTACCCGACGGGATACCCTCGTCACACGACATTATTATTATTATTATTAACCAACGGGTGAGACAAAAAGGTCCCACAATGTCTATGTGCGCACATTGGCATGGGCACTGCGACTTAGGCCAAGCAAAGAATATTTGTGGTGGAGTGGACTGATTCCCGCACATGCGTGACGCTGTGACGTCATCTGTTCTCTTTGGCGTCCATGCCCTGCCACGTACACACCGACACGCTAACTGTTTCGTATGAACAGTCCCCCGGTGTCCTTGGTGAAGTAACTGCAACACTTCTGTTTGCGAGGCTTTAGGTATCATAATACGGGATTGTCCACTGACATTTTGAACGAGAATTACACCTTTATGTACAGCGAGACTACGGCGACAGGCAACGTATCAGCGCATTTCAGATTTCTTTATGCCACTCAATGAGTGAGGCCAAGATGTGCGAATATGATTGAGCAAAATGCTCAAATCTGCATCAGCGTCTGTGGCCTGGGCAATTTTCCTACAGTTGCGTGTAAAAGACTGAAGCAATTCAGAATCATGAACATCGATGTGACAACAAGATGCAGCAGAAACGTCAAATTCTGTGTGAGGGGCAAGACGTGAAACCGCGTCCGCATTACCATGTTGAGCGTCGGACGATACACGACTTCGTACTGGCATTGAGACAACAACGAAGCTCATCTTAGAAATTTTGGGCAGTTCGTACAGGAACCGATTTCGTCGTTTAAAACAAGGCCTGCAAAAGTTTGTGATCCGTTACTAACCAGAATTTTCTGCAATACAAATAGGTGTGAAATTTGGTGACACCATACACAATAGCCAAAGCCTCCTTTTCAGCTTGTGTTACACTGTGCTTTGGACAACACTTCTGATGCGAAAGCAATAGGTCTGTCTTTATGACCGCTTCTGTGCGAAAGCACTGCATCGATTACGTTAGAGGAAGTGTTAAGTTGCAGTACAACTGGTTTTCCAGGATCAAAGTGAACTAAGCATTGATCACAGAGCAATGCATCTTTAAATTTTTGGAAAGGGACATTCTTGCGACGCGAGTGTTGGAATGGAGCTGCGATATGTGCAGCATTCGGTATGAACCGAATATAATAGTTCATTTTCCCTAAAATTGACTGAAATCCTGTGATATTGCGAGGAACTGGGAAGTCTCGTATGGCTAACAAATTCTACTGAAGAGGATGTATCCCTTGACATTACCAAGATACGGAAAACTAAGGTTTAAGAAACCGCGGGACTGCTACGGTCGCAGGTTCGAATCCTGCCTTGGGCATGGATGTGTGTGAAGTCCTTAGGTTAGTTAGGTTTAAGTAGTTCTAAGTTCTAGGGGACTGATGACCACAGAAGTTAAGTCCCATAGTGCTCAGAGCCATTTGATCCATTCTTTTAAGGTTTAAGAAAATCGCATTTGTCCAGGTTACACGTTAGTCCGGCCTCAGATAACACACGAAACAAAGCACTTACATTTGCAATATATTCTTCAGGTGTATGGCGTGCTACTACAATATCGTCCAAATAGTTGGAACATTTTGGCACTTGTGCAGTCAGCTGTTCCAAATACCGTTGAAAAATAGCTGGTGCGGAAGCACTGCCAAAAGACAAACGAAAATATTTAAACAAGCCCAAATCAGTATTGTTTTGACACACTTTTCGGGATTCCTCATTGAGCGGTATTTGAAGATACGCGTCGCGCAAATCACTTTGTGGAAAGCAGCGTCCAGCGCCTAATTTGTCCCTGAGATCCTCTGGGCGTGGGAATAAAGTACATTTTCACTGTAAGTGTAGATAGCCTTCTCAATATCGGAACTCTTTAAAAATCCGAACTGTGACTTTGACAATATGTTATATGTGACGCCCGCATCTCGTGCCGTAGCGTTCTCGCTACCCGCGACCGGGTTCGATTCCCGGCGGGGTCAGGGATTTTCTCTGCCTCGTGATGGCTGGGTGATGTGTGTTGTCCTTACGTTAGTTTGGTTTAAGTAGTTCTAAGTTCTAGGGGACTGATGACCATAGATATTAAGTCCCATAGTGCACAGAGCCACTTTTTGTTATTTGTGATGAGATGGTTATAAAGCCTATTGTACATTACCTTTTCGAAATTTTTTGAGAATGCTGGCAAAAGTGAAATTGGACGGAAATTAGACTCTGTTTCCTTTAGACATGCATCGTTCGCGAACTAACGGGTCACAGGGAACGGTTGACCAAGATGAACGGAAGGAGCGAGGAACGAATTCTAAGGAACGGTCTCTCATAGTTCACTTCGGTCACGGATTTCTACTTATGGTTCCCGTAGGTCTCGTTCTCGCAATGGCACGTCGG
Source organism: Schistocerca gregaria (assembly GCF_023897955.1). Lineage (NCBI taxonomy): Eukaryota > Metazoa > Arthropoda > Insecta > Orthoptera > Acrididae > Schistocerca > Schistocerca gregaria. The sequence goes on from NC_064920.1 coordinate 949,883,183, forward strand.
GCGGTCTCGTTCCAGCCTCGGTCCCGTTCCCGTCTCTGTCTCGGTCTCCCTTGTCCAGACTCTTTCTTCTTCGCATGACCAGTCGTCGCAGTTCCACTGCCGACTGCTCCTAGTTACTTCAGTATCGAGTTGCTCACTGCACGCGCCCTTTCGAGATATGTTTTAAACCTTTCTAGAACTCTGTACTTCTGGTTCTTTTCGTATTCTAATCAGCGTCCACGACAGGTAGTTGAAATGTACTCGTATTTTATAATTACGTGAATTACATAAAAATTACGTTGTATGTAATACATTCAAATTTTCAGGTTAGAAAATGACATATCAGCTTACTTCGTTATTTCGATAAATGCTTATAAAAGGCAGGTTACTTTTGTTATTACACATGCAAAGTAAGTCGGCACGGTTCACACGAGTGGCCATTTTCCGTTTTTTTTTTTTTTTTTTTTTTATCCAAGGTAAAGCAGCACGTTCATTGTTATGGAAGGCAGACCGTCTTACAGCCGAATGAAGGCCCTGCTCCATAACCAAGTGATCTCATATTTTGTCAGGAGAATATGATCACTTCTACAATATTATTTCAGTTGTAGAGGGGGGGCGCACGAAAAATCGGTCCGAGTACCAGACAGCTCACTGTCACCCACCACACGTCATCTATTGTTTCGAAGTTTTTGTTTGCATTAGCTTGTTTGTTATTTCTTTACTATCTAGTTACATGTTTATCTATTTTCCTCGTAGCGGTCAACAAATCGTGTGTAACTGGCGACCAATCTGTACTCAGGACCTTTTTTCGTGCTCCACCTTATATTATTTCACTGTGACCAGACACATAACGTTGCAGTTGGATAACGAGAGGTTTTGCAGAATCACGTAAATTACTTCAGCAAGTGTGTGAGCATTCTGTAATGAATAAAAAATCTTTACTCCAGGGAGGAGGCAAGTGCCCCGCCTTGGCACCTTCCATCCTTCAGCCACATACGATACTAATTTTCAGTTTTTCATAAGGACCATATACCGCGCACAAATGAACGGTGAACGAGTAAAAATGAACAGTTCCAAAAAAAGAGCGATCACCAGTGAACTAGTTCCCAACGATGAACGAGTTTGCCCATTTCTAATTTCTTTTGCTCCCTTCCTAAACAGTGGCTTAACTGCAGCGTGTTTCAACCATTCAGGAAATATACCACTGATAAATGACTGGTTACACAGATAACTTAATATGTTACTTAAATCAGAATCACATGCTTTAATTAACTTTGTTGATATTTCATCATACCCTCTAGATGTTTTTCAATTTAAGGATTTTATAATGGACATTACATCTGGTGGGATAGCGAGTGTTAAATTCATATTATGGAAGTTCCTTGAAACGTTAAGTCTGAGGTATCCCAAGGCAGCATCTACAGAACATGACAACCTCATCTTTTCAGTAAGAGTTACGAAATATTTGTTAAAAAGTTCTGCAACACTATATACATCTGTCACCAATGTATCATTTACCCTTAATGCAATTTGCCCCTCTCCTTGTCTGGTTCTAATGGTCTCCTCCTTCACTATACCCCATATCGTTTTTATTTTGTTATTTGATATGACTATCTTTTCCTTGTAATATATTTGCTTTGATGTTCGTATTATAGTCTTTAATGTTTTGCAGTATTTCTTGTAATGTGCTGTAGCATCAACATCAGAACTGCTTCGGATTGACAGATACAGTTTTCTTTTCGTTTTACAAGATTCCTTGACTAATCGATGTGTTATTTGTAGACTTTAACCTTGGTTAGTTTCGGCGTAAAACAGTGTTCTAATCAGGCAAACACTTTATTGGCAAAAGTTTTATATTTTTCATTCATGTCATGAGCACTGTAAACATCACTCCAGTGAATGTCTCTGAGAAGTGTCCTAAAACAATCAATTTTTGGCTTATTGTTTACCCTCTTGAGTTCAGATTTAACAGATTTTATACCCTATTCATTATTAAAATTTATAAGAAGGAACTGCATTTTATGGCCTGACAGGCCATTGATCTGTAACATGATCTTGTTCGTTGGACTTTTCTATAAATATATTATCAATTGCTGTTTGTGAGCAATGGGCTACCCTAGTTGGTAACTTTACAGTGGGAAATAAGTTGAATGATAGTGTTACTAACTCAACTAGTTTTTTATTGGGAGAGTCTTTAAGGAAATCTACATTGAAGTCATCAGCATGTAATAACCTATAATTATGTTTTTCGGTCTCTTTCTCACACCTACGCTTTGTCTCAATCCTAACCCATATTAAAACTTGTTTTTTTTTTCTGTCCTCCCTACCCTAAAAAAGGGTCTTTTCTGAACCCTATATCTACTGCTATTTTACCACTCATGACAGTGTCCCCCTCTTTTAAATTTCCTGCTATTTTCCCAGCCAGTTTACCCTTCCCTTTCCAGTTGAGGTGAAGGCCATGCCTAGTAAGTAGGTTAGAGCTCAGATAGTGGCAACACTTCTTTGGAGATATGCAATTGAATCTACTATTGTTGCTGACAGCACACGTTGTTGACACACCTACCTTACCTCCGAGCAAATGGACTCGCCTGTCCCACGTCACCGGCGTGCGCACAATCGAGCGACACAAGTCACTTGTGAGCGAGCGGTTTAATGTAACGGGGTCACTATGTTTTCGAAACAGGAACATCGGAGGTGGATCAACTGAATGTGCTAGAGGTCGTACAGTACGACAGTGTCATCAAGGTCTTCAAGAGGCGTGCGGGGATTCGGCATTGCCGTACAGAACAGGGGCACGTTGCGTAAAAGCCTTCAACAAAGGTAGGCGAACTGTGGCAGACATGCATCGGGCAGGTCCTCCTAGCGTCTCTGAAGAAGCAGTGCATGCTGCTCGCGCCTTAGTGGACAGTCATCGAGGCCATACGATTCGTGAGCTCGCCCACGAAACCGGATTAGCACATGTGACTGTGCTTCGCATCCTCAAGGAATGCCTGGGCATGCGAAAAATTGCACCACGATGGGTTCCGCAAGACTTGACGAAAAAGCAGAAATGGTTGCGTTACGACGCAGCTCAGACGCACTTGGAGTGCTATGAGACCAAAGGTGAAGCTTTCTTAGACCACATCGCAACAGTGGATAAGACATGGGCCACATAGTACGAGCCAAAACTGAAACACCAATCCAACGAATGGCGTCATTATGAGTCGCCACGAAAGCCAGAAGTGCGTCAGAGCCCCAGTATGGTGAAAGTTATGGTGATTCTCATGTATGTCTGTGATGGTGTTATACTGACGCATTACGTTCCTCCGTGGCAGACCATCAATACACAGTATTACTGTTTGCTTTTGGAGCATCACCTGCAACCAGCTAGCGAGAAAAGCCGCGACATTTCCTGCGCCACCCACCCATCATTTGGTACGACAATGCACGTTAGCATACAGCACAAGCCGTGGCTGCTCTGTTCGCTCGATGGGACTGGGAAGTACTGTACCAACCACCATACTCCCCGGACTTTAGTCCTTGTAACTTTGATTTGATTCCGAAGATGAAGGATCCACTTCGTGGCATTCGCTTCAGAACTGTTCCAGAGATTAGACCGCTCCATTCGCACCATCAAAAGGACAGGCTCTGCTAACGGTATACTACGCCTTTCACTTCGCTGGCAACGGGTCTACTCAACGCTGGTGATTACTTTGAAGGACAGTAACAGGTACAAACAAGTAACTCTTTTGTATCGGTTGTGAATAAATAGTTGTCACTATTTAAGTTCCAACCCTCGTCTAATCCCACCTACTGAGAGAGTCAACAGGAACCACACGAAAGTGTGACCTTGCACCAGACATAACTAGCCGTTCCAACTCAAAATTATTTCTCTTGACAGAAGAGTTCAAATGAGGTCGGTCGTGGCGCCCAAGAACAGATACAAACGCAACACTAGTATACTTCGATGCTGATGCAATCTTTGCCAGGTCACACTCTATACTGTACTTAGGATCTGTGTCAATACTATTACCTGGCCCACCCACTATAATAACTTCCTTAGTGAAATCTTTGCAAAGTGATCCTAAGTCATCTGTCATCTGCTCTAGGCCAGTAGTAGGTTTAAAAAAACTAGGTGACCTGGTATTCTGAGCCTAGTTCATCCTGTAAAAGTTGGCCAACACCGCTTCCATGGGAACTACCTTACAACAACACTTTCTTTCTCTTTACTGATTCCTTACATTCTTATTTTTCAATTTGCTGCTGAAAGTTTATTGTGCCCTGTCTACACCTTCAATTGCTTCAGGCTCTCCAGTTTTTACTGAAGCAACAGGTCAAATCTATTTTCCACGTTCACCACGAAGCTGCCAGACAAAGCTGTAGGCCTGTTCCTTCTGTTGTCTGTTGCCACTACCCCCCTCTCTTTACCCTTCTCCCTCCTTACCCTGTCCAGATCTCTCACGGCCTTGTCTAATTCAGAGTGAAGGGCGACAATTTTTCTCTCCTGTTCTAGTATCTACCTATATCTACTATATATCCTAAAAAAACCTGATTAGTTTCATTTACTTCCCCTACTCTCACGCCATAACAGTCACCCACATGGAAAAAAATGCAGCATCCGTCACACTAAAGCCCCGACCTAACAATTCTACGGCAAGTCAATCCCTTTACACTCACGATAAACGTAATAGTTTATGAAGAATAAGTCAGTTAAATTACAGATAAATACGATAATATAATCCCACAAATTTGGAATATACGCAACTCTATCTAAACAAAAACAATAGTGTGAAGTTTCTGAAACAACAACTTTACGCTAATTTCCGGAAATGTGAGTTAAATAAAGAAGAGGTACGCTACAATTAAATTGCTGGAGAGAGCAAAGAACTATTAAACGAAATTCAATAGATCTGCTGCGGCAAAATGTAACCAGAAACTACGACTATAGCCCGACTGTACCTTGTTTTCGTCTATTCTGCAATATTAAGCAAAGAAAAGCATACTAATACACACATTTACCACATAATCAGTACTATACAAAACGTCTTAACTTTACGAGAACACCAAAACTCGCGCTAGTCACCTGGCTGCAGGGTTCTACAACTCTGTCATTCGCCGCCCGATTGCATTCGTGCGCCCGGCGTTCGACTGCTGTGGTGACTGCTGGTACATGACCTGTGGTACTGACAAAAGTGAGTTTACTACAAATGGCTTGCATTTAGATGCTCTTCCGAGTAGCGCGATTTTGGCCCGTGCGATCCCTTTGAAATATAGTAGGGGTCAGTGAAGTGAAATTGAAAGAAGGCAAGAACTTCTGGTCAGATGAGTGTAGGGTATTATTAACAGCAGCAGAAAGTGGTATCAAGGGAGCAGGATCCGTTATGAATAGAACGGTAGGGCAGAGAGTTTATTACTGTGATCAGTTCAGTGATAGGGTTGTTCTCATTGGAATCGACAGTAAACCCACACCGCAACGATAGTTCCGGTATACATGCTGACGTTGCAAGCTGAAGGTGAACAGATAGAGGAAGTATATAGAAACTGAAAGTGTGATACAGTATGTAAAGGTAGGTGAAAATCTAATAGGCATTGGGGACTTGAATGCAGTTGTAGGAGAAGGAGTAAGGGAAAAGGTTACTGGGGAATGTGGACTTGGGGCAAGGTAAAGCAGATGCCAGACTGAGATTCATCGGAAGAATCCTAAGGAAATGCAATCCGAAAACAGAGGAACTAGGTTACAGTACGCTTATTCCCCCACTGCTTGAATACTGCTCAGTAGTCTAGGATCCGTACCAGACAGTTGATAGAAGAGATAGAGATGATCCAACGGAGAGCAGTGCCCTTCGTTACAGGATCATTTAGTATTCGCGAAAGCGTTACGGAGATGATAAATAAACTTAAGTGGAAGACTGCAGGAGAGACGCTCAGTAGCTCGGTACGGGCTTTTGTTGAAGTTTCGAGAACATACCTTCACCGAGGAGTCAAGCAGTATATTGCTCCCTCCTACGTATATCTCGCGAAGAGACCATGAGGATAAAATCAGAGAGATTAGAGCCCACACAGAGGCATACCGGCAATTCTTCTTTCCACGAAAAATACGAGACTGGAACAGAAGGGAGAACCGATAGAGGTACTCAAGGTACCCTCCGCCACACACCGTCTGGTGGCTTGCGGAGTATGGATGTAGATGTAGATGTAGATGTAGAGAGAAGATTACAACTAATTGAGTTCTGTATTAAAATTCTGCTGGTAACAGCAAATACTCCGTTCAAGAATCACAAGAGGAAGAGCTATACTTGGATAAGGTCGGGTGATACGGGAAGATTTCAGTTGGATTACATCATGGTCAAGCAGAGATTACCGGCCATTGTGGCCGAGTGGTTCTAGGCGCTTCAGTCTGGAACCACGCGACCGCTACGGTCGCAGGTTCGAATCCTGCCTAGGGCATGGATGTGTGTGATGTCCTTAGGTTAGTTAGGTTTAAGTAGTTTTAAGCTCTAGGGGACTGATGACCTCAGATGTTAAGTCCAATGGTGCTCAGAGCCATTTGAACCATCAAGCAGATATTCCCAAATCAGTTACTGGGATGCTAGGCAGTACGAGTCAGATCACATGTAGTAGTGATTAAGAGGAGGCTGAAGTTTAAGAGAGTCAACTCACAAAGAAGTGGGATACGGAAATGTTAAGGAATGATGAGATACGCTTGAAACTCTCTAAGGCTGTAGTTATATCAATAAGGAGAAACTCTTAGGCAGTGTAATTGAAGAGGAATGTATATTTGTGAATTAGCCAATCACTGAAGTAAGAACGAAACCATGCGTAACAGAAGAAATACTTCAGTTGATCGATGAAAGAGGAAAATACAAAAAAGTGCAGTAAAATACAGAAAAACAAGTCCTTGAGAAATAAAATAAAGAGGAAATGCAAGGAAGTTAATCCGAAATGGCTGCACAAAATATGTGCAGAAATGGCAAAAGAAATGATTGTTGGAAGGACTGACACAGCACATAGGAACGCCTTAACACCCTACGGTGAGCTTAAAAACAAGAGTGGTAACATTAAGAGTGCAGCAGAAATTCCTTAGTTAAATGTAGAGGAGAGAACAAATAGGTGGAAAGAGTACACTGAAGTCCTCTGTGAGGGAGAAGATTTGTCTGATGTGATTGAAGAAGAAACAGGAGCCGATTTATAGGAAGTAGAGGATCCAGTATTAGAATCAGAATTTCAGAGGGCTTTGGAGAACGTAAGACTAAATAAGGCAGGAGGGATGGATAACATCCCATCAGAAAATCATTGAGGGTTCAAATGGCTTTGAGCACTATGGGACTTAACATCTGCTTTAACCTAACTAACCTAAGGACATCACAAACATACATGCCCGAGGCAGGATTCGAACCTGCAACCGTAGCGATCCCGCGGTTCCAGACTGAAGCGACTAGAGCCGCTCGGCCACACCGGCCGGCATCATTGATGGAAGTGGCAACAAAATGTCTATTCACGTTAGTGTGTAGAATGTATGATTCTGGTGACACACCATCCGACTTTCGGAAAAATATCATCCACACAATTCTGAAAACCGCAAGAGCTGACAAGTGCGAGAATTATTCACTGTCAGGTAACAGCTCATGCATCAAAATTACTTACAAGAACAATATACAGAAGAATAGTAAAGAAAATTTAAGATGTGTTAAATGACGATCAGTTTGGGTTTAGGAAGGTAAAGGCACCAGAGAGGCAATTCTAACGTTTCGCTTCATAATGGATGCAAGACTAAAGAAAAATCAAGACACGTTCCTGAGGTCTGTCGCCCTGGAAAAAGCTTTCGACAGTGTAAAATGGCGCAAAATGTTCGAAATTCTGAGAAAAGTAGGGGTAAGTTTTAGGTATACAAATGTGCAAGAGCCAAGAGGGAATAATAAAAGTGGACGATCAAGAACGAAGTTCTCGAATTAAAGAGGGTATAAGGCAGGGATATAGTCCTTCGCACCTACTCTTCAGTTGTACAATGATTGAATTAAAAGAAACATTCAGGAGTGGAATTAAAAATCAAAGTGAAAGGATATCAATGTTTCGATTCGCTGATGACATTGCTACCCTGAGTGAAAGTGCAGAAGAATTACATCAACAATCTAATGGGTACAGAATATTCGTTGTTAATAATTCGAACAAAGACGAAAGTATTGAAAGGTGCCACAATTAATAACACCGAGAAACTAAATGTCAAGGTTGACGGTCACAAAGTAGCTAAAGTTAAGAGATTGTACTACCCAGACAGCAAAACAACCAATGACAAATGGAGCGAGGAGGACATCAATAGCAGACTAGCACTGACAATAAATGCCTTCCTGGCTAACAGAAATCTACTAGTATCAAACATAGGCCTTAATCTGAGGAAGAAATTTCTGAGAATGTACGTTTGGAGTACAGCTTTGTATGGACGGGAAACATGGTCTGTGGGAAAACAGAGCAGAAGAGAATTGAAGCATTTGTGATGTGGTGCTACAGACAAGTGTTGAAAATTAGATGGACTGATAAAGTAAGAAACAAGCAGGTTTTCCTGAGAATCGGTGAAGAAAGGAATATATGTAAAACACTGACAAGGAGAAGGAACAGGATGATAGGATACCTGTTAGGATATTAGGGAATGTCTTCCATGGTACCAGAGGGACCTGCAGAGGCAAATACAGTATAGGACGACCGAGATTTGAATAAATCCAGCAAGTAATTCAGAATGTAGGTTACAAGTGCTACTCTGAAGCAAAGAGGTTGGCACAGGGGGGACCGCATGAAACCAGTCAGAAGACTGACGACTAAAAGAAAAATCCGTTTAAGATTTACATTAAACATCTCCGCATCCGCTGATGTAGGAGGGCTTCTGACACCTCTCTGCTTTAGCTCTCTTGCTTCAATTATTTCAACACAGTGCCATTCTGGGCTGCCACGTAATATTGCGGCGCCCATTTTACGTTTCATAAAGCCGACCTCCTGCTCTCGCCTGCAGCTGGCGTTACAGCGATGCTCCTTCTAGCTTTGAGCATTTACAACCGAGTGTGGTTGATGCGCTACACTTATAATGAGAACTGTCTGACCGATTAACTTCAAAAATTAAGTCTACTGCTGACAGTACTGTTCCCGTTTATCTGTAAGATGTTGCAAATTGTTTAATTATAACTGCAGGTCTCCATCGACAAACTTTAGTTAGCTAATATAACTAATACCACGTTTCCATTTGGGAAAAAGCCGATATCTAGCTCACTGCCAGATAACTGCAGAAATCGTAAGATATGACACTGGTCCAAACTGCATCTTTCGCTACAGGTCTTCCGACAGTTTACGAAATTAAATGTAGATGTTTAGTACTAGCGTATGACAGCCATAACATGCGATTTTCTTAACTCGTGCACAATGTCTTTCGAACATCTTAGGGCCTCGATATGCTGTGAACAACTGCAACATATTTGACACAGGACTTCATTCAAGGTTGCGTCTGGTACGTAATTGTTCTTAAATGACTACATTTTCAAATGAATTGAAAGGTTACTGTAAAGATTTATTTGCTAAATAACAATCGTTTCACATTATAAAACACAACTAACAAATCCACGCCGTATCTGATACCTCTTACAATGAATTAGGTTGTGTGTTCTACATTTCCACTGTGCAATTGAAGACAGACACCTTTCTGTCATCAACATGAAGAATCTGGAGACACTTTAGGTACATACTGTAGCAGGAGAAGTAATAATAACTCACTGACGCTAACTTAATCATGTGCGAGAAGAAAACACATTTATCATTCAAACCAAGTATTATTTCCTACCTAACATTATTTATACCTTAGATACAAATTAGTTTGTAAGTCTAGTGAGTAGTTAATTTATTGTATTATTATACGAAACGTCTATCGGATTGCCGAAGTAGAAAGCAAGACAGAACTGAAAGTAGCATCATCTCAAAAATTTACTCGTCGTTGACGTATTGCACTTCTTGACTACGATAGGGGCAGATACTGATTTATCACGAGATGGATGAACTAACAGAAAACAGGAAGCATAGCTCACTCATTCGTACTGACACTGGATGTGGCGAGGTGTACCGCACCCTGCAAAGGTATCGATCTTCATAATTTAGTATATATGAAAGAGAAAAACCTCATATCGTTTGTAAAGTTTGAAAAAACTATTGTTATACCATCACGTATGAATAAAACGTATGTTGAGGATGAAATACTGTGGTTATTAATTTTTGATGGTCAAGTGGAACAACATGTGGCTTTGTGGTTGCCCATACGCTGTTCTGCTCCGGAAGCTAACTCGACATTCGGCAAACAAAACTGAGAGGAAACAAGAAAGGTCAGCACGAAAAAAATTGCGAACGCAGTTTATCGGTTAGTAAATATGAGATCTATCAAGTCGTAATGTCATTTCAATAACCGTATAATATTTTTAATTATATGTGGAAGAGGCCTAGAGTCACCGGATAGCTTTAAGTACATTATACAAAGTTGGGAACGAAATTTGTAAATCATGAACTCCATATTAATACTTCAGAAAATCCGCAAAGGAAGAAGGAAAAAGTATCTGGATAAATCAACCGAACCACAGATTGTCGAGAATTCCGATCGGAACATTAGGCATCAATTTTCTGCAGCAAGGAAAAATATTAATCAGAAACAGAATGAGAAGTTTTTAGAGATGAAACAATGACGTTAGGTGAAGATAAAACAGGCAAAAAGACGACGGCCAGTAGAAATCCCTGGGTAACACGCGAAATACTGAATTTATATTTCGAAAGGGAAAAGTATACAACAGCAATAGATGATGGAATACGGTAGAGCACTTGCCCGCGACAGGCAAAGGTCCCGAGTTCGAGTCTCAGCCCGCACACAGTTTTAATCTGCCAGGAAGTGTCATCTAAGAATTAAATTGGCAGAAATCGTAAAATTTATGAGGAGGAATAGCTAGAGGACTAAAGCATCGCTGTAGTAGCGTACATAAATAGGGAAACGACAATTAAAGAGCTCTTTTCAGAAAACAGAAGCAACTGTATAAATATAATGAGCTCAGATTGCAAGCCAGTAATAAGCAGAGAAGAAAAAGCTAAAACAAGGAGCACTGAGATTTAACGTCCCGTCGACATACAGGTCATTAGAGGCAGAACACAAACTCGGAGAGTTTCGAGGATGGGGAAGGAAATCGATCAAAAATTTGACACGCAAACATTGCGAAATCGAAAGCGCTGTTGATGTGTGGTTTCCACAGAATAGATTGGTAGTTAACGTCTCGTATTGTTAGCCAATAAACAATTGTAATAATACTTATAAAAAGCAATTTTGTCCAAACTTATACTTATTTAAATGCGGTAATGTCTATTGGCATTAACAAGTTGAGAGAAGCGTAGATTACAACACCAGTTGTGTTTGTTGCAGGATTCTAGTGCGAGACGTTTACCTGAGACTGTATTTTTGAAAGTTTCCACACCTATACTTGTTTATGCTATTCAGTCCACGTAGTTGCGAGGTATGATGTTTTTATATTTTCTTACAGTGTGCTTGCATGTTCCCTGAATCATTGAGATTTGCTATTCAGTTAGTATGTGACAGTCGAAGCAGCAGGACGTGAGTGGAAGATGGGTTATACCAGTTCAGGGAAAGCCGACATGTTCATAACGTATGGAGGGTGTAGTGAATGAAAGTCGTTCTTGTACGGTGAATGCGGCCAGATAAGAGATGTCAATCATCTCTGCAATTATTGCAACACCTAGACGACGTGACATATGGAAAAAAGTAACGACAGAAAAGGGAGAAATTAATGTTCTTGCTGATGCTGCTGCATTTGATCCGCACGTTAGATCGTCGTCCCCCTCCCCCCCCCCCCCCAACCCCCCACCTTCCTCAATAGCACGAGGAAGTGGCATGAGTCAGGCCAGTGTCCCACGCATTCTCCATCGATATTGGCTCCATCCCAATCACGTCCCTCTCCATCAAGAGCTGGATGGAAACCAGTATGCGAATAGTGTTAACTTCTGTACATGGACAATCTTCAGATGTATCCCTTATCATGTGTAAGTCCGCCCGGTTAGACGTGCAGTGTAACGCAGGAGCGCCTGGCCCCTAGCACGAATCCACCTGGCGGACTTGTGTCGAGGTCCAGTGAGCCGGCTAGTCTGTGGATGGTTTTTAGGCGGTTCTCCATGTGCTTCGGGGAATGCGGGCTGGTTCCCCTTACTCCGCTTCAGCTACACTATATCGGCGATTGCTGTGCAAACACGTTCTCCACGTACGCGCACACTACCATTACTTTACCACGCCAACATGGGGGGTTACACTAGTGTGGTGTGAGGCGTTCCCTGGGTGGAGTCCACCGAGGGCCGAACTGCACAATAACCTTGATAGAGGGGTTCGGTGTGGGGCGGCGGAGGTGTGAAGCGGACTGCAGTAGTCGTCGTGGGGTTGTGGACCACTGCGACTGCGGCGGGGACGGAGCCTCTCTGTCGTTTACAGACACCTGGTTAACATACAATACAATCATGTGTAATAATGATACCACGTTGACCAACCGTGGCCAGGTGAATGCATTATTAGTCTGTTGAGAATCCTCGTTGGCTTTATCAGGTGTAAACGTGTGGTGTGGGGTTGTGACCCTCCAGCTCGTTAGCCCATTTTACACAGACAGAACACTGAACGCGCAGACGTATCGCTGCCTCCTAACACACCATCTTCCACGGGTGATAGAAGTTTCTTTGTAGACTAGGACAAACGTGTAGTACCAACATAATTGCTATCCACCCCATACAGTACCAAGTACTACACGATGTCTTCACGAATTGTTTCCAAATCTTTGGATTAGACGAAAAGGATCTGTAACTTGGCCGTCCCGTTCCCCAGATCTGGCGCCTTATCTACAGAAAGCTGAAAGATGCTGTCTACAGGGACACACCAGATATACCCGATGACATGCAACGACGAATTAATGGAGCCTGCGCGTACATTTATGCTGAAGTGCTAGTTCCTGTGCAGCCGTCGTTCCGTACCAGACGGGAAGCGTGTATTGCCGCTACCGGTGGTCATTTTGAAGACAAAGTGTGGTGGTCAGTGGTATCATTACCGGTCAGAATCCACTTAACTAGTGTATGCACGTGTGCTGCTGTTTAGTTTGTGCTAAGACAGATATTGTACAAGCGTCAGTATGGAAACTTTTCAAAATATATCTTGTAAACGACTCTCACTAGAGTCCTGCAACAAACAAGGCATTGTTCCATTTAAAAAAGTATTTCTTTGCACAAAAATACAGTTTCTAGGTATTATTACAATCTGTTTATTGACTAACAGTATAAAGCCCCTGACTACGTAGCCATTCTCTGAAAACTGCACATCAGTAGCATTTCCCATTTCCGGAATATTTGCGGTGCATGTTCTAAGTTTTTCACCCTGAATAATAGAACCATAGAAGGGAAATGAATTTGAAGGCAATGTTATTTGAAGTTACGAGGTAGTAGGTGAAGACAAGATGGGAAATATGATACTGCGAGACGAATTTGGCAACACACTGAAAGACTTAGCTAAACACCCTATGGAAGGCGGCTTTCCCTCAGGCTTGTTGAAATCTACTCTAATTTCTCCATTATTAAGGTAATAAGGGAGAAATGGAGATTTAAATCTCGGGGAAGATCAATTTAGGTTGCAGATAAATATGGAAACAGGGGAGGTAAAACACTACGTCTTATCTTAGACGACAGACTGAAAAGAGGCAAAAATACATTTACAAAAATTTTGGAAATATCTACTAAAATACACGTTTTGAATTGCTAAAAGTGGGAGGGACAAACTTTAGGTGGTAATATGTCATTCTAAACTTGTATAAATCAGACTGCAGTTATATGAAAGGGACGCAGTAGTTGAGAACATAGTGAAACAGTGTTGTAGCTATTTCCAAGTAATTAAATACACATACTGAGCAAGAAGTAGAGGAATACATGCATAAATCTTGAAAGAAGATTAAAGTTATGTAGCAAGAAATAAAAAGTTTGAGATTTACCAACGACATTGTGATTCTATCAGACAGCAGTTGAACGAAACGGATGGAGTTATGAGGTTATAAGACGAACATCAACAAGAGTAGTACAAGGATAATGGTATCTAGTCGGATTAAATCAGGCGTTACTGAGAGTGCTATGTTAGGAAATGACACACTAAAATCGACAGGTGCGCTTTGTTACATGGGCAAAAAAGTAAGTGAAAACGGCCGACGTGCAGACGGCATAAAATTCAGAGTTGCAATAGCAATAAAATGACTTCTGCCAAAAAGAAGCTTGTTAACATCGAATAACAAGTGACGAATTAAGAAGTCTCCTCTGAAGGTGAAACTTCTTGGAACATTAAAACTGTTTTAATCTGCAAGGAAGTTTCATATCAGCACTGCAGAGTGAAAATCTCATTTTCCTCTGGAGGTGTTCATCCGGGGTGTAATCTTATGTGGAAGTAAAACGATGGGTAGACATAGTGACTAATGAAGAGGAACAGGAGAAATGTCTTATGTTCTCTAACATTTAAAAATGGAAAATACATGACGGTAGGAGCAGGGTCTACACTGGTCTACCGCTTCATCTTTTCTCTTTGCCTCTAAAGAAAACGAAAACCTAAAAGCAAGAAATGCAAAAGGTACATCACAAATGCTCCCCTACTGTATACTGTCGGAAATACACTCCTGAAAATTGAAATAAGAACACCGTGAATTCATTGTCCCAGCAAGGCGAAACTTTATTGACACATTCCTGGGGTCAGATACATCACATGATCACACTGACAGAACCACAGGCACATAGACACAGGAAACAGAGCATGCACAATGTCGGCACTAGTACAGTGTATATCCACCTTTCGCAGCAATGCAGGCTGATATTCTCCCATGGAGACGATCGTAGAGATGCTGGATGTAGTCCTGTGGAACGGCTTGCCATGCCATTTCCACCTGGCGCCTCAGTTGGACCAGCGTTCGTGCTGGACGTGCAGACCGCGTGAGACGACGCTTCATCCAGTCCCAAACATGCTCAATGGGGGACAGATCCGGAGATCTTGCTGGCCAGGGTAGTTGACTTACACCTTCTAGAGCACGTTGGGTGGCACGGGATACATCCGGACGTGCATTGTCCTGTTGGAACAACAAGTTCCCTTGCCGGTCTAGGAATGGTAAAACGATGGGTTCGATGACGGTTTGGATGTACTGTGCACTATTCAGTGTCCCCTCGACGATCACCAGAGGTGTACGGCCAGTGTAGGAATCGCCCCCCACACCATGATGCCGGGTGTTGGCCCTGTGTGCCTCTGTCGTATGCAGTCCTGATTGTGGCGCTCACCTGCACGGCGCCAAACACGCATACGACCATCATTGGCACCAAGGCAGAAGCGACTCTCATCGCTGAAGACGACACGTCTCCATTCGTCCCTCCATTCACGCCTGTCGCGACACCACTGGAGGCGGGCTGCACGATGTTGGGGCGTGAGCGGAAGACGGCCTAACGGTGTGCGGGACCGTAGCCCAGCTTCATGGAGACGGTTGCGAATGGTCCTCGCCGATATCCCCGGAGCAACAGTGTCCCTAATTTGCTGGGAAGTGGCGGTGCGGTCCCCTACGGCACTGCGTAGGATCCTACGGTCTTGGCGTGCATCCGTGCGTCGCTGCGGTCCGGTCCCAGCTCGACGGGCACGTGCACCTTCCGCCAACCACTGGCGACAACATCGATGTACTGTGGAGTCCTCACGCCCCACGTGTTGAGCAATTCGGCGGTACGTCCACCCGGCCTCCCGCATGCCCACTATACGCCCTCGCTCAAAGTCCGTCATCTGCACATACCGTTCACGTCCACGTTGTCGCGGCATGCTACCAGTGTTAAAGACTGCGATGGAGCTCCATATGCCACGGCAAACTGGCTGACACTGACGGCGGCGGTGCACAAATGCTGCGCAGCTAGCGCCATTCGACGGCCAACACCGCGGTTCCTGGTGTGTCCGCCGTGCCGTGCGTGTGATCATTGCTTGTACAGCCCTCTCGCAGTGTCGGGAGCAAGTATGGTGGGTCTGACACACCGGTGTCAATGTGTTCTTTTTTCCATTTCCAGGAGTGTAAGTCTCTTTATTTAGGGAGACAGTATACAGTAGCCTTATTTACATTATGGCTCATAGTTTGGTCACTTAGTGCACATCAGTGGAGCTTTAATACCCGTATGCTACTACAAGTATATCTACAAGACTTCATTTCTTTGTCCATTGAGAATTCTTACTCATAAATATATTCACATACATTTATAATTACATAATGGCACGTCAATGTTGTGCTAACGTCTTAGTTTGTTATTTATCCTAACATTTAAGCTGTATGGTGTGAGCACAAATTCTTAAATGGTCCTTCCATCCTGTTCTTAAAAATTGCTTTCTCGCTTGCTTTCTTTTCATTGGTAATTCTGAGAAGATGTTCTTTCGGCAGATTGTTTGCTACAATTAAAGCCAGCAGCAGCTCATTGTTTAACACGTCTTCCGTACTGGCGCAAGCACCACGTGAGCAACAGCACTGCCGAGCATCCATTATAATGTCGCTCCAGGCTTATGAAGTCGATGTTGTATATGCCCTCCAGTCCATGGACTAGATATGACAGATACAGCTCCAACGCTCTACCCAAAGAACACCAATAATTCATCTCGCACGTGGACGAGGGTTTCGGCCAGTGGAATTGAATGTAAGGGCCGCACTGTAGAACTCGGCATTATCTTCCGTTGTGCAAGGTAGTTCGGCGGTCCTCACGCAACACTGTATTCGCTTCGCTAGGATGTAGCGTTTACTTTCATCACGGGTCAGCCTTCATTTTCGCTATTATCAGGCGTTACTATTTTTGAAACACTTCACATGTGCGAGTATTTTACTGGTCTACCGCGTTGCACTTCACATACATACATAATGTTCTTCTTCCAGAACAAGTTTCACATAAAATTCACAATGGTACATTCATTTTACATATACACAGACACTAACAATAATAAAGTTGACAAATGAATGTACAATTTAGATTCACATTTCATGTAGAGACTCCATGACATACACAATCGTGCACACACCGATCTCCTACGCGTTTTTACCTTCACAACTACACATAGAAAATAGTGCACACATTTTACAAAGACATAGACATTAGCAATAATACAGTTGACAAATAAAGGTCTAATTCATATCCACATTTCATATATGGGCTCCGTATTAGGCACCATATTACATACTAATAATTAAATTAGAAGGAATCGTGCATTTATTCTGAATATTTGCATTTTCATTTCTTGTGTTGCAGGACCAACCTCCGGCCAATTTTTACCTTCACAACTACAAATAAAAAATAGGTTCCAGCACTACTCACTACAAGTAAAAAAGAGGATTTGCTAGGGTCTGCTTCAGAGATTAAGCTACTTGTAGGATTCCTACTTGTCTTGCACCGTTAGTGTACTTATTCTATCCTTGGCATTTGATAAATCTTCATACTGTGTACAATATTGACAAGTGCTCGTTTGTGAACGAGAATGGGGAATGTTGTATCCCTTGACAATGCTGACTTAATCACTACTGATTAATCGTCGTAATAATTCATATTCATGTACACATATTTCAAGCTGCAATAATGCGACGACATATGCATGTTACCTTCCTAACGTGTGACCGGTAAATGCACTGTATTCTTGTTATGTGCAATTCCGCTCATGATTAATAGCCGCTAAAGAAGAAGTGCATAAGCTAAATGTACTTCTTTCGCTTCTGCGTGTGTAAGAGCTTAGTGTAGAAAATATTCTTTCATTGCATTTTGTGTTCATCCCTCGAACGAATTGTATATCATACATTCATTTATATTCACCTTACAGATGCTCAAGATGTGACAGTTAGTCGCTAAGGAAATATTTTTCATACTAAGTTGTTTTACTTTTTGATGTATGCGTAGCAAACTACTATGCTGTGGTGTACGTTAAATGTATCATGTACATTTGCCTCTATTGCCTTCACTGTTTCTTCTTTACTCTTCACTGCTTCTTCGAGATGTTCGTTTTCACAATTACTTACCGTACATATATCATCATACTTCGCTTTCCACACCCATACCATCATTCATTCTAAGACTTAAACCATATAATCTATTCTTCTTTACCTCTCTTTCGTGGTCCTTTCCTAGCTATCCCTGTAATATTACTCTTCATATTCATCACCGTATACCCAAGTAATTGCTCATTAAAAAATCTTCCACAGAATACTCCATTTATGCCCATGTCTTACCTGTGAGGTTTTTACAGTAGCACCACCACCCTATTTATTTCTTCTCACAAATATACTTTTCTTGTACACTCTTGTACACTTTTATTCTCTTCCTGGTTTCACCCCATGCATGAAAGGTCACCAGAAACGTAGATTAACTAATTAATACCTTCAGTTTTATCTAAAATCTTTCATACACTCTCTATTTTCTAGTATTATCCAGCAGTGAAACTCATTTCTTTCTCCATATTGCTTTTCAAACGAACAATATTTACCGTAGGCCGGCCGCGGTGGTCTCGCGGTTCTAGGCGCGCAGTCCGGAACCGTGCGACTGCTACGGTCGCAGGTTCGAATCCTGCCTCGGGCATGGATGTGTGTGATGTCCTTAGGTTAGTTGGGTTTAAGTAGTTCTAAGTTCTAGGGGACTAATGACAACAGCAGTTGAGCCCCATAGTGCTCAGAGCCATTTGAACCATTTTTTAAACTTACCGTAGTTACTTTGTTGCAGTTCATGTAATTAAGCTGTGTACGCATTTGCTGGTTTTCGTATTTACTGTGCTTATCTCCCCGGTGTTCTACGATTCATGCTCACAGTTTTATTCTGTTGCTTATGCTTATCCTATAAGGTACCGTGTAATTAATAGCAACTAACATAAGTGAGTTCTGTAATAGCAGATATGTAGGTATGTTTTCTCCCTATGCACCATGCTCGCTACTTCTAATGTTGTCTGTAAAGAAGCGTACATCTATAAGTGCACAACTGCTCCTCTCGCTAAATCATACGCAATATGTTATTTTATAGTTTATGTCTCAGTCATACACATTTTTCTATGGGTATTTCATTCTGCCTTTCTAATCGTCGTTTACTTACGTGCTTTATGTAAGTCGCTTGGTTCTTAAGTTGTGTGCCTTTCGCGTTCTTTTAAATGTACATGTTGTTACTTCTCTTTTATTCTTGTCTAATCCTGTTGTGTATAGTTGTATAGGTCATTTCATGTTTATAGTCTCTTCTACTTTGAATACTTGCACTTATTTGTAACTATGTACATTCAGTAGCCTATGTTAAGCTCGCAAGTCTAGCGTATTCTACGCTTCTTATGGTTTACTTGCGCCGATGCGCTCCTTTTCTTAAAACTACGTATGCTTAACCTAATGATATACTCTCAAAATTAGTGCTTTTTACAGTATCATCTCCAACTTGGGAATAAATGTCTTCTTTTGTTCGTGTAACTCATTTACGCCATAGTAATCAGCTGATAGGTATTCCATTTTGTATCGCTTTTGTTTTATCCTGTTGTCTGCGAGCCGTCGATTCCGATTCGCTTAAATTCTAAAATACTTTCCGTCGCTGGGCGCAGTGTGCCTTTGCACTTCTTAAAGGCGACATTGAACTAAACTTTGCATTTTGCAAACTCTGCCCCTACCATCAGCTGTTAGCTACTTCACATATAGTTGTTAATGTACGCTTCGCCTTAAGCGCTGCTGCGCGTCTCAGTACACTTACCCGCTCATAACTCTCGCTTAAAGCTTGCGCGCTCTGAATTCTTTTCTTTTCCATCACTCTTATTAAGTTTTTTCGTCTGATGTAGTGTAACTAAGTGATCTAATTGTTTTAATTCGTTCAGTAGTGTCTGTAGTTGTTTTAGTTCTTATTCTGTATTATGTGTTTCCTTAAGGAATATCAAAAGGTTTCCTTTGCTTCTATAGATTCTTAAGTCTTAAAAATTACAATATCAGAATACGAGGAATATCAAAGTACAAGCAAAAGTTTTATTCACTAGATTTCATTTCATTCTTCGCATGTTAGATAGTAGAAGAAAACTGAACATTCCTTATTGGCTAGACAGGATAGTAGACGAGGGAGAGGGTACCGGAAATATGAATACTGTACCCCCTAGCTAGAGAGGAAGCATACGCCAGTCAGTTTATTCATCAAAGGGCGACAGACTCCTTCCTTCTTATGTTTTATTGATATAGCAGATAAGGAAAGAACGAGACTTGAATTTTTATTTAATAAATTTCCGCAAATTTTTATGTGGATACATGCCTTTCATTTAACTGTTTTTTATATTTGCTAAAAACTAGCATCCAGGATGTGGCTTTTCAACTATGATAAATGGACCAACATAAAACAAATGCCATTTTTTATTCAATTCTTTTAACTTCGATGATTTTGGATGAGTTCTTAGTAGTACCTCCTGTCCAATCTGGAATTCTGTTACGTTTTTCAATTCCTGCCGTAAATTCCTTTCCTTATTTGACCATGCCCTTCCAATGTTATTAGCGCTCGTCGTACTTTCTCATCTAAGGCCACGTCTTTGTGCCCTAATTTACGTATCGGTTTTGCCCATTCGTCTAGTTCCACCTTTTCAAACATAAGTTCGGCCACTGTGTACCCTGTTGATGTGTGCGGTAGGTGATTTCTGTATGCTGAAACGGACCCTGGTATTCTATCTATTTGTTTTGATTCTGCGGTATATATGTCAGGATAAACCTATTAAATTCACGAAAGTACCCTTCGACAGGATTTACTTCCAGGTGGAACTTGGATAGTAAAATATAACGTATTTTTTGTAATTTCAAAAATGGTTTCCAGTGGTCACCTGTAAAATTTGATGCGTTATTAGTTAGTAGGGCGCGGGGTTTCCCAACGCATTGTACGTAGTCTTCCAAAATCCGCCTTATAACTGGTAAAGACCTATTAGTTTTCAATGCGTATAGTTGGAGATATTTACTAAAAACGTCATATAGCGCTACGATGTTTGACCCCGCTGTGGACTTGGGTATAAGGTCCTGTGGCGTCAATAGGTACAAGATCCCTTGGTAGCTTTGGTATTATCAGGTGTAGCACGTTAAGACATGTCCTCTTCTGATGCTTAACCTTTTGACATACCGCACAGCGTCTGATAACTTGCTCTATACGTCGCCTCTTACTAGGGAAATAACAATAATTAGGAATTTCGGCAGTACATTTTAGCACTCCACAGTGTCCCCATGTGCGGTGCGTGTGTTGAATTAAGTTGTCCAAATATTCCACAGGTATGTGGACAACTTATCCATTCGTCGATCTCTCCTATGAAAAAGTACGCAATTATACATGATGTAATTCTGCTCTAAATGCTCATGTGTTCTAGACTGTAAATTTTCTATTACCTTGCTCCATCTCGGGTCTTCTTCCTGTAGGCGTTGCATGTTTTTGCACATTTTCGTATAATATGGTTTAAAAGTTCCATCATTTATTAAAAGTACCTCGAAATCTGATGTTTGTTCCTCTCTCATGGAAATCGTTGAGGCCTTTGTTTGGTTGGTTGGTTCAAGAGGGGATGAGGGGAGGGGAGCGAAGGACCAAACTGCGTGGTCATCGATCCCGAGGCATTTGGGTAACCGTGAGTGTACACTTGACAAAACATTCTGTTCCCCTTTTATGTACACTATTTCAAAATCAAACCCCTGGGAATACATTCACAACCTTGCTATTCTCTTATGTAACAACTTACACGTAAGAAGAAAGGACAAAGCTTGATGATCACAGTAAAATTTACTATGTTTTTCCCAAAGGTAATACTGAAATTTGCGAAACGGCCAAACTACGCTGCTAGCTCAGTTACAAAATAAGATCTTCCACATTCTGTGAGGGTTCTATTAGCAAAACTTATTATATTGACTTCTTCTTTACCTTCTTTTGTTATTATTTGAAACAGATACGCACCGAGCCTCCGATAAAAAGTATCGGTGCTTAATCAAAAGTCCAACTCCATATCTGGGTGTTTAATGACAGGTGCGTTAATCAGCGCCTGCTTAATCTGCTGAAAATCATTTTCGCATTCTTCAACTGTTTATTGTTGCTTGAATAATTTCACTTACCTTGTGTGTTGTTTCTTTCTCTTCAGTGAACAAAATCTTCTTTCATACCTGTTTCCTTATTATACCTTAAAAATAGGTTACGGATATGCTATACGTGTAAGTTTGTTTCAGTGCCTACTTCCTCTTTTCTATTTCTGTTCGTGTTAATCTTTATGTCGCTAATATCATTACTGTGGCACACTGACAGTTCGTTACCTTCTTCCTCTAGTCGTGCTCGATTATTACTTTATGTGGGCGGTGGCGGTAAAGTTACTGTTTAATTTTCTGCCGTCACTTCTACTATGTTAGCGTGCTCTGCCAGTTCGTGTCCCGGTTGTTTCGGTTTGACTGTACGGACTTCTGGTTCTGTCTCGGATTCGTGTGTTCCACATTCCGATTATCGTGGTAATTTACAGTTCCTTGTCACCTAGTATCAAAGTTTTCTCTCGAATGTACCTATGAGGCTGATATTTGTTTTCATAAGTTCGGTCACCCTGTGACTGATAAGTAAACAGCTCGAACGGATTTACGATGTTGCGCGGCGGTGCATAAGGATGCCATTTATTCATACGCACACGTTTGTCTTCATCGTGTCCATGTTGTGTTAATCGGATCTTCGTGAATACTCCGAAGTACACAGGTGGGCTTCAGTTCCGCTTATTACAGTACTACTTGGACTAATGACTCATACCATCTTTCAGTTAGTAAATAACATTCCATTCTTTTCTTCGATGCACGTAAATAATACAGACTTTTCAGTCATTTACATAATTAAAATGGCTACGTCTGATTACGCTCTAAAATAACGTGAGTGTGCCTTCGTTCATTACCAGAGAGCGAGTCCTTCCTCTTACCGAGGAACAGGAAAACATCTTATGTTTTTTAACGTTTGAAAATGAAAAATACAAGACGGTAGGGGCAGGCTCTACGCTGGGCTACCGCTTCACCCTTTCTCTTTGCCTTTAAAGAAAACGAAAATATCAAAGCAAGAAATGCAAAAGGTACATCATAGTTCTTACGCAGACATCGTCAGCTGTCAAAGCTACTTCAGAGAGAAATAATTTATGTTTTTACCATCGGTTAATGTCCATGTCCTGATATTCAACTTTTACTTCAACAACTTTTTAAATCCTAAGCCAAAGAGGTATCTCATGCCAGCGCCTGCTAGTTCTTGTTCACGGATTTATGAGACACTGGAAAATGTTTGTCTTCCAGTATGCCCTCCGTGTTAAATATAATTTCTTACAAACTTGCCTAATGTTTTCTTTCGAGTTAATGCAAAAACTTATATCAGAAAACTTATGAATCTAATAGTGTCTCACTGAGGTCTGGCATCTGTCAATCTGGACAGTATTAATAATTTTCATGGGTAGTATTTTTTCGCGGAAGTTTCCTGATCAGGAGACGTCGTGCCAAAGGCTTTGATGTCTCGCTGGAGTGAAACTGTCCGTCTGATGGCGACGCTTATCACGATGGTTCTTTGCTGTCATTAGAAAGCAGAAAGCGGAAGACCGGCACTTGGTTTTACTATTTGATGTGTCTTTTATTACCATCACCTCCAACGCCATCATCAGTATACACTCTCCAAACCTTCATAAAAGGCATACGCATAATACTTTCTTTCTTAATGCGTGACACTCATGCTTCGCAGAGAAAAGATGTCCAAATGGTGAGAAAAACGTCACGATTTAGATGGAATACCGCCACCATAAAATCCTTGCATTTTACCCTTGCAGCCGCACTATGTGCTAGTTCCCAATGCTAAGCATTGATATAATTAGAAATTTTAATCTTAATGTTTATTAATTTATGGAAGTTTCTACTTGGAAAGAAGTAAAATCCAAGAACAATATGCAAGGGTACAATTCGATAAGGTGTACAAATGCTCAGATATGAATGTGGAACTTTAACTATACTCTCTAGCAAACCGGAAACACTAGGGGTTGAAAATAAATGGAAAAAAATAGTGGTCAACAATTCCGAAACTGCAGGCGATAGAAGAGAATATGTATACTTCGCATTTAAAAAGAAGTCATTCATACTTGTGGATTTGAACGTCGCTTAGACTCCGACACGCAGGACATACAAATACGCACCTCTGACTCTGAAAAGCAACTGAAAGAGTTGAAAACTATTAAGTCGCCAGGTATTCTTGTAATCTCAGTTCGGTTTTACAGAGCGCATTCTTTGGCATTGGCTTACATTGAACATGAATCTCTTGCACAGTGCAAACTTCAATGCGCCTGTAGGAAAATAGTCTTAAAATTACAGACCAATACATTTAACGTCGCTGTAGAATTCTTGAACATATGCTATACATTTCCTTGAAACAGGAAAGCTTATGTCCTCAAATGAAACGGATTAAGAAAGCTTTGCTCGTGCACAGCTTAGTTTGCCATTTTTTCACACGATCACCTGTGAGCTATGGATGGAGATCAACAGGCAGATTCTATCTTCCAAGATTTCCGGAAAGTAAATTACCCTGGGGTCCATCACAGACTGGTAACATAAGTCCGAGCCCCCGGAATGGGTTTCCATACATGTGAGTGGTTCGAAGACTCAAGTAACAGAACCTGATACGTTACTCTAAACGACAAGTTTTCATAAGACAGGGATATCGTAAGGCGGGACCTACGGATACATGATTAATGAGCTCTTGTATTACTTATACGAGGTCATGCTGCAAACAAAAATGCCCTCGAATTTTTATGTGAAAAGTCTTGAAGCTTTTTAAATAAAACAAATGTTGAAACTTCATGACATATTAAAACTGTGTGCCCTTCCGAGACTCGAACTCGGGACCTTTGCCTTTCGTGGGCAAGTGCTCTACCATCTGAGCTACCGAAGCACGACTCACGGCCGGTACTCACAGCATTACGTCCGACCGTGCAAGAATAGCTGCACAATCAGCTTAACAGAGTAGTCATCCAAGTTGCTGTCAAGAACAATATAAACAAGAATCGTAAAGAAAACTGAGGATGCGTGAGATGACGATCATTTCAGCTTTGGGAAAGGTAAAGGTACCAGAGCGGCAGTTCTCACGTTGCAGTTGATAATGGAAGTAAGACTAAAGGGAAAACAAGACACGTTCATAGGATCAGTCGACCTGGAAAAAGCGTTCGACAGCATCAAATTGTGAAGGATAATTGGAATATTGAGAAACATTGGGGTAAGCTGTAGGGACAGACGGGTCGTGTACAATATGTACAAACCCCAAGAGGAGATAATAAGACTGAAAGACCAAGAACGAAGTGCTCGGATTAAAAGGGGTGTAAGAGAAGGATGTAGTCTTTCGCCAATACTCGTCATTCTCCACATCGAAGAAGCAATGAAGAAAATAAAAGCAAGGTTGAAGCGTGGTATTAAAATGCAAGGTGAAAGTGATAAGATTCGTTGATGACACTGCTATCCTCAGTGAAAGTGAAGAAGAATCCAGGACACGGTGAATGAAATGGGCCTTCTTATGAGTATAGAATATGGACCGACAGTAAATTGAAAAAGGATATATTTAATGAGAATTAGCAGCAATGAGAACAGCCAGGAACTTAAACTCATGATCACGAAGTAGCTGAAGTTAAGTAACTCTGATACATGGGCAGCAAAATAAATCATCACGGTCGGAGAAAGGAGGCCATGAAAAGCGATCTAGCACTGGGAAAACGGGCATTTATGGCCAATAGAAGTCTACTAGTATCCAATATAGGTTTTAATTTAAGGAAGAAATTTCTGAGAACGTACGTTTGGAGAAAAACATTGTGTGGTAGTTTCCCATGGACTGTGGAAAAACCGGATGAGAAGAGACTCTAAGATTTGGAGATGTGGTACTACAGAAGAATGTTTAAAATTTTGTGAACTGATTAGGTAAGAAATGAGGAGATTCTCTGGAGAATCGGCGAGCAGCAGGAATTTATGAAAAACAATAAGAAGAAGAAGAAGGGTCATAATGATAGGACATGTGTTAGAAGATCACGAAATAACTTCCATCGTACTATAAAGAGCTGTAGAGGTTAAAAACTGTAGAGGAAGATAGAAATTCGAGAAAAAAGAATTTCCGCATAAAAGAGTCGGAGGCATTGCTTTATAGCAAGTCAACGTACATAAATGATCTGACGGATAGGTGAGCAGCCGTCTGCGACTGTTCGCTTTCCTTTACAGCATAGCGTGTAGGAAAGCACCATTAGCATGTGACTGAAGAAGTATATAAAATGACACAGACAGATTATCTATTCTGATGTGAAAACAGGTTGCTCTCTATAAATGCAGAAAAATGTGAAGTAATACAAATGAGTGGGGAAAACAATCCTTTAATGTTCCACAACGGTATTAGCGGTTCGCTGCTTGACACAATCACGTCAGGAGTGTCTTGGTAGTAAAGAATAAATAAGTTAAGACTTTACCCATGATGAGGCATTTTTCCAGGCATATCAGCATTTATGATGTCATATTTCTTGAACCAAGAGTGGTAGAATGATGTATTTGTGCAGGTACATTCAGCGGAATATGTGGATACTGTCTGCAAAATGAGTTGCAAATAGACTTAGTAGCAAAGAAGTAATAAATTTAAACGTCATGCTGGATGTGGATGTTTTTCACGCATCTCTGTGTTTTTGACATCATGTCTCCTGTTCTATGTGTCACGCAATGATATAATGTATAGGAACGTCCAGCGGCGTATGTGGATACTCTCTGCAAAATACGCTGTGAATTGATTTAGACGCAAAGAAGTAGTAAATTTAAATGCCATGCATGATGCGGCGGTTTTCCATGTATCTAATTTTTTATGTTGTCATATCTCCTGATAATCTCCTGGTTCTTATCCTAACAGAGATTTTTGCCTGACTGTAAGCCATGTGTGTACCGACTTTTGTTGAAATCGGTAAAGTTGTTTAGGAGGACATTTGATATAAACAGAAATACATAAGTGGATACATCTAGGTACACACACACACACAGACACACAGACACACACACACACACACACACACACTTGCACAGGCATACATACGTCCATAAGTCCAGTGAAGTAATTCTCGGTGCATCGTGAGTGCTATCTACAGCTCGGAAGAAAGCTTACTATCCCCTTAGACACTCGTTGCAAAACTTGTTTCCTGTGCAGCACTCCTCAAGCTATAATGTGTGCAGTTTACCTATGATATGCTGCCACTTGATTATCTGACTCCTTACTTCTGAAATGACAGATACTGGAAAACATTAGGGCTGCCGGCATTTTGTGTCTTCGCACAGTCACTAATAACAATACCAATACTACTACTTATTCTTCCACTGCTACTACAAACAACAGTAATAATAATAACGGTAACAAAAATAATAATACTATGTAGACCCTACAATAATTAGTAGCCATTACATAGTAATTATTGTGTTGTGCTGTCAATTATTTAGTTTATTTGTTACGAAGTGAAGAGGCAAATTCCTGGCCATTGCGGGTACTACCTACGATTCTGAGATACATTTGAACATATATGATGTTTATGTGTCAGTTGTACTGTCATGGATGCGTAGTGCAAAGTATTTGTGTACTGTGTGGACAATTTGAGGAGTACGTTGTTCATAATTTCGTTTCACAAACTGTAACCTGCACCAAACTGTGTCATATGTTAGCGCCAGTATTTGAAAAAATGTAATTATTAGTAATTTATGTAATCAGTATCACAGTGTTACGAAGTGCCGATCATAGTAATGAACGTTTAATAACAAATTTTGTTTCGTGACGGAGAGTCGTCTGAAGTCTTTTGTGTTTGCCCTTCAAAAAATTTCATTTTACCTCTCTGGAGATATTACAATACCTCCAGATTGGGAAGTACTGATGTAGACGGTAGCGTGAATGAGTGGGGCCCAGACTATGATAAACACTCTCAATAACATCACTAAACCATTTTCGACCTGAATACAGACTCCTCACACGGTGGGATACTGGCTGCATTAGGCCGTCGGTCCACTCGACGCCTTCCACCATTTGCAGCCACGCACAATCGTCACACGTCGGTCCACACTAAATTCCTCTAATCAACAGCGGTCCATTTCCTGAGATTTTTCGTCCAGTGAAGACGTACTGCATTATTTTCTGCTATGTGCAGTTTGCTCGAAAACATCTTGAATAGGACCTCCATTCACTGTCCATGGCAGTACTTGCCCGTTTGATTCCGACTGTCATTAACAAGACATGTTGCTCGTCTTGGAGACCTGTAGGTTACGATCTTTTTACGACCAGTGCACTTACATCTGATTCATGGCTGTGAGTAGTACACCTTTCTTTGTATACACGTTGGATAGGCCGAATTTGATACCTCAACCAATCCAGTAATTTCAGTGACGTTGCACTCACAGCTACGTGATTGAAGAGTTTCCTTCATGTGGCCCCCAAGGAAGTATAGATTACAGAGCTCACGTTCTTACAGACATCTTACAGAATTCTTACAGAGGACACAAGCTAAAGCAATAACTGCGGCACGCGACGCACACGAAGGGCACCATGGTCAGCACTACTAACAAGATTAAGAAAAGACACTCGTGATAAACGACGATATTACCAAAAATCAAATATAGCTCAGGAAAAAGAAATTAGACTTCAACATCGTTGTGACGGTAAAACACGACACAAAGACGAAATACATTAGAGCAGGAAAGACTACGGCAAAACATACGTTGGGGCAGACTTACAGAACAACATCTGCGGGAGCCGTTAATATTGCAGACTCAACGTATAACTAATCAACTCTGAAGAAACCAGATGGTACTACCACAAGAGGCTGGAGATGCACAGCACAGTATCTGCTTAACAATGTACTTTCTGACGAAGACGACACTCAGGAGAATCATCGCCCTTCGCAGACTACGTTGTGGCGAATACGGAAACGAAGGTTTTACCAGCCCCTGTGCTCGTGAGGAAGTTGCACTGGCGGTACGCAAAATAAAAAACAAAAAGGCTCCGGACGCTGATGGCATCCACCTCAAATCCATCAAACAAACTTCTCCACTTATCGTATCATACCTGACAGACTTAGTGAATAATACGGAAGACAGTAAATGCAGTTATAATCAGGAAAACAGAGGACAAAGACAGGACTGACTGGAAGACATACACAGTAATATGCCTTATTAACATTCTGGAAAATGTGTCGCATCGGCAGCTCTTCGACCTTAGCCCACATCAGTTTGGTTTTCGACCACATGAATCCATCGACGACGTGGTGAATGGGGCCATACAAATGACACAGACAATACATGACAAATATGTAGTAGCAATCCTAATGAATATAGCTCGAGATTTCGACAACCTTTGGTGGCAGGATCTGTTTGCAAGAAAGAGAGATGAATGTTCCGCTCGCCTTAGAGATTATTGTAAAACCAGAATAGTGGAATGGAAGAATTGTCGCAAAACGACTATAAAGAGGGTAACAGAGGATTGTATGCAAGGATCCACATTTGAACCGATTTTCTGGGACATAGCCATAGAACCACTACTGAATACCCAAGAAGACCAAGGCATGGCAAACAGGGTGGTTGCGTACGCTGATGACCTTTAAGCTCATGGTATCTCCAGACTTCAGATCCCAAATAAAAAGTGAAGCCACATGGCTCCTCGCGCTCATCGGTGAAGGGTTCACGAACTACAAGCTCACAATAGCAACAAACAAAGCTGTTTACCTACTTCTAAGAGGCAAACTGAAAAGAAACCCAATTAGAAAGTTGAATAACAGGTCTATAAAAAGGGAAGCTATGGCAAGATATTTTGGTACTTATATTGGCGAACATTTGCACTTTAACGAACATCGCAGAATGACAGTTTACAAATTGACAAAACCCACAAATAAATTTGCAAGACTGAACACTATAAGATACAGACTACCCCTTCAGACAATGAGGACATATTACACAGCACTCTTAGTGTCAGTAACTTGTTTTGTGGCTAGTGCTTGGACACATCGATTACGCTTAGCTACGCATAAAACCACTGTGAGGCGCGGCCCGAAGAATCTCCTTCTCAGGATCTTGGAGGCTTGAGGCATGACTTCGATTGCTAATGGCTGAAGAGGGGAGACGCGAAAAAATAAGAAAAGTAACTAGGCAAGATATAACCGACGAACGGAGATTAGTGGAGAATTGATACATGGCATGCAGAATGAGACACAACTGATAAGGGAAGATAAGTCTACTCTTCCTTCCCCATTGCACGATGATGGATACACACAGGGCATGGTGCACTTTCTCACAGGGTATGGCTCGTATTTTCTACATCTTCACAGGCTTGGCCTGAAACGTACTCACACTTGCGCCTACGGTGAAAATGGCACACCTGAACACACGAAGTACAACATCGCACACGAAGTACCGCGAGATCTACATGCGGCATACAAACACGAGAGACCATACGCTAGAATAAGACAGGCTCCATATCAGACAGATCAGCAGTACTTAGTAAACGACACAGACACAAGCACAGACGTGGAATCTGAGGCTATATCACACACAGGAAGTGAAGACGAGATAAACATACAAATATAGCAAAAGTAAGCGAACGTTCTACAACATTAAACCGAATCCGTCTGAAAATGCGACACTCTATCTAGCTGTAGTTTATACCATTTCGTAGATGTAACACTATCTGAAGATGTGACATTGCTTGTTCCTTCGCTGCATCAGGCATGACTGGCTCGAAGTTTTACCGCGCGCTCGCACCTGTTGCAGCTGACTATGACATTTTAAATCAACTCCCAATTTCCACTGTCACCTTAAGTTCGGAAGCACATTATAACCTAACCAATGAATACACTAAATTAAGTATTACCACTGCCAAGACAACATATACAACAGATCTGCCCATATAAGCAGAAGGTTAAAGGGAAGAACTGTCACACGATATCTAAGCGAAATTGCCACCTCCCGTTTCTTCCATTAAATACACTTTTAATTTCAATTTAAAATATATCTACAACCTATTAGGTCTCTTATTTATTATCATTATCGAAGCTAGTAACAAGTTTAAACAAAATTGTAGATATGTATCCGTACTTATTATATGCGCTATGTGATAAAAAGTATCCGGACACCTTGATGAAAATGACTTGAAATTCGTGGTGCCCTCCATCTGTAATGCTGGAATTCTGTATGTCGACTTGCAGTTCGTGGTGCCCTCCATCTGTAATGCTGGAATTCTGTATGTCGACTTGCAGTTCGTGGTGCCCTCCATCTGTAATGCTGGAATTCTGTATGCCGTTTGCCCACCCTTAGCCTTGACCACTGTTTCCACTCTCGCAGGCATACGTTCAGTCAGATGCTGGAAGATTTCTTGAATAATGGCAGCCCAATCTTCACCGAGTGCTGCATAGAGGAGTGGTATCGATGTCGGTCGGTGAGGCCTGGCACGAAGTCGGCGTTCCAAAACATCCCAAAGGCGTTCTATAGGATTCCGTTCAGGACTTTGTACAGGGAAGTCCATTACAGAGATGTTATTGCAGTGTAACCGCTCCGCCACAGACCGTACATTTTGAAGAGGTGCTCGATCATGTCGAAGATGCAATCGCCACCCCCGAATAGCTCTTCAACAGTGGGAAGTAAGAAGGTGCTTAAAATATTAATGTAGGCCTCTGATGTGATAGTACCAAGCAAAACAACATGAGGTGCAACCCCCGTCCATGAAAAACACGACCACACCATAACACTACGGCCTCCGAATTTTGCTGTTGGCACTACACACGCTGGCAGATGACGTTCACCGGACATTCGCCATAACCACATCGGGCCATCGGATCTCCACATTGTTTTCCGTGATTCGTCGCACCTCACAACATTTTTCCGCAGATCAGTCTCCACTGTTTACGCTACTTACACCAAGCGAGGCGTCGTTTGGCACTTGCTGGCGTGATGTGTGGCTTATGAGCAGCCGCTAGACCATGAAATCCAAGTTTTCTCACCTCTCGCCTAACTGTCATAGTACTTGCAGTGGACCCAGATGCAGTTTGGAATTTCTGTGTGATGGTCTGGATAGATGCCTGCCTATCACACATTACGACCCTCTTCAAGTGCCGGCGGTCTCTGTCAGTAAACACAGCAGGTCGGCCTGTATGCTTTTGTGCTGTACGTGTCCCTTCACGTCTCCACTCCACTGTCACGTCAGAAATAGTGGACCTAGAGATGTTAGGAGTGTAAAAATCTCGCGTACAGACATATGACACAAGTGACACCCAATCACATGACCACGTTCGAAGTCCGTGAGTTTCTCACGAAATAAACGTCAAACGAAGAAACTACGAAGAACGAAACTTGTCTAGCTTGAAGGGGGAAACCAGACGGCGCTATGGTTGGCCCACTAGATGGCGCTGCCATGGGTCAAACGGGAATCAAAAGAGGTTTTTTAAATAGGAACCCCCATTTTTTATTACTTATTCGTGTAGTACGTAAAGAAATATGAATGTTTTAGTTGTACCACTTTTTTCGCTTTTTGTTAGATGGCGCTGTAATAGTCACAAACATATAGCTCACAATTTTAGACGAACAGTTGCAAACAGGTAGGTTTCTTAAATTAAAATACAGAACGTAGGTACGTTTGAACATTTTATTTCGGTTGTTCCAATGTGATACTTGTACCTTTGCGAACTTATAATTTCTGGGAACGCATGCTGTTACAGCGTAATTACTTGTAAATACCACATTAATGCAATAAATGTTGAAAATGATGTTCGTCAACATCAATGCATTTGGCAATACGTGTAACGACATTCCTTTCAACGTCGAGTAATTCGCCTTCCGTAATGTTCACAAATGTATTGACAATGCCCTTATGCATGTTGTCAGGCATTGTCGGTGAATCACGATAGCAAATATCCCTCAACTTTCCCCACAGAAAGAAATCCGGGGACGTCTCGTCCGGTGAACGTGCTGATGTTCCACTTGTCGCACCCTCGAGGATTTTCCCTTGCCCAGTAGTTCACATTATGCCGGTTTACGTTACCGCTATTGGAGAATGACGCTTCGTCACTAAATAGAACGCATGCAAATAATCAGTCACCGTCCCTTAATTTCTCTTGTGCCCAGTGGCAAAACTGTACGCGACTTTCAAAGTCGTCGCCATGGAATTCCTGGTGCATAGAAATGTGGTATGGGTGCATTCGATTTTTATGTAGCCAACACCGACGTTTTTGAGATTCCCGATTCTCGTGCAATTTGTCTGCTGCTGATGTGCGGATTAACCGCGACAGCAGCTAAAACACCTACTTAGGCATCATCATTTGTTGCTGGTCGTGGTTGACGTTTCACATGTGGCTGAAACTTCCTGTTTCCTTAAATAATTTAACTATCCGGCGAACGGTCCGGACACTTGGATGATGTCGTCCAGGATACCGAGCAGCATACATAGCACACGCTATTGATCACAATAGCCATACATCAACACGTTATCGACCTTTCCCGCAATTGGTAAACGGTCCATTTTAACAAGGGTAATGTACCACGAAGCAAATACCGTCCGCACTGGCGGAATGTTACGTGATACCACGTATTTATACTTTTGTGACTATTACAGCACCATCTATCCCATTGCCAAAAAGTGGTCCAACTACAACATTCATATTTCTTTACGTAATACACGAATATGTAATACAAAATGGTGGTTCCTATTTAAAAATACGCAGTTGATATTCGTTTGAACTATGGCAGCGGCATGTAGCAGGCTAACCATAGTGCCATCTTGTTTCCCCTTACAAGCTATACGAGTTTCGTCCTTTGTAGTTTTTTCGTTTGATGCTTATTTCGTGAGCTATTTGGGACGGTCAGTATCAATGGACGGTTTGCCAGGTGGTAGTGGAATTAGTGGAGAATTTCTTAGAAACGGAGGGGAAGTTTTTTTGGAGACTTGAAGACAGCTTATTGTGAAAATATGGTCATCACAGGAGATCCCGGTTGAATGGAAGAGAGCAATTTTATGCCAAATTTTAAAAAAAGGTGATGCCAGAAAAGCAGACAATTACCGAGGAATCTCGCTACTTGAGATAGGTTATGAAGTCTTAAACTCCCTGTTACTTAGTCGCCTGAAACATGCTCTGCAAGAGACATTAGGACCATATCAATGTGGATTCATGGCAGGACTCTCAATCGTAGATTACATCTTTACGCTACAACAGCAAATGGAAAAGTACTATGAAACTGATAGAGAATTGCACCTCATATATATATATATATATATATATATGTTTCCGTCAGACCTATTACCCAAAGGAGGAGTCAATCTGTTGTGCACCAAGCACATCTTAACCTCTTCACGCCTCTGCCTGCCGTAGAAGAACAAATAAGGAACACCCTGCAACATTTTGCCTCATTCTGCACCATAAATGGAGAATAGCAGCAGCCGCATTAGGAAATGAGACTTGGCTGTGTGAACTGTGTAGTGCACGAGTCTGAGGTACTCCCGGGGCCAACAAGATCGCCACATACGTCCCCAATGAAACATGCATCGGATCAGATCTTACGTCAACTCCGACACAGTGCCAGTATCCACGAGAGGAGGGACAACGTCATGATGGTAAGTGGCCTCCTACTGGAACGTTCTTCGAAAATTTGACTATTTGACTTAATTTTGTTAATAACTGAGATAACATCACATAACTTCTTAGCTTGTGAAGACTAATTTTGTTTCCTTGACCTTTGTGTCCTTTTCTGTGTCCCTTAGCTACTTATTCATTTATTGTATTTTTTTTCGTTTTTGCGTAGAATACCTTGTTAACAGCATCCTAAAATGGACATAACCACTCCGCTTCTCACTATAATCATGGATAAGTACCAGACGAACACATCCACGTGTAGCAAAAAGTGTCTTTTCAGCTAGTCTGGGACAGATATCAAATTCTCGTAAGAAGCAGAGTATCCGTGTCGTGCATCAAACATCTCTTGTGGTTCACCACACACAAGCGACACAGTCATGATGACTGCCCACGCGTGCACGTTGCTTTACCTCACCTTGCGACAAAGCAGGTGGATTCTCCCCATCTTTTACGTTTTCCTACTGACAAAAATAAACATTTTCTTTGCAAACGTAGCATGAACATTTGTTGTTCATTGTCCCAATTGCATTATCAAGCACGCTCCCTTCCTTTTCCGGAATGAACCCGAGTGTCGTTGAAATTCAAACGCCAGCATTAGAGTAATATCATTTCATTTCACTGCTTTGATTTCAAAGTTCATTTAAGGTATTCATAGCTGGCTACAATATTTAGATAACACAAGCACAAATTAAGAGTGCGAGTTTTGATACAGTATTT
This sequence comes from Schistocerca gregaria, assembly GCF_023897955.1. Classification (NCBI taxonomy): domain Eukaryota; kingdom Metazoa; phylum Arthropoda; class Insecta; order Orthoptera; family Acrididae; genus Schistocerca; species Schistocerca gregaria. The sequence continues at coordinate 949,918,539 of NC_064920.1, forward strand.
TAGTTTACCTGTGACTGCAGCTCAGCTTCGTATGTACTAAATTTTACTACTGTTAATTGTTCAGAATCATTTAATTCAAGTTCAGTTTCTAAATTGCGTAGATTCAAGTAGCTTTTGAAATGATTGTTGAGGTAACCGAAGACTAATAGTATTTTACTGAATTTCGATGTGCTTCAGAAACAAAGGTCACTATTAATTTCAGTCACTAAATTAACTTTCAATTTTCCGGTTTTATTAATTCTTTCGCTAAATTAAGTCAGGGTGTAGCCAAATTTATTACTTCCAACAAACTTTCAGTTTTCACACTAAACGTGTTAACCTTCAGTTGCCACGCTTCTATGCTACTGATATGTGTAATAACCTTTCTTTTTCAGTTACTATAGTAATTGTCCATAGGAATGGCGACCGTAATTTCCCCCAAATCTCAAATATCTAATTACCGCTAGTTAACTGTTAACGTAACGGCCGCACATTTACTTTCTTTATTAACTTTACCCCTTTTCAAAATTAATATCCTTCAGTTTCATTTGCATTTTTCCTTTCATTTTGATGTAACCCTTTCCTGCCTCTTTACCGACAGATTAACTTCGGTGACGATTACTTTTCCCAAATTTCCATTAGGTACACGTGGTTTAATTTTTCACTGTTCATAAGTGAGGGGGAGGTTACAAGCTAATACTTATGTTTGACTGAATTTAAAATTTAAGCAGTCAGACTTCCCTGAAAAATATTTGCGAGTACCGAAAGCAATTATTTTACACAAGATTAAATAGGAAGTTCATAAGTAGACCCATTTTACATCGCAGATTTCATCGAAAACACTGTTAGATTCCGAACTTTGAGTACTTAGGTTTTTTACCTCATTTTTTCCGTAGGAAATGACATACAGCACTGATAAATCTACTCACTAATTAATAAATTCATGCCATTTACCAGTGCTTGCAGTATGGCGTCTGTTCATGTAAACTAAGGGATTCACAATGCTGAAGAAAAAGTGTGTCCACGAATTTTTATAGTTTATAACAAGAAACGTTTTCTGTAATCGAAAAGTCTGTTGAATCTAGTAGTTCATCGAAAACGTTAAATTCCAAACTATCCGAACTGCAAAATATTATAAAGTATTCAAAATCACAATTTATTGTTACGACCCCCATTACAAGTAGGCGTATGGCACCACAGTAGTGAGTTCGCAGTTTGAAAGTGGACGAGTAACATTAATCTTGACTCTTGTCGATCCATGCCACTATTATGTTTCTTCTGTATGCCAGAATATGTGCTCCGATACCACGAATCTCAAGACCCTTAAAGACAGTTACTTTCAAGTGATATCTGTAACGTAAATTAATGAACGTTTGAACTATACTGTGTTGTAATTATCAGGAGTGTCTAAGGTAATTGCCAACATAGTGAATAATTTTAGGACCCAGTGGTTCGTGTTATGGACTGACTTAAATGGGCTTCTGGAGATGAATTGTCTTTAACAGGAACCTTGATAAGTGAGAACTGTGACTTTCTTACAAAAATATGAACTGTCTAGCTTGTACCACAGTTGATACTTAGCCACAATGATTGTGTGTGTGTGCCGGCCTGAAAACTTGTGCGTATTACTGTTCATTGAACAAAATCTGGCCGCGCAGAGTGGCCGTGTGGCTTGAGGTGTCCTATCACGGGCTGCGCGGCCACTCCCGCTGGAGGTTCGTGTCCTCCAAGTCATATGGCTCTAAGCACCATGGGACTAAACATCTGAGGTCATCAGTCCCCTAGACTGAGAACTGAGAACTACTTAAACCTAACAAACATAAGGACATCACACACATCCAAGCCCGAGGTAGGATTCGAACCTGCAACCGCAGCAGCAGCGCGTTTCCGGACTGAAGCGCCTAGAACCGCTCGGCCACCGCGGCCGGCTCGAGTCCTCCCTCGGGCATGGGTGTGTGTGTGTTGTTCTTAGCATAAGTTAATATAACTTAGTTTTAGTAATGTGTAACTTTAGGGACCGATGACCTACGCAGTTTGGTCCCTTAGGAATTCACACACATTTGTTTGAACAAAAACTGAGCATCGTAATTAACAACTAAACTTTGAATGGAATAAAATGTGTATATTCATGTCATCTAAAACATGGTGTGGGATATGTCATTGAGCGAACGGCATTCTATAATCATTTAAACTCTTAGCCCTGCAGTTATCCAGTTTGGTGCTGCCGAGGACGAGACTACGAAAATCAGGAGAGAGCAGACGCATGTCGTAGCTTATCGAATGGAGATTGTGCCACCCTAGGAGAGTTAGGCCTTACGAAGTTACCAAAAGGTGCAAGTGTAATGACTGTTGGACAATGAACTATTTATTCACGGTGACGAAGTGAATGTAGCACTGTGTAAATATTTTAGTGTCACAGACGAAACCGCGCCTGGTCGCAGGCGCCTTGCCAAGGTCCGCGCGGCTCCCTCAGTTGGAGGTTCCAGTCGTCCCTCGGGCATGGGTATGTGTGTTGTCCTTAGCGTATGTTAGTTTACGTAGTGTGTAAGCTTAGGTACCGATGACTTCAGCAGTTTGGTCCCATAAGATCTTACCACAAATTTCCATTTTCCCAGACGAAATGAAAATAAGTATGGACAGAAAATAGAACAGTGCACAGATTAATTTTTATGTGAAAATTTTTTCTTTGAAATACGGACACATGATGTGTATCCACAGGACACGTTGCCTGCAATTGAAAAAGTGTCATGATGATAACTCCATTGGCAAAAGATTTCGGACTAGTGCCCCATTCGGATCTCCAGTTCAAATGGTTCAAATGACTCTGCGCACTATGGGACTCAACTGCTGAGGTCGTAAGTCCCCTAGAACTTAGGAGTACTTAAACCTAACTAACTTAAGGACATCACACACATCCATGCCCGAGGCAGGATTGAAACCTGCGACCGTAGCACCTCGAACCGCTCGGCCAATGCGGCAGGCCTCGGGATCTCCGGGAGGAGACTGTCAATGCGGAGGTGACCATGAGAAACAGATTGAGTAACCAACGAAATGATAACCTTCTAAGTTTCGGGGGGTGGAATGTCAGTACTTCGGAGGTGGTGGAGAATCTAGAAAATCTGAAAACGGAAATACAAAGGCTCTATCTAGGTACAGTGGGGGTCAGTGAAATCAAATGAAAAGAAGACCAGAATTTTTGATCAGATGAGTATAGGTTGATATCAAAATGGTATAACGGGAGAAGGATTCGTTATGCATAGGAAAGTACGCCAGAGAGTGTGTTAATTTGAACAGTACAGTGACAGGACTATTCTCATCAGAACCGAGAGCAAACCAACACGATATACGTCCTGACGTCGCAAGCTAAAGATGAAGAGATATATGAAGTATCTAAGGATATTGAACGAGCAATTCAGTATGTAAAGGGAGATGTAAATTTCATGGGCAGGGATATTGGAATGCTGTTGTATGGTAAAAAGCAGAAGAAAGGGTTATGGGTGAATATGGGCTTGGTACTAGGCACGAGAGAGGAGAAACACTAATTAAGTTCTGTAAGAAATTTCAGCTAGTAATAGCGAATACTCTTGTTCAGGAATCTCAGGAGAAAATGGAGGAGGGGGAGAAGGAGGAAGAGGTGTATTTGCAAAAGGCCGGATATACAGAATGACTTTGGACAGATTAACTCATGATCAGATAGAAAGCAGATCGAAATCAAGTACTGGATTATAAGGGTACCTAAAAGCAGATATAGACCCAGCTCACAATGTAGCAATAATGAATAATAGGCTCGTGTTTAAGAGATAAGCCACGAAGAATCAGTACATAAAAAAGTGGGATAAGAATATATTAAGGAATGAAGAAACACGCGTGAAGTTCGCCAAGGCAATAGATACTGCAAATAACGAATACCTAAGCAGTCAGTACAGAAGGAGAAGAATGCACATCTGTTAAAATCCTGTCCGCAGAAGTTGGAAGGAAAAACGTAGGCAGAAAGAATGTAAATGCGAAGAAACCATGGGTAACTAAAGAAATACTTCAGTTCATCGATGAAAGAAGGAAGTACAAAAACGTTCAGGAAAATTCAGGAATACAGAAATACAAGTCGCTGAGCAATGCAGTAAATAGGAAGCGCAGGTAAGCTAAGACGAAATGAGTACGGTGCATGAAAGATGTGAAGAAAACAAAAAACAAACGCTTGTCAGACGGACTATCTCGGAATATAGAAAAGTGAAAACAATCTCCGTTGAAATTAAGGCAAGGGTAGTAGTATTAAGAGTGCAGCGGGAATTCCACTGTTAAATCCAGGCAGAGAGTGGATAGGTGGATAGAGTACGTTGAAGGAGCCTATGACTGCAAAGATTTGCCTGATGTGATAGAGAAAGAAACAAGAGCAGATTTAAAAGAGATAGGGGATCTAGTATTAGAAACCGAATTTAAAAGATCATTGGAAGGCTTGAGATCAAATACGGAAGAAGGATTAGAAAACATTACAACAGAATTTCTAAAATTATTGGCTGAAGGGGTAACAAAATGAGAATTCACGATGATGTGTAGACTTTCCGAAAAATTTGATCCACATGATTCCGAAGACTGCAACAACTGACAAGTGCGAGAATTATCGCACAATTAACTTAACGTCTCATACATCGTACTTGCTGACAAGAATAATATACAGAAGAAGGGAATTAAAAATTTACGATGTTTTCGATGAGGATCAGTTTGGCCTTAGTACAGGTAAAGCCACGAGAGAGGCTATTCTGACGTTGCGGTTTAAAATGGAAGCAAATGTACAAAAAAATCAAGACACGTTCATAGGATATGTCGATCTAGGAAAAATGTTCGATAAGGGAAAATGGTGCTAGATGTTAGAAACTGTGAGGAAAATAGGGGTAAGCTGTAGGGAGAGATGGGTAATACATAGCATGAGTGCCAAGAGCGAACAATAAAAGTTTAACACAAAGAACGAAGAGCTCGGATTGACAGATCTGTAGTCTCTCCCTTATACTTTTCAATCTGTACATCGAAGAAGCACTGGTGGAAGTAAAAGAAAGGTTCAGGAGTGGAATTGAAATTCAAGGTGAAAGGATATCAGTGATACGATTCACTGGTGGCATTGAGTCCTCAGTGAAAGTGAAGAAGAATTACATAATGTGTGCTAAGGAAAAACATAGCCACTCACTGACGGAGCAAGCTGGACAACAAAAGCAGATTAGCATTGGCAGTAAGAAATTTCTAACCAAGAGAAGTATCAAACACAGAATTTTCGTTTGGAGGTAGTTTGGAGGTAGAGTGCCGTATGGTAGTGAAACGTGGACTGTGGGAAAACCGGGACAGAAGAGAATCGAAGTATTTCAGATGTGTTGCTGTAGATGAGTTTTGAAAATTATGTGGACTGTTGAGGTAAGGAATGAAGAAGTGCTGCACAGAACCGGAGAGGAAAGGAATAAGTGGAAAACACAGACAAGGAGAAGGGACGGACGATAGGACATCAGTTAAGACATCAGGAAATGATTTCCGTGGTAACAGAGAGACCTGTAGAGTGCACAGACTGTAGAGGAAGGCAGAGATTGGAGTACATCCAGCAAATAATTGAGGACATAGATTGCAAGTGCTACTTTGAGGTGCAGAGTTTGGCACACCAGAGGCATTCGTATCGGGAGTCATCAAACCAGTCAGAAGAGTCATGAATCAGAAAAAAGCAGACATGGAAGTAACTTTGACTAATGGAAGAACAGGGCAGCCCAGCGTCATTGTCAACGTCGTTTTTAGTAACAGGCACTAAGGAACCAGCACTGACGGAGCGATTTTGGCGAACTTGATTCTTAAAGAATAATCAAGAACGATGTTCCTGCACAGACATTACGAGCTGGAGTAGGTAGCATCGTTCTGAAGATGGGCGTTGACTGTGGATATTGTATCACAGACTTAGCCCCTTTGACTGTTCAGAGATGTCACTAAACCCACCCAAAGATATAAACAACCATGCATGAGCAGCGCCTATTAGACGGAGGGGGTCCGACAGCTTATCAGTTCCAGTCACTCCACCAGGAAGGAGGTAGACCCCTCGTCTGTAGTTCAACCACCCCTAGACGGTCAATACAGTGCTTCTACTGCGCCCGCACTCTTACTTCGTGCCGGGAAGGGCTTCCAGCAAGGGAAGTGTTCAGGTGTCACGCAGGGAACCGAAGCCATGTTTGTTCTTCGGACATGGAGCAGATAAAGAGAGACAGGAACTGTCAATCACACGCCTCGATCAGGCTGCCCGAGGGCTTCTACTGCAGTGGATGTCCGCTATCTATGGATTATGGCTTGGGAGAACCCTGACAGCAACGGCATATTGAATAATGCTTTTCGCGCATCCACAGGACGTCGGTATACGACTCATACTGTGCACAATAGGCTGAATGAGGGCAACTTCACTCCCGACGTCCATGGCGAGGTTCACCTTTGCAACCACGACACAATGCAGCGCGATACAGATGGACCCAACATCATGCCGAATTGACCGCTCAGGTTTGGCATCACGTTCTCTTCAAAGATGAGTGTCGCCTATGCCTTCAAGCAGGCAATCGTTGGAGACGTATTTGGAGGCAACCTGGTCAGACTGAACGTCTTAGATACACTGTCCAGTGAGTGCAGCAAGGTGGAGGTTTCCTGCTGTTTTGGGGTGGCATTATGTGGTCCGACGTACGCCGCTGGTGGTCATGGAAGGTGCCGCAACGGCTGAACGATACGTTAATGGCATCCTCCGGCCATAGTGCAAACCATATCGGTTGCATATTCGCGAGGCATTCGTCTTCATGGCCGATAATTCGCACCCCCATCGTGCACATCTTCTGAACTACTTCCTTCCGGATAACGATACCACTTCACTAGAGTGGCAGCATGTTCTTCGAAGATGAACCCTATCGAGCATGCCTGCTATAAGTTGGAAAGGGCTGTTTATGAACGACGTCACCCACGAACGATTCTGAGGATTCTAATCCGAATCGCCGTTGAGGAGTGGAACCATCTGATCCAAAAGTGTTTTGATGAACTTTTGGATAGTGTGGCACGACGAATACAGGCAAACATCAATGCAAGAGGACGTGCTACTGGATATCAGAGGTGCCGGTGTGCATAGCAATCTGGTCCACCACCTCTGAAGGCCTGGCTGTATGGTGGTACAACCTGCAATGTGTGGTTTTCATGAGCAATAAAAAGGGCGGAAATTATGTTTATGTTGATCTGTATTCCAATTTTCTGTACAGGTTCCGGATGTCTCGGAACTGAGGTGATGCTAAACTTCTTTTGATTTGTGTATATATGGATGGCATACCAAGATGGATGATTTATGAATGGTATAGGAACTCATGGAAGGAGAAACGTGATAAGGATGAATTAAGTGAGACATAAATGGAGTATTATGAACAAGCACATATGGTGGAAATATTGTACTATAATGCATGCTGACTAGAATTAGTTCAGAATGAAATGACGTGGATATAGATGAGGCAAACGTAAGTGAATCCGTGGTGAGTAACATTGAAATGGTATATGTGCAGATAGGGAATGAAACTGTTAAAAAATAAATAGCAACATGGTAATTTAAAAGAAGAAAGTGAGTCACTGGTGATAATCATTGATGTTAATGAGCAGCAGTTAGCTCAGACTAAGACAGATGTTGTACTGGTAACAGAATGTATGCTAAAGGTAAATTGAAGGGTGAGCAAAGCTGATTGGCTCACAAAGGAAGAGGTATGTAAAACTTTAACAATTAACAGTAACAGAAATGAGTTACCAATGACTGAAGGCGAAATAAAGAAAACTAACTAACTGTGTAGGGATGAATGTGAAATAGTGACTAAAAGTTATACTGGTATGAAAGTTTTAGTAGAGCAGAAAGTTGATGAGGTGAATATTGCCTTTAGTGATGTTTTGACAAGTATGTGAAAGTAGTGAATGGTGTTCCTAAAGAGATAGATAACACTGTAAATCGATCTAGGAAGTAGAAAGAAGATGAAAATTTGAAGATTAATAGTAATGTGGGTAATATGCCACTAACTGAACCTAAAGCAAGTGACACTGAAAGTGGATGTTGCAGGGCATTAGATAAATTGGTTGATATTATTGATGTTGATGATCTCAGAGAAGTCCAGACAGTAATTGATATATATACCGACACATTTCATGAGTTATGATACAGTGCAAAGGGGTATTGTTCATGTAAGTATTGATGCTTGTTATGATACGGAATTGCTGTTTGAACAGGTGGTACATGGAAAGGTTGAGAAACTTAATCATCCTCTTGAGAAAAACTGCAAAACTTTTATAATTAGCATTAATGTAAGTTGAATGGAATCAGTTGAGAACAAAGTAAGTAATATTGTTCTTAAGTGTAGACTTATTGAGAGGAGAAATGTCTTCACAGTAGGAGAATGTCAGATTATCTGTGATAGATATTTGCAGAGCATTAGAAACAGAAAAAGAATTAAAGAGTTGGCAAAAGTAATATTTGGTGACCATGTGCAAAAAGTTATTTTCCATAAAGATTTACAAAAAATAAAATTCACTTTCAACATCAAAAAATCCAAATTCATTACTTGCATGCAAAAGAGAATCTTCAATGTTATTGTACAGGATGAAAAAGGTAGTAAAGATAATTAGGTATTAATTTTTAGTGCAAATGAAGTTAGAAAAATTTATAATGCAATGGTAAAAGAGATAGATTTCAGTAAAAATATGGTGCCCAGTATGTTTGTGAGGAATGTCCAAAGTACTCGTTGTGTTTGGCTTGATCTGGCAAATAATGACGAAGATAGATGTTAGTCTGCAGCCAGTAACACAAAAGTAGATGGGAAAGCACAGGGTCAAATATTGTGAACCAGGCAGTAAGTAGGGGGTTCACTGTACGATAGTAAATTCATTGTGTGGTGAGAATGCTTCCCCTTTGTTCTCCCATTTTTCTGAATCACTCATCCACTTTTACTGTACTGTCAGTAGCTTGCAAATTTATCAGTGATTGCCTTCAATTTTTATCACAGCTTGTAAATTTGTTTGTAATTCGCTTCAACTGTTGTATGATCTTTGATATAGGATCATGGATATTTGAATTTTTTCTATTGGTTTGTATTTAATTAGTGAGGCAAAGTACTGGAACAAAAAGATGATGGTAGCCTGGTCAGTATGCTACTCATGTATGGTTCTTGGTTCTTGTCATTATTTTTGTAAACAGAATTATCTGTCAATAGTAACAAGGTTCTTTCTGTCAGCAGTAATGTTGCTGTGAAACAGAGTAGGTAGCAGGATATATGAAAAATGTGGAAGAATCTGAAAATCATGTTTAAGCTCGAAACTAATTAGCTAATATATATTTGTGCAGCAGGGAAAGTAAAGGAAGAGAATGCATCTTTAATACGTAGTTAAGTACTATTTATGATAACATGTACAAGTTTTGTGCTGCATCTATTTATTTATGATTAAGAACATCTCTGGTAAAATGTGTCATAGTATAGCCCTTCAGGCATCAGTCAAGTGAAGAAAAGTTAAGATACAGTTTCTATAGTATTATTTGAAACAGTATAGAAAATTTATTTTCCATGTTGCTCTTCAAGCTTACATTCCAAATAATAGGATGGTATACACTGAAGTAACGATTTCAGCAGCTGATATTTGTCTAATATCTAATGAGAGCAAAAATTGAATATAATGTTGGGATTTATTTCTGTGGAAGTGTTATTCTGTAGATTCATTTTTTTTTTTGTATGAGGAGTAAAGCAGATGCGTATTTCACAGATAATGGAGTAATGAAGTATGTTATGAAGCAAGGATATGCATATAAGGTAGTAATGATGCATTTGTGAAGTAATCAAGTAATATTAAAATCCTGAGAAATATGTCAGTCATGGCAGCAACGGTTAGTGAGCCTAGCTTTGTAACAGAGTAATGTTTTTTTTAAATTGAGAATACACTCCTCTAGATAACAAGGATGAAATAGGAAGGATAAATGGGGATTAAGGAACATATTAAGTATGAAATGTTAACCATATACAAACAAATGTGGCTTTGTTGGAATGAAGCATTTGCTTGAGTTACTTTTCATACTTTTTAGATGTGCAGCTGGTAGCACTTGAAAAGACATAAATTAAAGCATACAGTAATATTTCGATAAAGTACTAATTATATACTGTTGCATGTATAATATACACGCTACTGAAATTTGCTAATCGTGTTTTTTGGTATTGCTGCCTTAAGATAATGATGAGACATTAAAGGAAAATTGGTTCTGTTAAATAATGGATAACAGTAATTCAGGAGTAAAATGAGTATTGTGACAATAGAGAATGATTAATGACTGTCTGGGAAGTTCATTATAATTAAATATTTTGGTCTGGTGACGATAGTAAACTGATGTGATTGAAGTACTGTAATGGTTTGAAACAGGTTCCTTTCCCTTAACGTAACACAACTAGTAATTATGTAGTGACATTATGATAATGATTCCATACTGCCAGTGGTACTTACAATTATATGCTTTGTCATATTGGAAAGCGATTTGTATCATGCTGTGGGTAATGGGAACACAGTTACTAATCTCTTTGTATTACGTTAGGTTATTATATGTATCATTCCAAAAAAGTAAATTTATATACCTAAAATATGTCATGATTATTATGCCACATGACGTGTTTTTTTGCTGGATTTCATGATAATTACTAGTGTGCAAAAGTATTGTGTTCTGTTTGGTTTTCTGTGCATGTGCAATGATAGAGGGTATTGATCTCGAAGCCCCTGGTGTAAGTAATGGAACATGGGACCTTTTTACAGATGAGTACTTTATGTCAAAGACTGATCTTTGCGCAAGTGAACAGTCAGGTAGTAGAAGAAACGAGAAAGTGTTGTTTTTGTATGTTTCTCCTTGCTTTCAGATGCATCAGAGCCTGAGTAATTAAAAATGCATAACAACAAATATGTTTTTCGTAAGTAATATATGTCTGTATTTCAATATACTTTGAACATTTTGAAAATCTTTATAATTTCTTGTTATTGTATGTATAATATTGTATTTTTTACCAGTTTCGATTGTAGTAGATATTTCATTCAAGTACCAGGTGGTGATAATTAAACTTATCTTGTTTAACACGTTATAGCACAAAAACTAATTACTGTACAAATACAAAACCTGGTAGCATTAATGCCCAGAGTATGTGGTCCATGATTTCCATGTCTCTCAGTGTCATGGTCCAGTTGCAGCTATGGCCACAAGGTGCCGTGATCAGTCATTGTTATTCATAGTCTCATATATCTAACCAGTCGCAATGCAATTGTTTACGTGTCAACATGAGCTTGGATGGAAAGAGCAGGGTATTATTGGTGAAGCCCTATTATCAAGACAACAGTAATGCAGCACTACGAAAATGTCGTCGGCTGAAAGGATTACGGAAGGTCCTCTTTCTCCACCTATTGTGCGGAGAATAATGAAGAAGTTCGAACTTGCAGGAGAACAGGCCGTCACTCCAGGAAGAGGCCGACGACCGGTTGCATCACAGGTGGTTGATGAAATCGCTGTTACAATGGCAGACAACACTGCGCGCAATTCCCGATCTTCAGGCAATGCGTGTGCTGTATCATGACAGCTGAACATTCCGTGGCTCACTGTATGGAAGGTACTTCGAACCATTCTCAAATGGTATCCGTAAAAGATACAAATCGTGCAGCAGCTGACATAACAGGACGCACAACGGTTTGTTCACTTCGCTCTCCGATTTCTCTGGTGGATTGAAATTGATGAGACCTGGCAATGGACCATCCTCTTGACAGACAAAGCTCATTTTTCTCTGACGGGTGAGGTGGACACACAGAGCTGGCGATTGTTGGGACCTTCACTTCCTGTCACTGTGCATGAAGTTCCTGTGTATGGTGAGTGTGTCACAATAGGGAGTGGCTACACTGCTACGTTCACCATTGGCCCATGTTTCTTGAACAGGTTGGCGCTCAAGGACCAAAGAAGCGCTGTGTGATTATCCAGAGTTACTGGGATATACTTCGCCAGCAGGTCACACCCTCCCTACAGGAGTGAGATGCACTGAACTCAACAGTTTTCTTGCAAGATGAGGCCCACCGGTCATTGCTCGAGAAGTTTACCTGCTTCTCCGAAACACATTTTGAAACGACCGAATTATCAGTCGAACGTTTCCAAATGCTTTTCCTCGCACGATCACCTGATCTCACGCCCTGTGATTTCTGGTTTTGGCGCTACCTTAAGGAGAGCGATCAGCAGGGTAACAATCACAGATGTGCTAAACTGCAGCACATCAAGACAGGTAGCCAGCACAACTAAGGACATCCTTTTTCTGCTAAGCAGAATGCAATCCTACGCTTTTAGACTCTCCTGGACACTGATGAGCGCCATATTGAGCCACTTTCGTAGCAGTAATGGTAACGGTATGTAATGGTATGATGTAGCGTGGCAGCGCTTCCATGTTATAATGTATTACATTCGGGAAGTTTAATTGTAACCAAACGGTACATATGCTATTGTGAATTTCTAGTGTGTGAAAATGGAACATTCTCCTTCTGCTTATGATATGTAGGAAATTTTCAAATAACTGTCTAGACAGATGGATTGTCAATATTTTATGCTTTTCTACTACCTAAATTTTTTTTTCTTGCTAAATTTTATCTCTTTTCCGTATATTTTCCTAGTAGAATGTACCGCGTAATCTATATTTCATTTAAATATATTATTAAATTTCTCATTTCAGCTGTTGTGGTTCCATTCATTTAATGAGTTTTCGTTGGGGAACTAATAATTAAAATTTCCAGATAACATGAAGGTAACATTACAGTCTGCCACATTGTGGGGCGGCGGGTGAAAACTATTTGCTGAATAATAAATGTGGAAATGTCATTCACTATGATGCACCATATGTGGGGTGGCGGGTGGAATTTATTGTTATTGAAATGTTCCTATGATTTATTTAACGCTGTTGTTTGCCGTTCTCAACACTGTTGTTTGCCGTTCTCAACACTGGCTCTCTAACTACAATATTGGCAACCAGAAAGTGATTAGCAAAACTTGAAGCCTGTAATTATAATTCCTAGTGCCCACTGCAACTGAGAAATACACTTAGAGCTACAGCTTATAGCTCTGAGGAACTAGGAAATTGTCTGGGATTCATAATCAAAAACGATTCACTCTAAAAGGTTCACTATATTCTGAAAGTCACAGACCAAAAAGAATCCACACAATCCAACTACCAGAACAGTTCAGAGTCTAATGCGCTGATGCTACTATAACTGTTCCAATGAAATGTTTAAGTGAATGCTCGCCATAATTTGATGACTGTTCGTCAAACGCCACGCTAAATAATGGTAGGATGTCAGTCCCGCGGCGGCACATGAAAATACGACATACGCAAACTGAAGATAGATCATTAAAGTCATCCCAAAATTAACACTTCACTCGGAAATGATTTCTTGGCTACGTGTATCCAGAGTAACTTATTACGGCATCCGAGGCTGTTTATAGCAATGATACCGACGCACAGGTGGTGCGCTGATCAGTGTCTGGAGAGAACTGGGGCCTTACTTTCTCGCGCAGCGTTCTTATATATAAAGCCGCGATGTGGACGGCTAAGGGAACGCCTGATTAAATCCGCTCTAAACTTAAATGTGTAATCAGCACGCAGGTAAATGATCATAATAAAAGTCTGACGTGGCTAAGTCCAATATTTTGGACGAGAGAATTAATTTAATTACACTACACGCAGTAGACGAGCTATGAACTTGCCCTTTGGAGATACGCTATCACTATAGTTTTCTAGTTATTCAGTTGAAACTTCTAACATGTTTATGAATATAGCGGATCTCCCTTCTACTTAAATTTAAACATCCTAGCTTTATTTATTCACCTACTTAATCCATCTTGCTTCCTTAATTTTTAAGACAAAAACCAGAAATTCATGAATTTCAACTAAAATTTTAATTTGTGAGATCCAAAATACTGTTTCTACTAAATTACTCTGCAAAGGCAACTTAAATATAAATTTTTTAGTTTCTAGCTCTTTTCTGTTGTGCCAATGATTTTTACAGAAGACCGTCCAAATTTCGAAAGTGGTTGAAGTTATTGAACTGATATTCAACACATATTGGTTTAGTATTGCTCCTGACATGCTAGAAACGTTTCAGGTTATTTACTTGATTTTTAAAGTATTGCGCAACATCTATGACGTCAGAGCTAGTTACAGCGGACTGGTGGCACACAATGGAAAGACTGCTGTGAATTTTATACGGCGTGAGTAGGCTGCTTCCCTACAAATTGTGAGAAGCAGTGAGGTAATGCTTATATTTGACAAAAGTGACACACCATTTAAAATTCTAGAAGTCAGAATTCCTGTAAAATATTTTCAGGTAACAAAAGGAAGTATCTTTCACAATAATTTTCCGTGACAGATTTCGTCAAAAAAAAAAAAAAAAAAGAATTGTTAGATTCCAAACATTGAATACTTATGTCTGTTACCTTAATTTTTCCGTTAAAAATGTTAGACATCATTGATTAATTAACATAATAATCAATTACTTCATGTAATTAACCACTACTTACACTATGGCATTAGGTTATGTAAATGAGGAGTTTGACGTTGCAGAAGAAAATAGTGTCCTTGTATTCTTATAATCTTGTAACCAGCAACACTTTCTGTGATCCAAGTTTCTATTGAATCTCGAAGTAATCGAAAACAATAAGTTCAAAACTAGTCAAATTTCAAAGTATTATGTATTTTTCAAATAACACTTTCTCGTACGTCACAGTCGTAAGTAGTCGGGCGTCACCCTAAATAGTGAGTCAGCGGTTTAAACACAGACGAATAACATTAATGTCGGAAGCTTTGTTGATTCACGTCACTATTATGTATCTTCGCTCCGGTCAACGTGAAACTGAAGAAGTTTAATTATTTTGAAGCGATATGTGTAGCTTATACCAATGAACTTTGAACTGTACTGTGTTGTAATTATCAAAATTATCTAGGGTAATTGTCATGGGAGTGAACAACTGCTGGACTCATTGATCTGGGTTATCAACTGGATTAATAGGGCTACAGTAGTGTAATTATCTGTAACAGGAACTTTGATAAGTCAGAAGTATGTCGTGTCGTTTATAGATAAATACTTTTAGATAATTGTGCAACAACTAAACACTTCGCCACTGTGACTGTGCATCTTAGCACGAAGACTTGTGTATGTTACTGTTTGTAGTGGAAAATCTAGTCACCGTAATTGATAACTGATCTTTGAAGGGAAAAAATGTGTATGATTTTGTCATTTAAAATATGGTGACGTGTACATAATCAAGCAAACATCATCTTGCAGTTTTTTAAACTTACAATCTTGCGCTGAAGAAGGCTTGTGCTACCGAGGATGAGGCTACGGGAAACAAGTCAGATGTGTCGCAAACTGCTGGCACTATTAGCAAGACAGATCACCACTATCACGTTGCTTTCATTTGGTGAATATATCATAAACACAGGGAACATTTGCGACTTCTTTGTGAAATAGAGCGAAGTATCGAAAGGCTTGTGCTCGCCTTCCTGTGTCAGTTAGTAGTAGGCTGTTGTTATCAGAAGCCAAAATCGTTCCTTCTGGTAAATCTTCGTGAAAGCCTTCAGTCTATCGCCAGCATCGTTCCTTGTCTCGTACTGTCTTGTTAGGCATATAAATCAACACCGTTACCAAGGAGAAAGGGGGGGGGGTCTTTATTTCGATTGGTCGTTATCTGCTTGTCATTCGGGCCATATAAGAGAGTAAGGCAGTAAACCCGTTACTCATAATTCCCAAACGATCATCGGTTTCGAAAAACAGAACGATAAACATTACCTAATGTATCATCGTGAGGATAAGACACCTCAGACACCTTCTAACGCTTTTAAACTTTTTTATCCGATGTTACACGAAGATATCAAACATAAATATTTCACTCGTTTAGATGAGGTAACATTCATGATAATGCTAAACAACTTTGACAGTCATAACAGGGGTGCAAAAAGTTTATGTATATTTTTACGATCACATTTCTTACACCTGTTGTCATTTTTAATGATAGGTACTGATCCTTCAAAGTTTATCAAAGTTACCTCGGAGGAGATAATAGTCATGTTTACCATCTTTAGCGGTACAATCTTCGTGTTTGTATTAGATCACTGGTGAGCAAAACTTAACTACGAGAGTAACTTCCGTATGATGTGTCTCTACCAAGTAACACAGATCGATGAACCTTAGGCCTTGCATAGACACGCTGCATTATAGCACAGAAGATACTTGAAACAAACACGCAATGAGACGAATAGAAATGACACTTTCATTCAATGACAAAATTGCACTAAGTCAACTCGATTTATAATGGTCCCCTGGAAATTACAAGAGGTGGGACAGGCTTCTTAATAGTGTATGCGACCTTCATGGACAGCAATGCATGGTCTTTCAACGTGGTCCCATGCTCGCCATAGGGTCAGTAGTCAGGTTTGTTGTAGGGCGTTCCATCACTCTACCAGGGAAGTTGATATCTCGTATCTCATTACACACGTGGTATATGGGATTTAAGTCGGCATCTCCTCCACCAGCGTTGTTCCGTGCGATCGAGCATCGTCATCCTACAAAATAAAATCAGGGCCGCATGCACCTCTCAAAAGACGTACATAGGGAAGGAGTACAGCGTCACTATAACGTTGGCTTGCGAGTGAAGCGTATTTATATATTTGGAGGTCAGCACACCCGTGCAACACTATTCCTCCCTGCACCGTAACACCTGGACTACCAACACGATCATGGTCGACAATTTTCCTGGGTGTATTGCGTATTCCCATCTCTAGCCATATGAGGGTTCGTGCTGAATCACTACTCAGACTGGATCTGCACTCATCCGAGAAGAACAAAGCGACCTCACTCTTAGTTCAATGAATCTCTGTGCTCTTGGCATTATCGCAAACGGTGTAGAAGATGTATAGGTGTCAATGCACCACAACATTCTGATCGCCGAACAAAGAGACAGTCCCAGTGCAGTCGCTGTGCCACTGTGCGGCGTGAGATTGCGTGCCTTGCTGTTTTGAAAGATGCGATTGCAACTGAATCCACAGTTGAACGTGGGTCCCTTCCTGCCTATTACAGCGATTATCTTCTGCAGCAATTGAACGTGGTCGACCAAATCCTCTCCTTTAGGCAGAAGAGCGTGTGGTTCGGAGTGCATCCCAAACTTCCCAAAAAATACCGTGAGAAATTTCGAACTCCTAAACTACTTCTTTCATCCAGTTTCCTGAAGTTTCTTCTCCGTGTGAAGTCATCCAGATGATTCCCTCGGGCTATGTTGTAACGTAGAATACCACCACAGAGCAACGTAACTGCTCTCTTTTTGCCCGTTCCTTAATCTACGTCGAGTTACAGAACCAGCCCCATGTTGCGCTATAGTCTCTCTAACTTCACGCTATGTGACGTGCATCTCACTGTACACGACTGGACAGCCATTGGCGTCATTCTTTCGTACTTCCATCCATTTCAATCGAGTAGTTAATATGTTATGTTACTTTATGTTATATTACTTTACCGATCTCGCACTTAAATATTCGAGAGTGTGTAGAACAGTGGCACAGAGGCTACGAAAAGCTTACTTTACCTATCTCGC
This sequence comes from Schistocerca gregaria, assembly GCF_023897955.1. NCBI lineage: Eukaryota > Metazoa > Arthropoda > Insecta > Orthoptera > Acrididae > Schistocerca > Schistocerca gregaria. The sequence continues at coordinate 949,936,168 of NC_064920.1, forward strand.
TCTTACATATTCGAGGGTGTGTAGAAAAGTGGCATAGATACTACGCATGAGTTTTAAAATTACAGCAGAAATTTGCGAATGAGTTTTAAGTAGCTGACAATAACGTGCGAAACGCAGACACATGGTGCGTTAGGTAACAAAGTCTTTAATAGAAGATGTCCGGTATATTCCAAGCCTTTTAGTTGCAGAAGCTAACTAGTCTTCTAGAGAGAGGCTTGCGCAAAATGAGTTTAAAAAATCGTAAAATCCCATATCAAAATTATAAACCACACAGTAGTGTGGCTCTCAGAAGCACTATAACTTCACTGACCTCTTAACACTGACGATTAGCCCTATAACTCCAGAAAGTAATCAAATGTGATTAAATACTTTTTAAGGACTATTTTTTGTGGTGGTGGTAAACAAATATTTGCTTTCCTGCAATTAAAATCTATCTAATTCTGTTACACAAAGAGACTTTGCCTTTATCACTTGACGAAAGGACAAAAATAAAGAAATGGTGAAACAAAAAATAACAGGAAATAATAGGAACAAACGCTGTCTACGCTCTGTTTCAATGGAGTCGTTACAAGTACTCTTCGTTATATCTGTGCATATTTTTGCTGTTGAAATGACCATTGTCTGCTAGTTTATGGCTCATTACGTTACAGCACAGTGCCAAATTACTTTGCATTTCCGCAGATGTCCGCTGCAATGCCATTCATAACAGTTTCGGGAGATGCAATGCTGTTTGCTAGAGTGTCTCTTAATGAGTGGGGCAATGTATCACTCGTTTTATGAAAACATAGTGCACGGGACAATTCGTCGGTCCATGTTAGTACCACAATGGGTATTCTCGTTCTTTTCATGCGACCTCATGATAAACATCTTCCTTTTATAAAAGGATTTTATATCTATTGTCTTGTGGCATCAGACATTTGCAAACATACAGTTCTTATTGGCTATATTTCGTCTTTGCATTTTTGAGCAAGTATTGTTACTGCATATGAACATAAATTTCACTCGAAACAAATGTACTCAGCATATACAAATCTCTCCGACAGAAAGAGCATTTCTTACCAATAGTAATGTTAACGAAGAAATTCTTACCACTTATTCTCCGATCTGCTGTGCTAGAGAAGAAATGTGCAATCAGTACCTTGTTAGCAGCGGAGAAGTTTTAGGTACTGTAATAATGGTATGACATAAAGTCATGTCGGAGGCCAGTTATCGTTTTAGTCAGTATGCATAGCTTTGTAATTAAGCAGTCTAGGCCACATATAAAGAGATACAGAAGGAGAAAACTGACTCTATCGATCAGAAAGTATCCTTGACGCAATTCGGAATTACATCTATCTTCAGAAATCCAAGTGCAAAGGTAGTACAAAAACAAGACCTTTACCAGTTACGTACAGAAAGCGGACGTTCTTATCCTTGTTATACTTTTGTGCTTTTATTTCTGAAGATGGAAATAATTCCGAAATGATTCAAGCATGCTTTGTGATCAATAAAGCCATTCTTCATCTGCTATATGATTTTTTTTTTTGCGGTATAGCTCGCTTTACTACAGATCTACGTATATTTTAGGTACTGTCTTCTGTTATTTCTCCGGTAGTGCTTATAACGGTCCAAGGTTAGAAAGCATATTAACGTAAGTTACTTGTTTCTCGCTATTTTATCACGACAGAAAATTACTGTACAATTTTTCTATTTAAATGCCTGTCTTCTTCTTCACAGACCAGATGAGATTGTTTCTAATGAACAGCATTAATACTACTTTCGGGTTTCATATTACGAACTTTAGTATATACTAAGGTTGATTAACTTTTGACTTTTATCATTAAGGATGGAATGGAATTTTTGTTGTAGTGATGCCTCTTGAACTGAAATAAGGCATTCTTTTTGAGTAAGATTCGTCAAATAACTAAATTTGTAACCATTAAATGGAGTGAATAGAAATGAAATTTCTACAAAGGTTCTATGCTATCGTGTCGGAAGATAGGTCTAGATAAGTAGTGTATATTTCTCCAGGGATGAATTTCAAAGTTGGCGACACTGTCATTTCAAGGTTTGTTCACTCTACGCGACACGTCGGGTTGGTGCGCGTTTCCTTGGTTCGAACTCTGTTTCTAACTCCCAATGTAAATTTTGTTGTTTTAATGTAGGAACATTGTAAGTAAATTTGCAATTCCGTATAATTAACCAAGAAACTCAGTTTCAAACCATGCTTTTTATTTAACTTGTATTTCGGTTAACTGAAAATGTAGAGTTATCTTTTTGAAATTTGTTGGGTGAACAGAATGGACGCTCGCCAGTGTTTCCTCAGTAGGTTACCAAGCATCTTAAACCACCTGGCTCTGTTCTCAACTTAGAAGACAATGCTGTGTTTAAGGTATATGAGCAATGTAAGTGGTCATTTACATTATATGAATATAAATTTTTTTGTAGAAGTGAAAGGTCATGTTGATATTTTCCTGAAAAATAAACAAAAAGCAAAGCCAATTAAGCGTGTTTATTTCAATAGATGAAGGGTAAATTTTTGTAGTCAAGAAGATGCTGTTCGAAAGCTCTTCGTTATTTGTGTGGGTATGAACTGTAGATTCAAAGATATGATTGTTATATTTAATACCAGTGACTTAGTGCATTAACAAACAAACCAAGTTCATCAGATTGATGTTACCATAAAAAAAATTTTCTTTGGAAAATATAATTAAAAGAAAAACACACAATTCATGGAATAATTACAGTTATTGTATACAATGAAAGTTTTTTATAACAGATAAATTTTGTTTCTTATACTTTAGATCCAAAACGGATTTTTACATGTGCCTATTCATCACAAAGAGCAATGAATAGAAAAAATTAATGAGATTAGTATTGCTATTTCTATTCACTCCGCCCTACAAGGTGAAGAAGAACACCAACTTTTCACTTTTTTTTAATTACAAAATACAAGAGCTTGGACCCAAACATAACTGTGTTTGTAAAGTTGGGCAAAAGAGCTAAAATCCCACATAATTATAATTTTCACATGTAATTTTAAAATAAAATCTTTTAAGTTGAAATCTATTTCTATTCACGTCAATTTACGGTTGTTGTTGTTGTTGTTGTTGTGGTCTCCAGTCCTGAGACTGGTTTGATGCAGCTCTCCATGCTGCTCTATCTAATGCAAACATCTTCATCTCCCAGTACCTACTACACCCTACATCCTTCTGAATCTGCTTAGTGTTCATGACTCTCATTGTTGACGAAATAGAAAGATGTTTCGCTTTTCAGCCCATTGTCCCATGTCATTGTTCACTAGTGACCATAAACTGTGTGTATTCATCTCTTGGTCTTCCTCTACGATTTTTACACTCCACACTGCCCTCCAGTACTAAATTGTTGATCCCTTGACGCCTCAGAACATGTGCTACCAACCGTTCCCTTCTTCTGGTCAAGTTGTGCCACAAACGTCTCTTCTCCCCAATCCTATTCAAAACTTCCTCATTAGTTATGTGATCTACCCATCTAATCTTCAGCATTCTTCTGTAGCAGCGCACTTCGAAAGCTTCTATTCTCTTCTTATCCAAACTATTTATCGTCCATGTTTCACTTCCATACATGGCTACACTCCATACAAATACTTCGACCATCATCAGTTATTTTGCTCCCCAAATAGCAAAACTCCTTTACTACTTTAAGTGTCTCATTTCCTAATCTAATTCCCTCAGCATCACCCGACTTAACTCGACTACATTCCATTATTCTCGTTTTGCTTTTGTTGATGTTCATATTATATCCTCCTTTCAAGACACTATACATTCCGTTCAATTGCTCTTCCAAGTCCTTTGCTGTCTCTGACAGATTCACAATGTCATCGGTGAACCTCAACATTTTTATTTCTTCTCCATGGATTTTAATACCTACTCCGCATTTTTCTTTTGTTTCCTTCACTGCTTGTTCAATATACAGATTGAATAACATTGGGGAGAGACCACAACCCTGTCTCACTTCCTTCCCAACCAATGCTTCCCTTTCATCTCCCCCTACTCTTATAACTGCCATGCTAAGTCTACACATGCTAGAAACGTAGGATTGCCCATCTTTAATCTAGCTTCTAAGGTAAGTCGTAGAGACAGTATTGCCTCAAGTGTTCCAACATTTCTACGGAATCCAAACCGATCTTCCCCGAGGTCTACTTCTACTAGTTTTTCCATTCGTCTTTAAAGAATTTGCGTTAGTATTTTGCAGCTGTGACTTATTAAACTGATAGTTCGGTGATTTTCACATCTGTCAACACCTGCTTTCTTTGGGATTGGAATTATTATATTCTTCTTGAAGTCTGAGGGTATTTTGCCTGTGTCACACATCTTGCTCAGCAGATGGTAGCTTTGTCAGGACTGGCTCTCCCAAGGCCGTCAGTAGTTCCAATGGAATGTTGTCTGCTCCGGGGGCCTTGTTTCGACTCAGGTCTTTCAGTGCAGTATCGTATCTCCCATTTCATGTTCATCTACATCCTCTTCCATTTCCATAATATTGTCCTCAAGTACATCGCCCTTGCATAGATCCTTTATATACTCCATCCACCTTTCTGCTTTCCCTTCTTTGCTTAGAACTGGGTTTCCATCTGAGCTCTTGATGTTCATACAAGTGTTTCTCTTATCTCCAAAGGTCTCTTTAATTTTCCTGTAGGCAGTATCTACCTTACCCCTAGTGAGGTAAGCCTCTACATCCTTACATTTGTCCCGTAGCCATCCCTGCTTAGCCATTTTGTACTTTCTGTCGATCTCATTTTTGAGACGTCTGTATTCCTTTTTGCCTGCTTCATTTATTGCGTTTTTATATTTTCTCCTTTCATCAATTAAATTCAATAGTTCTTCTGTTACCCAAGGATTTCTACTAGCCCTCGTCTTTTACCTACTTGATCCTCTGCTGCCTTCACTACTTCATCCCTCAAAGGTACCCATTCTTCTTCCACCGTATTTCTTTCCCCCATTCATGTCAATTGCTCTCTTATGCTCTACCTGAAGCTCTGTACAACCACTGGTTCTTTTAGTTTATTCAGGTCCCATCTCCTTAAATTTCCCACCTTTTTGCAGTTTCTTTAGTTTTAATCTACAGGTCATAACCAATAGATTGTGATCAGAGTCCACACCTGCCCCTGGAAATGTCTTACAATATAAAACCTGGTTCCTAAATCTCTGTATTACCATTATATAATCTATCTGAAACCTATCAGTATCTCCAGGCTTCTTCCATGTATACAGCCTTGTTTTATGATTCTTGACCCAAGTTTGATTAAGTTGTGCTCTGTGCAAAATTCTACCAGGCTTCTTCTTCTTTCATTTCTTTGCCCCAGTCCATATTCACCTACTACTTTTCGTTCTCTCCCTTTTCCCACTATATCTAATTTTAACCTATCCATTTCCCTTTTTAAATTTTCTAACCTACCTACCCGATTAAGGGATATCACATTCCACGTTCCGATTCGTAGAACGCCAGTTTTCTTTCTCTTGATAACGACATCCTCTTGAGTAGTACCCGCCCGGAGATCTGAATGGGGGACTATTTTACCTCCGGAATATTTTACTCAAGATTACGCCATCATCATTTAATCATACAGTAAAGCTGCATGGCCTCGGGAAAAATTACGGCCGTAGTTTCCCCTTGCTTTCAGCCGTTCGCAGTACCAGCACAGCAAGGCCGTTTTGGTTATTGTTACAAGGCCAGATCAGTCAATCATCCAGACTATTGCCCCTGCAACTACTGAAAAGGCTGCTTCCCCTCATCAGGAACCACACGTTTGTCTGGCCTCTCAACAGATACCCCTCCGTTGTGGAGATTGAAACTGACGATCAGTCCAAGAGTTTCTTACAGCAAGCAGGTTCAAAAGGTTACTGACTGCAGCAGTTACGCCGAAATGAAGAGGTTTACACAGCAGACTAGCATCATGAGTTGTATCAAGCCGGTCTTAGTAGTGAAGAGCACAACAATAGCAACAATTTTTTTCAACGCATTTCTTCGTAGTAGGCAGCTGCTTTCAGTCTTCTTATTCAAAATCTGTATTATTATTTTCAAGAGCTTTATCTCAACAGCAGACCGGCAATCTCGTGCATTATGTATGCTTAACTTAAATGTGACAGACCGACTAAGAGACTGTTTTCATATTGACAACCACAAACAAAGACCATGAAACGTAGTGGGTACAAGTACACAAGGAATGAATTGTTCACTTATGCTTTATTTGACTCTAGACGAAACTTAGTTGGATAAATATATTATATCCAGAGTGGTGAAATTTAAGAACAAGCCATTAGAAACATTAAAACTACTTTATGTACTCAGGCATTAAACCACTATTAAAATTAATCACGAAACGTGTTACTGAATTTTAGCTGCTCTCAAGTATTTACTTTGTCATCACAAGCGGAACACAGCTGTAAATTGAAGGGCCACATAATCGACTTTCACTATACTCACTAATATTAGTTCTATCTGGCTGTTCTGCATATCGAAGATTATTTTTTCCTTCATTGTTGTTGTCCGAGACTATATCACAATTAGAAGTATAGAGTTACGAGACCACATGTAGGAACCGCAGAGCTACAAAGTTTCACTCCCCATATTTCAATGTAAATGAGTTTACTACCAGTCTCATTTTGTGCATTATCTTGTGCCATTCTATTAATATTAGCTGCAGCGTAGTATGATTGTCTGTCAGTGTTGAAAGCTACCGGTAAAGTCTTGATTGCTGAAAAGGACGAAACTGTGTCTGATAATCACCATAAAATTCGTTAGTCACTCTGAAAACTGCTTTTATCCTGAAAGTTAAGATGAAAATTAGAATTAAAAAATGTGTAAAAGCAGGCCGGAGTGGCCGTGCGGTTCTAGGCGCCACAGTCTGGAACCGCGAGACTGCTACAGTCGCAGGTTCGAATCCTGCCTCGGGCTTGGATGTGTGTGATGTCCTTAGGTTAGTTATGTTTAATTAGTTCTAAGTTCAAGGCCACTGATGACCTCAAAAGTTAAGTCGCATAGTGCTCAGAGCCACTTGAACCATTTTTTAAATCTGTAAAATATGTTTCCATATGTCATATAAGTGAAACTACAATGAAAGCGATCTTTCAGAAATGTATTACTTACTTTCTTATGGTATAGTAAATGCACAGTTGTTGCGAAAGATGCCACCGTATTTAGAAAAAGAGAAATGCTGTTATAACAGTACATTAGTACTGATAGTACAATTTTTTCATCCACGGGGGGGGAGATACAATAATTCCCTCGGCATTGAGTTAAATCTTATAAAGTAATATCGAAAGAGATGTTACGGACTGAACATGCTTTCACTCCTTTTAATCCGTACCAATGATTTGCATCAGCCATGTCATGAAGCAGAAAGCTGCGGCAGCAAAGCACCAAACTGTTCTTACCGGAAGTGAAGCCACGCTCGAGGGCACTTTACGGGTATTGCTACTGCGGGAACGAAATTTTGAGTATGTTTATCTCTGATATGCGGCTCTATTTGAATCGATACACAATAACAACTTTCGAGATCAGACAGAATGGGGATGCGCCTTGGGAATTCAGAATCGGCTTTTATAACCCCTTTTCGATATGAACTGCGGTGTTCTCCATTCAGTACCAGCAGAACGATCTTGTCCACGAGAGCAGCTCTCGCCGCTCGCTGCTCCAGTGTATTCGCGTGGGACTCGTCTGATCAGAACACCAGTACGTGTAGGCAGAGTGAGGATAAAAAAATCTCGTGCTAAATTGATTACTTTTAAAACTGTAACTTACTTTCTGATTTTATTTTTAAATAGAGCCTAACTGTCTTATGGAAAGTGTATTGTTGCTGCACACAGGCGAAAAATAGCTTTATGGGTTTTTGTAGCTTCCATCCATATCATGGAGACAAATCGAGCGAAGGAGATCTGTTGTTGGTTATCTTTATCCCTTTATCTAGGCTGAGCTTCGTGTCGCTGTTTTGCTGGTTGTTGAAGCAGCGTGTAATACTCTCTCAGCAGAACGCTGTAATGATACATTATATTTTCTGCAGTCACCTGCACAGAAAGTGAGTAAGTTTTGTGTCTTTTTCTCGTACTTCTACAAGCAATATTAAATGCCGTTCCTTCCAGTACCTCCTGTATCAAGAGCTAATGATCTCATGAGCTCACAGGAAGTCTTGAAACATGGTACGTAATTGTACCGTATTACTAAACATGCCCACCTGAATTCTGTAGGAAACTCCCATCAGAAGAAGAAGTCGGTAAGTATTATAAAAAATGTCTTCGTACCAGTTTTACTGCCTGCCTTCTCTGCTTAGGAATATTGTACATTGTTTTCTGTGGGAGACAGAAACTAACAACGTGAATAATAATGCCTTACCATCCAAGTCTGAGTTTGACAATCATACCGATCAGTGAAATTTACCAAAGGGCGCTAATCTGTGAGCGCAGATGTGCCCATTTAAGTCGGTGTGTACCTATTAGGGATCACTGGTGATATCCCTTCAAGATGCATCACATGTTTTCTGTATTGCACATGTATGCGGTAAGTGAATATACACTTCTGGCCATTAAACCAGCTACACCAAGAAGCAATGCAGATGATAAACGGTTATTTATTGGACAAATATATTAGACTAGAACTGACATGTGATTACATTTTCACGCAATTTGGGCGCATAGATCCTGAGAAATCAGTACCCAGAACAACCACCTCTGGCCGTAATAACGGCCTTGATACTCCTGCGCATTGAGTCAAACAGAGCTTGGATGACGTCTACAGGTACAGCTGCCCATGAAGCTTCAACACGATACCACAGTTCAACAACAGTAGTGACTGGCGTACTGTGACAAGCCAGTTACTCGACCACCATTGGCCAGAGGTTTTCAGTTGGTGAGAGAACTGGAGAACGTGCTGGCCAGGCAGCAGTCGAACATTTTCTGTATCCAGAAAGGCCCGTACAGGACCTGCAACATGCGGTCGTGCATTATCCTGCTGAAATGTAGGGTTTGGCAGGTATCGAATGAAGGGTAGAGCCACAGGTCGTAACACATCTCAAATGTAACGTCCACTGTTCAAAGAGCCATCAGTGCGAACAAGAGGCGACCGAGACGTGTAACCAATGGCACCCCATACTACCAAGACGGGTGATACGCCAGTATGGCGAGGAAGAATTCACGCTCCCAAGGTGCGTTCGCCGCGATGTCGCCAAACACGGATGCGACCATCATGATGCTGTAAACAGAACCTGGACACATAGGAAAAAATGACGTTTGGTCATTCTTGCACCCAGGTTCGTCGTTGAGTACACCATCGCAGGAGCTCCTGTCTGTGATGCAGCGTCAAGGGTAACCGCAGCCATTGTCTCCGAGCTCATAGTCCAAGCTGCTGCAAACGTCTTCGAACTGTTCGTATAGATTGTTGATGTCTTGCAAACGTCCCCATCTGTTGACTCATGGATCAAGACGTGGGTGCATGATCTGTTACAGCCATGCGGATAAGATGCCTGTCATCTCGACTGCTAGTGATACGAGGCCTTTGGGATACAGCACGGTTTTCCGTATTACCCTTCTGAACCCACCGATTACATATTGTGCTAACAGTCATCAGATCTCTACCAACGCGAGCAGCAGTTTCGCGATACGATAAACCGCAATCGCGATAGGCTACAATCCCTTTATCAAAGTCGGATACGTGATGGTACGCATTTCTCCTCCTTACACGAGGCATCACAACAACGTTTCACCAGGCAACGCCGGTCAACTGCTGTTTGTATATGAGAAATCGGTTGGAAACTTTCGTCATGTCAGCACGTTGTAGCTGTCGCCACTGGCGACCACCTTGTGTGGATGCTCTGAAAAGCTAATCATTTGCACATCACAGCATCGTCTTCCTGTCGGTTAAATTCCTCGTCTGTAGCACGTCATCTTCGTGATCTAGCAGTTTAATGGCCAGTAGTGTATATGTGGCGGTCAGAGCAAGATGGGGTCAGTCCTACAGTCACCATTACTAACCAGAGCTTAACATACGTTAGGATCATCAGGAAATAGATTTATGTATTCATTCAGATTACAATGTTGTAACGTGAAGAGCCAGGAAATTCTAAATCTATCATATTCAGAGATAATGGTATTTGCAACGACGATTCTGTTTTTCAGACACTTGGTTGGCAGAAGCATTCTGTTGCTAATGATGTTGTGAATGTCATCTGTAGTGAGAAATATCGACCCACATTAACTCGAGCAGTGAGTTATCCTAACACAATCACTCTGACAAAATGTTCTATATTTAAAGAAGTACATGGAATTATGAGCAAAATTCCGTCTCTTGCTGCAACTGACTGTTAGGCATTGACTAGCTAGAGGTGTAGAGTCGTGAACTTCTCATTGTAAAGAGAAGGTAATTTTTTAAGGATGTCGTGCTTCATTGTGCGGTTATATCCAGCCTCCAGGTGTCTTATGAAGTTTCTACAATTGCTACCGAGCGAGGTGGCGCAGTGGTTAGCATACTGGACTCACATTCGGTAGGACGACGGTTCAAACCCGGCCATCCGGGTTTAGGTTCTCCGTGATTTCCACAAATCGTTCCAGGCAACTGCCGAGATTGTTTCCTGGAACTGGCACGGGCGATTTCCTTCCCCATCCATGAGACAGTCCGAGCGTGTGGTCCTTCTCTAATGATCTGGATGTCGACGAGACGTTAAACCAACTCTTCCCTTTTCTTCCTACGTTTGCTGGTCTTGTTTCACACAGCGCAGTAGTATCATTCATGACTCTCGTTGTTGTTGTTGTGGTCTTCAGTCCTGAGACTGGTTTGATGCAGCTCTCCATGCTATTCTATCCTGTGCAAGCTTCTTCATCTCCCAGAACCCACTGCAACCCACATCCTTCTGAATCTGCTTAGTGTTCATGACTCTCATTGTTGACGAAATAGAAAGATGTTTCGCTCTTCAGCCCATTGTCCCATGTCATTGTTCACTAGTGACCATAAACTGTGTTGCATTCTACTGACTTCTGTCGAAGAAAAATCGTATAACTCACGAATGCCACTTCCCAGTCAGATTGCAAATAGCGTCATTATTTTTATCTAGCCCTCTACCCGTTCACGTATGCCAATGTACGTACAGAAAATCCACTCTCTCGGAGTGACGGCCTCGGGTTTGCTGATCACGTCGCGATTTGTCACTGGGGGAAGCGTGGAGGAAGTTCTGGATTTAATGAAAGCTTGAGGAGAGTTTTATGTTCCACCGTCGAGAAGCTAATTGATAGCGTAATAGGAACTGTAATTACACAAGTATGGGAAAATAAGCCGAAAGTGTCCATTTGAAAGATTGCACCATGGTACTGAGCTTTTATGATTTTCTACTGTAAGGTGGGATATATGTTTCCAGAGTGCTCCTCTCAAATGCGAGTAAAGTGTACAAACGCAGCACTACTTGAAATAAAGAGTTTGTCTCTAAACGGAACGATGTCAAAGGCTAGTGCAGTGCTTAAGCTAAGGTACTCGGAAAAAGCAACAAACTGTCTGCCTAGCAGCCAGGGTTAACGATCTGTTACTCTTACGTCAGTCGTATAGATTTTAGTGCAGCGTACACAGGCACTTGCAATTGCTGAGGAGCTAACGGTATTGGCACTACTGCTGTAACATCATCGCGTTTCTGTCGGAGGTGCTTCGCTACCACCACGTACTTGGCGAACCGGTGGTTTCCTGTGATTTGCTGAGTGGTTGCAATTGGCATCTGTGCCTTGCTGTCCCCCATTAGCGACTGGTAATTAACGAGCTTTGATCGGCGGATGTCACTCCTCCCCATTAATCCGCTAGAGTGCTATTTACGGTTATGTGCTCAGTGCCATGTAGATGCAGTGTTTGTTGACAACTAGCTCAACAGCTAATGCTAAATCATGACCTGCGAATGCTACTGCGCAAGTACGTAGCCTTCACTGGTCCCGCAGAATGACATACCTACAAAACAATGAGGCTGCCTTCGTAGGACAATGGAAGACGATGACCAGATGTACTGGAAAGAAGGAAGTTGACGATGAACATCGCTTCGATACTGACGATATTAATTACCGAGCGTAAGCTTTGATAAAGCGTGGGTTGGGTAAGGAAACAGTAATTTTTTTTTCAAAAATATTATCATGGCTTTCCCCTAGGGGAGCCGAAGAAGAGACCAAAGTACGGTCAGAAGAGGGTATGAGAACTTCTACTTGCCTTGAGTACTGTACCCTTTGTCCGAGTAAGCAGCCCTTCACACACATATATGTATAATTTCTTCCAGAGACTAGTAGCCCTTCTAAAAGTATCTGCTGGTTAGCTGCCGATTATGCTCATTTCACAACATATATGTATTAAATCCGCTCTTCCTACATGACGCACTATAAAACGGATCACTATTGAAACTGAATTCTTGGAAACGTCGTCCGAAGACAGTCACTTTTTGTTGTTTTAATACTGCTCCGAGACAATGCTCTATGACTTCTCATAGAACATCCTTTAAGGAAAGGTAAGCCTACGTTTGTAGCATTTGTACACCTAGACAAAGTGCTTGACAATGCTGCCTGGAATATTTTCTTTGAAATTTCGAGGGCAGCAGCAGCAAAGCACAAAGAGCGAAACGCTACTTACATCTTATACAGAAACCAGATGGAAGCTATAAGAATCGAGGGACAGGAAACAGACAATTATTGAGAAGAGAGTGGGACAGGGTTGTAGCCTATCCCCCATGTTATTCAATCTGTACATTGACAAAGCAGTAGAGGAAACATTTGGAGTGGAAATTAAGGTACATGGAGAGGAAAAACTTTTAGGTTCGCTGATGACGTTTTAATTTTGTTATAGACGGCAAGGGACTTGGAAGAACATTTAAACGGAACGGACAGTGTCTTGAAATGAGGATATAAGATAAACATCAAGAAAAGCAAAATGAGGACAATGAAATTTAGTCAAAGTAAATGAAGTGATGCTGAGGCCATTAGTTTAGGAAATGAGGCAATGAGAGTAGTAGGGAGTTTTGCAATTTGGGCAACAGAATAACTGATGATGGCCGAAGTAGAGAGCTTATAAAATATAGACTGGTAATGGCAATAAAAGCTTTTCTGAAGAAAATAAATTAGTTAACGTCGAATCTAGATTTAAGTGTCAGGTCCTATTTTTTGAAAGCAATTGTAGCAGCTGTGTACGGAAATGAAACATGGACGATAAGCAGTATAACAGAATAGAAACTTTTGAAATGTCGTGCTGCAGAAGAATACTGAAGATTAGATAGATCACTTACGTAATAAGGAAGTAGTGAATGGAATTAGGTAGAAAAGTGTGGCAGAGCCTGACTAGAAGACAGAATCGGTTGGTAGGACACATTCTGAGATCAAAGGATCACCAATTTGGTATTGGAGGGAAGCGTCGATAGAGGGGCGAGGGGTAGGGGTGAAAATCGTAGAGCGAGACAAAGAGATGAATCCAGTAAGCAGGTTCAGAGGGATACAGATTGAAATATTTACTCGGAGATGAAGAGGCTAGCACAGGATAGAGTAACATGGAGAGTTATATCAAACCAGTCTTCGAACTGAGCGCCACAATAACATACTGCTTCAGTGACTTACGGAACTATCACCACAATGGCCATTCACTATACATGACCAATGTAGAATGCTATCCTTTCACAGACTGTTATATAACTGGATGCAGTTATGTAGATCAATCTTTGTTCATACATATGTAGAACCACAAGCGAAAATCTTGATCTTGTGACTTATGTTAGAAGAGAGCTTGAAGGAAGATAAATCCAGCGATATGGTATTTGTTGTTTTAGATAAAACGTTTCGGAAGCTTGACTGAAATCCATGTTTTGAAACTCTGAATGACTCGCTATGACTCTCTATGGTCCAGGAAGCGAAAGGTTTTCTGTAACTTGTACAGAGACCAGACTGTCCTTATAAGATTCGAAGGACACAAAAGTGAAGCAGTAGCTGAGAATGAGTTGAGGCAGATGGCTAGCATATCCCAGTGTTATTCAATCTGTACACTGACAAACCTGTGACGAAAACCAAGTAAAAATATAGAAAATGGATTAAAGTTCATGGAGATCAAATAGAAGCCTTAAACTGAGCAGATACTAAACATTCATGGTGGCGTCTATTTGTTATATATCGTGTCTCCATACCACTGTCGCGCAACGACGCTCTGAGCGTGTTTTTTTTAGGGAATTAACTAGTTTGAAATTGGGACCTGTTGCTGGTAAGGAGACGCCAGACCACACATGACATGTAGAATTCAGAAGAGTTCAGTGAGACTAGTGATGATATAACCAAATACTTAATGATCTCAGCGTCAGCTCCACTGCACTCCCTGTAAAAGAATCTTAATACTAACTAAATTTAGTGGAAGGGGTTCAAGGCTTTCCTACTTTTAGTTAGCTGGTAAAATAACCTCGAGAAAGTAGTTAAGATTACCACTGGAATTTTTATTCTACTCACAAAACATCGTTTATAAATTGCACTATTGATAAAAGGAAATGATTTAATACAGGATGGTAAAAACCAACTGCGTTCAACAAAAATGTGAACGAATATTCCCTGAATGGGTTTCCAAGTTCTACAATCGACTGAAGGATGACCTATGCCATATCACATCTATAATCTAGGTTTAATTTAAGTTTCACAAAAGAGAAAACTATGAAAATGATCTACAGTGACTCTCAATTATCTTTAATTACTTATGTAACTTGTCGTAAATTACAGTGGCTGATGTGGCTTCTCAATAACTATATAAAAGAAAAATCATCGCGTTTCAGATCTGTTCTTCAAGTGGCAAATGTGAACACCATGAATTTTAATTAACGATAGACACTAGTATTAGGCAAAAAGGGGGTGTAACAGATGAGACTACTGCAGTTCTGAGTAAAGCCTTATGCGCTCAAAAATGCGGCATCGCGTGCGTTCGTTACCTTGTCGGTGTTTAGGCAGCGTCAGGGCAGCGGCGGGCAGCACAGCTCCGCTCACCTAGCCATCTCGGAAGGAACTCTCACCTAACGTCTCCTTACTACATTTACCGAAGTCGTTTTTTTTTTAAAAAACCATCTGGCTGTGTTTTCATCTGACCAATCAGGGTCTCAATGTTAACCTTAAGCTCCGCCTACAAAAATTCTGTCTATCCAATGAGAAACGTTATACTTTTCGTGGTGGGGCAAGGTTTTTTAAAGTTTGCAACCTAACAGAGACGCTAAAAAGTCTTACGCTAGAACCTGCAGCTGGTGTGGTCCTTATAGCGTTATTGTAAGATCTATACAGTTCTTCTGGAGGGCTCTATCTTTTAACATGGGCTGGGGAGTGGTCCTAATGTAAAAGACACGCGAAAAGGCCGACGCTCAAACTTGCGGGTGGTAGTGGCCCTTTTTGTGTTATCGTATGATCTATACTGTTTTTCTGGAGGGCTCTAGCTTTTAACATGGGCTGGGCGGTGGTCCTTGACGTAACAGAGACGCAAAAAAGTCTGACGCTACAACATGCGGGTGGTAGTCTTAGAGGTAGGCTGGCACGTGGGTGTCCAGTCCGTCCCTTATCGTAGGTGCTTCTAGCTTAACACGGTTCTGCTCTCGGCTTCTGTTCTCGTTTCTCCCCTCGGAACTGGGTTGGTTTCACGGTGGGAAGGTACGACATGCATTTACGAATTCTTGTGTTAGTCTGTGGTATTCCTTTTGCTCACTCGTTACTCGTATTACTTTGGTTAATTTAATGTCACGATTTATTCGGAGCTATGTGACATACTACCAGATTTGCTTATAATGTCAGGGTTTTCATGGAAGGTGTTGGATTTGCCTGACACCTTACATATAACCACCCTTCGAACTTAATTTTTGCACCGAATTTAGGCAATGATTGAATCGTTGTCTAAGTCAGTCAAATATTCTCTAATTTATCTAAATTTTGTTGCACACTGTTCAGCAACATTATTCTGTTCTATTCTAGTTTGTATTACTAATTTATATTTTTATTTTCTTCCAGATTATAATTAAAAATGACAAGAGAAGAATATTTTTATGCTATTTTTAATTTTTAATTATTTTCTTTCCTTATTTAAGTGTGTAGTTTGTTTTTTAAGAAGTTTGTTATCGAAAGTGAGGAGTCTTTCACATCGATTTTCTTAGAAATATTGTTTTTATAAATGTAGTAATTAAGTAAAATCTATTCCTAACACATTTTCTAAATATCATGTGCAAGCAAAATGTTTTTTTTTCCAGACAGTCATTTCAACATTGTTACACTAACAAATAAGAATTATTTCCAAGAATTGCTCTGACAAAGAAATATACATACACAAGTATTGAGATATTATCCTAATAAATGATACAAATATTAAAAAAATTGTTTTGACCAAGAGATGTACATACACACATTTTGAGGTATTACACTAATAAATGGTACAAATGTTAAAGAAAGGGAAAACATCCAACAAGATAATTTTTTATTCTTTGTTTTTATAAGGAGAAAATAAGTAAAATATAGTTATTCTTTTATTTTCATGAGGGGAAAATAAGTGGTATATAGCTTCTTTATATACTGTCCATTTCAGAACTAATGACTTATTTTTATCGATAGTCGATTTTTTACTTAAGTCCATAGTCAATGACTGCTATTTTGTAGTTCATTAGATGTCTGGTGTGCTTAATTTGTTTAGTTTTTTACACCTCTCTTTTGCACAATTCCTACATCACATAATTTGATTTCACACGTTCACACAATCCTATGAATGTTTAACCATGAGGTTGGCGAATGTTTTTGCATGAAGGTGATGGACTTGAGCGAGATGGATGTGGGCAAGTATTTGATGTATAGCTTCGTTCGACTTTCCTTGTTAGCTTTGAAAGTATGTGTTGCTGTTGTGGAGGTCCCATAATGGAATGTAGCTGTGAGTGCAGAATCTCGTGGTTTACTGGCTTTGTATGCGTGAATGTCATCATTATGTGTCGCTGAAAGCGGTCGTTTTTCGTTGTAATACTTCGCAGACGACTAGTTTACAATAGGATAGGGATTGGTTGAAGGTGTGTCATCTATTCTTCACCCATCTTCTTTCTTGGTCTCCATCTTGCGAATCTTCAACTTCTTCCTGCTTTTTCTCTGCTTCTTACTTGCTTCTTGGTTCTTCTCTGGCCAGGATATGGAAATATTTATTGATAACTAGTCGTTTTGAAGTTCTCCTCCTAGTAACAGTTTGATAAATTGTTTGGGCGTGTCATTTTTACTTTGTGGAAATTCTTCTTCAGTTTCGTGCATCACCGTGCTGTTTAATAGCAGTAGTGTGACTATTACAAGTATTTTTTGCCAGCAGTGGCTTGTCCAAGCGGTCTTCTCGTCGGGCAGTTTTTTGTTCGCTCCGCTGAGTGGGGGGCGCCCTGGGGTTTACGAGCGGCGAAAGTGGGGTGTCTTCTTGTCTGTTCATACTGACGTTCGGCGTCCCGTTGCTACAGGGCTCAGGCACTCTATGGTTCCGCTTGGCAGATATACAGCTTCCCATTTCAGCTACAAGGGCCTTCTGTTGGTCTCGCTGTCCTTGTGTCTTGCTAATTACGTCCTTTTCTTTCTTAATACTTCTCGTGTTGCAATTTGTGGGTCGTTGCATCTGGTCTTTGTTGCAGTTTTTACAATGGTTATTACAAAGAGTTTTACTTATAATCATCTAACATATGTCTAGTATCTACTTGTTTTACGCCTTCTTAAAAAGCATTACAAATTTCGGCGCCCTTTCCATATTACAATTCTAAGATATTTGGAGTCTTAACGTCTACTTAAGAATCCTCAAGTTTGTTTTTTTATTTTTGTGTCGTGTCGTGGTGTATAACATTTTAGTATTTCATGCTTTTAGACTATCTACGCTTTATCCCTTACCTTAATCTATGGTACTATTGGTGTTATTATTGAAACTACTTTCTTTTTCCCACCTTCCTCTCTCTTCATTCTTCTTTCTCCTGACGATCTTATCTGCAACATAATCTTGAAATATTGTGCTGATTATTTACGAGTAACAAAATTAATCTTCAAAGTTATACAGAAAGTGTTTAATACTGCCAGTCTTAGTTAAAAATACCTCTACTTTATCTCGTAAAATACCCTCTAATTCTCTTTTACTGTGTTCCAAAATACCTTGAACTTCTTGCAATTTTTCGTCGATTTCTTTATGGACTTCTAACATGAGTTGAGGCGATTCCTTCTTTTGTGCATACCACTCTAATTCTTCATTCTCTTTATCTTGCGTAGTTCTTAATTGTTTGTTTATAACTGGTATTTGTTCTAATTTTAGCTTTTGCTCAAAGAGAAGTGTGACATTCCCGAATGTTACGCTACCTTTCCCCATATCTATTATCGCTCGTCTCTCATTTAAAAAATCTGCACCTATAATCAAATCTACAGTTAATTTAGGTATAATCACGAAGTTGGCTTCGATCTTTTGACTTTGGCACGAAAGAGTTAACCTTGTTTGTCTCGTAACTTCCGCAGCATTGCTTTTAATAGGACTTCATACTTTAATCTTATGTGTTTTCAGAACTGGCAATTCCTCATTGGCATTACACTGCATGAATAAATTTTCTGAGATTGCAGTCAGTTCACTTCCGCTATCAATTACAATTTTGACTGGGATATGCTTTACCATGGCCTTCACAATTGGTTGAATTTGAAAGGTTTGGTTCTGATCTTCTTCTTCTTGCATCAACGAATCCTCCACTGAATCATACATGAGTCGTTTTAGGAATTTCCCTTGTGAATTCGAACTTACTGTAGGATAAGCTTCGAGTGCAAACTTCTCTCTCTTTTATTTCCTCTTCTTTATTTCTTCCTTCATTTACACTTTCTTCAACATCCTCTACTTTTTCCTCATCCTCGTCTATCTTCTCCTTCTTCGTCGCTACTTCCACATACTCGCATCTAAATGCACTAATTACCTCTTCATAACTTCCTTCATTATATACGTTGGGTTGTGTGACCACTTGTAACTTATTTTCAACGTCTGTCGACTGGGCACTATCCTCATTGAATTCGCTTTCCCTGGTTTCCATCTCAAATAGCTCTGCAATGCTCATTACTTCTCCTTTCCTCCTACATTCGTTGTGCATGGTTCTGATAATTCATCATCCTCGTCAGTATTACCCAATTAATTTCGTCCCAACACGATATTATTATTTTCTTGTCTTAAAGGGGAACACAAGTGAATTAATAGTGCCTGTAAAAGGGGTAATAATACAAACATCAACGAAAGTAAAATATGGTTAATGAAGTATTATCGTATGAAATCTGGCGTCGTTCACAGAATGAGGTTAGAATATGAAATACTGAAAGAATTAGATGACTCATTATCTTGGCAGGAATGAATTATGGTATAAATTGCAATTTTGCAATAGCAAAGAAAGCATTACTGAAAAACAGAAGGTTATTAAAATCAAATACAACATTTAAAACATAGTATTTTCTGAATATACCTGTCAAAAGTGTAGCCTTATGTTATTGTTGTTGTTGTCTTCAGTCCTGAGACTGGTTTGACACAGCTCTTCATGCTACCCTATCCTAAGCAAGCTTCTTCATCTCCCAGTACTTACTGCAAACCACCCCCTTCTGAATGTGCCGAGTGTGTTCATCTCTTGGTCTCCCTATACGATTTTTACCCTCCACACTGCCCTCCAATGCTAAATTTGTGATCCCTTGATGCCTCAGAACATGTCCTACTGACCGGTCCTTCTTTTTGTCAAGTTGTGCCACATACTCCTCTTCTCCCCAATTCTATTCAATACCTCCTCATAAGTTATGTTATCTACCCATCTAATCTTCAGCATTCTTCTGTAGCACCAAAATTCGTAAGCTTCTATTCTCTTCTTGTCCAAACTATTTATCGTACACTTACATACATGGCTACACTCCACACAAATACTTTCAGAAAAGACTTCCTGACACTTAAATCAATACTTGATGTTAACAAATTTTTCTTCTTCAGAAACGCTTTCCTTGCCATTGCCCGTCTGCATTTTATATCCTTTGTACTTCGACCATCATAGTTTATTTTGCTCCCCAAATAGCAAAACTCGTTTACTACACTCCTGGAAATGGAAAAAAGAACACATTGACACCGGTGTGTCAGACCCACCATACTTGCTCCGGACACTGCGAGAGGGCTGTACAAGCAATGATCACACGCATGGCACAGCGGACACACCAGGAACCGCGGTGTTGGCCGTCGAATGGCGCTAGCTGCGCAGCATTTGTGCGCCGCCGCCGTCAGTGTCAGCCAGTTTGCCGTGGCATACGGAGCTCCATGGCAGTCTTTAACACTGGTAGCATGCCGCGACAGCGTGTACGTGAACCGTATGTGCAGTTGACGGACTTTGAGCGAGGGCGTATAGTAGGCATGCGGGAGGCCGGGTGGACGTTCGGCCGAATTGCTGAACACGTGGGGCGTGAGGTCTCCACAGTACATCGATGTTGTCGCCAGTGGTCGGCGGAAGGTGCACGTGCCCGTCGACCTGGGACCGGACAAAAGCGACGCACAGATGCACGCCAAGACCGTAGGAACCTACGCAGTGCCGTAGGGGACCGCACCGCCACTTCCCAGCAAATTAGGGGCACTGTTGCTCCTGGGGTATCGGCGAGGACCATTCGCAACCGTCTCCATGAAGCTGGGCTACGGTCCCGCACACCGTTAGGCCGTCTTCCGCTCACGCCCCAACATCGTGCAGCCCGCCTCCAGTGGTGTCGCGACGGGCGTGTATGGAGGGAGGAATGGAGACGTGTCGTCTTCAACGATGAGAGTCGCTTCTGCCTTGGTGCCAATGATGGTCGTATGCGTGTTTGGCTCCGTGCAGGTGAGCGCCACAATCAGGACTGCATACGACCGAGGCACACAGGGCCAACACCTGGCATCATGGTGTGGGGACCGTACACCTCTGGTGATCATCGAGGGGGACACTGAATAGTGCACGGTACATCAAAACCATCATCGAACCCATCGTTCTACCATTCCTAGACCGGCAAGGGAACTTGCTGTTCCAACAGCCAGGGTAATTGACTTACACCTTCTACAGCAAGTTAGGTGGCACAGGATACTTGCGGACGTGCAAGTATCCTGTGCCACCTAATGTGCTGTAGAAGGTGTAAGTCAATTACCCTGGCCAGGAAGATGTCCGGATCTGTCCCCCATTGAGCATATTTGGGACTGGATGAAGCGTCGTCTCATGCGGTCTGCACGTCCAGCACGAACACTGGTCCAACTGAGGCGCCAGGTGGAAATGGCATGGCAAGCCGTTCCACAGGACTACATCCAGCATCTCTACGATAGTCTCCATGGGAGAATAGCAGCCTGCATTTCTGTGAAAGGTGGATATACACTGTACTAGTGCCGACATTGTGCATGCTCTGTTGCCTGTGTCTATGTGCCTGTGGTTCTGTCAGTGTGATCATATGATGTATCTGACCCCAGGAATGTGTCAATAAAGTTTCCCCTTCCTGGGACAATGAATTCACGGTGTCCTTATTTCAATTTCCAGGAGTGTATTTTAAGTGCCTCATTTCCTAATCTAATTCCCTCAG
This sequence comes from Schistocerca gregaria, assembly GCF_023897955.1. Taxonomy (NCBI): domain Eukaryota; kingdom Metazoa; phylum Arthropoda; class Insecta; order Orthoptera; family Acrididae; genus Schistocerca; species Schistocerca gregaria. Next base: position 949,957,701 of record NC_064920.1, read on the forward strand.
CATTCGACTACATTCCATTATTCTCGTTTTGCTTTTGTTGATGTTCATGATATATCCTCCTTTTAAGACACTGTCCATTCCGTTCAACTGCTCTTCCAAGTCCTTTGCTGTCCCTGATAGAATTACAATGTCATCGGCGAACCTCAAAGTTTTTATTTCTTCTCCGTGGATTATAATACCTACCCCGAATTTTTCTTTTGTTTCCTTATACAGAAGCGAAATGTGATTGATTGACAGTTGAGACTGGAAGAGAAGAGATACTTTCGTAATTTAGTACTGCGGAATAACGCTGAAAACTGGATGGAATTACTGGATATTAATGAACAAAATTCGGAAGAAAATTATGCCACAATGAGACAACAAATATTAGTGCAGATAGCATCAGACTACAGACCGCCAGTTGTTACCGCGTCTGTTTTCTAGGAGTGTAAAAGAATCCTTCAGTTGTATTAAATGAAAATGATGCGAAATTCACGTAGAATGAAAGTTAGCCATCAATAGAGCTCGTCCTGAGCCACCAAGAAAATATTTAATACCGATAAGGAGAAAAGAAAGGGAGGCCAAATGGAAGAGGAAGATCATGGTTTTACAATAGGAAGCAATTTTATGTGGATGTAGGCTGCAGAAGTTATGCAAATAAGCATAAGCATACACGTAGCTAGGTGACTTCATTAGGTGCTATTTTCTGTCAGAGTATCACTTTCACACAACATGCCATGTAACCCCCTTGCCAAGGATAGTAATTATCAAGTAAAATTAAATCAATGTTAAAGCCTTTGCGGATTTTAATCTTGAGGCTAGAAGGGTTTAATTCTGATCGATCAAACAAAAACAAAAAGAACTGCTGGCATTAATTTAGTTCTTTTCGTTGCTCTGCTGCAGTTGAATCTTCAAATAAATTTCTTAAGTGATAACTGGGTAGTGAACAGTGAACATGATGGTTCTCTAATAACGTGAAAACTGGAAAAAAGTCTGGTGTATATAAATTTAGGTGACTGTACATCAAACAGTGCAGCTCAAAATCTCGCATTGTACTGGTTTACTTGCACGACTTCTTGTGGGTCTTGCATATTCTCGCTAGCAATTTCAACATCTTTACATATAGTAATTTCGGTAAATAGTCATAAAAGTTGTAAAAAAAATGTCAGAAAATGTTATCAATAAGAGGTTACAACAGAATTACATGAAACAAGATCCAAAATTCAGGTACATAATTATCGTTTTCATGGAAAATTAAGTGAAATGGTTCAAGTAATACTAATTGAATTTTTGTTAATTACACTCTAACTACACTATCCCCAGTATTCCAGTCATGTTTCCCACTTCAAATATGAGTACATTAGTTTTTAGCGTAGATGAAATTTCAGTATAATGTTTATAAGTGAATATCGGCGTTTTAAAGCTTTATAATATTTATTACATTAATCTTACAGTTATAAGTGATATGTCAAATGAAAGAGCAACTCAAACAGTAGTGTTTGGCACCAGTGAGCATGTGCAGCGTGCATTGTTTCCGCCGCAGTCCGGTAGAACTTCACTGCACCCGAGCGCTGGATAGGCCGTAAGGGGACCAATGGCAGGGCTTTCTTTGCATGGCCTCCACGTGCACCTGACCTAACGCCATGCAATTTTTTCCTTTGGGGCTTCATCAATGATCGTGTGCACGTGCCTCCGCTACCATCAGACATCCCTGAATTAAGAAATCAGACTGAAGTAGCTGTTGGTACAATTACTAAAGACACACGTATCAATGTTTGGGAAGAACTCGGCTATAGACTTGATGTTTTCTGTGTGACAAATGGTGCTAACATTGAACATTTATAAGATTCTTGGTAAAATTGTTTGAGTTGCTCTTTCATTTTAATATCATTTATAACTAAGTTTAATGTAATAGATATTATAAAGCATCCAAATCTCGATATTCATATACAAACACCTTCTATAATGCAGTACCCAAAATAAACACGTTCTTTACATTATCTTTAGATTCAAAATGTGGTATACAGTAATTACAAAATAATTTAATACTATTATGTTAAGCAATACCACAGCAAGTGGTGTTATTGGTTTCTAACATTATAAAATACAGTACATTTGGCACTTTTTTCTATCCTGTTGTTTGGAAATGAATAGCCCTTATTTAAATTAAACACATCGACAGTACATTTTCCTCCTAATGGACAGGCGTAAAATTAGCCAATACTTTGGCAAGAAATTGTTGAAAATCACATGGTAGATCTCACTGTATATGTATAGGTTCTACCTAACGACTTAACAAATAATCAGGTACTCCAAATTAGCTTCGAAACCTTTTGGAAAATGGGCTACTACATTTCAAACCCCCTCCCAAAAAAAATGTGTGGTGCAGTCACGTTCTGGACAAAACTTTTGCATGCAATAATATATAGAGGTGATATGAATCATTAATACTATGTATTGAGCAAAACTTTTTTCTCTCTTTTATGTAGCTCTTGTTAAAATGTGTTGGGATGAGGCAGACAAATTCAGTGTACTTCCACACTTTAATGTGGAGGTAGACAAGCACAGCTCGTATCAATCTCACTTCAAAAATAACACATAGTGAGAGTACCATAGAATTTCCTACTAAAATTGTTGCAGTGAACTATCAATATATCATTGCTTCTGTCTACTTTAATCTCAGACAATTAGCCATCTTTATCATCCTATTTAGGGAAAGCACATATAGTGAACTATTAATATTTTCCCAATGTAGATCACTTATATCCAAATATGTCATCTTTCCACACATAGCAGCTGAGAATAAATTCTCTTTTTTAATATGACAGAGGAATTCAGGTGAAATATCAATTCTCTCTTTTGATCATGCAGCAGATATTCAGTAGTGCATATTCTATCTAGAATGAGCTCAGTGTGAGTCATATGACGTCCGTAAGTACACATGAAAAGTTACCTCGGATTATATAGTCACTTAACAAGTCAAAGATCAATTTTATGTAGAATGTAAGTAATGAAAATCAGATGCATTAAAAGCAGTTGTGCTAGTACACATTTTAAATATAAATGATAGCTTTGAATTCAGTAAATTAAATATTCAAAAAATGTTTTCTACTAGTAAATGTAATAATGTTAACTACATTCAGATTGATGATATCGTTGGATTGTTACTGAAACAATAAAAGCTCAGACTTCAAACATAAAACCAGATGTAAACTCATTCTTCTCTCCACTCCTCTAGACACCATTCCAATAGTATGATTGAAGTATAAACAGAAATTTTGTTTGTATCTTTTGTATCTCAGTGCTCTTGCATCAAAAAGGTGCAGTGCTGAGTACAGAGAAGTGCAATGGCATGAGTACTCAACTGTGTGTCATTGAATGTGTCAGTACCACCATATGATGCATCTGGTTGTGTATTACACTGTCTTTCTTCTAATGAAAAAGTTTCTTGCCATAGCCTTTCCTCGTCAATACTATACATAAGTAAAACATACATTTCATAAGATGAAATATGTATACATATATTTCTAGTAGAATGTGAATGAATTCGTCAAAGTTACTAGCAAGGGCAGAATATGTAACCATAAAAAGAATTTCAAAAGTTGTGATCATACATCACATAAAAGGACATTTGGACAAAGGGAAAGGAAGTTTTCGTTCTGAGACATGTTCATCGCAAATTATTCCAAGACTGTGTGTGTGTGCACTATGTATAACAAATAGTAAAGAACGTAAGTTATTATTATCAAAACACAAATATCGATGTAATTAACAAAACACATTTTTTTGGTATATCTCTGTGTAACATTGGCCATGAAGAGAAGAGAAAATGCTGGAATTGAACTAGCATTCCTTTTCTGTTTCGTCTAGCTGTAGGCCGCCATTGTAGTGCTGTCTGATAAGTAAAATAAGTTTTATCTGTATTTTTGAAAAATATAATAGAAATTGTTAGTAGAAAGTGTGTATTATTGACTTAGGTGTCATCTCTCATGAATGTAACTATTAATCATTATTAACAAAGTTTTACAGAACTTCACAGTGCAGGGACCTCATCTCCCCTAGCAGAATTTAGTCGGCCATTACGCTGACTGTATTATTTAATTAAAATATCATGTCATATTATTAAATATAAATCCGAGAGACTTTTCAATTTTGATCTTTCATCAATTTCAAAATTAAAAAGAGTCAAAATACATTTCGTTTATAAATATTTAGAATACTGTGTGAGTTTAGTATGTTTCATTTTTGCCGCCAAACGGCTGATGAGATTCTCTCCAGTTTTGCCTTGCAAATAATGAAGAAAAAGATTGAAAATCATTACATTCTGCAATATCTCAGTTAATCTTTATGTAATTTGGTACATGAATATCCAGTAGCCCCTGAGAGCCACATTAATAATTACGGTTCGTGTAAGAATACGCATATTTTCTTTTCTAAATAGCAGCGCTCACGCAAACTACTTATTAGAAGGCGTTGAGTCGCGCACTGTGTTTAAAAGATATTATATCATACATACTTTGGGGCAGTCCATGTCCGTACGAGTGTTATGGCGGTATAAGTTAATTAAAAGTCTCATGCTAGCCCACAATATTTAAAGCCACCCCAACCAAAATCATAAAATATATAATTATAAAAATAAAAATATACACTTATACCATGATAAAGTCTATACCAGTTTAGGTTTACCATTCTCTTATGGTGAAACGAAATGACTGCAACATGTCATCTGTGTTTTAGCATACATAGCAACTTACTAAACAGACATATGACCTTCAATCTAATTGTGTAGACTTCAGGTTTCACCATATGGGTAGGGAGTATAGGTTTTCTGCTACTGCCTATTTAGACTAATGAAGTGTACAGCAGAATCTAGTCCAGTGTGGTTTAGACTAGACCAGATGTTAAAATGAGCTATTTTGTACCATTATCCATTAAGAAATCAGGTGCAGTTTTGCCTTTCTAAGTGACTGCTTCAACTGTTAAGCTATAATTCCTCATCCACATAGAAGTACACATCTCAAAGTGCAGCAGACTAATTTACAAATTCATTACCAACACATCTCCTGTGTGCTACTACACAAATCGTATCTTGTAATCTCAAAAAAGAAAGGTAAAGTGTTTTCAATACTCATCAGTATTCTTCATCTGCAGATGTATGTATTCATAGAGCTTCTGACGCCAACATATAAAAACTGAATGCAATAGTGACATGAACAAACAAATATAGTCTGTCTTTCCTCCTTCTCATGGTGGAAGTACTGTAGTGTAGTGTAACAAGCAATATCCATAATAGTCGGTGTATCTCTGTGCTAAAAGTAACTTCATAAATCTTTCATTTATAAGGGAAAGTGTGTTTAACATGTTTGTGGAATCCATCCCATATGTATTGAACTTCAAGTAGTCTCAATTGCAAATAATTATCTGAGTATGTACTTCGACAGATATGCAAATCCCTTGAACCACGGACGTCGCCATTGGTGGGGAGGCTTGCGTGAATCATCGGTACAGATAACCGTATCCTAGGTGCAAACACAACAGAGGGGTATCTGATGAGAGGCCAGACAAACGTGTATTTCCTGAAGAGGAGCTGCAGCTGTTTCTGTAGGTGCAGGGGCAACAATCTGGATACTTGAGTGACCTGCCCTTGTAACACCAACCAAAACGGTCTTGCTATGCTGGTACTGTGAACAGCTGTAATTTACCTAAGGCCATGCAGCTCTACTGTATGGTTAAATGATACTGGCATCGTCTTGGGTAAAGTATTCCGGAGGTAAAATAGTCCCTCATTTACATCTACAGGCAGGAAATACTTAGGAGGATGTCGCTATCAGAAAAAACAAAACTGGCATTCTATGAATAGGAGCGTGAGATGTCAGATTCCTTAATTTGGCAAGTAGCTTCGAAAATTTAGAAAGGGAAGTCGATAGGTTAAAGTTAGATGTAGTGTGAATTAGTAAAGTTCAGTGGCCGGAGGTGGATACAGGGTTATAAATACAAAATGAATTTGGGGTAATGTAGGAGTACTTTAAAAATGAGTAAAAAATATGAGCAAGGATTAGCTAATATGAACAGCATAGTAAACGCATTAATGTAGCCAAGATAGACACAAAGACCACATCTACCACAGTATTAAAAGTTTATATGTCACCTACGTCTGCAGATGAGTAAGAGGTGGAGGAAGTGTATGATGAGATAAAAAGAATTATTCACTTAGTTATGGGAGCTGAAAATTGGGTAGTAGAAAATGTCGACAAGGAAAAGTAGTAGGTGAATATGAATTGGGGGAAAGGAACGAAAGAGGAAGCCGCCTGGTCAAGTTTTGGACAAAGCATAAATTAATCATATCTAACATTTGGTTTAAGGACATCAGAGGAGGTTGCATACATGAAAGAGACCTGGAGACTCCGGCATGTTTCAGATTAATCATATAATGATTATACAGAATATTTAGGAACCAGATTTTAAGACATATTCAGAGGCAGATATGGACTCTGAGGCAGATGTGGACCCTCGTCACAATTTATTTGTTATGAACTGCAGATTGAAACTGAAGAAACTGCAAAAAGGCAGAAATATAAGGAGATTGGGCCATTAGGGACCAACTGACAAGAACAGGGGAAAGAAATACAGAAGAAGAAAAATGGATGGCTTTGAGAGAAGAAATGGTGAAGGCAGCAGAGAATCAAGTTGGGAAAAAGACGAGGGCTAGTAGAAATCCTTGGGAAACACAAGACATATTGAATTTAATCAATGAAAGGAGAAAATATAAAAAATGCAACAAAAGAAGCAGGCGAAAGGGAACACAAACATCTAAGAAATGAGTTCGTCAGGAAGTGCAAAATTATGTAAGAAGGAAGGGTTCAAATGGCTCTAAGCACGATGGGACTTAACATCTGAGGTCGTCAGTCCCCTGGACTTAGAACTACTTAAACCTAACTGACCTAAGGACATCACACACACCCGTGCCCGAGGCATAATTCGAACCACCGACCGCAGTAACAACGCGGTTCCGGACTGAAGCGCCTGGAACCGCTCGGCCACCGCGGCCGGTGGAGAAGGAATGGATAGACGACAAATGTAAGGAAGCAGAAGCATATGTCACCGGTGGTAAGGTACATACTGCCAACAGGAACATTATAGAGACTTTTGGAGGAAATATCAAGAACTCAGCTGGAAAACTAGTCCTAAGCATAGCAGGAATGTGAAAGGAGTATATGGAGAGTCTATTAAAGCGAGATGTACTTGAGGACAATGCTGTGGAAATGGAGGACGTAGAGAAAGATTAGAGTGGAGATATGAGACTTTGCGAATATTTGACAAAGCACTGAGAGACTTAAGTCGAAACAAGGACCTGGCAGTAGACAACATTCCGTTAGAGCTACTGATAGGCTTGGGAGTGCCAGTCATGACAAAACTTTTCCATTTGGTGAGCAAGATGTATGAGACAGGTGAAGTACCATCAGTCTTCAATGAGAATATAATAATCCCAGGAGCAGCAGCTTACAGGTGTGAAAATTACAAAACTATCAGTTTAATAAGTCACAGATGCAAAACACTAAAACCAATCCTTTACCGAAGAATGGTAGAAGCCGATCTCGGGGAACATCAGTTTGGGTTTCGGAGGAATGAAGGAACACGCGAGGCAATACTGGCCCTACGACTTCTTACAGAAGATAGGTTAAGGAAAGGTAGATCTACATTTATAGCATGGAGAGAGGTTTTGACAATGTTGACGGGAAAAATTTCTTTCCAATTCTAAAGGTGGCAAGGATAAAATACAGAGAGCGTACGGCTATTTACAATTTGCTCAAAAACTAGATGGCAGTTATAAGAGTCGAGGGGCACTAAAGGGAAGCAGTGGTTAAGAAGGGAGTGACACAGGGTTATAGACTTTCCCTGATGCAATTCAATCTGTATATAGAGCGAGAAGTAAAGAAAAGAAAAGTAAAATGTGGAGTATGATTTAAAATCCATGGAGAAGAAACAAAAATGTTGAAGTTTGGCGATGACATTGTAATTCTGTCAGACAGCAAAGGACCTGGAAGAGCAGTTGCATGGAATGGACTGTGTCTTCAAAGGAGGATATGAGATGAACATCAACAAAAACAAAACTAGGCTAATGGAATGTAGTCGATTTACACATGTGATGCTGAGGGAATTAGAGTAGGAAATGATACACTTAAAGTAGTAGATGAGTTTTGCTATTTGGGGAGCGAAATAACTGAAGGTGGTCAAAGTAGCGAGGGCATAAAATGTGGACTGGCAATGGCAAGAAAAGCGTTTTTGAAGAAGAGAAATTTGTCAACATCGACTATAGATTTGTGTGTCACGAAGTACTTTCTGAAACTATTTGTATGGAGTTTAGCCATGTATGGAAGTGAAACATGGACGATAAACATTTTACACAGGAATAGAACAGAAGATTTTAAAATGTGGTTTTACAGAATAATGCTGAAGATCAGATAGGTAGGTCGTGTAATTAAGAAGAGGTACTGAATAGAATTGGAGGGAAGAGAAATTTGTCTAACAGCCTGTCTAAAAGTAGGTATCGGTCGGTAGGACAGAATCTGAGGAATGTAGGTATCACCGGTTTTGTACCAGAGGGAAGAGTGTGGGGTAAAAATCGTAAAGGGAGACCAGGACATTAATACAGTTAGCAGATTCAGAGGGATGTAGGTTGCAGTAGTTACCAGAGTGAAGAGGCTTGTACAGGCTACAGTAGCATGGAGAGCTACGTCAAACCAGTCTTTGATGTGAAGAAGACCACAAAAACGATCGAATACTGTGTAACACTGAGGTATGAAATGGCGGTGACCGAGATGAATGCACTAAGTAGATTGCCAGACAACTGGGAGAGCATAGATACTACAGAAATTATAAACTCTCAGAGAAGCATATGTACATGGTCTACTTAGTCTGATTCGAGTTTAGGATTTGAAGAGTAAATGTACTCTGCGATATGTCTGGCAATCTACTTAGTGCATCCATATATACAGGGTCTCTCATCTAACTCTGCCACCTCAAATATCTCTGGGACAACAATATATATTTAAAAACGGTTTTCACCAGCATGAATGTATGGCAGGGGCTTAGGGAACGAAATTCTATCCGAAATTTAGAAGTAAACAAATACTATTTTCAATGCAAATTTGTGTATTTTTAAGTGGACGCTCCCTATTATTTCGTATGTAATCAATAGCAAAAAAATCATGAAAATAATGATGTTGGTTTCATTGTTTTGTATCACGCTTGGAAGGCGGTCCGTGGGTAGGAGAAGGAGCAGGAAAAGCTAATACACGTCGGTACTGCAGTATGAATTTAAATCACCTTCACTCTAGCAAAAGATTACATAACTTTTCCAGGAGGTGCGAACTCTCCCGGCCGTCTGCTGTCGATGAAATGGGCAGAATCTGTAGTGATCCTCGTAGAGTTCTCCAGCGCCGGCTAGAGGGCGTTGTCGTCGGTGTCTGTCGTAGTGCCAACCTAAGTCGTGGCATCGTAGCTATCGATGCCACACATTTCAATACAATTACATCCTGAGAAATTGCGAAGCAAATTTGACACTTGAAATAAATGAAGCACCTAGCTAGCGCACGTCCTGAGACTCAAGTCTGCACCTCACGCTCCCGGCAATGGTGATGTGATTGACGTACTACGTCAGTGGAGTGTTAATGTATGGCGTGAGATTGTATGGCAACACATCATTGAGCCATATTTCATAGATTGGACTCCTAAAAGGGGATAGTTTAGCCCTTACTTCAACCGGTACACCTCCTAAAATGTGTCAAATAATGTGGTATCAGTATGATGCATGTACTGCATATAACGTTTATTGTTGCGAACGGACAACTATAGAAACAAATAGTGGTAACACGCTTGGTTTCACGTTTCTAAACCTCGTAAGTTCTGAAATATGTGGCTTGCAAATGATAACAATGGCGTCACAGTTTCTGACGTAATGCACAGTATTTAGTACTCAGTTCAAAGCAAGGGTTGCCTACACTGGCTCCTGTAACTTGCCGTACCAATTTCACCACGCCATGCTCTACTTTCAGTGCACAGGAGTCTCCTAACCTGGTCTGCTAAACTGCTCTCATACTGTAACGTATTTCACATACTTTGCCACATTAAAACCTGTTTTCTTGGGACTTGTTACATTTCTCGGCATCTAGTCGATATGCTGGCCCTCAGTAACAAAGAAAAATTACATATAATTTTAATTTATAGGGAATGTCACTGAAATGCACCCGCAGCTGTGACACTGTATTCTGAACGCTACCCAGATCGGAGGTGTCTGTCACGTCGAAACATTGTCAACGTCTGCAATACACTGACAGATACAGGAAACTATGCTCCCACAAAACGCGTCGACGTAAAGCGCCAGTGACTGGCAATGGAAACGAAATTGCTGTTATGGCTGCTGTAGTGCACAATCATCAGGTGGGTGTTCGAGGAATTGCACGAGTTGTAGGAATGTGCCACAGTAGTGTGTAGAGAATCTTGCATCGGCATCGGTTTCATCCGTTCCATATCTCACTGCACCAAGAACTGCACGGGAATAAATTTGAATCCCGCATTGCATTCTGGCGTTTTGCACTTCATCAGTAGCAAGGTAATCCAGTATCCCTAAGCAATATGTCGTTTACGGACAAGGCTTCATTTACATATCACGGTAATGTGAATCGGAAGAACATGCACTACTGGTCCGTGCAAAATCCCCACTGGATTCACCAGGTTCCTCATCAGCGGCAGTGGAGTGTCAATGTTTGGTGCGGTATCTTTGTTAATTGTATTGTAGGTTCCTATCTTTACGGTGGAACATCGGATGGACAGCGATATGCATCATTTGGCTAGCACGGTCCCCCAACTTGACCCCATTAGACTTCCTTCTCCGGGGCGCAGTGAGAAACAGAGTGAAGAACCCCCAACAACAGTAGAGGATTACTGCAGCTTGTGTCGCAATATCTGTAGGAACTCTACAATCTATGCAACACTCTCTCGTTACCTGTCTGCAACCGTGTATTGATGCAAACGGAGGGCACTTCGAACATATGACGACGTGACACAGTTTCAATGGTTAAGATGTTTGTGTATTTTATATGCTGGATGTAATTCAACCTATAAACTTTATGTGGGCGACAAGGCACTAGTAACCGTGTTTAGCAAAGTGAATTCAAGTGTGTTACCTCTAATTGTAGCTCTAGTTGTCATTTCGCTATAATAAACAAACATTCACAAATTTAAAAACGTAACTTTGCGTCGGACCTGTTACTTTTCTATTTTTGTGGCTTGTGCATACCGTCCCATTGTGTGAGTCCCTGACACGCAGCATGAGGTGCACGCTAGAGTCTCAGGAAGTGCGCTAGCTGTGTGCTTCATTTATTTCAACCGTCCACTTCGCAATTTCTCGGGATTTAATTGACGCGTTGCGATGCTACCAGCTCCATTGTTTTTGTGATTTTTCATTCTATTGATTGCATACGAAATAATAGGTGATGCCCATTTAAAAATGCGTAAGTTTGTGCTGAAAATAGTATTTGTTTACGTTGTAAAATTTCGCATGCTATTTGGTTTCCTAAGCCCCTACCTCCGGCAGGCAGGCAGGTACATGTATATATATCTAAAGTACTTCTAAACAGAATAGAACCCGGCGAATCCACTACTTGGTGAATACCAGGCCGAATTCAGAAAAGGGCGATCATGTGCAGAACAGATTTGGAGCCTAGAGACATTACTACAAATATGAAAATGCAGGAATCCAGTAATTAAATTCACAGATTACAGGAGAGCTTATTACTCAATAGACAGTGAAACGCTCTGTAAAAGGATTGGGAATCGACAGAAAGACCCTGACAATCACAGAACACACATAAGAACAACTTCCAAAGTGAAATTTATGGGTGAGAAATCGCAAACCTTTGAAATTAGAACGGGAGTACGGCAGCGGAACGGACCACCAATATTGTTCTAGAAAGTATTATCAGAGAATGTGAACCTTTTATAAAAGGTGTCCAAATTGGTAACCGAAAAGAAAACCGTACTAAAGTAAAATGCCTTGCCTTCACAGACAATATTGCGATTGTCACAAAGAACCGCACATAAACGATTTATGTAGTTGAAAAACTGCATGAAATTTCACATAAAACTGGATTGGAAATTTCGTATGAAAAAAACCAGTTTATTGAAAGACGACCAGAATATAACTCCCCACTAATCACGAAACGCGGTAACATCACACGAATCAGTCACTTTAAATATGTTGGCGAAACTATACAGTCATCAGGACTTAACAGACTCGCCAATGAACAAGGGACCAGTAAGGTGCAAAAGGCATATAAGTTAACATGGGCCTACTACAACAGGAAATGCCATTCGATAGATCCAAAATTGAGGCATTGCAAAACTGTTAATCTACCAGAAGCAACAAATTCAGCTGTAACAATGGTAATTGGCGGTCACTCCAAAATTAAGGAAAAAGAAAGACAGGAACGAAAAATTCTTAGGAAGTTTTACTGGGCAATCAACAAAAACGGCATTTAGATGAAGAGACCTAAGAACGAACTCTGTCAAACGACCACCACAATAAAGGAAGAAATCAGAAAACGGTGATCAAAGATCTACACACACATTTACTGGATGGTGAACACTGGAACAGCAAAGAAACTACTCGACATTGTAACAAAGAGTAAATGCAGTATGTTGTTGTTGTTGTTGTCTTCAGTCCTGAGACTGGTTTGATGCAGCTCTCCATGCTACTCTATCCTGTGCAAGCTGCTTCATCTCCCAGTACTTACTGCAACCTACATCCTTCTGAATCTGCTTAGTGTACTCATCTCTCGGTCTCCCTCTACGATTTTTACCCTCCACGCTGCTCTCCAATGCTAAATTTGTGATCCCTTGATGCCTCAAAACATGTCCTACCAACCGATCCCTTCTTCTAGTCAAGTTGTGCCACAAACTTCTCTTCTCCCCAATCCTATTCAATACCTCCTCATTAGTTACGTGATCTATCCACCTTATCTTCAGTATTCTTCTGTAGCACCACATTTCGAAAGCTTCTATTCTCTTCTTGTCCAAACTAGTTATCGTCCATGTTTCACTTCCATACATGGCTACACTCCAAACAAATACTTTCAGAAACGACTTCCTGATACATAAATCTATATTCGATGTTAACAAATTTCTCTTCTTCAGAAACGCTTTCCTTGCAATTGCCAGTCTACATTTTATATCCTCTCTACTTCGACCATCATCAGTTATTTTACTTCCTAAATAGCAAAACTCCTTTACTACTTTAAGTGTCTCATTTCCTAATCTAATTCCCTTAGCATCACCCGATTTAATTTGACTACATTCCATTATCCTCGTTTTGCTTTTGTTAATGTTCATCTTATATCCTCCTTTCAAGACACTGTCCATTCCGTTCAACTGCTCTTCCAAGTCCTTTGCCGTCTCTGACAGAATTACAATGTCATCGGCGAACCTCAAAGTTTTTACTTCTTCTCCATGAATTTTAATACCTACTCCAAATTTTTCTTTTGTTTCCTTTACTGCTTGCTCAATATACAGATTGAATAACATAGGGGAGAGGCTACAACCCTGTCTCACTCCTTTCCCAACCACTGCTTCCCTTTCATGCCCCTCGACTCTTATTACTGCCATCTGGTTTCTGTACAAATTATAAATAGCCTTTCGCTCCCTGTATTTTACCCCTGCCACCTTTAGAATTTGAAAAAGAGTATTCCAGTCGACATTGTCAAAAGCTTTCTCTAAGTCTACAAATGCTAGAAACGTAGGTTTGCCTTCTCTTAATCTTTCTTCTAAGATAAGTCGTAAGGTCAGTATTGCCTCACGTGTTCCATCATTTCGACGGAATCCAAACTGATCCTCCCCGAGGTCTGCATCTACCAGTTTTTCCATTCGTCTGTAAAGAATTCGCGTTAGTATTTTGCAGAAATGCAGTATGGGGAGGCTAATGGAGGTCCGGAGGGACATGCAACAAATCAACATAGAAAATCTCTGTGACCACAGCAAGTGCTGGGGTAAAATCATGAATGTGAAGTTCAAGAGAAGAACAACTCAAAAACATGGTAAAAGGTGGATAGACGAACAGAACAGAGAACATTCAGAGAGAATAAAGATTTTGTGGAACAGGAAGATGAAAAAGTCCTTAAATAAAATCGCTCTCCTAAAACTGAATAACCGATTTATATATATATATATATATATATATATATATATATATATATATATATATATATATATAAAGAGTATAATACGTGAATCAGAAAGTTGTCACTGTAGAAGTAAGAAGTAAAGGACACCTGGCTGGAGCTCTGTTTTTGCCATATGGATGATCCAAAAATAGTTTTTATCCCTCTGAGACAATGAAAAATGTAATATATCGTGAAATTTCAGTCGTTAGGTCAGTCTTTTTGCCTGTAGAATTTCAGCTGCGTTCCATTGTTAAGTTTCGTAATTTTGGATAGATAAGTCTGTATGCGTTTGGATGTGGATTTTCTAAAACTTTTAATGGTCAAATAATTTCTTAATCTCACTCAACTTAGCATAGATCTTAGTTAATGCAGTCCCTCCCTTATTGAATTGTTTGGGTCCACTGTGTTGTCATGTCCATGTCTTTTTTTTCTATTGTGTTGTTCCATAGCCTTCCTAACTAGTGTGTCTCCTCTCTCATCCACAGAAATGCTCTTATGGAAATTCTACTAATTGACTGATAGGGGGCAATTTTCTTATGATATAAAACTATAAAACTTCAAGTGGAGAATAAGCAGCTGTGGTATGATGTAAATTGTTTAGCGTATCTTCGAAACAATGAACGTTATCTATCCAGTTTCAGCGACATTGGTTACAGTTAATTCGGTGCGGTTGCCGTATCTCCCTCATATAACTCCAAGTAATATTAAAACGTGTGAACCTACAGGATCAACTAGCGGTAAATGTTTTATGCTGTAATATCAACAAAATTATTCCAGGATTTTGATATACATTGACTTCTACTCTCAGAAGGAATATAATGGGGAATATCAACACTGGGAAAGTACACTTGTGTAACTTGGGTTATAGTTTTTCTGCTTGCAGTACTCGTCAAAGGATGAGGTTCAACGCCTTAGAAGAAGAGTCTTCCATCACAAACGTATAATACATTCTCCTACCCTTTAGGCAATTCGCCAAATAGATCAGTACCAACTAGGTCGATCTGTTTGCTACCAATTAAACTTTGCAAATAACCTCTACATGGTTGTTAACTTTGACTCTCAGACACCTATCATAAGTGGTAACACATTTTCTGATGACCCTCCCAGCAATATTAAGAAAGTAAACGATTTCTAGAATTATTTGTATGCATTTCAATGCACCACAGTGACCAAACCTTTTATGTGTCAGTGTACTGCTCTGGTCAACAAATTTTCCATCTGTCACTATCTGGACTGTGTCTATCGAATAACTTACCTTTGTAAAATTGATAATGTAGCTGTACTTTCTCATAATCTTTCTTCCGTAAATAATTTCTTAATAATGTCCAATGAGCACAATGATTTCGGTGTCTTCTGAATCGACAGCAAGTTGTCCTGATTTGTTTCTCATAATTTTCTCCCTTCATATACATAATTTCGGAATATCTGTCTTCGTTTTCAATTCTATGTTCATTATCAACTCAAACCTAGACAAAGCATCAGGCGTAATATCCTCTTTTCCTTTAATATATTCTACTGTGTAGACCACTTGTTGCAAATAAAGTTCCCAGATGGTGATCCTCCTATAATACAATTTACATTCCTGAATATAACGTAGGGGTTTTGGACATATATAAACATAATTCTTGAATTTTTTGAACCCCAAACTATTCCGAACAGCTCCTTTTCTGCGATGATGTAATTCTTTTCATGTTTCTCTAAAGCTCTGATTGTGACTATCACTGATTGATGTCTGTAAATCCTATAAATTTTCTAACATTTCCTGCAAAAAGGTGGGAATTTAAGGAGATGGAGCCTGGATAAACTGTCTAAAGCAGAGGTTGTATAGAGTTTCAGGGAGAGCATAAGGGAACAATTGACGGGAATGGGGAAAGAAATACAGTAGAAGAGGAATGGGTAGCCCTGAGTGATGAAGTAGCGAAGGCACCAGAATATCAAGTAGGTAAAAAGACGATGGCTAGTAGAAATCCTTGGGTAACAGAAGAAATATTTAATTTAATTGATGAAAGGAGAAAATATAAAAACACAGTAAATGAAGCAGGCAAGAAGGAATACAAACGTCACAAAAATGAGATCGACAGGAAGTGGAAATTGGCTACGCAGGGATGGATAGAGGACAAATGTAAGGATGTAGAGGCTTATCTCACTAGGGGTAAGATAGACACTACCTACAAGAAAATTAAAGAAACCTTTGGAGAAAAGAGAGCTACTTGAATGAATATCAAGAGCGTTGATGGAAACCCAGTTCAAAGCAAAGAAGGGAAAGCACAAAGGTGGAAGGAGTATATAGAGGGTCTATACAAGGAAAATATTATGGAAATGGAAGAGGAAGATGAAGATGAAGATGAAATGGGAGATACGATACTGCTTGAAGAGTTTGACAGAGCACTGAAAGACCTGAATCGAAACAAGGCCCCAGGAGTAGACAACATTCCATTGGAACTACTGTAAACCTGAATCACTGCAGTCAGCTGTGAAGATATGAAAGGTAATTTAGTTTGTATTTCTTCTGTAATTTCTTCCACTTTCTTGGACTATGTACTCATATTTTTGATCATGTGTGTCATTGCTGTGTTTAGTAATATCGTTGAAAAGTCAGTAGCCACTATGTATGGCATTGCAGCCTAACCATGGGGAGACTTCACCAGAATACTTTCCTGTGGAAATACAACAAACAGAGATGGCTATAATAACTTTGTCTGGAACATCATGAGTCATTCCCAGCATCTCAACATCCTGCCACACGTCTCTAACAACAGACAGACAAGCTCTATTGCTTTGCCCTCTCCCCTGTTAAGGACTACCGGAATTTAGCCATTCCCATTACAAATAATTTGTATCATTAAAAACTGTTTCCTTTCTTTTCCTTTTCTTAAATTTTGAAAGACACGAAATGTAGCTGGAAGTGAAATATTTTGTTAAAATGTAGCTTTGTTCACCACCCATTAGTTACAAGTTTTATTTTCTTTTACTAAACTGTCTCTGTCTCAGAAATTAATGCTGTAGGAGTTGCATATTTGTGACCTATAAGGAGATGTATTATAAACATGTGTGCAGTGCTATTTTCAGAGTGATTTCCCATACTGTAATGTTTGATACATTTGTGTGTATAAATCGCAGCTTCAGCAATTAGTTTCTGGGTACAGACTAACAGAATTAAAGCTGCTTGTTCACTGTTGGCCTGAGCTTCATGGCTAGGGAAAACTATCACAGTTGTCCAACCACACAGGCTATGTTTACACCGTATTTACAGTCACCTTATTACACATTCAGGAACAATAACTTGAATTTTGATGATCACATGTATAAGTGATCTGCTTTGTAGTGAAACCCTACAGTGTTCGTGGGATCAGTAACAGAATTGTGTGGGTCTTATATAATTTATTGTGTAGGTGGAATCACATTCACTATGATGTTCTTTTACCTCATCAAAAGCAAAATGACACTCCTCACTCCATCCTCATACAAAACTTTTTCTGATATATTGTTTAGAGAAGGGGTACTTAAAGCATAAGTCCTGACGTGCTTTCTATAGAAACCTACAAGATGTAAGGACGATTTTAAGTTCCCTCTTACAGTTAAGGTTAGGAAATTTTTCAATAGCTTGGATTTTCACAATATCATGACAGATCCTCTCAGCTTTTATTTTGTGGCCAAGAAAGCTAATTGTTTCACAGCAAATTTGCATTTCTCCTATTTGTCTTAAAGGACTCATATGATCTCACCAGGTCTTAGTGGATAATAGAATGCCATCAACATAAATAGTTTGGCTAAAAGTTCCTTTGCCAAAACAAGGTCCTACTCCCTCGTAAATTCAGTTACATAAACATCCAATTCAAACAAAGCCACACAATATAGAAAGCACTTACCAATTATGGAGAAATGAAGTATAATTTCTTACTCATATTGTAATTCAGTTTGATGAAAACCCGAATAAATCAAGAATAGTCGAGTACTTTATTTTCTCTACTTTATTCAGTAACTCATAAATGTTGTCTAGAGACAATCTCCTATTTCGTTGTACTTTCTCAAATTTATAGACTCTAGAACCAGCCTAATCCCTCCATCTCTTTTAGAAACTACCACCAATAAGTCATTATAGTGGCTGCAACTTCGTTCCACTATGTTCATCTTTTGCCTTTTCTGTAACTCACTTTCAACATCTTTTATCTTACAGTGGAGTACACCATAAGGTTTAATGGAAAACGTGTCATAAGGTTTGAAATTAGTTGACATAGATAATTGTTCACTTTTCTTATGTGTCATCAAATATATCATTATATTCCCCAAAAGAAATTTCTAGTACCTCTTTATTGTCATAGTATCCCCTATCATCAAATTCCTCTACCCCGTGATCCGATTGCTATTGCTGCTATTTATTAACACAGTGCCTATTTCCCTAGAAATTTCCCTGTTAAAATTAAACTAAACTGAGCTACATATGAACAGACATCGTGAGGCCCAATGTTTTGACCCATCGCCGTGTCATCCTCCGCCCATAGACGTTTCTGGATGCAGATATGGAGGGGCATGTGGTCAGCGCACCTCTCTCCCAGCCCTATGTCAATTTACAATACTGGATCCACTACTGCTCAGTCAAATAGCTTCTCAGGCTGCCTCACAAGGGCTGGGCTTAGTGCACACCAGTTGCCAACAGCGCTCGGCATATCGGTTGGTCACACGTCCAAGTTCTAGCCAGCATGACAGTGCTTAACTTTGGTGATCTGACAGCAGCTGGTGTTACCACTGCAGCAAAGCCATTGGCCCTGTTAACATCACTAAAGACAGATTGATCTTGTTCGTATTAAAATCAAATTTAGCCTTGATAATCTATTTCATTTCAGTATTAAACTTTCATTCAAATCCTCACTCACTAAGCATCCCTATATAAAAGAAATATTATTTACTTTGAAAAACAATAGAACTTTTCTGGTAAGCACTTCACTATTGTTTCCGGTGGCACCTTTTATCTTGACTCCAGCTACAAAAGTTGAACAAAATACTCCCCATCTTTTACTCTATCTCAAAGTTTTTTGTTTATTGTTTTGAGATTCCACAAATAGGGCTTCCAGTCTTAACCAGGCAATTATCCTTCCGTTTATCACTGAACACAAATATATGGACTCCCTTGTATATCAAAATTGTCAGTGATTATATCTTCATACAAAAACTCCTTTTCTATCCCTCTGGATCCCATGTCTCTCTTGTTCTCTATAGATTCTCCGCTTTTTACAGGCTCTAAGATTTCCAAAATAACATTGTAATATACTATCTCTTCATTAGTCTCAAAATTCACACACTGTCTTTAAAGTATGTCCTGGCAAATTCCATTGAGAACATCATGCTTTTCACTATCATTACCAACATTATCAAAAAATAACAAATAACCTTCAAAATCTAATCACTCTTCAGGCCACTTTTCTTATTGACATCAGAGCAAGCGGACACTATTTCACTGATATTAACTGGTGTAAACAGGTCATAATGTGATTCGCTATTCTTCACTAAATGATCACACAGAGAAAAAATTGTACTTTTATAATCATCTTTTCTTTTAAAGCTTTATAAATGATGGTAAAATAGAAATTTTTTGACTTTATTAAGTTCTATAGTCTTTCCTAATTACATCAATGTCTACATTATAAGGTTTCAAATGAAAAATAACCTATATATATAACAAATTTTACAGTTATGGTCATGTATGCAACCATGACCCTTTTCTTTCTAAACAGAAACCAGTATTATTTCGAAAAGAACTGTGAATTTTCTGTTTCCTGTGATTATATGTATGATACATAGTATATGTTTGTAACAGTTCAGGTTTGTAGTGTTTGTAAATGATTATCTTTGCTAGTATTTACTTTTTGTTTCGCTGAATCAGTTTGTTCACGTGTTGCTGAAAGTTTGTTGCCCACGTGCTACTTATATTTCTAGAAGTACATATCCTTTATTGTGCAATAAATATGAACTATGCTACGCATCAAGAAATTCAATAAAAGGAAATTCCATGCTAACCAGTTCACAAACAAAGCAAGCCACACTGTGGAAAGTAACCTATGTATCAGGTTTTCAGGGAAGAAACTCCCACAAGGCACACCACCTGGTGATTCAAATTTTTGTGTTAACAATTACATTGTTAGCTGTGGATTTGTTATTGTTGATGTGGGCATCTTATCTTCTTTGATATAGTAAGCGGTGAAATGTAAGCAATGTGGTGATGTAGGCTCTCTGGAAATAACTGAACAACAAAGTACCATGAAGGGCTCAGCATCAAAATTAGTTGTTCTCTGTAGATCCTGCAATAAATCTACCTCGAAAACGACTTCAAACACACTTCATATGATGTGAATTTGAAGTTAGTGTATGCAATGCATGCAATAGGAAAAATAAAAAGGCTGCTCAATTGTTTTGTGGTTTGATGGACCTTCCTCCTCCTCCGAGAAGTTTCAGCAAGTACATAAAAAAAAAAAATTCTTGGCTTGACGGTTATGTCTAATACATCTGTGAAACGTGCCGTAGGGGGAAACTGTTAATGTTAGTGGAACCATGGACTTTGCTGTTGCACTTGATGGGACATGACAACTTTGTGGACATCATTCCTTGAATGTTTTGGTATGTGATACTTCTCTGAAGAATGGAAAAGTTCTCGATGTTGAGCGCTTATCTAAGTACTGCCACACCTGCCATGGTGACACTGAAGGACATATTGAACATCAGTGTTCTAATAATTGTGATGGTTACAGTGGAGTTATGGAGTGTGATGGACCCCTAAAAGTATTTCAGAGGTCTGTGCCCTTTTATAGCGTTAGATATAGAAAGTACCTAGACGATGGGGACTCTAAAGCTTTCAATATAATTAATGAGTTTACTGTTTGTGGTGATACCTAGGTAAACAAAATGGAGTGTTGTGGCCATGTGCAAAAAAGGACGGGTGCGAGATTGAGGAAGAGAAGTGAAAGGAAATTTGCTATCTGATGGAAAAATCTCTGTCTGGACGAGGCAGATTAACAGAAACTGAATTAGACTTTCTTCAGAGTTATTATGAACTGGACATTAGACGAACTGCACCTCTGAGTGATGTTCCAGCAATGAGAACAGATGTATGGGCCACCTACTTCCGTAAGTTATCCACAGATGAACACCCTGTTCATGGACTTGGCCATCATAAGCATTGTCTTCCTAACCTGTTATGACTGAAATGAAACCAATTTTTAGAGACCTGGGTGACCCTCTTTTGCTTAGCAAATGTCTTCATGGGGCACTCAGAATATAAAAGAAAATTTCAACCAATGCATATGGGAAAGATTACCAAAGAATGTTTTTGTAAGACTAAACACAATAAGAGTTGGTGTACTAGACTCAGTAATGTGTTTCAATGATGGAGTGATAGAAAGGTTGGAAGTCCTGAGAAATTTAGGCATGAAATGTGGCTCGAACATGGAAGATCTGTTTCTGGCATGTGACAGACAACAGGTACATGAAGCTAAAAGATACGCTCTTCATGTTTCCAAATAAGCAAGAAGTGCTAAAAGGAATGCCAAGAGGAAGCTTGAAGATGAATAAATGCAGCAAGATGAAGAGTAAGCATCAGGAATGTTCTGAGGTACAGTTTAATAGGACTCATATCTTCATTCACAATTTCCTGCAAGTTTTATTTTTCAGAATTCAAGTACAAATATTTCCTAAAGTTTATAAATGTTGCTCTAATTTTTTTCTGTAACTTGCAATAGTCCATATTTATGTAGAAGACCTAAAATTTACTGCAGAATCAACTAATATATAGAACAAATAACACTTTTACTCTGAAAAAAATTATAAAAATTAAAATATAAGATTTTATATTTTTTGATCCTTGTAATATCCATAACAGATGGAATTACATACATATCTGGTAAAAACTTGGTCTCCTTCAAATGTATAACTTTGTACTAAATGGTACCTCAATTTGAGGAAGCATTTTGGGAGAAAAATTGCATCTGTTTCTTTGTAAATTTCTTAAGAACCCTGACCAGGTCCAAAAATATTCAAAATAACTCTAATTTTTATATAAAGTGTGCTGCATTACCTGATATCAACAAAAAAATCTGTAAAACATATACATTATAAACATTGCCTGAAGGAAATAGGTTTTGGTTCTTACATAATACCGAGCAAGGAAGGTACTCTGTATACTTAAATAAATAATCCCATCTAATTCTTTACACAGCGTAAAGTCATAATCACTTCCATCATCAGACATATCAGCAAGATCATCATTATCTAAATCATGGTCAATAACCAGAGTGGTTAAAAAGTCTACATCAAGAGCGCCAATTTTCTTCATTGACTACCGATTTCGCTCAGTGACGAACAATCCTAAGACGTAAAATGCAGAAAATCGCATATATGAAGCGACCATTATGAAACATATATTAATCTAAAATAATGATCAGTGCATACCAGACCCTAAACATTGTCGTGTTCTAAGAGCTACGTCGATCTAGTTAAGTAAAAATTCCTATAGGAATAACGAGAAAAACGTTAAAACGTGACACAATACATGCATGCAAAAAAATGTGGTGAGTGATAAGAAAAACCCTACCTAATACCAAAGATCGTAATTGGTTGCGTAAACTGACAACATTACTCACTAATAAATTTTTGTTACGGTGCTCATGTTGCCACACACGTGTACAGACTATCGACAACAATGATAGCAGAATCACGTATAAGTGGAGGTAAGCAAGTTATCACTTTTGATATTTAAAATAGGAGTAGGAAGCTACTGTCCAAGGGCTGTTCGCGAACTGGCTGGCGTCATGGTTACGTGAGAACAATTATTGCCATATGGCACTACCATTTAAACAATTTAGTACTGATGTGACTGTAATTTGGCAAAACATTCAAACATAATAAATTTTTTATATTATGTAAATGTGAGAAATTATATTCATAAGTACATTTGTAGTTAATAAACAATGAGTATTGTCTGTTAGTTAAATAATAAAAAATAAAATCCAAGAAGTGATTAATGTCAAGGAATTACATCCAGAGATATAACTGGAGACCGCACATTATTTAAACACAGAAAAATAGAGCAATATTACTGATCAAAAAACATAAGATCGTAATATTGAATACTATGGCGAAATGATGTAACTTAGGTCAAAGTGCCAAAAGCAGCATGCTATATATATAATATTCCAATCTAAGTTCTGGGTGCCAAGCACAGAGGGGACGATGCCTGCCAGTTAATAAAACATCAGTAACTTAAATGACACTAAAATATTACATGTTAGCTAGAATTATAAGTATCCTTACGCCAGTGGATTACAGGATTACATACAGAAAAAAGTATTTACAAACTGATCGTAAGCTAAAGTTTAACACATACCTATTGACAGTCCTGAAGTTAAGGCAAGATCCAGTAGATGTACAAAAAGTAGGATAGAGAATCATCAGAGCTCAGTGTGTCCATGTTACATGATTAAACCTCTTGTAGTTATTCAAGGTGTAGGCGCTTCAAACAATTGACGACCTGTCTTAAGACATACGATAAAGTTATAATATTTTCATAAAAGTGTAACAGAACAATGAACCACATAAGGTATCAGCATATCCTAACATACATTCATTAATGTGCTGCATCTAGTTAGTTGTTCAGAAAAGCAGCTTATTGAATCATAAAGGAAACGATTTATTTGACGATGGAAACTAGAAAGAGAAATGGTTATAGACAGAGCAATACCAGATTGTGTTTCTGTATTCAGTTACATAAAAATATATTGTAAGTACTCTTAAATCTAAATGGAAAATTGCACTGAACATCGCTACAGGCTAACAGACTGCTCAAGAAAATTTCCTTACCACAGGTGACTATCAAGAGCCTTAGTGCTTACTGTGCTGCTCTCCTAGGTTATATGGCCTCCACAAAACCCACAAAGAACTGGTTCATCTTCTTCTGATTGTGAGTATCGTTGATGCTCCGACCATTGTGTAGCAAAGCACCTTTCTACTCTGTTTCACTATAGAAGATCGGTGTGAGTACCTCATTAAAAACTCATTGGATTAGAATGGCTCTCATATTTTATTAAGTTTTGATGTGGCCTCTCTTCATTTGTGTTGCTATGATTCGTTACGGTTGATTGAGGTTAGGTTTGGTGTTTAATTCACTAACCTATTTAGGCATGTGTTGCTTCCACTTGCTTTCTGCTCAGTAACCTGTACTACAAACAGACGGATGCTGTACGCTGAGTTAATATATCTCGAAGTCACCTCCCATCAGAATGGTTATAGGGAAAGACAGAACAGGCGGGGGTTGCACAATTAACCAACGGTTGATTGAGATTAGGTTTGGTGTTTAACTCACGAACGTATTTAGACATGTGTTGGCTTCCACTTGCTTTCTACTCAGTGACCTGTACTACGAGCAGACGGATGCTGTACACTGAGTTTATATATCTCGAAGTTAACTTCCATCAGAATGGTTATAGGGAAAGACAGAACAGGCGGGGGTTGCACGATCAACCAACTGTGCACCTGATGACCGATGATAATACCGGGATAGCCCCTAAGTCTACGCCCCTTTTGCCTTACACACGACTGGTTGTATTTTGCAAAAATATAATGAGATGTTTGTTTCTCGTACTCCCTCTAAGACCAGAGTCCTTTTCGGCTCCCTAAAGAATGATCTGGGTTAGCGTAAGCCCGGGGTCTACAGTATTCCTCACAGTTGTTGCCTGTCGTATGTTGGTCAGAGCAATAGGACTGTGGAGGATTAGTGTACTGAACGTAAGGGCAGCACATGCTTACAACAGCAGATCAAATCCACCATTGCACAACACTGTCTTGGCGCCTTTCATCATGTGTAACATTACAACTCTAAAATTCTGGAATGCACCACCAGCTACTGGGATAATGTTATTAAGGAAGGTGTGAAATTATATTAGCAAACAATCTTGTAAATGAAGATGACGGTTGTTCAAACTCTGCCTGGAATCCTGTCCTCTCCGTCGTCAAAAAATTGAGAAACAGCGTCATGCTGCCTCACCAATGTGATTATTAATTTCACTAACGATAACTGATTTCGGTTATCTTTGGCTTGTGATGGTGCTAGTGTTTACAGTGTGTGCGTCTGTGTGTGTATGTGTGTGTGTGTGCGTGTGTGCGTGTGTGCGTGTGTGTGTGTGTGTGTGTGTGTGTGAGTGTGTGTGTGTGTGTGTGTGTGTGTGTGTGCGTGTGTGTTTTGTTTCCGGAGTTTCTCTGAAAATCGAGGTTTTAAATGTCCTTGTACACAATTACTTGCTGCAGTTATGCCTTAAAAATTTCAGGGTGTGTTCCTGTCGAAATCTCGGTGGTTGTCGCACACATAACCGGGCTGTGTCCTCGTATGTTATTTGAACATTGCATACACTGAGAGAAATTCATGCCTCACAAGTAGTATGTTTATTTCCGATGCTACGTGGCACCGGCTGTCCGACAGGTTGTATAAATCCCATATACTAGCAGCCAGTGGTTTGTGGGTGCGGAGAACACTACCGAAAGTGTCCCGGATATGTTCCATAGGTTTCAAATCAGGCAAGTTTTGCCGGCCAAAGCATCAGTGTGCGTTTACTATCTTGGTCCTGAAGTCTCTACATAATGATTTTGGCACTGTGACGCAGATAGTCACCTCGCTGGAAGATATGATCGCCATCCGGAAAGACGGTGTCATTGGGTCAACAGGAAAATGCGTAGAACACGTGGGAGACTTCTGCTAAGGAGCCCAATGTCCACCAACGTCTTCTGAACTGTGTGTTCCGATACCTTTGTTCCTACAGCAGCATTGTACTCTGTCGCTGATCTGCTACAGGTCGCCTCCTGTACTACTTTACAGAGTGGACAAGCGTTCTTCATCGGTTTCCATAGGTGCTAGTGACAGAAGCACGCAAGCAGCCGACCAGTCTCCGAGATCCTTGTCCTAGACGCTTGCCATAAAAATGAGTTTTTTTATGTTTTTTACTGGTATATTTTTCTTTCGGCGTGCGTGTACAGAACGCTACCAGGCGGCAATTCAGTGTGCCGGAGGATAGTACCTACTATATCTTGGAAATTCAGTGTATTCCTCTCCTTGCCGAATCTACGGGAAACCTCCTTACTCTTTTACTCTTTATCTAACCAGAGCTCTTAATTTTCAGGTGTCTTCTGTAACACCTAATCTCAGATGTTATGATTCTCCAGTACTCCCATGACTCTCTTCCATATTATGTAGTCCTCTATATGTTTAATATTGAGTGGCTCCTCGTAGGGAGGAATGCTGTCATGTCTGTCTTAGTTCGCTATCAATATCCTCTTAGCTTCATCAGTTATGTGTTGTTTGGCTTCCAACAAAGCAGATCTCCTTCACTTGTCTAATACGAATTTCGATGTTATTCTAGTTGCTTAACTTACCTCTACTACAATTCATTATATTCACATTTATTTACTTTACTCCTAATCTATATTCCGTGCACACTAGGCTGTTCATTCCTCGTGCATGGCATAAATAACATTGCATCGTACTTCTTAACAGCACAGGCACTGTTGTTTCGTATTTACTTGTCAATGAAAAGCCTTCGACTCTCAGTAAACATGTACTTTTGGAATGGGAATATACTTAACGTACGGGTGCAGGTTGTGAGACATGGTAGACTACATATGATTGTTTGGGTGCGGCCATTATTCGTGCACGGGTAGCCGAATCGATATGCACATACTAAGATGCAGTGATATGGATTAAGGCTCTGGCCATATTGTAGCTTTACTGTGATGGTGACAAACACTTTCTATTTACGGAACTTCCTATTACAACTATTCATTCGTCTACGACGCCACCCGCGCTGCCACCAACACTTTGCTAGTTATCTGGGTAGTGTCTGCTTGGACCTTCCCCACAGCTGGGGTACGTTGGGTATAACAAATTCAAAATGGCTCTGAGCGCTACGGGACTTAACATCTGAGGTCATCAGTCCCCTAGAACTTAGAACTACTTAAACCTAACTAACCTAAGGGTATCACACATCCATGCCCGAGGCAGGATTCGAACCTGCGACCGTAGCGGTCGCGCGGTTCCAGACTGAAGCGCGTAGGACCGCTCGGCCACCTCGGCCGGCTGCCGGGTATAACAATTTACCTTATGTCCACGTCAATTTTACGAAACAGACCTGAACAAGTGACAGAACTCTGTGAACCCTTTCTTCGTGAAGACATGTCTGCCCATAATGACCGTTCAGAGGGATCTGCGGACATATTGATTAATGGTAGTAGCGGCTGTAGGGTCTATCTTTGCTTTGTGTTTTGTTGTTCGGTTACTTTTTTTACCGCTATAAGGCCACCATTGTACGAATAAACACGTTTTGTTTAACCTGCCACACACACACACACACACACACACACACACACACACACACACACACAGACAAGTTCGGTCAAGGCGACAGCTTGCACTAAGCGCGGTATCCGGTTTCAGGTCCCGATCTAGCACAAACTTTTCCTGTCCTCATTCCAATATAGAGACAATGGTGGTTCATATTCACAATTTAGAATATATTTCCTGTATTTCTTGATAGCCGTAGCCGCTGCTGTGCCTTTTCCTTCAGACAGGCATGCATCTCCTTTGAAACACTGTATCGTACTTCTTAATTCCACAGACACCGGTACTTATTCGCCATTATCAGGTCCTCGACTCTCAATAAAGATGTCCCTTTACTGGAATATACATAACGTATGATTCGATTGAATGCCTTTATCAGGGGATGATGTGACAGAAGAAGAAACAGGAGGCGACAGGGAAGAGATAGTGGATCCCGTACTAGAATCAGAATGTAAAAGAGCTTCCGGAAACTTAAAATCAAATAAGGCAGAAGGGCAGATAGCATTCCATCGGAATTTGTAAAATCATTGGAGGAAGTAGCATCTCAACATCTGCAGAATGTGTGAGACAGGTGATATGCCATCAGACGTACGGAAGAATGTCATCCACACAGTTTCCAAGACAGTAAATGCGAGAAAAACCGCACAACAAGAGCTCACTTATCTAAGTTACTGGCGATAATAATACACAGAAGAATGGAAAAGAAAATTGAGGATCTGTTAGATGACGATCAGTTTGGCCTTAGGAAAGGTGAATGCACAGAGATGCAGTTCGGACTTTACAGTTGTTAATGGAAGGAAGATAGAAAATAAAAAAAATAAAAAAAATCGAGATACGTTCATAGGATGTGTCGACCTGGAAAAAGCGTCCCACAATATAAAATGGTGCAATATGTTTGAAACTCTGAGAAAAAGGGGGTAAGCTATAGTGATAGGCGGGCAGTATACAGTATTCAAACAATGAGGGAACTGAAAGATGGATCAAGAGTGGGATTAAAATTAAGGTTGAAGGAATACCAGTGATAAGATTCGCTGATGATACTGCTATCCACAGTCAGAGTGAAGAAGAATTGCTGAATCGAATGAACAGTCTAATGAGTACAGAACATGGACAGAGAGAAAATCGGTGAAAGACGGAAGTATGAGAACCATCAGAAGTCAGAAAAGCGAGAAACACAACAACCATGAAGTAGAAGAAGTTAAGGAATTTTGCTACCTATGCAGCAAAATAAGCCTTGACGGACGGAGCAAGGAGCGAGGGCATAAAAAGCAGACAAGCACTGGAGAAAACGACATACCTGGCCCAGGCAAGTCAGCTAGAATCAAACATAGGTCTTAACTAGAGGAATAAATTTCTGTTAATGCACATTTGGAACGAAGCATTGTATGGTAGAGAGAAATTGATTGTGGGAACACAGGAACAGAAGAGGATCGAAGCATTTGAGATATGATGCTACAGTATAATGTTGACAACTGGGTGGACTGATAAGGCATGAAGAGATTCTCCGCACAATCGGCGAGGAGAGGAAGATATGGGAATCAGTAACTATAAGAAGGAACTGAGAGATACATCTGTTTAGCGGATAACTTCTGTGGTTCTAGAGGGATCTGTAGAGGATAAAAGCTGTAGAGGAAGACAGAGATAGGAATACATCCAACAAATAATTTACGATATAGGGAGCTAGGGTGCAACTGCTACTATGCGATGAAAGGTGTGGCACAGGAGAGGAATCCTTGGCAGGCTGCATCAAACCTGTCAGATGACTGACGACGAAAAAAAGCAAGTGCAGGTGATTCGTGCATGGATAGCCGAAACGTTTAATGCGACCGCCGACGTAAATCGGTAATTCCGAGTTCGAGTCCGGGCCCAGCACAGATTTTTATCTTCATTCCAATAAACACCCGATGGTGTATCATATTCGCAATTGTGAATAGATTTCCTGTATTTCTTCACTTTGATTGAGTATAACAATGTCAACAATGAATATTGTTATTGATATCATCCCACCCTGAGTATGGCTGATATATATATATATATATATATATATATATATATATATATATATATATATATATATATATATATATATGTTACTCACCTTTGCCCTCGTTTTGCACCATTTTATGTTGTCGACCCATTTTCTAAATCAACAAGCCCTATGAAAATGTCTTGACTTTTCTTAATCCTCTGCTACATTATAAACCCAAAGACATAACTGCCACTCTGGTCCCTTTACATTTCATAATGCCAAACTGACTGGCATTTAACAGTTTCTCAGTTTTCTATTCAAGTCTTCCGTACACTATTCGAGTCAGGATCTAGCATGCTTGATTTGGCGCGCCGACTGTGACATAAACGTTACATTTACTTGCTTTTGTTACTTTCAGAACTATGCAAATAGTTTCCTTTCGAACAGTTGTAGATTATTTATACTAAGTCACAATA
Organism: Schistocerca gregaria; assembly: GCF_023897955.1. Taxonomy (NCBI): domain Eukaryota; kingdom Metazoa; phylum Arthropoda; class Insecta; order Orthoptera; family Acrididae; genus Schistocerca; species Schistocerca gregaria. Next base: position 949,987,710 of record NC_064920.1, read on the forward strand.
TCTGTAGGCTCCTATTGACCCCCAGTTATATCCGAAATTCGGAAAGGATGACATATTCCTACTAACTTGTCTGAAGAAAGGCAGTCAAACTGAAAAGAATGAACTAGATTCCTTAAGTCTTCTCGATATAACTATCACATCAGATTGTTACTTCCCTTCCCAGAGGCCTTCTTTTTCCACTTATCCGGTCGTCCTCTTTTTATGTTAATGGGTTCACTTTTAATTTCAGTGCAAGTTATTTTGACTTTTCACCTTGCTGAATCTGTCATTCAAACGATCGTTCCCTTTTCGATGTCATCGCATCCTCTCCGCGGCCATTTGGTTCCAACTTCCTCGCATTTCGATATCACTCCCTTGTGACTTATATCATTGTATACTTTCTTTTCATAGACATTTCTTTACGTCATGTTTTATCTACCAATTCAAGTACTTCTGATAGTCACTCTAGAAACTGTAAGTAGGCTGTTTAGGTTTTTATGTTGGTAACACCACGTAGAGCTCTGTATGAAAATCACTGATTGTGCTGTGTGCAGTCTGTGGCTGGTTTGCATTGTTGGAATTTTTGCTATTGTCGGGCAGTTGTATATGAACAGCGCTTGGAGTTGCTCAGTTGGAGATGAGCCGCCAGCAGTGGTGGATGTGGGGAATTTTGTGGCAGAATTTTGCGAGCGGACGATCTGGACGTGTGCCCATCAGAAAGAGTAAATTTGTAATACTGTATATCATGAACGGATATATATATGCTGACTTTTGAACATTATTAAGATAAATACATTGTTTTTCTTTATCAAAATCTTTCATTTGCTAACTACGCCTATAGTAGTTAGTGCTTCAGTAGTTAGAATCTGTTATTAAACTGGCAGTATTGGCGTTCACTGTATTGCAGTAGTTCGAGTAACAAAGATTTTTGTGAGGTAAGTGATTCATGAAACGTATAGGTTATTCTTAGTCAGGCGCAATCTTTTGTAGGGACTATTGAAAGTCAGCTTGCGTTGCTCAAAAAATAATGTGTCAGTTTAGTGTTGATCAGAAAAAGTAAAGAGACAAATGTCTGAGTACGTTCAGTTCTGCTCATCTGTTTGAAAATTAAATAAGGTAAGAGGTTTATCAGCACAGTAATTCATTAATTTTTCTATGGGGATGTTTCAAAACATTTTCGTCCAAATCGAAATGAGGGTTTGTCTCTAGGGAAGAAACATGGTGAATTTAACTGATGAATGAAGAAAATATAAAAATGCTGCAAACGAAGCAGGCATAAAGGAATACAAACGCGTCTAAAATGAGATCGTCAGGAAGTACAAAATGGATACGAAGGGATGGGTAGACGACAGATGTAAGGATGTAGAGGCATATATCACTAGGGGTAAGATAGATACAGCCTTACAGGATAATTAAAGAGATATCTGGAGGAAAGAAAACTACCTATATGAACATCAGGAGCTCATGTGGAAAATGCAAACTGTTCTAAGCAAAGGAGGGAAAGCAGAAAGGTTGAAGGAGTATATAAAGCGTCTATGCAAGGGCGATATCCTTGAGGGTAATTTTATGGAAATGGAAGAGGACGCAGATGAAGAAGAAATAGGATATATGATACTGCGTCAAGAATTTGACAGAGCACTGAAAGACCTAATTCGAAACAAGAGCCGAAGAGTAGACAAAATTTCATTAGAACCACAGCCTTGGGGCAGCCAACCACGACAAAACTGTACTATCTGGTGAGTAAGATTTATGACATAGGCGAAATACTCCCAGACTTCAAGAAGAATATAATAATTCCAATCCCAAAAAAGCGGGTGTTCACAGATGTGAAAATTACTGAACTACCAGTTTAATAAGTCACGGCTGGAAAATACTGACAGGAACTCTGTACAGATGAATGATGAAAGAGTTAGAAGCCAATCTCGTGGCAGATTTGTTAGGATTCCGTAAATATGTTGGACACGTGAGGCAATACTGACCCTACGACTTATCTTAGAAGATAGATCAAAGAAAGGCAAACCTAAAGTTTCTAGACTCTGTGGACTCCGAGAAAGCTTTAGACAGTGCTGAATGGATTACTCTCATTCAAATTCTGAGGATGGAAGGTAGCGAAAGGCTATTTACAATTTGTACAGAAACCAGATTGCAGTTATAAGAGTCGAGGGGCATGACAGGGAAGCAGTGGTTGGGAAGGGAGTGAGACAGGGTTATAGCCTATCCCAGCAGTAAAGAATGCAAAAGAAAAATTCAGAGTAGGTATTAAAATCCATGGAGAAGAAATAAAAACTTTGAGCTTAACCGATGACATTGTAATTCTGTCAAAGACAGTAAGGTCCTGGAAGAGCAGTTGCATGGAATGGACAGTGTCTTGAAAGGAGGATAGAAGATGGACGTTAACGAAAGCAAAACCATGATTTTGAAATGTAGTCGAATTAAATCAGATGATGCTGTTGGAATTAGATTAGTAAATGAGACACTTAAAGTAGTAGATGAATTTAGCTATTTGAGGAGCAAAATAACTTATGATGGTCGAAGAGAGAGCAGATATAAAATGTAAAACGGCAATGGCAAGGAAAGCGTTCCTGAAGAATAGAAATTTGTTAACATCGAATATAGATTTAAGTCTCAGGAAGTTATTCCTGAAAGTATTTGTATGGAGTGTAACCATTTATGTAAGAGAGACATGACCAAAAAAATTGATTAGACAAGACGAGAATAGAAGTTTTCGAAATGTGGTGGTATAGAAGAATGATGAAGATTAGATGGTTAGATCACCTAACTAATGAGGAGGTACTGAATAGAATAGGAAAGAAAAGGAATTGATGGCACAAATTGACTAGAAGAAGGGATCCGTTTGTAGTGAAGAGCAATTGGTCCAGATTGCTCAAATTCTATCAAACCTTCATCCGTAGATGATTTGACCATGTTGGCATGGTGTATGGCTCAGTTGGACCTACTTATTTAAAGATATTGGATGCTGCCCACCATGCAGGCATTAGGCTGAACTAGCCCCACTCCTAGCCAGAAAAGGAATTTATGGCACAAATTGACTAGAAGAAGGGATCCGTTTGTAGGACTCGTTCTGAGCTATCAAGGGATAACCATTTTAGTGTTGAAGGGAGCGTGGAGAGTAAAAATCATAGAGGGAGACCACGGGATGAATACACCAAGCAGTTGCAGAAGGGTGTACGTTGCAGTAGTTACTCAGAGATGAAGAAGCTTGAGCAGAATGGGATAGCATGTAGAAATGCATCAAACCAGTCTCTGCACTGAACTCGGTAGTAACCATAACATTTGGAGGATGGGCTGCCCAAAATGAAAATTAGTAGGACACCTGGTAGTGACAACACAGACAACAAATTCATCTAGTGTGTGTGTGTGTGTGTGTGTGTGTGTGTGTGTGTGTGTGTGTGTCCTTATGAAGTTCTCTGCAAGAAATGCTGACAACGAATAAAATTTAGAATAGCTGGAAACTGGCCATACTAACACCTATATTTCAGAAAGGCTACATGAAACACTGTGAGAAATGTAGGAAATTTATTTATTCAACACTGGGTAGAAAGGTCTTCGAGGAAGATAACCCAAAACGTCGCAGCCATCTTTAAAGCGTATCTAAAATGCGAATATGTACAGGAAGCGTAGGTCCTATTCAAATAACACTTTGGTCGTTCTAAAGCACGTATGGTTTAATATAAAGACTAGTTTACTGTTTATCGACTACTTGAAAGCTTTTTGACAATGTAGGTCAGGTAATGTAGGAAATACCAGGGAAGAGATGCATACTACATACACCATAAAAATAATCCAACAAATATACCAATACTGCCACATTGCCCTTGCCCAAGAAGAAAAATTTAGGATTACGACAAGTATGCAGTTTATTTCCAATATCTTTTAGTATCTATATTGAGGCAATGAAGTTTTACACCCGTATCTGTAACCAATAAAATTATGTAATCACTATACTATTTGCTGCTGGCCAACTTCTTGGAGCTGACTACGAGAACACCATTCCAAAACCAATTCATAAATTAAATATAACTTCAAGGAGGTACAACGCAACGATTTCCACCCAAGAAACATGAGTCATTGCTTCTAAAGATAAAGACCCTTTCTCAATCGAAATTATGATAAACGGCCAGGAAATAGAACGCCTGGCTACAACTTCTTCGAAAATACCATTTTCTTCACAAACAAAAAATACATACCAAGAGAAGCTGAAACATGTAGTTGAATTAGTGGGGCAGTATGCAGAACACTGAATAATAAGCTGAGGAAAGGAGCCCTAATAAACTGTTACAAAAGAAAACCAATATCGTCTGTAGTTTTTGGCAGTGAGACTTGGTCAATAAGATTTGGAAATGGACGAAGAATACGAACTGTGGATAGGAAGACATAAGAAGAACCTCTGCCTATACTTTATCTGATGTGATGATTTGTACAACAATCATACTTGAACTAAGACTTAAAAGCATAAACGAACAGGTCGTGTGATATAGAAACAATTGGATACATCATGTCATAAGGATAGAATCTCCTAAATAATAATGAATTACATATCAATGGGGAAAAGATCAATAGACAGACCAAGAAAATGGCGAAGAGATCGGATGGAATGTAGCTATAGACAGCAGAGGCACTAAACAAAAGAACATAACAGGCAATTGCCCAACACTTGAAGCAGGCAGAGGAAGACAGTAAAAAATAGCTTCACAGTTACCTTCCATGTAAGTACGTATGTCTGCACAAAAGCTGTGGTCATCTTATTTATAGACATGAGTTCTTCTTTAACTGCTTTATTGTGGTACTGACTGTAGCAGTATCTACAGTCTCAGCGAAGTCAAACGGAAAATGTGGCTCCTCAGTACCTCAGTATCCTACTTCTTTACACATTAATTCTTCCTGGTTCTCTTACACTTAACCTTACTTTTCATTGTTACTAAACTGATTTAACTCTCTATCTACTCCTCAGTTAGATTTATATTGCAATTTACGATTTCAGAAAATTATTAAATTTTCGTCTCTTCGTATATCCTGAGTTATCTATTCAATAGCCTCATATACTCCGTACATCTCCTAACATCCTAGCACCGCTTGAAAATAGTTTCAGTCATAAGATTCTTTTAATTTTTCAGTAGTTAAAACACGAGCTGTTATATCCATAGAGGCGCTCGGGGTCACAATACAAAGTTATAATATCTGATAATGGAAATATAAGAGCACGAAACGGATCGCTTTTCATCCACTGAAAAATAAGAATAATCTTACAATTAAAGCAGTATTTTCAACCTCTGCAATAATACACAGTTGCGGATGTTCCTCCGGTAGGACTATTTGTCTTCAATTCTGTTAGGGACTTCAGCATGAATAGCTAAGCTATTGCTGGTGACGGTGGTTTAACGTCGATTCTGATGGGTATAATACTATACAATCCTATCAATGATCTGTTCAGTAACTGACTCTTTGGGCTATCTTCATTTTCTGAATAAATCCTACTGTCGTTATTTCTTTTTTTGGAATTGCCGATATTACCATGTATTCATCTTAAGAGAAATTATCTTCTTTCTATTTCACTTCACTGAGTAACACTGTATCTAGAATGAGCCTTTGCATTTCCCTTACGACGTTTCACTCTGCGACACGTGCAGAGTCATCCTTTCGTGTATATCTCAAAAATTTTCTCACGGTCACGTTCCCATAAGCCGTTCCTTCCTGCAGAGCAGAACAAACGAATCAGTGGAAAGATCATCTTGGCTCTGTTTCAGTTACAGATCAGATTTTCTAGGATGCACATTATTGCCAGTGGTTGGCATTGCCTTGTATAATCTTCACCCTATGGATCATTGCTGATTCATCCACCTGTTAGGGGCCATTTTCCACCCGAAGGACAACAAGGTGTCCTGAAACTTTACTCCGTGTTTCTTTTCTTTTAAAGGCCTTGGGCAGAGTGTGTCTAATATTTGTCTGTGGTTACTGTGACGTAGCAGGATCTCTCTTCTATTAACTTGTTTACTTAGTGCTGTTGGTACTTGCAGCTTTCCTTATCAAGCATTTTTAGAGACAAATAAAAATTCCGTCTATTACAAATAAGTGTTTTATTTGAGTCTACCAAATATGTTTTGCATTATCAGTGGTCTAGCGAGTAAAAAAAAAAAAAACTGTTTGTACTTTCTCTGAAAAAACTTTTAATAGCCAAGATAACATTCATACTATTTATTCCTGATACCCGATGCAACAGTTAACACTGTCATCTTCTGACCTGTAAATGATGCAAGTACATTAAGTACGTGTACAGTCATTGCTCAGATTTGTCATTAGAACTGTGGAAACAGTGGTCTACATTTTTATACCTTCAAGGAATAAATGTTATTGAATATGATATTTGTTTTTAAAAGTGTCTTGAAAGCAAGTGGCTAACCATATAAAGAAAATTATTTAATAATCCATATTTTGATGGAGATCTGTATGGATTCTTGGTATCTCATTGATTATCTACTTACAAATACACGTGTGTGTTGTTTCCTTACTCTTGCATTAATTTTTATATGTTTTTGATGTGTCCATGGATACATGAATAGGACATAAAAAGAATGAAAATTAAGAAAAAATACAACCATATAATTGTATCTACACTGTCAGATAAGATACAACGTGCCGAAGGGCAATGCCATTCTACAGATAAGAGATGTTTCATCACTGTAAGAATATGTAAAAAAAAATTCCGAACGAATGAAACGGCCATATCTCAGTGAAGGGCGCCCAAACAGTAGCATCAAAACGAAGTGCATCCCTTTCTGGCCTCAACGCAGGCGTGTATTCCTGTACGCAAATCATAGAGCTGCTGAATGACGTCCTTCTACAGACTCGTCCAAGCGTCTTGTAACCTTTGTTGCAATTCGGCGATGAATTTGCTTACTCTGGAAGACGATTAAGTTCTCATTTCACCTTGTCCCTTGCATGTTCAGTTGGTGAAAGATCTGGTGGCCTTGCTGGCCATGGCAGCTGTTTTACACCTCAAGGAGCATGTGCGGCGGTGGAGAAAACTAATTTGATTTGTTGTTAATTCTATAAGTTGACGAGTCTGGTAGTATTGTGCAATTTTAGGACACCCCAGCCTTTTACAAGATCCCAAGAATATTTGCGTGAGCAGCCAGAAGGCGATGGAAAACGTACTGTTGATAGTCATCAGTCCATAGGTCTGCCATCCAGCTCGCCGAAACTAAAATAAGATATTCTAACTCACTAAGAATAAGGCAGAATAGTCAGGAATCACGAAGATTAATATTAGTCTACTCTTGTTAAACGGAGCAGCATATTCTGAGAAAAAGAACTATTAAGGAAAATTCATTAAAGATTGTTATGTCGTCCTCAACACTTGACACACTTCAGCGCCGATTTATACTCCTTGTTCCAGACTCCATAAAGTAACTTGCTCGCTTTAAAAATGGAGCATAATCTCAGACTCTTAAAACGCGGTTTAATGTAATATAGTTGGCGGCTCATGAAATAGAACGTCGAAAACGGAACACGAGTTGCCAGTTAACATTAACTCAAATCGGTTCACTAGCAACTAAATGTCCTTTTACCTAGTTTCACAATGTTGTTGTTGTGGTCTTCAGTCCTGAGACTGGTTTGATGCAGCTCTGCATGCTACTCTATCCTGTGCAAGCTTCTTCATCTGCCAGTACCTACTGCAACCTACATCCTTCTGAATCTGCTTAGTGTATTCATCTCTTGGTCTCCTTCTACGACTTTTACCCTCCACGCTCCCTTCCAATACTAAATTGGTGATGCCTTGATGCCTCAGAACATGTCCTACCAACCGATCCCTTCTTCTGGTCAAGTTGTGCCACAAACGTCTCTTCTCCCCAATCCTATTCAAAACTTCCTCATTAGTTATGTGATCTACCCATCTAATCTTCATCATTCTTCTGTAACACCACATTTCGAAAGCTTCTATTCTCTTCTTGTCCAAACTATTTATCATCCATGTTTCACTTCCATACATGACTACACTCCATTCAAATACTTTCAGAAAAGACTCACTGACACATAAATCTATACTCGATGTTAAAAATTTTCTCTTCTTCAGAAACGCTTCCTTGCCATTGCCAGTCTACATTTTATTTCCTCTCTACTTTGACCATCATCAGTTATTCTTCTCCCCAAATAGCAAAACTCCTTTACTACTTTAAGTGTCTCATTTCCTAATCTAATTCCCTCAGCATCACCCGATTTAATTTGACTACATTCCATTAACTTCGTTTTGCTTTTGTTAATGTTCATCTTATATCCTCCTTTCAAGACGCTATCCATTCCGTTCAACTCCTCTTCCAAGTCCTTTGCTGTCTCTGACAGAATTACGATGTCATCGGCGAGCCTCAAAGTTTTTATTTCTTCTCCATGGATTTTAATACCTACTCCGAAGTTTTCTTTTGTTTCCTTCACTGCTTGCTCAATATACAGATTGAATAACATAGGGGAGAGACTACAACCCTGTCTTACTCCCTTCCAAAGCACTGATTCCACTTCATGTCCTTCAACTCTTATTACTGCCATCTGGTTTCTGTACAAATTGTAAATAGCCTGTCGCTCCCTGTATTTTACCCCTGCCACGTTCAGAATTTGAAAGAGAGTATTCCAGTCAACATTGTCAAAAGCTTTTTCTAAGTCTACAAATGATAGAAACGTAGGTTTGCCCTTCCTTAATCTAGCTTCTATGATACGTCGTAGGGTCAGTATTGCCTCACGTGTTCCAACATTTCTACGGAATCCAAACTGATCTTCCCCGAGGTCGGCTTCTACCAGTTTTTCCATTCGCCCGTAAAGAATTCGTGTTAGTATTTTGCAGCTGTGACTTATTAAACTGATAGTTCGATAATTTTAACATCTGTCAACGCCTGCTCTCTTTGGGATTGGAATTATTATATTCTTCTTGAAGTCTGAGGGTATTTCGCCTGTACCGTAAATCTTGCTCACCAGATGGAAGAGTTTTGTCAGGACTGGCTCTCCCAAGGCCGTCAGTAGTTCTAATGGAATGTTGTCTACTCCCGGGGCCTTGTTTCAACTCAGGTCTTTCATTGCTCTGTCAAACTCTTCACGCAGTATCGTATCTCCCATTTCATCGTCATCTACATCCTCTTCCATTTCCATAATATTGTCCTCAAGTACATCGCCCTTCTATAGACCCTAGTTTCACAATATGTACGTGGTATCTTACTTCGATTGAAAACCCAGTAATGAAAATCGTCATTAACGCCATACTTGGTTTAATCTGGCTTGCGTGGATATAATTACGGCACATCCTCTAGCGGAGCGTAACATACTCCGTATGACTGCGATGATTTGGTACAGTTTCATTTTTACTTATATAACTCACAGTGCTACTATTTAAGGTTTGTATCTTACACACTAATGTAATTTAATTTAACCCGCTGTTATAGCTTTTGTCAAAGAAATTTGCGTTTATTTAATAATTCAAAAAGTGAAAGCGGTAACTTCAAAAGAACTTCTACAATATGTTTCATGGTAAAAGGAACCTGATTCATACAGTATAGATTACTAAGTTTAATATTACTTGCTTTGAAAATTTGGAAAAAAACTGGATTATTAACTAAACTAATTATCGGATCACAGGGAGATATGAAACCTTTGTCATTGGTTTAGTAGACTATTATATAATGTGGTCACTTTTTGTAACAAAATATAAACGTTTAATTTTATATTATTGTAACTGACGCTTCATAACACCAAGAGGCATGGGGGCAGACTTCGGCGTCGTGAGCGCATACACTTCGGAATAGCCTGTTCACCAGGTATACGGTGACAAGAGTGTGTACATCTCTCGCTACAGGCATGATATACTCCCGGTACTGAAAGCAACTGCCATTCCAATCTCCAGTCGACTCTTTCAAGACACCAGAGTGGACAGGCAATGTGATGTTGTAGTGTCAGAGATAGCCCGTCTAGAGGCAAACGTACTCTTAGTCCTGCTGCAACCAGACGGTTACCACTGGTCCCTGGTGACACTTCAGGTGCAGTATTTACTCGGTTTTCTCTACTGCATGATTTTCGCTAGGTAACTGCTGCTCTCACGATGAGTCGATCTTGTCATAGATTTGTAATATACGAACGGCCAGAAACTGGTGTGCAGGTGTGGCGATGTTCCACATACTGCTTCTGAAAGCAGTGACACCCCACCGGTAGATTGTACCCAATGCCTTCACCAGTCTTTCAGTGCATCTGTCCAGATTTCCAGAGGTCTACAAAGAGAACCCGTCCAATGGCTGCATTTCTTCAGCGTCAGTATGTACTTGCTTGTTGGCCATAATTCTAACCCAGAACGAATGTTGCAATCACTCTTCACAGCTAAATGCAGAGAAAAAAACAAAGGACACATAGACAGGGCTCCAGAGCACTGTCTGATCGATGATGTCTGTGACGTATGAATCTGTAAACTACAACGCCTCAGTGTGCACATATTGTACCTCGTGCCACCTAACACAACAGTGACTCCCTTAGTGTAGGAACTTGGGGACGGATCACAATCAAACACCTCGGCTGCACGACTATACATCTCTGTTATTAATGCTGACGCACTCGTCAATCAGCTGGGGTACTGAAAGGTGTGTGCCGCTGGGTTTCTCGCTGCCTAACAGAAGACAATAAAGAGCAACAAAGGACCATCTGTGATGGATTTCTTGCGCGCTGCGAGCCTGATGGTGACAATTTTTTGTGAAACATCCCCATAGGCGACCAAGCATTGGTTCATCACTTGAAACCGGAGACAAAACGGCTGTCCATGGAGTACCGCCACACCATGTCTGCTCCCTCCAAAGAAAAATTTCAGAGCTCCAGCCTCAGCTGGTAAAGTCATGGCGACAGTCTCATGGAACACAGGAGGGACCATTCTCTTTGAATCCTTCTTCATGGTACAACGCTCAGATATGAAGTGTATTGTGCTACCCTCGTCAAACTGAAGAAAAGACTCTAGTGTGTTCGTAGCTACAAAAATGCAAAATATCTTATTATTATCCAAGGCAATGTAGTGTAACAAAACTCCAGTCCATAGAGTGGCGCCATATCTTCTCCTCTGAAGAAAAATTGGAAAGCGCAACCCTCAGGCGATAATGCCTGGGACGACATTCTGAAGGGATTATTCAGTATGATGTCCTCCGTCATGGTGCAACGATAAACACTAAGGTTTATTGTGGTGCCCTCAGCAAACTGAAGAAATGATTTCAGCGCATTCGTCACCTAAAGGATACAACTGGACCGCTCCTTCTCCATGACAGCGCAACGACTCACCTAAATATGCGCGGCGCAGGGCCGTAGCACTGAATGGAGACAGTGTTCAGAAATACATTTTTGTAGCCAAAAGAATGGGGAACAATTTGGTGCACTTTAATCGTGAATAAAATAAAAACAACCCGCTAGAAAAAAGGAAGTGGCATTACTCACTAAACGCCCCTTACTCGTATTTTTGGGTTGATATCTGTCGCCAGTGATCGCCTAGGGAAAACTGGAAGTCCAGGTACTGTAAAGCCTGTCGCAAATGATGAATAAATGAAGAACGAAAGTAATTTCTATCGTGTGTGTACCTGACTGCACAGTATATTGATTACGTAATGTACTGATATTGCTAGTCATTTATTATGGAATATTAATGTATACCGGCTTAAAAGGCTTAATGGTAGATGTTATAATAAGCTAGGCATTTAATACTGTCTGTTGGAACAAATTGTCAGAAAAAAATGGTTCAAATGGCTCTGAGAACTATGGGACTATGGGACTATGGGACTTAACTTCTGAGGTCATCAGTCCCCTAGAACTTAGAACTACTTAAACCTAACTAACCTAAGGACATCACACACATCCATGCCCGAGGCAGCATTCGGTTCCAGACTATAGCGCCTAGAACCGCTCGGCCACTCCGGCCGGCCAAATTTTCAGAATAATTTGCAATTATTAATCTGTTTTATAACGCTGAACCAGCAATTCGGAGAAGAGGACTCATTTTGGGAAATGAAAGCTAGTATCTATATGAGTATAAAGCAACATTTATTTATGGTGTTATCACCAGGTAATTCAAGTAGTGATAATCATACTAGATATAATGCCTAACAAATGCATGTTCTACTGTAGCGACCAGTCTTCGTATAACTCACAAATATTGTGAGGTAAGTGCCTACTTACCCCATAAATGCTTGAGATTCTCTTAGACTGCAGCTCCCTCCAAAGGAAGCATTACTTTCCATTTGCCGTTTCTAACAAAATAAATAGGACCTTTAAGCTGATAATAGTGTTGGAAATTATACAGTGTTCTTCGATGGCACCTGCAGAATTTTTAATTACGTTGTATGCAGTTAACACAGTGAGGAAAGCTAGGAAATGTGTATGTTTCCCTGTTTCAACTTCACATGGCTGTCATTGCCACATGAAATATTCACAGATGTAGTGAAATCCACTACTCTTTTTCTTAATACGATTGTCCAGCGCCATATCCCAGCATAGATGCCAGGGTATTCCAAACTTACAGATTCCACTCAGTTGAGCATGGGAACGCAGATGACAGCTCCAGTTGTCGTAGTCACTAGCCAACAGATATTCTTCTGCACAGGCGGACTCTTAACACCTATAGCAACAAGCTATTCTACTCCTAACAAAGTGATAATGCTGTAATACGAGTAATTACGTGGGGTAATCTAAAAATGATATCATCGGGGGAAGAAAAACCATTATCTCATATTGGCGACCAGATTACGATTGGCAAAATTCTTTTTTTCTAGAGTTGTTCATTCACTGGCAGAGTCATGAAAAGTATAACAACAAGTTTCCATTTGTGCACTGCAATTTTAGTAACACACAGAACTAAGGCACTGAGAAAACCACTTTGTCAGTGACAAATGGCGGCGTGATTCGCTCTGTGTCTTTTATGAAACATCTTCAGCTTTTTCTGTACGTTGGGATCTGCGCGACGATGGACAAAAGCGTACACCCCTTTTGAAGTTTCCTGCAATTGTGCAAAAGACTATAATTTTCCTTTCTTTCTTCGTAAAGTTAACAATTCTCAAAAAATTTCAATGTAACGTATTTGCCGATACACTTTCATATACAAAAGAATGTAATGGATTCTCTGATAGGTTGAAAAGAATGTGTTCGCTAATACATTCGCATTATGTGAATCGATACATACTTTTAGAGGTACGATAGAGAGATTAATTAGACGACGCAGAAATGGGAGGATGCTGTTGCTTATGACCACTGAAACGATATTTTTAACGATTCCAACTGGCTTTACGCCTGTTTGTTGAACAATTTACACTTAACGCCGACACAATTCACTGGGCATTTGGGGAACTTGGACAGTATTAATATTTGTATCGATCAGATGTGTTTTATTCTCATAGAGCAGTGTCTTATTGAGGACTTCGCAAAGTTTATTCCTTTGGATTTAATTGCTTTCCTCTTTAATTCTTCTGTGTCGTGGTTAAGGTTGCTCTTTTTCTCGATGACATCATTATCGTTATTCATTTCTTACCACGAAGAAAACGTTGGAACATCAGTTCTCAACTTATTATAGCACTTTGTAGTACTTTCTTCTCCTCCTCGTGCTGCGAGGATGACACGGCGGTCGGATGATCCCGATGGCCCACCTGTGGCCTGCAGACGGATTGCTGTGCTGCTTCTCGTGCTATAGTTGCTGTCTGTGTTTCTAGGTCGAGGGATCGTCGGCCGGGTCAGAGATATTCTTCGCTCGGGGGCCGGCTGTTTGTCGACTCCTAATCACTTCATCTCGTTTTCCTCGAAATGCAAGCCGCTGAAGTGGCGTCAAATACAAGGGCTTCCACTAGAAAGCCGAACAACACAATGCGTGGTCTCGAGGCCAATAATGTCACACGATAATTTCATTTCATGACAGATTTTTAGTGTAAGAGGAAGAGAATCAACATTTAAAGGAATAAACAATAGCATAACGTAAATATTTGCTTCCATATTTAAAAATTTCCCCTTCTCCGTTGAGGTACTCTGTCATAATCTGCATTATTAGCGTTCTACTGAATACGACGACCTTAGTTGTATTTTTATTGTGTAATTATTGATAACCCTAACTTGTTATGTCACTGGAAGGATCTTTCACCCTCTCCCCTTTTATTTCTGGTCAGTTAAGCACAGCGATTCCTCCATAAACCTTAATCAGCTGCCTCCTCATTTTGTATTTTCATATGAGGCTGTCCAGTACTAACGAGGAGTGGTTTTGATACACAGAGTATGGTTTCCTATGGGTCCCCCCCCCCCACCACCACCACCACCCAGCATGTTTAGAAAACAGCCGAATCTCTAGTATCAGTACACCTGATGGCTAGCAATAACTTTGTTATATCGTTGTCATTTTTGTGATTTTGTACTTAGCTACATGATGGGACGCCCAGTTGAATAGATGCTGAGGAAGACTTCACTTAACGAAAATCAATTGTACATGACACTGCTGTACTTGATAATGGGTTGAGGCTGAAATACATAATTATGTACAGCCAAATGGTGGAAATATCATTCAGACAGGATTATAACCTTTATAATTACCAGGGAAAACTATAATAAATTGAGAGCAAATAATATTTTCATTCCGTACTGCGCTCAGAAAAACAGTTTATCTCAGGATTATTGGTTTTCTGTTGTGCAAACGGAACTGACTGCGCTGTTTGGTTTGTGTATCCAATGCAGCTGTTTCGTCCCTCTCGCAGTGGAATACCCAATGCCACGTAGTTGTACTAAATAAGGTCTTAACTGCTGGACTGTGGGCGCTAAAGTTGCCTAATTGAGTACTCCTACTAATTAGTTGTTTCTGAGGAGAACACGAAGGGTGCTGGGGCGCCACTGCGGATGTCTCACTAAGTGTTCACTAACTTGAGCAGCGTGCTGGGGCTTCTGTGTCATGCTAATGTACTCAAACGGAAAAGAGCTACGTTACATTTTATTTATTATTTGTGAGCGTTTCTTCCACAACTGTTAGGCTAATGAAGTATGTTCCATTTGCTGGGAATATGGAGAATAGGCTGGATGACTTATATCATTACATCAGAGAAACATTATCGCACTCCATAATCTTACAGTGTAGCGGCCGATTCGTCTTACCTTACCTCACTTAAGGGACGCTGTACACTCAGTTTCAGATAGGATTATTGGAGACTATCTTGTGATAGCAGGCCTGAGACTCCCTCCAATATTTCAGCAAAGGCTTAATCAGTCTTATATCAAACAACTAAATATTATATGCAGAGATAGGAAATCAAGGGAACAACTGAAATAGCGCATCACTTCACTGCAATTTGCACTCATTGTAACACTTGATAAATGACCAAGAAAATGTCGCTTGTTGCACTTGACAGATAATAGCAGTAGAACAAAAAGAAACACCTGATTCAGTTTCCTGAACTTTTGTTAAAGTTCAACAAGCGAACACAATTTAAGTTCTTCCATAAATATGTATAGGCGCGTAGGCGCGTTAAAGAACTGGTAATGAAACAGTCATACACTCCGTGTAAAGGGTAAATAATCAGCAACTTTACACACTGACTAGAGCATTAAGGGAATAACAGGAATGTGCACCGCCCACTCACATAATAAGTTCCTTTCTTCACAATATGAAATTAAGTAGAGCTCAACAGTCATAAAAAAAATTTAGATTCATCCCTGTTCATCCCTATATATATATATATATATATATATATATATATATATATATATATATATATATATAGTGTGGTCCATTGATCGTGACCGGGCCACATATCTCACGAAATAAGGGTCAAACGAAAAGACTGCAAACTACGAAACTTGTCAAGCTTGAAGGGGGAAACCAGATGGCGCTATGGTTGGCCCGCTAGATAGCGCTGCCATACGTGATATGAAGTAACACTCCGCCAGTGCGGACATTGTTTGCTTCGTGATACATTACCCGTGTTAAAATGGACCGTGTACCAATTGCGGAAAAGGTCGATATCGTGGTGATGTATGGTTATTGTGATCTAAACGCCTAACGGGCTTGTGCTATGTATGCCGCTCGGTATCCTGAAGGTCACCATCCAAGTGTGCGGACCGTTCGTCGGATAGTTACGTATTTAAGGAAACAGGAAGTGTTCAGCCACATGTGAAACGTCAACCATTACCTGCAACAAATGAAGATGCCCAAGTAGGTGTTTCAGCTGCTGTCGCGGCTAATCCGCACATCATTATCAGGCAAATTGCGTGAGAATCGGGAATCTCAAAAAATAAAAGACTTCGGTGTTGAGAAGGCTACATCAACATCGATTGCACCCGTTCCATTTTTCTGTGTATCAGCAACTGCATGGCGACGAATTTGAACGTCGTGTACAATTCTGCCACTGGGCACAAGAGAAATTACGGGACGATGACAGATGTTTTGCACACGTTCTATTTAGCTACGAAGAGTCATTCACTTACAGCGGAAACGTAAACCAGGATAATATGCACAATTGCGCAACGGAGAATCCACGGTGGCTGCGATAAGTGGAACATCAGCGACCTTGGAAGTTTAATGTATGGAGCGGCATTATGGGAGGAAGGATAATTAGCCCCTATTTCATCGATGGTAATCTAAATGGTGCAATGTATGCTGATTTCCTATGTAATGTTCTACCGATGTTACTACGATATGTTTCACTGCATGACAAAATGGTGATTTACTTCAACATGATGGATGTCCGGCACATAGCTCGAGTGCGGTTTAAGTGGTATCGAATAGCGTATTTCATGACAGGTGGATTGGTCGTCGAAGCACCATACCATGGCCCCCACGTTCACCGGATCTGACGTCCCCGGATTTCTTTCTGAGGCCGAAGTTGAAGGATATTTGTTATCGTTTACCACCGACAACGACTGAGAACATGCGTCAGCGCATTGTCAATGCATGTGCGACAATTACAGAAGGCGAACTACTCGCTATTGACAGGAATGTTGTTACACGTATTGCCTAATGCATTGAGGTTGATGGACATCATTTTGAGTAATTTATTGCATTAATGTGGTATTCATAGGTAATCATGCTGTAACAGCATGAGTTCTCAGAAATGATAAGTTCACAAAGGTACATGTATTACATTGGAATAACCGAAATAAAATGTTCAAACGTACCTACGATCTGTATTTTAATTTAGAAAACCTACCTGTTACTATCTGTCCGTCTAAAATTGTGAGCCATACGTTTGTGACTATTTCAGCGCCATGTATCACAAAGCGAAAAAAGTGGTCCGAATCTTCAAGCTAGACTAATTTCGTTCTTTGTAGTTTTTTCGTTTGACGCTTATTTCGTGAGATATTTGGCCCAGTCACGATTAGTGGGCCACCCTGTATATATATGCGCATAAGCACGATTAAAACGGTTGGAAAAACACTATGTTGAAAATTGATAAATCTATACTCAAGAGGGAAGCACTCCATCTAAACAGCGTAAAAATGCAACTTAATGACTACCTAGAGTAACAAAATTAAGAATAGCTTGTAGATTTAGTATAATAAAGAAATAAATAACACATACACGGCTTCTGACGGCCGACACACTGTGTTTGACTATTGAGCAGTGATTAATGTAGCCACAACATCCTCTAACCAGGTTAGTGGCATATTTAAAGACGAGCGTCGAGCAAAATCCCTGGTTCGAAAGTAATGGAACCAGTACTAATTTACAACTAACTACAGCAGTGAAATCAACTGATGACAGGTTGCCCATTTCCGATGTGGCGTACGATGGATAGTCAATAGACTGAACACTCTGCTGAAACCCAAGTACAATGCTGAGAGGCGAAACGCCCAGCCCAAAGCATGTTTTGCGCAAACACCTAGTTTGAGAACAAAACAAATATGAAATAACATGATGATAATGCAGTTTGCAGTACAAATGTCAGAGCCCCAATATAGTCATAACCCAAGGTATGACTAAAGCACAATAGTTTCTCTTTCAATTAAAGTTTCCAAAAGGGTCACAACTAGCAGGATTCCCTTACATGGCAGACGTGACAACATTTCCATTCATACCCCAGAATCAACTAGCGCAACGTAAACCATTGACACATTTCAGATACTATTTTAAAACAACATACTCAAATTATTTGGTTTACCACAAGCCTTAATTTTTTAATTAGGTTATGCTCTGTTATTGATGCCACGCAAATTAGGTAGCAAGTTAAAGTCTACAATTATACTTTGCCATTTAACACGCGTCGTGACGAGGAAAGAAGGAATCCAGCTAATTAATTCAATGCCACTACTGATTTGACGATGCGGTTAAAATCAATGGTGAGAGTCAAGATCACACTTGCAAGCAGCACAGGCAGAACACGAGCATAAGATGAGCATTAAATAAACTACTCCTTGTTCAATCATTTACACACCGACGACACAAATAATCTTCGCCGAATTACTGCAAACGCCGGAATCGCCATTTGCTTGCAAATGGCACAAACAATAGTCAAAGGTTTTACTTTAAGTCCGATCATATCCGTAGGATAGGAGTTTCAATGGACAACCAGGCCTCATCCCCTTGGATCCATCTGCGACCAAGACAGTAACATTGGTTGCTATCACGGCTTTAACGATGCTTCGCATTTGACACGAGTCACGCCAAACCATCAACAAAACGGCGTGGTCTCCTGTACACTCCCAGACGTCCGCAAGAAAACAGCAGAGCGCAAAGCGGGAATTTCAAAAGAAACTCGCTACAGACATGGAGGAACGCAGAGAACCAACCGTGACATGAGGGTTGAATGAACCACAGTCATGCAGTCTCTCTACCATTCCACTCTCGAACGGCACGCGGGAAAAACGAGCACCTAAATTTTTCCGTGATAGCCCTGATGTCTCTTATTTTATCGCGGTGATCATTTCTTGTGAGGAACGGTGTAGAAAGCCTTCTGGAAATCTAAAAATATGGAATCAATTTGACAGTCCCTGTCGATAGCATTTATTACTTCATGAGTATAAAGGGGTAGTTGCGTTTCACAAGAAGGATGTTTTCTGAATCCGTGCTGATGGTTCGAGGCCTATTCTTTAATGTGTAATTACTACAGTTGTAAGTAACGTGTTTGTATGTTGGCAACGCTGCAGACTCTGCTAATGTCGCCCTAGCCACGAAATCCTGTGGTTGGGTTGTCTAGCAGTTAGCGAGTGGATAGGGAAGTGTATGGACATGATATTCTTAGTGGAGACTCTGTGGTGGTAGGACACACAATGTGACGGGAGATGAAATTTCTTACACGAAAAGGTGCAAGGGAAGGTATGATAATGGACGTCACGTGCATGAGGTAAAATCTTCTAAATACATTATCTTCTCTTCGACAAAATCCTTCTTTTGTTAACTATATGCCTCCTAGTAGTAAGAGTCTATATTAGTTAGAATCCTTTTATTTAGCTGGCTGTTGTTTGCTACTTCCTGTAAATGTTGTAGCTCGTGTTATGACGATTTTCTGTGAGGTACGTGACTTATGAAGGACAATGGGGATTCCTGCATCGAGATTCGTGATTGTAATGAGTTTAGGCAATCAACAGAGTTGGAGATAGTTTCACATTTCTTTAGTTTCATATATTTTGGGTTTGTTCTATTGTTGGGATTCTTGCAATTCAGGGCCATTCTTTTTACTCGGTTATTGAAAGTCATGTTTTCAGTGTATAACAGTGAGACTGCGTCGGGCTTGTGTCTTATGGGTAATAAATGAACAGGTTAAGTTTGAGTTGTCTTTGTCAGGGACAATTCTGTTGGTCAGTGCTCACTAAAAAAAATCAAAGAGTTAGTTCCATAGTTTCCTTCTCACATCAGTTAAAGCAAACGAAATTATGGAGGAATGAAAAAATCGCTAACCATCAAACAATTTAGCTTTCTTTTATGGAATAACCCTGGAAGTCTCCGATCTTGTTTGTGGGATGTCTTTACATTCTACAGTGACATTTTATTCAAGTTACTAGCTATTTGAGTGTAACAGAACGAACTAAACATTATACTCACTACCACTATAAGAAGACTTGTAGTGTCGGTACACCTGAGAGACAATTATAATTTTCTTACATCACCATCTACAGAATTTCGATTACAGTGTTTATAAAGATGATTCGGTAACATTACCGTGCACGGAAGGTGAAAAATTATTTCAGTCATACGTAGCTATTTGAGGTGGATATACTGAACGAAAGACACAAAGATAGCCTGAAGCTCTCATTACAAGAAATTTATGAAGATACGCTATATCTTCACTACAAAGATGCGCTGTATAAAAGTATATATGGATTGGTCACTGCAGTAAAGGCACACTACTTCGGATGAAATAAAAACTACGTTTAACGTATACAACCCACAGTAATTGGTCTGCCAAAGAAATACACTGTCAGTATAAGCATTACACTGAGACTTCAATGAAGGCATAGGTGGACATCATGGAACATCAAAGCATTATCATTTGTGGATCACTCTACAAATTAAGATGAAATGTACATACAGAATATCAGACGGGACCAACGAGATGTAGGCAGCCGTTGCCTATGATGACCAAACACTTTCAGTCCTCTTTCTTTTTTTCTTTTTATAAACATTGGTAGATAGATAGAGA
The DNA here is from genome assembly GCF_023897955.1 of Schistocerca gregaria. Classification (NCBI taxonomy): domain Eukaryota; kingdom Metazoa; phylum Arthropoda; class Insecta; order Orthoptera; family Acrididae; genus Schistocerca; species Schistocerca gregaria. The sequence continues at coordinate 950,008,304 of NC_064920.1, forward strand.
GAGAGAGAGAGACAGAGAGAGACAGAGAGAGACGAACAGAGAGAAAGAGAAAAAAAGGAAAGAGGACTGAAAGTGTTTGGTCATCATACGAAACGGCTGCCTACATCTCGTTGGTCCCGTATGATATTCTGTATGTGCGTTTCATTTGAACGGAATGGACAGTGTCTTGAAAGGAGGATATAAGATGAACATCAACAAAAGCAAAACGAGGATAATGGAATGTAGTCGAATTAAGTCGGGTGATGCTGAGGGAATTAGATTAGGAAATGAGACATTTGAAGTAGTAAAGGAGTTTTGCTATTTGGGGAGTAAAATAACTGATGATGGTCGAAGTAGAGAGGATATAAAATGTAGACTGGCAATGGCAAGGAAAGCGTTTCTGAAGAAGAGAAATTTGTTAACATCGAGTATAGATTTAAGTGTCAGGAAGTCGTTTCTGAAAGTATTTGTGTGGAGTGTAGCCATGTATGGAAGTGAACGATAAATAGTTTGGACAAGAAGAGAATAGAAGCTTTCGAATTATGGTGCTAAAGAAGAATGCTGAGGATTAGATGGGTAGATAACATAACTTATGAGGAGGTATTGAATAGAATTGGGGAGAAGAGAAGTTTGTGGCATAACTAGACAAGAAGAAGGGACCGGTTGTTAGGACATGTTCTGAGGCATCAAGGGATCACTAATTTAGTATTGGACGGCAGCATGGAGGGGAAAAATCGTACAGGGAGACCAAGAGATGAATACACCAAGCAGATTCAGAAGGACTTAGGTTGCAGTAGGTTCTGGGAGATGAAGAAACTTGTACAGGATAGAGTAGCACGTAGAGCTTCATCAAAGCAGTCTCAGGACTGAAGACCACAACAACAAACATTAGATGTTACTGTACATCACGAATATTATTCGTTGGAATTCTCTGCAAAATAAGTGAGATATTGTCTAAGAAAAAAAAGGAATTTCACTTCACGGAACATTCTTTACAAAATGGTTTTTAACTTCCCTGGTGTTGTGAATCACAGTAGAGCAGCGATTACCAGTCCAACAACACTTTATTTCTTAGTCACAGAACATACAATACAACATGTCCAAGATACACTGTGCTAAAAGTAAAATGGCTCTGAGCACTATGAGACTTAACATCTCAGGTCATCAGTACCCTAGAACTTAGAACTACTTAAACCTGTATAACCTACGGACATCACACACATTCATGCCCGAGGCAGGATTCGAACCTGTGACCGTAGCGGTCCCCCGGTTCCAGACTCAAGCGCCTACAACCGCTCGGCCACCAAGGGCAGGCTCCTAAAAGTAAACAAACAGTCTCTCACTTGCCCGAAGTAATCAGTCTGTGACATTTTCCCCATCCTGGTCGACTTCCAAAGGCAGGGCCAGCTGCTCAGGACGACTAATGATGTGACCCGGAGTATTATCGTCCTTACCCTGCCGTCTCTTCCTGGTAGTACCTTTTCTATCCTGGCCTTCTTCCAAATATGTCGCGGACGAAGGTCCTCTTGGATCAGCATGATGTCGCCAGGGCGAAAGGGGATGACTCGTCCTGATGGGCGTTTAACTTCATGGTAGTTCCGGAGCTCCAATTGGTATTCTTTAATCCAACGTTTCCAATAACTGTCGCAGAGTTGCGGTCTCAGTTAGAATTCCTCTGTTAAATTCGTGTTCGCTGAAGGCTCTGGTCCCGTCGGAATAGACGTAAGTTTTTCTTCCGTCAGAAAATGGGAAGGTGTGAGTGCATCAGAATCATCTCTTAGTGTGATGGGCCTGGAGTTCACAGAGGCTTTAATACTGATTAAGGTGGTGTTCAGTTGTTCCTCAGTGAGATTTGCGAGTCCCAATACCTTCCATAGGCCCTGCTATATAGAGCCCACCATTCTTTCCCACCATCCACCCCACCAAGCCACCTGGGAGACAATGAATTTCCAAGTAATGCCGTGTTGGGAGAGGAACTGATAAGCTTTGTGGTGGATAATGCCTCCCAAAGTTGGGCTAGTTCCATATTCGTGGCGTGGAATGGTTTCGCGTTATCTGTATAAACCGTCTGGGGTAGTCCGCGTCTTCCGGCGAATCGCTGAAGTGCCATAAGAAACTTGTCCATTGAGAAGTCTATACAGAGTTCGAGGTGTACAGCTCGTGCGGTAGCATATGTGAAAAGAGTGATATATGACTTGTGTTTTTCCTTCCCCACTTTGATGATTAGTGGACCAGCAAAGTCTATTCCGATTACAGCAAATGATTTGGCAGGCGAAACTCGATCAGGTAGCAGCGGTACTTCGATCTATTGCCCTCGTGGATTCTTCAAGATCTTGCATGCGAGGCATGGGTGCAGGATTCTTTTGATGGCCTGACGAGCTCCAGGGATCCAAAATTCGGTTCGCAGTTCGGATAGTACAGAACGAACACCAAAGTGATGGAGGCGAATGTGTGTCTCTCGAATAACCAACTGTGTGAAGTGGTAGGAACCGTGAAGAAGTACAGGACGTTTTTGTTCCCTATTTAGGCTAGTGCACTGCAGTCTACCACCTAGACTTGTAAGTCCCTCTTCTACGAAAGGATTGTATCTTGCGATTTTTGACTCTTTTGGCAATGGTAAGTTATCCTGAAGTGCATTTAATTCACTGTGGAAGGAATCTCTCTGGAACCCTCGAATCCAATACATCTTGGGAGCTGATAATTCGGTGGGTGTAAGTTCTCCTGAAGATTTATTCTTCTGACGAATGTTGTGTAGGAAGCGGAGATGACGGCCGGAGTGACCGAGTGGTTCCAGGCGCTTCAGTCTGGAACAGCGCGACCGCTACGGTCGCAGATTCAAATCCTGCCTCGGGCATGGATGTGTGTGATGTCCTTAGGTTAGTTAGGTTTAATTAGTTCCAAGTTCTAGGGGACAGATGACCTCAGAAGTAAAGTCCCATAGTGCTCAAAGCAATTTTTTGAAGCGGAGAGTCCATGCTGTGATACGAATGGGCTTCCAGTATGAGCTGAATTTAAGTAAGTTCAGAAGCCTGGTTGGCGTAGATATCGGCAAGACTTGGCTCCCGAGTTTCGGCACCAAATTCTTATGTCGTGAATCACAGTAGAACAGCGATTAGCAGTCTAACAAGTGTTGTGGTTGGCAGGAGAGCCAACACCGAGTTACTAGAGGAGGCCGAAAGGCACACGATTTAGCTCACGCAGGCTGGCGTGAGGTCTGGAACAGGACAAGGAAATTAGAATTTAGAAACAACGGACGTAGCTGGTGGAATACTTAACTTTAATCCATTAATGGTGAACGTCAGTCTTGACGGTACATGATTAACAATATCAATAGTAACTGATAATGGCGCCATGCTAGGTCGTAGCAAATAACGTAGCTGATGGCTATGCTAACTATTGTCACGGCAAATGAGAGCGTATTTGTCAGTGAACCATCACTAGCAAAGTTGGCTGTACAACTGGGGCGAGTGCTAGGAAGTCTCTCTAGACCTGCCGTGTGGCGGCGATCGGCCTGCAATCACTGATAGCGGCGACACGCGGGTCCGACGTATACTACCGGACCGCGGCCGATTTAAAGGCTACCACCTAGCAAGTGTGGTGTCTGGCGGTGACACCACATTCCTACCCCGCAAATCGGCGTACGGTTGTGGCATAAGGTTTCCGACCGCCGTGGGGAGGACCGCGTGTTGATGTATGCGACGAGGTGGGGAGTCCAGCAACAGGCGAGGCTGTGCCACCCGCACCGTGCCATTCGGACCGCGGGGAGCTAGGAAACGCCTGAGAACCTGCTCCAGGGTGCACGCCAACATGCGGCGTATGCGCCCGTAGAGACACAAAAGGGGCCGAAGGGTCGACCTCCATCGGGCCGGAGCACCGACCGGGCGAAGACGACATATGGTCTGGAGCGGGCAAGAGTTCCATGTCGGAGGACAACTGGTCACGGGAAGTGATCGGCGGCGCGTGACCAAGGGAGGCGCCCGGCGGTTGCAGCGACGCGTCTACTGCGGGCGTCGCCGGTGGGAGAACAGGCAGCGGTGGCGGCGGCGCGTCGCCATGGGGCAAAATGGAAGGCAGCGTCGGTAACACCTGGAGCTGAGGCGAGCCAGTAGATGGGTACCCGGGGCGCTGACCGGACGGCACCGTCGCTGAAAGCAGACGGCGAGCGGCAGATCCCGTGCGACGACAGAGTCGCAGCTGATTGAGATACCTACGCGCCTCACTAGAGGCCACCATGACCAGATACATAGCGCGTCCGAGGCAGCGAAGAATACGATCTTCGAGCCAACGCCATGAACCTCGATAGTGGCGATAGTAGACAACGTCGCCTGAAGCAAAAGCAGGTATCTGCCGCTGCACAGCAACCTGATGCGGCGGATGTAGCAAAGACATCAAGGTTTGATGATGACGACCGTGAAGCAACTCAGCCGGAGAGCGACCATCTCGGGGTTGAGAGCGATACGAGGACAAAAAGAGCAATAACGCGTCCTCCCGAGAATGCGACTCTTTCAATTTCAACATCTGAGATCTGAAAGTCCTGACCAATAGTTCAGCGGCACCGTTTGACTGTGGCGAAAACGGAGCGGACGTCAGATGTTGAGAACCATTAGCCTTGCAGAAATTCTGCGGACATGAATTGTGGGCTATTGTCGGAAACAATAGTCTGTGGAAGACCTTCAATGCTAAAGATAGCGGATAACGCTTGGATGGTGGCAGATGACGTCGTGGAAGACATACGGACAACAAAAGTAAAATTACTGAATGAATCTACCAGAACCAAGCATCGAGCATTCCAGAATGGACCAGCAAAATCGATGTCTAAGCGTTTCCAAGGGGTAGTGGCTTTTGGCCATGGAAAGAATTTCCGCGGAGGTTCTGACTGTTGTTCAGCGCACACCATGCAAGAAGAGCACATATTCGTAATAGCGGCATCGATTCCGAACCAAGTACAGCGCTGACGAGCAAGTTGTTTCGTTCTCACTATACCCCAATGTCCTTGGTGGAGAAGCTGTAACGAGGACTGTAACGAACGTGGTACCACGACCCTGGACTGATCGTTATCAGAACGCAACAGCAAAACACCACGTCTCCTTGTGAGCAAAAACTCGGCGAACAAACAGGTCCCCGATCCGCGACTTTGACAAGGGCCACTGCGTAGCAACAAAACGCAGAACAGGGTCGGCAGCTGTGGCGGTAGCTACACGACGAAAATCAATCGGAAACGACTCGACCACGTCATCGGTTTCCGCATCAATTAACATGCAAGCAAGTTCGGAGGAACTTCCTGGCAGATTAAAACTGTGTGCCCGACCGAGACTCGAACTCGGGACCTTTGCCTTTTGCGGGCAAGTGCTCTACCAACTGAGCTACCGAAGCACGGCTCACGCCCGGTACTCACAGCTTTACTTCTGCCAGTATCCGTCTCCTACCTTCCAAACTTTACAGAAGCTCTTCTGCGAAACATGCAGAACTAGCACTCCTGAAAGAAAGGATACTGTGGAGACATGGCTTAGCCACAGCCTGGGGGATGTTTCCAGAATGAGATTTTCACTCTGCAGCGGAGTGTGCGCTGATATGAAACTTCTTGGCAGATTAAAACTGTGTGCCTGACCGAGACTCGAACTCGGGACCTTTGCCTTTTGCGGGCAAGTGCTCTACCAACTTTTTTTTTTAGGAAGGGAAAAAATAAACATGTGCTCCGATTTGTAATGAAATATAATGAACATAGTATTTATGAGTTCTAGGCTGCCGTTGCACAATATAAGAAAAGAAAGGAAATGTCTTCTGGAGGTGCACAAAGGGCTATCACATCATTGTCGAAAGGAAAGTTGCTCCGCTGCTCTGGAGAGAAGGAAAATGTTGATAGGAAAATGGGAAGGAAAAAAATGCCTTCTGCATTGGTGAGCATCTGAATAGTATCTTAAAATTCCGGCAAGAAATAAAGTCCCAGGAAGCAAATAGGATTCATACATACAGGCAACTGGCAACCTCTACTATCCAAATATTGTATTTGAAGCATTTAACCGTTAACTATGATTTTCAGCATATTTCCAAATATCCTCCTGTAGTCACAATGTTGGCTTATTTTAAAGTGTTCAATTTCTATGTAAGAATAATAGTCTAGAAAAGTAGCATGCCTATTCCGCATAATAAACGATGCTGTGTGGCCCATGATCCACGTTGTAGGGTTGTTTTTTGCTCGTGGATACCTCAGTTTTTGTGGCTGAATGATCTCTAAAAGGTCTACACCACTGGGCGTCGTACGGTCTATCACTGACAATCGTTGACGAAGAAATGTTGTAATTTCTTCTGCATGTCCGCACGTGAACCTATGAAGGAGCGTATCGACTCTTCCGCATGCGTCACAGTTGGGCGTTGGATGAAGGCGTATTTTATGTAGCTTTTCATTCGTTGCTACTTTATCGTTGACTGTGAGATACCAGTCTGCTATGACGCGTGATGGTAACATGTCGTTGTGCACATTCCGCCATATTATACTCCAATGTGTATGTGGATATTTTTCTTCGAGACGATTCCTGTGGTTTGTTGTCATGAGAAGGTCATAAAGTTTCCTGTTCGTCAGGCTTCCGGTATCTACGATGTTGTGTCGAATGTAGCTCATTTCCATGTAGTATAGTCGCACATGTCGGTGAGAAAGTGGAATGCCGGCGATATTAACGGGTGGGTCCAAGCTATGAGGTTTCCACCGCTGAATGAGGTTTCTTATGAGACTGGTCCTCCGCATACGAAACTCCTTCCTGATGCGATTTAGGAGCAGGGTGACACATTTTTTGTGTACTTTAATGAGGTTAAGGCCACCTTTGGACGAAGATAAGGTTAAGGTATCGAACTGAACTTTGAAAATATGGCTCCTAAAAATAAACCAACATAACGGTCGTTGTATACTCTTGGCTAGGTGGTCGGAGATTGGAAGAATTTGCGCCAAATAATTCATCTTGCTCGTAATGGCGATCTCGATGGTCTTAACTTTCTGTAGTATGTTCAAGTCACGGTCGGAGTGAAGCATAGAAGCAGCACGTAATTTATTAAGCATGTGTGACCAGTTCGTCGTCAGGAATTTGTCTGGTTTGGCTTCAAAAGTAACACCGAGGGTTGTGTGAGAATCCTTTACCTTGCACCAGGTAACATGGGATATGTCTCCGATACCGCCACCGATTTGCAAAACTGTGGTTTTAGTTCTATTGAGTATTGCTCCTGAAAGAAACGTGAATGTTTGTAGAAGGGTTGCTGCTGACAGAAGTTGTTGCGATGATGACACAGTTACGCATATATCGTCAGCATACGCAATGCATGGGATAGTGACAGACTCGACACTATGCACTAAGTTGTTCAGGAGCGGCTCTACTGCAATGGCGTACAAAATCATTGAGAGAGGACATCCTTGGCGGATGGACTGCTCGATGGAAACTTCTTTTGTAAAATGGCCATTAATGAGAATCCATGAAGAGGCGTTTGTAGTAAGTTTGCGAATTAATTCTATGAGATGAGGTCCAAATCCTAGTTTCTTCATGCTTTGAAAGAGGAAATCATGACGTACACGGTCATAAGCCTTCTCAAAATCTAAAAAGATCAGAGCGCCCTGTCCTTTAGTTTCAGCATATGAACAGATGATGTCCCTCAAATCGCAGGCAGCTGAGATTGCACTTCGACCTTGCACTGCACTGTACTGGTAACTGCCTAAAACCTTGTACATAACGGTTTGCATCCTTAGCTTAATCGATCTGGTGATGATTTTGAAGTCGGCATTCAGGAGTGTGATGGGTCGCATGTTTTCGACCTTCCTGCTGTTCCCTTTTTTCGGTAAGGGCGGGATGATACCTTCCGTAAATGCCTTGGGTATGACTTCCAGGTGCCAGAGTTCATTCGCTATCTCGAGGAGTGTCGGACCGAGGACGTTCCAGTATCGCTGGTAAAACTCAGCGCTGAGACCATGAGGTCCTGGTGATTTCCCTTTCTTTGCACTGTGAACCGCCAGTCGGATTTCGTCCTGTGTGAAAACATATTCCAACTTTGCATTATCCTGTTGTCACAAGCGACAGCTCAAGGTCCTAAGAAAATCCTCGCACGAGTGTTCATCAACGAGTTGCTTCTTGTAAAGTTGACTATAATTGTCGTAGACGTGCGAGATGATGTCACGTTGCTTCGTGATGGCATTCTCAGCGTCATCAACGACGGCTTCAATCAACATGGCTTTACACCGTTTCGTCGTTCTCAGGATGTGATACAGAGAAGCCCGTTCTTCGGCGGCAACGTCCTTAGGGTGGGCTCGCACGATGATGCCATGCATTCTTTGGCGTTGTATCGCCGTGATTTTCGCTTTATATTGTTTGATCTTTACGTCGATGTCTCGAGAAGGATTGTTAGTGCGACTGTACAGTTCTCTCAAACAGCGATAATAAAATTCAATAGTCTGTTTCTGCCAAAAGCTTTTTTGTCGGGCGTAGCTCATGACGGTCAGGCGTAATTTAGGCTTAGCACACTGAATCCACCACTGTAGAACCCTAGCGTAACGACGTCGGTGCCGCTGTAGCTGTTGCCACGTTAAGTTCACCTCCTCTTCAAGTTGGGCATCCTGCAGAAGGCTGACATTCAATTTCCAGTAGCCCTTCCCGCGGTAAATTGGCTGGCGGTGTAGGTTGAGGTAACACTGATATGCACAATGGTCGGAGATATTGACAGGAGCTATGTCACAGTTCACAGTGTGTCGCTGGAGGGCATCGGACACATAGATCCTATCCAGCCGACTGGCAGAATGACTGGTTACGAAGGTGTACGCTACCCGTTTACCGTGCAGTTGTTCCCATGTATCGTGAAGACGCATGCCATGAATTAAATGTTCAAGTTCGATACATCTGTTCGTGTTAGGAGTTTGGTCTCTGTCGTTGAGCACACAATTGAAGCCACCACCAAGGATGAGATGTTCACGATAACCGCTAAGAAGAATGGGAACCTCGGTTTTATAAAATTTTGAACGATCTCTCTTATGAGTGCTACCTGAGGGGGCGTACACGTTAACAATCTGCACACCATTCACTCGAAGAGAAATGCCACGACCACTGGGCAGCCGCTGCACATCCGTAAAGGGTATACCGTCGCGCAGAAGGATGGCAGTGCCTACAGCATCCTGAAGATTGATGTTATCAATAAGAACGTAACCGGGCACTTCTAAGGCTGTGACTACCTCCTGTAGGAGGGCAATGTCAACGCTGGTACCATACAAGAAATCACTTAGCGAACGGAGTTTCACCGCACATTGAATTCTATTGACGTTAAGTGTGGTAATGTTGTAGGTTTGGCTGTCACCCATGATGGTTCAGAGGACAATGAGCTGTGAGTTTCGCATCGTCCTTCTCTCCGGCTTTGAACCAAACTCGTTGGTAACGTTTGGAGTACGAAACGAAATGTCAAAACCAATAACGGGCCAGGGAGGGGAAGGTCGCAGCGCGATGGTCATGCGCGAGAGCAGCTACTGCTGCATCTCCTCGTTCTGCTGCCACCACGGCTCATTGCTGTCGGGGTGCTGCGCGATGCGCGCGCCGCCCTGCCCGCCACCGCCGGCTGAGTCTGTCAACGTGGTCGCATCCGCCTGGCCACCACGCGGGCTGCGACTGACGTCAGCGAGTTCCTGCGAGATCGCTGCTGCAGCTGCTCGCTGCTCTGCTCTCTCTTCCTCTTGGCCGTTACGGTGCTCTGATCCCTTTCAGCGCTCAGTAGTGCCTTCAGGTGTTTGGTTTGTTCACGAATGCGTTCTTGCCTCGCGGTGTCCTCGCAGCGCACGGAGCAAGAAGATTGAGGTTCAGTCTCGCTGCCACTTTCTGACATGTGTACGGGTCCTAAATCATTCGACTTTTCCTCTTTGCTATTATTCCCTTTGCTTCTCCTTCGGCGGCCTTTCTTCGTGTCTGCTACAGTCTCTACCGATAGGGGTGGTTCAGGCAAACTGATCTGCACCCGCTCCTGTATCTCACACGGCTTAGTTTCAGAGGTGGCTGGCGCATCGTTGGTATCCAGCGGTAAGTACCCCGGTGTGGATGACGGTGCCGAATCGACGTCCGTCCTACCGTGAATGTCTTTGGCACTGCATTCCACCTGAACTGGCACCTCCGCCTCACTCAATAGTGGTACTAGCTTTTCACTACCGTCTGCAGGACGTTCCCGTGGAAGTTGAAATGGACGTCTACGTGTACAGTTCATCCGCAGATGTTCAGTTGAATGGCAGATCGAACAGGTAGGGGGTTGACCAATGTAAGTTACCTGTGCACGACAGCCGCCAATGGCAACATACGAAGGTATATGCTTTTTCAAGTCTACACGTACACTGCGCACCCCGCTGTTAACTTGGTAGCGATAGGCACTCGACCATTTTTCATTTGTGACTGACAAAACAGCGCCGTACAGTGATAGAGAACGTGCAATCAGATCATTAGGGCACTCAGGTGGCACATTAAATACCCTGACGGTTCTTACTCCGTATCCCGAAGGCACGATTTGGACATTACTAATACTGCCATCATTATGACGGAACGGTCTCACACCAACATGCTCCTCAGCGAATTTCTCGTAAGTGTCACTCGAAATAAATTTGATAAATAACGAGTACTGCACAAAGTCCAACTGGAATGTGTCGACTATATCTTCAGGCAATTTCAAATCCTCAAAGATCAACTCATGAATTTCAAACGCCGTCGGTCGCAAGGCAGCGCGATCGAAAACACACTGAACGCTGTTCACTCTGTTAATTGTCGACATCTCACATACAACAGTTATACAGAAACAAACGTTAACAGCGCTCGCACACGCTGCTCAGCTCTCCACCTCAGCAGTGCTCGCGACGTAAACACTGGCCCGCGCTACCGCCCGTCACAGCGCGATGTGCACTGGCCGAGTGCCGGAACACGACTGATCAACTGAGCTACCGAAGCACGGCTCACGCCCGGTACTCACAGCTTTACTTCTGCCAGTATCCGTCTCCTACCTTCCAAACTTTACAGAAGTTCTTCTGCGAGACATGCAGAACTAGCACTCCTGAAAGAAAGGATACTGTAGAGACATGGCTTAGCCACAGCCTGGGGGATGTTTCCAGAATGAGATTTTCACTCTGCAGCGGAGTGTGCGCTCATATGAAACTTCCTGGCAGATTAAAACTGTGTGCCCGACCGAGACTCGAACCCGGGACCTTTGCCTTTCGCGGGCAAGTACTCTACCAATTGAGCTACCGAAGCACAGCTCACGCCCGGTACTCACAGCTATACTTCTGCCAGTATCCGTCTCCTACCTTCCAAACTTTACAGAAGCTCTTCTGCGAAACATGCAGAACTAGCACTCCTGAAAGAAAGGATACTGCGGAGACATGGCTTAGCCACAGCCTGGGGGATGTTTCAAGAATGAGATTTTCAATCCCCAAGGCTGTGGCTAAGCCATGTCTCCACAGTATCCTTTCTTTCAGGAGTGCTAGTTCTGCATGTTTAACAGAAGAGCTTCTATAAAGTTTGGAAGGTAGGAGACGGATACTGACAAAAGTAAAGCTGTGAGTACCGGGCGTGAGCCGTGCTTCGGTAGCTCAGTTGGTAGAGCACTTGCCCGCGAAAGGCAAAGGTCCCGAGTTCGAGTCTCGGTCGGGCACACAGTTTTAATCTGCCAGGAAGTTTCATATCAGCGCACACTACGCTGCAGAGTGAAAATCTCATTCTGAAAACATCCCCCAGGCTGTGGCTAAGCCATGTCTCCACAGTATCCTTTCTTTCAGGAGTGCTAGTTCTGCATGTTTCGCAGAAGAGCTTCTGTAAAGTTTGGAAGGTAGGAGACGGGTACTGGCAGAAGTGAAGGTGTGAGTACAGGGCGTGAGCCGTGCTTCGGTAGGTCAGTTGGTAGAGCACATGCCCGCGAAAAGCAAAGGTCCCGAGTTCGAGCCTCGGTCGAGCACACAGTTTTAATCTGCCAGGAAGTTTCATATCAGCGCACACTCCGCTGCAGAGTGAAAATCTCATTCTGGAAACATCCCCCAGGCTGTGGCTAAGCCATGTCTCCACAGTATCCTTTCTTTCAGGAGTGCTAGTTCTGCATGTTTCGCAGAAGAGCTTCTGTAAAGTTCGGAAGGTAGGAGACGGATACTGGCAGAAGTAAAGCTGTGAGTACCGGGCGTGAGCCGTGCTTCGGTAGCTCAGTTGGTAGAGCACTTGCCCGCGAAAGGCAAAGGTCCCGAGTTTGAGTCTCGGTCGGGCACACAGTTTTAATCTGCCAGGAAGTTTCATATCAGCACACACTCCGCTGCAGAGTGAAAATATCATTGTGATGTTCGGAGGAATCGAATGCCCTATCCTCAGCAACAGGCAAGCGGGACAACGCATCGGCGTTTCCGTGCTTAGCAGTGGACCGTTACAAGATATCGTAGCGGTACTGTCAGAGGAAAATAGACCAGCGAATGAATTTCTGCCCTGTACGTGGAGGTACATGCTTGGTCGGATGAAAAAGCGATGTCAAAGGTTTGTCGTCTGTGATTATGGTAAAGTGACCACCATAGAAGAAATCATGAAACTTTGTAACACCAAATACGAGAGCCAATGCTTCTTTCTCGATCTGTGAATAATTTCTTTCCGCAGACGACAGCAATTTGGACGCAAAGGCAATAGGGCGATCGTGCGATCCATCTTTGTGCGCAAGCACAGCACCGATCCCGAAATCCGATGCATCCACCATCAACAAAAGGGGCTTCTGGGGATCGATTGGTGTAAGGCAAGTATTGGAAAGCAACGCCGATTTCAACTGGTGAAACGCGCGTTTGCATTCCGTCGTCCAGACGAACGGAACACCGTTACGGCGTAAGCGATGAAGCGGAGCTGAAAGGGAACAGGCGTGCGGCACATATTTATGATAATAGGTGATTTAAAGGCTACCACCTAGCAAGTGTGGTGCCTGACGGTGACACCACAACAACACTTTATTTCATAGTCACAGAACACACAATACAACAGGTCAAAGATGCACTCTCCTAAGAGTAAACACACAGTCTCTCATTTGCCCGAAGTTCGTCGCTCTGTGACACCTGGTAAGTAAAATCACCAGTTGCTATCCACATTCACCACATGTACAACATGATGGGAAGGTGTTTGATACAGTCGGTATTCCGGTAACATCGTTTGAATCACTGTAACAATAATTCGAAGTAGAGCACAGAAGGGCTCGTTTCCTGATGATATATGGCACATGTATGACCGTGCATAATCAGCGTACTTAGCAGTGATTGTGCTAGCATGTAGTGTTCAATTGTTCGGAATATTTTCCACAGAGGTATCGCAACAATGATAATCGGGGGATTTTAGTTGATATTAGTTCCGGTAAATTATAGATGAATTAATTTGTAAGTTACTTAAGGTGTCTTTAACCCAACTATTCTGTTACTAAGAACACTTATTTATTATTCCATACATCACAGATGCGTCATCAAACATATTTACAAATTGATAGTTGATCTATAAAGGTTCGTTTTGCAAGCTACTGACGTGCAAATTTTCGTTTTACTGTGATTACGTAGCTTTCTCTGTGTCCTCTTAATTCACAAATCACTTGAGTATAAACTGTTGATTGCGAACAGGCATGGACAAGAAGATCTTTCACCTTTCTGTCTTTATTTCTAATGGCTAATGGTATCATATTATCAAATAGAAATAGTTTCTTCCTTAGTACATCATGTAACGTAGAAGAAATAATACTAGTTAATGATGTTGACAAATGTTAAGCTGCAGTGCTGAAGGCAGCCCGCAAGGTATAGTTGGATATAGTTCGGATCAGACAAGAACGGATGGTGGGAGGGAGAGTGAACGGAGAGAAGAGTTTTTGACAAATTCACAGTTAGGCAATCGATGGCTAAAATTTTCCACATCACTAACCATTATGTCAGCAACAGCAAACACTGCGAATTTGTTAAACGGCTGTCTCGTAATGCATCAAACTCAAAGTACCAGTCATTTGAGAGCTTTCCTCTGCTGGTCTTTGTCTATTACCACAGCGCCTTTTCAAGCTACTTGTTTCTTCGAAATTAGAGAATATGTAACGGCAAATACTTTATTCAACGACGCTAGGGAATATGTCAGCTTACTAGTTCAATGAATATGTCACTTGAATTCCACGTGTATCCAAGGCAGAACGAACCTTGTTTGTTTCTGCATTCCGACCTGACGTGTATACGGCAGTGTACCGAACGTGAATCCAAACAGCTCATCGAGGGAGCTTTTCGCTCCGTGACACGAGCATCTTTACATCTCGTCCGCAGGCCCTTTAGTAAGAACACTGAGTTTCACATAGTTGGTGTGTTTTAACGGAACCTGTGAGGTGGATGTAAGGGTAAACGAGCTGTATTAGTGTGGTTCAGTAGAGCGCGCCTTCCTTGCTAGTCGTTAACGGTACAATGCGGGCAATGCGTAAACTATTCACTCTGTCAACATTCCTTAAACGATAATTTGAACTTAGAATGTACGCACAGGGTAACATTACATCATAAAATGTTACCAGGGAGTGAAATTTCTCATATTATACAATGACGTCATTCAAAGCTTCAGCCGATATCGTGCCACACTAAACAGTGAAAATGTGCCAGCTAATTGTCACCCACCTTTAAAACGTCAAGCTCTACATACCTGCAAATTACGGCTAATAGATAACTTCTACGTTACTCATGTTGGCAGCTGTTCTCGATTCCAGTTCTGGAATAATTATTTCGACTTCTTTTGTAAAGGCATTTCAGAAGGTTGTGTTTAGTAACTCTGCTTTGGCAGCACTGTCTTCGATAGTATCTCCATTGCTATCGCGCAGAGAAGGCATTGATTGTTTCTTGCCGTTAACATACTTCACATACGACCAGAATCGCTTTGCATTTTCTGCCAGGTTTCGAGACGAAGTTTCGTTGTCGGAACTGTTATAAGTATCTCTCATTGAAGTCCGCGCTAAATTTCGAGCTTGTGTAAAAGATCGCCAATCTTGGGGATTTTGCGTCTGTTTCGATTTTGCATATTTGTTTCGGTGTTCTGATCCGTTTTGCGTACTAAGGAGGGTCAGTTCCGTTGTTTGTTAATTTAATTGATATAAATCTCGCAATTGCTGCTGACAGTATTTCTTTGAATTCAAGCCACATCTGGTCTACATTTATTTTATTAATTTGGAAGAAGTGGAGATATCTCTCAGGAAGTCAATTAAATTTTTATCTACTTTTGTGAATGGTATAGTTTTTGGATATTTTTGGAGGCTTGGGGGGGTTACAGTATTCAATCTCGCTACCATAACCTTATGTTCATTAATCGCTGCAACGGTTTTGATACTCGGTATTAACTCAGGATTATTTGTTTCTAAGAGGTCAAGAGTGTTTTTACAACCGTTTGCTATTGGCTTGCCATCATCAACTAACTTCTCGAAATAATTTTCTGAGAATGCGTTTAGCACAATTTCAGATGATGATTTATGCGTACCTCCGGAATTAAACATGTATTTTTGCCAACATATCGAGTGTAAATTAAAGGTACCACCAATTATAATCGTATGAGTCGGGTACGCGTTTGATATCTTTAACTCAAGTTTTAGCAACTGTATCATCTGATTTGGGAGGTCGATTATTATTTTACTCCGGTTGTCAGCAATGACGTCTGCCCATACTATCTCACTGGAATTATTTACTTCAATTTCACTACAAGATAAACTACTTCCAACAGCAAAAAACACGCCACCGCCAACCGTGTTTAGCCATATTGACTTGCTAAATTAGTGGATCTCTCCTCTTGAGTAAGTCACCCAACTTTTCTAAAATTGTAATCATTTGTTTATCTACACATGTACGTCATATTTACCGATTTCAGTTACATTCAGATAATTCCTTCGTAGTGCGTCGTTTTTTTGTCTTGGAGTCTATGTACTCCTTTCTTCCTGTACTCTTCTACCAAACTACCTTCAGCTGTGTGCACAGCGAGACCATCTGTTACAATTTGGGCAGAAGCCTTCGAGTTCATTCGATTTTGTTTCACAATTCGTATTGCTTCTCATTTCAGTTTACTCATTGCAAAGTTTACCAGTTCTCTCACAACTATCTGACACTTATATGCAGAATGTTTGCTCCTTTTCTCTTTGTCATTATAAAACACCACTGAAGTTATGTTCTCGGGACAGCTCCACTCAGGGGCGCAAGAAAATGAACTGAGGATGGGTAAGTAACAATAATTTGCAATGAAGGTTTGGAGATATTCTGCGGTCTCGAAAACATATTATTATCCTTAAGGGTCCGAAAAGGTGATGGTATTCACTGTACGAGCCTTGAGTATTGATTAACGAAGCGGGCTGTTGTCAGAAGATTTCGTGCAAGGCCATTAAGCTCTGAAACAGAGAAAAAAATAGAACTATATTATTCGAAGAAATGGTTAAGAAGATGACGTTCTAAAGTACGTAATTACCGTCGCACGTAACTGGGTTCATGGAAAACGGGATTATAGGTCAGTGTTTCCAGTTATGTATGCATGTGCAATAGGGATGAAAGGGAAAAATGCAGTTACAATATTTGTCTTACAGTTAGATTATCAACGAAACATGAACTCCACGTTATTCTCTTACTGATGAAAACTCATAACACATTGCTACAGCATTTTCTGAAGATGTTACAAGGGAAGGAAGGATAGAAGGTGGAATATAATTAATAGTTTCGTTTATAATAAGTTGAACAGAGGCACAGTGTCAACAAAGTAGAACCAGTAGCCAAGGGCCAACAGGAAATTCGACATATATCTTTTTCGTGTTTCCCGTCGTATCAAATTTGTGGACACATTGGAAGAAATAAATCTCATTTAGTATACTTCATCATACTCGGTTGTAAAGGAGATGAATAGTGCCGACCAGGCTGGTATACTTCGACAAAGCAATCCTGTTACTTGTAATTGAAGACGCCTTCTTCTAGACTCTAGCATCTTTACGAATATGGATAAATATAATCTTTCCTCAATCTACAACCCAAATTTTAAACAGTTTATCTTCGTATTTGTTTGAGTAGATTTTCCTATGTAAATATTGTTCCCACTCTGTTCAGTTCTATCAAAGGATTCAACATCTCTGATTATGACGGGACGCTTAAACCTCATCGTCCTTCCTACCCTTTTTCTCGAACGATGCGAACTGAATGCAGGTTTCTCACGAAGGATAAATGGTCGCAGTTCATCACTTATTTGGGTACACTGACCTGGACCTTACTGGTAAACTAGAAAAATGTGCACTGATAAAACCCGCTGGTATTACTCATCCTGGTGAATAGTTTAGGTGCAAACGGTCCTCCTTGGAACAAAGAAGCTATTTTGTGACGAGATGTCTTCGATTCATTTATCATATACATAGTTCTAATGTTTCCATTTGGCTCATCCGCTTGTATACCTCTATTAAATCCACGGAGAACAAAATGTCAGAAGTGTTACATTTTCTTTCCGTTTCCCACTCCATTTTATAACACTTAAAACGCTTTCTTCGTAGCATTGAAATAAGCAACTTTCAAAACGCCACTGCAAGAACAGTTCTAGGAGATAAAAAAAAATGTCGCCTCATAAATAAACCTACAGCAACCTGCGTGGAAACACGCCAAACATATCTTCTATTAGCTTACTCAGCTTCCCACTCTTCTCAGATAACTGCTGCCAGCAGTGGAATACTAGATACGTCATTATACGTCGTGTCATATTCTGTATGAGCAATGGTCACAGCGCTGTTGTCTATGCATTTATAACAAACGAAACGTGAATTAAAAAATTAAGAGCGGTGGCCGCGATGGCCTGCTTTGTGTTTACACTGCATGATGTTTACCACGACACTGTGAATATGTACAGCATCTTAGCAGATCAAGCGGAAAGAACATTTTCTGTAATCACATCCACATCTAGCAATGTTGCCGGTCTGTGGAGATCCTGTTGCATGATTTTCTTTCAATATTTACAAAATCAAGTAGAAAGTGCGAACCACTTTGCGGAGGCATCTGGTGAATGGCAGTGGCACATAAAAAGAAAAGAACATGATGGACAGACTGTTGTCCACATCCAGGGAGTCACAATTCTCTTCCATTATGGCGCATCCTTCGTAAGAAGAGACACATGAGCCAGCCATAGGTGCCGTTCAGTGGTGCGCTGGAATGTTTCTAGATTATTAGGCATAATGTGTAGTTCGATTTGCAGTTCAGGCACTCTTTCTAATAAACACGAACAGACCTCGTTCACCTCCATTGACGATAAATGAACAACGTCGGGTTGGACAGTGCTGACAAACCCAGCATTCAATCCTTTTATCACCCACCGAGGGTGGTTTACATTGCCCCATGACAAAGGCGGAAATCGTGGCATTTAGATAGTCTTCACCAGAACGTTTCTTACACTAACCATTTTATTTTACTAAATGAACCAGTCAATTAAAGTCACAGAGAATTAACTTCTTACTGTACTGGAACTATATTTGTTGAAATATTGGTGTTGGTCTGGGATTCGACATAAAATCTCTCCTTTCTCAAGATTTGACCTCCTCCGTATATTAAAATTAAATGATTTCTTTGTTTCCCAAACATTCCTAACTACTCAAGGCCTAGTCGAAAGGCACATGCCTGGCTTGGTATCCCTGTTCTGCTCAAAAAAATTTAACTTATGCATGTGCACACGAAACTACTGGCGGGAAATATATACGAATTTTACTATCCCTCCGTGCTTTGTCAACAATAGTTATAGGTGCCAGTCTCGATTTCCAATCAGACACGGAAATTCTCATCACATCGCTTCAGGTTCCAACGTGACACTCCTAGCTACTGGTGAAAATAATTCGATAGTTAACGTCTGTTCGTGTGCCTTCAAAAACAGATGATAGTATCGACTCCCGATGAGCACAGAAATTCTAGTCACTAGTGATTCAAACCTCTATTCGTTTCCAGAGAACTTCGGGTCTTTTCATTGACGTCACAGTTACCTCATTTTTAGTCACAGAAATCGATATTTGACATTTTAGTTTGCTTAGTTAACAATCGTATTAGTCGCTGCGTTCGAAACATCGTCTTACCCGAGACCTTACGTCATCTTTTTATGCTTAAAGAGCGCACTTCGTTATTTATGAATGGAATCTTTCGTCGTTAATTAACAGGATAAATAAATAGTTGCTGGATAGGGGGCGCAGATCTCAGTCCAGTACAAGATTTTTCATTTTGTAATTTCAAGGAGAGACTTGCTAACGGATACTAGCCAAAACTAAAATACACTCCAGGAAATGGAAAAAAGAACACATTGACACCGGTGTGTCAGACCTACCATACTTGCTCCGGACATTGCGAGAGGGCTGTACAAGCAATGATCACACGCACGGCACAGTGGACACACCAGGAACCGCTGTGTTGGCCGTCGATTGGCGCTAGCTGGGCAGCATTTGTGCACCGCCGCCGTCAGTGTCAGCCAGTTTGCCGTGGCATACGGAGCTCCATCGCAGTCTTTAACACTGGTAGCATGCCGCGACAGCGTGGACGTGTACCGTATGTGCAGTTGACGGACTTTGAGCGAGGGCGTATAGTGGGCATGCGGGAGGCCAGGTGGACGTACCGCCGAATTGCTCAACACGAGAGGCGTGAGGTCTCCACAGTACATTGATGTTGTCGCCAGTGGTTGGCGGAAAGTGCACGTGCCCGTCGACCTGCGACCGGGCCGCAGCGACGCACGGATGCACGCCAAGACCGTAGAATCCTACGCAGTGCCGTAGGGGACCGCACCGCCACTTCCCAGCAAATTAGGGACACTGTTGCTCCTGGGGTATCGACGAAGACCATTCGCAACCGTCTCCATGAAGCTGGGCTACGGTCCCGCACACCGTTGGGTCGTCTTCCGCTCACGCCCCAACATCGTGCAGCCCGCCTCCAGTGGTGTCGCGACAGGCGTGAATGGAGGGACGAATGGAGACGTGTCGTCTTCAGCGATGTGAGTCGCTTCTGCCTTGGTGCCAATGATGGTCGTATGCGTGTTTGGCGCCGTGCGGGTGAGCGCCACAATCAGGACTGCATACGACTAAGGCACACAGAGCCAACACCCGGCATCATGGTGTGGGGAGCGAACTCCTACACTGACCGTACACCTCTGGTGATCGTCGAGGGGACACTGAATAGTGTACGGTACATCCAAACCGTCATCGAACCCATCGTTGTACCTGTTCCAACAGGACAATGCACGTCCGCATGTATCCCGTGCCACCCAACGTGCTCTAGAAGGTGTAAGTCAACTACCCTGGCCAACAAGATCTCCGGATCTGTCCCCCACTGAGCATGTTTGGAACTGGATGAAGCGTCGTCTCACGCGGTCTGCACGTCCAGCACGAACGCTGGTCCAACTGAGGCGCCAGGTGGAAATGGCATGGCAAGCCGTTCCACAGGACTACATCCAGCATCTCTACGATCGTCTCCATGGGAGAATAGCAGCCTGCATTGCTGCGAAAGGTGGATATACACTGTACTAGTGCCGACATTGTGCATGCTCTGTTTCCTGTGTCTATGTGCCTGTGGTTCTGTCAGTGTGATCATGTGATGTATCTGACCCCAGGAATGTGTCAATAAAGTTTCCCCTTCCTGGGACAATGAATTCACGGTGTTCTTATTTCAATTTCCAGGAGTGTATGTCAAGTCTCTTTATGCCTATTTAACAATGACAACGTGCTGTTTTCCAGTCTCGGGGCTGTAGATGCTGTGACCTAATTGTATCCAAAACAAAATACATGTGTTTCAAAGTTCAAACATGTGCACAACTACCTACTCATCAATACCTTATGTAATGAATATCAGTTTGGCTAGATAACAAGGGTGACTGGCGAACGGAGAGGAGGCAGCGAGTACAGCTCGCCGAGCTTCCTCTGCGGGATTCTGTAAGCCACACACGCGTCCCTCGGCTCATGCTGATTGGCTACTGCCTGAAGCATCTCAGCATTCGTTTACAGGATATGGGACTGGTGAACGTGGGATTCCTGAGCTGGGGGCTGATAAGTGCCGCCAGTCCTCTGCAACCGTAAGCTATGGCCATGTTTCGCAAACCACCGTAACGGGCGATGGTGGATGTTGTGTGCTATTGGGACAGAGTGCCGTGCTCGTAGCTCGGACGCATGGTTGTTTATGCGGAACACTCGACTGTGGGCAACCTCTGACGAACCTGCTGCATCTCACTTATGTTCCTCTGTTGATTCATTGTGGATACGATACAACGGCCGGTGAAATATTTACCTAGGAAAACCGCGAAACAGCGTTATTTTTACTTAGACAACCAGTTCCGGCGTTTCATTAATGCCATCTTCAGAATTCTATACCCTCCTTGTATAAACAGATATATCGATATTTGCATAACTGGAGCCATCAGTATCTGGATTCCGGGAATTAGTTTTTGGAGTGACTACATCGAAGACTTGACAACAACGTAGCACACCTGCAGTCCGAAAAAGACCGCCTAATTCGTCGTCAAGGTTCCATAACCACTCACATACGGCACGTGACAGCATTGCAGTGGAGGGTATACAATGTGTGTCGGCGGGACGCTGAAAAGAGGGCAGCCGTTGTCGTAAAGGAGAAACGCTAATGTACTAATGTCTAAAAGAGCATGATCATTGACTTTCGGGCCTAGGATGGAAGCATTTCCGAAAAGGTTAAATTTGTAAAGTTTTCGAGTGTCTTGGTGGTTGACGTATACCGTGCATGGCAGGAAAGCTCCATCTAAAATGGCTCCAGGGCAATTATGGTGAACAACGAGCCATAGATGACAGGGGAGAACGACGGCTGTGGAGATGGGTACGGGCGAATATATGTACAGCTGTTGGGCAACTGACCGCGCAGATCAACCAAGGTACTACGAACAGTCTCTCAACGACCGTACAGCGTTACATTACTGCTTATGTACCTCAGCAGCAGAAGCTTAGTTCATGCACCCATAGTGACTGCTGTTAAGCGGCGAGGGAGGTTGGAATTTGCACGCCAGTACCGCAAACGGATATCCACAGAGTCGCGACAGGTGGTCTTTTCAGGAGAATCACGTTTTACACTCCAGCACGCTAATGGCCGTCGGCGAGTACGACGCTAAATGTCTGAAAGAAAGCACCCTGCTAGCGTTATGGTCTAGGGTACGTTTTCGTGGCATTCGCTGGGTGATCTCGTTATTCTCTAAAGTACAATGCATCAGCACGAATGTGGATCTATCGTAGGGTACCATGTCCACACTTAAGCGCAATTTGTCTTTCCTCAGCAAGTTGGCATCTGTCGGCAGGACAACGCAATGTGCCACACAGCTCGCACTTTAAATAGGTGGTTTAAAGAGCACCTGGATGAGGTTACCGAATTCCAATGGCGACCAAACTCCCCGGATTAACCCAATTGAGGTGTTGAACTACACCGATGGGGCTGTTCGCACCATGGACTCACAACCGAGAACCCGCCACCGAAAACCTAGCGCTGCTGTCTATGCATTTTTGTCATCATGCCTTCGTATACTACTTTCCAGAAACTCACTGACTCTCTTCCTTCATACCCCGCATCGCTCCGCACTGTAGAAACTAATTATTCAGGCTTTTTAAGAGAGGTCGCATTAATGTGACTGGACAGTGTATAAGTCTGACTCAGGCAAGCAGGGCTATCTCTATGGACTCTTATTTCCCTAGCTCCTCGTAGATCTGAAATGGAGCCCTCGAAAGTAAACTTACGAACTCACAGCGGAATGGGTGTATCGCTGTGGGTACTAATACCTATTCCAATTAGAGGGCTCAAGGGCTCATGTAGCCACGTCTCCTGACTCAAGGATTACTCAGAATTCCTCAGTATGTTGTAACAGAATACATTCTGTTAGTCAGAATGTGTTTTTGATTATTAAAAGCAAAGAGAGCAGCCAGAGATAGCGTCACCACTCTGTTTTCAGACAAGTCTAGAGTACACGGCTGGCACAATAAAATAAGTTACGCGTTTCCGAAGTGGAACACTTTTGGTTGACACTTCTAGTTTTCAGAAAGCGACGAACCTCTGGAAAGCTAACTGCCTCAGACAATATGCTATCGGAACGCAGCTCCACAACAACTTGAACTACAGCAAAGGTGTTGTGTCATATCACAAAAAGGGTGGATGGGGATCTGGTAAAATCTGACTCGTTCATCCTTACCTCTGATATCACGAAACTCCCAGATCATGGCAGGTTTCCTTCTATTAAACGTGCAGCAGCTCTCAAGGACGAATGGGACGAGAAACTTGTGAGAAATGTGGTATGGCCACTCGAGAAGGTGTAATTTTCTCGTCTCCTCCGAAGAGTGTAAATCGCTCTGGCGACCGTCCTTTCTGGAGAAGAGACAGCACCATATACGTTGAACAACGGAAGATTTTTTTTTTTGAGTCAACATTCTTCTGACTACTTTGAAGCATCCACTACGCTAATGCGGCCCGCCATGAATTCCTCTCCTGCGCCAACCTCTTCATCTCTATCTTCCTCTACAGTTTTTGCCGTCTACAGCTCCCTCTAGTACCATGGAAGTCATTGCATGATGCCTTGAAAGATGTCCTATCATCCTGCCCCTTCTCTTTGTGTTTTCCATATAGTCCTTTCCGATTGTGGACAGAACCTCCTCATTCCTTACCCTATCAGTTTCCTCAATTTTCAACATTCATCTGTAGTACCACATCTCAAATACTTCGATTCTCTTCTGATTCGGTTTTAATTTCATATGGAAGGCAGGCCACGTTCCCAGCTTGTGGAGAGAAGCAATTTTGATATCTCTTCCCAAAGCAGGAAGTACACAAAAGTGTCCCAGAAGTTAGCCGGAGCGTTGCTTCGACGAGCTGTGTAGGAAAGATCCTAGAACGAATGGTTAAGCACCGTCTGCTTTTAATCTGCTTATATTTATAATAAAAATCACCAGCAATGTTGGACTAAGACTTCCAGGCATAGCCATGTTAAAAAGGGCGGATGAGCGAACACAGGCCCAAGGCACTCTCTTGCCCTTGGGAGGAGAAATTGCCTCTAAAAGACAGAAGAATCAGAAATGATTAACGGCATGAGGATGCAGAAGACAACGTAAACACTGCACTAGATACACGTAACGTGTATCCACAGGACACGTGGCCTGTAATTGAAAACTATCATGTTGATCATTGGCAAAGGATTCCAGATTAACTTCGCTATAAGATCTCCAGGAAGGGGCCCCCAAGGGGAAGGTAAGCATGAGAAAAAGATTGAGTAACGAACGAAAGGAAAACGTCCTACAAGGCGGGCCGTAGAATGTCAGAAATTAAAACGTGCAGCGAAGCTGTAAAATCTGAAGATGGAAATGCAAAGGCTCAGTATACACTCCTGGAAATGGAAAAAAGAACACATTGACACCGGTGTGTCAGACCCACCATACTTGCTCCGGACACTGCGAGAGGGCTGTACAAGCAATGATCACACGCACGGCACAGCGGACACACCAGGAACCGCGGTGTTGGCCGTCGATTGGCGCTAGCTGGGCAGCATTTGTGCACCGCCGCCGTCAGTGTCAGCCAGTTTGCCGTGGCATACGGAGCTCCATCGCAGTCTTTAACACTGGTAGCATGCCGCGGCAGCGTGGACGTGAACCGTATGTGCAATTGACGGACTTTGAGCGAGGGCGTATAGTCGGCATGCGGGAGGCCGGGTGGACGTACCGCCGAATTGCTCAACACGTGGGGCTTGAGGTCTCCACAGTACATCGATGTTGTCGCCAGTGGTCGGCGGAAGGTGCACGTGACCGTCGACCTGGGACTGGACCGCAGCGACGCACGGAATCACGCCAAGACCGTAGGATCCTACGCAGTGCCGTAGGGGACCGCACCGCCACTTCACAGCAAATTAGGGACACTGTTGCTCATGGGGTATCGGCGAGGACCATTCGCAACCGTCTCCATGAAGCTGGGCTGCGGTCCAGCACACCGTTAGGCCGTCTTCCGCTCACGCCCCAACATCGTGCAGCCCGCCTCCAGTGGTGTCGCGACAGGCGTGAATGGAAGGACGAATGGAGACGTGTCGTCTTCAGCGATGAGAGTCGCTTCTGCCTTGGTGCCAATGATGGTCATATGCGTGTTTGGCGCCGTGCAGGTGAGCGCCACAATCAGGACTGCATACGACCGAGGCACACAGGGTCAACACCCGGCATCATGGTGTGGGGAGCGATCTCCTACACTGGCCGTACACCTCTGGTGATCGTGGAGGGGACAATGAATAGTGCACGGTACATCCAAACCGTCGTCGAACCCACCGTTCTACCATTCCTAGACCGGCAAGGGAACTTGCAGTTCCAACAGGACAATGCACGGCCACATGTATCCCGTGCCACCCAAAGTGCTCTAGAAGGTGTAAGTCAACTACCTTGGCCAGCAAGATCCCCTGATCTGTCCCCCATTGAGCATGTTTGGGACTGGATGAAGCGTCGTCTCACGCGGTCTGCACGTCCAGCACGAACGCTGGTCCAGCTGAGGCGCCAGGTGGAAATGGCATGGCAAGCCGTTCCACAGGACTACATCCAGCATCTCTACGATCGTCTCCATGGGAGAATAGCAGCCTGCATTGCTGCGAAAGGTGGATATACACTGTACTAGTGCCGACATTGTGCATGCTCTGTTTCCTGTGTCTATGTGCCTGTGGTTCTGCCAGTGTGATCATGTGATGTATCTGACCCCAGGAATGTGTCAATAAAGTTACCCCTTCCTGGGACAATGAATTCACGGTGTTCTTATTTCAATTTCCAGGAGTGTAGATGTATTAGGAGTCAGTGAAGCAAATGAAAATAAGACAAGGCTTTCTGCTCAGATGGTAGTGTTATATCGAAAGCAGGTGAAAATGGTATAAAGGGAGTATGATTCGTCATGAACAGGAAACTAGGAGAGAGTGAGTTAGTACGAATAGTTCAGTGATAGGTATGTTCTTATCAGAATGTACACCAAACCTACACCGACAGTGCTAGTTCAGGTAGACATGCCGAAGTCACAAGCCGGAGATGAAGAGATAGAGAAAGTATACGACGATACTGACAGCATAATTCAGTACGTAAAGGGAGATGAAAAACGAGTAGTAACCGGGGCTTGGAATGCTGTTGCAGGGGAAGCAGCGGATGATAGTGATACGGGAGAATCCGAGCTTGGTACAAGGAATAAGAGAGTTCTCAATAAATTTCAGCGAGTAATAGCCAACACTCTGTTTAGCCATATCAAGAGGAGGAGATATAATTGGAACACGGCAAGAGATACCGGAAGATTTCAGTAAGATTACATCATAGTTGGGCAGGAAGTCTGAAATAATATGTGTTAAGGCATGCTAAGGAGCAGATCCTCCCCCCATGAACCATGGACCTTGCCGTTGGTGGGGAGGCTTGCGTGCCTCAGCGATACAGATGGCCGTACCGTAGGTGCAACCACAACGGAGGGGTATCTGTTGAGAGCCCAGACAAACGTGTGGTTCCTGAAGAGGGGCAGCAGCCTTTTCAGTAGTTGCAGGGGCAACAGTCTCGATGATTGACTGATCTGGCCTTGCAACATTAACCAAAACGGCCTTGCTGTGCTGGTACTGCGAACGGCTGAAAGCAAGGGGAAACTACAGCCGTAATTTTTCCCGAGGACATGCAGCTTTACTGTATGATTAAATGATGATGGCATCCTCTTGGGTAAAATATTCCGGAGGTAAAATAGTCCCCCATTCGGATCTCCGGGCGGGGACTACTCAGGAGGATGTCGTTATCAGGAGAAAGAAAACTGGCGTTCTACGGATCGGAGCGTGGAATGTCAGATCCCTTAATCGGGCAGGTAGGTTAGAAAATTTAAAAAGGGAAATGGACAGGTTAAAATTAGATATAGTGGGAATTACTGAAGTTCGGTGGCAGGAGGAACAAGACTTCTGGTCTGGTGACTACAGGGTTATAAACACAAAATCAAATAGGGGTAATGCAGGAGTAGGTTTAATAATGAATAGGAAAATAGGAATGCGGGTAAGCTACTACAAACAGCATAGTGAACGCATTATTGTGGCCAAGACAGATACGAAGCCCACACCTACTACAGTAGTACAAGTTTATATGCCAACTAGCTCTGCAGATGATGAAGAAATTGAAGAAATGTACGATGAAATAAAAGAAATTATTCAGATAGTGAAGGGAGACGAAAATTTAATAGTCATGGGTGACTGGAATTCGAGTGTAGGAAAAGGGAGAGAAGGAAACATAGTAGGTGAATATGGATTGGGGCTAAGAAATGAAAGAGGAAGCCGCCTAGTAGAATTTTGCACAGAGCACAACATAATCATAGCTAACACTTGGTTTAAGAATCATGAAAGAAGGTTGTATACGTGGAAGAACCCTGGAGATACTAAAAGGTATCAGATAGATTATATAATGGTAAGACAGAGATTTAGGAACCAGGTTTTAAGTTGTAAGACATTTCCAGGGGCAGATGTGGACTCTGACCACAATCTATTGGTTATGACCTGTAGATTAAAACTGAAGAAACTGCAAAAATGTGGGAAATTAAGGAGATGGGACCTGGATAAACTGAAAGAACCAGAGGTTGTACAGAGTTTCAGGGAGAGGATAAGGGAACAATTGGCAGGAATAGGGGAAAGAAATACAGTAGAAGAAGAATGGGTAGCTCTGAGGGATGAAGTAGTGACGGCAGCAGAGGATAAAGTAGGTACAAAGACGAGGGCTGCTAGAAATCCTTGGGTAACAGAAGAAATATTGAATTTAATTGATGAAAGGAGAAAATATAAAAATGCAGTAAATGAAGCAGGCAAAAAGGAATACAAACGTCTCAAAAATGAGATCGACAGGAAGTGCAAAATGGCTAAACAGGGATGGCTAGAGGACAAATGTAAGGATGTAGAAGCTTATCTCACTAGGGGTAAGATAGATACTGCCTACAGGAAAATTAAAGAGACCTTTGGAGAGAAGAGAACCATGTGTATGAATATCAAGAGCTCAGATGGCAACCCAGTTCTAAGCAAAGAAGGGAAGGCAGAAAGGTGGAAGGAGTATATAGAAGGTTTATACAAGGGCAATGTACTTGAGGACAATATTATGGAAATGGAAGAGGATGTAGATGAAGACGAAATGGGAGATACGATACTGCGTGAAGAGTTTGACAGAGCACTGAAAGACCTGAGTCGAAACAAGGCCCCCGGAGTAGACAACATTCCATTACAACTACTGACGGCCTTGGGAGAACCAGTCCTGACAAAACTCTACCAGCTGGTGAGCAAGATGTATCAGACAGGCGAAATACCCTCAGACTTCAAGAAGAATATAATAATTCCAATCCCAAAGAAAGCAGGTGCTGACAGATGTGAAAATTACCGAACTATCAGTTTAATAAGCCACGGCTGCAAAATACTAACGCGAATTCTTTACAGACGAATGGAAAAACTGGTAGATGCAGACCTCGGGGAGGATCAGTTTGGATTCCGTCGAAATGTTGGAACACGTGAGGCAATACTGACCTTACGACTTATCTTAGAAGAAAGATTAAGAAAAGGCAAACCTACGTTTCTAGCATTTGTAGACTTAGAGAAAGCTTTTGACAATGTTGACTGGAATACTCTTTTTCAAATTCTAAAGGTGGCAGGGGTAAAATACAGGGAGCGAAAGGCTATTTATAATTTGTACAGAAACCAGATGGCAGTAATAAGAGTCGAGGGGCATGAAAGGGAAGCAGTGGTTGGGAAAGGAGTGAGAGAGGGTTGTAGCCTCTCCCCGATGTTATTCAATCTGTATATTGAGCAAGCAGTAAAGGAAACAAAAGAAAAATTTGGAGTAGGTATTAAAATTCATGGAGACGAAGTAAAAACTTTGAGGTAATTCTGTCAGAGACGGCAAAGGACTTGGAAGAGCAGTTGAACGGAATGGACAGTGTCTTGAAAGGAGGATATAAGATGAACATTAACAAAAGCAAAACGAGGATAATGGAATGTATTCAAATTAAATCGGGTGATGCTGAGGGAATTAGATTAGGAAATGAGACACTTAAAGTAGTAAAGGAGTTTTGCTATTTGGGGAGCAAAATAACTGATGATGGTCGAAGTAGAGAGGATATAAAATGTAGACTGGCAATGGCAAGGAAAGCGTTTCTGAAGAAGAGAAATTTGTTAACATCGAATATAGATTTATGTATCAGGAAGTCGTTTCTGAAAGTATTTGTTTGGAGTGTAGCCATGTATGGAAGTGAAACATGGACGATAACTAGTTTGGACAAGAAGAGAATAGAAGCTTTCGAAATGTGGTGCTACAGAAGAATACTGAAGATAAGGTGGATAGATCACGTAACTAATGAGGAGGTATTGAATAGGATTGGGGAGAAGAGAAGTTTGTGGCACAACTTGACTAGAAGAAGGGATCGGTTGGTAGGACATGTTTTGAGGCATCAAGGGATCACAAATTTAGCATTGGAGGGCAGCGTGGAGGGTAAAAATCGTAGAGGGAGACCGAGAGATGAGTACACTAAGCAGATTCAGAAGGATGTAGGTTGCAGTAGGTACTGGGAGATGAAGCAGCTTGCACAGGATAGAGTAGCATGGAGAGCTGCATCAAACCAGTCTCAGGACTGAAGACAACAACAACAACAACAAGGAGCAGATATAGACTCAGATCACAATTTTGTAATGATGACAAATTTAAGGATTAGTAAGCAAAAATCAACGTGTAAAGAAGTGGGATGTGGAAATACTAAGGAATGAAGATATCTGCTTAAAGTTCTCTCGGGCTACAAATACTGCGCTAATTAACGGTTCAGTAGTCCGTTCAGTTTAAGAGAAATTGTTATCTCCGAAAAGTGCAGTCAGAGACGGTGGACAGAAAAACATAAGTAGAAACAAGATAACTGCTAACTTAAATATGAGTAACAGGAGAAATACTTCAGCTGATCGATGAAA
The DNA here is from genome assembly GCF_023897955.1 of Schistocerca gregaria. NCBI lineage: Eukaryota > Metazoa > Arthropoda > Insecta > Orthoptera > Acrididae > Schistocerca > Schistocerca gregaria. Next base: position 950,038,204 of record NC_064920.1, read on the forward strand.
GGAGGAAGTACAGAAATGTTCAGGGAAATGCAGGAATACAGAAGTACAAGCCGCTTACGAATGAAATAATCAGCAAGGGCTGGGAAGCTAAGGTGAAATAATTCCACGGAAAATATTAAAAAATCAAAAATTAATGATTGTTGGAACGACTGAGTCGGCATATAGGAAAGTTAAATTAAAATTAATGGTTGTAACTGTTGTGGTTGGCAGGAGAGCCAACACCGTTCCACTAAAGGAGGCCGAAGTGCACGCGTTTTAGCTCACGCAGGCTGGCGTGTGGTCTGGAACAGGACAAGGAAATTTGACTTCAAAAAAACGGACGTAGCTCGTGGAATACTTAACTTTAATCCATTAATGATTAACATCGCTCTGGACGGTACATGATGCACAATATCAATAATAACTGATAATGGCGCCTTGCTAGGTCGTGGCAAATGACGTAGCTGAAGGCTATGCTATCTATCGTCTCGGCAAATGAGAGCGCAGAAGTTAGTGAACCATCGCTAAAAAACTCGGCTGTATAACTGGGGCGAGTGCTAGGAACTCTCTCTAGACCTTCCGTGTGGAGGCGCTCGGCAGCAATCACTGATAGTGGCGACACGCGGGTCCGACGTATACTACCGGACCGCGGCCGATTTAAAGGCTACCACCTAGCAAGTTTGGTGTCTGGCGGTGACACCACAGTAACATTAAGTGCGCAATGGGAGTTCTACTGTTGAATGCAGAGGAGAGACCAGGTAGGTGGAAAGAGTATACTGTTGGCCTCTATGGTTGGGAGTTCTTGTTTGATGACGCGTTAGGAGAAGAAACATGAATCGATAACGAAATGGTAGAGGATTCAGTATCAGGATCAGGTTTTAGAAGAGCTTTGGAACACTTAAGATGGAATAAAGTCAAAGGGATGGTTCTTTTCCATCAGAATTTCTATAATCATTGGGGAAAATGACAAAAAAGCGACTATTCATGATGGTGTGTAGAATGGATAAGTCTGGCGACATAGTACCTTTAACCTTAGGAAAAAAATCATCCACACAATTCCAAAGATTGCAAGGGGCGACAAGTGCGGGAATTAATGCACAGTCATCTTAACACCGTTTGCATCCAAGCGCTGACAAGAATAATATACACAAAAATGGAAAAGAAAGCTGAGGATGTGTCAGATGACGATCAGTTAGGTTTCAGTACAAGTAGAGGTGCTAGAGAAGCGATTCTGTCGTTGTGATTGGAAATGGAAGCAAGACTAGAGAAAAATCAAGACATATTCATTGGATTTGTCGACATGGAAGAAGCGTTGGACAATTTCAGATGGTTTAAGAGGTTAGATAGTCTGAGATAATAGGGGTAAGCTATAGGGACGTTCAGGTAATATACAATATGCACACGAGCCAAGAGGAAACAATAAAGGATGAATACCAAAAGAGACTCGCTCGGATCAAAAATGATGTAAGGCAGGGATGATAAAATGACGTTTGATAGAGTCACGAAAAAAATTTGCAACAGTCAGGAAGAGTTGTGCGAGATTAACAAAAGTTGATAGGCGTGTTTCTACATCTACAGACGATGTCTGTTCAAATTTCGCGCCAGTCGCATGTAGCGCCACTATGAGGATAGAAGCCAAGTTTGCTTGAAATTCACGCTGTAACGGTTGTGGGCGTTGGTTACCTTAGAGACTGGACACAGTGACTTGTTGCCAGTCAAGAATGCCTTTAAAGACGACAAAGACACCATTATGAACATCTTATTGAGTTTGAACGAGGTCGTGTAATAGGGCTGCGGGAAGCTGAATGTTCGTTCTGCGATATTGCAGAAATACTTAGCAGGAATGCAGTCACTGTATATGACTGCTGAAAGTTGTGGTCACGAGAGTGTACAGTCGACAGAAGAGGTGGATCCTGACGGCCACGCGATACTACCGAGAGAGAGGACCATCATGTTCAATGTGTGGCTCTGCCGCATCGTACGGCATCTACAGCAGCAACCTGAGCAGCCGTTGACACCACAGTACACAGAGAACTCTTACAATTTGGTTGCTTCAAGGACACCTCGTTTCCAGATGCCCTGTAGTGTGGAAGACCACGAACTACCACAATTTGTTACTTAAGTGGTGTCAAGCGAGAGCCTATTTCAGGGCAGGGTGCAGGTCCGTTGTTTTCTGATGAAAGCTGGTTCAGCCTCGGTGCTAGTGCTTAGTGTTGGTTAAAGGGAGACAACCAACCTGCCTTCATGATAGACACACAGTTCTGGTCTGTAGTGCGATTTCGTATGACAGCGGGAGCAGTCACGTGGTTAGCTCATGTATCCTGAATGTAAAATAATCGTTCATTTCAAAAACCAAATAAGTGACACATTTAACAAAATGGAGATTTTGATGAGATGTTATTATCTGGAGATAAATACATCGTTTATTGCTGAAACAGACTATGTTCCACATAAGGATTGCTATTAGGCAACTGCCCAAATAATGTGTTTATTGCTGATAAAAACCAAACACCGTCCCATAGTACCATGAGGTAGAAGCGCATAAACACCCAGATAAAGTCTGTTCCATGCTGCTGCTTTAGTTTGACACTGAAATTCCGTCTAATGTCAAGCACCTCATATTGTTTTGTGATGGGCCAACGGGCCAAGATAAGAATCACACAGCTGTGCGATTCTTATTAAATCTCTGTGACAGAGGTCGATTTGAGACGATTACGCATAACTTTCCAGTCCGTGGACATTCTTTTTCGCCATGTAACAGGGATTTTCGAAGTTTTCAACTGCTCTTGAGGAAAGTTGACAGAATTTATACTCCACATCAGCTTTCTGAGCTCATGTTTAAGGCAAATGCGTCCGCACATTTTTCCGTTTGTCATCTTACCTTGGACGATGTTTTTAGTTTTAAACGTTGGTGGACAGCGTCATACAAGAAAACTACAAACTCTGAAACATCAGGCAGGGATGTAAGGAGTCATTCAAGGTATCTAGTTACAAAAAGCTTCTGTACTCTATAGATACTCAAGGAAAAGTTGTGGGAAAGGCGTTTATTGGAGTATATTCATCTGCTTTCACTCTACTCTAAACTGACAGCCCATCTCAACTACCTTCTGAGATGGCTTATCCTTTAGGAAAGGTACGTTGATTACAATAATGTTATTATTCGGCTATAAAATTAGTGAGAAAGTAAAAGCAATATTTTGTAGCATGACTAACACTTACTGGCTTTTCCACAATGTAATTTTTGGTGTAGGTTCCAATCAACAAAAAACTAGATGACCTAATAAAATTAGTGGACTACACTGGTTGCTATGAAGAATTTTATGACAGCATCATTCAATGGCCAACAACCGAGTAAGAAACTGTTGAGGACTGCCAGAGGCTGAATAAAGCCAGAAAGACGTTTACTGTACAAATTTGTATTTTATGATTCAGTAATGTATGCCTGTTACATTTTTATAAATAGAATGGTGTTATTTACTTAATCTTTCATCTTAAAACATGCAAAGATTGATCAATTTACCTGTCCGTTTCTATATTATTGCTACAGAAATTATCAGGAAAACTGGTTTATTTCAGAAACAACCTAAGTACACTACTTTAAAATAGTGTTTATAGCATAGGAAATTTCTTTAAAATTATTTCGTGTATCGTACACACTTCTAGCCCCTTAAAGGTTCGTTCAAAAATATTAGGAGGAGATCAGACTTCAACTTACAATGCTACATAGTGCTTTTTTAATTTTCCAACATCCTGGAAAAGCGTAGTTAAGTAGTTTCTGCAATAAGCGATTCACATCATCGGACGACTTCTCCAGCATCATCCACGAACATCATTGACCGTCCATATATTGACCGACCAAGTACAACAGGCATAGAAGTCGCAGCGCAAAAACTGACATCGAGCATCTGTACAACCATTACATCCACGTCTCCATGCTTGCATTCAATTAGTTCGATTATCAATGTACCGGAATTTCCCATTTGCAATAGCTTATGTGGCCCTTAGATTAACCTGTCATCTTTTAATCATAAATATGTTGCCTAGACAAATGTATTCTAGAAATTTGGATTACTTTACATCAGTAATTTTTTGGTGTTCCGATTTTTTTTCCATCATTGTAGTTAGATATTGACGAGAGTGCTAAAGTTTTTGAAATGCCACTTATTACAATAAATGATACCAAAAGTTGGTGCTGGTAGAGACCAAGCATCGCTTCAACGAGTTCTCGAACCTTCCCTCGATATGTTGGCCAAAATACTTGTTCAAAACCGGTGGTAGGCAGAAAACATCTTCCGAGATTGTCCTAAATGCTTTCTCCGAAAATTATTTCGAGCAGTTAGTCCAAGAACCCACGCGAATTGTAAATGGTTGCGAAAACACACTTGACCTCTTAGCCACAAACAATCCAGAGCTAATAGAGAGCATCATGATTGATACAGGGATTAGTGATCACAATGTCGTTGTAGCTAGGCTCAATACCGTTTCTTCCTAATCCACCAGAAACAATCGCAAAATAATTTTATTTAAAAAAGCGAATAAAGTGTCACCGGAAGCCTTCCTAAGAGACAATCTCCAACCCTTCCGAACTGAATATGCAAAAGTAGTCGATATGTGGCTCAAATTCAAAGATGTAGTAGCAACAGCAATTGAGAGAGTTATACTGATCCCCCGTGGCACACAAAACAGGTTCGAACTCTGTTGCAGAGGCAACGGAAAAAGCTTGCGAAGTTCAGAAGAACGCGAAATCCCGAAGATTCGCCAAAATTTACAGACGCGCGAAATTTGGCACGGACTTCAATGCGAGATGCCTTTAATAGGTTCCACAAAGAAACATTGTCTCGAAATTTGGTAGAAAATCCGAAGAAATTCTGGTCGTATGTAAAGTACACAAGCGGCAAGACGCAGTCAGTACCTTCGCTACGCAGGGCCGATGGTAGCGTTACCGACGACTGTGCCGCTAAAGCGGGGTTACTGAACGCAGTTTTCCGAAATTCCTTCACCAGGGAAGATCAATGGAATATTCCAGAATTTGAAATACGAACAGCTGCCAGCATGAGTTTCTTAGAAGTAGATACCTTAGGGGTTGCGATGCAACTGAAATCGCTGGATACGGGCAACTCTTCAGGTCCAGATTGTATACTGATTAGGTTTCATTCAGATTACGCTGATACAATAGCTCCCTACTTAGCACTCATATATAACCGCTCGCTCACCGATAGATCTGTACCTACAGATTGGAAAATTGCGCAAGTCGCACCAGTGTTTAACAAGGGTAGTAGGAGTAATCCATCTAACTACATACCTAAATCATTGACGTCGGTTTCCAGATGGGTTTTGGAGCATATACTGTATTCAAACATTATGAATTACCTCGAAGGGAACGATGTATTGATACGTAATCAGCATGGTTTCAGAAAACATCGTTCTTGTGCAACGCAGCTAACTCTTTATTCGCACGAAATAATAGCCGCTATCGACAGGGGATCTCAAGTTGATTCCGTGTTTCTAGATTTCCGGAAAGCTTTTGACACCGTTCCTCACAAGCGACTTCTAATCAAGATGCGGGCCTATGGTGCATCGTCTAAGTTGTGCGACTGGATTCGTGATTTCCTGTCAGGAAGGTCGCAGTTCGTAGTAATAGACGGCTAATCATCGAGTAAAACTGAAGTGATATCAGGTATTCCCCAGGGAAGCGTCCGGGGACCTCTGCTTTTTCTGATCTATATAAATGACCTGGGTGACAATCTGAGCAGTTCTCTTAGGTTGTTTGCAGATGATGCTGTAATTTACCGTCTAGTTAGGTCATCCGAAGACCAGTATCAGTTGCAAAGCGATTTAGAAAAGATTGCTGTATGGTGTGGCAGGTGGCAGTTGACGCTAAATAACGAAAAGTGTGAGGTGACCCACATGAGTTCCAAAAGAAATCCGTTGGAATTCGATTACTCGATAAATAGTACAATTCTCAAGGCTGTTTATTCAACTAAGTACCTGGGTGTTAAAATTACGAACAACGTCAGTTGGAAAGACAACATAGATAATATTGTGGGGAAGGCGAGCCTAAGTTTGCGTTTCATTGGCAGGACACTTATAAGATGCAACAAGTCCACTAAAGAGACAGCTTACACTACACTCGTTCGTCCTCTGTTAGAATATTTCTGCGCGGTGTGGGATCCTTACCAGGTAGGATTGACGGAGGACATCGAAAGAGTGCAAAAAAAGTGCAGCTCGTTTTGTATTATCGCGTAGTAGGGGAGAGAGGGTGGCAGATATGATACGCGAATTGGGATGGAAGTCATTACAGCAAAGACGTTTTTCTTCGCGGCGAGATCTATTTACGAAATTTCAGGCACCAACTTTCTCTTCCGAACGCGAAAATATTTTGTTGAGCCCAACATATATGGGTAGTAATGATCATCAAAATAAAATAAGACAAATCAGAGCTCGAACAGAAAGGCTTCGGTGTTCGTTTCTCCCACGCGCTTTTCGGGAGTGGAATGCTAGAGAGATAGTATGATTGTGCTTCGACGAACCCTCTGCCAAGCACTTAAATGTGATTTGCAGAGTAGTTATGTAGATGTAGATGTAGATGTAGATGTAAATGGTCCAGACTTGGAGATTTGCCATCACAGATCCAGAGTAATTAAAAAGTTACTCCATGAAACTAGTGGACATACGAGATGTTTCGGCTGTCACGCACAGGAAACGCTGAGTAAGTAGCCTGCAATTTGCAATGCCTTGTCTAATAGTTTACACACATACACACACACACAGACACACACATACACACCCATGCCCGAGGGAGGACTCGAACCTCAGGCGGGAAGGGCTGCGCAATTCGTGCATGGCTCCTCAAACTGCGCGGCCCCTCCGGGCGACCCACGAATTTCACACGGAAAGAAAACCCATGAATTTCAATTAATTTAAATGCTTACGTATGTGATTTCCTTAGACAAACTTATGCATGATAATTACAATAATAGGGCCGCCACCAGTATTTTACTGGGAAATGTGATTGAGATACTGATAAGAAATTGTTTCTGGGCACATAATTCTTGATCTCAGCCTTGATGTAAAAGTAGCGAACAGACTGCATCAACAGGAACAGAGCACATGGATAGAAAAAGATCAGAAACAGACTGTTACACAGACATTACTAACGTTCTGTAAATTTACAGCCTAATAGCGTCATGCAATAGCTAAGACTCGAAGGTTTAAATGGCTTAGTGAGAAGGAGCTGCTGTCAGTGTACTACATCGAAACAGTATCTGAAGTTATAGCCAGAGGGTAGTTAAACTTCTCTTCTTGTCTTGCGCGTGCCCTGAAAGGACAGAAATACAGGGTGGCGCAAGAAATGTGTCACCATTTGTTTTGTACATAATTTATGATTCGTACTACATATCTCGCTGAACACCTCAAAAGCAATAGCAATAAAGCTTAAAGAAACAAATGAATTACGAAATGATGCGTAATTCATGATACCGTCGCTAGGAGGCTAGTGTTTACAATGTGACTGACAGTGGGCGACTAACAACGCAATAGCGATCGGCAGCTGCGTTACTTTCTCACGAAACTAAAAGTTCTGTTTCGACTTCGAGGCGATTTCGACAATAGTTAAACACACGTAGGCTCGAGCTTGCTAGAGAAGCATTCGTAGACTGTATGATCAGTTTGTACGGTCTTCCGAAGCGTATTTCTCGTTCGCAGAATATTGAACCTGTACGCGTTGCTTCAAAGAGAAGTCCCCGGCAAATTGAGAAAAAAGGGTACAGTGCTACTAGGCGTATCCAGACCGGCACTCTTGAGAGTACTTTCTGGATGTACCCGTACGAGATGACCTCTGCTCAGTAGTTTACTGCAGAATATAATGGTAGAGACTTGCTGGGCAGAGGAACAAACTCACAAGAAAGTTTGGCATCCGGATGATGCGGTCGACAAACAAAATCTGCCCTTTTGGGCTACTGAAAATCTGCAAGTGCTTCAAGAATGACGACATCATGCTCAGAGGATTACAGTGTGGGTAGCATTTTCCGTTTAAGAACTTTTTAGAACATTTTTCTTTTAAGAAACTGCGAACAGTGCATGTTATTTGATCATGCTTCTCAATAACATTGTTCTATAGCTTCTTGTTTCTGTGTTTACCTTCAACACACAGTCGTTAATGTAAGATGGAGCTAGACCACATTTTGCAAATACTGTGTGGGATCTCTACACGAGCGTTTTGACGTGCAATCATTTCACTCAGATGTACAATCCCCGCCCCCTTGCCCCACACACAACCTCGTTTGAAGGAAGTTAGGAATGAAAGTAGTGACATATTGAGCTTGCGATGAGTTTCAACCATTCACCACAGTGTGTTTTCCACGGTATCATAAGTTCTTTTCTGTTTGTGTTGAGAGTACATTGTTTATTCAAAAACAAGATGGTGACACGTTTCGTGTGCCACCCTACCGTATTTGGACTGATCTAAACTGGAGAGGCCGGCCGCTGAGGCGACGTGGTTAACTGCAGTTGCCGTCGGCTGGAGTGCTCTAGCTGTGTGGACTCCTCCCTGTCATCTTCAGGACAAAACTGGCGCTGACGGGATGTCACGGTCGCATCAAAAATAAATCCAGAACTGTCCGTGACTTGGCATATAGCCGTGTACGTGTCGTACCGAAACATCCAGTGAGAGAAAAGTCTTAATCGGTCAGTCATACAGAAGAATGGAAATTGGTTCCTCGGGACCCACCATCTCGAGTTGCATGTCACTACCATTGAGAGCTGTTGAACAATCCCTGACAGAAACCCACTATCGGTTTGCTTCCAATCGGTGGAAAAACATTTCCTAAGAATCTTCATAGTGGTTCCCCTCATTGCTCTCATGCACTATGACTGGGAGAGACCCATAGCCTGTATGCAGCAAAATATCCAGAACAGCAAGACGTTATTCGAGATGGAAAAAGCGGAACTTCCGAGGTGAAACACCGAGAGTCGGTCGTCGACGAGATGTTACCTTGCCCACCCAGCATCTCTCTTTGTCACCTTTTGGTAGACGAAGTGATAGAGGCGGATGGGCTGCCGGGCACGGTCTACTTTGTAGCTTCGTGGCCGCCAGCAATTACCTGATCGGCGTCCCTGTTCTAGGGAGGGCCCCGGTTTCAGTGTGTGCAGCTCCGCTCCAAGAGAAATTTTCCCGTCTGCGATAACATGCACCCAGCAATATACAAGATCATATGACGTATGCCTAATAAAATACCAACTGACCATTCCTTGTATTACACGCACGCTCAAAGCACTCACGTCACGGATCCCTTAAATTTCGCGACAGAGCAAGTTGTGAACGATTGATCTGTCTCATGGAAACATGCGAAGCTTAAATTACTTAATCGAATATTAGAAAAGAGGAATATATGTGAAGAGAGGACTAAAGCAGGCGGCCGCCACACATTTTCAGTTTACAAGCTTTAAGGATCACCTCGTCACTAATAAGGGGTGTTGTAATGTTTGTTGCAGCTTGGAATTAATTCCAACACGAAGCACTGTTCCAGAGTGATCCCTTGTATAAACCATGTTGTATATCCAGGTGGCTGTGCTGAAAGTAGAGGAACTGCGTGGAAGCTCTTACATGTGGGCTGCATGCAAATTAAGTGGGACACGATCTAGACCATTTGGATAATTTTGAGTATAACAGTTCTTCTGTAGTCCTGTTAGACGCTGAAACTCCGCATTACTGTATCGCAGCACATCGTTACAGTAGCCAAAACAAAATTCTGCAGCCTGTTGACAATGCGTAGTATTGTGCTGTAATTCGTTTTTGACAGCAACGGCAAGCCTGCAGCTGTGACAGGGCAATCCATATTTTTAATTGCCTGGGATGGACTGACACAGCTGCTTCCGAAAACTCATTAGCGCCCAGTGCTGCACCTTATCAAAGGGCTAGCGGTACCCTTTTTCCTTTTGGCGAATGTAGGGGCTTGCTACGATGCAGTGTAACAGTAGTTTCGATGTCTACGAGCAATACATCCTTCTGCAATAAAATGCATAATTTTTTTCGAGCTGATAAGACATGATTAGCCATTAATCTGTGAATGCTCAGTTTTTATTCATGTGCAGGAACAAATAAAGAACACATAAGCTGCAGGACGACTAGTCTCATATTTCTGTAGTAACGGAGCTAACGATAAGTGAAACATGAAATTAGCTGAATACCTCTCAAGTGTTTCAATAGCCTTCAGTTTGGCGAGGCCTCTAGACGTACCCAAGCAATAACAGCTGTGATAGTAGTCTATTTTGTGATGACGTTAATCAGCTGCGTGCAACATTGTTGTAAGGAAGAGCCCTGTAGGTGGTACGCAACGAAAGTACACAATGTTGGGCAGCAGCGAACATCGTCCAGGGTGTGTTTGAGCGTCCGCGTCACGTGTTGTGGCAGCTGCGGCGGACGCGACAGCAAGTGGGCTGGCGGGTCGACCGTCATTTGGCGCGCGCCCCGGACAGCGCACTAGGGGCCAGGCCGTGCTGTCACAGCCCCGGGAACCGCGCGGTGAGTTACGGCGCTCCTGTCTGGCATCTGACTGGTGCCTGCCTCCTGCACATGCTAATACAGCGCCGGCGCAACGCAGCAGCAAGGCATTAGCTCTGGCGGAAATTGCGTTCGTTTAATCCACCTGCTGTTCGTCGAAGTAAGCGCCTCACGGAACACTGCTGCTACCATCGGAGAATGAGATAAGACTATGAAAGAACGTATGGTGGCAAGCCTGATCGCGTACGTTTCTGTTTATCATCATATTTTTAATTAGAATGTTAAAGGAAGTCTATAGCAAAGCAGCTCACGGTGTCAATATTCACAATCACAGAGAATGGATGTACGATTCCTTTTTCTCTCCTACCTGGTGACGGGTATCTTATTTTCGTAAGTCTCTGATGTTTGGGAAAACGCAGAGCACGATGAATTTACTGGGGGGACTGGGGAGGAATAGGAACGAAGCTACAAAAAAGACAAGTTCTTCGTGAGATGATCTGTCAGGCTTGCGAGCAACTCTGTGTAACGAAAGTATGGTGCCAAGCAGCTTAAGAACCACACCGGCTGTTGTGTTCGTTTAGAACAAGCGACTGACTGAAGGCCAAAATTCTGAGCAGCTCAGATTGCTAACGGAAGGGGAGAGCCGCGTTCCGCTGCCTTTCGGAAGGGCCTAGCCTCGTAATTCTGTTGGTGTAAATTCTCAGGGCGCTTGCAATGAAGATAGGTAAAAACACAAGAAGCCCCACTGCTAGTGACGTCAAAGTGAAGGTACTGATAGAAACTGGGGTAAATTCCGTATGTCCACTGGTTTTGTTTAGAGATGTCTTGGATTTGGTGGTATTTTCGGTGACAGGCGATTCCATGCTATTGGAACTGCGGTCTCGCACTTTTTCCGGTCAGTGGACTTAACGAGCGTTGGCGGTAATATAAACTGAAGAGCTAAAGAAATTGGTACACCTTTCTAATATCGTGTAGATCCCCGTGAGCATGTAGAAGTGCCGCAGCACGACGTGACATGGACTCAACTAATGTCTGAAGTAGTGCTGGAGGGAACTCATATCATGCATCCTGCAGGGCTGTCCATAAGAGTACGTGGTGGTGGAGATATCTTCTGAACAGCACGTTGCAAAGCATCCCAGATATGATCCATAATGTTCATATTTGGAGAGTTTGGTGGGCAGCGGAAGTGTTTAAACTCAGAAGAGTTATACTGGAGGCACTTTACAGTAATTCTGGACGTGGGGGTGTTGCATTGACAAAATGGCTCTGAGCACTATGGGACTTAACATCTGTGGTCATCAGTCCCGTAGAACTTAGAAATACTTAACCTTAACTAACCTAAGGACATTACACACATCCGTGCCCGAGGCAGGATTCGAACCTGAGACCGTAGCAGTCGCGCGGTTCCGGACTGATCGCCTGAACCGCGAGACCACCGCGGCCGGCTGTTGCATTGACCTCCTGGAATTGTCCAAGTCCGTTGGAATGCACAATGGGCATGAATGGATGCATTGATCAGACAGGAAGCATACGTACGTGTCGTATGTCAGAGTGGTATCTAGACGTATCAGAGGTCCCATATCATTCCATCTGCATACCCCCCCCACACCATACACAGCCTCCACCACCTTGAACAGTCCCCTGCTGACATCCAGGGTCTTTGAATTCATGTCATCACCATACCCACACAAGTCCATCCGCTCAATACAATTGGAAACGAGAGTCGTCTGACCAGGCAACAAGCTTCTAGTCATCACCAGTCCAGTGTTGGTGTTGAAGGGCCCAGGTTTTGCGTAGCACTGTGTGTTTTGCGGTCATCAAGGGTACACGAATGGGCCTTAGGCTCCGAAAACGCATATCGTTCATGTTTCGTTGAATGTTTCGCACGCTGACACCTGTTGATGGCCCAGCATTTAAATCTGCAACAGTTCGCGGAAGGGTTGCACCTCTGTCATGTTGAACGATTCTCTTTAGCCGACATTGGTCCCGTTCTTGCAGGATCTTTTTCGGACAGCAGCGATGTCGGGGATATGATGTCTTACCGGATTCCTGACATTCACGGGAGACTCGTTAAATGGTCGTCCGGGAGAGTCCCCACTTTATAACTACCTCCGTGGTATTGTGTCTCATCGCTCGTGCGCCGACTATAAAACCACGTTCAAACACCCTTAATCTTGATAACCTGTCATTGTAGCAGCAGTAGCGGATCTAATAACTGCACGACATACTTGCTGTCTTATATAGGCTTTTCCGACCGCAGCGCCGTATTCTGCCTGTATACAAATCTCCGTATTTGAATGCGCATGCCTATACCAGTTTTTTTGGCGTTTCAATGTATAATAACATATGAGAGCTCACGGACAATTATATATTCAGCCTCTAGAATTCGTGGCGAGAGACACTACCTTTTGAAAGATACGCTTGAGACGAGGTCCGGAGTCGGCTTCTGCACATACCTCGAGTGTTCGAGTCGCGACGGCACCATCGTCTCTGCGGCATAGCCAGCACCAGATCAACACCTCCAATTCAGCATACGGTAACCACAATTCGCTTCACTGCCGCATTGGGAAGCACTGAGTCACCAATTAGGTTTTATTTCCTAGACGAGTTTCTGTTGCCAATCCACAGTAGCTCGGTTGAATCCATGTTCCTTTTCGACAATTCGCCAGATGGCCTGCAACTGTGAATTGTCAGCATATTTCGCGCAGTTGATCTTAACTCAAAAGGGTTAGAGCGCGTCAGGATTGCGTTTCAAGAGCCTAATTATTCAGCGGTGGGATAACCCTGCGAACTAGTGAACACTGTTACATTTTACTGAACTCTCTTTTACTAATTATGGATTTGATTGATGTATTATATGAATTTCGACTTTCCATATTAATAAATTAATTACTCGGTGGTTATATTTACCACCTATCACTGACACTGAGTTGATTTTATAACGTATTGTTTGTGAGAATGATAAAGACAAAGAAGAACGAAAAAGCAGCTCCAAAGAACTTAGTGGCAACAGATGGCTCACTTGTGTAGATGTAAACGGTCGAAACAGGTAATCTAAAAACAAAATTGCTGTTGTTTCTGGAAATATAATTTATGTTAAATACAACACAGTTATAGAGCAACTAGAATGCTTTTGAAGCAATCTTGAGGCAGGACCGACAGCGGTGTACCATAATTCAACGTGTGGAGGATGTGCGTGCAGTGTGAGGCCCGATGAATAGCACGTCTCGGACTTGCTCTTCTCGGAAGTAGGACTACACGAAAGAGAGCGATATTTCATTCAGAATTGTGCTGTGGCAGTTTTAGGTCGGCACAACTCTTTTCGTTTCCGCAGAATCGTGTTGTCAGCGCCGTTTTCCCTGCACTATTTGTTCCTGGTATGAACGACGTTCACAGATCCAGTGGCTGTTTGCGCAAAAAGTGGCAGTCAAGCGAGGTATCGCCACAAGGCTTTGAAAATGGACAGGAATGACGGAACAGAGAGATGAGGATTCTCAACATATGTAATGCAGTCCCATAAGTGACGGATAATGCCACTTTGCTACGAAACGACATTACAATACGATGCAGAGAGAATTATGAGATTTAATTGATAATGAAACAGTAGAAAATTAAAAGGATAGATTGAGAAGATTCAATGTTCTGTACATCTACAAGTACGTTGTTCTAAATTCGCAAGCGTAGAGTAAGTGAAGAAATTGGAGGTATGAATAGTAAAATTTCTGAAGCTGCAACATTATTCCATTTCGGTTGCAAATTTTCGATGGAAATGGGCAGAGCGTGTGGAACCTTTAATCGTATATATTACTGCAACGTACTTGTAGGAAAGCACTCAGTTTTCAGGTCACGAATGTCCCATCAGGACCATCATATCGTCGTGTCATTCTCAGAGGGGGATGCAGAGAGGAGGGGCGTGTGGCCACCACACCGCTCTCCCGGTCGGTATGATGGTTTTATTTGGCCGGAGCCACTACTATTCGGTCGAGTAACTTCTCAGTTGGTATCACGAGGCTGAGTGCACCCCGAAAAATGGCAACAGCACATGGCGGCACGGATGGACACCCATCCAAGTGCCGGCCACGCCCGACAGCGCTGAACTTCCGTAATCTGATGGGAACCGGCGTATCCACAAGGCCGTTGCCTGCAACGTACTCCTACGTTGGTTAAATCAAGGGGAAAGCCTGAAACGATTGTTCAATTTATGAAGAAAAATACGAGTGCAGGAACGAAAATTTGAACATTCTAAAAGGATTGAATGGATTGTAGACATTGTATTTCAAATGCAGTGGACTGCACACTGCCCACAGAAAGAAACTGAAAGATGAGAAACCACTTCTTCCTGATTTGAAGGAGATATCTTTAGATAGAAAATTGTATTGCAGAAGAGACAGATTCTGACAAACACAGTACAACTGGGGTTAAAGTAAACGTGAGATCGGAGGAGTTCATTGTGGCCTTGAAAGAATAACAACGGTAGTTTTACAGTCGTTTTGTGGACACTGTCAGTCTTACATCGCTTTCTCAGCTGTTTTTGAAACGCTCTGCCATTTCAGTTGAAAGCGGCATTGCGCATGTGAAGATGTTACTGATTGATCTACAACGCATTACCCTTTATTAAAACCAAATTTATTTTATGTACAAAATGTCCAGGACGTCTAAATTGTTTTCCTCGGGTAGAAATTCCAGGGACCCAGTATGAGGTTGCCGTTTTTAGAACAACATATATTTGTTAAAGATGGATTTTTGGTTACGAAATAAATAAATCAGTATTACGCAGCAGCCTGAGTGCAAAAATCGATGAAATTGTCTGCATTTCCCGCACGCTGAGAGTTTGTGCCAGATAAGAATTCTACTATGTCTGCAGCGTAGGACAAATAACTATATAATACTGAAAAACTTGTTCTGTTTTTGACTACGAAGTCTTTCGCGACGGAGTCCTTGCATAAAAAGTTCTCGGTTTACTTGTCGCGTCAAATTTACCCCTGACGAAGATGACGGAGGTAGTCATCGAAAGCTTGGGATTTTACCCAAATTTGACGCGCCAAGTAGGCCGAGAACTGGGACTATTTTTGTTCTATGTTGCTGAAAAATGTGAAATATAAAACGAAGTCATATGGAGTGCGATTGAAGTGCCATTTATATGTGGCACTTTCACAAGTTCACCTCTTCCAGCTCTTCCCATTCATTGTATCCCGACAGTGTGCCTTGATGATGGGGAAGGGAACCAACCAAGATGATCGGTACAGCACTCGTGCTACGCCACAGCTGGCGTGCCGACTTTTTGACCATCCCTGGTCTAAAAGTATGGTGGAGAAGCAGTAGTTGAGAAGGGAGTGGGACATGTTTGTGGCTTACATTATTCTATTCGTACGCTGAATTTGTAGAATGGGGAAGGCGCGTATTCCCTCTGAGTTTGACAGAGGGCTGATTGTGATGGTCAGAAGGCTCGGCACGAGCATATCCGGAACCGCACGACTTGTTGGGTGTGCGAGGAGTGCTGTGGTGAGTGTCTTCAGTACGTGGCGAAACCAAGGTGAAACCATGTCCTAACGTTGTGGGCCTGGACGGCCAGCCATAATTACAGATATCGGACGTCGTAGGCTAAATAAACTGGTAAAACAGGACAGGCAGCGAACTGCGGCGGAACCAATATCAGACTTCAATGCTGGGCAGAATACAAATGTCTCTGAATAAACAGTGTACCAAACACTATTAACAGTGTACCAAACACTATTAACGATGGTCCTCTGCAACCGGCGACCCATGCATGTGCCAACGTTAACACCACGACATGGACAACTGCAACTGAAATGGGCACGTGACTATCGGCACTGGACGTTGGCGTAGTGGCAGAGCGTTGCGTGGTTTGATGAACCCCGAACCTTCTTCGTCATGCCGACGGGAGGGAGAGAATCCGTCGTCTTCCAGCTTCTTGACACATAGGTTGCAGGACGGAGACAAGGGAGCGGGGGCTCCATTATGCTTCGGGGAACATTCACGTTGGAATCCGTACAAGGCACCATGACGGCCAACGATATACACATAAATTTCGAGAAGGAATTACAGTTCAAAGAAAGAAAACGTTTCAGATGTACAGATGCCATTGTTAATTCTGGCAGAGGGAACAAGTTAACGTGGATGTTCACTTGGAAGGAATAGGTAATATCTTGAAAACAGAAGTTTCATGCTCATTTTTCGAGGCGGTACTTACAATTTTATGACAAGCTCTGGATCAAGATATGTGACAGTTGGAGTCCACACAAAAAACATGAATTTACACGAACTATTTGGATGTAGCCCACTGATCAGTCATGTCGAATCTGAGACCGCGATCTGCATCATGCAGTGCCGTATAAAATGTACATTGACCCAAACATAGGAAAACTGAATTATCTAGAAGAAAAATACAGCTTTGTAGATTTTCTCTCTTTCCCTAGGCATCTGGTAAAAACTTCCGTCAGATCAGTTACAAATCATTGCTATCGCAATAAATCTTGCAGTTGTGAACCTCACATCGGACAATGGTTCAAAAGAGCCCCAGCAGATATTACAGAAGCACTTAAAGGGATCACTACGGATCAGAAAGGGCATCGACGACAGAGAACAGCATGCATTCCTGAACTTTTCCGACATTTTTCTCCATGGTTTCCTGCTTGACACACACACTCACTCCTCTGCATCCGTTCTGTTTCTCTGGAGCTCCTGATTATGATGGTTGCGCGTCTTAAAGTCATCCAGTCGTCATATATTAACCGTAATTCGTCAACGATGTAAGGTTTACATCTTAAAGGAGCGTTCCCCGATTCATGAGACTTTTTGACGGCTCAGATCTGCTTGCCAGACTGGCCCCATGGAGTGGAGCATTTCCTTTTGTGACTAATGCTATTACCCCTTACTGTTTATTCGCTTCTGTCCGGATTCACATCTCGGTCAGACATATTGTGTTAAACTTCCAGGAAATCCTGTACGACGTCAAGTTTACAACTGTATGAATTCTTTTCTGAACAGTGGAGTGCTGTTCGACAGTTTACGAAGTGAATGTAATTAATGTGTTAATAAAACTCTTTAGTAATAAGAACTGCAAGTTATTGGCTGAAACGGGTGGGGAAAGCCAACACTGAAAAAAAAATTGTGCACTGTTTCTTGGTGTCAAGAAGATGCTCTGTCTTACCACATGACATTGCCTAAAGTTTCAAGGTATTCTCAAGTCGGCTTATGCTTACCATTGATATTCTCGAGTGAGGAGAATATCCATAAGATTTGAATTCTGATTTCTCTTTGTGGTTCGCCGAATATTGCTGTGAGTCTTACAAGCGGTCTGAATCGCTCATCCATTCGACTGCTAACAAAGCGACGCAATGACGTTCGAATCACGGGTTTACTTCAAACTTTGACGCCTTTAGTAGTCCTTTAGCACAAAGTAATTGGCAAGCAGTCACGACTACTACGTAGGCAAGTCCTACAAGTCGAAAGTGTAACAGGCGGCCAAGTGGTTAGCGTTCAAGCTCCATACCCGGTGGTTTTGTGGCTGGAGTCCAGCTCAGCTTTTTTTCCCGATACATATGTTTTAACACGGGTCCTATTATTTCATGTACTTATTACACACTTGAAAGGTAATATAATGAATGGAAAAGTGTATTTGCTTGAATGTTTATTTGAATTCCCATTATTTTTCGGCTGTTTTGTAACAGTAATTACTAAAAAGTATTATATTTATAACTACCGGCAGGTAAACGAGCAAAAGGATGAAGCTTTCGTGAAAAGTATGCTTGTCGTGTTTCGCGAATAAGGTCCGCATCCTGAAGAAGACTATCACAGCGAACAAACTCATCCTTTAACTGACATTTCAGAGCTGCGTTATGCATTCTAATCTTCACTGCATTCATCATTTGTAGTAGCCCAAGAATGGGCAGCCACCTCTATTTTCTCAGTAGAAATGTAAATTTTGTGATTTAAAAAAAAATCGTATGTACACTACATGCTCTCGAAAGCACATCCGACTATTAACTGTACATTACCCTTATACACTGGCATACTGTAAGTCATTGTATTATTGGAAAAACTTATTTAGAGGATCAGGGTGTTCATCTAAGTCTGCCTTCGTCCTTGCATTCTTTGTCTGCAGGTTGAAGCGTCCCCGATGCTAAGCAGATCCAGCTACCTTACCAGATTGAGGTATAACGGATTTCGAAAATCACGACAGGCGTATATTTTCAGGAAAACTGTAAGCGTTTATTCGTTTACCTATCGATACAAACAAATATAATATTTGCTGTGACAATTAAAATTAGTAAAAACCTAAATACCGCTGGAAATTCGGTAAAATTAGTGAAAATACATGTGTTTTCTCGTTATGTTACCCTTCAAAAGTCATATATATTAAATAATATGAACAGCGTTCAAAAAAAGTACTCATTTAAAAATAATTGAGCGGGACGCAATCCAATGATGCAACGTGTAAGGAGCTTGAGCGCTAACCACTACACCACTACCATGTCGTACTTGGAGCCACAGCGCGCAGAAACGTCATCGACACGTAAAACTTTTCTTACGAATTTCTTGAAATGGCCTAAGTAGTACGCCTTACTACTTGCTCGCCATGTTGTCCAAATGGGCTACTAAAGGCGTACGAAGTTTGAAGTAAACCCATGATGACCGTCGTGGCCTCCCCTTGTAAGTTAGGCAACAGTGATGGTCGATCCATATGTCCTACCACTTTACCGATGTTGGGAGTACACGCAACACTACACGACGATTAATACGACGTGTCTATGATAGTAACTTGCCACCTGAAAAAACCCACTGGACTGCAAGCGCGACTGGAGGCTTAAATGTTGAACACTTCTGTGTTAATCGTGACTGTTATTTATCTAAAAGTACGGAACATTATACAACTGCTTACTTGCTTTCGCTACATAACCCAAACTAATTTTTAATTTGATAGCTCGACTTCAACAGTATGTTTGAAAGTCCGCTTTTTTAAGAAGTCTATTAATGAATCACCTATTTTGCGGAACAGGAAAAACATACAGTTTCAAACAAATTGAAATGTAATAAGAGCAGTCTGCCTTTGAATCAAGAAACGATGATGAATGGGATTCACAGTACCGATGTACTCGCAAGACTGTTTCTGTTTTGTAGTTTCAATAAGCCTATGGTAACGAAAATATCAGCATTCACTGAGATACACCATATCACATCCTCTATGGGAAGTTCTTCCACAACGACACTTTCATGCTTACATTCCAATATTAGTTAGTTAAATGAGATGTTCTATGATTTCTGCAAAGTACACCGGAAACTGCCTGACAGTTTAACAAACCTGTTGCCTATTACTTTGCTCCCCCCACCAACTCCGTCTGCAGTCAGTAGCTGTAAACAGGTCGTTAACAGGCTCTCTCCCCTCAACAAGATGGAATAGCAGTTCGGAGATCGATAAAGTAATCAGACTTCACCTGAAGACAGCAAACATCAGCGAACTGTCGTTTGTACACTTCTTGACAGACGGTCGATTCAGACACGATGCTACTCAGCCAAACACTTTTGCTGTGACTGTGAGGCGCAAGTGGGAGCTGTATATTGTATGGCACGTCGTTACTGGGGTTTTGCAAAAAATGAAGAAAAAAACGTTCATATTGAAATCGCGGCTAGAAGAGACGAGTATGAACATGTTCCTTAGCAGAAATGATTTACACTGG
This sequence comes from Schistocerca gregaria, assembly GCF_023897955.1. NCBI lineage: Eukaryota > Metazoa > Arthropoda > Insecta > Orthoptera > Acrididae > Schistocerca > Schistocerca gregaria. Next base: position 950,058,382 of record NC_064920.1, read on the forward strand.
ACGACATAAAATAAATTATTGGATTAATTCTTTTTGAATGTCGATAATTCCCTAATTGTTTGGGATATTAAATGTGAACGATTGAATTCGAGCAAGGTAACTACCATAATAAGAACCTATCTAAAACCTGCATGTCCACGTTTGGTACGGATAACAGCGTCGACGCATCGTGGCACCACATCCGCACACACAAGCCACCTGATCCTCGTAAATTCCGGAAAGGAGGGCGATGAGCTCTGACGCCACGTTCAATCACATTCCAGATGTGTTCGATCGGGTTCAGATCTGGCGTGTTGGGTGGCCAGCACTTCAACAGGATGTCGCCACTATGTTCCTGGAACCACTATATTACACTCCTGACCTTGAGGCATGGCACAGTATCTTATTGAAAAATGCCACTGCCGTCGGGACATATGATCGTCTTGAAGGGGCGTATATCGTCTGAAACCAGTGTAACGTGCTCCTTGGCCGTCATGGTGCCTTGTACGGATTCCAGCGTGAATGTTCCGCGTAGCATAATGAAGCCCCCGCTCCCTTGTCTCCGTCCTGCAGCCTATGTGTCAAGAAGCTGGAAGACGACGGATTCTCTCCCTCCCGTCGGCATGACGAAGAAGGTTCGGGGTTCATCAAACCATGCAACGCTCTGCCACTACGCCAACGTCCAGTGTCGATAGTCACGTGCCCATTTCAGTTGCAGTTGTCCATGTCGTGGTGTTAACGTTGGCACATGCATGGGTCGCCGGCTGCAGAGGCCCATCGTTAATAGTGTTTGGTACACTGTTTATTCAGAGACATTTGTATTCTGCCCAGCATTGAAGTCTGATATCAGTTCCGCCGCAGTTCGCCGCCAGTCCTGTTTTACCAGTTTATTTAGCCTACGACGTCCGGTATCTGTAATTAGGGCTGGCCGTCCAGTCCCTCGACGTTAGGACGTGGTTTCACTTTCGTTTCGCCACGTACTGAAGACATTCACCACAGCACTCCTCAAACACCCGTTTCCGAAATGCTCGTGCCGAGCCTCCGGGCCATCACAAAATGGTTCAAATGGCTCTGAGCACTATGGGACTCAACTGCTGTGGTCATTAGTCCCCTAGAACTTAGAACTACTTAAACCTAACTAACCTAAGGACATCACACACATCCATGCCCGAGGCAGGATTCGAACCTGCTACCGTAGCAGTCGCACGGTTCCGGACTGCGCGCCTAGAACCGCGAGACCACCGCGGTCCGGCTCCGGGCCATCACAATCAGCCCTCGGTCAAACTTAGAGTCATCGCGCGCCTTCCCTATTCTACACATGGAGAGCTCCATCACTTGTACTATAAGCACAGTGCGTGCGTCGGAGAAGCAATCATTCATCTCCAAGTGACGCTGATATCGCTTCGACGGGTTTATATTATAGTAGATAGATGGTCATAATATTCTGGCCGCTCAGTGTAGTCTTTGGAAAAGAATAGTTGCTTTTAACGTAAGATTATGTACTACTAAAAAAAATAAGAAAAAATTAACATCATTCGTTCAAATAAGTGAAATAACAGAAGAAAACATAGGTCATAGGTTTTAGGCACTACACGTATTAGCCATTGTTCCAGAACAGTTTCCAGCGATGGAAGTCTATTGAAGATACGTACTTCATACTTTCCCAACGAAATAATTTGGTATGTAATTTCCATAAAGAAAGTCGTTGATGACTAACGACGAAAAAATTTAGATATCGGAAACTACAACGTTTCTAAACGACAGAGCTTTTCGACAGATAGAAGACTACTCTCACAGACTTAATTTTAGATAGAAGAAATATCATAGTTAAGATCATAGAGAAGTTTTTATCGTATTTCCAAAAAAAAATATTTTTGTAAGTGCCAGTATATTAATAATTTTTTAAATGAAGGACGACATTAGTTTTTCTGGAAGGAAAAAGAAACCTTGATATTTTGTGAGTGTAGTTCAGATTGGACCTTCTGTTTTCTACAAACTAGCATCATGCTTCTTGCCAACTTAGAGGACATAATCAGAAAAAAGTAATGTGAAGCCTTTATAAGTGAACAATTAAGATGATGCATTACTAAATTTAGTGTAATCTTTCTCGTAATATGGTTTGCTAATTGATACGCCGTCGATAAGGTAGCTCCTGCGGGCCGGCAACACTTCTAACACGGTACAGGACCGAGGTGGCCAATGCCCAAAGGCGTAAGCAATGGTAAATATAAGCTGTTTTGGAAACAGACATTCCTCATACTATACTACTGGCCATTAAAATTGCTACTCCACGAAGATGACGTGCTACAGTCTCGAAATTTAACGGACAGGAAGAAATGATTAGCTTTTCAGAGAATTCACACAAGTTTGCACCGGTGGCGAAACCTACAACGTGCTGACGTGAGGAAAGATTCCAACCTATTTCTCATACACAAACAGCAGTTGACCGGCGTTGCCTGGTTACACCTTGTTGTGATGCCTCGTGTAAGGAGGAGAAATGCGTACCGTCACGTTGATAAAGGTCGGATTCTGGCCTATCGCTATTGCGGTTTATCGTATCGCGACACTGCTGCTCTCGTTGGTCGAGATCCAATGACTGTTAGCAGAATATGGAATCGGAGGGTTCAGAAGGGTAATACGGAACGCCGTGCTGGATCCCAACGGCCTCGTATCATTAGCAGTCGAAATGACAGGCATCTTATTCCCATGGCTGTAACGGATCGTGCTCCCACGTCTCGATCCCTTAGTCAACAGATGAGAATGTTTGCAGGACAACAACCATCTGCAACAACCATCCGCACGTCTGCAGCAGCATGGACTATCAGCTAGGAGACCATGGCTGCGGTTACGCTTGACGCTGCATCACAAACAGGAGCGCCTGCGATGGTGTACTCAACGACGAACCTGGATGCACGAATGGCAAAACGTAATTTTTCGGATGAATCCAAGTTCTGTTTGCAGCATCAAGATGGTCGCCTCCGTGTTTGTCGACATCGCGCTGAACGCACATTGGAAGTGTTTATTCGTCATCGCCATACTGGCGCATCACCTGGCGTGATGGTATGGGGTGCCATTGGTTACACGTCTCGGTCACCTCTTGTTCGCATAGACGACACTTTGAACAGTGGACGTTACATTTAAGATGTGTTACGACTAGTGGCTCTACCCTTCATTCGATCCCTGTCAAACCCTACATTTCAGCAGGAAAATGCACAACCGCATGTTGCTGGTCCTGTACGGGCGTTTGGGGATACAGAAATTGTTCGACTGCTGCCCTGACTAGCACATTCTCCACATCTCTCACTAAATGAAAATGTCTGGTCACTGGTGGCGGAGCAACTGGCTCATCAAAATACGCCAGTCACTACTCTTGATGAACTGTGGTATCGTGTTGGAGCTGCATGGGAAGCTGTACCTGTACATGCCATCCAAGCTCTATTGGACTCAATGCCCAGGCGCATCAAGGCCGTTATTACAGCCGGAGGTGCTCGTTATGGGTACTGATTTCTCAGGATCTATGCGCCCAAACTGCGTGAAAATGTAATCACATGTCAGTTGTAGTTTCATATATTTGTCCAATGAGTACCCGTTTATCATCTGCATTTCTTCTTGGAGTAGCAATTTTAATGGCCGGTAGTGTACTTCCTGCAGAGGGAGTCCGAGATGGCCTGCAGGAAATATCACTACACCTACATTTGACTGGCTGACCAATACTATTTAAAGGCTATAATCAGCTCCAGACGTCAGTTCACGCCGAATACTGACCTCAAGGACGGTCTCCACGGGAGACTACTTCTTCGCCATCGGAATAGGACTTGGAATTAAGTGCATGTGTTTTACAACGGATTCTTGTGGAAACATAAAATTTATCTTTTGTTGCCTCTAGTAGAAAATTCTTACTGGCTTTGCGATTGTGACGTTTTGTTGTCATTCAATCATTTCCATGGAGACCCACGTAAATAAAAGTTGTGCTATAAAAACGTTCGAGCTGTGAGTTACAACAGTAGTACTTTTCTTCTTAAAAAAAGTCATAAGTAGCAGAAGTAGAAGTATTACGATCGTGTGACCTACGAAATTTAAGCGAAAGAAAAGAGGTAGCGCAGGCGACCCTCGTGAACAAACTTACCAAAGACATAGATAAGTTAAGCACATCTAAATCCGATAATCTAATTATTATGAATTGTGTAGTAATTCACTGTTGCTACACGGGTGGTTGGTGAAGGCTATGTTTGAGAAATGTCGTGCGGTAGCGTTGCAGTATTTAGGTTAATCTCCAGAAACTTGCTTGTTACATTTTTGCAAGTAAGTAGGAGTTCCGGAGCTGTAATTACGGCGATTTCAATTTATTGTGCTGCGCCACCGGAGCATTTGCCGCTGCAATGACGGTGGTTGGTCGCGGGTCTGTCGGCATAGCCTGGCTGCCAGCGCTGCGCCCATTCTTTATCAGGTGGCCTCGCCGTTCGCGAACTGACGGCCGCAGGTCACGCGACGGCAGTGGGAAGGCAGCACAGCAGCGCGCGGACGGCGGGTAGCGGAATGTAGCCTCCGGCTGGGCCGCTGCCGTGGGCGGAACAGCGGCAGGGGAGAGGTGTGCGCTGCGGCGCTTCAGCGCAAATCTCAGTCTTATCTTTGTTACCCTCGGCCACGCTACGTATTTCTAACACCTTGTGTTACACCCTCCACACCCAGCTATGCTCTAGGGTACTACGACGTTCGTTACACAGCTGAAGGTGGGAATGAGCAGAGTTGCTGAACTCCTGTATACTATATAACAATTGCAGTTCTTAACTCGCAAACTACAGGAAACGATGGTTATCTTTATGTCAGTGCTAAATATGTGTGGGACAGTTGTTGGCAATTATATCATGAGCCAGCGGGAAAACAGTTACTAATTTCTTCTTAAAGCAAGAAAACAACTCTATCGTATACTTTTCTTTCTTATTATTGGATATAAAATGCGCTTGCCATGCAAGAGACGGTTTTTTCCATGTGAGCCAAACGTATTTCATCATCTCTGAGAGGGCTTTATTTATTAAAATATCTGAAATGTGTACATCGTTTGAGTGATGACTAATCTATGAAAATTAGGCTGAAAGAAAAGTTATTGTTTCTTCTATCATTACCTTAATTTTGCATGACACGCTTCTGCAGGACCATTTGTGCGTTATGATGCACTAGTAGTGCGTCATCTGCAACCAAACGATGTGAATGTAAATCTGCTTGGTAAGATAATACATAGCGTTATGTCAAAGTAATTTTCTTGTGCCAATGTATATCCTGCATACATCTGCCATTTCGTATCTTTCACTTAGGCATTCGTCTTCTTTTGCGCCTCCATGAGTTGTTGAGAAGCACACATTAATGTTAAACATATTATAAAAATAAGTTCAGTATTTAAGTGTGCTCTGCAACAATTCATGGGAACGCAAAGGAAAACGGATGTACCAATACTAAACGTAAATAATGGCAGATGTATGCGCGAAATATCTTGGCACAAGAAAATAACTTTCGAACATAGAGTTATCTGATAACTCACCAACCAGATTCACATATTCTTGACTTAGCTCAATACAAAGAGCGTTCGACTTAGCCGTTGATTGTTCTCTAGTTCTACCTAGCACTGAAAACACATAAAGGTAATGGGTTATTGATGGCGGCACGTTACCAATTATCGGAACTACTGTTACTTAAATGTGGCAAAGAGCTGAAGAGGCATGGAATGACCTATCTATATATGTCATCGGGATTCAGTGTGACTATGCCAGCCGGGTTATAGTCTTCGTCCCTACCAGAGGTAGCACCTCAGTGTACTAAATTTCTCACACTATGTACACCTGAATTACCAAAATTACCAAATAACCAAACAACGATTGCATGTGGAAGTGTATGGGGGCTTGTGCATCCATGTACGTGATAAAAGTTCGACATTTCTAGCACTCGCGCGAACACACACACACACACACACACACACACACACACACACACACACCACACACACACATTTTCCTTATGAAAATCTAGGCTAAGTAGTGTGTAAGCTTAGGGACTGATGGCCTTAGCACTTAAGTCCCATAAGATTTAACACAAATTTGAACATTTTTGAACACACACACACACACACACACACACACACACACACACATATGCCCTCTCCAGCATATCATGTTCATGATGAAGCCTTATTCGCTAGTACTGGATAATACGACAGTTACACTGACTACATCAAAGGCACTTTTTGGGTATTCACAGTGTTATCAAATATTTTTGTCACAGTTTATGAACAACAATTATAGGAAACAGAAACTTGCGACTGCTTCAACCTGGGTTTCACATGTCTCCTGCTTCAAACTAATTCGTCTGCTAAGAGGATCCTTCTGTAACATTATCGAGGTACCTAACATAACCTGTCGTCGCTCACTTTGAAAAAACTAATTAGAGGCTTGATTTTCAGTATGGAATTTTCTGAAATGTACAAATGAAGCAAGGATTCCGAAATACAACTAAGTGGTGTTGTGGCCCGCTTGTGAAATACAACTGCAATAACTACATAACTAGTTTTAGATTTGTGTATCCCCTCTATACATTTTACGAATTCCACTGCACATGTATTGTAACAGGTGGGGTTAAGAATAATGGAAAATGACGAATTTCAGTGTCTAATGAATAATATTCGCAATTAACAGGTTGATCTGACACTGTACCGAAGATAACTGACCCTTCAGGGATCAGTTTAGAGGTGGGACAAGTAGAGGGTGGTCCTTGTTTATAGAGTGTAATAATTACACTGCACAATTATTGAGGGATGCATCTCTAAACTTCAAGTAAACTTCTACATCTACGCATGTATTTCGCAGACATAATCGGTGAATGACAGAGGGAACCTTGTCATTCCCTTTTCTGTTCCACTCGCAATTGGAGCGAGGGAATAGTGACAATCTATTTCCTTCCGTACGAAGCCTAATTTTTTTGTCTTCGTCGTCCTTAAGTGAGATGAGCATTGTTGGCAGAAAAATTGTTCTCCAGTTCGTCGCAAATGCCGGGTCTCTAAACCGTTTGAGTAGCGTTTCGCTAAATTAGTTTCTTCTTCACCACAGACATTCACATTTGAGATCACGGATAATTTTTGTGATAATAGCGTGATGATCGAACTTACTGGTGACTAGTCCTACATCTTGATTCAGAGTTGTTCGACAACACGGTCACCTACTGAAACATTTTTTTCTTATCAGTCGTCACTGTTCTATTGTTTAAGACTTCCAACATAACACGTCTGATTGTGGCAGTTTCCACCGCACGTAACGCACGCTATTTTGCTCTAATCTGGGTTATACGATTTTATCCTCACCTCCGAACGATAAGCAGAAAATATCTTCTCGTTCTAAGCAATGTGATGATGATAATTTGTGGATGAGGGTGCAAAATACTATGATCATCAGCGCCCTTTCATGGATGATATACAGACGAGTGTGGTGAAAATTTATTAAAAAATAGAAACAAATTGGAAAACCGAGCTGCTTTCTCCCACAAGAATTGACAGGCAACCCCGAGAAGGTGATCTTCAGAAAATCCCTTACTAAAACTCCGACGAAACGAAACAGAACACCTGGATAAAATCAAGGATAAAATATCAGTGCTGACGTTGTTAAAAAGAGGGCAGATGATGTGACTAGATGACTCCTTAGAAGTAAAGGGTAAACGAGCCACTCTATGACACCTTAAAATCACACAACCAGTACTTTGGAAATAATTCCGGACATCACACAAAAACATAAAACACGAACCACACTCGCCTCATTATTAGCTGAGGGAAAATCCTGTGAGAGACCCACATCAACTCTTGGGTTGTCATGAAATGTAAACTCATTTAAAGTATGTCTTATTGAAATAGCTGCGCGTCACATGTGTGACACGCTGGGGGCCCCACATGGCGTAAGAGAAAGCCAGGTTTTAGTAGGCAATTTGACAATCTAAGCCATGTAACGGCGACTTGTTAAACTTTTCGCGATCTAAACGAGGTAAGCCACTGTTGCACTGAAGGTTTCTCGGAATGTAGCTTATTATTCTTCAGTTCTAGCAGCTGATCCTCCCACCATGACATGGTAATTTTGGGATAGATCATCGAAGAAGAGGTGGATGGGAGCAGGCCTCCTTCGCATTCACATCAGAGACTTCGCTTCCCAGAAAGCCTCCATGTCCTCGAACTCCGCAGAAAATTCTTTGCAATAGAAGAGAGCGTTCTTGCTCCCTCCGATTTACTGGATCAAATGGACCTGAGCACTATGGGACTTAACATCTGAGGTCATCAGTCCCCTAGAACGTAGAACTACTTAAACCTAACTAACCTAAAAACATCATACACATCCATGCCCGAGGCAGGATTCGAACCTGTGACCGTAGCGGTCGTGCGGTTCCAGACTGTAGCACCTAGAAACGCTCGTCCACACCGGCCGGCGCAGTCTCATCTGCTCCATTGCAATAAAATCCGGGTTGCAATGTAAAATCCTCTTGAATCTTCCTATAAGCAATACATTCTAAAACCCCGACCCGCACCTATAGTAATTCAGACCCTCCCTGCTGTTGTTGTTGTTGTGGTCTTCAGCCTTGAGACTGGATTGATGCAGCTCTTCATGCTTCTCTATGCTGTGCAAGGTTCTTCATCTCCCAGTACCTACTGCAACCTACATCCTTCTGAATCTGCTTGGTGTATTCATTTCTTGGTCCCCCTCTACGATTTTTACCCTCCACGGTGCCCAACAATACTAAACTGGTGATCCATTGATGCCCCAGAACATGTTCTACCAACCGATCCTTCCTTCTGGTCAAGTTGTGCCACAAACTTCTCTTCTCCCCAATCTAATTTAATACTTCCTCATTAGTTATGTGATCTATCCATCTAATCTTCAGCATTCTTCTGTAGCACCACAATTCGAAAGCTTCTATTCTCTTCTTGTCCAAACTACTTATCGTCCATGTTTCACTTCCATACATGACTACACTCCATACAAATATTTTCAGAAATTACTTCCTGACACTTAAATCTATACTCGATGTTAACAAATTTCTCTTCTTCAGAAACGCTTTCCTTGCCATTACCAGTCTACATCTTATATCCTCTCTACTTCGACCATCATCAGCTATTTTGCTCCCCAAATAGCAAAATTCCTTTACTACTTTAAGTGTCTCATTTCCTAATCTAATTCGCTCAGCATCACCCGACTTAATTAGACTACATTCCATTATCCACGTTTTGCTTTGGTTGATGTTCATCTTATATCCTCCTTTCAAGACACTATCCATTCCGTTCAACTGCTCTTCCAAGTACTTTGCTGACTCTGACAGAATTACGATGTCATCGGCGAATCTAAGAGTTTTTATTTCTTCTCCGTGGATTTTAGTACCTACTTCAAATTTTTGTTTCCTTTACTGCTTGCTCAATATACAGATTGAATAACATCGGGGATAGGCTGCAACCCTGTCTCACTCCCTTCCCAACCACTGCTTCCCTTGCATGTCCCTCGACTCTTATAACTACCATCTGGTTTCTGTACAAATTGTAAATAGCCTTTCGCTCCCTGTATTTTACCCATGTCACCTTTAGAATTTGAAAGAGAGTATTCCATCCAACATTGTCAAAAGCTTTCTCTAAGTCTACAAATGCTAGAAACTTAGGTTTGCTTTTTCTTAATCTAGCTTCTAAGATACGTCGTAGGGTCAGTATTGCCTCACGTGTTCCCTTATTTCTACGGAATCCAAACTGATCTTCCCCGAGGTCGGATTCTACCAGATTTTCCATTCATCTGTACAGAATTCGCGTTAGTATTTTGCAGCCGTGACTTATTAAACTGACAGTTCGGTAATTTTCACATCTGTCAACGCCTGCTTTCTTTGGGATTGGAATTATTATATTATTCTTGTAGTCTGGGGGTATTTTGCCTGTATCATACATTTTGCTCACCAGATGGTAGAGTTTTGTCAGGACTGGCTCTCCCAAGGCCGTCAGTAGGTCCAATGGAATGTTGTCTACTCCGGGGGCCTTGTTTCGACTCTGGTCTTTTAGTGCTCTGTCAAACTCTTCACGCAGTATCGTATCTACCATTTCATCTTCATCTACATCCTCTTCCATTTGCATAATATTGTCCTCAAGTACATCGCCCTTGTATAGACCGTCTATATACTCCTTCCACCTTTCCGCTTTCCCCTTATCGCTAAGAACTGGGTTTCCATCTGAGCTCTAGATGTTCATACAAGTGGTTTCTTATCTCCAAAGGTCTCTTTAATTTTCCTGTAGGCAGTATCTATGTTACCCCTAGTGAGGTAAGCCTCTACATCCCTACATTTGTCCTCTAGCCATCCCTGCTTAGCCATTTTGCACTTCCTGTCGACCTCATTTTTGAGACGTTTCTATTCCTTTTTGCCTGCTTCATTTATTGCATTTTTATATTTTCTCCTTTCACGAATTAAATTCAATATTTCCTCTGTTACTCAATGATTTCTACTAGCCCTCGTCTTTTTACCTACTTGATCCTCTGCTGCCTTCATTCCTCAAAGCTACCCATTCTTCTTCTACTGTATTTTTTCCCCCATTCCTGTCAATTTTTCCCTTATGCTCTCCCTGAAACTCTGTACAACCTCTGGGTCTTTCAGTTTATCCAGTCCCATCTCCTTAAATTCCCACCTTTTTGCAGTTTCTTCAGTTTTAATCTACAGGTCATAACCAATAGATTGTGCTCAGAGTCCACTTTTCCCCCTTACAGTTTAAAACCTGCTTCCTAAATCGGGTGTCTTACCATTATATAATCCATCTGATACCTTTTAGTATCTCCAGGGTTCTTCCATGCATACACACTTCTTTCATGATTCTTAAACCAAGTGTTAGCTATGATTAAGTTGTGCTCTGTGCAAAATTCTACCAAGTGGCTTCCTATTTCATTTCTTAGCCTCAATCCATATCCACCTACTACGTTTCCTTCTCTCCCTTTTCCAACACTCGAATTCCAGTCACCCATGACTATTAAATTTTCATCTCCCTTCACTATCTGAATAATTTCTTTTATTTCATCACACATTTCCTCAATTTCTTCGTCATGTGCAGGCTAGTTGGCATATGAACATGTACTGCTGTAATAGGTGTGGGCATCGTAGCTATCTTGACCACAATAATGCGTTCTCCATGCTGTTTGTAGTAGCTCACCCGCATTCCTATTTTCCTAATCATTATTTAACCTACTCCTCCATTACCCTTATTTTATTTTGTGTTTATAACCCTGTAGTCACCTGAGCAAAAGTCTTGTTCCTCCTGCCACCCAACTTCACTAATTCCTACTATATTTAACATTAACCTATTCATTTCCCTTCTTAAATTTTCTAATCTACCTGCCCGATTAAGGGATCTGACATTCCACGCTCCGATCCGTAGAACACCACTTTTCTTTCTCCTGACAACGACATCCTCTTCAGTAGTCCCCGCCCGGAGATCCGAATGGGGGACTATTTTACCTCCAGAATATTTTACCCATGAGGACGCCATCATCATTTAATCATACAGTAAAGCTGCATGCGCTCGTGAAAAATTACGGCTGTAGTTTCCCCTTGCTTTCAGCCGTTCGCAGTACCAGCACAGCAAGGCCATTTTGGTTATCGTTACTAGGCCAGATCAGTCAATCATCCAGACTGTTGCCCTTGCAACTACTGAAAATGCTGCTGCCCCTCTTCAGGAATCACACGTTTGTCTGGCCACTCAACAGATCCCCTCCGTTGTCGTTGTACCTACAGTACGGCTATCTGTGTCGCTGAGGCACGCAAGCCTCCCCACCAACGGCAAGGTGGATGGTTCATGGGGGGAGACACTCTCTATAACGAAATCAAAATGGTTCAAATGGCTCTGAGCACTATGGGACTTAACATCTACGGTCATCAGTCTCCTACAACTTAGAACTACTTAAACGTAACTAACCTAAGGACATCACACAACACCCAGTCATCACGAGGCTGAGAAAATCCCTGACTCCGCCGGGAATCGAACCCGGGAACCCGGGCGCGGGAAGCGAGAACGCTACCGCACGACTACGAGCTGCGCACCCGTAGCACGAATCCCAAACGGTCTCGTTGTCCGTGCCGGTGGCTGGACAGCCGTTATAGTGCCGCCTGCACAACATACATAGATACTAGTGATTTGGGCCTATATGCTTGGAATATCATGAGAAGAAGACGTCAGAGAGACATCAGAGGCTCACCAGCCACTGCACTCAGGCTAACAACTAGACTTGTGTTATAAGCCCTCTGGGTGAACCATATATAGCATTTTGAAGTAGGAAGGTCTAGCAGATGTAAAATTAGGCCACCGTATTCAAGCCAGGGTCACCAAGACACCGTATAACTTTGGGGCAGACACACTTCGTCAGTTCCCCAAGGCCTATGACTGATGCGTTGAAAAGGTCTCTAAGGCCTTGAGACATTTCAGTTTCAGTTCCTTAAGGTGTGATAACCTTGTTAGCTTTCCATCGACAGTGAGGCCCAGATACTTCACTTCTTCGTTAGAAGTGAGAATGGTATACTCCAGTCTTAAAACGGGTAAAGTGAAACGAGACCAGGAAAGATTAAGTTCAACACAAACAATCTTATCCACATAATTTAGGATTATTGTGGTAAGACCAATCCTGCAACCGTCTGAACGTCAATTGCAGTTGTCAGGTAGCCGTTACAAGGTTGGAGGATGCACCGAAGACAGAGAACTCGTCCACCATCAAGGAATACAGTAGTGGACGACGCACTGTGGACGTAATATTATTGCAATAGTGAATGCCGTGACACTTAAAACTCTTCCTTCATGGACAACGTTCTCCTACTTAAAAATTTCAGACAGGAAATTCCCATTCTAGGTTCTAAAATACCTGTCCGAGAGAAAGGAAGTATGAAGGTTGGTAGACGTCCACGGAACCCTGCTATAGCGACCACAAAATATCGTGCCTCTAGATAGTATCGTAATTGTTTTCCAAATCGACGAAGACACAAATGAAGTGTTGCTTGTTGAACTGCTGCTTTGAGCAGGGTCAGGTTATGGGGCGTGTAATAATATCTCCTGAACCCGCATTGGGACAGACGTTGCAGGGACTTGGTTTCAAGAACACACACTGCAATATCTTTCCGACGCAACTACTCAGGCGAATGTTACAATAACCATTGGAGTTTGTCAGATCCTTCCATTGTTTTAAAATTTTACTTAAATTGATACTTTCCACGAGCGGGGAAAACCCCTTGTCATTCACGAACGAGCCGTAAGAGGACCTCCTTCTACCGCAAATAAAACTGTTTCAACTCGCTGTGCCTAGCAAAGTCGTGTCCGGACATAGTATCATGAGCTACTGACAATGCTAATTCCAGCTCTTACAGATAGAAGGGCTGGTTGTTGCACCAAAATTCAAAGTCAGCCTTCTCCTGTGTCTCTTGATATCGACGGAATCCGGATACCGGCTAGAATTAGCCTTAAGACTTTTGTACGACAGCCATTGTCTGAGCAATGTCTCTCGGCGATCCCAGCAGAGAACCTCGCTCTCGTACAGCTGCTATAGGCAGCCGTGAATGGAACCTTGAGAAGCTCCTGCTAGCTTCCCATACCTGACTTGCAGTTGTGGGGCTACTTAGGAAATCAGTAACTCTTATAAAGACTTCCGCTTACTTTCCTGGATTAACGCCTTCAAAAGGTTGCAGGGTTAGAATTTGTAGGGCACAGCTACCCTCCTCTGTTGTAGCTGCCTGGATCACTATGTCTTTAGTTACTTGTTTTTGGAATTTAGTGGTTTAAGTGGTGGTGGATAGTGGTACTATAGCTGCACGCTGGACGTCATTTGCATCGGAGCGTCGACCTTGGGAACAGAATTCTACATCACGGAAGCATAAGAAACTGCAAAGATGGGGTCACTTTTATTTCACGCAATTTGTGTTTCTCAGCAGAAACAGGGTCCGCCCCCGGGTAGCTGAATGGTCAGCACGACAAACCGTCAATCCTCAGGGCCCGGGTTCGATTCCTGGCTGGGTCGGAGAATTTCTCCGCTCAGGGACTGGGTGTTGTGTTGTCCTAATCATCATCATTTCATCCCCATTGACGCGCAAGTCACTGAAGTGGCGTCAAATCGAAAGTCTTGCAACCGGCGACCGGTCTACCCGACGGGAGGCCCTAGTAACACATTACAGCAGAAACAGGGCAGTCACAGCTTCAGACTGGGTGGCTCCCAGAGCAGCTGGAGATGGGCAGTCAGTCCCAATTTCATCGGCTGCCTTTCCACACTTCTCACAGATATCTTCACCTCTACAACTTAGCGTTGTATGGAGAGACCGCTGGAAAAAGCTTACGTATCTAAGGCGTAAGTCGGAGGTACCTTGCAGTGACGCGCTCAGGCAACGCTCGAGAACTGAAGTTCATAATGAAGGTGGCCATCATCTCACCTTGTTTTCATTTTATGCCAAGCTCCGTAGGACCAAAGTAAGGAGCAAGTCCCCGAGGCCATGGAACGAATCAGTACATGGAATTATAACAAAAGAATAATAATAGACACAATAAAAAAATATATGAATCTAATGGAAACGACAAACCGTAACTTTAAATTTACATAATCAAAAACACAACACAGAAATTAAATTCTTTTTTTTTTAATTTTGATCGAGTTCCTCGTCAATATAGAAGGAGTGAGTCATGACAAAACTTCTCAGTTTCCATTTGAAAGTGCGTTGGTTAATCCTAAGATTTTTTAATTTTTCTAGCAACTTACTGAAAATGGCTGCAGCAGAACACTGCACACCTTCGTGCACAAGAGTGAAGGAGGTGTTTTCAAAATGCAGATTGGATTTCTAGCTAGTATGAACTGAGGGAAAGCTGTTAACTCTTGGGATTAACCTGATATTGTTAACAATGAACGACAATATTAAAGAAAATATGTATTTAAAGGCAAATGCCAGAATTTCCAGACTATTAAACAGGGGTCGACCAGAGGTTCGCAAACTTACATCACATATTGCTCGATCTTCCCTTCATGAGCCAGAAATACCGTTTCTGAATGAGAAGAACTGTCTCAAAATTGCAATACCATACATCATAAGCGAATGACAATAAGCAAAATAAACAAATTTCCATGTAAAACAGTCACTTATTTCAGTTACTGTTCCAATGGTAAATAAATCAGCATTTAGTTTTTGAACAACATCCTGAACATGAACTTGCCACGACAGTTTACTGTCTATCTAAGCGCCTTCGAATTTGTTCAGTTCCACTAAACGTACGTCCACTCTTTCTAATTAACTTGTAATTGTTTTTCAATTGTGTGTTAAAAAACGTAAAAACAATTAATTTTCTACAAGCCATGAACTTATACATAGCTTGCCCTCAAAGTAAGTTCCGATTGGTCGCTAAATGGAAACAACAGTGAAAATTGGAAACATTTTATTTGCAAGAGTTAGCTACACTTTCCAGATACTTCCCTACATAGTAGCGGCTCCGATGTAGACATTTATCGTAGTGTTATACCAAAATTCCAACACCATCGTCATAGAAGGCAGTCGCCTGTGTTTTCCGATAACTGTCTATGCTGGTATATAGCGCGTATCCTGCGCCCAAGTGTTGTCTTCGTATCCAGCGTCTCATGTGAACAGAGATGATACTCAGGAAGAGCCAATTAGGGTTGTCTTGTGGGTGATCAAACAGTTCCCATCAGAAAGGCTGAAGGAGCGTCTTCACTGCTTCACTGCCCCCGCAGGGTGCGGCTGAGAATTGCCATGAAGAAGGCAGTGCGTGGCAGTTGTGTTATGTGGGGCTGCATTCATTAAGGCGATGCCTCTCAGTGGGCCCTCCTACTTGGCGGGAGACATCGTTGTTTTACACGCCTTTACTCGCTCACAGTGCGCTCACAACTGACAAGAGCGTCTCGATGCAATCGACGGTCATACTAAAGACAATATTTCATCGGGTTTTCACTGTGGTCTCCATTTCGTGACCCATCGGACCTTACTCTCTGGACGACCCTCGTATTTCGAAGTCCATTATTGTGACCGTGTTAATAGTGCACAACAACATCCTTCAGTACCAATCTGGCGTCAACAGCAATCAGAAATATTTTAGACTCATCTGTAATATTTGAAAGCACATGGTTTATATAAACAAGGAACAGTAGCCACCTCAGTATCGATCCCTGGGGCACTTCCCCACGCCACACCACTTAACTGTGCTCCATTCAGACTGCACATCGTAGTCATTTTCCACTGACCCCAGCCCCCCTCCCCACCATCACCCATCACATTGGTCTGTGACCCATTGGCACTGCAAGTGGTAGCCATTTTCAGCATTACAGAGAATGACCTTCTGCTGACTGCTCTTAAAGTAAGAGGTGAACCAGTTCCATATGCCATAGCTGTCCATGTTCTGCAGTAATATCTTGTGATCAACATAATCAGTCGCTTTAGTTATGCAATAGAAGACACATAGTTTTGGCTGTCTTTTATTTAATCCATCCAAAATCTCACAGAGAATATAGAATATAGCATTTTCATGTGTTAAACCACTTCTGAAAACAAATGCATCTTGCCTTCGTGTCATTTGCTCCATATCCACTATCCTCTGTGATGCCCATGCTTGTTGAAGTTTTGCGATATCGATATCTGTAGTGGCCTGCCGGAGTGACTGTGCGGTTCTAGGTGCTACAGTCTGGAGCCGAACGACCGCTACGGTCGCAGGTTCGAATATTGCCTCGGGCATCGATGTGTGTGACATCCTTAGGTTAGTTAGTTTTAATTAGTTCTAAGTTCTAGGCGACTAATGACCTCAGAAGTTAGGTCGCATAGTGCTCAGAGCCATTTTGATATCTGTAGTATCACGGGACGTACCAGCGTTGATGGACTGAAGGAAGTTATACAACTCAACAATTACGTTATATTCACCCAATTTTTGTGACTTCCTTCGAAGTTACACCTGGTTTTCCCTGTTAGCCTCAACTAAGAAAGAAGTATTTCATAACTTCTTGATAGGCTTTGGCACCTTCTAAGTCTTTATGGATATAGAAGGGGAACATTTTTCAGACATACCCTCGTTCCTTTTCATCATTGGAAACACAGTCTATTTTACGACTGCTTGAGCCCCATTACTAAATACAAGTAGACTATTAAGATAGTAGCCTTCATCATTTATTTGGTGAGTGGGTGTGAGTACTCCCAGACGATGCACCAATCACCCTAGGAGTTGATGTGTTTGAGTTACAGGATTTCAACTCCGTCCCACAAGCATCTAGGGTAGCACGGGTCCAGTCAGAGTGCTGCATACCTGAGTAAGCAATCTACAGTTGAGCTGGAGCCGTGTCCCCAGGGGCTGCCCGACTGTTCTACCTCAACAGCCATATCTTGAGACTGAAAGGTTTTATATAGGAGATTTACCATTTCACAGGGTTAGCGCTGAAACATGCCCAGAGCTTCGAATGAAAGAGGACTAGCGACGCTTACCAATCCCAAAATCAGGAACCCTGCCAAGTCCGCACCCCATGAATGATTGCTCAGTCCCTGATGGAGTCCGAAGGGATGCGTTTACAGTGCATTAACATATACTATAAGTGCCGACGGGCAAACTACTTACATCAACAGGTGTAGTTGTGTCAGAGGTCGAGCGATGACGAGCACGCCTTTCTGAAGCCCAGAATTGAAATTCTAAATTACTGTCTAACCGTTATCCAATCAAACTGATACATCCCTGCGTACTTAACGCTTTCCATGCATACCTTCATATCCAGAGACCTCCTCTTCCGCCAAAGATGTACAGGATGAGTAACTAACTATTGGCACCTCAATAACTCCGAAAGTATGAGAGGGGCTGAAAATTTTGTGGGACATATGTTGCCTAGGACAACGGGGCCACAATTTGACGTTGGTGTTTTGTTGCTAGGTGGGGTCGCGTCAGAGATATGACGGTCAACTTTTTTTTTTGATAGGATGATATAGTTTGGTACTTATTTTATGATAGCGGCTATCGAGTAGAATCCAATGTGTAACGTCCATTTACAGAAGATGTTCAAAGTGATGACCATTGGTATCAATGTAGTGCTGCAATCTTCTTATCATCGGGGGACCTCGCAGGCCATTTGGCAACAGAATTTTGTTCTTTCCAACGTCTAGGAAAGTTCTCATTCAGTGCTTGAGTAGCAACACGGAACGAGTGAGTGGACAACCGTCGTAGCAGCCACATACTTCTTCTTCAAGAACCGGCAGAATGTTCGTCAGAAAGTAATTGCACAAAAGTCCTATTAGAACGCCTAAGATGAAGTAAGGTCCCACAATGTAATAACATATGAGGCATCACCTCACATTTACTGACGAAACCAGTGTGGATTTTCGGCTGCACAGTAGTGCATGTTATTCTGATTTACATTAGCGAATTTAGTAAATGTTGTTTCATCGGCAAAGAGCACACGTTGGAGAAACATAGGGTCGTCTCTCAGTTACTAAAGGGCAAAGAAACAACATTCTCTACGACGTTAGAACTCACGGACGACTGGTGCATGCTGTAGAGAGACGATTGGTATGGAAATTCTGTCGATGCACGATGCAAATGACACTCGTCTGGTTGGTTTACGTTCCTTTGCAATATGTCTCGTACTACCGTGCGGATTCATTAGCGCCGTAGCCAGGGTAGCTTCTTCCTGTTCTCTACCAGTTGGACTCTTCTTTCTTGTCCTATTTTTGATGTTCAAGCAGTCCCCTCTAGCGTCTTAATAATTCGTGCAATTGTGCGGCGGGTTGGACATTGCCAATTCGGATAGGCAGCCCTGTACTGCTGTACTGTTTTTATGGCATTTCTTTTACATTCACCTAACAAAAGTAATGTATTCAACTTCTCCTCATTGGTTTACATGTCTTAACGCAACGAATGTGGGAACAGAAATGAGCAGCCTGCAGTACAGACAAGTAAAAAGACAGATGTGTTGACATTCTGACACACTATAGTATGAGAGCTCAGCTTGGCAGAGTTTTCACCGCTAATGGCGATCCCGACCACCATGCTCTCAAATTGTACGACATTTTTAGAATTTATCTACTACTAGTTTCAACGTTAACCTAAACAAGCGCTGTATCACTGTAATCGATTTCTCAGTAGCTATCAAATACTGTTATAAAAATTAAACGGTTCCATTTGAAAAAAAAAGACCTTACTTGCATCAATATCTCCGATAATACCATGGTACCAGTCTAAAAACATTAAGCAAACAAAAGAGTACGTGCCATTCGACAGTATAACATTTGCTTAAAACAGCGTTTGGATATGCATAACGATTCACGAAACAAAGCTGGTGTTATATCTTACGCTCACTCCTTCGCCTGCTTAAACTACATGGTCTATACGTGATCCTTTTTTTTAATCAAATTTTCATGTTGTTCTGAAATAACAACGCCCTGTAAACTGTTCACAGTAAATAAGGCCATAGAAGTACGGTCTTTTCCACATGCTCTAATGACCAAGAAGCCATTCTGGTATCTGGAGTAGGAGTCCATTGTTAATCCAGTCTTTTGAGTTCTTGTGGTGATAATGCCATAAAAACTTTCATCTCTTACCACACATTTACTAAGATGATTCAACTTTAGATATTTTGATAAAAATTGGCTTACTCTATTTCAGCTCTTTAGGATTTGAATTTCTAAAAACTGTGAAACATGTATTTTTTAAATTACTAATCGGTTTGCAACCGAGAAGTCAGATTCGATTCTTCGATGATGTCGTTTTAAAAATAATTTCGTGGTTCTGCAATAACGATATATTTTCAGAAAATCTTTCAGCCACTATTTCACTCACACAGGGGCTAAATTTCGAGAAGTGCAGAAAACTGTAATTCTTTATTTCTATTCGGGAGACCAAATGCCAATTTTCATAGTTCGAGCTAAAAAGCTGCCGTAAAATCGAAATTTTTCAAAAAATCTTTCACCCTCAATGTAGCCCCTTAGGAGTGGAGTTTCGAAAAATCTCTTCTTAATCTCCGGTTACTCTCGCGGAATACAAATGTACGCCATTGTCGTTTTAAAAATTATTTTCTTAGCGTTGGTAACAGTGGCGGGGCTGAAATTCTCAGAGCATCGCGCTCTTGTTGTGTACTGTACTTACAGTGAGTGGCGTGCGCGGTCCTACACGGATCTTTTCATAGGAAAGTCTTGAGTGTTCCCTGTCGTGTTGGGCGCCCACGTGTACTCCATGCAAGTATCGAAGTACCAGCACATATTTTATATGGTAAGTAAAAATGTTAATTTCTCTTATATTTGAAATATGTTTGGATTGCTTTAGTAGTTTAAATTATCGTTATTATTTAGGTATTATGGCAGATCGCACTTCTGATGAAAGGATTTGGATGCAATGGCTAGAGGAAGAACTGCAGACTGATGAGCCTTCCTATTGTGATTCTCACCTATGCGATGGATATACAAGCGACGATGATGGTCGATCAGACGAGAAAACTGGAAACAATGTCGGGGAGAATCGAAAGAAGAAAATGTGGACATGGTAGAGAGCTTCAACAAGGCTAGTGAAGAATCCGATTTTTATTTTGGAAAAGATTGAACAAAATGGAATAAATTACTGTTTCGTCCTAATGTTAAAATAAAGTCCAGCAATATCGTTCTTCGGGTTTTTGGTCCAAAAGGAGAGGCAAAAAAAAAAAAAATGCAAAATCTGAAATCGTTTGCATTAACTTGATTATTGATGACAGAATCATAGATCGTGAAGAGTCCTAATTTTTATATAGATACAATGAGGCACAAATTTTCTAGAGAACGAGATGCAAAATTTAGAGATGGATGTGAAATGCATGCCCTTCTTGGTATACTTTTTTCACTGGCGTGCTAAAGTCTTCCACGTTGAATACTTGCAAAACATGGGAGAATGAGAAATGCAGTGGTATTGAAAGAGCCTATTGGACTATGTCGAGGAATAGATTTTATTTCTTGTTTCATTGCCTCATATTTGAAGACGTAAGAAAAAAACTTGACAAATTGACACAAATACGACAACTTATGGATTTAGTGTTAGAAAACTGTCACAGTTACTACACTCCTGCGGAGTACCTCGCAACTGATGAGCAGCTGGTTGGTTTTCGTGGAAGATGTACATTCACACAGTTTATACCTAGTAAACCTGCTCGTTATGGCATGAACGTGTTTGCATTAGTCGCTTGTATGATAATGTACACTGTGAATGTAGAAACTTATTGTGGAAAACAGCCGGCGGGGCCTTTTTGTGTAGGCATGGCAGGAAAGGAGGTCGTCATGTGAACTGCGAAACCAATTTTAGGCACAGGACATAGCAACATTGTCCATAACTGGTGTACTACTTATTCCCTGCTTCAAGAACTGCTGGAGAAAAAGAAAATTTATGTTATAACAGTCAGGCACAACAAAAAAGAAATAACTCAGAAATTTTTATCGAGCAAATCGTCAGAAATAAAGACTTCTGTTTCCAGCTTTAGACATGATGCGACACTTGTATCCTACTGCGAAAGGAAAAAGAAAGTAGTAATTTTCCTTTCTAGTATACACAACGATGCAGCGATTGAAGGGTCCACCAGTTCAAAAAACAAACCAGAGATGTTTACATTCTACAATCACAGAAAAGTTGGAGTTGACGTATTCGATCAACTTTGTTCAAGTTGTGATACAGCAAGAACTACTAAAAGATGGCCAACAGTAATTTTTTTACAATATTTTAAATATTGCCGTTGTCAGTGCTTCATGCATTTATTCAGCAAACAAAAACTATGTCAAAGTGAAACGAGCAGATTTCCTTGACGAAATTAGTTGGCAAATGATGAAACCGCAGATTTTTGAAAGCATGAAACAGTCCTTGATACCCTGAAAACTAAAAATTCGAGGACTGATGTTGTCATGAGAAGAAAAAATGAGAATCCGTAAACTAAAAAAAGGCAGAGCAAACGATGTTGTAAAATATGTGACAGACCAAGAAATAAATCAATACCAAGAGTTTGTGCGTAATGTAACGAATGGGTGTGTGTTGAACATTCGACAACTTTCTTGTTGATATTGTTGTTTGTAAAAATTTACGTGATTTCTTATTGTACATATCTACTGCGATTACCTTTTTGTGTATTGTGAGTTTCTTCATTAAAGTTATTTTGAATAGTTTAATTACTTCAAGTGTAATGTAGCATATTGTGAGTAATAAACGGGTGGAGTGACAGAAACTCATTTCGCGTTTAAAAAATTAAATGTTTAATTTCTTCCCTCATTTCGAAGGTATTAGTACCGAATTTACTCATGCATCGCAAATGGCAGAAAAACAAATAAAATAAATAAATAGAGAAGAAACGTGGTACATTTGTACTCCCTGCGAGTATCTGTGTCCTCAAAACATTTGAGATTAGCGGTTTTGGCTGGGAGTTGATGAGTGAGTCAGTTAGGACATATATGTGTAATCAAAAGTATCTGGACAGAGTCCTGACCTGAATCCTATAGAACACGTTTGGAATATTTTGGAACCCTGACTTCGTGTCAGGCCTCACCAACCGACATCGATACCTCTCCTCTGTGCAGCACTTCGTGAAGAGTGGGCTGCTAATCTCCAAGACACCTTTCAACATCTGATTTGAACGTATGCCCGAGAGAGTGGAAGCCGTCATCGCGGCTAAGGGTGGACCAACATCATATTGAATTCCAGCATTACCGATGGAGGGCGCCACGAATTTGTAAGTCATTTGCAGTCAGGTGTCCGGATACTTTTGATCACATAGTTTATACTTGAGGATGGTGCATTTAGGACCTATACTGGCAGTTTAATAACCAAGACAGCTGTGTGAGTACCACGATATACCAGAAACTACAAATTTTTTGTCTCCCCACTCTGACTTTTTCATATTCCTCATACATTTACTCCTCTTTGCATTCCGTTTGTTCACATGACCCATGTTATCTATATCTCATGATTAATTGACTATAATTTTAATACACACATCAAAAAACGTTTTGCATCACCCCAGTTCCCAGAACTCCTGAAGATAGACGTTGACTGTGGATATTGTATCACAGACACAGTCACGTTGACTGTTCAGAGATGTCACTAAACCTGCATGAGCAGTTCTTATTAGACGGAGGGAATCTAACAGATGATCAGTTCCAGTCATTCCAACAGAAAGGGAGCACATGACTCGTGTTGGCTCTAGTTCAACCACGTCTAGACAGTGTATACCGCGGTTCGATCGCGTCAGCAAGAGAAGTGTCCAGGAGTCTTGGAGTGAATCAAAGCGATGTTGTTCGGACATGGGGAAGATACAGACAGACAGGAATTGTCGATGACATGCCTCATTCAGGCCGCCCAAGGGCTAATACTGCAGTGGACCACCGCTACCTGCGCATTATGGCTCGGAGGACCCCTGACAGCAATACCACCACGTTGAATAATGCTTTTTGTGCAGCCGTAGGACGTCGTGTTACGACTCAAACGGTGCGTAATAGGCTGCATGATGCGCAACTTCACTCCCGACGTCCATGGCGAAGTCCACCTTTGCAACCACGACACCATGCAGCCCGGTACAGACGGGCCCAACAACATGCCGAATGAGCCACTCAGTACTAGTGGTAGTAATAGCTTTAGTCATCCGAAGATATCTTTTTACAATGATATAGGACATGTTAAAGTATTTACTAATTTAGATCAATTTAAAAGAAGCTAGTTCGTATACACACGTATTTACAGATTTCTAGTTAGAGACAATCATTACATTTACTCCTGGTATACCATTCCTTTTTTACAAATAACTTATTAAATAGTGAAATGCCACACTGTTCACCCATATCTCACTATCAGTCACTGAACACACGACACACACATTGTTTCGTAACACTTCACTCACAACACACACACACATACACACACACACTGGTGATCTCTGGGCCATTGTCTGTACCGCAACTTCCCATTTGCTATCCTGAAAAAGTGAGTCAGCATCCCTCCATAATGAGTGAGATGTTAAGCTCAGAAAGAGGAGGAGGTGTTAGTATTGTGCTAAGCACAGTTTGGGAGTAAGTATTTCTAGAAAGGAAAAAAGAAGGAAGAAAACATAAAGTGAAGGTGTTATGTGGAACGTTGGCTTGTATAACATATTTTTATCAAACCCCTACTCTGTTTATCTAAGTAATCCTTCAGTGTATAAAACGTATTGCATAACAGGTACTTTTAGATGCCTTCTTAAGTAAGTGTATTTTAGCACTTCCTTTAATCACTTTTGGTAATTTATTGAAAAGTTTTATTCCTTGAGAGAAAATGCTGTTTTGAGTTTTATGTTTATTTTTCTTGGTAAATGTAAATTGAGTCTATCTCTTGTTGCATTGTCATGCACAGAGCTGTTTTTCCAGTAATTACAAATGTTATTTTCGATGTGTACAACTGACTGGTAAATGTATTCACATGGAGCAGTTGAAATCCCCAGTGTTTTGAACAGATTTTTAAAATGAGCTCGACTAGTATTTTTGGTTATAATTCTTATGGCTCTTCTCTGGAGTTTGAAAACTGTGTTCATATTTTGTGCATTTGTTCCCCAAAAAAGAATGCCTTAGCTAAGAATTGAGTGTACATATGAATAATATGTAACTAAAAGACACTACATGTTGCACACTGATTATAGGATTCTAAGGGAATAACATGCTGATGACATTCTGTTAGCAATTACCTTTGTTTGTTCACACCCCTTCAACTGATAATCAATATTCATTCGTAGAAATTTTTCATTTGTTACACAGTCCATAAAGGTGTCATCTAAATTTAATTTAACATTGTCATGTTTCCTCTTCAAAATGAAATTCATGGCACTAGTTTTCTTTATGTTCAATGTCACTTTATTGCTTATTGACCAATCATAAACTTCCTTGAGAGTTCCATTTGCTTTCTCAGCAAGGAGTTCTCTTGTTTTCCCAGTGACTATAAAATGATGTCATCAGCGCAGAGAATTTTTTCACCATCAGTGACGCTACTGGGAAAGTCATTGATGTTTATCAGGAACAGTATTGTTCCTAATATCCACAAGTTCATCAAGGCATTGTTGGTCCAGATTGTCCCACCCTTCAGCGGCGATACGGCGTAGATCCCTCAGAGTGGTTGCTGGGTCACGTCTTCCATAAACAGCCCTTTTCATTGTATCCCAGACATATTCGATAGGGTTCATGTCTGGAGAATGACGCTCTCTTCACCGATGAGTGTCGCATATGCCTTCAACCAGAAAATCCACGGAGACGTGTTTGGAGGCAACACGGTCAGGCTAAACGCCTTGGACACACTGTCCAGTGAGTGGAGAAATGTGGAGGTTCCCTGCTGTTTTGGGGTGGCATTATGTGGGGCTGACGTACGCCACTGGTGGTCATGAATGGTGCTGTAACGAATGTACGAAACGTAAATGCCATCCTCCGACCGACAGTGCAACCATTCGGCAGCATATTGGCGAGGCATTCGTCGTCATGGACGACAATTCGCGCCCCCATCATGCACATATTTTTCTTTTATCTTCAGGACATCGCTCGACTAGAGTAACCAGCATGTTCTCCAGACATGAACCCTATCGCACGTGCCTGGGGTACATTGAAATGGATGTTTATGGACGACGTGACCCATCAGCCACTCTGAGGGATCTACGCCGATTCGCCGTTGAGGGGTGAGACAATCTGGACCAACAGTGCCTTGATGAATTTGTGGATAGTATGCACGACGAATACAAGCATGCATCAATGCAAGAGGACGTGCAACTGTGTATCAGAGGTGACGGTATGTACAGCAATCTAGGCCACCACCTCTGAACGTCTCACTGTATGGTGGTACAACATGCAGTGTGTGGGATTCATGAGCAATAAAAAGGGAGGAAATGAAGTATATGTTGATATCCACTCGAGTTTTCTGTACAGGTTCGGAACTCTCGGAACCGAGGTGATGAGAAATTTTTTTGATGTGTGCAGTTCTTTACATGTGTAGAAATAAAAAGGTAAATCTGTAAAACATACTTCTGCATTTTTACGAATTATATAATACGTTCATTGCAAAACCCGGCATGTTTTCCAAACTTTCCATAACATTTGATCTTCCACCTTTTAAATTTCAACCTACTTATCTTGTGTTTAAATCTTTGTTTTCTATTGTCTATTGATATCCACACTGTTGATCGTTCGCTGACTACTGCATATTAAGGGGGCACGTCCGCAAACTACGAGCAATAGGGAGCATTTTCCGTACTTTACTGTAGTGGGGTGTAGAACGAATGAGGGGTTCTCATCTTGGCAGTACGCGAACACCATACCAAACGCCATTTGTCAAAATGTGAGTAAGATTTAGTCCTTAACCTGAGGAGTTCTGGTTAGTGTGCAAGTCAAAAATGAATAATTCCCACTAATACACAAAAGACACAGTTCTCGTCTCAAAATGAAACGGTGTTAGACAACAGTAAATAAAACCTAGCAGTGCAGAACTGCACCACTGGTGAATTTTTAGTAACAAAGCGTACTAAATAGATGTAACGAGAAAAGCCTTAATAGATGCAGTAATTCTCATATAATATTTTTGGAAGAATCTTTTTTTAATCAAGTGACACAAAAGTTATTTATGTAATAAACTACAGACTAATAAATAGTACATGCCTCGGAACTTTGAGAAGTATTCGGTATCTTGTATTTGACATTGAATAGAGAACAGGAGTTGATTGCCTTCTATTGTAGTCGCAGAGAAAAACAGGTATTCGTAAATGACACCAGCTGCTTGTCAGTTAGTATATATAAATACTTTTGAACATAAACTCAGTTCTTTAAATTCAGCATTTAGGCTTAATTAAGAGACCGCATCACTTTTAAGTAGCATCGCAAAAAAATTTAAAGAGGGCTTCTGAGAACCTGCAGAATAAGAAAATGAAATTGATTTTGAGTATGCTGCTCAGGGGAACGCTAAAAATTAAGTGGAAACATAAAATATGAAATGCAGATTTGTTCAGTGAAACAGACTCTTATTGAAAGTACTGCGTAATTGACACTAAGATGATCAGACAATATCGTTCTTGTGAAGCACAACTAGCTCTTTATTCTCTCGAAGTAATGACTGCTGTCGCCAGGGGATGTCAAACTTATTCGATATTTTTAGATTTCCAGAAGGCTTTTGACACCGTTCCCCAGAAGCGACTTCTAATTAAACTGCGTGCCTATGAAGTATGATCTCTGCTGTGGTACTGGATTCGCAGTTTCCTGTCAGAAAGGTCACAGTTCGTGGTAATTAACGGAAAACCATAGAGTAAGACAGAAGCAATATCTGATGTTTTCCAAGGAAGTTATGCAGATCCCCTGCTGCTCTTGAGCTACACAAACAATTAATGAGACAATCTGAGAAGACGCGTCAGATTGTCTGGAGAAGATGCAGTCATTTAACGTTTCGTAAAATCGTCGGATGATCACAAACAATTGCCAATTCATTTTGACAAGATATCTATATGGTGCGAAAAATATCAATTGATTCTAAATAACGAAAAGTATGAGGTCAACCACATGAGTACTGAAAGGAATCCGCTAAATTTCGTTTGCATGATAAATCACAGAAACCTGAAAGTTGTAAATTCA
This sequence comes from Schistocerca gregaria, assembly GCF_023897955.1. Classification (NCBI taxonomy): domain Eukaryota; kingdom Metazoa; phylum Arthropoda; class Insecta; order Orthoptera; family Acrididae; genus Schistocerca; species Schistocerca gregaria. Next base: position 950,085,961 of record NC_064920.1, read on the forward strand.
GTAACGTACATAGGTATCACAATTACGAATAACTTAAACTGAAAGGATCACAGAGTTAATGTTGTGGCTAAAGCAAACGAAACACTACAATTTATTGACAGAGCACGTAGATAACGCACACGTGTACTATGCTTACACTATATTTCACTGCGTTCTTGTGGAGTATTGCTGTGCAGTGTGGGATCCGCATCAGTTACGACAGGCAGATGACATCGATAAAGCCCAAAGAAGAGCAGCTCGTTTTGTATTATCGCGAAATACTGGAGACAGTGCTATGGATTTGATAAGCGAATTAAGGTGGCAGTTATAAAAACAGTAGTTTTTCGTTGCGCTTGGCTCTTCTTATGAAATTTTAATTACCAAATTTCTTCTCAGACTGTGAAAATATTTTGTTGGCACCCACCTAAGTAGGCAGAAATAATCACCATCATAAAATAAGAGAAATCAGAGCTCGTATGTAAATATTTAAGTGTTTGTTTTCCCGCTCATTTTTCGGGAGAGGAAATGTAGAAAAATAGATACAAGGTGGTTCGGTAAACCTTCTGCCAGGCACTTCATTGTGAATTGCAGATTCTGGTAAGGGAACTGGACGGCTGAATTTAGCAAGTCGACCGAGTTGTTCAGCATATTTCATCGTTAATTACTGAAAACCTGGCGGAATGTGTTAAACTCACAACAGTTGTTTCTGAGCAATGGCAGTATAATGATTTGCGAAATTACTTAAATATAATTCAGGAAATGTGTGTTAGACTGCCTAAAGAAATATGTGTACTGCGGCACACTAATAAATTTAATCTGCAACCCATCACACCACTCCGTAATTGAATGTAAGACGATCTACGTCAAGATGTCGAAATTTGCTTCCAGTTTTTGTAAAATCTGAAATACGAATAGCTCTAAAACACATAGGGAACACAATTTCTGTTGATGTACCTGACAGAGAGGTTTATTCCCAGGACTTACTTTCCAAGAGAAGACGAGCAGCATAGTACTTCCTCTCGCAATACTTGTAGCTAAACAACCCCTATGAGAATAGTAAACGCGAAGAACCATCAGCAGAAGGCCAAATGCTGGTCCTAGTTTAAGAGTTGGAAACCAAAATTAATTGGAAATCGAATTGTTCTAATAATGCTTGGCAAACGATTTTCTAAAAAGGACATGCGTACTCAAAAATCAAAATTTATGAAGAAGGTTTAATGACAAACATCCAACGAATTCAGACACGCAGGACTACGATAGTAACTTGCCGGTCTGGGCAATACGGAAACGTAACAAAATGCTCGAGGAACGTACATGGTAATCCGACTCTTGTGCTGCCACCACTGTATCTCTCACGTAGTAGTAAGGACAGATGTTAAGACACGTAGAGACGCTTGTAAGTACATATTTTTCCCTCACACAATACGCGAATGAAATAGGAAAGAAAATCGATAACACAGGTACGATGCACCATCCGCCATACACTGGACGCTTCCTCTGTGAAATACAAATGTAGATGTAAAATTATTTTTGCACGCATGATAATACGGTTTTGAGTAAAAGAACTTGAGCATCGTTTCACGCTTTTCCAGCCTTCGTGTAACTTGGCAGTGGTGAATGGTAGTCGGTAGGTACACACTATGAGTCGCCGGTTGAACGGTACACAGCTGTCATGCTGTGGTAATCGGGCAAACGCCACTGTCACGGAATACTGCCGGTGACTGCAAACCAAGCCGTCCAGTGGAGTGGTGGCTTTGTGGCATTGGTAGTGGTCACATCTAGCGGTATTTGACGTTTGTTGTTCTAGTCTTCACTGACTGTGTGATCTTTAATGTGAAATCACACATGTTCTTACCTGTTTATATGATTTCAGTGGGAGAATTCTGTTATCGCACGCTCTTGTCGTCAATGAAGTAGAGGCATTTCAGCTAAGAGTGTTATAAATCATTTACGAACATGATAAACGAAAAAAGCATCCTTAATGCTAGAATGCTTGGTTACACCAGCATATTCCATGGATACAGTTCAGCACATGTTAGCAATTACCATCACTACCGTCCCCGTTACCACGGGTTAAGGGACTACTTTGTACATCACCCGCTTTCTCGGACCATTCTGAAGTATCATCACTTGATTCATTCCATTTCTAAATTAAACATTGAACTTCTTTACTACAAGTCGTTTTGAATATGAAATTTGTATTTCAATACATATGGCTTCAGTTCTTAAACAACTTTTAAATAACTACACTCATGCTCATAAATTAAGGATAATGTTGATACATGGTGAAACAACGTTCTGGTTGGCGGTTTACGGGTTGAAATCAACTCTGGGTATGACCATGCGGTGCATATAAGCTGCGGCCGTTTCACGGTGGCGCTGGCAGCAGTCCACATACCCAGAGGTGTGTAAGTGAATGTCAGAGTACGGTGCAGCGAGTAAGTGTGCAGACGTTTTCAGACGTGCTAATGCTGACTGTGTGTTGAAAATGGCCCAAAGAACATAGAGATGACATTATCAAGGGTAGAACAGTAGAGCGACTGGAGGCTGGTGAAACACAGCAGGTCGTAGTACGGATCCTCCGTGTACTACAAAGTGTGATCTCAAGATTATGGTAACTATCCCAGAAGACAGGAAACGCATCCAGACGCTACAGTACGGGTCGTCCACAGTGTACAACACCACAATAAGACCGATATCTTGCTCAGTGCCAGCAGACGGCCACCGAGTAATGCAGGTAGCCTTGCTCGGGACCTTACCACAGCCACTGGAACAGTTGCCTCCAAACACACAGTCTACAGACGACTGAACAGTCAGGGTTTATTCGGCTGGAGACCTGCAAGGTGCATTCCACTGAACCCTGGGCACAGGAGAGCCCGTAAACCCTGGTATCAAGAACACAGTACCTGTTCACGGACGAGTCCAGGTTTTCATCTGGCGTGAACCAGGATCCAGATACCAGCCCCTCAATGTCCTTGAAAGGGACCTGTGTGGAGGCCGTGGTTTGATGGTATGGGGTGGGATTATGATTGGTGCACGTACACCCCTAGATGTCTTTGACAGAGGAGCTGTAACAAGTCAAGTTTATCGGGACGTCATTTTGCACCAGTATGTCCGCCTCTTGAGGCGTACAGTGGGTCCCACCTTCCTCTTGATGGATGGTAACGCATTGCTCCGCCGAGCTGCCATCGTGGAGGAGTACCTTGAAACAGAAGATATCAGGCGAATGGAGTGGCCTGTCAGTTCTCTAGACCGAAACCCTATCGAGCACGTCTGGGATGCTCTCGGTCGACGTATCGCTGCACGTCTTCAAAGCCCTAGGACATTTCAGGAGCTCCACGGGCAGTGGTGTAAGAATGGGAGGCTATACCCCAGTAGCTGCTCGACCACCTGGTCCAGAGTATGCCAACCCGTTGTGCGGCCTGTGTACGTGAGCGTAGTGATCATATTCCATACTGATGTTGGGGTACATGTGCAGGAAACAGTGGCGTTTGGTAGCACATGTGTTTTGGGACGGTTTTCTCAAATTGTCACCAATGCCGTGGACTTACTGATCCGTGTCGTGTGTATTCCCTATCTGCCTGTGGTATTAGCGCCAGTTCTGTGTAGTGCCACGTTGTGTGGCCCCACATTCTGCAATTATCCTTAATTTACAAGGATGGGTGTAAATTGATTCTCACTCTTCAGGGGATTGTGGGTCGAAATGAAATTTCTAGGGAGATTAAAACTTTCGATCCAGGATCTTCTCCATTTGCTGTCATTTGCGATTCCAACTGAAATACCCGAGTTACTGGTGGATGTAAAGCTGTGAGGAACGGTCGTGCGTCGTGCCCGGGCAGCTCAACTGGTAGAGTACTTGCACGCGAAAGGCGAAGGTCTTGCGTTCGAATTACGGTCCGGCACATAGTTTTAATCAGCCAGAAAGTATCATATCATTGCTCACTCCGTTGCAGAGTGAAAATTCATACTGGAAACCGTCTCCCAGACTGCGGCTAAGACGAGTCTCCTCAATATCCTTACTTCCAGGAGTGCTAGTCCTGCAAGTTGGGAAGGAGACCTTCTGTGAAGTTCGGAAGGTAGGAGATAAGGTACTGGCTGAAGTCAGCCAGTGAGGGTGGTTAATAAGTCTTGCTCGGGTAGCTCGGTTGGTCAGTTTGGTTGCAGCTATGGCAGACGTAGATTGGCCAGTAATATTTCGGATGAAACTGCAGTAGACACCGCTAGTCTAGAACTCAGTGAGGGATTACTATCGTAATCCTGAGAAAATTATTTCTGGAAGCGTCCGTATTAAGAGCTGGAAAAAGTGTGAACATTTTACTTGGGTTTGCTGTAATACTACAAAGTCTGCAGTATTGACAGTTCCTTCCTTCATGGTAACGTAGAAAATGCGAATGTAGCAGACGATGATTTTCGGACTAGCTTGTGTTTTATCAGTGTCTGAGTCGTTTGCACATTGGCAGATATTCAGAGATATGAAGCGTCAGTGACGACTGAAGAGCAATAGTACTTTATTACTGATTAGGAGAGATTTCGATTGCGTCCGTTATTCTCGCATAGTGTTTCAGCTAACTGCAAATGAAGTCGGAGAACTAACTGACCTAGAGTTCGTAGCAGCAGGATCGACATAAGCTGTCAAGCGTACCTTTAGAGGTCAGAATGCAGCTGTAAGAACTGTTAAGTTGAATGGAAAAGACGCGAATATGGCACATCAGTGTCAGTGTGCTATCGCAAAGGAGCAGTAAAAATTTTGAAGGAAATAGTGCTTTTATGGAGCTTGCCCATGACAATGTTGTGATCGGTATTGGCTCGAGTGTTCCTGAAACTGTTAGTCCCGTTGCCACTGTAACAGAACTTGACGATCCTCTGGATATAATTCGTCTGTTTCAGTTGTCAAGGGAAGGCAGCTCGAGATATAGCTCCGAGTCCAAGAGTTATTAAGAACTTGTAATAAACTTGTTGCATGAGCCTGTGCTCGTATATTATATGCAACAGAACATTTGGTTCACAAATTTGCTTCTAGTATTTACGACATACAACAAAACCACTATTACTTGGACTCTAGGAATCGAAAAAGTAACAGATAGAGACCTACTTGGGGAATCTGATTACCACTGCCATCATTCATCACCCAATTTGATTACCACTGCCATCATTCACCATCCTCTGTTGTTTGCATAAAGTCAGTTATAAAGGACACTGAAGCTGCAGAGAATTATGCCAGGGATGTTGGATATCAGTCGTGATGGGACATGAGTACACATGGACAGGCAGGACTCTGGCAATCTTCAAGAATGGTTGCAGTTTGCCGTCTGAGAGGAAAGTTTACACTTTACTGATAAAGAAAGACTGAGTGTGAGAATTGAACTGTGAAAATTGTGAAACGTGGTCTTCAATTTCAGTGACGTTGTGACATGTCTGCTGTATCTGTTGCGAATTATCAAAATGCAAAGAAGCTTTTGAAAGTGCAATGAACATTCAAGTAATGTGCATTATTATTCAAGCTGTAACGCGTCATTTAGCTTTTATGCATAGCGCTTCGCTCAAAATGACAGGACAACTGCATGGACACAAATGAAGTCAAAGATTTTAAATATTACCCAGCAACGCTATAGTTGCAGTATTATTATTAGGAAGAAATTACAATGCAACAACAAAAACAACGCTATAGTTTCAGTATTATTATTAGGAAGAAATTACAGTGAAATGAATACCCCTAGCTGCACACAAGCGTTGATATGTCAACGGGTAGAGTTGAAAATGTGTGCCCCGACCGGGAATCGAACACGGGATCTCCTCCTTACATGGCAGACGCTCTATCCTCTTTTTTTTTTGTTGATCTGATTTTGTTTTATATTGTTCGTTGAATTTGTTCGTGGCATACGTCTGATGACACACGCTCAGGTTGTTCGTTGATCCGTTCACTCAGTTTTTTTTTATTTCATTATTTTATTTTTTTTATTACAGAGGGTAGGTAACCCTCTGACCGAACACGCTGAGTTACCGTGCCAGCTCCATCTGAGCCACCGAGGACACGGAAGGCAGTGCGACTGCAGGGACTTATCTCTGGCACGCCTCCCGTGAGACGCACATTCGCAACTTATATATACTATTAGGTAGGACTGCATGTTCATTCATACAACAATGTGCAGTATTTCATATTTATTGTTTTTGGTAGGGCACTTGCCTGCAAAATGCAAAGGTTCTGGGCTTTAGACCCATTCTGGCACACAGTTTTAATCTGCTAGGAAGTTTCATCCTTCAGATACATAATATTACTTGAGTTCTTAGAGACAGGAATAAATATTACAATAACATTTAAAATCTTTCATTTCTTTCCGTTAGCTGTATAGGTTGGTTAAATTCCCTGAAGGACGTGTTGTGGCATTGGATTGAATTATTTGCTTTTACATGTAGATGGTCAAGAGTTTACTGAAAAGTTTGTCACCATTTCAACTAAAAAGTGTAAAGATTGTCCCAAATCGTCTCTTCTTATGCTGACTGGATGAAACAGCAGCATCCTATTTCTTCTTGTCTCCATGTGTCTATAGAAAAGACCACCCACTCTAGTAATCTATTGCGTTTAATTTACTTAATTATGTATAAAAATATGGAAATATGTGTGACAAGTGTGAACGTCTGACGCGCTGCTGGCGATAAACATTGTATCGAGTTATGTACTCTCGGCGCAAGCTACAGCTGCATTTACACGACAGACTTGTTGGTGTAAAAATTAGTCTCAGCATCTAAAGGCCCATTTCATAATGTCCGGCCGCCCTCTATACAGCATCCCGTACACGGCAGTGATACGGAAGGCAGTATGGCGGCTTACACATGTACACGGCACGTTCCGGCTCCGTCCAAACGGCACGTGGCGGCAGTGGAGCAACACTGACCGGCTGCAGTGCCGTTTCAACGGTGGTAGTTGGCTCTTTGTAAACACCTTTATGTCTTTCAGGCACGGCACGGCTGTCTCAGAATTAACAATACAACAATACAATTCGTTTTGTTATTTGCTCTTCTTTTTGTTTTCGTAAATTCTCGTGGGCCTACATATGACTTTCACCATGAGGGATAAACTTCTTTAGAACCTGTAAAGACAGTTTCGTTGAACAACATTCTACAAAATAGCAAGGAGAGGACACACAAAAAATGCGTGGACATATGGGTTCAAAGTACTGAATGGATCATTTCAAAACATGAACAGTAAGGTCAAAAAATAAATACCGTAAATAAATTTTTCAGTATTTAAATAGGTTTAATTGCACCACTTTCAAAAATGTGTGTACACTGAACGGAACAGTAACAATCTCGAGAAAAATTATGTTTTATAAAACTGCCAATTTACAGACCCAGGTGAAGTCAAAGAGTAGTCGACCATCGTCTCAGATTATCATTAATATATCTTCAGCTTCATATCATGTCTGTCTTGAATAATGTTATGAAAGATAATTCAATCGATTACATTGTGAAATTATGTGTCTAGAAGTAGCAAATGAAATAAATTAGAGAAACACTTGACACACCGAATTTACTGTATATGATTTCGAACATCGTTGAAACGCGCGTCAAATATTTCTATAATTTATTTTATTTCTTACCTTTGGTCGTATGAGCTAATTTCTATTTTTTAATTTAAGTTTTATTCAGAAAGCATGTTCTTACTGATAAATGATTTGTTTTCCCTGCGTCTGTTATTCTCGAAATGTCATCAATTTAGTACTTGTTCCGAAGGTAACCATTTTGCCGTTAAGCGTCCCAAGTGTAACGTTTTATGCACAGAACGGCTAGGCCTTCATAAACTTCTTGTGAATGCATTTTTCTTACTAATGTATGCTGTTCACTAAATGCCCTAAATTTAATAATTATTCCTAAGGAAGCCATTTTAAATATAAGTAATCTTACAAATGCAATTATCTACAATGAAAGAGCTACACCTTGACTATATCAGTTTTCCTACAGTTCGTTCACGTTACTAGCAGCAGCTATTCGTAAAATATTTCAGTTTTCTCCTCAAAACACTGACGTTTCCATTACTTACCCTGATAACTTTCAAGCAGTTGAATGATAAGTTGCAAGCTAGAACTCACTCTGGTCAGTGTGACGTCCCATTTGTCCAATTCCACATTTTCATTTTGATATGAAAATCTGGACAAAAATTCATTGTCTAATTTTCCTTCAAACCACCAATTAAGATTTTGCAAAACTAGACCTCATGACAGTCAATTTGCTATGCCATTTGTCACTTTCCCGCCCTTCCTTTGGCTACAAAAATTGGAGAACAACCTATTGTGCTGTTCCCAGTGAGTCTTGTTTTCGTTCGACTCAGCATTTTACCAGAAACGACACTGACTATTACGACATCTTCAGAAAAATTAGTATTCATGTTCAAAGAGTGTTCATAACCGAGAACCATGCTAACATTTGTTCTTGTTCGGTTTGTTGTGACACTGCCTTGCACAACAGCAGCTGAATAAATATGCAGCAGCCTCGGTGATATGCCGTGTACACGGTGCCGTTTAAATGGCTACCGGACATGTGTGAAATGGACCCATCGCACGTCCCCGTAGTTGAAGTACGTACTTGTCACTCGCAATGAAACACTTGACGCAGTAGCAAAATACTCGGAGATATACCTAAGCTATTTTTTTCAGTTTTTGCTTGCAGATCATTTAAGTAATAGTAATTAATCAATAAAAAATTCCATTCTGTCCTACATGCCACACCATCGTTTCAAGCATTCTGAGCTCCTAAGTGTTGTCTGTTACCAGTTTGAAGTAAGCAACTTCTTGCTTGAGTCTCGTTAATTGAACACTTCTGTCTTCTCCATAAAGGAATAGTTTGTTTGCAATCTACGTTACATAAGGGGTTTTATTCCAGAAGCGTTTATAGGTAGAACTTTCTTTCAACATCGGCCTACCCCAGTCTCTGTCCTGAAGTTACCTGCTTCACTATCATTTAACTTACAGCTAGAAATGAGCATTGAATTTTGTTGCCTTGATTGCCGGGTTTTATTGTTTAAAAAATGAAAGCTGAGAACTCTCGAATGGAGAATGAAGTTTTGAAGGTTAGTCCACATAAATTCAGACGCAATATGTAACACGACAGATGATATAGGTTTCATAGCATTCGGATTTCGAATTAGGTTTACGTCTTCCTGAATTGTGTTGCGAGTAAAACTGGTGATAGACCGGCGGCGTGTAACAGTGCTCCATTTCTAATATAACAGGAGTGTGCTCAAGTACTATTTCCCCGTTCCCTGTCTCTCGACTGTAAACACAACTGTGCTACCACCGTGGCAAGATTACCACCACGCTTTGCCGAGTAAAGCATCTGCGACCAGAATATTTTTAGTAAACATTCCCACTCTTTTGCTTTGCACGTTTCACTTGATAAGGATGGTCCACCAGTAGTAGCCGAAGTACGGGAAATCTCCATTTTATAAGAGAACGTGATACGGGTATTTGACAGTGTTCATGTGACGGTGAACAGCGCAAGACTCTCTGAAGAAGATCCCAGCAATCGAAACAACCTAGAAGATTTTACCTTCAGTAAGGTTACTAATTTATGTCGCGTCAAATAGGAAACAAACAGAACTTTGCACCTCCACGATGTCACCAAAGAAGGAGCATAGAGTAAATATCGCTATCTATTCTCCTGGTTAATTCAAGTTTGTGTAGTGGTGGTTAGCAATCGTTCCCGCCGTGAGCTGACCCCAAAGGTCACAGAGAAAGTGGTTGTTCGAAGGTCAGGATGAAGGATCGCTTCCTCCCCCCCCCCCCCCCCCCTCCCCCGACGTGGTTTGCGACAGTGGTGGTGACTGCAATTGAGCCAGCAGACCGCTAGTAAGATATCACAAAACGAATGAGATTGTTATTCTTATCAGGTGCAGAGATGTGGTCGGCGCTGCAGTGCTCAGCGACTCATCGGCAGCAGGTCTGCCTTGGCAGCTGTGTGCACAGGCAGCGTCAACCTCTGATATCAACAGGACGGCGACAGCTGTCAGTGACGGAACGCCGAATGGCATCCACGTCCAGGCTGCTTGCCCGCCTTGCGCCGCGGAATACAGCACAGGGAAAGACTGTACTCAGCCGTGGGCTCATAGATGGTCGACGTCGTAGGAAAGGTGCCCACCGTAGCTGTGGTCTGCGGAAAGGTGGCCTGCGAGGACCGAAGTGCAGTGATAGGGTGGAAAATCAGGCTTGCATACACGTTTCCCGCTCTTAGGAGACTGTCGCCTAGTAAGTGACTTGGCGGTGTGAGGACGCCAGATTATGCGTGTACTATTTGCTGCTCAGTTGGATGCCTGTAGCTTCTGGAGCCTAAGTCTAGAGCAGGTGACTCGGTTGCATCACTGTGCACTGGGACAATGTTCACCTAGAAGTTAGAAGGTGACACTGACACCGCATATGAACCTATATACCGTCTGAGAAAATCTGGGAACAGTGAGCACATCAGAGCATATTCAAGAGAGAAAGTATCTTATTCAATTACCATTTACCGAACGAGGCAGACTAGTACTTTCCTTTCGCCAGGGCTTGAACCTGGAAACCAAAAGAAGTTGGCGCATTCGCTTACCACCGTTGAGAAAGAGTGACGTCACTTGGTCTGCTTCTTTCGTCTGGTCAGCTGTACCGGACGTCCTGTCGTTGATGAAAGGTGTCTCTTCAGAAGCGGTGGTAGGAGTATTTTGCAACGTCGGCGTACTCGATAAGTACTCATGGACTCTGGATGCGTCTTCTTAATTCATTGCGCGTGGTCACCACGATAACAGTAATTCTCTCCCTGTGCTGTTTTTCTGCACTGGCGACAGTGATCCAGAGTAGTTTTTGACGCAACAGAATTGTTCGCTGGTAGACACAAACAAACTGTCAGTAGCAGATCATGTAGTGGGACCGGAGAACCATCAAAACCGTTTGGCCAATACAATGGTTTTATAGAACTCCAATCATTAGTATGCTAGGATATACAGAGAAACCATATAAATTGAGAAGCATAAGAATCATCTTCAGTAGGAAAGAAAGACTGAAATTAGACAAGTTGTTGGGCATGGTGCTAAATAATGCAACTCGCTCCAGCTCTTCTCCACTACAAGCACTATAATATATACTACCAAGGATCCAGATTTTGGGCAGCGATGTGATGACAACACGACCCGACCACTGCGAGGAAGCGTATGAACAATTCGGCTTCATGAGCTCGTTTAATTGTGAGTTTTTATAGCCTCTGACAATGTCTCCAGTATTACGACAAGAAACATAAGTCACGAAAGTAATATGCTTTGGGCCACGGCCCATTGCCCACAAAACAAAATTTAACTTGACGAAATATTTCACATGTGAAACGTTTCGTCTTGAATTACATCTGAAGACGTAGAAGAATCATAAAATTTCCTTGCCAGGTTATATTTATGACTGGTGCTGAAAAAACGTAAGACATGGTCAACTAGATGTTGCCGAACTTACTGGGTACTTTGAAAATATTACTTGCTGTGGTTATTCTTAAATTTATGTATTTCCGTCTACGATCACAAAATGTAATTTTCTCAAATTATATTTTGCGGTGATAGACGGAAATGAATAAATTTATTCTACAATTTCTGGAGCACTGTTCAATTCGTGACCATGTCGCTGCTTGTTGTTATTCTTGTTTTGGTCTTCACGCTGAAGACTGGTTTTATCTGCCCAGTATGCAGCCCCACCCAATCCACTTTATCCTTACACAAACACTGCACTCTTACATTCATTTTAATATGCCTGCTGCAATGAAACATTTGTATACCTCTACAATTTTTACAATTCTCAGAACCCACGCCGTGCCCATATTTTGACTATTACTTGATGCCTCAAGTGCCGTTCAATTGATCGATCCATTCTTGCATCGAATACAAATGGCAGTCTTATATGTAGTAACGTGGAGAAGAGCATAAAGTATATTACTCATAATTTCGTTGTAGTTCGTAAGGTACATTGCATTCTTACAGAAACGGTCGTTTTCTCTTCACTTGCATCTACACTCATGCTCGTAAATTAAGGATAATTGCAGGATGTGGAGCCACACAACGTGGCACTACATAAAACTGGCGCTAGTTGCATAGGCACATAGGTAACACACACGACACAGAACTGTAAGCCCATGGTATTGGTGATAAGTTGAGAAAACCGTCCCGAAACACCTTTGCTACAAAACGTCGCTCTTTCCTGCGCATGCACCCTGCCATCAATATGGCATATGATCAACATGCACTCGTACACAGACCGCACGACGGGTTGGCATACCCTAGATCAGGTGGTCGAGCAGTTGCTTGGGTATAGCCTCCCATTCTTGCACCATTGCCTGTTGGAGCTCCTGAAGTGTCCTAGGGCTTTGAAGACGTGCAGCGATACGTCGACCGAGAGCATCCCAGACGTGTTCGATGGGTTTTAGGTCTCGAGAACAGGCGGGCTACTCCATTCGCCTGATATCTTCTGTTTCAAGGTACACCTCCACGAAGGCAGCTCGGTGAAACCGTGCGTTATCAGTCATCAGGAGGAAGGGGGGACCCACTGCACCCCTCAAAAGGCGGTCATACTGGTGCAAATGACGTCCCGATACATTTGACCTGTTACAGTTCCTCTGCCAAAGACATCTAGGGGTGTATGTGCACCAATCATAATCCTACCCTATACCATCAAACCACGACCTCCTCACAGGTCCCTTTCAAGGATATTAAGGGGCTGGATCTGGATCCTGGATCATGTCAGATGGAGACGCGGCGAGACTCACCGTTCAGACTATACCTGGACTCGTCCGTGAACGTAACCTGGGAACACTGTTCCAGTCACCATGTACTTCGTTCTTGACACCAGGCTTTACGGACTCTCCTGTGACCAGGGGTCAGTGGAATGCACCTTTTAGGTCTCCAGGCCAATAAGCCATGTCTGTTTAGTAGTCTGCAGACTGTGTGTCAGGAGACAACTGTCTGACAACTGTTCCAGTGGCTGCGGTAAGATCCCGAGCAAGGCTACGTGCAGTACTCAGTGGCCGTCTGCGGGCCCTGATAGTGAGGTATCGGAATTCTTTTGGCTTTGTACACCGTAGAGCTAGAACACGTTTCCTGTCTGCTGGAATCGTTGCCATAATCTTGATATCACACTTTGTGGCACACGGAACGCCGTGCTACGACCTGCTGTGGTTGACCAGGCTCCAGTCGCCCTAATATTCTACCCCTCATAACGTCATCAATATGTGTTCTTTGAGCCATTTTCAACACACACTCACCATTAGTACGTCTGAAAACGTCTGTACACTTATCCGCTGCACCGAAATCTGACATGCACCAACACACCTCTGCGTATGCGGACTGCTGCCAGCGTCACCGTGCAACGACCGCAACTCAAATGCACCGCGTGATCATACCCCGAGGTGGTTTAAACCCGACAATAGCCCACCAGAGCGTTGTTTCACCATGTATCAGCATTGTCCTTAATTTATGAGCATGAGTGTATCAATTACCTATTGTGAACAATCCGTCATAATGTATTGCCGTGGTATTCTAAGACTAGTTTGATGCAAACATCAGCTCGATGCCTCAGGAAGGGTATTGTCAAGTAAACCTTTCTTTCAGTAGATATATAACCTTTTATTCTCAGTTTTGAGTCAATATCTGTACATTAGATATCCGATCTGTCCATCAGGTCTTCAGCATTCTCCTACGCCAACACAATTCAAATGTATCTATTCTTTTCTTGTATGAGATGTCTTTCATCCACGTTTCACTTGCGTACAAGGCTAAACTCTAGTCAAATCCCTTCCGAATATCCTTCCTAAAATTTAAATTTGTATACAGCAAGAAAGTGATCATTTCCTGAAACTCTTATCTTGCTATCGCCAGTCTGTATTTTATATCCTATCTGTTTGAGACAGAACAGCCAGATTTGATTTATCTACATACTGTTACACTCGTGTAACTTTTGTTTGTATTTATTTTATAATATCGTTTCTAGGTACTATCGATGCGTTCACTTAATCTATGCTTTGCCGTCCCTGAAAGAATAATAGTGTCATTGGGGAAGTTAGACTTTTTTTGTTTCTCTTCCCCGCATTTTAGTTCGCTTTTCCAATTTCTCTTTGGTCTCCTTTACCGCTTGCTCGACGTTCAGATTGGGCACCATCGAGTTTTGGCTACAACCCTGTCTCAGTCAGCTCTCAATTACAGCTTTTCTTTCAACTGCTGTAACTGTAGTGATGTTTCTGCACAGGTTGTGTATGGTCTTCTGCTTCTTCAGAATTTAAAAGAGCTTATGGAAGTCAACACTGTATATCTATGCAATGCCCATACAGTAGTGTAATCATTTACGCTATCCACAGCATGAGAGGTGCAATTTCATCAAAAGCGATACAGGTAATCCCAGTGTTCAAAATAATGGGGTCCATAATGTGGCTGGAAGTAGGATTGGAGTGGCGTTGCTACATGCTAGCGTAATGAAGCCAGCAACACCGAGCGTACTTGTCTGCCAGCGCAGGAGTGTTGCTCCTGCAGCCACGCCATGTTGCTGTTGCTGGCGTGTAATTGAATACGGCCTCTGGCGACTGGGAAGATCCTAACAGGCGGCGTCGGGACGCCTGACGCCCCGCTCTGTTTACAGACGCTGCGTGCCGCTTTAACGAGGATATTCCCATAGTTTACTAACATATCTACAGTGAAGTAGATTACAGCCTAACACAGTAGCAAGAATGGAGGGAGGCTGGAGAAGGGGAAGTGTTTGTGTTGTTGAGAACTTCGCCTTTAAAGGCCGAAATATTATTTTTATCGTGTGTATTTTATTTTGTCGTTTAGAAACAGACCGTACATATAGGGCACTTGACACGTTTTCGAGAGGATAGCTTTTCAAATCCCTGTCGAGCTATCTGGGTTTAGGTTTCCCGTTAACCACATAAATTTCTTCTACCGAATGCCGAGCTTACGCCTCGCCTCTAACGAATCCATCATAGACAGGACGTTAAATCCAAATCTCCCCCCCCCCCCCCTCTTCTTACAAAGATAGAAGGAAACTATAGACTGAGAATTTCGTTTGAGAGAAGGCGGTGAGATACTTCCAGTGCGTTATTTAAAGGGCTGCCTCAGGGAATGCTAGACATTATCTATATTGTGGAGCAAATTGTATAACAAAATTAAATTTTGAAGGGACACATATAATGCATGAGCTACAAAACAGATGATCAAATATGAAGTGCTGCTCCGTCTTGCAGAAATATTCTTTTTGTGCGAATTAGTTTCCAGGC
Source organism: Schistocerca gregaria (assembly GCF_023897955.1). Classification (NCBI taxonomy): domain Eukaryota; kingdom Metazoa; phylum Arthropoda; class Insecta; order Orthoptera; family Acrididae; genus Schistocerca; species Schistocerca gregaria. The sequence goes on from NC_064920.1 coordinate 950,101,201, forward strand.
GATACCCACGTGTGCAGAAACGGCAACACTCAGGAAAACGCCGCAAGGTTTTTCACAGTAGAGGCTTGTGTTCCGTCAAGGTTATTCGAAGTTACGTGAAGCTCAGTTGGTGTAGAGCAGTCGAAAGTGGTGGAAACAGAAAAATGCCAATTTATAGTTGACGTCAAAGGTGACAAAATGTGAAATGTAACGTAACTCATCCATCACTTCGTAACAGCTCTGGCTATACAGGTCAGTGAAGCGTGTGGAATGGCTATGCAGAAGAACTCAATCGCAGCGACAAGCGGATCCTGGGCCGCGCAGAGCGACCACACCACGTGATAACATCCCAATCTTTAGGTTGCTGTAGGATTGTGGTTTCTGAAGACGGGCAGGTTTGAAATCCAGAACTGATAGTGTGAATATCCAGAACAAAGGTTTCGGGCTTGGAATCGGTCGTTATGCGCCTTAGTGCGCAGTATTTCGTCTGGACACTTTCCAGTCATCCACAGGTGAAGAGTCGAAGAACACAAGCTGCAAGCCCGAAACTTCTTTCAATATTAAGTTTGCTGAGAAGTTTTAAAATTCACCCAGTGAATACCCCTTTCTCGTTCCCACTTTTTCCATCGTTCAGTTTCTATCCTCCTTCACGCAATACTCTCTCTCCTTCTGTGGAGCCCAATTTTGGTACGGAATGCTTTCAACTGCGTACTCTGAAAAACTTGTGCGCTACTGATACCTCATTCGCCTGTTGAAAGAGAACACTCAGGAAAATGAGACAGTACGAAACGTCAAACACTCAGCCGTAAACAGAAGGAGAAGTAAATAGTATATTGAAGCGAAGAATATTAGTAAAAGCATGCGGCGGCTATTTCTTTAAAGCTGCAAAAATGGTATTACTAACCTTAACAAGCTCCGCACGTTCCACTTTCGAATCGAGGACGACGTACATGGTTCTTCAATCGAAAATACATATAAGAAACTATGACTGCAAGACATTTACTTTGAAATAGCTGAAAGTTCACATTTTTTGGGATTATGTTTACCAGTATCTGAAACAAGTGAAGAATAAATGACGTATATGCTCAACACAGTCGAATTACGCAATTGCTTCCAAGTCCATAGGTTTCTGTTACGCTGGACAGGAATTTTCGTTTACAGTTCAGCAGTAATTTCAAAGGCAGCTTTCACACTAACCATCAGTAGCTACATTGGTATTTTCTTAATAAATCCTGAATCAGTCAGTTTGTAAACAGTCTACATTTCTCTTTATGTTCATTACTTTTCGCAGCACAAGCACAGGAAGGTCATGGTGTCTGATCTTAGAAAGTCAGATCCGTGAATCTTGCAGACTGTTGTCGCTGCAAGTACTGAAAATATGCCTACCACTTTTCATGGACCACATGTTTGTCCGACCTAACTATAGATACCGCTTCGTTGTGGTTGCACCTATGGTGCTGCTGCATTGTATAGGTACTCAAACCACGCCACCTCCGACTGCGTATCGTGGAGATACCCAAACCACCCCATCTCGGAAAGGTTCGTAGTTCATGAAGGGATCTAACAAATTCGCTAAATGATCAGTTGTAGCTCTTCAAAGAAATTTGTGTTAATTTCCAAGGTATTATTTCGTTTTACGGACTAGCTTTTAGACATTGCTTCTCCGATGTAATCACCCGTTGTCTTTTACTCAGTGTACGTGATTGATTACACTATATTGCAATGTTGTTTCATAGGCTCAAACATTCTTAATTGCTAACAAATTTAAGTTTCGTTCTTCGTTTACACATCCCATTCACTGACATAAATTCTGATAATGTGCAAACTGTAATTTGTTTCTGTTGTGGTTTCAAGATTTTCTATATTTCCAAGACAATAACAGCCTTATGCCAATTACGTTGCTTCGCTACTTGGGGGGGGGGGGGAGTCCGGAGTTAGGGGGTATCTATTCCTAAATTACTCATTATGGTAAGTGTTCTTGAGGGCAGTTATGGAATGTCTACCTACCGTCTATGGTGAAAAATTTTCAAAAAACTATTGTTAATAACTACTTTTTAGTATCACTATAGTCCTATAATTACTGTGGCGTAGTCGAGGTATTGATTGCTTTCACGCTGCTATACTGTACAAACGATCAGAATGTCTTCGGATTGTGTATCAGATTTTGAAACAAGGTTTTGTCAGGAAATATTAAAAGTATGTCTCATTGGAGTCCGCGCTAAACTTCGATTATCTCCTGAACATCCTCTTGGAGCCTTGGTGCTCTTTTAAATCTGGCATGCTCGTTTCCTTTCCCCTTCCTGAAACTTCGTCGTGGCCTGTTTTGTATACTGTGGTAATGTGTTCTATCTCTTATCATTTTACTTGGCGTGTACTCTCAATTGCCATCAGTACTATTTCTTTAGATTCAATCCACATCTGGTCTACATATACAGAGATAGCTTACAACAAGAAGAGTTTGTCGCTTAGGGAGACGTCAAGAAAACTTTTATCTGCTATTCGAAATAAATGTATTAGGCGTTTATTTGCTGAATTTGGATGTTACGGATTTAGTCTCGCTATTTTTTTTTTTTTTTTGGGTCATTAGTCTATTGACTGGTTTGATGCGGCCCGCCACGAATTCCTCCCCTGTGCTAACCTCTTCATCTCAGAGTAGCACTTGCAACCTACGTCCTCAATTATTTGCTTGACGTATTCCAATCTCTGTCTTCCTCTACAGTTTTTACCCCCTACAGCTCCCTCTAGTACCATGGAAGTCATTCCCTCATGTCTTAGCAGATGTCCTATCATCCTGTCCCTTCTCCTTATCAGTGTTTTCCGCATATTCCTTTCCTCTCCGATTCTGCGTAGAACCTCCTCATTCCTTACCTTATCAGTCCACCTAATTTTCAACATTCGTCTATAGCACCACATCTCAAATGCTTCGATTCTCTTCTGTTCCGGTTTTCCCACAGTCCATGTTTCACTACCATACGATGCTGTACTCCAGACGTACATCCTCAGGAATTTCTTCCTCAAATTAAGGCCGGTATTTGATATTAGTAGACTTCTCTTGGCCAGAAATGCCTTTTTTGCCATAGCGAGTCTGCTTTTGATGTCCTCCTTGCTCCGTCCGTCATTGGTTATTTTACTGCCTAGGTAGCAGAATTCCTTAACTTCATCGACTTCGTGACCATCAATCCTGATGTTAAGTTTCTCGCTGTTCTCATTTCTACTACTTCTCATTACCTTCGTCTTTCTCCGATTTACTCTCAAACCATACTGTGTATTCATTAGACTGTTCATTCCGTTCAGCAGATCATTTCATTCTTCTTCACTTTCACTCAGGATAGCAATGTCATCAGCGAATCGTATCATTGATATCTTTTCACCTTGTATTTTAATTCCACTCCTGAACCTTTCCTTTATTTCCATCATTGCTTCCTCGATGTACAGATTGAAGAGTAGGGGCGAAAGGCTACAGCCTTGTCTTACACCCTTCTTAATACGAGCACTTCGTTCTTGATCGTCCACTCTTATTATTCCCTCTTGGTTGTTGTACATATTGTATATGACCCGTCTTTCCCTATAGCTTACCCCTACTTTTTTCAGAATCTCGAACACCTTGCACCATTTTATATTGTCGAACGCTTTTTCCAGGTCGACAAATCATATCAACGTGTTTTGGTTTTTCTTTAGTCTTGCTTCCATTATTAGCCGTAACGTCAGAGTTGTCTCTCTCGTGCCTTTTCTTATCCTAAAGCCAAACCGATCGTCAACTAGCGCATTCTCAATTATCTTTTCCATTCTTCTGTATATTATTCTTGTAAGCAGCTTCGATGCATGAGCTGTTAAGCTGATTGTGCGATAATTGTCGCACTTGTCAGCTCTTGCCGTCTTCGGAATTGTGTGGATGATGCTTTTCCGAAAGTCAGATGCTATGTCGCCAGACTCATATATTCTACACACCAACGTGAATAGTCGTTTTGTTGCCACTTCTCCTAATGACTTTAGAAATTCTGATGGAATGTTATCTATCCCTTCTGCCTTATTTGACCGTAAGTCCTCCAAAGCTCTTTTAAATTCCGATTCTAATACTGGATCCCCTATCTCTTCTAAATCGACTCCTGTTTCTTCTTCTATCACATTAGACAAATCTTCATCCTCATAGAGGCTTTCAATGTATTCTTTCCACATATCTGCTCTCTCCTCTGCATTTAACAGTGGAATTCCCGTTGCACTCTTAATGTTACCACCGTTGCTTTAAATGTCACCAAAGGTTGTTTTGACTTTCCTGTATGCTGAGTCTGTCCTTCCGACAATCATATCTTTTTCGATGTCTTCACATTTTTCCTGCAGCCATTTCGTCTTAGCTTCCCTGCACTTCCTATTTATTTCATTCCTCAGTGACTTGTATTTCTGTATTCCTGATTTTCCCGGAACATGTTTGTACTTCCTCCTTTCATCAATCAACTGAAGTATTTCTTCTGTTACCCATGGTTTCTTCGCAGCTGTCTTCTTTGTACCTATGTTTTCCTTCCCAACTTCTGTGATGGCCCTTTTTAGAGATGTCCATTCCTCTTCAACTGTGCTGCCTAGTGCGCTATTCCTTATTGCTGCGTTGGAGAACTTCAAACGTATCTCGTCATTCCTTAGAACTTCCGTATCATACTTCTTTGCGTATTGATTCTTCCTGACTAATGTCTTGAACTTCAGCCTACTCTTCATCACTACTATATTGTGATCTGAGTCTATATCTGCTCCTGGGTACGCCTTACAATCCAGTATCTGATTTCGGAATCTCTGTCTGACCATGATGTAATCTAATTGAAATCTTCCCGTATCTCCCGGATTTTTCCAAGTATACCTCCTCCTCTTGTTATTCTTGAACAGGGTATTCGCTATTACTAGCTGAAACTTGTTACAGAACTGAATGAGTCTTTCTTCTCTTTCATTCCTTGTCCAAAGCCCATACTCTCCTGTAACCTTTTTTTCTACTCCGTCCCCTACAACTGTATTCCAGTCGCCCATGACTATTAGATTTTCGTCCCCCTTTACATACTGCATTACCCTTTCAATACACTTTCTCTATCTGTTCATCTTCAGCTTGCGACGTCGGCATGTACACCTGAACTATCGTTGTCGGTGTTGGTCTGCTGTCGATTCTGATTAGAACAACCCGGTCACTGAACTGTTCACAGGAACAGACCCTCTGCCCTATCTTCCTATTCATACCGAATCCTACACCTGTTATACCACTTTCTGCTGCTGTTGATATTACCCGATACTCATCTGACCAGAAATCCTTGTCTTCCTTCCACTTCACTTCACTGACCCCTATTATATCTAGATTGAGCCATTGCATTTCCCTCTTCAGATTTTCTAGTTTCCCTACCACGTTCAAGCTTCTGACATTCCACGCCCCGACTCGTAGAACATTATCCTTTCGTTGATTATTCAATCTTTTCTCATGGTAACCTCCCCTTTGGCAGTCCCCTCCCGGAGATCCGAATGGGGGACTATTCCGGAATCTTTTGCCAATGGCGGGATCATCATGACACTTCTTCAACTACAGGCCACATGTCCTGCGGATACATGTTACGTGTCTTTAATGCAGTGGTTTCCATCCCCTCTGCATCCTCATCTCGTTGATCATTGCTGATTCTTCCGCCTTTAGGGGCAATTTCCTACCCCTAGGACAAGAGAGTGCCCTGAACCTCTTTCCTCTCCTCCGCCCTCTTTGACAAGGCCGTTGGCAGAATGAGGCTGACTTCTTATGCCGGAAGTCTTCTGCCGCCAATGCTGATTATTTATAAAATTTAGGCAGTGGCGGGGATCGAACCCAGGACCGAAAACGTTTTGATTTTGAATCGAAGACGCTACCAATTTTTTTGTTTTTTTATCTTTTTTTATTTTTATTTCTTTTTTTACATTAGTTAACCCTTTTATAAAATGGAACTAAAAAAAAGGACCAAGTGCCACCGCCACTTTTCATCCTAAAAAAAAAAAAATCTGTTCCTCTTCAGGCGTTGGCTCCTGACTAAACCTACCCCAGAGAACTGCCTATCTACCAGGGTAAATATAGGAAATCAAGGTTAGGGCTATCCTTACAAACAAAACAAAATCTTCTTTTTTCTGAATTTTATTTTTATTTTTATTATTGCTATGTTATTATTTTTTTGTTATTGTTTAGTTTTGTTGTGTCATTGATCAGAGGCCTTCTGCGCCCCGCTGGTAATATGTTGAGTCACGTCTTCTCGAAATTGATGCGTTCTGTTCAATTGTTCAGAAATGTTCATTGGTTCAAGCAGGAAACGTTCTTCTCTCTTGGCTTAACACATTCCAGCTGCGAGGCGGGTCGTGGAAAGCACTCCCAAGGAAGTTCGAGAAAAATTGTCTGTATTTTGGGTGACGGACAACGATATAATGACGGTCATTGAGGTATGTCCAAAAATCGAGTACAGAGTCTACAGTTTGTCCAAATAGGTAGTGAATGGCATGTCCGCGAATCCAATTCACAGCATTGGTCTTTGTCCGAGGAAAATATTCACGATCCGGAAATAATAATGAAAGGGGAGTAATCCGATCCGGAATGTCCCGCGTTAGAAAAGCGACAATAAGACGAATCAAGTGCCAAACCTCCTCCGCCGGTCCGCAAACAAACCGATGTTCATCATGGTCTGGGACTCCACACGTGGAACAGAGAGGTGATTGGGTGAGGTGGATACGATGAAGGCGAGATTGGTTGATTTGCTTACCATTGACAGTTAGGTACCAGACAGATTGAACATTCGTGTCAAGGTAACGGGCGAGAGCCGCGCGCCATACATGACGCCAGTCTACCTGGGGGAACTTTTGTTCAATCGGGTTAGGTGGACGACCTAATTGGAGGGCATTGTATACTGCCTTTGTCTTGAGTAAAAGCTGTCTTGGTAAGGTGAGGCGTAGATAACTGAGTTCAAGAAAGAAGTATCGTATATAATGTAACTGGACCGGAACGTCCGAGATCATCACTGGGGCTGACAGTGAGACCGGCGTATATGCCGTCAGGCTCGTTGGGCATCGTGTCCATACCGTCATCTGGGAGCTGACAAATAGGGCGCGAGCTCTATCCGGCACGTGAAACAGACCTATCCCACCTCGTTCACGGGGAAGAGTAAGGGTTGCATAGTTAACTTTGAATAACAGCCCAGAGCTGACGAAAGATGCCATCGCTGCCAACATGCGACGTGCCACAGTAAGCGGGAAAGGTAGAACTTGTGCTACATGGGGAACTCGGGATGCGATATATATATTGACATATCGAGCTCGTTGGAGAATATCTAGGGATCGAAGGCGATGGTCCATAAGACCCGCTCTGATCATTAAAAGGAGGCGTCTGCAGTTGATGGCGGCTGAACGCCGGAGATCAGATGAAAAGTCTATTCCTAAACAGCGAATGGTATCAACGGTGGTGAGAGGTGTAATACACTCCACAGGGAGTCCCGTGCCAATGAACATAACTTGTGACTTACATACGTTTAAAGAGCTACCCGACGCCTCACCATAAGTCGCTACCCACGTCAAAACAGCTCTAACCTCGTCGGCATTACGTAAACAGATGACTACATCGTCAGCATAGGCCGTGCAACAGAATCGGTATCGATCTATGAACAACCCTACCAAACGTTGTCTGAGCCCACATAGCAAGGATTCCAAGGAAAAGGCGTACAAAATCGCTGATAGAGGGCAACCTTGACGTACGGATCGACCTATTTTTATCGGAGGAGTGAGTCTGCCATTGTACATAATCCTGGAAGAGGCACCCCGCAGAAGGCGCATCACTACCGTGATAACGGCGACTGGGAAACCCATATGGTGGAGAACGGCCGTAAGGAACGAATGGTCAACCCTATCAAAAGCTTGACTAAAGTCCAAAGACGCAAGTGCCCCAGAGAGGCGTTGTGCCTGGGTAACGGCGATCATATCCCTGTAGCGGCATAAAGCCGTGCGGATATTATTATTACCTCCCAAAGATGCTTGGTCTGGCGACACAACATATCGGGCAACGGTTTTAAGTCGTGCCGCCAAAAGGCGAGTGAAGATTTTCATATCACTGTTAAGGAGGGTGAGGGGCCGATAATCACTGATATTGTTGCCACCATGCGGTTTATGTACAGGAATAATAATTCCTTCCATGAAAGAGTCCGGCACAGGTACTTCCGGAGACATCAGTTCCCGACATATGGAGGTGAAGGTGGACTCTAACAAATCACGGAAGGTGCGATAAAATTCGAGGGGAAGACCGTCGGGTCCTGGGGAGCGATTGATGGTTCCTGCTCGGATCGCATCGCGGACTTCATCATCAGTCACCTCTGACACCAAGTCAATCGCCGCATCTCCTGGGAGACCACCGAACTTGAGCTGTGAGACTTCCTCGATCAACTCTGGGGAATGTGGAATTGCGGCGTAGAGCTGCTGGTAGTGGGCGTGAAGCACATTCCCTATTGCAGATTGGGTTACGTAGCGACGCCCATCTTGGTCTGTTAGGATGGGAATAAATTTTCGGCGACGATGTTGGCGTTCTTGGATGATATGATACATAGATGGATGTTCATGAGGCATGCGATCAGCAGTACGAGATCGTACTATCGCTCCTTCCAATTGCCTTCGCATGAGATTGGAGATTTGGGCCTTAGCATGGTTTATCCTTGTATGACGCTCAGGGGAGGCTGGCATCGTGGAGCATTCTCGTAGGATCCTGTAGTAAAAGTCCATAGTGCTCTTCCTCCAGTCGACAACATCTTTGCCATATCGGATCAAAGTTTTTCGAAGAGCAGGTTTTGCACGCTGGATCCACCAGGATATGGTAGACGGATACGTGAGACGGCGTCTATTACATGTGATCCAAGTGTCTTCTATTAGAAGTCGACAGTCAGGTGAATTAAGAAGTGCCGTGTTCAGTTTCCATAAACCACGTCCGTGCCATACTACCTGTCTTGTGAGAACAACGTCACAGAAGTAAGCCTCATGATCTGAGAAAGCAACAGGCCAGATTTCAGCCTGTCGTGTGTGTTGTATTAGGGATCGCGAGATGTAGATGCGATCCAGTCGGCTAGAGGAGTGCGCAGTGTAGTACGTAAAGCCCAAACGATCACCGTGAACATGTCTCCACGTGTCGACAAATTGTAGCCGCGTCACGACTGTTTCCAGAGCTGCGCATGGTGAGTGACGCGGCAATTGATCCTGATGTCGCTGGGTGCAGTTGAAGTCTCTACCCATTACCCAGTCATCGTGTGGTCCCATAAAATGGGGTGTAACTTCAACTGCAAAGAAGGCATGGCGTTCACGACGGTAGCTGGTGTACGCATAAATGTTGACGATGCGTACACCAAAGAGAGTAAGGGCCATACCTCTGCCGTTGGGGAGGTATAGGACATCTTCGGCAGGAAGACCTTCTCGTAAGATGATGGCAACACCACTACCGGTGTCCGAAGCGGGAGAAAGATGCGCCGTGAAGCCATGTGGTGGTGAAAATTCGGCGACATGCACTTCCTGAAAAAGCGCAATATCAATGTCCGCATCATAAATCATATCGCGGAGCAGCGCTAGTTTGTGGGGCGCACGAATGGTCGCGAGGTTAATCGTTGCGACACGATAATGCTGGTGTTGGAGTCCCACAGGCACAGGTGGGGCTGCTTCTTCAGGAGCGAGAGGTCGTCGATCTTGCCGGTCCGCGGAAGAGGTTGCTATTGTGGAGAGTTTGCGGGCGCGGGCGCAACCGATGGGGGCGCCCCATCATCAGCACCGTCCACCCCAGTCCCTTCGATCTCCACGTCGTCTGCCCAGGAGACTGATACTGCGGTAGGGTACCGACTGTGTACATCATCCATGTGGAGAGGAGACGTATTTTTCGGCTCAGCATATAGACTTTCTTCAACGTCGACTTGTGGGGGAGACGGCGCCAGTAAGGAGGGGTGGTCGTTGCCAGTGGTCGCCTGTGGCGGGTCGTTCGCATCAGACGTTTGGACATCATAGAGCGGTTTATCATCCATCTTCGTTTCTGCATCTCTGGCATCCATCCGGAGAATGGATTCATCAGGGGGTGTACGGCTACGTTTCTTTCTCTTTCGTGTCGACCCTTGTTTTCGAACAGGTCGTTCCGAGTCTGATTGCGGGTGGCCTTCGTCTGACTCCGGACCAGTCTGAAGGAAAGCAGAAGTAGGTACCACTCCCGGATCAACGTCCATCTCAGCAGCATTTTCAGTCACAGTGCTGCGATGATGTGGAAGGTCAGGATCTGGCGTCTGTGGCACCTCAGAAGGAATCTCAGTAGCGGTTGCATCTGCCTGATCAGACGACGTCAACAGAGCAGGAAGACCCTGTGTAGAGGTGCTACCTTCCTGGGCAGCCTTGGCATATGTGACCGGGATCTGAGTGATCATCGCTGGGGACGCTTCCTCACCGACCGGCGTTTGGATCAGGCGCCGTCGCATGCAGGCGGATCTGACGTGGCCTTCTTGTCCACAACCTGCACATGTTCGGGGTTGGCCGTCGTACATGACAATGGCTCGCACACCGCCAATTGTCAGGTATGATGGTATATGTTTTTTCAGTTCAATTTTTACCTGACGCACACCATTAAGGACATGGTAGGTCGTGAAGGTTTGCCATTTTTCCTCTACGTAACCGATGACGTTACCGTATGGTTGTAACGCAGAGACAACTGCGTCCTTCGGCACTTCAAATGGTAGTTCAAACACCCTAATCGTGCGTTGACCGTACTCTGCGAGTTCAAGTGTTACTGCTCCGACGTGACCAGCAGAGTATTTGAACTTAAGTCCATTGGTATGGCGGCGAATAACATCTTCACACACCTCGGTGTTTGTCATTTTAATATGGACGACACTACTCGTGATCGAAAAATGGATTCCGATAACGTGGTTAGGATCTAAACGAACTTCTTCACGTAGGAACGTTTCAACTTCATGTGCTCGAGGTCGCGCATGTTCAGCTGGGAAGGAAACTTTAAGGGTCGCACGGCGGTAAGCGCTCGACATGTTGCTCGCGGTGGACGGACACAAGCCTTGAAGCTACGACGCGGAAGTAAACAAACCTGCAGCGGAGCACGGGGCCGGCGCGCGGGGCCGTCCGCACGCTGCCACGGCTGAGAGCCGACTGACAATTTCCTACCCCTAGGACAAGAGAGTGCCCTGAACCTCTTTCCGCTCCTCCGCCCTCTTTGACAAGGCCGTTGGCAGAATGAGGCTGACTTCTTATGCCGGAAGTCTTCTGCCGCCAATGCTGATTATTTATAAAATTTAGGCAGTGGTGGGGATCGAACCCAGGACCGAAAAGTTTTGATTTTGAATCGAAGACGCTACCAATAGACCACGGCTGTCGTGTAGTCTCGTTTTATTTTCATTATAATCACTAATACCTCTAACCATTGTCAGGCTATCTATTTGATTAGGGTTGTTTATGGCTGTAAGATTGAGGTCTAACGTTGCAAAGATGTTCGGGCTCACAGGCGGTTCCTCTTCGTCGAAATGTCTTGGCTCAAATTCGTCTAGGGGTTGAACCACGCGTGTCGCATTACATGCACTAAATTAGACACTTGCAACTGTTCGGTTAAATTGTCTGGCTGATTAGAAGTTTGCGAAATTGTATGAAACTTACGACGTTAATATAGCATATAACAGTAATAATAATATCGGGAGCTAAATTACCAACCCGTAAATCATCTGGCCACATAGTTGCGATTTGCTTAGAATAATGTTTATTCAGAAAGAAAACTGATAGCGAAAGTGGTAGTATTCAGAATTACTATTACACTCGAGCGCATATCCATTTGACACAGTTCGATCATTCACAATTTCATCGCGAATTAACATTCCACCTCATTAACTACGCGAAAAGTTAGAGTTCACACAGGTGTGTGGCTGCTAACCGATCAGAGACTAAGTTCCGCAACAAACAAATAAAGTTGCAGAGTTGATATTTACAACATTTCTATATGAAACTTTAAGATCGTTAAGATCGACCAAAGCTTTCAGATTTTAGCATTCAGGTCTTTGTTACAAAACTGGTTAATTTCACTTTAATAGTAAATCCTAAACTATTATTGATATAATCAATACCCCATTTTTATTGGGATCACTCTGAAAATTTATGAAGGATGATAGATTAAAATTACTGTGGCTTTGTTCCCTGAATTACTACAGTATTAAATAGTTTTCATAAATCTTTCCCTCTATGGCCGATCTTAGGTCCGCCATATTTAACACCGCTGTTTCCCTGGCCACAAACAGCTTCTACGGGGTTTCCCTATGACGTAGGTTCTCGTCTGTCTCACTTGCACACTACAGCGCTTAGGCCTCATTCAACACAATAGACGCCTGTGAATATCCCCATTTCGTGATGTGTTAGTTGTGCCACGTCACAGTAGTGTTTCTTTTTATCTGCGATAATTACTGTATAAATACAATATATATCCTTCTTTCCTTATAGCTTATACCTATTTTACTGAAGGTTTCGAACACCTTCCACCATTTTACAATGTCGAACGGTTTCTCTTTGCCAGCAAATACTAAGGACATGGTTTGATTTTTCTCTGGTGTCTTTACCTCTGTTAAGGCTAACATCCATACAGCAGGTGACCAATGTATTAGCCATTTTTCTGTATATTATTCATCTCATCATCCTGGATGCATAAACCCTTAAAGCTCTCTGTGCAACAGTTCTCGCACTTATCAGCCCATTTTGTATTATGGTTTTTGAGGATAATATTTTTCCGAAAGTGTGATGGCATGTCTCCAGGCTCGAAGGGTCTACAACCCAATATGAATAGTCATTTGTTTGCCACTTCCGACAGCTCACAAATTCTGAACGAATTCTAACTATGCCTTTCACCTTATTTGATCGCAAGCTTACCAAAGCTATGTTAAACTCTGACTCTAATACTGGATCCCTTATGCCTTCCTTATTGGCACATGCCATCAGATAGTTCCTGTACCTCGAGGACCTTCACTGTGCTGATTTCATCTATGCTTTCTCTCATCTGCGTTTAATGGTGGAATTCCTCTTGCGCTCCTGATGTTGACTCATTTTATTTTAGTTTAACGGAAGTATATTTTAACCTTTCGATTTCTTCACATCTTCCTGTGGTCACTTCGCCTTGGCTGCTCTGCTCGTTCTATTGACTTCATTTGCAAGTGCCTCATACACGAACACGGTGTTGCTATACCGTAGGTGTGTTAACCAGCACTTCACTTATAGACTCAAATGTTTTAATTGATAAGAGGTAATATTTTGTTCTGTGACAGAACAAAGGATGAAAAAGCATGAAAACTTAAGGTGAAGAAGGCCTTTCAAGATACCGAATCTTCTCAAACTCCATGGGCTTTAGCATAGCACAAAGCACTGTAACCTTGGTCCAGTTCTAGACTATCTTCGGGCTGTCTATCGAATTGTGGAGGAGAGTTTCGTTGAAGAAAGTATTAAGAGCACCGGCCAGTTTGGGATTATTTTGTTACGCTTCCCAGATTTACCCAAACAACCCGAAAGTGTAATTTTAAAAACACTTGTTGTTACACTTTAATGCTGCCAGTCAACTTCATAAAACAGAAGATATGAAAATGATGCAATAAATCCACCGTCGTTATCAGATGAGAAGTTTTGCACACATTTGTGGCATAAGTTCAGTAAACATTTTTAAAGTTTATTTTTTCTTTCTTCACTTTCAGTAGCATAAATACTTACCATTTTTGCTGGTTAATTATGTTAATAGTTACTCAACGGGAACTGTTCGAAGTTTTCTGTTATCAAAAACGTCAATTTTAGAATCTTGTCTGCCCTTGCATAAATTTCTGTGGACGCCCTGGAAGATAAGCATTCATTCCGACCAGCTACTGTCAGTTTCTTTGAGATGTACATCTATATGCTGCCAACTTATGTGAAATGCCTGGCAGAGGGAAACTTCCACTGTACCTAGTATTAAGGTTTCCTTATATTCCGACTGTGTATGATTGATTAAATGCGTCTCTGGGCGTTGTACTAAGTCCAACCCTACCTTAGCAGTCCATTGGAGAGCGGTAGCTGTATGCTGCGGGTGTCAGTATATTGTTACATTCCTCTCTCAGTCCATTTTCTTGTAGGATTTCACAGGGTAGTTGCTATCTAGCCTTGGCCTGTTTAGCTATTTATCTGCATTAGTGAAACTCTCGCTTATGTTACGCAGACCTGTAATCATTTGTGTTATCCTTCAGAATCCTCGTGTTTCGTATGAGCCCCCAGACGTTCTCGACAAAATGTGTCCTTTGACCTTTGGCTTGCCTAGTTACAGGAACAGTACTGTGACAAGGAGAGCAGCACGGTGCCTTATCAGCATTTGCACGGCCCACATAGTGTCAGCACACATACACACACACACACACACACACACACACACACACACACACACACACACACACACACGATCAAAGAAAAACAGATGTAGATTCATTTTCCTATAAAGATCACAAGTCAATTTCATAAAAAACTTGTACAATCATTTTCCTAACCAGATCACAAGCCAATCCCATAAAAACGAAACACCCAATGAGTATGTACTGCACAGCTGCCATATTGCTCTGTTAGTTTGATTTGTGACCTCTCTAATTCGTTCTATACGTCCTACTTGGCACCAGAATCGCGAAAGTTTGACCTCTGACCGCTGCTCTACTATATTTATTCTCGTAGACAATTCCACGTATTCCAAGGTCGGCAGTTTCTTTGCTCGTTTGATCCACGACCGTTTTTTCATAGTTCTACCTCTGTATCTCCCAAACACATTACAATGGAATTTTAGTCTATGTACTCCAGGGCCATAATCTTGCTTAATGTTAAATTTCTGTACGTTGCTCTACTATTATTATTCTCGTAGTTCGATCTATGTACTTCAGAGTAGACATCTTGTTCTGCAGGTGTGATCGTCTACCCAATGAATCTCCACTGTATAAATTGCTGAACGGCTGTCCCTAGGTTTTGATAATCAAACAGATTTCCATCCGCACACTACAGTGCTCCCTTTATTGTGAGGTACGAGGCGCTTATCATCTTTTGCCGATAAAGCTAATTGACATTGCATTCTAGTGGAAACTGCTTGCAACTAGGATCGAATTACATACTGAGTAGTCCGTTTATGAACAACATTTAGTACCTAATCTGAAGTACAAAAGTTACAACGATTTTCTGTATTCTGTATAATTCTTGCACTCAACTAGAGTATCAGGTACGAACGTTTCTCATATTTTTCCAATGAATGCCAGTTTATTATTGCTATACAGTGGAAACTATATGCAGAATGCAGCAAATTATATACTGAATATCGGGTTTCTTAATATGCAGTCTAATGTGCTAAAAGGCAAACCTTTTACTTGTTTTATTGTAGCTGTTGTGCTCATAATATAACGAAGTATGACGTCACAGAGAAAAGTTAACTTTGTTTTGTAATTTAAAGTCTGGACATCGTCACCAAAAGATTTGAAGCTACAACCATCTCCACACTGAAATCAGTAACTCATGTTGTTCTCTAATACTGAAAATATTTCGGTTACCTGAAATAGTGTTCAAGGAACGTCAGTACAACGAACAATCAGCGACTACGTGACGTTTTTCTCCCTTAACCCAAAGTCTATTCCAGCTACCTTGACAGCCTTCTTCATGTCTTCACTTCCCGTTCCGTTTGCAGATACTGGTTCAGCCGACAAAAGCAGCAGCGAAGAAAAATAAACAAAATACTGACAAAGGCCGTCTGTCTGAAAGCAACTGAGAGTTCGTAAAAATATCGGGAGTGTAGGGCTATAAATAACTTGTCGTAAAAGGTTTGAAGTTCATTTAGTTATGCATTATTGCCTCCAAAACAAGTAGCGCATGGCTGTCAAGTCTATATTCACTGCCAAAACTATTATTGGCGCAAGTTAGTTATTGTATTTGCTGTACGTTTTCACACGAAAGCTTCCAGTAGTATACCAGCCCGACCCGAATAATTTTCACGTGCTGTACAGTCAGTGACCCACAGCTGTTCAAGAGTTACTACTTCAAGTAGTTCATTTTTAAAAAGAAGTATTCGTCATAATGTCTCGAGATGTTCACGAAATACGCCACATGGAGTTTGCAGTATAAGACAGCTCACACGCAAATAATTTCCAAATTAATTTTCTTAATGCGTAAAAACTTTTACTAAAATGTTTCACATTGTAATACACTCCTGGAAATTGAAATAAGAACACCGTGAATTCATTGTCCCAGGAAGGGGAAACTTTATGGACACATTCCTGGGGTCAGATACATCACATGATCACACTGACAGAACCACAGCCACATAGACACAGGCAACAGAGCATGCACAATGTCGGCACTAGTACAGTGTATATCCACCTTTCGCAGCAATGCAGGCTGCTATTCTCCCATGGAGACGATCGTAGAGATGCTGGATGTAGTCCTGTGGAACGGCTTGCCATGCCATTTCCACCTGGCGCCTCAGTTGGACCAGCGTTCGTGCTGGACGTGCAGACCGCGTGTGACGACGCTTCATCCAGTCCCAAACATGCTTAATGGGGCACAGATCCGGAGATCTTGCTGGCCAATGTAGTTGACTTACACCTTCTAGAGCACGTTGGGTGGCACGGGATACATGCGGACGTGGATTGTCCTGTTGGGACAGCAAGTTCCCTTGCCGGTCTAGGAATGGTAGAACGATGGGTTCGATGACGGTTTGGATGTACCGTGCTCTGTTCAGTGTCCCCCCGACGATCACCAGACGTGTACGGCCAGTGTAGGAGATCGCTCCCCACACCATGATGCCGGGTGTTGGCCCTGTGTGCCTCGGTCGTATGCAGTCCTGATTGTGGCGCTCAACTACACGGCGCCAAACACGCATACGACCATCATTGGCACCAAGGCAGAAGCGACTCTCATCGCTGAAGATGACAGGTCTCCATTCGTTCCTCCATTCACGCCTGTCGCGACACCGCTGGAGGCGGGCTGCACGATGTTGGGGCGTGAGCGGAAGACGGCCTAACGGTGTGCGGAACCGTAGCCCAGCTTCATGGAGACGGTTGCGAATGGTCCTCGCCGATACCCCAGGAGCAACAGTGTCCCTAATTTGCTGGGAAGTGGCGGTACGGTCCTCTATGGCACTGCGTAGGATCCTACGGTCTTGGCGTGCATCCGTGCGTCGCTGCGGTCCGGTCCCAGGTCGACGGGCACGTGCACCTTCCGCCGACCACTGGCGACAACATCGATGTACTGTGGAGACCTCACGCCCCACGTGTTGAGCAATTCGGCGGTACGTCCACCCGGCCTCCCGCATGCCCACTATACGCCCTCGCTCAAAGTCTGTCAACTGCACATACGGTTCACGTCCACGTTGTCGCGGCATGCTACCAGTGTTAAAGACTGCGATGGAGCTCCGTATGGCACGGCAAACTGGCTGACACTGACGGCGGCGGTGCACAAATGCTGCGCAGCTAGCGCCATTCGCGGTTCCTGGTGTGTCCGCTGTGCCGTGCGTGTGATCATTGCTTGTACAGCCCTCTCGCAGTGTCCGGAGCAAGTATGGTGGGTTTGACACACCGGTGTCAATGTGTTCTGTTTTCCATTTCCAGGAGTGTAGTTTCTAATATTTGATAAAAGAGCATACAACGTAAGATTTTCTTCACCTTAAAAAGATTTTTTTGCTGCAGTTTGACGTTGAGCTGCTCAGTAAGACAGTTCCCAACCGGTTCCTAGAGACACAGAACTGAAGCACAAAGCCCTACGAAAGACCGGAAAATGCTTAATTCCTATTGGCTTAAGATTTGGGCATCCAGTCGGAGAAGCTCCATCCCTGAGATACTCTCGGTAAATCATAAGTCATATAATAAACCAGAAGATGACAGTAAAGTCTATCGAAAAAGTTGTAGAAAAAAACATCATTTGTACGATCTTGGCTATGCATAGTTTTTTACAGAGTGAAACAGGTCGCTCCTTTTCATTTCTCAACAAGAGATATTTCAAGCATACAATAGAACTACAGGAAGTAATTGATAGAAGAAACTCTCAATTTAGGAAAACAAATTTAATTAAAATGAAACGTAATACGAATTATCCCCAGAGATAATTGATTTAACACCTAACATTTCTTGTATCTACCTTTACACCAAAGCATGGACTCTAGACATTCGTCGCATACCTCACACGATTCATGATTGCACAAAAAGTTTCCCACACGCACCTTTTACACAGTTTTTAATAAAATAAACATCGACATTTCATTTATGTCTCCCATACACTCTATTTCTCCACAACATTCACACAACAGAACACAGCTAAATAATAATTTAGGAGGTGGTTGTTAGTACGTCAGCAAGCTATTGCGCCTAAATCTGGTTATGCATTCAGTCGAGATTGTAAGTGAATGCATTACATGCTTTCGCTCTGTATTGCAATACCAGAAGAGTTATTATAATTTTCGCTAAAATTTATCACCGGAAGGAATGAAGATAAGGAACTGAGTTTTTATAGTACTGTTGTTCTATCAATACGTCTGTATCGGCTAAAATTTAATACTATTTCTTTGGATTCCCAAGGAGTGTGCATAACGAAATTAGTCGGCTGTGACACCACCAAGAAAACGAAAACAAGAAAATAATGTTCCATTCCCGGCTAATCGGAAGACACACTACAAGATCGCTAAATTCAGTGTAAAGTGTAAAGAATCGGAATAACTTGCTACGTTATACGAACACCTTTTTAGGGGGGAAGATGATAATGCATAGCGTTCTACACCAGAAAAAATATAACTGAAGTTATTGACTGGCTTTATGTTCGTTAGCTTCATGTTTGAACACTCACAGCTGTTGATTGTTGATGTTGCTGCTGTTTACGATGTTGCCACACTGATAAAAGCTGCGATATTTATTGTTCCGAACTTCGGTGTCAAGAATCTCTAACAAGTGTTTCGGTCTGAATCTCTTTTCCTTTTCCTAATCAATTAGTAAAAAATACAAGAATACTAGCTACTACACAAGATCTACCTCATGCTTAGGCATATTCGTTACAATTTCTGACACTTTAGCACAACATCCCATACGAAACTTGGTTTTGGAGAGATCTTGAATGCAATATACATCACTTAATCTGCATGTAACTGCAAAAAGCATCATATAGGACTCCTAGAGCAACATTGCAGATTATCGATTTGATTCTATAAACCCTTAGCAGCAGAAGGTCAGTGACAAGACGAAAACGTCACTGTTTTATAACACAAACTGGTTCTAGTAGAATTTGTGTGTAGTATATTAAAATTATCACATTAGCATACGAATGCTTACTAAATGCGATTATTCCATTAATTTTAAATTCTGCAAATGGCTTTCCTGCTGACAGAAACACAATGTTGAGACTATAACAACTGAATACACTGTAACCACCTCTTCTAATCATATCCATTCGAAAATCAATGTTTGTAGATAGAAGTTTTGTATGCCCTCTAATGTAGTTAAAGTCCTTTGATATGTCATTTTCTGCGAGTACTTCAGTGTAGGATCATTTTTCATCAGTATTTACAGTAACTGCAAATATCTTGTAATCTCCAGTCATATCCAGATTTTTCTTTATACTGTGTTTAAAATCCATTACAAGCTTTCCTCCTCATCTGGAGTACACATAACATATTAACTGCACTAGGTATTAATTTCTCTAAGACGCTATGATTTAAATTTGTTCAGTGTCTTGCTACATTTTCATGACACATGGAGAATAACATAATTCTCGTAAACGATTCCTAAGTTAGCAATATGTACATATGACACTAATGTTAAAGGGAAGGCCTTGGATTCAGAAAAAAAGCACTTTTCTTTAACGTCAATATAATATTTATCTTGTCCTCTTAGGGGTTTGCAGTAATAGTTTCCATGTAATTTGCAGCTAATTAAATAAAACTGTACGCAGAAATAGTTTCCAACTTTTCCTCAGTCTTTTTTGTGTGCTTGTTCACTAGACAAATTTCTTGAATTTTTGTTGTCCCAGTAGACAAACTGCAGAGCACTGTTAAATACAAAACAGCAGTTGTTCTGCTATCTATCCGATTGTTTACACTACGTAGGAGCATCTGGCACACGTTACAGTGGAAATATTGTAAATAGTGTTTGTTAGTATTTAGTATATTTACACAGTCTTCCTCAGGATCAAACACATAATCCAATCTGCAGTTATAAATCGGAGCCTGCAGTGTGCTGATATCATATTCTACAGCCAACGAATATGTCAAAGTTTCTCGTAGACACATATCTGGGCACTCCATAAAACCTGTGAGATGTTTGACAACACCTTTGTTCACTCTTGGGCTTGTGATCTGATGTATAAATTTGCTGCATATTTTTAGTCTATTGTTTTAGCCTTGATGCTGTGTTTCAAAAAGATGACTGTTAAACGCACAACACATTTCCTTCTTTAATATTACAAGCCATCTCTTCTTGGATTGTTCTCAGCAGTCCACTAGCAAACAATTGCATCTATCTGGCAGCAACCAGGTGCCTTTACAGCCTACATCTCTGTAACATGTGAAGCCACACGGAGTGGCCGCGCGGTTTGAGGCGCCAAACCATCGGAGGTTCGAGTCCTCCCTCGGGCATTGGAGTGCTTGTTGTTCCTAGTTTAAGTAAGTTTAAGTAGTGTGCAGGTCTAGGGCCTGATGATCTCAGCAGTTTCGTCCGTTAGGAACTCACACGCATTTTAACATTTGAAGACACGTAAAAGATTAACAGAGAAACAATTCTAGACTTCTCTGAGACCTTGGTGACTAACCAAGCATACACATTTTAGCACCAGCCCTCTAATGTCTCACACTATCTGCAGGCCATTCACATCCCTCATTGTCACATCGGTGTTACATCATGTGGATGGTGCTACGAAGTGTGCTTGTATATAGTCAGAACGCTCTCTGACAAGTAGAAAATCTGATGTGTTCCATCTTGTATGTGTCTTTGTTCTGTAGTTCGTTCTCTGGTTCAAAGTGATGAACCCTAGTTTCATCTCTAGTGAAGATTACTTACACAAGAATAGCACCTTCATTTGCTCGATGTTTCAGCATCTACCTAGGGATTTTCATAAAGGTGTGCTTTTGCTCTTCATTCAGTTGTTTTGCAACACACCTTTCACAGACATTGCAGTAGCTGAACGTTATGGATGGTGGCAAATGAAGAAACGTGAATAACCTTCATTTGGTGTGACAACGTATCAACAGTTGCTCGTAGGGTACTCAATATTGGGTCACAGGCGCACTCAGTGCCGGGGTCAGAAGATGAAAAGCAAACCTAGTAGGACTATTTAAATGATTGAGAATGTAGGCAAAATTAAGTGTACTGACAACATTTACTTTCCCAAAACAAACATAAATTTTGATAAACAATACAATGATTGAATACCGTAAACAACTAACGGGTGATGTAAGACTACACTGGTAAAGGATCCTGGGTGGCAGGGACAGTTTAACTAGTGGAGTGAGTCAAGCACACTGGCACTAAGTATATGGATAACGCAGTCTGAATTTATCTGACGCTAAGCAGACATTGATTGATCAAATCTACAGAAGTTTCTCTACATAGGTGCAGCTGAGAGCAAGTCGCGATTGACATCTGTACAGCCTGACAATGCCGCAGAAGTAATACGTTGCCCTGGATGCTTTGTGCGCCGATGTACCTTGAAGCTGGCGAGATGGGTGCGGCGGAGGTGACACATGGAGGCAAAACCTCTGATTCACAAGCGGCCAAAATCTCACAGTCTAGTGATCAGACAGATGGATATCTAGCAGAGCCCTGAAATCATGGTAGATTTCAGTGTGTGACCCATTCGTTCGTTGATCGTACTAGGGACCAATTTGGCTCACTTATACGACAGAGTGAACAAGGATACCAAACGTCAAGGCTGGAAAACCAAAAACGAGTAATGTGCCATCGGAAAACGAGTAATCCAAGACGTTTGAAGTCACACTGTCGGAACAGTGAGAACTTCGCCACAGGCTCCCCAGTCTAAACCATTGGCAAGTGAAGCTAGTCTTCGATCAAGTCCCAAGTACCAACTACACAGAAGTGCTTACCAGACCAAAGCCCCCACACGAGTGCTTCACACCTCTCCAGAAAAAAAATTCCGTTTTCCCACTACGTGCATGAAAGACCCTGCTTTCACCTAATCTTGAACCGATCACAGCGTTCTAGAAGCGTTAAATCTCCTCTCGCACACGTCAGCACAATTACTGCCGTTTATAAGTTTTCACAGAGGGGGAAGACGATTTTTTCTGAAGTCCCTTTCCATTGCAACAAGAAAACACATACAATTTCAAATATATTTATCTAAATCGCTGTGCCTTGCAGATTGATAGTCCTAGCTATGAGGTGTACTAAAGATTCTATCTCCAAACATTTCTATGACGCCAGATTTTTCTTATACAACCGAGGTGGCTAGGGGAAGTGGTACACTGGCCTATTTGCACTATCGGTGAACACGAAAACGTGTGAATGTTTATTAAGAGTGCCTATGCACACAATTCGCAGTTTATGACTCCGCTATGTAGATGTGTTCCTTGAGATGGACACCCCAGACCACACTTCTGCTGGCGCTGCGAAGTACTGCGGCATTGTTCTGCTGGAGACCTATCTCGACGAAGCTCTGCCCTGTCTGCCCTGTGTGGCTGTGGATCTGTCGGTAAGATTTAATAAGGGATGAGCTCACTGCCAATTTCATTCGACTCCCAACATGCCGTTTCTACGAGCTACTGATAATAAAAATACCTGATGTTTTTACCTCCCTACCAGCCTCCATCATCGTCTGCTCAGGCCATTAACTTTCTTGGGTCTCGATCGAGGTTTGTTAGGTTGTAATCAAATATTTAATAACTTTCCATATGCGAAATATAGATAAAGGAGTAACTTACCCTCTCGCAGTTCCCTGTACCTGCCGTTGATTTCCGCATAGGTAGTGTCTCACTTCAATACTGTGTAGTGTGACACGAACCAGAGGAAATCATTGAAAATGACGTTTGGAATCTCATCCTGATAACCGATATACCCGGTGATCGAAAAGTCAGTATAAATTTGAAAACTTAGTAAACCACGGAACTATGTAGATAGAGCGGTAAAAATTGTCACACATGCTTGGTATGACATGGGGTTTTATTAGAACCAAAACAAAAACACCCCATATTGCTAGACGCGTGAAAGATCTCTTGCGCGCGTCGTTTGGTGATGATCGTGTGCTCAGCCGCCACTTCCGTCATGCTTGGCCTCCCAGGTCCCCAGACCTCAGTCCGTCCGATTATTGGCTTTGGGGTTACCTGAAGTCGCAAGTGTATCGTGATCGACCGACATCTCTAGGGATGCTGAAAGACAACATCTGACGCCAATGCCTCACCATAACTCCGGACATGCTTTACAGTGCTGTTCACAACATTATTCCACGACTACAGCCATTGTTGAGGAATGATGGTGGACATATTGAGCATTTCCTGTAAAGAACATTATTTTTGCTTTGTCTTACTTTGTTATGCTAATTATTGGTATTCTGATGAGATAAAGCACCATCTGTCGGACATTTTTTGAACGTTTGCATTTTTTTGGTTCAAGTAAAACCCCATGTCATTCCAAGCAAGAGTGTCTATCTACATTATTCCGTGCTTTATTCAGTTTTCAAATTTATACTGACTTTTTCACATCCCGGTATTTGTGAAAAATGTAACTTTGCCAATCATGATTGCCCATGGCTAAAACAAATCATAGCTTGGCCTCATTTATTCTAGGGGTCATTCACTCACATGAAGCTGCAAGCCAGCAAGGGAACATGTAAGCTTTGCTGTGAGCAGTATGAATTACGTTAGACCCAGGGGTCATTGCTACATCACAGACTTCCGATAAACATTTGACATGCGGTTAAAAGGTCCTGCAGCAAAGAAATATACTCATTCACATCATATCCTAAGCTCAGAGATCTTTAAGTCCCTAATCATTTACATTGAACACCGTAGACGTTTACAATTGTTTTCCGGCTCGGTCTTTGATATTCCTGTTGTATTCGCCCAGTGTAGGGGGTGTGTCCTCATATAGCGGTTCGGAGAGTGGCAAAACATTTTCTTCACTTCTGTAATGCTTACGATGGTGCTCTACCAGACGTAAATGTGTTTGCAATTACGCGACCTGCTCTTGTAAACATTCACTCTAATTCTGACCCAAAAGAGTTTAAACTCTGCACATTCCTATGCCACACAGATTCTACTCTAAATTATGCTCCCGTGATCTGCTGATTCCTCGTTCCTGACAACGAATTCAAATAACAGTACGCTTGTCTGTACTCACAAGCGAAAATCTCAATCGATCAGTACAACGCCGTTAACCGTCAGATACAATCAAGTGACACAGAAGTCACGTCCACAACATGAAAACACACACATAGAATTATTAAGTGTTCATACTATGTCTGGGCGCCAGCAACGCAAATATACTCTATACAGTGCACCACATTAAACATGGGGAACTGAAAGTTCACTAGGCAACACTATATGCGGGTCACAGAAGGTGCCATCTATTCCATATTCTGCGCAAGGGACGTCAAATTGAATCACTACGCTATGCGACACGATCTGACGGTCACAGAAGGTGCCATCAATCTGAGATCCTGGCATGCGACGATACAATGAATGGCAACTCTATGGGGGAGGGAGGGGAGGGAAGGGCTATTTAAATGATTGAGAATGTAGGCAAAACTTAGTGTACTAACAACATTTATTTTCCCATAACAGACAAATTATGATAAACAAGTTGTTGATTGAATACCGTAAACAACTAACAGGTGATTTAAGACTACACTAGAAGAGGGTCCTAGGTGGCAGAGACAGTTTAACTAGTGAAGTGAGTCAAGTACTCTGGGCCTAAAAATGTGGATAACGCAATCTGAATTGATCTGACGCTGAGCAGACTTTGATTGATCAAATATACTGAAGTTTCTCTAGACAGGTGCAGGTGAGAGCAAGCGGCGATTGAGATCGGTACAGCCTGGCAATGCCGGAGCGGCAGTACGTTACCCTGTACTCTTTGTGAGGAGATGTAACTTGCAGCTGGCGAGATGAGTGTGGCGGACGTGAGACGTGAAGCGATCAAGCAGACAGATCGCAATTTACTCTCTACCAGATCCCTGAAATGACGGTAGATTTCAGTGTGTGACAAATCCTTTCGCTGGTCGTACGAAGGACCAATTTGGTTCACTTGTACGACAGAGTGCACAAGGATACCAAACGTCAAGACTGGGAAACCAAAAACGAATAAGTGTGCCCCTGGCAAACGAGTAGTTCGAGACGTTTGAATTCACACTGTTGGTACAGTAAGAACTGCACCGCAGGCTCCCGTGTCTAAACTACTCGCATGCAAAGTCAGTCTGAGGACAGGTCCCAAGTACCAACCTCACATGCTGAACTTCGACCAGAAGTTCTTAACAGGCCAAAGTCCCCCATCCGAGTGCTTCACACCTCTCCAGAGAAATATTCAGTTATCCCACAAAGTGCATGAGAAATCCCACCTTCACCCTGTCTTGAGCCAACCACATGGCTCTAGAGGCGGTAAATCTCCTCTTTCAACATGACAGCACAAACTCATGTTGAACCAGGCCAAACGTTAAGAAACCTGTGTCTCAGGATAAAAAAAAAAAAAAAGAATCTGACGATTACTGGCTTCTTAAAGTTTTCACAGAGGTCGAAGATGATTTTGTCTGAAGTCATGTCTCTTCCGACAAAGACAAGCAAACAGATACAGTCTCCAAGATCTTTATCTAAATCGCTGTTCCTTTGAGCTTGTTAGTCCTAGCTATGAGGTGTAGTAAAGATTCTATCTCGAAACATTTCCCAGACGCTGGGTTTTTCTTATACAACTGAGGTGGCCGGGGAAGTGGTTCACTGCTCTATTTGCACTATCGGCGAACACAAAAACGTGTGAATTTGTACGATGCATGGTTCTGAACCCTACGCCCAGTTCACGACTCCACTGTGTAGACACATTCCTTCTGAGAGTCTCCCCAGCCCAGGCTTCTGCTTTCGCTACAGCAGGTAGCACACCATTGTTCTACTAGACACCTGTCTCAACGAGGGGCTGCCCTGTCTGCTGTGAATGGCTGTGGACCTGTCGGCAAGATTTACTGAGGGATGGACTCGCTGCCAATTGCTTTCAACTCCCAAATTGCTGTTTGTATGAGTAAGAACCATAGAAATACCTCATGCCTTTAGCGCCCTACCAGGCTTCATCAACATCTGCTCAGGCCACTAACTTTCTTGAGTCTCACTCAAGGTGTGTCAGATTGTAATGAAATATTTAATAATTTTCCATGTGTGATAAGTGGGTGAGAGAGTAATTTGTCCTCTCTCAAAGTAAATGTGACGTTTCCCTCTCATTCTCGTCTGATAGATCGCTTTGGACTGGTTCAAACCATTGTTAAATAGCCGTTTTGAAGTATTAGCCCTGTATTTTGCTGAAACTATTCTACATGTTTCAGCTTCTGGTATCCCACAGAGCACAAAACCGGATAACTAAACACTGTTCTTCATTGGTGCAGTTGCGTTTACTTCACAGTAGCCTGAAGCGATCTGATGTGATACATTTGAGAAGTGAAGAGAATGGATGGCAAGCACACTAAGCCAAAGTGCTCAACTGCAGAAGTTCGCAATGAACATTCACGTATTTATTGACCTATTTTCGTATTTTATTCTTTTTTGTTGATTGTATTGGGACGTTATTCTCATTAACTAATCTGCACTCTTTTTCGACTAGGCAAAGTATACTTTTCCAGGGTTTAAAGTTCCATTGTGATAAAATAAGTCAGAATTTTTTAATGACGGTAGATATAGATACTTTTTTTGAAACTGAAATAGTGAGATTGTGTCTGTATGAAAGCAGCAATTCCCTGCTAATAATACTCTACCGCTTATTCTGTACATTTTGAGGTCCATACATAGAAATCAATGGAGATTATGAAGCCTTGTGTGACGTCTGTTAGTAATTGGTTAACCGTACATGCCAACTACATATTTCTTTTTAAAATCAAGAGAAACATATTCATCAACATAAAACTTTACGTAGTTACTCAACGACATATTTGTGTTATTCTCAATGTTATGACATTCGCCTTACTCGGTTTCCGTTAGTTTTTGCCCAAGCAAAGTACTGGAAGACGGTACCGTTAACTTAGTGACTGCGACTGTACACCACTGTTGGGGCACCACTGTTGGAGTACTTTTGCAAGAGATACTTGATGGCCTCGAGCGTTGTTTTATTGCTACTTCTGACTCCTAACTGCTCTCCAAACCTCCCTGGAGCGGGCTGAGTTTGGCGGGAGAAGAGTCTCGTAGCGAAACTAACGAGCTGCCGAATGTCACCCCCACGCTTGACAGAAAATCAGCCAAAGACTTACTTTCCCACTGCGATCAACACCTTGCACTCACCTCACCTAACAGAGGAAATCTTCTGAGGAATGAACTTGTATATTGAGGAACCAGATTTTCTTCTTCACCTGTATACCACACAGCTGAATTTCTTTTCCAGTTCATTGATTTTTACTGTCCTTAAACGCATTTACAACGATCAGCTCGACATAATTATATTAAACTTCACGAAAAGTATAAGGAAGTTAGAAACCTACATAAGCTATCAATATTTAACAAGTACCTGACCGCTTTAAAAAAACCGATTGACATCGATACTCTCTGATAGACTCAAAAAACTTAGAAACTGCGTCCTCCGAATGTTAGCTACCGTCTCACTGGCATATTAGTATGTGCCCAGAATGAGATTTTCACTCTGCAGCGGAGTGTGCGCTGATATGAAACTTCCCGCGAAAGGAAAAGGTCCCGAGTTCGAGTCTCGGTCGGGCACACAGTTTTAATCTGCCAGGAAGTTTCATAATAGTATGTGTATTGAATGATGGGTACAGACGTAACTATGGCACTATGCGTGACACCTATTTAAAGACAGGGAAAGGACAGAAATTTCAGATTGCTATTTCGTGTTAGATATTCAAATAAAATACGTAAGAAGTATAAAACATATAACCCTGCAGGCAGAGGAAAACAAAATTTTAGCACCATTCTGTGGCGCGGAAGTTTTTATTTGCACTGGAGTTAGAAAAGCCCGCCAAGAATTTTAAAAAGCTTTAATATTCTAATTCGAATATTTCATGAACTAAAATGTTAGTCTAGTAAAAATATGGAAAGGTATACATTTTTGAAATTAGAAAAAATAAGGCTGATAGACTGCAACACTGAATTTTGGAAAAGATTTTATTATAAGATTCAAACACACTAGAATATGATAATTTTAGTAGGAATAACTTTTCAATCAGTCAGTTCAGCTGTATACGTGAGGCTTATTTAGCTTTTAAATAAAATTGTTTTCTGAAAAGGTAACCATGCTATCATCATCAGAGTTCTTAACGATTCAGTTTAGACAATAATGGTTTGTGAAATACAGCATACGCTTAGTATGTGCATTACGAAAGAGAAGAGATAATAAAAAAAATATTTGTGTGTTATATGTAGTATAACAACACTTAGAAAAATCCCATATTGCTTAGAAACATATACCTCTGCATATAGTGTGCCGTACTTACACGTACAGTTGTACTTCGCAGACCAAGGTATGACGCACCAGTAGCATTTTCCCCTTTCTTATTACATTTGCGGCTGGTACTCAGGAAGTTAGACTGTCGGCCTCTTTGTGTAAAAATTTTCTGTATATGATGAGTACCACTTCATGGGTAACACAAAGGCTCACATTTAAA
The DNA here is from genome assembly GCF_023897955.1 of Schistocerca gregaria. NCBI lineage: Eukaryota > Metazoa > Arthropoda > Insecta > Orthoptera > Acrididae > Schistocerca > Schistocerca gregaria. The sequence goes on from NC_064920.1 coordinate 950,129,968, forward strand.
CCATTTACGTAAACTACATTTCTGACATAAAACTTGAATTTACATAACTGTTCAACATTCGATCTCACTGCATACCTGAAAACGGATAAACTTGGGACTGCTGTATTAGGAATATTCTTTTTGAAAATTATTTCCAAGATTATTCAGCAGTTTAAAATCATATTACGACGAGAACCAGGAATAACACTATCACATCACTTAGATACAAAAAAAAAAAAAAAAAATACCGAAACACACCAAACAGAGTTTGCATTTACAGTCTGTAGTATCGTGTAAGGAATAAGTTACATACGTACTGTACCAGAACTGCAACTATACCATCCTCTAATGGAAGAACGTAGTGCTCTGTATGAAAATCACTGGCTGTGCTGTGTGCAGTCTGTGGCTGGTTTGCATTGTTGTCTGCCATTGTAGTGTTGGGCAGCGGCAGCTGGATGTGAACAGTGCGTAGCTTTGCGCAGTTGCAGGTGAGCCGCCAGCAGTGGTGGACGTGGGGAGAGAGATGGCGGAGTTTTGAAATTTGTAAGACTGGATGTCATGAACTGCTATATATATTATGACTATTAAGGTAAATACATTGTTTGTTCTCTATCAAAATGTTTCATTTGCTAACTTTGCCTATCAGTCGTTAGTGACTTCCGTAGTTTGAATCTTTTAGTTAGCTGGCAGTAGTGGCGCTCGCTGTATTGCAGTAGTTCGAGTAACGAAGATTTTTGTGAGTTAAGTGATTTGTGAAACATATAGGTTAATGTTAGTCAGGGCCATTCTCATGTAGAGAAAACTGAAAGTGAGATTGCGTTGCGCTAAAAGAATATTTTGTGTCAGTTTAAGCACAATCTTGTATAATTTTTCCAAGGGGACGTTTCAAGAGTTATTTAATTAATTCAACTATTGCTTCCTAGAACCTCACTGCTTATTAATGTCACAAATATTGTCTAACAAATGAACCGAGTACACGTTTTTATATTCAAGTAGTAAATGCTAAGATCTGTTTTCAAGGAAAGCATTGTGTTAACAGATTATGTGTTGAGAAATTTTGTTGCATTTTAGATGGCCAAGCAAAATTTCACGAATAACATTGTTTGTGCAAATATCCTGATTAGGAATTGTGCATATTCGTGGCTTCGCATCTAACCACTTCAAACTAACCGTTTGCACCCTGCCATGCTTGTACTTGTGATCACAGGCCAGCAACTCATCCTTTTTATATGATGTCAGTTGAAAGAGTCCCGTGGTCCAATAGTCTACACATACTTCATGATTAAATATGTTGAATGCATTTAAAACATAGAATTTTAAAGTAGCTACCACATATTCATACGCTAGTAGAAAAGTCAGCACTATATTACATGAATTACAAACTCAGTTAAATGTAGCAAACCTGGTACCTCAGTACTGTATTACCAAGAAAGTGGGATATAAATTGAAACAATTTAAAAGGAAAACGCCTCTTGGATGCTGCAGATTAATTTTTTTTATTTTATGTGAGCGCCCATATGCTTTTTGCCTTATTTACAGCGCGTTTTTAGTGGGTGTCCTGAAAAGTTAATGATTTTTTTCGTTTACACATTTGGTTATAAATTTATACAGTTCTTGGAAGTATTTAACAAATTGAAAATGTACTGACAGGTCAGCGTTTAATTCATTATTAGCAAGCCAGCTTTTTCCCACGTGGTAAACTGCTTAAAAGTTTGAGAGGGAGTTGTATGGCTTACAAACAATGAAGTACATGCTGATTAATAAGTATCTTTCCATTATCTTGCCAACATTTCTATGAACTGTTTTGAAGCTGTAACCTGTACTGGCTAAGGAAATAGAATCATATAATATTTCAGGACACCCATTGAACATGCCTTGTAAATTAAGTGAAAGATGTCTGGGTGTGCAAGTAAAATAAAAATATTACTGCGCAGCAAGCAAAAGCCGTTATCATTTTAGACTACTGCAGTTTGTATACAACTGCTCGCAACTTTGCCACCCCCAAGAGACTTGTCATGTAGAATATGTTGATTTAAGTTTGATAACTATGTGACATTATTTTTAGTAATAACAGTACAGAACAATGATGTTCCTACAAATAAATTATGCTATGAGAACATTGTGGCTATTGGTTATGTTATTGTAACTCTTCAGGTGGAAATAGCAGCGAGCATAAAGCAAGGCCAGAATCAGCTTCAGATTTTGAAAGTGGTTGAATTATGGACTTAAGTGTCATAGAAGCATCATACCGACAGCCGGAAAATCAGCCGGCTGTAGTGCAATTACTGCAGAGTAAGGGGTGACGATGTGGACACAGTACAAGTGTGGTGAGAAGGGTGTTTACAGGTTGCTAGATGATGCTTTGGCTGTGAAATAAGTGTAGACTGAAATAAGATGTAATGGCGTCAGTAGATTTGTGTAATCAACTTCTTAGTTCCAGCCCTCATCCTTAAAACATTTGGGATGTTTTGATGTCGAGGTCTAGTTGCCTCTCTAGTGAAACAATAGACAACAGACGTTGCTGGCACCCAAAAGAGCGGGGTAGAGTGTGGTGTCACTTGAATGTCACTGTCAGCGACGTCTTCTGCTTCGACAGTGAGATACCATGGAGGCAGCCGTGACCTCCCTCCAGCAAGTGGGCAGCTCCTTGCTATGGATGTGGTTGGTCTCGCAACTCAGAGCTGCCTTGTCCTGTTGTTGAACAGTGGGATGTTATTCATTGTGTCACACACTCGTGGTATAGTCTGTGATACTGAGATGAAAATATTTTAATACATGAATCGCTGAGTACTTCTACACTCGAGTTCGAATCTCGGTCCGGCACACAGTTTTAATCTGCCAAGAAGTTTCATATCTGGTACCTTGTCTTACTTTAATTGTAATAGGAAAACTGCATTCTAGGTATTTAAAGTATTTAATTTTATTTATTGTTTATTTTGTAAAACACTTTTATTAAAAAGTCACTGTGGTTTAGCGTAAATAGAGAACATCTTTTAAACAGTCATGGCGTGGCTGGAATGGGTTGCAAATAAAGCGAAAAATGTCTGTTTCCTTCCTTTCCGTTCGCGTGTGAAACGCGGGAGATACGACGGCCACAGAGCAGTCACAGAAAAATGTATATTAGGATGTTTGAAATAAGGGCTTTCACTTTCGGTACTCAAAGACAGAGAATATCACAGCGGCGGCCGAGGCAGTAATTATCACGATGGCGCCTCGCAGACCTCTCTGTTGTGAAACTTGTCTTCCTCGAATCGACAAACAAACTGGCGATCACCCATTAAGGAGCGATAACAATCAGTGGATTCCCGTTCAAAGTTTGCTCTGCTAACGGCCCTGTCGTAAGGATCCAGAGATCACAGTGACGCAGTGTTAAGAAGGGACAGGGGGAAGTAGCCCGCCCCTTCGCTTCTTTTGAGCAACAAATGAAATGCAGCAACGTACACTTTCTACTGCAGTAGCCATTGGAAAAATAATTTCTATGCAAATACTTTCACCAAGAGTCGCATTGTCCTCTTATCTATTCTCCGCCGCTTTTGCAGTGAATACAGAGCAGAATTTATTGGAAAAGTCATTTGAATCCAGTGTAAATAAAACGTCGGAAGATATTATCTGCGCGTCTCTGGCTCAGAGCCGTCGTTAATCAATGTGGAAGCGACTGTAATGAAATTAATGAACAACGCCATTGTTTCTGTTCTTTCACCACAACACAGGAGTAATGAGACAGTAGTATAGTCATCCTTTCGTAAAGCAAACAGCCCTACAATGTCCGGAGCTGAGAAGAATTCGCGCAACAGAACTGTGGATGTCACATGGCTATACTCTATGACTTTCGCTAGTTCACTAGACACATAAGTACCTAGAGTTCTAAAGGCATTATAATAAATGGAGATACGTCATCAGAGATGGAGCAACGTAGATGTTAGTGAGCCGTACAACTATCTCGTTTCTGCATAGCTCGATATTCGTTTGACATTTTTTCGCACACTAGTTTTGCATCCTTTGCGTCGCTAACGTAGAATGTCTGGTCTACGCTGACTTTTTGTTTTTTCTTCAGTAGGATTTTTATGTTGTTCACGAACTGCAACGCTTAAACTTTTCTCATTAATTAAAACCTTAAAAGTATGTTTTTTCCGAAATTATTTCTGACTAAAAAGCGATTACGGTAGCTAGAGTCCTAGGTTTTTTTTTTTTAAATCATGACTTTTGCGTTCTTGTGGTGATATTCCCATAGAAATTTTCATCCCCTAACACATTCCTTTATACTGAATTTCCGAAAACACTGTATTACGTTTTTTTTTATTTGTTACCTAGAAGTCAAAAGCTAATTTTCATAGACGAAACTTTAAAAATACTGTAGTTGTTCTTCAATAATAATTTAGTTAAGAAATATCACAGTATTTGAACCCCACAGGCGTTAAATCAGCGTAAATGCTGAAACACAACACCAGATACAAATTTTCGTAGGACTAGCTTGAAAATACTTTTATATTTAAGCTTAATTTACACCCCAAAAGGCACTTTTGTGCGTTTGGTGAAATACTCTTGAGGTCAGTAATTCTGAAATGCTGAAATTGGACAAACTGTGAATGCTGACATTTTCTGTGAACAAGTGGGGTGAGTAAATCAATCTTTAATTGAAAAGCCCCCAGCCATTGTACACAGAAAAGGTTTTATTCTGAAACACGGTAATGCTACACTTCAATGCGTGAGACGAATCCTTGAAAAACTTAATGAACTTAGGTGGAGGTTCTTCCTCACCCACCATACCCGACTCACCCACCATACTAGCCCCATCAACACATTCTAGAGGATGTTTTTGCTTATAGTATTATTTCACGTTTTCCAACTTTTTAAAGAGATGTTAATATTGGAAACATATTGATTTATGTCTCAGAGATACAAACATACAACAAAACAACCTAACGAAGCAATTTAAACACAAACACATTAAATAGCTGTCTAATCGTCTCATGAATTGTGACTTCTTTAAGGACAGTTGAATGGTAAATTTGTGTGCATTCGATTCTTTCGTATGATGTGCAGAAAACCTGTGCTTTTTATTCCCTTATAACAGAGGCAAATTGGTAGGTGTTTTTCGTGGATTCGACCGTACTCTATCAACGATACTGAAGAAATATGCATGAAATCCTATAAGCTAGCAAACATTGTGCATTGTAGTCTTTATAGAAGTGCAACCAAACAGTCTCATTTAGGTATCCGCCTAAAAATATTTAAGTAGGAGACTTCAATTTCGTTGGTTTTCAACAAAAAATTATTTACAGGCACATGTTTTTGAGAGTGTTGTTTGAAAATTATTAGTGATGATGGGAAGTTAAACGTAGCACTAATTACGGATGGGAGACATCTGATCACACAGTTACGGAACGAGTATGCCTCGTCAGCTAATGTTGCAGCAGATGATACTTATAAAGTGAGTTACTATGCTCAACGCACAGAGATATTTTCTTCTCGGATAGAGAAAGAAGCAAACAGCAAGCGAAGTTCCAGAAACACAACAGGCACCATCCGCAGTAGAATAATAGTAAGATGTGTCATGCCAAAGTAGCAAAACATGAAGGTAATTGAATTGCGTTTACATAATGGAAGGTCTGTTTAGCATGTAATTGAATTTGAGATCAATCAAATACAGGGAAATATAATAATACTGCAAGCATATAACCAGATATGTCTGTTATGGCAAATAGTCTGAGGTTCTATTGTGAAAACAATTAAATAGTTGAGAGCTGCTCCATGTGCAACGGTGAGACAAAATTAAAAAATACAGTGCGAGTCAGGAACAAGCACTCTAGATCAAGAGACAGGCTAAAGGTGAAGGAAACGTATTGGCGAAAATGTAAAGGATGGTACAGGATGTATAGTCGGCGAATTATGCAGGAAGTTCTTTACTGTACTGAAAATGCGAAAACATTGAGAAGACATCGTACTGTAAACACGCAGTATGAAGCGAATGCACGTGTGCTTTGTGTGCCGCTAATTGTTGAATTGATAGTCAGCTCAACACTTAACTTGGGAAACATACAATGGTAACAGAGAAGCAATTTCGTCGTCTTACAAGCAAGGTATGTGACACATAGAGAAATTAAGAGCAAGGGAATACTGACAGGGTGGCTGTTCTTTGACGAATGAAGTCGCTCTAGATCTAAGGACATCAGTTATGGTCTAGTATGAGTTACTGGTAACCTTCTAAGAATAATAACTTCATTCTTGGGCGTGTACGACAAAGAATATTTGTAGTCCTCCGAAATAGAGGAAAACCTTATGTACAAATATACAATTAACATCCCAAGTTATCGAATTAATAATACACTTACCGAATTACGTATAAAATATCCCACATGTGGGAAAAACTACAGCATAAAAAATTCCGCAGTGCTTGAAAATACGTAATTGAATATACAAATCCCACACAACGTCAAACTCGTTTCGTTCGACATAACAAAACTTTTCATTTAGATACCTATACAAGAAACAGTAGATATTACATAACTTAATACCAAGACTCATAAAAAATATATGAAGGCATACATGATATTATACAACTTCTCAGCTAAAACTGTTTCCGCTTTAATGAAAGAAATTTACGTCCCACCAGATAGTGCGGCTACGAGGAGTAATATTCATGGAACCATAGCAAATATATTCCTAATAAACTTGAAGTAAAGTCTTTTAGCTCACAACAAACTTTTCTAAACAACATAACACAGTGTCAACACTATATCAATGACACGTCGCTACGCAAGGAAATGATCCTCACACGCAAGCAATACACAAAAAATTCAATATTTTACATCCTAAAATAAAATTCAGTACAGGACTTGAAAAAAACGACAATAAAGTTTTTGAGTTTCAGAATAACAAACTACAAGTAAAATACATTTTTGAAATCCACAGAAAACCAGCCACTAAAGATGGAGTAATTAACCAAACATCCTCAAATCCAGAATTTCACAAATACACATTCTTGCATCCCATGATCTTCGAGGAGCTTCAAGTCACCGTCACACACCGTATCGCCAATCACTAACGAAATTGAATCGGTTTTTCGTGGTCACCACTGATTACATGTTGACAAGAGGAAAATACAAACCACACTTTTTTGTTACAAGTGATTCCACATATTTTGCAATCCGAGATCTGCTTAAACGTATTTATGTCATGTCCAATTCAATAACATCATTATTTCGACTAAGACGTACAAGGTTTACAGATTTAGTACATGGCTTAACCAACATGTAAATACGACTTTGCTGTGAAGCTATTACGATGTTGTGTGAAAATGGTAACAAGATTACTACATTGTAATGTAACATTAGTTACCAGTGTAACAACGTATGCTGTAGGGATATTTTCAAGTACCAAGGAAGAATCCTAAAAATACGAGGGATAATAGCATCAAATTGTACAATGAAAAAGCATCCACTTTATGGGAGTAAAATGTTAGCAATGAGAGGAGATGGGAAATAGAAAGAGACTGCACCTGAAATGTGACTGTTTGCAAATCGCTTATGATGTGATCTACAAGATTCGTAGAAAGTCTGTGCCAAGAAAGGCTTTGTAAAATACGTAGAACAAGATCAAAACACTATATTCTGTCATCGATGACTAGTTAAACTAGTTGTGCAAAAAATCTATAACTAGCAGAGAATTATGAAGAACTATTAAAAGTGTAAAATGTAAGGATTGTCCGGAGATTTACTTATACATTAAGTTATAAATGCTACCAGTATATGAAGATGAGTATGAAACAGACCTAAAAATGAATGATTAAGAGAAGGACCCATACCTTTTGCCTTAGTCCATTCATTAAGTCGCGATTTTAGGCAGCAACCATAAAATTAGTGTTTAATTACGTTTAGACTACTGAACATTACCGTCGCTTCATAGCGTCAGTTCTTAAATGATACTAACTGGTACTCTCAAGAACGAATGGTGCTGGATATATACCTCAATTAGTGAAACGTAAAGCTGAAGGCCCCTTAAACTATAAACTTCTAATTTGCACAAATTTGAAAGACTCGTTTTGCCGTAACCGTAGTTGTATAATTACTTTACTGCTACAGAATACTCCCCCCACGAGGAGATTTTGAGAGCAGCTTAACATTTGATTAAAAACTTCAGAGGAAGTAGGTCGGTAGACGAGAAGTTATTGCCCTTTAAAGTGATATTTAGTCACACGTGTGGATGTAACGTAATTAAACGAGAGCGGAATTTAGCTTTTAAACTATCGTGGATTTTCTCTCCTTTTAAGATCTTAATTACATTAAATGCAGTTTCGTTAACATCACACCAAAAAGATCCGGGGATTGAAGCACCTTACGGAGAACATTTACGTTTCTCATACCACTGAATTTCACAGCTGTAGTACGACCTCTACAGCAGAGTTGACGTAAGTTCTCAGGGAACCTCAGTGCCGTTGAAGTCACTACGGAATGAAGTATATCAAGACGCAAGCCAACGATCACTAAACTTTTCGGTTCACTGCCCTAGCCATGATGAGGACTGGAGTGCGCTGGAAGCACGAAGAACTTCTAAACTTCTAGCAGGGCTGGCTGAATTAGCCACTCACCTTATAATCTACTTGAGCTGCAAACGGTAGATTAGGAACTGGTCGATTGAGTTCCTGAGAACTCCTGCAATCATTTTCATACAACACTCTACAAATTCCCCGCGAAAAGGAAACTGCAAGGGCGGTACAACACTACGAGGTATAACTTGCATATTATACTTCTACTGTCGACAATACCTATATTTATCACATTATACACGCGGAGAAGCGAATTCTCACATTAGATGCAAAGGTAGAATTGATATCGAAATTTGTTGCACGTACATTTGTGCCTCACACTGGTACCAATATTTCAGTGCTGTTGGTGGTTTAGCACCAAATATCTTATTTTTTCGTTGTAAGACATTTACTGCAATAAAATAACGATAATAAGTTTCTGTCGTAATAATGAAAACTACGATACTCCATCCGAACAGCCTTGTTCTGCTACAGACCAACCACCGTGTCATCTCGGCTCTTAGGCGGCACCGTATGGGGATATGGACGGGATGTGGTGAACACACCGCTCTCTTCGCCGTTGTCAATTTTCGAAACGTGACCCGCTACTTCTCAGTCAAGTAGCTCCTCAATTTTCCTCATAAGGGCTCGTCAGACCGGATGGTCACCCATCCAAGTGCTGGCCAAGCCCGACAGTGCTTAAATACGATGATCTGACGGGAACCGGTGCTACCAGTGCGGCAAGGCCGTTGGCACCGTCATAATAATGGGAGCCTGAAATGATATTTTGTTAAGAAATGGTATTATTTTTTCTATCTTGCTGTGTTATTCTCACTGATAACAACGAAACAGTAGAGCATTTACTTGCCAGGTGCAACTGATATTCTAAAATTTGCAAATCACTTTTGTTTAGTGGAGGGGTAAAAGAACGGAACAGCAAAATTACAGACCAATATCCGTAACTTTGGTTTGTTGCACAGTTCTTGAACATAGTCTCTGTTGAATTATAATAAATTTCCAATTGAAGGAAGAACTACTGTCCACCAAACCACCATGGATTAAGAAAGCATCATTCATGCCAAATTCAATATGCGCTTTTCTCGCATGATGTCCCGCGAACAGTTAAGGAAGAGCAGCAGATAGATTCAATATTGCTACATTTCCAGAGAGAGTTTGACGCAGTGTCCCACTGTATATTGTTAACGAAGATACAAGCATTTGGAATGTATTACCTGATATGTGTGAATGGCTCGAAGACATCCTAAGTAGGAGAACACAGAACGTTTTCCTTGATGGCGAGTGTTCATTAGAGACGTGGGTAACGTTGGGACTACTGCAACGGAAGTGTGACTGGACCGTTCTTATTCTCTTTAAACATGAATGGTCTCCCGGACAGGGTGAGCAGCAGTCTGCAGCTGTTAGCTAATGTCGTTGTGGGGTACGGGTATGTGTCATCGTTAAGTTTCTGCACAATGATGCACGATACTTAGACAAACTTTCCAATTGGTGTGATGAACTGCAGCCTGCAATACATGTAGAAAAATGTAAGTTAAGGCAGATAAATACAGAAAACAGCCATATAATCAGTGGGACGAAATACCAGTCAATAGTTGCCATTTTTTACATTTTTGTTTACTCGGTGACTAGTTTCTGGCAGAGTCCCACTTTCAGACCATCATAACATAGTCGATAATGGTACTTCCGAAGATTTCAAAGACGTACAGTGAACATTTACAGTGCATATAGGTAACTATAACGTTTGTGTAAAATACTAGCGGTGTATTGTTTCACACATTCACTCCGATTAAATAAACAGGCAAAATGTAAAGCGATCTGAAATGGTACGAGCACGTAAGGGTGCAAACAGGGCAGGAGGAAGTTTGACTTTAATTTATTGGAAGAATTTTAGGTATCTGTAGCTCATCTTCAAAAAAGACCGCGAGTAGAACATTAGTGCGACCCAATCTTGAGCATTGCTCGAGTTTCTGGGTTTCTCAGATTAAAGGAAGAAATCTATGAAATAAATAGGTGGGCAGCTAGATTTGCTATCAACAGTTTTGATCAACACGTGAATACTACGGAAATGCTTCGTGGACTGAAGGGAAGAGGACTTTCTTTCCACGAGAAAAAGTAAGAAAATTTACAGAACCGGCATTCTAAAACGAATTCAAAACTATTCTATTGCCGCTAACGCACATTTTGCATATGGTGCACGAAGGTAAGACAAGGAAAACTAGGTCTCATACGGAATCAGATGCACTGTTCACCCAGAACATTATGACCACCTACCTAAAAGCCTTTTTGTCTACCTATGTTACGTATAACAGCGGCTATGCGACGTGGCACGGAAGTAATTAGGCCTTGGTAGGTCGCTGGAGGAAGTTTACACCAAATCTACACACGCAAATCACCAAATTCCCGTAAATTCCTGGAAGCGAGACGATGAGCTCTGACGCCACGTTCAATCACATCACAGATGTGTTTGATTCGGTTCAGACCTAGCAAGCTGGGGGACCAGCACATCAATAGGAACTCGCTACTGTGTCTCTCGAACTACTCCATCACACTTCTTGCGACACGACGCATTATCTTGTTGAAAAATGCCACTGTCGTCGGGAAACATGATCGTTCTGAAGGGGTGTAAACCGTCTACAAACATTGTACGATACTCGTTGGCCGCGTTGTGCCTTGCACGAGCTCCACTGGTCGCATGGATGCCCATGTGAATGTTCCCCTGAGGATAATGCAGCCGCTGCCAGCTTACCTCTTACATCCGTCCTGCAATACGAGTGTCAAGGAGCTGTACCGGTAGAAGACGATGAATTCGCGCCTTCCTATCGGTATGATAAGGAACGTGTCGGGATTCATCAGATCATGCAACGCTGTGCCACTGCACCAACGTCCAGTGCCGATGTCACATGTCCATGTCAGTCGTAGTTGCCGATGTCGTGGTTTTAACATAGACACATGTATGGTTTGTCGACTGCGGAGGCCCATCGTTAAGAGTGTTCGATGCACTGTGTGTTGAGACACGTTTGTACTGTGCCCAGCATTGAAGTCTCTTGTTAGTTCCGCCACAGTTCGCCACTTATCCTGTTTTACTACTCTGGCTAAGCTACAACATTCGGCACCACGAAGTAGCCCAACATGGTTTCACCTTGGATCCATCTCGTGTTGAAGACCCTCACCACAGCACTCCATGAACACACGAAAAGTCTTATAGTTTCCGATATGCTCGTGCTGAGCTCCAAGGCCACCGCAATCTGCCTTCAGTCAAACTGATACACACATCGAAAAAAGGTTTCCATCACCTTGGTTCCGTGAGTTGCGAACCTGTACAGAAAATTGGAATAGAGATCAGAACAAACATTATTTCCGCCCTCTTTATTGCTAATGGAAACCACACATGCATGTTGTACCACCATACAGCAAGACCTTCAGAGGTGGTGGTCCAGATTCCTGTACACACAGATACCTGTAATACCCAGTAGCACGTCAGTGATCCATGCCTATATTCATCGTGGCATACTATCCGCAAGTTCATGAGGCACTATTCGTCTAGATTGCCCCTCTTCTCAACGGCGATTCTTTTTAGATCCCTCAGAGTGGTTGGTGGGTGACCTCGTCCAAAAATAGCCCTTTTCAATCTATTCCAGGCATGGTTGATAGGGTTCATGCCTGGAGAACATGCCGGCCACTCTAGTCGAGCAATGTCGTTATCCTGAAGGAAGTCATTCACAAGCTGTACACGATGGGGCCACGAATGGTCGTCCATAAAGACGAATCTCTCGCCAATATGCTGCCCATGTGATTGCACTATCGGTCGGAGGATGGCATTCACGTATTGTACAGCCGTTTTGGCGCTTTCCATGACCACCAACGTCGTACGTCGGCCAGACATAATGCCACCCCACAACAGCAGGGAACCTCCATCGTGCTGCACGCACTGGACAGTCTGTCTAAGTCGTTCATCCTGACGGGGTTGCCCCGAAATACGTCTCAGACAATTACCTGGCTGAAGGCATATGCGACACTCATTGGTGAAGAGAACGTGATGCCAATCCTGAGCAGACCGTTGGGTAAGTTGTTGGGCCCATCTGTACCGTTCTACATGGTGTCGCAAAGATGGACCTCGCCATGGTGTTGTGGTTGCAAAGATGGACCTCGCCATGGATGTCGGGAACTAAGTTGAGTATCATGCAGCCTATTGCTCAAAGTTTGAGTCGTAACACGACGTCCTGTGGCTGCACGAAAACCATTATTCAACATGGTGTCGAGGCTGTCAGGGTTCCTCCGAGCTATAATCCGTTCTAGGCGCTTCAGTCCGGAAAAACGCTGCTGCTACGGTCGCAGGTTCGAATCCTGCCTGGGGCATGGATGTGTGTGATATCCTTAGGGTAGTTAGGTTTGAGTAGTTCTAAGTTCTAGGGGACTAATGACATCAGATGTTAAGTCCCATAGTGCTGAGAGCCATTTGAACCATAATCCATTGCTAGAGGTCATCCATTGCAGCATTAGTCCTTGGGCGCCCTGATCGAGATATGTGATCGATACTTGCTGTCTCTATGTACGTGCTCCAAGTTTGGAAACATCGCTTTGGTTCACTCTGAGACGCCTGGACACTGCCCTTGTTGAGAGCCCTTTCTGGAACTAAGTAACAATGCTGACGCGATCGAACCGGGTCAATGACCGTGTAGGCATGGTTGAACTACGGACAACACGAGCCTCCTTCCTTGTGGAATGACTGGAACTAATCGGCTGTGTAACACCCTCCGTCTAATACGCGCTGCTCAAGCATGGTAGTTTTCATCTTTGGCAGGATTTAGTGACATCTCTGTACAATCAGCGGGACTGTGTCTAAATTTAGTTAATGGAGCTTGGGTTAAATATAAAATTTATCTATCGCAGAATTTGAAAACCAGAATAGCAGAACAAGGTTTATGGATTTGTGTGTGTCACTGACAATGGATTCTCGGCTTTTGGTATGATCCTCATTAAAATTCGGGGACGTGAAACGAATATTAGAATACCAGGGAAATTGAAAAATAAATCCAAATAAAAGTTAATAGCCACTCCATCCACAAATGATTGACATTTAGTATTTCTATCCTAAAATATTTCTTTTCTAAAATAAGTCTTTTTATCTTAATGTTAAGGATCTTTTGTTAGAAATCGACGTGTGCAATTATTTTGGTCTATTAGAAACAAACCAGTGAGCATTTCAACAGAAATACTACCGATACTAATTTCGTAAGACGAACCCTACTCCGAGATTAATGGTCAAAACTAGGGCAGTTTGTGATATGGCCCGACAATGCGATTTTATTTAAGTATAACACTGTCATACACCTGAAAATTCTCTTTTGTGATTCAGCGGAATTTACTAAATCTAATATGCACATTTTTAAGTGATTTTATGTAGATGGATTCGTTTTCTTGTATTTCCTATTGATCTTACACCAAGAATCTTGTCTTTAAATAAATTTCTCATTAAACAGTTGTATTTGCACTTCGTGTTTAATGAATTAAGATTTTCTTTTATGTAGGGGGTTAATCAGACTGCTATTATTAAACTTGTTTAAGTAAACTTCAGGACAGATTGCACCCCGCAGGCCGCATTTGGCCTGAATCATGGGTTCGTACGCCCCACGCTTCTCAGCCGTATTTCGTAATACAAACGAATTCAAAAACATAAAATTAAAACTTCTTAAGAATATAATATTCCTGCTCAGTAACAAAGACAAATATTTGTTGAGACAGCAATATTTTAAGATGAGCTTAATTTTATGTGACGTTCGTGAATTTGAACGCGTGGTAAGTAAAGCTGACGATTTACAGCAGGGGCAGAGGTGTGTGTAGCATGGCCACTGCGGGGTTAGAAAGTCTGAGAGGGGTAATGTTTTACTGTTTGTCTTCCAGTGTCGACTCCCCACGGGTGTGAGTGCCTTGAACTGATCAGTTACTGTGGTATAAATTTTTACTCGAAAGTAACATGGAATCGTGAATGCTCATTCTAGAGACAATCATCTTCAAGTGCGGTACTAATTTTTAGGAATGAACATTAAATCAAGGCTGTTGTAATAAAGTACTGTGAGATCAGTCACCAAACTTATCTGAAGGTGTCTCGTACTCAGTAATACATTTAAATAACAGTTAAAATACTATTAGTAATCAGAATCATTCGTACACACAGTAAAACGGAGGCGCTTCACGATGCAGCTGTAGGTGTCATAACAGTTGCACCGTTGAGACTGGCAGCAATCTGAATCAGACCCCAGGCGACATGACGTTGTCGAATGGCGAAGACATGTAGGAGTTAGAATAAGATTTTCATTCTGCAGCGGAGTGTGCGTTGATATGAAACTTCCTGGCTGACTAAAACTGTATGCCGGACCGAGACTCGAACTCGGGACGTTTGTCTTTCGCAGGCAAGCGCTTGGGTAGCTCTAATGGTAGAGCACTTGTCCACGAAAGGCAAAGGTCCCGAGTTCGGGTGTCGGTCCAGCACACAGTTTTAATCTGCCAGGAAGTTTCATGTAGTAGTCAGTTCCTTGTAGCTGCTGCCAAGTTTTGGCGTGTCTACTATAGAATAATACTGTCAATAACAAAACTGACCAATCATTACAAAAATGGTTCAAATGGCTCTGAGCACTATGGGACTCAACTTCTGAGGTCATTAGTCCCCTGGGACTTAGAACTAGTTAAACGTAACTAACCTAAGGACATCACACACATCCATGTCCCAGGCAGGATTCGAATCTGCGACCGTAACGGTCTCGCGGTTCCAGACTGTAGCGCCTAGAGCCGCTCAGCCATCCCGGCCGGCGCCAATCATTACAGAAGCGAGTTCTGCGAACAGTCTTTACATTACGGAAACAAAGGCCTGTGAGGTCAAGCTTTAATTTCAAATTCTCCCAATTAAATGGCTTAGCACGAACAGTTAACCTAGTGCGTTGCAGTGTAGTATGAATAAAATTACTCTGTACTTGACATCTAAGAGCATTTATTGTCTGGTATCAGCCTGAGCCAATCGTATATTGCAATTTTTTACGAAGAAGGTATAGTATCCATCTGCCTGACGTGCGCTCCGTTGCAACTATCGGTGCCCCGATAATTGGAAACTCAGCAAGTACCTTTTGTTACCTAGCAGTTGCAGAATAATCTTAAACATAGTGTTAGCTGTCGGACTAATCTGACATCCCATCACGTTCATTTACACAGTGATATTAAACTCATTATAGCTTTTGAGATTTTGTTTCCATGTTTTCAATCAATACGGTAGTGACTACTAGGTGCACGAATAATGATTCTTCAGTATTTCATTTTCATATTTTTCTCATACAGTGTATGTGTACACCGCGGTAGCTTTCCAAGACTCAACTCTATTCTGCGGGACGAAAGAGTTCCAATGTCTGGCAGTAGGCCCCATAGGCCACGTCCTTCAGGTATCCCCTGGGAAATATGCAGTTGCTTTCAGGCGATACGTGAGTTACCAGCAGATGGCCTTGAAGAAATCGGGGCTCTTTGTTCCACGTGGTCAGTGCCGCTCCAGCAATCCAGCCCTTCTCAGAGACGCGAAAGCGAGCAGTACTGAGGGAAGGAGATACGGCATTAACTTTAGTTTCGGTCTCATTGCTAGATGGAACAGGCACTGACAATTTTTTTTTTTTTTTTTTTAGTGTCGCTCATGACCGAAGCATGCGAGCGTCAGGGCTTTCAGAAACCATTATCATCTTCGCCAGACTAGAGCGATGGGATAAGTTTTCGTTGGCGAAATACGCTATTCTGTCATTCACGATCGGTTTAGATCACGGACCATCTTCACAGTGGAAGGATATCTGTCATGCAATAGACACATGCCATATACTGTGTTCTGAAGTTTAGCAGTCAGCAATGGCGTACATTTTTCTGGTTAAATAGCAGGCACGACAGGTGAAGTTGCCACAGTAAATACTGTAATGACCGAATCACAAGGGATTGCCAACAAAAGAAATATGATAAGTCATCTTGGTAAGAATTTTAACAAGTACAGCCTGGAAACCTAGATGGAGACGTACAGCGCTTGGCGCTGTCGCCAGATCAATACGAGGTCGTGAGCATTAAGGAACCTTCGATTTCAAGCTGGCTGATTCCGAATTGTGGGTAAAAAGGCGACGCGGTCACGTACCATCTACAAGCAAACAGCGTCAACACAACATAAAGAGGCTACCAGTTGATGAGCTGGGTAGAGTTCAACACTTCGAGAGTTCTTGTTAGCAGACGAGTGTCGGGTATGTGTCCGCCGACAACAGAGAATTATGTGAGTGAAAGGGTTTATTCCGTTAACCTTGTACACTAGGATGGACTTTCATTCGTGCCTGTACGTACGTCTGGAGTGTTGATAGCTAGTCTGTCATGGCTTACTTGTATCTATGACTGATCATCAGTCACGGTGTGAGACGTAAAGGAGCCTGAGGGTTCAATTACAGCAATAAAAAAACTGTTCATGAGCCGAGTGAAAGTGATAACCAGGTAGGCTATTTCTTCTAGTAATCTATCTAGTCAGCCTCATCTATGTTCTACGATTATTGAAATTAAGACTCAGAGTCTGTGATCTTCGACAAGTTAATATAAACTCGAGAAGAAGCAATAAAGTCAGACGAAGGTACCAACTCAGACGCTATTTTCTTTATTTCTACCTCTATAGCCTGATACGTGAGTCTTTCTGTACGGTTTGCAACCATAGAGTCCTGACAAACCTCAGCTAGAACCTGTTGCCGTCTTATTCCCTTGCACGAGGCTGCTGGCGTGGCAAAGAGTCGGTAGAACTAAAGGAACTAAAATATCGCTTCCTATGAAACTGAGGGATTAACGTAAGTATATTGCTGCAAAAATAAAGGTCTTTAATCTGTCATCTGTATCGCGCCACAGAATTACCTCGCCACTGCCAACAGCCTGCCGCCAGTAAACAATCAAGACGCCATCGCAAGCAGTTAGAGATGCCGAGGTCAAGGACGACGACACCTGAATCAGCACCGCATTCCAACATTCGCCCTCACGAGACTCCGACGCAGCGCCATTCACCTAGTCCACAAACGCGGTGATTGAAACACACAGACATAGGAAAAATATCGATGGCTGTGAGGAAGGACGAAAAAACGCTTAATATGGATCTGGAAAGTAGTGAGTTCCCCGCCCAGTAAATAGGTCCATATGACACATTCAGGTTAATTCCGAAAGCTTTTAAAGGAAATAAAGATGTGACTTAGCATCTGCACTTAGTACTAAAATTTGTTGTTGATAGATTTTTGGGGAGCCGCACGTGCTCGTACGTAACTTGACTTCGGCCTGGGCATACGTGGAGCGAATTCCACTGGAGAACTAGGAGGGGAAACAGACTTTGGTTTACCACTTGTGTTTAGTATTCTCGAGTATACAGAACAAGATCGAAAATATGGCCGAATGGGCAAATAAAGTGGACACATTGCAGAACCAATTTCCAGTTGTCTAGGGGATAGAATCAGACATTCCAGGAAGCCAGGCTTTAATTACGAAGCTAGCGAGAGCAACATTCACACAAGGAATCGAAGATAATAGGATTAAAACACTTATGAGTGGGGGGAAGAGAGGATTTAAAGGTAGCACAAACGGTGGATTTAGCATTGACAGATTAAGCTTCAATCACCTCTTGTAAAGAAAGATGCGGTGAATCCACTCACCTAAGACAATATTGTTTTTGTAGGAAAAGAAGTCGGCATGCAAGGAATTGTGCTACAGAAAGACACGTCAGAAAAACAGACACCGTGCAGCCAAATCGTCCGTCATCGCCAACGAGCACAGAAGTAATGCCAAGATCATTGCAGGGTCATTGAAAGCGTACGATCGACTGTATGCAGCCGATGCAAACCACAAGTACATGAAAGGTCATGCAATAAATCGAGACCCGTAATATGTTGGCGGAGAACCAGGACACATTGTCCGAGATTGTAATGTCAAGAATGGTCAGCAAATACTAAGATTCGAAAGCCGGGAAACTAAGGGGTGGCTTGAGTATATGAGTATGCAGTGCCGCAAAGTTATACTCAGTAGACTGCAAGAGGAAGAACGATTTCGTAAGAATAATGTGTACGCCAGGGAGGACAAAAATCTCAAGTTTTATAGTAGATAGCGCCGCTCAGTTAGCAACATAAGGGAGTCAAGTAGTGGATTGTACGACAGGAATTGACGCTGATGAGAGAATAAAGCTGACTGACCACTAATGAAGTTATAGAGACATCGAGATCCGCGATGTTAACGTTGAGATCAGAGGCAATATGTGTATGTCAAGCAAAATATCCATATGGTGGCGGACTATGTGGCATATGAAGGAATTTTAGGCAGAGACTATTGCGAGAAGCAAAAAGTAATCATGGATTACGACCGATGACGTTATGGGTCGAGGACGGACCATTATGGCTACGAGCAGAACCTTCGAAACCTGCGGACAGGGAGAGCGCCGCTAAGATAGGAACATTGTCTCGTGGATTGGACGTTAGCCACGCGAGAGGAATGGGTAGGGAGAACAAGGTCATCAGTAGGGATGAAGGTAGAACCGGAGGTAGAACAGAGATAGGAGACAGACCTCCAGAGAGGGTAACCAGAATACATCAAAAGCAGAGGGCTCTCCAGTTAAGGGAAAAACGAATCAAAGTTTCGCAGCAGATGAAGAAGAAAGAGCTGTTATACGAATAGGGCAATAAGACGAAAGATGTTACGGATTAAGATACAGCTTACAGACCTGACTGAAGGGAAAATGGGAAAGCAGTTATCGCAGACGAGAAACTTTCTGCCTGCAGCGTTGGTGACCATGATGAGAGGAGCGTGCGTCTCAATTATTCTGAATACTACAGAAAACGTTATATTGAAGCACCCTGAGGTAAGGATAGACGCAGTACCTGCCATAGAAGAATGTGAGGAGCGCCACATACACAGGACAGTAGCTATGGACCAGGAGACAAGGTCGCGGATTAGCAGGTTAAATTAAATAATTCGACTGGGTCGTTTAAACGACGAAGAAAGGTGTTCGATACTTGAGCTATGTATTTTACCATATGATATATTTTACTTCCTTTGAGAAAGATTATCGTACACAGAGATTAGATTGAAACCATAGGCACAAGGTAAAATGATAAATATCTGACCTTATTTTACCAGCGGCGCTAAAGGAAGGATTATGTAACAACTGGGAAAGAGTCATGATGATATCTTCATTCACAAGAGGTTAGGAAATAGCCCCCAGTCGCGTCTCTGAGAGGGGACTGCCAAAGGGGAGGCGACCATGAAAAAAAGATTGGAAAACCAAGGAAAGGATAACGTTATGCGTGTCGGGGTGTGGAAAGTCAGAAGCTTGAGCGTGGTAGCAAAGCTAGAAAATTTTAAAAGGGAAATTCAAAGGCTCAGAATAGATACAGAAGGGGCAGTAAAGTGAAATGGAAATAAAACAAGAATTTCGGGTCAGATGAGCAAAGAGTATTATCAACAGTTGCAGAAAGTGGTATAACGGGAGTGGGATTCGTTAAGCTTGAGCGTGGTAGCAAAGCTAGAAAATTTTAAAAGGGAAATTCAAAGGCTCAGAATAGATAAAGAAGGGGCAGTAAAGTGAAATGGAAATAAAACAAGAATTTCGGGTCAGATGAGCAAAGAGTATTATCAACAGTTGCAGAAAGTGGTATAACGGGAGTGGGATTCGTTATGCTCAGGAAGGTGTGGAAGAGAGCCTGTTACTGTGAACAGTTCAGAGATAGGGTTCTTTTTACCAAAATCGCCAATACACAAACACCGAATGTGATAGTTCAGACAAACGTGCCGACATCGCAAGAGGAAGATGAAGAGATAGAGAAAGAACATGAGGTACTGAAAGAGTAATAGAGAACAAAGGTAGACGAAAATATAGTTGTGAAGGAGGACTGCAATGCAGTTATAAGGGAAGGAGTACGAGAAAAGGTTACAGGAGAACATGAGCTTGGGACGAAGAATGAGACAGGCGTAAATCTAATTGAGTTCTGCAATAAATTTCAGCTAGTAATAGCGTACACGCTGCTCAAAATCACTGCAGGAGAGGCTATACTTGGAAAATGCCGGATGGCACAGGAAGATTTCAGTTAGATTACATCATCGTCAAACAGAGATTCCGAAATCAGGTACTAGCTTGTAAGGTGTACCCAGGAACAGATGTAGACTCAAGTGACAATGTAGTAGCGAAGAAGAGTAGGCGTAAGAGATTCGGAAGAAACAATACACAAACAAATGGGATACGGCAGTACTAAGAAATTACGATATACGCTTGAAGTTCTGTAGCCCATACATCCTGCAATAAGGAATGGCTTAGTAGGCAGTACAATTGAAGAGGAACGGACATGTCCAATAGGACAATCATGTTGGAAAAGAAAACATTGGTACAAAGAAGGTAAAAGCGAAGAAACCACTGGTAGCTCAAGAAATGCTTATTTAATCGGTGAAATAATGAGGTAGAAAAATGTTAAGGGAAATTCAGGAATGCAGAAAAACAAGTCGCTGAGGAATGAAATAAAAAGGATGAGCAGAGAAGCTAAGACGAAATGGCTGCACAAAAAATGTGAAAAAACCGAAAAAGAAATAATTCTCGGCAGGACTGACTAGGCACATAGGAAAGTCAATACAATCTTCGGTGAAATTAAAATCAAGTGTGGTATCACTAAGGGTACAACGGGAATTCAAATGTTAAATGCAGAGGAGAGGGCGGTTAGGTGTATAGAGTACATTAAAGGTAAAAGGTAAAGGTAAAAGATAAATCTAAAGTGATAGAAATAGAAACAGGAGTTGATTTAGAAGAGATAGTGGATATAGTATTATAACTTTAAGAGAACTTTGGAGCAGTTATGTTTAAATAATACGGAAGTTTTCGATAACATTTCATGAGAGATTCTGAAATCATTGGGGGAAGTGGCAACAAAACGACTATTCACGTTAGTGTACCAATGTGTTGGTCTGGCGCCGTACCGTCTCATTTTCGGGGAAATATCATGAACACAATGTCGAAGGCTGCGAAGCTGGGAAGTGCGAGAATTATCGCACAATCAACTTAACAAATCATGCATCCAAGATCCTGCAAGAATAATATGCAGAGGAATGGAAAAGAAAATGGAGGATGTTTTAGATGACGATCCGTTTGACATAAGGAAAGGTTAAAGCACAATAGAAGTAACTCTGTCCTTTTGGTTGATAATGGAAGCCAAACAAGGGAAAAATCAGTAGGATTTTGTGACGTGGAAAAAGAGTTCGACAATGTTAAATGGTGCAAGATGTTCGAAATTCTCAGAAAAGTAGGAGTAAACAATATACAATACGTTCAAGAGCCAAGAGGGAATAACGGCATTGGACAACAAAGAACTAAGCACTCTGAATAAAAAGGGTGTAAGACAGAGATGTAGTCTGTTGTCCTACAGTTCGATCTGTACATAAAAATAGAAAGTTAGAGGAGTGGTATTAAAATTCGAGGATATCAGTGACATGATTCGCTGATGACATTGCTATCCTAATGAAATTGAAGAAAAATTACGTGATATTCTGAATGGAATGAACAGTCTAATGAGTACAGAATATAGATTGAGAGTAAATCTATGAAAGACCAAAGTAATGAGAAGTAGCAGAAATGAAAACAGAGAGTATCCTAACATCACGACTGATGGTCGCTAAGTAGATGGACTTAAGGAATTCTACTACATAGGCAGCAAAACAACCATTGACGGACGAAGGAAGGAGGACATCAAAAAGCAGACTAGCACTGACAAAAAGGGAATTCCTGGCTAAGAGAAGTCTACTAATATCAAACATAGGCCTTCATTTGAGGAAGAAATTTCTGAGAATATACGTTTTGAGCACAGCGTCTTATGGTAGTGAGACAAGGACTGTGAGAAAACCGTACAGAAAAGGGTCGAAGCATTTGAGATGTGGTGCTAGAGACGATTGTTGATAATTAGGTAAAGTGGTAGTGTAAGGAATATGGGGGATCTGAGGAGAATTTAGGAAGAAAGGAATATGTGGAAAACATCGACAAGAAGTAGGGACAGGATGATGGTTCAAATGGCTCTGAGCACTATGGGACTTAACTTCTGATGTCATCAGTTCCCTATAACTTAAAACTACTTAAACCTAACTAACCTAAGGACATCACACACATCCATGCCCGAGACAGGATTCGGAGCTGCGCCGTAGCGGTCGTGCGGTTCCAGACTGTAGCGCCTAGAACCGCCCGGCCACCCCGGCCGGCGGACAGGATGATAGGACATCTGTTAAGACCTCTGGGAATGACTTGCATGGTGCTGGAGGGAGTAGGTTAGACAGAGATTGGAACACATCAAACAAGTAATTGAGGACTTAGGTTGCAAATGCTACACTGAGATGAAGAAGTTGGCACAAGAAAAGAATTCGTAGCTGGCCGCATCAAACCAGTCAAAAGACTGATGACTGAAAAAAAAGATATAATGGTAAGTGACGAGATCATTACGCCGAGCAAGAGTAGGCTCCCGTTATTATTAATTTCGTAAAAGCTGGGTGCTTCAGGGAAGCAAAAGTGCAGGATAGTCGATGACAATCGAAGATTGAATGACCACTACATTAACAGTGTATTTCCACAACACCGGATCGATGAGACTCTCGACAGCTTAGGGAAGGCCAAACGCTTCACCACATTGGACTGTGCAGATGATAGGAAGAAATAGCCTTTTCAACTCCAGAAGAACATTAAGAGTACAAGACATTTCCAATTTGAATAACAGACAGGGGAGCCACATTTCAGATGAATACAGTACTAACTGAACTGCAAGGACACAAGATGTTCGTACTTTAGATAACGTGTTCGCTTTCTGATCTAGGTGAGATGAGCTTAATGCCAGACTTGGAGAAGCATAGGAAAGGTTCTGATCGCACAACTTAAAACTGCAGATTTCAAGTGTGAATCCCTCTGGGAGGAAGTAAATTACTCGGGAAATATAACTACTACAGGAGGATTAAAATCAGATCCACAGTAGGTGAGCGCAATAAAAGAGTATCCGGGACTCAGTACTACGAAGCAATTAAAAAATTTTCTATGGGTCGTGTCCTTCTACATAAGTTTCAGCAAGGACTTCAGTTAGATAGCAAAACCATTACATGAACTGCTGAAGAAGGCAGCGAATGATGAGTGGTCAATAGAGCAGGAAGCATCTTTCCAGAAATTAAAAGAGAAAATGGTAAGCCTGCCTATCTTACACTACCCTGATTTAAAGAAGCAGTTCATGACCACAGATGCCAGCAAGGAAGCGACTGATGTCTTGATTCAAGGAGAACTAGGACAGGATTGACCATTAGTATTCGCATCCAGAACACTGAACCGCGCCAAGAGAGGATATAATACGATCGAGCGAGAATTTCTAGTCATACTGTGGGCAGTAAAGCACTACCAACTTTATGTGTAGGGAAGAAAATTTATTGTGTGCACTGGACACAAAGCATTGTGATGGTTGGCATATGTAGGTGATTTATCATCAATATTAACAAAATTCAGAATCAGACTAGCAGAATACGACTTTGAGATTCTCCACAAAAAGAGAACACAAAACGCAGTAATGGATTGTCACGCATCCCAAAGGACCCTGCTGCAGTCATTCGGAATGTTGAAGAGGCTGATGAGGAGAAGCAGAATGATAAGCAACCAGAAAGGTAAGGACAGAAATGAGTTGTTCTGATGCAGTTTCACGATTCAAATTTGGGGGGGGGGGGGGAGGGGCAGCATGGATCAACAGCAATTATGACAACATTAAATTGTGTAGATCATGGAGAGGTATGAAGGAAGACATAGATGGGTATATTCGAGATTGGGAAGTTGTCAGAAAAACGAAGCTGCACCAAATAAGGTGAAGATTCATTTTTTATTTTTTTATATTTATTATTAATATTTTTTCTCTCTTCTGTTTAAGCTTCTTAATCTCGGAGAAGCTCTTGCCACCTACGTCATCAGTTACTTGCTCAATGTATTCCAGTCTCACCCTTCCTCTACAATTTTTGAACTGTACAGCTCCTTCTAGTGCCCTGGAAGCTATTCCCTGATGTCTTAACAGATGTCTCATCATCCTGTCCCTTCTCTTAGTCAGTGGTTTCCATATATCCTTTGTTCTCTGATTCTGTGCAAAACCTCCACATTCCTTACCTTATCATTCTACCTAATTTTCAACATTTTTCTAGAGAACTACATCTCAAATGCTTCGATTGTCTTTTTTCTGGTTTTCACCCTTTACATGTTTCACATCCACACGACACTGTGCTCCAAACGTGCATTCTCAGAAATTTCTTCCTCAAATCATGGCCTGTGTTTGATACTAGTAGACTTCTCTTGGCCAGGAATTCCCTATTTGCCTGAAGTAGTCTGCTTTTGATGTGCTCCTAGCTCTGTATGTCATTGGTTGTTATGCTGCCTAGGTAGCAGATACCTTAACTTCATTTACTTCGTCACCATCGATCCTCAAGTTAGGTTTCTTGCCGTTGTCATTTCTGCTCCTTCTCATTGCATTCGTCTTTCTTCAATTTACTCTCAATACATATTCTGCACTCATTCTGTTCATTTCATTCAGCATTTCCTGTACACCTTCTTCACTTTCACTCAGGATAGCAATGTCATCAGCGATTCGTATCGTTGATATCCTTTCACCTTGAATTTTGATTGCACTCCTGAACCTTTCTCTTCTTTTCAGCGTTGTTCGTTCGATGTAGAGTTTGAGCAATAGAGGCGAAAGATTACATCCATGTCTTCACCCTTTTTAATCCGAACACTTCGATCCTGGTCGTCAACTCCTACTATTACATCTTGGCTCTTTGCATATTATCCGTCTCGCCCTGTAGCTTACCCCAATTTTTCTCAGAGTTTTGAACAATGTGCACCTTTTAACATAGTCGACCGCTTTTTCCATGTCGACAAATCCTATGAATTTATCTTGATTTTTCTGTAGTTTTGCCCACAACGTCAGAATTTACTCCCTGGTGCATTTACCTTTGCTAAAGCCAAGCTGATCGTCATCTAATACACTCTCAATTTCCTTCTCAATGGTTCTGTGTATTACTCCAGTAAACAGCTTGGATGAATGAGCTTCTAAGTTGCTTGTGCGATAATTCTCGCAATCGTCAACTCTCGCAGTCTTCGGCATTGTATGGATGATATTTTTACGAAAGTCTTATGGTATCTCGCTAGACTCATACATTCTACACACCAAATTGAATAGTTGTTTCGTTGCCACATCCACAATGATTTTGGGAATTCTTATGGGATGTTCGTTCTGACTTATTTCATGTTAAGTA
Organism: Schistocerca gregaria; assembly: GCF_023897955.1. Classification (NCBI taxonomy): domain Eukaryota; kingdom Metazoa; phylum Arthropoda; class Insecta; order Orthoptera; family Acrididae; genus Schistocerca; species Schistocerca gregaria. The sequence goes on from NC_064920.1 coordinate 950,155,796, forward strand.
CTGCAAAGCACTCTTAAATTCTGATTATAGTACTGGATCCATTATCTCTTCTAAATCGACACCTGTTCCTTCTTTTATCACATTAGACAAATCCTCCCACTTATAGAGGCATTCAGTGTACTCATTCTACCTATCGGCTCTCTCCTCTGCATGCAACATTGGAATTTCCGTTGCAATCTTAATGTTTGCTATTAATTTCACCGAAGGTTGTTTTGATTTTCCTGTATGCTTAGTCAATCCTTCCGACAATTATTTCCTTTTCGATTTCTCCACATTTTTATGCAGCAATTTTGTCTCAGCTTTCCTGCACTTCCTATTTATTTCATTCCTCAATAACTTACATTTGTTTATTCCTGAATTTATATTGTAATTGTTCTACTTCTTTCATCGATCAACTGATTCCTTGTGTTAACCATGGTCTTTGCAGATATCTTCTTTGTACCTATGTTTTCCTTTACAGTTTCTGTGACTACCCCTTTTTAGAGATATCCATTTGTCTTAACTGCACTGTCTACAGATCTAATCCTAATTGCCTTATCTATATAGCCTTAGAGAACTCCAAGCCAATCTCGTCATTCCTTATTACTTCTGCATCCCACTTATTTTCATATTGACTCTTCCTGACTAATCTCGTAAACTTTAGCTCACTGTTCATCACTACCACTTTGCGATCTGAGTCTATAACTGCTCCTTCATTCGCAATCTAGTATCTGATTTCGGAATCTCTGTTTGTCCATGATGTAATCTAACTGCAATCTTCCCTATCAACCACCCTTTTCCAAGTATATCTCCTCCTCTTTGGACTCTTGAACAGAGTATTCGATAGTATTAGCTCAAATTTGTCACAGAACTTACTTAATCTTTCTCCTCTCTCTCTCTCTCTCTCTCTCTTTGTCGTTGTCCGAAGCCCGTATTCTCCTGCAATCGTTTTTACTGCTCCTTCCCCTACAACTGCATTCCAGTCCCTCGTGAATACTAGATTTTCATCTCCCCTTGCGTATTATAGTACTATTTCAATATCCTCTGAAACTTTCTCTATTCCTTCATTTTCACTTTGCGACGACAGCATGTACACCTGAACTGTCGTTGTCGTTATTGGTTCGCTCTCTATTCTGATAAGAAAAACCTTATCACTGAACTCTTCATGGTTCCTTACTCTCTGCCCTACCTTCCATTCATAACGAATGCCATTCCAGTTATACCATTTTCTGCTGTTGTTGATATTACCCCATACTCATCTGACCAGAACTCCTTGTCTTCTCTCCATTTCACAACATTGACCCCCGCTGTATCTAGATTGAGCCATTGCATTTCCATTTTGGGATTTTCTAGCTTCCCTACCACATTCAGACTTCTGACATTCCACGCCTCGACTCATAGAACGTTATCTTTTCGTTGTTTATTGAATCTTCTTCTCATGGTCACCTTCCCTTCGCAGGAGCCTCGTGTTTACTAAAATAACTAGCCAGGTATTCGCTCATTGTGATATCGTCGTTGTCGGAACGCTCAAAATAACAGAGAAAGGGAATCAATACACGCTACTTTTCCAGGATGCCCTAACCAAATTATTTGTAGCAGAACCTACAACATAACAGGACGCCGATAGAATAACGCAAGTCGTAGAGGAGAGAATAACCTGCAATTACGGAATACCATCAATACTATTGAGCGACGAAGGGACCATTGTTCTAAGTGATATTCTCAAAACAGTATGTCGTTTACCGATAACTGAGAAAATTCAGTCTTGTGCGTAACACCCATCCACAGACGAAAGAACTCATGGTACGTTGACAGAATACCTACGTCGTTATGTTGAAACGCAGGAAAACTGGATTGAGTGGAAACATCGGGCCATCTTTTTGTATAATACCACAAATATTCGTCGACTGGGGTTCACCACACTCGAGATGTTTTTAGGTGGAGTAGGCAAAATAGCTAGTGTTCAAGAGTAGGATCAAGCCAAAATGGACCCAACTATGAAGATTACGTAACAGAATTAACGGAATGGAGGAGCCAAGTGCATGAGATGGGAAGAAGTTTTATTAAGGATAGTGCGGAAATGATCGCACGTTAATTCCCAAGGAATTTAAGGCCGGTGGTAAAATATTGTTACACGACGAAAGCTTGTGAACTGGGAGCTGAAAGAAGTTAAGAAGTCCATGTAGAGGGCCCTTTCGTGTTTTAAGGACGCCTCGGCCATATGTTCCAATTAACGAATAGGAAATTCATAACTGTACTTGCAAACAGACTACGGGGGTTCTTATAACTTCAGACATGTGAGGCTTTGAAGAAATCGAGGAGGATGTTCCGAAATATAAGGGAAGAATGTGTAAAAACTCTGTATAAATGCTGATCAAGAAGGATTTTGCGTAATGAGTGTATAGGTGAGGACATTGTGATTGGTCCTCGAAGACAGGCCGACTCTCAATAACCTTACCCCTGTTACTCTAACCGTGGCAGCAGTCGTGGATGGATGGAGGAGACAGAGAAAGAGGATGACAGCAGGAAACGTAAGGTTGGACCGTAAAGTTCAGTCGAGTAAGTGTTTCAACGCCGTTGCTGCTGGAAGCCCTTCTGACAAGTGGGTGGACAATGGCGACTCATTGCAGTACAAGCTGGACGCTTATCGGGTGCCGGACTTCTGCACCTTCCTGGAGTGTACTTCGATGTGGAAAGGAAGGTGTAGATCTCCTATGTGGAAAATTGTGACTACGTAAATATAGAGAGGCTGGAGGAAGAAGCCGATGAAACGACAGGCATGGCTGAATCCGCCCTAGAGCATCGAAACAAATGGACGTGGATACCCTATGGAAGGAACTCAACAGAGAACGCGGTAGAATGGCAGAAAGACAGAATACGAGATTCTCATGCACTGATTCAGCAGATGTCACGTAATGAACCACGACCTATGTGAGGACTTATGAACTTGATGGGCGCTGCGAGCAAACTGTTATTCGGAACCTTAAACGAGCAAGACACTCAGCACATTAAAACCAGATTAAAACCGAACCAACATTAGCAATATCAACAATAACCAACTATAACAGCACGGGAGAGGATCGGCTGAAGAGCACCGATATCCTGCGTGCCAGTATGGACACAGTCAAGAAACAAATCTCCAAAATCAGGAACGAAACAGGTCAGAGGATGCAATGGTTTACCTTAGAGAAATCATTCAATGAACAGATGATGCAACTGGTTGTAATAATTCAAAAGTAACGTTTCGAGAAATAAGAGGACTAATGGCAGCCATAGAGAATGTGTAGAATGGTATACTAGCCCCACATATCATTAATCCCGTGTAGGTAACATTATGTTCCCCCTAGACCTCAAAGTGCAGAATAAGTGTGAGTTCCTGCGAATAGCAGAAACTGATGTATTCTCAAGCTACTCACGCCTACCATATCTATTGAAAGTTCCTTAGTGGAGAATGAGGTCTTCAATTTGTACAGGGTATTACCATTTCTCGTAAGAGGCGGGAAGGAACGGTATGTATATCTAGCTCCTGAAGCTGACTGTATGCTAATATATGATGCTAAGCAACAACACGCCGCCATACACGAGAATCAGTTACATAACAAAGAAGTAGCGGAAGTCCGGAAGATATGTAGACATACTTTTGCGATCAAAACGAAAACGTAGGACAACCACTGTGTGATAAATCTGTTGATGAACTGAAGGAGAATCCTAATAACTGTATCAAGGCACTAGTATCGATAGCATGCAGCATTTGGACTCCAGTAGGCCCCCAGAGAGAAAATATTAACTTTGTTATGCAAAAGTCATGAAGCAATAGACGTAACCGTGAAAACAACATGAAAACAGCATTCCTAGGAAAGTGTACGGGATATGATGATAATGCTATACAACATACACAGCACATGATACAGACTGAACGAGTAGTCCTGGATATACTATCCAATATTAACATGATCATGAAAAAGTTCTCATGCGGGACGACCTACATACAAAAAAGACAGCGACGAAGACGAAGATGGCAGTTTTCGCACGTACGAACATAGTCGCACCAGGACTTAAATGAGTCGGATATGGTTTTCACGAATTAGAAAATAAGATAGGATAACGTAAAAGACTTGTAAAAAATGAGGTATCCAATCGGGAAACACGCGTTTTCACGTGTGCATCAGCAACAACATTCGCACCCATAGCCACTGGATTGCTTCTTCTCTATATCAAACCTAGCATCCACCGGCAAAAGTGGAAAGAAGAGAGGTATTATGGCGAGGTTCATGTGAGTTATGATCCAGGTCAGAGGAAAATCGCACAAGAAGTGAAATTTCTCCTAACCACAGTGCTTCACCACGACATACGCAGGATCGCAGAAGGTCGAAAGGAAAGGAGGTGATCACCAATTGTACACGTTGGTGCTTCAAGGATATGTATAAAGCGTACTAATAAAAGACATTTGTATACACATTTGTATGTAAAAAAAGAGAGAAAAATCTATGTATGTAATTCGATTGTTCATGCATTGAAAGGAAAGAGAAGCCAATGTAAATAACTTACGTAAAAATGAATAAGTAAATACAAAATACAAAAATGTTGTGTCTAACGTCTGCGGACAAATCTCCTTCTCATGAGGGAGTGGCAACAAAAAAATGTAATAACTCATCTTGGTAAGAATTGTAGCAAGTAGAGCTTCGAAATGTAGACGGAGATGTACTCTGCTTGACACTTTCGGCGGACGACAGACCAATACGAGGTCGCGAACGTTGTGAAACCGTTGATTTCAGGCTGGCTGATTGCGAACTGAGGTAGAAATGCGACGTGGTCACATAACATCTATAAACAAACAGCCACAACACAATACATAGAGGCCACCAGTTAACAAGCAGGGCAGAGTTCAACCGTTCGAGTGTTCATGCCACCAGACAAGTGTTGGGCGTCCATCGGCCAACAGCAGAAAATTATCTGAGTGAAAAAATCTATTCCGTTAATCATGTATACTAGAAAGTACTTGTATTCGTGCTTGTACCTACCTCTGATCTGTGCGTAGTTAGCCTACCACGGTTTACTTCTACCTAGGACTGCTTGTCACCTGCACTGTGACACATAACGGGACCTGAAGGTTCAATTTGAACAATAAGAAACTGGCCCCTTTTCATGGGCCGAGTCAGAGTAATAGACGAGGAAGGTTATTTCTTCTAGTAATTTGAGTGTCTGGTAAGCCTCTTCTTTGTTCTACGCTCATTGAAATTATGACCCTGTGTCTGTGCTCTTCGACACGTTCACGTAAACTCGGGAAGAAGCAATAAAATCAGACGAAGATACCAACCCAGAAAATCTTTTCTCCATCTCTACTTCCCTAGCCTAATACGCGAGTCTTTCTGTACTGTCTCCAACCACAAAGACCTGATGTACCTCATCTAGACTCTGTCGCCGACTTATTCCCTTGCACGAAAGCGCTCGCGTGCCAGAGTCGGCACACCTGAAAAATTCCACACCGCTTCCTATCAAACGTAAGTATGTTGCGACCCCACAATATTTTTCCACTTTGAAGAGGGTTCATGCTGAGAGCCGGTAAGACCGCACATTGTGTATCACGCATTCCTCCAAGTACATCGATGCTTTTGATAGCTTCCCGAAAAGAATTTTTGATCAGACAAGTAACGGAAAATAACATCCTCTGTGTTTGTCTAAATTATTGTGGTGGAGAAAGACTCACATCGACTTGTAGCTTAAGAGTTGGTTTTGGATTATGTTGCTGCCTTAGCCGAGAGTGAAACTCATTGGCTGTTCCACTTCCGAACACGAAATGGGGGGGGGGGGGGGGGGGGGGGAGAGTTCATATGTTAGTGCAACTTTTTCTGACTCGGAGTTGAGTCTCACGTGTTCCTAGCGATTGGTTAAGGACTATGAGAGGAGAAACTATGGGTAGGCTAGGTGGAGAGTAGCAGTCTTGAGGTTGCACTCATTTTGTCAAGAGTTTGGGTACAGATCGGAAAAAGTGCTCGAATATCGAAGAAGATTGGTGTGTAATATGTCGCTGGTCGCTGGAGATAGACGTCGGGCTCAGAGTTGCTGCCGCTCCCCGACGCCAACTTGCGTAACCTACGACTCAGCCACGGTACGTTTTGCGCAATGCGTAGCAATGGACGCGTGTCGGAAGGACTAGCGACGGATTTCAGATTTTAAACTAGGGAACTAATCCTAGATGGGTAGTGTTTATTTCTTCCTTTCGACTCTTAACCTGTCAGAATGGTTCAAATGGCTCTGAGCACTACGGGATTTAATATCTGAGGGCATCAGTCCCCTAGAACTTAGAACTACTTAAACCTAACTAACCTAAGGACATCACACACATCCATGCCCGAGTCAGGACTCGAACTTGCGACCGTAACAGTCGCGATGTTCTGCTCTGAGGCGCCTAGAACCGCTCGGCTACAGCGGCCAGCTAAACTGTTAGAGCTGTGTAGGGTCATTTACGTAATGTAACTAATTTGCGAGATCGTGTGCTGCCATGTTTGAAGCCACCGAACTGTTTCACTGTCTTAGTTCAGCTCCGGAATCGCCTTCACCTATTACGAAGAATGTCCATCTTTAACTGTTTCTGTCTCCTGTTACATTTATATGTTTCATTGCATTAATCCTTTGAGACTGATTATACCATTTGAAAGCTGAAAAGATAATAAATGATGGACAAACACTTACGTAGTTAATATATTTGAGGAAATGTACCGCAACAGCTCTATCTTAAGGATGCGTTGATTAATTTCGGCGTCACTTTGCCTCATCCTCGGTTCTCACCACTGCCAGAAGAGTATTTGATTTCCTTGGCGTATTTAAAGTGGTATACCCTGTTACTAAAACGCGTGGGCTAGCATTCATAAGGAGTCTATACTCGAACCGTGTTGACTGGAGGCAACGCAGTGTCGAGTATAGACCCCTGATGAAAGCAATCCCATGTGCGCTAATAACAACAATCCCACAGTAAATACGCCAAGGAAATGAAAAAGTCTTTTTGGCAGTGCTTCGGCATGATGATCGTTATAACGTGCCGCCAAAAATTGTCGTGTGACAGAATCATCAGCGGAGGTCCCTTGTCCATGCAATATGGTGGACATCTATAAACTTACTCAGTTGTTGACTTTCTCACGGAAGGACACGCTAGCACGTGGCCCAATGTCCTGTACTCAGTATGGTCCAGTGCTCTCGAAAGACAAAATTACTAAACTTGCTAGTAAAATGTGACCCTTGATCGGTAGTTCTGTAGTTCAACAATCATAATGCGTTGCGACTGTTTCTCTCTTAGAATCGAAACTAGAACTCGTATTAAATTGAAAATTCATGGAACTTCAGAGATTATGGCCCTCCGAGTTGAATAAATAATGTGATCACGTTATTAATAATCAGCGCTCAGCTGACCAAAGACCATGCTGTAAGCCGAAGGGACACACTTTAGTAGAAAGGGTAATATCGGGAACACTTTCAGCGTTGTCGTGAATATACGCCTCACATAGTAGTCAAAGATTAAACATTTACAAGACCCAGTGATGGTAATAAGCAATGGAATAGGCATAGTAATGCACGAGATAGCTGAAAATGTACATCACAAGGCACATTAATCAAATTGTTTATATTTGAATTTACTTTATGATTTGGGAAAACAAAGATCCAGATTCCAGACGAAATCTGTACTTTTGCGTAGCCATTTACATGTGATGGGTAGAGGAATGAATGGGTCTCTCACCCTCTTTGCCATTTCTGCCTGTAAAAGGTTAGACTGTATCACTGTAGGAACCAATGGAACCTCACTATTTTCCTCTGATCTGCATCGCTAGTGATTGTTGCCGCACTACCAAATTTCAGTTCAAACTTTCCTTACCTGTTTTCTTCCTTTCTTTCTTCTTTCATTTAACATATAATTCATTCACATTTTACGAAACGTAATTTAGCAATTTCTTAAATGTAACCAAAACAACGCTATACTATGTGTGAATTGTTGCGTCCCTTTATTCTTTCATAATTGGCATTTTTCATTAACTGTTCACCTAAAAGATCTGATCCGAAACTCCGACTCCGAGTGCAACTTTATACCTGTATAATTACTACTCAGAGCTTACTGTCATTTTTACGAAGAACTGAATAGGTTGAATCGTATCTTTCCCGAGTTTTCTTACTGTAGGAGATCTGCTAACGTTACAAGACTTCTCTTAGCTACAGGACACTTGTTTAAATCCTGACCTCAAAAAACTGTCAAGTCATGCTAGTCAGCCAAAGTCGTGCACAAAGTTTCGCTGATCCTGAGAGTTCTGTGTCTATCTGTATTCGTTCATGCTGCGATTGCTTTTATTAGAATAAGTAATGACTGGTGTACCATCAAAAATGGTAACGAAGAGAGATGATACCCGAAGAGATCTGATTTATTCAAGAAAAGCAGGAAGAAGAGTTTTGTTTTAGATGTAGAACGAAGAAGATACGGCCATTTTGCTTAATGCGCCGGGAAACGGTAGTGAGAATGGACAGATACAATTTATTTCGCCACTACGCAGCTAAGCGAAGTTGATTTACGGTAGATTTTCCACTAGGTCCAAATGAAAGGTTGGAAAAAATAGTTCATTTGTTATCAAGAATTCGTCGTTAACGAAGCGATATATCAGAAGACGCCGGCGAAAATGAGGCAATTACGAAAGCACCATACAAAGCATGTAACATCCTCGAAAAAGCATGTAACCTCTCAGATACGCTAAATTGGTGGAACAACGTTTGCTAACTGTTTCTGAAACTTTGTTTCAGAGTTTCTTAATAGTAAACAAATATTGTCGTAACCAATTAAGGTTAGGCTTTCAGAATTTACGAGTTGCCACAACATAGAAGATATTTCAAAATATGAGTCTGAGGAAATAATTAATGAAATCAAAAATGTGCAAATACTTTAGTCTTGCATGTGTTTCCAGTACAGGTATAGATTCTGTGGCTCAATATTAATTATTTGTGCATTACTGCACAAATGACGGTATTGTAGAAGAACATTTCTTAATCATAATCGTAACACAAACCCTGATGTCTTTATGGATGCTATTAAGATATTATTGCACAGTAAATGGCTAACCAACGACGAATTTCATATGAATGTGGCTGGAGTAAACAATGGCTTGATAGCACTGATGAACAGGGAATGTTACTACATCAATAAACTTAGTCATTTCAAATAACCAATTTAAAGTAATTTAGAAAATCGTCATAAACGCTATAAACATTATTTCTAAATGTGAACTTAATCACCGAAAATTTAAGGAACTTGTGGAGGAAATGTAAGGCCGTAATGCTGATGTAGTCATACATACTGGTGTCAGATGGCTAAGATACGGAAAAATGGTGGAAATATGAACTTAATTTAATTTAACAGAAAAATGGTAAATTTATACTCATTTTGATAATAAGGTGTGGTGGGTACTTCAGCTCTTAATCTCCGATATTAGACAGAAGTTAAACAAAATTAATTTGGAACTGCTAGGGCAAAAGAAGGTAATTGGGCAAATGAATAATAAAATATCAGCATTTGATGCTCAACTGTTGTTGTACGTAAATGAACTGCAAGAAAACGATTTATGTGATGAATTTAACACCATCTTCTGTCTGGAGTATGGGACTACGGCTGATTAATATCCAATAGAACAATACCAATCGCCGTTATTTAGGTTTTATTTTTAGGCTAACAGTTTCGACGATACACTACATCATCTTCAGGGCTATACAGCAAAGGTCATAACAGATCAATAAGTACGTTTAAAGTACAGAGCGTATTGTCTAAAAGAGTCAAGTGTTGCATATATATTTGTTGTTGTTGCTGTTGTTGTGGTCTTCAGTCCTGAGACTGGTTTGATGTTGCTCTCCTTGCTACTCTATCCTGTGCAAGCTTGTTCACATCTCAGTACTTACTGCAACCTACATCATTCTGAATCTGCTTAGTGTATTCATCTCTTGGTCTCCCTCTACTATTTGTACCCTCCATGTTGCCCTCCAATACTAAATTTTTGTTCCCTTGATGCCTCGAAACATGTCCTACCACCCGGTCCCTTCTTTTTATCAAGTTGTGCTCAAACTCCTCTTCTCCCCAATTCTATTCAATACCTCCTCATTAGTTACGTGATCTACCCATCTAAACTTCAGCATTCTTCTGTAGCACCACATTTCGATAGCTTCTATTCTCTTCTTGTCCAAACTATTTATCGTCCATGTTTCACTTCCATACATGGCTACACTCCATACAAATACTTTCAGAAACGACTTCCTGACACTTAAATCTATACTCAATGCTAACAAATTTTTCTTCTTCAGAAACGATTTCCTTGCCATTGCCAGTCTACATTTTATATCGTCTGTACTTCGACCATCATCAGTTATTTTACTTCCTAAATAGCAAAACTCTTTTACTACTTTAAGTGTCTCATTTCCTAATCTAATTCCCTCAGCATCACCCGATTTAATTTGACTACATTCCATTATCCTCGTTTTGCTTTTGTTGATGTTCATCTTATATCCCCCTTTCAAGACACTGTCCATTCCGTTCAACTGCTTTTCTAAGTCCTTTGCCGTCTCTGACAGAATTACAATGTCATCGGCGAACCTCAAAGTTTTTACTTCTTCTCCATGAATTTTAATACCTACTCCGAATTTTTCTTTTGCTTCCTTTACTGCTTGCTCAATATACATATTGAATAACACCGGGGAGAGGCTACAACCCTGTCTCACTCCCTTCCCAACCACTGCTTCCCTTTCATGTCCCTCGACTCCTATAACTGCCATCTGGTTTCTGTACAAATTGTAAATAGCCTTTCGCTCCCTATATTTTACCCATACCACCTTCAGCATTTGAAAGAGAATATTCCAGTTAACATTGTCAAAAGCTCTCTCTAAGTCTACAAATGCTAGAAACGTAGGTTTGCTTTTCTTAATCTTTCTTCTAAGATAAGTCATAACGTTAGTATTGCCTTACGTGTTCCAACATTTTTACGGAATCCAAACATCTTCGCCGAGGTCGGCTTCTACCAATTTTTCATTCATCTGTAAGGAATTTCCGTTAGTATTTTGCAGCTGTGATTTATTAAACTGATAGTTCGGTAATTTTCACATCTGTCAACACCTGCTTCCTTTGGGATTGGAATTGTTATATTCTTCTTAAAGTCTGAGGGTATTGCGTCTGTCTCATACATCTTCCTCACCAAATGGTACAGTTTTGTCAGGACTGGCTTTCCCAAGGCCGTCAGTAGTTCCAATGGAATGTTGTCTACTCCCGGGGTCTTTTTTGGACTCAGGTCGTTCAGTGCTCTGTCAAACTCTTCACGCAGTATCTTATCTCCCATTTCGTCTTTACCTACATCCTCTTCAATTTCCATAATATTATCTTCAAGTACACCGCCCTTGTATAAAGCCTCTATATACTTCTTCCACCTTTGCGCCTTCTCTTCTTTGCTTAGAACTGGTTTTCAATCTCCACTCTTGATATTCATGCAAGTGGTTCTCTTCTCTCCAAAGGTCTCTTTGATTTTCCTGTAGGCAGTATCTATCTTGTAATTTCTAAGACTTTCCCGGCGATTTGCTGACATCTCGTAAAATCGGGTGTACTGCCGGTGGTCCGCGTCTTCGCAACACGATATATCGACGTCGTAACTCGGCGTCTTCATCAGGTGTTCCCTGAGACTGGTTGGCGAGCTGACCTCGTCCCATATTTATGCCTGGGCGGTGTGTGGTGCTCCCTATGCCGTCCGCGCCCGCTGTGGCCATTTCTGTCGGTGGTATCAGTCTCTAGGCGATTCCTCTTCGGTCCGCGCCCATTGCGGCTCTCTTCTGAGGTATCGGACGTTCCAAGGCGTTCCCTATTGGGTCCGCGCCCGATAGGCGCGATCATAGCACTATCATGGCTCTGCTGAAGCTCCTTATGCTGTCCGCGACCGCGGCGAGTTTCTCTCGTGCCCGAGCCATTGTCATGGCCTTCTGAACCCGGTATGCGCCTGTGAGGTGCGCTTCCTGTGGCATCCGGCTGTTGTTGGAGCTGCAAATTATGATGGCCATCTTCCAAGGAGCTTGCTGCCGCCTGGTGTCGCGTATGCCTTTCTGTTCCGTTACTTATACCCTTGGACGTCTGTAGTTCACTCCTGGAGGATGGAACTTCCTTCCGTTGTTTCTGTAGAAGTTCCAAAGCAGGATTCCACGCAGTACTAAGCTGATATCCTGCTTCTCGGTTGACCAAGTTCTCCCTCATCTTGATTTCAATCGATTCATTAATGACACATACCCCTAGTGAGATAAGCCTCTACATCCGTACATTTGTCCTCTAGCCATCCCTGCTTAGCTATTTTGCACTTCCTCTCGATCTCATTTTTGAGACGTTTGTATTCCTTTTTGCCTGCTTCATTTACTGCATTTTTATATTTTCTCCTTTCATGAATTAAATTCAATATTTCCTCTGTTACCCAAGGATTTCAATTACCCCTCGTCTTTTTACCTACTTGATCCTCTGCTGCCTTCACTACTTCATCTCTCAAAGCAACCGATTCTTCTTCTACTGTATTTATTTCCTCCATTCCTGTCAATTGTTCCCTTATGCTCATCTTGAAACTCTGTACAACCTCTGGTTCTTACAGTTTATCCAGGTCCCATCTCCTTAAATTAGCACCTTTTGTAGTTTCTTCAGTTTTAATCTACAGTTCATAACCAATAGATTGTGGTCAGAGTCCACATCTGCCCCTGGAAAATTCTTACAATTTAAAACCTGGTTCCTAAATCTCTATCTTACCATTATATAATCTATCTGATACCTTTTAGTATCTCCAGTATTCTTCCATGTATACAATCTTCTCTTATGATTCTTGAGCCAAGTGTTAGCTATGATTAAGTTATGCTGTGTGCAAAATTCTACCAGACGGCTTCCTCTCTCATTTCTTCTCCCCAATCCATATTCAGGTACTGTGTTTCCTTCTCTCCCTTTTCCTAATGACGAATTCCAGTCACCCATGACTATTAAATTTTCGTCTCCCTGTACTACCTGAATAATTTCTTTTATCTCATCATACATTTCATCAATTTCTTCATCAACTGCAGAGCTAGTTGGCATATAAACTTGTACTACTGTAGTAGGTGTGGGCTTTGTGTCTATCTTAGCCACAATAATGCGTTCCCTATGCTCTTTAGAGTAGCTTACCCGCACTCCTATTTTCTTATTCATTATTAAACCTACTCCTGCTTTACCCCTATTTGATTTTGTATTTATAATCCTGTATTCACCTGACCAAAAGTCTTGTTCCTCCTGCCACCGAACTTCACTAATTCCCACTATATCTAACTTTAACCTATCTATTTCCCTTTTTAAATTTTCTAACCTACCTGCCCGATTAAGGGAACCGACATCCCATGCTCCGATCCGTAGAACGCCAGTTTTCTTTCTCCTGATAACGACGTCCTCTTGAGTAGTCCCCGTCCGGAGATCCGAATGTGGGACTATTTTACCTCAGGAATATTTTACCCAAGAGGAAGCCACCATCATTTAATCATACATTAAAGCTGCATGCCCTCGGGAAAAATTACGGCCGTAGTTACCCCTTGCTTTCAGCCGTTCGCAGTACCATCTCAGAGGCCGTTTTGGGTATTGTTACAAGGCCAGATCAGTCAATCATCCAGACTGTTGCCCCTGCAACTACTGAAAGGGCTGCTGCCCCTCTTCAGAAACCACATGTTTGTCTGGCCTCTCAACAGATACGCCGCCTTTGTAGTTGCACCTACTGTACGGCCATCTGTATCACTGAGACACGCAAGCCTCCCCACCAACGACAAGGTCCATGGTTCATATTTATGTAATTAAAATATATACAGTGAAAGTTATAACAGAGCAATAAGTATATATTAAAATACACAGAGTATTGTTTAAAAGATGCAAATGTTGTTACATATTAATTTATAGAATTGAAAGAATTGAGTCTTCATTAAAATCAACATGTTACAATGTAATATGTACTAACATAAAATAATTACTTATTCATGCATATTGTGAAATCCTCAGTAACCTAATGAAAGTATTCATAAAACAGAAGAGTGACGGTAATGTTACCATCAGTCCAGTATATCCATTGTGTGCAAAAATGTATGGATACATGTTCCTGTTACCTACTTTACATACTATTAGTCTTTCCCTTTACCCGTCTTTTACTTTTCGACAAAACCAGTAGACTCTGCCATGTATAACCATACATTTTTGCGAACTGTGGATATAATGGACTGATGGTTACATATATGAGACCCTTCTGTTTTATGAATACTTCCATTACGTTACTGAAGATTTCACAATATACACGAATAACTAATTATTTTCTGATAGTACACACTAAGTTGTGTCATGTAGATTTTAATTAAGATTGAATTCTTTCATGTATGTAAAATAATATGTAACACTTGCGTCTTTTAGACAATACATTCCGTATTTTAATCTGTATTCATTGCTCTGTTATAACCCTCACTGTATATATTTTAATTACGTAAATATATTCCGCGGCTAATGGTCTTGCGGTAGCGTTCTCGATTTCCTCGCACGGGATCCCCGGTTCGATTGCAGGTGGGGTCAGGCATTTTCTCTGCCTCTAGATGATTTGATGTTGTGTGTCTTTCATCATCTTTTCATCCTCATTCAGTCACAAGTCGCCGTTGTGGCGTTAAAGGACTTGTGGAGCAGGGGCCGAACCGCGCCGCGAGCGGTCTCCCGGCATCGTTTAGACAATTGGCTCTGTATTTTACTATGTGCTAATTGCTCTGTTATAAGTTTCACTCTATATATTTTAATTGCGTAAATATATGTGCAACACTTGGTTCAAATGGCTCTGAACACTATGCGACTTAACTTCTGAGGTTATCAGGCACCTAGAACTTAGAACTAATTTAACATAACTAACCTAAAGACATCACACACATTCTAGCCCGAGGCAGGATTCGAACCTGCGACCGAAGCTGTCGCTCGACTCCAGATTGTAGCGCCTAGAACCGCACGGCCACTCCGGCCGTCTGCAACACTTGCATCGTTTACACAATACGCTCTGTATTTTAACATGTGCTTATAGCTCTTTTATAGTCTTCACTGTATAGGCCTGAAGATGACTGATTGTCGAAAGTGCTAGCCTAAAAATAAAACCTAAATAACGGCGATTGGTATTGTTTTATTGGATTAATGTAATTTTCCATCTGCTGCGCTCTGTGTTAAAATATGTGCTCATTGCTCTGTTATAGCCTTCTCTCTATAGGCCTGAAGATGACTTACTGTCGAAAGTGATAGCCTAAAAATAAAACCTAAATAACGACGATTGGTATTGTTTTATTGGATTGATGTAATGTTCCAACTTCT
The DNA here is from genome assembly GCF_023897955.1 of Schistocerca gregaria. NCBI lineage: Eukaryota > Metazoa > Arthropoda > Insecta > Orthoptera > Acrididae > Schistocerca > Schistocerca gregaria. Next base: position 950,171,145 of record NC_064920.1, read on the forward strand.
GCGCTCTGTATTTTAATATGTGAATATTGCTCTGTTATAGCCTTCACTGTATAGTCCTGAAGATGACTTATTGCCGAAAGCGCTAGTCTAAAAATAAAACCTAAATAACGACGATTGGTATTGTTTTATTGGATCAATGTAATTTTCCAACTGCTGCGCGGTGTATTTTAATATGTGCTTATTAATCTGTTATAGCCTTCACTGTATAGTCCTAAAGATGACTTATTGTCGAAAGTGCTAGCCTAAAAATAAAACCTAAATAACGACGATTGGTATTGTTTTATTGGATTAATGTAATGCTCCAACTGCTGCGCTCTGTATTTTAATATGTGTTCATTGCTCTGTTATAGCCTTCACTGTATAGGCCTAAAGATGACTTATTGTCGAATGTGCTAGTCTAAAAATAAAACCTAAATAATGACGATTGGTATTGTTTTATTGGAATAATGTAATGTTCCAACTGCTGCGCTCGGTATTTTAAAATGTACTCATTGCTCTGTTATAGCCTTCACTGTATAGGCCTGAAGATGGCTTATTGTCGAAAGTGCTAGCCTAAAAATAAAACCTAAATAACGATGATTGGTATTGTTTTATGGGATTAATGTAATGTTGCAACTGCTGCTACGTTCCGTTCAAACTTAAATAACACTGAAAATATTTACTGAGATGTGACATCCTAATTGAAAGAATAATTGGAAGAAATAAAATAAAAACTTGTATATGGTAGAAATATTCGATGCTCTGTCATTCCAGCATGGAATTACGGCAAGTTAAACGTAATCATCTCGACTTATTCTGCCAATCTGGGAATCTTAAAACACATCTGTAAAATAAAATAATCGAACTTCACTATGACACACAGTTCAAAGCTCAATATCTGGAACATTGTGAATAGGAGGGCGCTGAATTTGAGACGTGCTTGGCTAGAAGTTCCAAAAATTTACAAAAGTGTTTATTTGAACATTGTTTCCTTCAACTTACCGTTATAGGCTACCCAGTCATTTAGAGAACGTAATGAGTTTGGCAAACAAGCCACAAGACGCAAATACCGATGAGATACCCAAAAATCGGCCGCGTCACACGTCATAGAAATTAACATTCTTTTACTTAAGGAGCTTGGCAGCTAGACTGTAATGGGACAGGCTTTATGTATTGTTTCTTTTAATACATTCAGAATTTATCTACAGCACTCGCAAAGTTTGTGATAGCGATTTTCTGAAGTACCGTCCGTGACAAATCTCACCGTTGATCCATACTACCACAACGATTTTTCCAAAGAGCGTCAACACTCGACACCTGTGAATACTTTCCTCCATGTCTGATTGTGGTCAACAAGGTGCGTGGCAATTTAAAATTATTATTTGCAGTGTAGTAGTATTTTAATGCTATAAATGTGGCTAATCATTCCCCGTCAGTGCGCAACATTTCATTTACTGTAGTCAGGTGTACCCAGCAATTGTGAATACTAAGTATTTATTCTTCACCGATTTAGAATATACGTTTCAAATAACATCAGGTGTTATCGTTTAAGAGCTTCTGGAGGAACTATCGTAGGCATTTGAAAAGTTGGCCCGTGTCCTCAGGACGAACTTACAAGCAGGGGCAGCTAGATTTGTCGGTGCGGGATGACGGGTCGTGATAGGCGATTGTATTCTTGTTTCTTTTCCATTACTGACACCAAGCGGGCTTGTGTGCCTCGTATCGATCAGTTGTAATCACTGTATGAATTTCAAACAGACCAAACGTAGATTCATTAATGCACATTGTGGACATGGCCATCTTCAACTGCAGTACACATCTGTAGTGAGGGATATGAAAAGTAACTAAAGCTGCTGTAGGAGTACGCAATAAGAAGAAATAATATGACTTTGAAAACATTTGTGATTGTGTCTCACATTGCATAATGCATTTAAGTGTAAGTACAGTCAGGTTTATCTATATGTTAATCGGCCAAGAATCAGACAACACAACGACACTTAGTCAGGCAGTTACAGTGTCTCGACTTTGGCATCGCTAAGGGTGACCCTACGACTTCTCATAGAAGATGGGTTGAGTAAAGGCAACCCTACGTTTATAGCATTTGTAGTCTTCGATAAAGCTTTTGGCAAAGTTGAATACTCTCTTGCAGTGTGTAAATGTGCCAGCTACAAAATATAGGAAGCGAAAGGCCGTTTCCTATATGTTCAGAAACCAGCTTGTAGTTGAAAGAGTCGAGGGAAATGAACGGCAAGCAGTGGTCGACAAGTGATGCTGAGGGAATTAGATCAGAAAATGAGACACTTAAGGTAGTAGATGAGTTTTGCTACTTGGTCGAAGTAGAGAGGATATAAAATGTAGACTGGCGTTGGCAAAGAAAGAGTTTCTGTAGAAGAGAAATTTGTTAACATCGAGTATAGATTCAAGTTTCATGAAGCCCTTTCTGAAAGGATTTGTATTGAGTTTAGCCATGTACGGATGTGAAACATGGACGATAAACAGTTTAGACAAGAAGAGAATAGAAGATTTTGAAATGCGCTGCTACAGAGTAATGCTGAAGTTAGATATGTAGATAACGTAACTAATGAAAAGGAAATGAATAGAATTGGAGAGAAGAGGAATTTGTTTCATAACTTGGCTAGAAGAAAGGATCGTTTGGTAGGATACTTTCTGAGGCATCAAAGGATCACCAATTTAGTACTTGAGGGAAGCGTGGAGGGTAAAAATCGTAGAGGGAGGCCAAGAGATGAATACACTGAGCAGATTCAGAAGGATTCAGATTGCGGTAGTTATTCAGAGAGCTGCATCAAAGCAGCCTCTAGACTGAAGATCACAACAACAATTTAACGTCAACAAAGCCCCGATTGATGGAAGTCGTCTGTAGTGTGGCATCACACATTGCCTTGATTTTCTTGTTCTGTAAGTCAGATGAGTAACAAATACATTCGCAACAGTTTAGTTGTCGATAATAACTGTAAATTCAAAATATTAATGATTTCAGACGTGCTCGGTACGGTTGAAGTGCTTTAAATTTGCTTGTTTATACATTGGACTTGACGCTACGCGGCACTACCTTGTCATTCGCATCTCCTTATTCGCCGATCGAGTACTACGCAGGATGGGTTGTACAAACGGCCGTAATAAGCTGTTATTTATGCTGCAAAAATGAGTAGTTTTTAACATTTTTTAACCCTCGCGCAGGTACGCACATGTTTTATAACACGAGCAGGCGCGCGGGGTACTTACACATGTAAAGAACAGCTGTCTTTATGTTAGCAAGGTAAACATGTATGAGCAAATTAACAGGTTAGTCTGAGTTTAATTAAACAATGATGAAACAAACATACGTTATGTTAGCTAAATCACTGTTTAATTAAACAATAATAAAATGGATTTTCATTATATTGCCGCCTGCAAGTGTTACACCACAGTAATGACCGACTCGGAACGTTAAACAACACAGTTGCATCAGATCCCAGCCAACCGCTTATTCGATTCCTAATTATCTCGTAGACGCCTGCGTCACTGAGGGATTATGCTGATAGCTCGGAATCTGGGTCATTATCTTGCACGGAAAGTAAAGTTCTTTTCAAGTAGCTCGATGTATATTTTCTGCTACCGCTACTCATGTGGACGTATAAGAAAAATACTTATCACCGTGTGAGCTGCAGCAATAATGAAGGAAAAGGTACAGGTTCGCAATTGCAAAATAGCAATGGAACTGTAGACGGCTATTATATTTTTGGTTGCTGTACTTTATACATAGGAGTTCCCGTGTAACAGTTCAAATACTTGCAATGCCCATTAGCAGCTAATATCTTGACAGGGCATTTCTCTCGGTGTATTTTTCCTGTGTGAAAAATTTCAGTGTACGTCGAAATGGACTACTTCCTCGTGACCCCACCATGCAGCAGTCCTTACCTGTGCACGTTTCTGCAGTGCTATGGTTTACTGGGGATATCTCCCGACAGGAGAAATATGACAGTTTGCTTTCAATGCTTGCATGTGTTTCATTCGTTAAACCCGCTTCTTATTTCTACATCCTTTCGTCCTGTAGCCAAAACGTTCACAACTATAAAATTAAGGGTGGCGACATGTGTATTCAAACTTCCCTTTTTCCACGCGAATATTATTATCTTTCGGAAGAAAAGATTCAGCGATCATAGTAGTATTTTTGTTGCAATGTCGGCTTACTGCAAGGGCGTGACAATGTGAAGCTCTGAAGCTAAGTCATCCGTACTTTCTATGTGAAATCTACGTGAAAATGCCGCAAGAGTTCACAGCAGAGAAAGGTCTAGAGCACTGCTTTCCTGTTCTCTAACTATCGACTCGATCCGCGTCTGGATCTTGTGTTAAATTATACGTCTGTTCGTTCACTTTTCGAATTATATCAGAAAAGCATTCAATAGCTTCATTTGCTTTTGCCACTAATTCACTCTAGTATCCTATCAACAACGTAGCACTTCTCACTTTCGGTAAATCTTTTGTAAACCCTCCCCAAATTCTTAGAAATGTGTGCTTTGCTACTTAGTCTAATGATACATCTTATAGCTTTTAGCCTGGCTGGCTGTCCTCAGAATCAATTCATCTGCCCATTTACTCAGTTCAGTTGTGGATAAAACCCAGTTTAGGAATACTGTCACGTCCTGTGTTGCTTTACAGGAGAAAGACGGTATTAGGTTAGTTGCTGAAGGATGAGATAGGCGGCCAGTGGGAAGTCAAACAGTTGCAGATGGTGGCTACTTGGAAACTGTCACCCCTCAAATGGCCAGCAGCGTATTCACAAGAAGTGCTGGAAAATATAATATATTGAAGTCACTACACTGCAATAATCATTGCATCGATTCGGTAATGATCAGAATTCAGAGCTGGAGAACTGGGGTATTTATAGGGACAGGCGGGAGACTACATCTAGAGTTGCTGTTGCTATGACCGAATATGACCCACTTCGTTAGTAGTTGTCAGTGGTCCTCGCTCTGGTGCGTTTGCTTGACAATTTGTTGCAAACGCTTAACTACAGTTTCCAGTAGGTTTTGTTGGATCATACCTATTGCTTGCTGCTTAATGTAGAGGGAGCTGACGAAAACAGGGTGTTACAAAAAGGTACGGCCAAACTTTCAGGAAACATTCCTCACACACAAATAAAGAAAACATGATATGTGGACATGTGTCCGGAAACGCTTGATTTCCATGTTAGAGCTCATTTTAGTTTCGTCAGTATGTACTGTACTTCCTCGATTCACCGCCAGTTGGCCCAAATGAACGAAGGTAATATTGACTTCGGTGCTTGTGTTGACATGCGACTCATTGCTCTACAGTACTAGCATTAAGCACATCAGTACGTAGCATCAGCAGGTTATTGTTCATCACGAACGTGGTTTTGCAGTCAGTGCAATGTTTACAAATACGGAGTTGGCAGATGCCCAATTGATGTATGGATTAGCAAGGGGCAATGTTCGCGACGCGGTACGTTTGTATCGAGACAGATTTCCAGAACGAAGGTGTCCCGACAGGAAGACGATCGAAGCAATTGATCGGCGTCTTAGGAAGCACGGAGCATTCCAGCCTATGACTCGCGACTGGGGAAGACCTAGAACGACTAGGATACCGGCAATGGACGAGGCAATTCTTCGTGCAGTTGGCGATAACCCTAATGTTAGCTTCAGGGAAGTTGCTGCTGTACAATGTAACGTTGACCACGTCACTGTATGGAGAGTGCTACGGGTGAACCAGTTGTTTTCGTACCATGTACAGCGTGTGCAGGCACTATCAACAGCTGATTGGCCTCCACGGGTACACTTCTGCGAATGGTTCATCCAACAATGTGTCAATCCTCATTTCAGTGCAAATGTTCTCTTTACGGATGAGGCTTCATTCCAACGTGATCAAATTGTAAATTTTCACAATCAACATGTGTGGGCTGACGAGATCCGCAAGCAATTGTGCAATCACCTCATCAACACAGATTTTCTGTGAGCGTTTGGGCAGGCATTGTTGGTGATGTCTTGATTGGGCCCCATGTTCTTCCACCTACGCTCAATGGAGCATGTTATCATTATTTCATACGGGATACTCTACCTGTGCTGCTAGAACATGTGCCTTTACAAGTACGACAGAACATGTGGTTCATGCACGATGGAGCTCCTGCACATTTGAGTCGAAGTATTCGTACGCTTCTCAACAACCGATTCGGTGACCCATTGGATTGGTAGAGGCGGACCAATTCCATGGCCTCCACGCTCTCCTGACCTCATCCCACTTGACTTTCATTTATGGAGGCATTTGAAAGCTCTTGTCTACGCAATCCCGGTACCAAATGTAGAGACTCTTCGTGCTCGTATTGTGGACGGCTGTGATACAATACGCCATTCTCCGGGTCTGCATCGGCGCATCAGGGATTCCATGCGACGGAGGGTGGATTCATGTATCCTCGCTAACGGAGGACATTTTGCACAATTCCTGTAACAAAGTGTTTGAAGTCACGCTGGCACGTCTGTTGCTATGTGTTTCGATTCCATGATTAATGTGATTTGAAGGGAAGTAATAAACTGAGCTCTAACATGGAAAGTAAGCGTTTCCGGACATATGTCCATATAACATATTTTCTTTCTTTGTGTGGGAGGAACGTTTCCTGAAAGTTTGGCCGTACCTTTTTGTAACACCCTGTATTAGGTGTGTGAGACAGGCGTACCCTCTGATTTGAGGAAAGTGTAACGATTCCAATTCCAAAGAAGGTAGAAGCGGAGTGATGTGAATATTACCGAAATATCTGTTTAATAAGTCATGACGTGACACATTTACAGGAGATTGGAAGGACTGGTAGAAGACCGCGCGGAGTGTCCTGGTGCGTTGGAGGCGCTAGGTCATGGATTGGGCGGCTCCTGTCACCGGAGATTCGAGTCCTCCCTCAGGCATTGGTGTGCGTGTTGTTCTTAGCATAAGTTAGTTTAATTAGTGTGGAAGTCTAGCGACCGATGACCTCAGTAGTTTGGTCCCTTAGGAATTCACGCATATTTGACTGATAGAAGCCTACAGTGGGTAAGAACAGTTAGACTTACAAGAAATGTGAGAACACCCCAGCCAATATTTTAGAAGATAAACTGGAGAATGACAAAAATACGTTTATAGAATTTGTAGATTTAGAAAAAGCTTCTTACAAAATTGACTGGAATACACTCAATGAAATTGTTGAGGTAGCAGAGAAGGGAGTGGGGGAGGGTGAAGCCTATTCCTGATGTTATTCATTCTGTACACTTAGCTCTGAAGGAAACGAAGGAGGTATTTTGAAAGGAAATTAAAGTTCATGGAAAAAATAGGTTTTACTCTGAAGCAGCGTATACCCAATGTCAATCTCGTGTTAGGTAATGTTTGGGAAAAAATGTATACTGTGGCTTCATGCACTACTAAAATAGTAGGTGACTGTAATATACATAGCTCACAACGTTTATCGTTCGCCAGGTGTGTATTGCATTTGTAATTTACGAGATCGGAAGATAACACGTTGACTCACAGTCCGTAGCTACAGGCCGGAACGATTCCCCCTGCAGATTAGGTAATATTGTTCCATGGTATAGTGTGTCTTCTCCTTGCAGACACTGTTTTCTGTCCATTGTCTTAACAACATACAGATTTTTTAAACACAATGGAGAAACATTCGTGTTCCAACCTTTTACTCTTTTTAAGCGGCGATTTTCCTATTCGGTGAAACCTAGGGACAAATACTACTGTTTTTTTTCTTAACATTTGGAAGCATACACCAACTGATCCTAAGTGTACCACGCCTTTTACTGGCCATTAATAACCGTTGTAACCAACCCTCGCCTTTGTGACGTCTTGAACTCTGCTGGTGACTCCTCCAATGGGGATGTCTGAATGTCTATCGGAGATTGGCAGCACAGTCCTGTGCATGATCTGAAAGTAGAGAAGGGAATGATGTCGGACGCTGAAGACTCTGAAGTATGGCTCGAATTCGACGTTCTAAATCATGCCAGAGGTTTTCCATTGGGTTCAAGTGGGGATTGTGGATACGCCAGTCCATTTCATGAACGTAATTGTCAACAAACCATTGCCTCGCAGATGACCGGGTACATTGTCATGTTGATGTCAAAGTCATTGTCTCCGAAATTGTCCTCTTCGCAGTATACAATGCTGCGAAATGTGTTCACATCCTTCCGCATTTAACATTTTCTTAATCGCAGTGAAGAACCACAATATTGAAAAACGCCATCATAACACAATACCACCTCTTCCACACTGTACTCCTGACACTACTAGCGTAACATTCTCGAGTATAAATTGTTCCATTGGATTACCACAGGGTAATGCGTGATTCATCACTCGATTCGAGTCGTCCACTGTTCAACAGCGTGGCTTCTTACACGACTTCAACAGCCTCCTAGAACTGGTTACAGAAATTCATGGGTTAGGAGAATCTGCAGGACCATTTTAGTCTATTCTTTTTAATTCCGTGTCATTGTCCTAGTTGGACTGCTGATTGCACTTTGGAACAACTCGTGTGTGATCTTCTGATTTTATGTACCCTCTGAAATTCTAGGCGGTCCCTATCCAACATCTGGTCTACACACATCATCAATAGTCGATTAGGGCAGCTCTACAAGGATGACATGTCTCAGAAGGGCATGTTAGCCGGCCGTTATGGCCGAGCGGTTCTAGGCGCAACAGTCTGGAACTTCGCAACCGCTGCGGTCGCCGGTTCGAGTCCTGCCTCTGGCATGGATATGTGTGATGACCTTAGGTTAGTTAGGCTGAAGTAGTTCTAAGTTCTAGGGGCTGATGACCTCATGTATTAAGTCCCATAGTGCTCAGAGCCATTTGAACCATTCGGGCATGCTACTCAGGTGCCACTGAGTGACTGGTCCACAGTTTTCATTGTCAATTCTTCTTTAGGTTTAAACTGAATTATTATTTTTTCGATTATGCAAAAGTAATATCAATGAAGCACCTGCCCAGTTAGCCGTGCAGTCTAATGCACTACTTTCTGGTCGGTGAGGCGTGCTGGTTCAAATGGTTGAAATGGCTCTGGGCATTATGGGACTTGACATCTGAGGTCATCAGTCCCCTAGAACGTAGAACTACTTAAAACTAACTAACCTAAGGACATCACACACACCCATGCCGGTCGCGCTACAGTCGTCGTCTGGTGTGATACATTCCCTGTTGGCAGGGATGGGGGAGGGGGTGGGTATGGGTGGGGAGGGTTAACTGGGGGCCGAAGAACCGCACAATAAACATGGGTTCGGTTTGGGGCGGCGGTTGGGCGAGTGGACTGCTGTGGCCTGTTGTGTGGTTGTGTACCTGTTGTGTACATAGTTCCGCGTAGTCAGCGCGTACACAACTTTCCCACTAGAGCGCGCCCCGCTAAGCACAACAGCGCAGGAGCAGCGCTCGTCGGTCTCTGCACTACGAGATGGCGCTGTTATAGGTACGGACCAAATTCTGCTTCCCCCGATCTGCGTATTAATATGTAACGCAGCCAGTGAGACAGTTGCTAACGTAGAACCTTTTCTCCTCGCGGATCACACTCGCGCAGTGATACCTGAACGCGCGATGTATTATAGCGAGTGTTCAGACCTCCGATTAGTCAGTGTGCGTTAGTCTGCATTTGTCTGTAGTCAAGTTTCAGTCTGTGCCTAATAAGATTACCATATTCCTGTACATAGCCCTGAAGAGAAATGTAGAAACTCTTTGTCAAGTATCAGCGATATGTGAGAATAAGATTAACGTACCAAGACCAAAGGAACTTCAGATTGTCAATTGTAAATAGCATCCATAACCAAGTTAAGTTATTTTTATGCTTGTTATTATTTTAATAAATATGTGTGAAAATTAATCAAGTTCTCTTGAAAGTTGGTCACCGTCAATCTACTACTCTAAGAGTGCAAGTGGCATTTCAATCGTCTGACCCAACGGCAGAAGATAAACACGCCACTTCGTATGAGCGACAAGTCAAATAATCTGATGGTGTGTGTATCTAAGGTCTTACAGTACGCACACCACAGTACCACTTTGGGCTACGGCAGGGACGAAGCCTCTCCGTCGTTTGTAGGTCCCCAGTTCCATACAATACGATATCAATGATGAATTCGTTAAAATTGCTTGGGAATGTTACAAAAAAGTACGCCACGGATATTCCACTATCAATACCTTCACTGAGGGATGCCAATGGCAATATACCAATGACAGCGTCACTAAATCTGAATAAGTAAATAATTTTTTTTGAAATTCCTTCACCAGAGAAGATGAAGTAAATACTCCTAAATTCGAAAGAAGCACAACCGCTAAGACGAGTAACTTTGGAGCCGGTCGATGTGGCTGTCCGGTTCTAGGCGCTTCAGTCTGGAACCGCGTGACCGCTAGGGTCGCAGTTTCGAATCCTGCCTCGGGCATGGATGTCTGTGATGTCCTTACGTTAGTTAGGTTTAAGTAGTTCAAAGTTCTAGGGGTCTGATGACCACAGATGTTAAGCCCCATATGTTAAGCCCCACAGTGCTCAGAGCCTTTTGCACCATTAAAAAAAAGCGGGCCGGAGTTGCCGTGTGGTTCTAGGCGCTACAGTAGGCAACCGAGTGACCGCTACGGCCGCCAGTTCAAATCCTGCCTCGGGCATGGATGTGTGATGTCCTTAGCTTAGTTATGTTTAATTAGTTCAACGTTCTAGGCGACTGATAATCCAAAATTTAAGTCACATAGTGCTCAGAGCCATTTGAGTAATTTTGAGTATGACGTTGCGGCGTAGCAAAACAGCTTAAAACACACAATAAAGGCTAGTTTTCCGGTCCAGATACCATACCAGTCAGCTTGCTTTATATGCTGATACAGTAGCCCCACATTAACAATCACAAAAAGCCGCTCGCTTGACGAAAGGTCCCTATTAAAAGACTGGAATGTCACACAGATCACACCAACACCAAAGAAAGGAAACAACAACAGTCCGCTGTATTACAGACCCATCTCACAAACGTCGATTTTCAGTAGGATTTTGGAACATATACTACTTCCAAAAAGTATGAATTACCTTGAAGCATCACTAATTCATAAAATATGTATGGTGTAAACACAACTACGTTACGAAGTACGGAGTGTAATCTACAGGCAATTTCACATTGATTTCATATTTCTAGTGTACCAGAATGATTTTTACACCGTTTCTCATATGACACTTCTAATCAAATTACATGCCAATGGAGTCTCGTTTTAACTATGCAACTCGATCCTGGAGTACCTCTTAGAAAGGTCACAGGACATACTAATCGATGGAAAAGTATGGAGTAAAATAGAAGCGATATCAGCGCTCCCCAAGAAAGTGTTATAGACCCTCTGGTGTTCCTAATTGGCATAAAAGTTCTTGCAGATAATCTGAGGAGCCCTCTTAGGTTTTTGCAAGTGATGCTGACATCACGCTATCTGAATTGTGTGGCAATTGTCTCTCAATAAAGAGAAGTTTGAATTCATCCATATGAGTACAAAAATAAATCCGCTAAATTTCATTTGCACGATAAACCACTCAGATTTAGACGTTTCTGAAAAGTACCTAGAAATTACAAATCCCACTATCTTGACTTGGAACAATCACTCAGGTAATGTTGTGGGGAAGGCAAACCACAGACTTACTTGCTTGTTCGTCTTTTGCTAGAGTTCTCGTGTACTTTATTGGATTCTTACCAGATATAAATGACGGAAGCCATCGAAAAAGTTCAAAGAAAGGCAGTTCCTTTTGTATTATCTAGCAACTGGTGAGAGAGTGTTACGGATATGATAAGCGAGTTGGGATGACAATCATTGAAACAACGGCTTTTTTGTTGCTGTGAGACCCCTTCAAGATATTTCAGTCATCAATTTTCTCCTCTGTATAGGAAATTAATTTATTGTGGCGAACTTACATTGGAAGGAATGATCACATTGATAAAATAAAAGAAATAAGAGCCCGTAGAGGAAGATTGAAATGCTAGATTGTGGAACGATAGAGTAATAGTCTGAAGTTGTTTCGAAGCACCCTCTGACAGGCACGTAAGTGTTAATTGTGGCGTAGTCAAATAGCTGTAGATGTACATACGAAATGTCTTTGTAAAACATATGGGAAATTTCGGAATTTTAGAGAAAATGGGACCTTCTTTGTCTCTCTGTACTGTCTTTGTAAATACATTGTTGCAGTTCGATTACGTTGGCTTTATTAGTATTTTCGCAAAAGATGCATGTGTGAACGATAAACTGTGTGAACTGGACCAATGGAATACAGCCGTCTGGCGGTTCACTTCTACTATTGATATGAAGAATCCTATGAGAACTAAGCGAGGATATCAGCCGGTTCCATGTACAGTATTATCCAAATGAAAAGTCCCGTTTTAGGCAATTGAAATATGTTAAGCATATTTTCATTGCTACCGTGACAATCGAATCCCAGAGTGAAGCTGATACAATGATCTGTGGATTGCCGCAATCATTCAGTTGTGATTGCAGAAACGATATGCGTCCAAACTAATAACGTATTGCATGAATAATACATGGGCAAATTTAATTAATCTAAATCCGGAAATAATGTTTATAATTTTTTGATAAACTGCAAGCAAATGGCGTGGATTACTCGAATTTCCAATCGAATTGCTTTGTCAATACGGAATGTAATTTAGGTATACGCACGATAGATAAACATAATTCGCAACGAGTTTTGCGGCGGTACCAAGGGCAGGTGTTACTTTTGCGACCTCAGTGAATCTGTTATCCAGCTATGTCTTACCACTCGTCTTTAAGTGACACAATGTTTCGTAATGGAACCCCAACTTTCTTGCAACTGTGCAACACAATTTGCTTCCGCAGAGTCAATAGTCAGTGGAGTGCTATTCAGAGTTCCAAATGACGCTCCTACCTGGCATTTAATTTCTGTGGAATATTTCCTTGGCAAGTAAAGTGTTTGTTTTCACGCTAAACAGTAGCTATTGTTACCGTGTGTGCTTAGCACAGTTATAAGAATTAAAAATTCGTCACTCATAGCTCTTGTTTTATTTAATATTCTATCTTTTGTCAAAAGAATAACCAGATGCCGTGCGTTGAGGGGAAGAACGGCGGGAGGGGGAAGTCGAAAGGTTAGACAATGGAGTGGGGAGAAAGATGTACGTGGATAAATAAGAAAAATTATTATAGTGACTCTTATTTGTAGATAGCTTGACCGGAGTAGATGATACGACCTAATACTCTAACCCACGAATGGGAAAGAAGCAGATCTTTGCAAGGTAATCACATACTGGCAGCTTAATAACAGTAATTTTCATTATGAATGAGTTATAAGTTCATTCATTTAGGCTATTTTTTCCTGTGGTATACAGCGTGCCGAAAAATTCGCGCTTTCGGACTACGCAGCACAATTCCTTATGTACTAGCAACAAAAATTGTCTGTCACAAAACTGCGTCCTACACATACATCCGGTAGTAATTGGACGTTAAATACTGACAATCTGGCTGCCCGGTAATCACATCTTTCAGCATATGGGAGTAGTGCTGTGCAGTTGGTGTAATGGATAGCGTTTTGGATTAGTACGCAGGAGGTCGAGAGTTAGGTTCTGGGTAGGGGCGTATTTGTTTTTATTTGCTAAAGGTAGTCTGCTTTGTACGGTATCTGGCCTCTTAATCGTCGTTCAGTGATTACAGTGTGTTTCTAAAAAAACATTTACACTTAATAATACGAACACAGAAATGGAAGTACAGTAGTTTTCACTAATCAGTTTTTAAAGAGGCCTCTTAGACTCCGTGGACATGAATTGTTTCACTTCACTGTATCTAGATTTCAAACCTGCTTTATGCGTACCCTCCCCCAATGATACCATCGATTAAAACCAACTATAATTGTTGCCACGTTCTGGTCCATTACAAAGAATTTCGTTAGGACCTTATGCAATCAGAAGGCCTAGGAATGTGCTTTGCAAATAATTTCCCAACTCGGTTACCATTTGTATGTGTTATCTCCATGCCTTTCAACATTGGGCTAATAAGTACATGCTCTTTAGTAAGTGTTTCCATCCATTATTATTATTATTATTATTATTATTATTATTATTATTGTAGAAGTAAATGTGGAAACATCATGTCCGTTATCGTTGTGGAAACAGCGTAATGCGAAAACTGACATTTCACATTAGCAGTATCAGGACGAATAATCCAGAACAGAAGCTGTAGGAGAGGTGATGCGCATTAGGTGGAACAGCTCGCAACGGCTAGTTACGTGTTTATATTGTATGCGTAATTTACCAGACAGAGACTAGTCACTAGCGGAGTAACGTGCCCGTCGCAGATTCCATGAACATTCGTACACATATTTTCTTCTTTTTTTTAATTCTAAAACAGTTGTGACAGACGTATGACATACACAAACGATTAATAAGGTTATGCTTCTGGTTCTAGGTGCGTCTGATAACCAGGCTGGCGCTGCCCATCAAGAATATGCTGCTAGACATCCAAGTCGACGTCATTCAGACAAAACAGTGTTTCGTCATCTGAAGCTTCTCCATCGATAGACAGGGTCTCTCCTTCAACCATCATTACGCAGATGTCGTCCACGATCACGCCGAACTCCAACTACTGAGGAAACTATTCTGGAGGTCATACACAAATAACCCAGCGTAGCAAGGCAGCTCGGTGTCCCGCAACGCACTGTAGTTGACGCTCTGCACGAGCATGGGCTGCACCCCTAACATTATTCTTTAACGCAACGCCTGCATCATGCAGACCGCCGTCTGCGGATGCAATTTTTTGATTGGTTCCAACAACAATAGGAAGCCAATAACGACTTCACAAATCCTGTAATATGGTAGGATCCAGCAACATTCACTCCTGAAGATGTGTTTAATACGCACAATGCCCACCATTGATGAGACGTTAACGCACACGTCACTGGTCAAGTTGGCTTTGACATCAGTGTCTGGCCTGGCATATTGGGAGACAGGAAACTGAATCCCTTCCTGTTGCCTGACCCGTCAACGGCACGAAGGTACCACGTATTCCTCTTAGACTATTTTCCTAACGCACTGGAAGATGTTCGACTTCATTTTCGGCAGAGGTTATGGATCCAACTTAATGGTGCGGGGTTAATTGGAATTAATGTGTGAAGCTGTCTAGACAGAACAATTCTAGGCAAATGGTTTGGACCGGGAGGTCCAATTATATGGACTGCGCGTTCACCTAACCTAAATTCCCTGAATTTCTTCCTGTGGGGGGTCATTTGAAGGAGCAGATATATTCTACTACGGGGACACATGTGAAAGAACTGACAGATAGTGTTCATGCAGCTGTTTATCTGTGAATGCAGCCATCTTGCGAAGAATCCAGAGCGGTATGATCCAGCGGGTCGCTCAGCGATAGGACGTGCAGTGACGTCGGTTTGAACGTTTGCTCTGACGACATCGTAGTCTTTTGTAAACGCCATGCGGCCATTAATATGGAAATTATTACTGTCACTAGTCGCTCTACATCTGAGCGGACGTACTGCATGTAGTATAAATGACTAGCAGATGTTCAGTTATTTAACTGTGCAGTTATCTTTAGTATCTCGAAATTCATATCGTTTTTGTAGTTGTTCTGTCCTATGACAGGTCATTTGTTTCAGTTGTCTATTTCTGACTTGTCTAATCATGGTTTTACGTGTGGCTTAAGAAATAGTGTGCGCTACAGGATTATATAGCAGAATAAAGTTCTCAAATAAAAAGAAATATTCCTCGACCAAATATCGAACCATCGGTCTCCTGCATGCTAACCGAAAACGCTATGCATTGCACTAACTGCAGAGCACTATTATTACTTCCTGACAGAGGCTGTTACATTACATGTGACTACAGTGTTGCCAGATTGTCAATCTTTAACGACAATTTACTGCCTGAAATATGCGGAGGATGAAATTTTCTGAAGGACATTTTTGTATTGCTAGTATGTGAGAAATCAGGCTGCAAAGTCTGAGTGCGCGAATTGTTCTTCACGCTGTATATTTTACCGGTATTGTGTGAAATCCCGGTCTTCTATAGAATGACTAGGTAATGTACAGAATGCCAGATGTTTTTGGACAAAATATGAAATATAACCTTTTTGTGAAAAAGTTACATACGTTGTCTAGGCAATCTATATAATTCCTAGGCCATATACTGAATGACAAGTAGCTTTAACACAAAGTATTAAAGAGGTACAAGATGAAGCGCCTTTATTAATTAATTTGCATTTTAAAGCGAAAGAACAAAATTAAGCAATAATAAGACAAGATGATGTAAAACTGAATAGCATTCATACTTTCTTTAACAGGACAGGCAGTCTCATTTTCTACCATCGTTACGTCATTGTGTTTCAGCAGCCAATAATTCTCATAGTTCCTTCTTCATGGTGGTCTTAGCCTTTTTCACGTCTTCGATTACCTTTTGGTAAGTGATTTAGTTTACGAAAACACAGTTCTTAGTAACATTGGCTCTTACTTGAGATAATTCATTGCGGAACCGTCGTTCCAAGTCGTCATGGCGTCATTCCTCTCTTAACACTACACTCCCTTCCGACATGGTGACACAAGAACGACGAGAAAGGATGGCAGGAGAGCGCCTGTGGAACTTCAGTAGGGTGCGGTACACTGGAGAAATATTATGTACATATCCGTGGAGTGTTAGCTGAACGTCGTACAACAATACGCTGTCTTCGCAACCATTAAACAAAGATCCCAACGCCGCCGCAAGCATTGGTGGCGGGAAAAAATGGCGGGAAAAATGGCGGGATTAGGAGTATCATGTACTTTGGCAACAGTCAATCCGCTAAGGTATACGGTGACTAGGCAACGTATTAAATATGGATGTGTTCACACTTCGAAGTTCGATTTGAGGCATTGTATACGGTACCCCGGTATACTGTAGAATGTCAGATTTCACACAATACACAGGCGGTGTTTTACTATAGGTCTACGTGAATCAATCAGAAATTTACTCCACATCTTGCAGGACAACTTTGGAACTATAGGGAACCAGATCAAGGTAAGGGGAACATGCAAGTAACAAGTAACTTAGTCGGCTATATTCACTTCTTGTCCGTAGTTGCTATATAAGCCTTTATTTTTGTTCTGACGTTGCAACTACAAAAATTCGCTTTTTTTTTGCACCAGATGCGTTTCGTTTGCTTGAGGTAAAGAATCATCAGTGGTCTATAATTAAGTTATTTGCGATTTGATTTCCTTTAAAGTCGAGAACAGTTCGTTAACAATATGTTGGTTCCAATGATTTTTGCTTGATTTCTCGTTTAGATAGGGAAATGCCGTCACCTAGTATATCATTGATGTTTTTCTGTTTCAGACATAGTTGTGTCTGATAAATACAAAGCAACATAATTAAATACCATTACATACATACAATAATCAAATAGAAAGAAGAATAAAATGATTTTAGCTCAAAAACGAACTAGTGACAAGATTATGTTTTGGCAACACTACAAAACACAGACCACAACACATACTTAGAAGTACAAAAACAAACAGAAAAGAGATGTGTGCGAAAAAGTGTGCTGTGGAAAACATAAGAAATGTATAGTGGTGCAGAACAACTAAAAATTAGACCACGACTATCAGCGTATAATGCAGAAAAACATCAGAGATCTGCTAAAAGACGGCATTGGCAGGTGTACGCGATAAATCAAGCAGAAACCAAGAAACCAAGATATTGTTAATAAACTGTTTTAGATCTTAAAGCATATCAAAATGTAAATAACGTACCACAACAAAGCGAAACGCGTCTTGTGAAAAAAACGCATTTTTGTAGTTGCAACGACAGAACAAAAACGCCCTCCAGACTTCCTAAAATATTCGAGGCTCTTTCCTGGTGCCGGTCGCTGTGGCCGAGCGGTTCTAGGCGCTTCAGTCCGGAATCGCACTGCTGCTATGGTCGCAGGTTCGAGGCCTGCCTCGGGCATGGATGTGTATGATGTCCTTAAGTTAGTTAGGTTTAAGTAGTTCTTAGTCTACGGGACTGTTGACTTCAGATGTTAAGTTCCGTAGTGCTTAGAGCCATCTGAACCATTTTAATCTTTCCTGGTACTGTGATATGCGAGAGCCATTTGCACTGGAATGCAGTGGGCTCTAGTGGATTAATACATAACCAGCTCGAAATTTTTGTCTATAATTAATACTGTCGCCGAAGGAGGATCCGTCGTACAACTGAGTTAGCCTTTTTATATATATTTTTAGCTAGAAACACGCTGGATAGATTCCTGCCCTTCCCGGCTGGTACCTTAGTTACTACTTGGAGTAATCATAAAATTGTAATTACCCAAACGAAATAATAAAGTTGCATGGTTAACTCACTTTTGAAAATACGAATCTGCAGCCTTGGTAAACACTGAATATCTCGCCCCAGACCAACGTATAAAGTCTCTAGATGAGCCGAAAGAAAACGACGGGGCCCATTCATATCATTGGCTGTCGTGCTATAATTCGTTTTGTGAATCTGAAGGGGGCAAAGTTGCAACAATCCATACTGATTTCACAAGCTGCAACAAGGTCATGGAAAGAACAATAATATACACGAGGACAAGCTTACGGAGTTAAAAATATAAAAATAATCGTTCCTACAGTCCGTTCGTTCACTCACTTGGCTTTTTTCCCTACTTATTTGGTCGTTTGTATATCATTCTGTTAGCTCTGTGAGCTTGTTCTTAGGTATTTCATTCTGTTGTTAACTAAATTGCACAAGCGCATCTGAGAATTATATAGCGTCACTTTACCATTCTTTTAAATTTTTAATTCAGTTCATTTTATCGCTCATCTCATACGTTTGGTTAGGGCACCATAGAATTTACCTATTGCATTCTTTCTTATAGCAAATGAAATTATAATTTAAATCGACACCCTAGCTGCAAACAGGCATTGATATAAATGATAAAGCAACGCCTGTTTGCAGCTAGGGTGTTGATTTAAACTATCATTTGATTCTAGAGAAATTGCACGGTCATCAGAGGTATCTGTTCTTTCTGGAACAGATACTACTTTCATATATAACTTTTTATTGTATGTTTTACAATTATATAATTGACGAATATATGTGGGCTTACAGCTGCAACATCTAACGAGTTTTTCAGAAACAATTTTGTGCAGCAGTGTATTTTTTCATTGAAAATGAATTGAAATGAAGACGAAGATTCGGTCGATGCTGTGCCCTAGGATACAATATATTATAAATACGTGCGGAGAAGATGTGCTGATTTTGTGTGCATCTTCTGACGATGGCACTATAAATATGTTTTAAAACAGGTATGCCTCGTCATATTTTAAGCTCATGTTTTGCACATTCATGTCAGTACTACTGCTCATTATGCTCTTTTTTTATTCTTTTTGAGATGAGGACAGTCCACCAGATGCGTTTGGTATTTCCCAAGTTCTGCTGTAGTTAGAAAGACGGCCATTGCTCACCAAAAACGGTTGTCTAAGGACCTACGAATTTTGTGATCATAGACGTAAATGAAAGAAGTTTATTCTATACCATGCCAAGTTGATGAAAGTGTGCTTAAAAGCATCACTATCACATGACAAAATGGTTGGGTGGCGTGTCCATTGTGGTCAAACAAGTCTTGAAAGGTACTTGTTTTATTACGATTAGTGGTAGTGGTACCAAAAATGTTCGTAGACGTCTGGGACTGATCGTTGATAAAACTTGAGGAGATTTATTAGATGATCGTTCCTGGCATATATATCAACCCTCATTAGACTTTCCCAACATTTTACCACAATTTTAAATCGCTCGTCAATCCTGAGTGCAATGACAATAACGAGTTCTATCCACAGAAAATGAAGTTTTAAGCCCTGATTTTTAATGGAGAAATCCCAATACAACCATACGCAAGATAAAGCAGACTCGATACCAACTTAAGATGACGACTACTAAATATCTGGATGCAAGTGGTGCCTTCCTCTCTTGTACTACGAGTACCGACTGCAACTGTGTATGCCTCAGAAGCTGGTAATTTTCAAGACGCATTGGCAAATATAATATTTATTAACATTCTCTTTTTCAGATGAGACGAAATTTGACAATAAACGAACGGAAACTTGTTTCATCTAACTGTCATATAAACTTATTCTGTTACAGGAAACTATGAGGAACGACAACGAACACTGATACTTTAGAAATGAAAACTGACAGTTAAAGTTAAAGCTCCTGTAACTAACGCTTCGGCAGTTCATAACAGGGTGCACTATACCGGAACTAATTAATTTTGAAAGAAAACCTGTCACTCACACGAGCTGGAACAATTATTCTATACGATCCCATAATTTAACTGTTATTCAAAGAAAGAAAAATGAAAACACTGATGAAGGTATCAATCACTCTGAAGTCCACAACTCATCGCCAACTATGATTACAGCTACTTGTTTCTTATAGTTTCAGATTGCTGGATGGAAGGGCTTCGGATTGCAGCAACCGCTCCATTATGACTAACCCCTCCCAGAGACCCGATTGGGGCCTATTCCGGAATCTTTTGCCAATATAGAGATGATCAGAGCATCCTTGCAATTTCAGGCCTCATGTCCTGTGAATATCCATTATGTGTCTTTTATGCAATGATTTGCATTGCTTTCTGCATCCTCATACCGTTGATCATAGCTCATTCTTCCAGTTTCCCTCCCCAAGGTCAAGAGAGTGCCCTGTATCTCTGTCCGCTTCTCCTCCCTCTTTGACGAGGCCGTTGGCAGACTGAGGGTAGCTTCTTATGCCGGATGTCTTCGGCACCCAATGCCGATTATGAATGAAACTTTAAGCGGTGTCGGGTTTCGAACCTGGGACTAAGGGCGTTTTCATTACTAACCAATGGCGCTACCTTGACCACGGGTCGCAAAAAGGCAGAAGTATAATGAGATAGAAAATACTAGAAGACTGTTTAATACTGTTACGTATTTTTTATTCGTTGGAAATCGCAATCTCCGCACTCTGTGGCAGTGATTGGCGGTTCTGGCAGCAAGAGAACCGAGTTTCAGACGCTCGTGGAAAACAGATTTCTTGTCAGGTTGCTGCCGAGTGGGCACTCGAGTTTAAGTCTTCGTAGAGTGACGACTACTTCGCTTTAGACATTTGTAAAGTATACTTCCTCTAAAGCCCTCATAGACTATGAACACCTCAGGTAATGGCAGGAGAGATGTGTGATGAGACGAACCTTGCTGCCGCTAGAAGGACGTCTGTACTTAAGCACTAAGTGCTAAAGGATGGCTGAAATCATTTCTTTTAGCTGCTGTCGCCACCAGTCTGTTTATTTACGCGCTTCCTGATTGGTAAGACAGCACATCGTGGCAGGCGCCGAAGCAATTTAGAAACGAATCTAGCTCACTCCCTTCGGTAACCGAGTACTCTATCTTAAAGTCACCATTCCAGGTTGTTGCCTTCAATGCACATTTTAGGTAGTCTAGTGGTGTTCGCTACTAGCTTTTCTTGTACTCTCTAAACATAATTAATAACTTACACTGTCAGTGTCTGTGTACATGAAGTACTAACGAAACTGTGATTTATCTTCCCTGTTCATCTGTGTCAAGTCTATGCTTTAAGTTATACTCCCTTGTCCAATTGTTAATGGCTCTTTTTAAGATGTCAGTGGGTAACTTCCATATTCGGAGTCAATACTTTTATTTGTTATAGTAGATTTTGCTTCGTGTTGAATTAGAAAGCTTTTGTTCTTATACGATACTATACATTAGCATACAAGAATAAAGGTTTTTCTCATTCGGTTATTAGCTACACTGACCGAAATGTTGGAGAATTTTAGATATTGACATTAGGGTCACAACCGCAAAGACAAAAGATAATATTTTTAATGGCAGACGTATTCATGTAATTACGTATGGTGGTGGTGGTTAGTGTTTAACGTCTCGTCGACAACGAGGTCATTAGAGACGGAGCGGAAGCTCGGGTTAGGGAATGATTGGGAAGGAAATCGGCCGTGCCCTTTCAAAGGAACCATTGAGGCATTTGCCTGAAACGATTTAGGGAAATCACGGAAAACCTAAATCAGGATGGCTGGAGACGGGATTGAACCGTCGTCCTCCCGAATGCGAGTCCAGTGTGCTAACCACTGCGCCACTTCGCTCGGTAATTACGTATGTGTAGGTACTACGGTAAGAAGAAGCTTAATGTTATCCGAAACAGAATGGCGCTAATATTCAAAATATATAAATATATACAAAATGAAATCCAAATACAAACTGTTTCTTTTTCTTAGATCATACATCCATTAGTGCATAGAGGTATTATAATTCATCGGTTTTTATAATCTACGCAATCGGCTATCTAATCTATATATATGTTATTGTCGCTCAGTTATGAGAATAAGTGTTTGTGAGACATTTGCACTCTGGTACTTTAGAGGTTACATAATAGTACATGAGAAGGAAAAGACAGACGATACGTGAAATCATTAATTTTATCTCTCAGTGATTTGGACGGTATTTACTGAAATACGAATGAAAGTAAATACAACACACAAGATAAATTTATAAAATATTAACAGACTATTTCTAAATAAACGACAGTGTTACTGAAAAGAGCTGTAAGTTAATCACATCTTCATACAACCAAAGCAGTTATACTATGAAACAGGGAAATAAAGTAGATTAGTAACTTTAGAGCGACAGATAGAGTGTTTTGTAGTTGAAATGTGTTTGATTGATTAGGCCATGTCATATTCCTCTCAAGTCATATTCTCCACAGTGCAACATTTCGCTCCCTTTGCTAGGTACTTCTCCAGGAGTCGCCTGGTGCTTACAGTTGACTGAAGACTGTCGAAAAACATGATGTGTTGACTAACAAAAACATGTTTCGCTGCTAGTATTGAGAAAAAATTGAGCCGCTGAGTAAAATTCTTGGCTACCGACAATGTATTGTGATAGCTGGTCGAGAAAAAGTAGTGTTAATCATTTTCGCTTACCGTGCCTTCCACATCAGTGACAATAACGTCTAGCAATCGAAGCTGAGCCTTTTAGTGGAAGCACTGATGGCCAATGGCTATGAGGGATTTTCCATAGAGAAGGCCTCGAGACGAAGTAAAATAATGCAAATAAAAGGCATGAGGAATCACCTTAATCTGTAATGTTTCCATTTGGAATAAGAGTAGACGACTGCATTAGTAAAACTTTTCGCAAACTACATTTTTCAGTCATATGTGTTAGACATGGTCAAGTTAGGGGAATATCTAGATTAATGTAGAAAACAGAAGTACAACTTCAAACAGGCAAGATCGCTATTGTACAGCATTTATTGTGATGATCGTAGATATTGCAATGATTTTACAATGTCATTGTCGTACGTTAGCAATGTACAAACATGCATGTGTATAATCAGTGCAATATCTACGTTTCTTATGTAATAGTTATTTTATGCTTGACTTACTGATATACTGTTGTTCCCATGTTATGAAAACCTCTTTTTCATGTGATACTATATAAGATGCATTGGCTCAAGATTCAGTGAAGTGTACTACAGAAGATCTAATGATGGCAACGGAGTTTGTTGAAATCGGTCATCACAATACATGCTATACTACAGCGACCTTCGCTATTTGAAGTTGTACTTCGATTCTCTGTATTTTCAGTCGATACAAAATAATATGTTTTGCACGTTTTCATCTAGCTCCATACTGCAGGAGTCGATGAAATGACTCACGGCAGCACAACAGAGTATGTAGTATGCATAACGTGGAGTAAAATGGAAGAACGGAGTAAAAAGTACGAACACAACACACTTGTAGGACACAACATAAAATCTTTAGTCGTGTAACACCAGGAGGTCTGTAATAAGGAGTAACATAACAAGCGGTGCGTCCATTATTAATCAGGATACTGGAGGTTTAGCTGATTATAACATAGCTGGATCATTGCTATGAGGCGGCAATATCAGTTAGGCACACTAGCGAAGCGCCTGGGGGAACTCCAGCAAGTATGAGAGGAGGTGGGGAAGGACGGGTGGCCAGCAGCCGCCTGGAATTCCCCCAGCGGCAAGGCTACACTGCGTCGCCTCGTGGCTGTAGACGGTAAGTAGCATACCGAGTTTCTAAGTTAAAAATGGTTCAAATGGCGCTAAGCACTATGGGACTTAACTTCTGAGCTCATGAATCCCATAAAACTTAGAACTACTTAAACTTAACTAACCTAAGGACATCACACACATCCATGCTTCAGGCAAGATTCGAAACTGCGACCGTAGCGGTCGCGCAGTTCCAGACTGTAGCGCCTAGAACCGCTCGGCCACTTCGTTCGGCCAAAGTTCTAAGTGTCCCACTCATAGCCCACCAGGGCAGTTTTTGATCAGACACTGTCCCAAGTGCAGTGTGAGTGACCTCCACATTTAAATAGCCATACAATTTGTATTAAGCAATTTCAGTGGAACGGTTTTGATTTTATATAAAAGGCTACATTAATACCACACAAAAACATATATTTAAATAAATTTAAAAGCTTATTTTTATGAAAAAACGCATTTGAACTAAACATACTGAAAATGAGTGTAATATTGCATGGTAATGTTAATGCTAAGAAAACTCAAATACCCTGTACTCCAATTCTTATTTTTTGCTTCAGTTTCATTGTTTCTACACGTGTAATAATAAAACATAAGAAAACTCTCACAAACCATGCACAAAATTAAAATTACACTTGTACATGCTACGACAGTAGTTCCTTTCTCAGTAATTTTCTTTGCATTGGATGTAAATTTTTGTAGATTCACGAAAAGCTGACGGCAAAAATGTATTGAAAGAAAAGCGGTATTTTACTGAATGTCGCAAAACAGGAGAGTGTAGTAATTAACAATGCACTCTAGTTTAAGTTACAATTAAGGATTGGGTTTTGATAGTACTGTAACATATGGCAAACAATAACGTTGAATGTACAAGGAGCGTTAAGTGTCTCGCTCAGTCTATCGCACGGTACTAAAATTAAGAAGGCTTCCTAGATTTAAGGGATGGAAACCACTCTAAATTTGAACGTAGAATTTACAAGGTTTTAAGCATTATGAAAAACTTGATTCGTAGCAGCAATGACTTGGTTCCGGGTGTTGACTTCCTCGCACAGTATTCAAAAAACGTATTTAACATACACATGGAGTCCTTACCGAAAACTGATGTCTCGATAAAATTAAGTATTAACAAAGATGAGAGCAAACTAAAGGAAGACATCTGTGGTAAGTCAGTTATGAGTATTTGGGCATCGTCTTTAAAGAAGTAACCGGTGCAATTGTGTGAAATTAACAACAGCGGAATGTGAATATGTAGCTTAATGTAGCTATTTTCTGTGTCATTAGCGTTTACATAGCGGCAGGGAAGCGTTTTTAATAAACTACTGTTGATAAGTCAAGTGAGTACGAATAGAACAGTAACAAACTAGTGTTACTGGCATAGTAATTTACTGTAGCCACCTTTAATGAAATGGTTCTACATCGCTTCCATCGTATTGCGACACTTATTTATGGGGAAGTGACTCCTCTACTAACTTCAGCAACCTTGGTTGTCAGCAGTTGTCGTTGTTGATTATTTACCTGCTTCCTGTCAGCTTATAATGTCTCCATTTACCGACTCTTAACACTATACGCTATACACCAGTGATACCATCATCATCTGAAAAACGTACTTGAAATAGCAAATACTCAGAAGCGTGCTCCTTATCAGGAAGAAAATAATTAGTTACAATTCTTCCTCGTCTATCTACGGTAAAATTAAAGAAGACCATCTTTCCCGTACACTTTATAAATTTTATATTGAAGTAATCAGCAACCAGTTGCGTAAAAGAAGTACTCGAAACAAGATAAGAAATTAAATTTCCTTTAAACAATTTGTTACTGGTTTCGATCTATGCAACTACAGCTCCTGAAACTGAATATAATAATATGTATGAACTTTAGATAATTTGATTTATTTATAAATGTAATATCTACTGCGATTCTCTCTTCGTCGTTCTGTGCCAGGAGGTTGATAACATGAGATTTTACATAATACCGGGTGATTATAATTAAAGTGCTCCTAATCATAGAGGTCCAATGTGGACTGTAATTGTCGTATGTCAGCTAACTTGGTAGATATACTAATGTGTTAACGTAGGACCGTCTAACGCTAGAAGAGAAAATTAGTTTCAGTTTCGGCCACAGCGTGCAAATCTGACACTGTACATTACTTGTATGACGGTATGAAATCAATTAAGGGGGGTTCTACGATAAGATTTGGAATGAAAATTCGAGACACTAGTGCAAAGTCAGGTGAACAGGATCCTTACGCCAACAACTCTCGTCAAATTTCCAGCCAAACGCTTCCGCAGAAAAGTTCCTTCATCTCCAGGATTCGAACCGGCTTACCTTGCGCCGAGCGACACAGCACAGGAGAGCATTCGTGATTCTAGCCACGGAGTACAGTTCTTGCGCTTATGGACACACTTGAAAGTTTTAAAAATTTACCCATTAAAAATACGGGACAAAACATTCGAAGCAACTGTCCGTAACAGCATAGACAGTAAACATGCAGCTATACCTAGCAAAGATTGTTGTATCGCAGATTGTGCACTCTTACAAAGGTGCGTATAATGAATGTAGGATACCAAGTGTGAAGCGACAGAAGAGTACAGCACTAAGCTGTAACGCTATTCAGTTTGATTAAATTGTGAAAGTAGGAAGGTAGTATAATGCATGGGACTTCAATATGTACTGTAAGAGTGCTGAAATAGAAAAACAGGATACGTGAACTCGACGACAAAAACTGTACTCCAGTTTGATTATTTATTCAGCTCCTTTTTCTACCTGGCGAATACTTACAGCAGGGCCCGAAATACCCACAGTACACGTAGTACCACGTTTGAGTGGGAGACCCCCAAGGGGGCTGTTGGTGTTCACGGCAGGAGATCTCCTGTGGAGGATAACTTAGTTATAGACGACGCACAGGGAACCACGCCGGCCGCTGTTGAATATTTACGACCTCGGACGACAGAGAAATTCGGAGCGAAGCGTGGCCCTCCTAATGTCATAACGTTTACTCGAGCTGCTAGTTGTCCTAATACGGATGCCTCTCAGAGGACCACGTTTCAAACGTTTCCAGCCGCTTGTGATCTCAGGAAGGGGGAAAACCAGCGGACTGCTCACAGACGCAGGGTGAACATTTAGGAGACGTCGATCGCATCTCCGGTGCGCTGTTTCAGTATCTATATTTCTGTGAATCATTCTTCAACCTCTACACCTTATTGACACGGCACTGAATCTAAGTCACGTGTTAACACATTCTTAATTTTTCCTGTTCCTGGTACAATACTTCATTGTCTAAGTTTCTTTGAGTTTCACTGACGTGTATCCTTTCCATCTTTTAAGAAAATATGGATTTTTCGTCATCGTACATGAGTGCATAGTTATGTTGAGATTACATTCTGTCGTTGGACTATTGAGTTCTTTGACTGAAAATGCGAAAGTACGCAGCTTCTCGTCGGTTTCGAGTGCAAATTTTTAAAACTTCACGACTGCATAAAGTTCGTGACATCCATCAAAAGCATTGGATATTTCATATACCAAATGAATGTCGTACTACTTACAAACTTAATGTTAATTCAAATTTGTATATGTGTTCTCTATTTTTGTTTAGACTCTTTTTTCTAGAAATTAATTAGCTAACTATTTCAATCCATAACGATGTACATTACAGTACAGGAAGCTATTCTGCCTGTTTCATTCTGTTTTGAGCTCTGCGACTACATAGAACTCTGAATCCTCAAAAAAGTATACACTGCCAAAAGTTTCGTACTGTTGCCGGGAAGTTGCTGAGTTTCATTGACAACTCGTATGTACAGAAAGTTTTGAACGTGGTTGCGTGGTCAGTGACCACTTACAAAGTAAAAATAACAGTAATAGCAGCCCACGGTCGCAATAAAAGTAGTCTTTTGACTCAACTTTCGGCACTGCTGTAAGTGTCTTCGTCAGAAATAAATCTCTCAAATTGGCCTGTAACATAATAACAAAATTACAGAAAAGGAAAAAAAATTAAGTGTAAGTATTAGTTAGTAGTACAAAAAAGAAACAATGTTACAGGCCACGTTTAAAACCATAAATCAAGACAGAAATTTGTAAAAGAGAATACATAAAAGGCAAGCCAATATGGGCTTCTCACATTCGTCGAGCTACGGTAGCATCAGACTGAGGCGCCGGCATTAGCAATTGTGGGCGGGTGAACATGACACTAAGAGTGCCATCTAGTAGCCGCAAATGCATGCAGCCTACTTAACATTCAAAATGTAGATAGATGAATGTTACGAGGAACGTTATTTTCGACATGAAGTATAAGGCAATAATTTTATCTGACATCAGCAGACACGGTACAAAATTGTCTAGTAAATACAGTTCAGAGGATGAAAACGCCGTTTTAGAATCACAGAAGGACCTGAATAACTCAGCGAACAGAAAAGACTGATGTAACATGATATGCAGTTGATATAACCTTTAAAAAAACAAAAACATTATGAATCGACTAAGATAGAAAAATATTACGGTAACTGCGCCAGGGAACACGAAATAAAGACTCAAGTAACGGCTTTATACCATTAAAGACGATTTTATTACGTAATTGTAGCTGCTCGTTAAGAATGAGATCATCATTACGAGAAAGATGTTTAAGATTTTTTAATGCTTAGAGAACATATAATCTATGGCCTTTCTTCTCGGTGTGCAAAATACTGATATCGTGAACAGCTTTGGGTGCGTGACTTGTAAACATAAGGTGATGGGCAAAAAACAAATTCTGGGAACTAGTGTCATTTTTTCTAAAAATATTTTTCTTGTATCTGACTGTAAAGGCACGTCCTACGTAGTAAGGAGAGCAAGTGTCAAGAACAGTCTTATAGACACCAGAGTTTTTCAAAGGGGAAAAAAGGTCGATTTTAAATTGTGAAAAATTGGTTGTAAAGGCGACATTACAGTTATATATATTACGAAAGAGGCGTTGAATGTGGTAGGAGATGGGCCGCAAGAAAGGAAAAGAAGAGAACTTCTTTTGGTTGGCCTCAATCATAGAGGTGCAGAGTATAGTAACTCACTCAACAGTTTTCTTTTTAAGAATGTCGTCAACTATGGTAGGTAACTACTATAGTTTTGATCAGATTCATTTCTCCCTCGAATTTTTCTTTCGAGAGTGGAGTAGAAGTAGCTCTGTGAATAGCTGAGTGGAAGAAAGCGTGCTGGGAAGAAGTAGGTACGATGTGATCGGTACATGTTTCTTTACGCAAAATATAAAAAAAAGATTTTATTTTCTTCTACTCTTAGTGTCAATTCAAGAAAGTTCATGCACATATTAATCAAATCTTTCTTTGCTTTAATATTGTCTGGTAATTAACTTTACGTTAAAGCTGTTAACACAATGTCTAACGCAAGTAGTGAAGCTTTCGGCTGAATGTGTGAGGTTCATGTAGCACATTTTTTTTAGCCTTTTAGACCTTACGTAATACAGGTATACTCAATGATTGTACGATTGCTTGACTCGATGTGGAACTTAAGTGTGTGATGGCTTTTGCTTCGTTTAAACAGTCCAACATTACATTGACATCCGGTATATTAAGAGTCGTTAATTCACTATAATAAAGTGTTTACATTCCGTTAATGTTTTCACGCTCTTAGTCTTAAGGACCTGAAAACTCCACTCACATAAATACTCAACGACATACCCATTCCATCTCTGTCCTAGTCTTTTCGTAAATGTGTTGAATTATTATGAAACCCATTTTAGTAGCTACTTCTATCACTCATATTTTGTAAGTTGTTTTTATCCATGTTAGCAACATTTTCTGGGCTCATCTTCTTTTTATGTGCTGTGATTTCGATATATTTCTAGATAACTACCATACGCATTAATTATAATACCAATCATGAATTTTTCTACAGAACTTTGTCTGCAGATTTCTCGTATCGAATTTTTTTCGCATCTGCACATTATGCCAAAACTTTTAAATGTTATATTTTCTTTGATATTTGTCACTGATGGAAGATGTGAATCTTTTGCATTCAAATGCACATCTACTTTCCGTTTTTCTTTAAGGATATTAACCTACCTTTCTCAGTATTTCAGATTTCCTCTATATCTGTTTTCATATGTGCACTTCAAATACAAAGTCATTTACAATTAGTAAACAATGAAAGGAAAAAAAAGACACTTGCAAAGTATCCTGTCATACGTCTTGTGTTTGAAACACAGGGTAGACAGTCATCTACGTCTCAGTTATTAATAAAAATCGAGAAGTTTTCCCGGCGTATCGAGTATTCCACAAGATTTCGGGATTGCAGTTGGATCTCTTCGACTTCTTTCCAGTTGTTAAGGAATCCGTGGAAATACGTTTGGCGGAGAATCTCATTAATCGTGATGGCGGCTTTCAATTGAATAAGGTCTGGGACCCGTTGATTTCTTTAATATCAACCACAAGAAAACTTTTTATGCCTTCTGACTTGTCGAGTGACAAGTAATTTCAATTTTAATATTGAAATTTTGCATTTTATTGTTTTGGACACGTTTGCCAACAGGGGGTGTGCATGTTTTACTTGTACCACGCATTCGCTTGCGCTCCATAGATGCAGTAATATTGTAGAGGTCCTTGGAATCGACAGGTGGCGCGCTTGCAACGGTAACTTGGGCGAGCGGGTCTTGTGGTATTTTTACGTACAAATAGAGCGACAAGCACTAGCAATCTCCAGTGTAAAACACTTGCCTGAAGATGGCTGTAAGGTTGTCAGCCGAAATATCGTGGAAAGAAGTCGACGAGATCCGGCTGCAATCCCGAAATCTTGTGGAATAATAAAAATCTAACTCATAAAATTGTGACATGGCATACGTTCAATAGGCGTGGA
This sequence comes from Schistocerca gregaria, assembly GCF_023897955.1. Classification (NCBI taxonomy): domain Eukaryota; kingdom Metazoa; phylum Arthropoda; class Insecta; order Orthoptera; family Acrididae; genus Schistocerca; species Schistocerca gregaria. The sequence goes on from NC_064920.1 coordinate 950,201,972, forward strand.
GAAATGAATTCCAGTACTGTAATTAAATATACGCTAACAGACCTAGGTATCACGCTAGGTCTACAGTTTTATTAGGAGCTTGGAGATAGTTGTGGATAAAATTTCAACAGGGATGTAGAAAGATACGATTTACTGTGGATCGAAATAGTTAATTACACAGATGTTCTGTAAGGTTTCGGAATTGCAGTCATGTTGAGTTCTTGCCACAATATTTCGGCTGGCTGCCTTTCATCCATCTTCAGACTGCTAGTTCACGATATCGGCGTTATAGCAAAAAATTGCACGGACAGGCATGCGCATTGGCGACAGTCACAGGAGTATCCTCCATCGAAATCCGTGCCGTCTGCAAATACTGTTCCGTCTATGGCGCTCACGTGCAAAAACGTAATAACATGTCCGCCCTCTGTCGGAACGCTCGCTCGTGGCGCTAAAGACAAACATCAGGTGTCGCCAGACGTATAATTATGAATAAAATGAGTTCTCTCAGAGTACATTAAATAAATCGCTGGATCCCAGGTTTCTACGAGTTGAAAGCCACCGTACGTTTTATAAGATCTTGTGTTAGACGCATTTCTATAGAGTCTTTAATTACTGAATGCCAAAAGGATCTCGCCGGGCACAATATTTTTGTTGCAGAATAGTCCATACAGTCTGTTGTGGTAATACTATGCTCAAATACAGACGACGTACTGGGCGAAAGGCGAGTAGGCTAGTGAGGTGCTCACGTTCAGCACACCTTTCGAGTTCTCGGCATATCGCCTTGCCAAACAAGCAAGGAATTTTGTAACAACCGTTCTTCAGCTGTCCTAATCGTCTTCCACCCAACCGAGAAGAGCGCTAACGTTGCGCCGGTGCCTGGAAGATTACTTTAACTTGATGTTTCCTTAGGATCCTGACTACATTAGACGAAATGTTGCCGATGTACGGCAAGAAAGTCTGGGACCTGAACAGCTCATTATCTTCTTGATTCTGTATATTTTCAAGCTCCTTCCTCCTTAGCGCAGTACTAATCTGATGTGGGAAGTGACCATAAACTTCGAACACCGACAGTTGATCTTATGGCTCCTTTGTAAGGCTGCTGATTATTTTGTATTAGTGATTTGTAAAGGTTAACTGAACAGGGGCGCGTTAGATTGAAGGGAAGGCAGGAAAGCAGAAATATGATTCAAGTTTCTGTGGAAATAAATTGTTGTAACAAAATCCCCTGCAGCAAGTGCATTAACTGTTTTACTTAAAATTAACCTATAAAAGTGACGCTCAAGTGCAAAAACAATTGAGACATTAAAACGCGTAAGCTTAAAAAAAATTCATTGTTGAGGCTCAAAAAATACACCCCTACAACAGTTTTGCTATTTAATATATTCATTGTTGCTCACGCGCACTTAGTACCATATGTAACAGCTGCAATGGAAATAATTTTTTTTTCTGAGTAGACTTAAATATTTGCAAACAAACACATTTTTAGGTTTCACAATGATTTCAACTGAGCTATACATAAACATCTACATCTACACATCTACATCTACACTTATACTCCGCAAGCCACCCAACGGTGTGTGGCGGAGGGCACTTTACCTGCCACTGTCATTACCTCCCTTTCCTGTTCCAGTCGCGTATGGTTCGCGGGAAGAACGACTGTCTGAAGGCCTCCGTGCGCGCTCTAATCTCTCTAATTTTACATTCGTGATCTCCTCGGGAGGTATAAGTAGGGGGAAGCAATATGTTTGATACCTCATCCAGAAATGCGCCCTTTCGAAACCTGGCGAGCAAGCTACACCGCGATGCAGAGCGCCTCTCTTGCAGAGCTTGCCACTTGAGTTTGTTAAACATCTCCGTAACGCTATCACGGTTACCAAATAACTCTGTGACGAAACGCGCCGCTCTTTCTTGGATCTTCTCTATCTCCTTCGTCAACCCGATCTGGTACGGATCCCACACTGATGAGCAATACTCAAGTATAGGTCGAACGAGTGTTTTGTAAGCCACCTCCTTTGTTGATGGACTACATTTTCTAAGGACTCTCCCAATGAATCTCAACCTGGTACCCGCCTTACCAATAATTAATTTTATATGATCATTCCACTTCCACTCGTTCCGCACGCATACTCCCAGATGTTTTACAGAAGTAACTGCTACCAGTGTTTGTTCCGCTATCATATAATCATACAATAAAGGATCCTTCTTTCTATGTATTCGCAGTACATTACATTTGTCTATGTTAAGGTCAGTTGCCACTCCCTGCGCCAAGTGCCTATCCGCTGCAGATCTTCTTGCATTTCGCTACAATTTTCTAATGCTGAAACTTCTCTGTATACTACAGCATCATCCGCGAAAAGCCGCATGGAACTTCCGACACTATCTACTAGGTCATTTATATATATTGTGAAAAGCAAGGGTCCCATAACACTCTCCCGTGGCACACCAGAGGTTACTTTAACATCTGTAGACGTCTCTCCAATGATAACAACATGCTGTGTTCTGTTTGCTAAAAACTCTGCAGTCCAGCCACACAGATGGTCTGATATTCCGTAGGCTCTTACTTTGTTTATCAGGCGACAGTGCGGAACTGTATCGAACGCCTTCCGGAAGTCAAGGAAAATAGCATCTACCTGGGAGCCTGTATCTAATATTTTCTGAGTCTCATGAAAAAATAAAGCGAGTTGGGTTTCACACGATCGCTGTTTCCGGAATCCATGTTGATTCCTACAGAGTAGATTCTGGGTTTCCAAAAACGACATGATACTCGAGCAAAAAACATGTTCTAAAATTCTACAACAGATCGACGTCAGAGATATAGGTCTATAGTTTTGCAGACTGAAGCAAAGAACGAAAATTTGAATCAACGGTGAGATTCGAAGCTGGGTCTCCGGCTCACCAGACTGACGTACTAACCACTACGCCACCCTAGAACAGTAGCTTCGCGCAACTGCACGGACTACACTAGCACGCCTCACTTCTCAATCCTAATTCTCAGTCACGTCTCAGTCCACTTAGTTTGACGTGTTAGGGCAGCCGCGCAGTTGTGCAAGGCGCTGTGCCAGGGTGGCGTAGTAGTTAGCACGTCTGTCTAGTGAGCAGGAGACCCAGGGTCGTATCTGGATTTTGTTACAAATTTCATTCGCCGCATCAAAAATTGTAAAGGTCTTTCGAATCATGTAGTTTCAACTGGTTACGTGACGGTGCCACAGATTCATTAGAACATTCGTGCGCCCGACCGGTGAACTAAGGATAGTCGCTATGCTAATGTGACATCAGCTGGAACATATTCAGGAAACGGCACTGTGTCAGCAATGCTGCTCAGGACTACGCCACGAGTTCGACGTTCGAGGAAATATTTCCGTAGTGAAGGCGTACTATCATCTTTCTATACATTTGTTACTTCTCGTCTTCAGCCTTTTTGTTTTCTTCTTTGAGGTAATGGTTTCAGATAATGATGTCCGTCGATCAAGATTCAGACATACTTTCTGTAGTATTGCCGCTGATTCTGGTCTCGCAGAAGACGTGGAACAGAAACTGAGAGATTAACAGTGAAACACTATGTACGAAGATCATCTGAAGATAAACCGAGCCGGCCGGAGTGGCCGTGCGGTTCTAGGCGCTATAGTCTTGACCCTAGCGACCGCTACAGTCGCAGGTTCGAATCCTGCCTCGGGCATGGATGTGTGTGATGCCCTTAGGTTAGTTAGGTTTAAATAGTTTTAAGTTCTAGGCGACTGAGGACCTCAGAAGTCAAGTAACATAGTGCTCAGAATCATTTGATAAACCGACATTGCCTACAGCTATTCTTGTTTAGAGACATCCTCTGTGAATGACTGGTAATGTCTTCAACAGTTTCTGAATAGTTTCATTTTGTGTTTGTTGGAAACTAAACTGAAGCGGAACTCAAACATCCTGGATGACATTTACTTGCTTTCTTTGTTAGCGATTGTGGGTATCAGTCCCTTTCAATTGAACTTGGAAGGAGGAAACATTTTTCTAAGTATTTCAATGTAAAGTAACAGATACAATTTCCTGCAGTCGTTTACATCATCGTACAATGAGGAGTATCACCATTGGTATGGACATTCTTAGTAATTTAAGCATTTACGGTGAGGCGTATTTACGGCTTACTTTGCGTAAGGAATGTACAGGTGAGCGTACTGTACAAAGTATGACGTGGATGCACGATTACATAAACGAAGCAACTGCTAATTACAATTGGGAAACGCTGGGATATGACTTAGACAGGAAGAAATCTGGTTACATCTGGGATAGGATGTGCATAGTGGGTAGATCTAAGACAGTACCTCGTTATCTCGGGAAGGATGTGGGATCTTTGGAGATACTCGTAAAAGGAAAGAAGGATGTGGACACAGCCGCAGACAGTTCTAAACGATGAAGAAGACAGTATGATGTTTGACTACAACATCACATGTACACACATTAAAAAAAGTTTTGCATCACCCCGTTTCTCAGAACTCCTGAAGATAGACGTTGACTGTGGATATTATATCACAGGAACAGTCCTTTGACTGTTCAGAGATGTCACTAAACCCGCCCAAAGATGTAAACAACAGTGCGTGAGCAGCGCCTATTAGACGAAGGAGGTCCGAGAGCCTATTAGTTCCAGTCATTCCACCAGGAAGGATGTATATACTCGTGTTGTCTGTAGGTTAACCATACCCAGGCGATCAATACCGCGGTCCGAACGCGTCAGCATTGTTACTTTGTGCCAGGAAGGGCCTTCAACAAGGGAGCTGTCCAGGCGTCTCGGAGTGAACCATACCGATGTTGTTCGGCCATGGAGGAGATGCAGAGAAACAGGAACTGTCGATGACATGCCTGGCTCATGTCGCCCAAGGGCTACCACTGCAGCGGATGACCGCTACCTACGGATTATGGTTCGGAGGAACCCCACCATGTCAAATAATGCTTTTCGTGCAAGCATAGGATGTATTTCGAATCAAACTGTGCCTAATAGGCTGCATGATGCGTAACGTCACTCGAGACAACCTTAGCGAGTCCATCTTTGCAACCACGATACTATGCAGCACGGTACAGGTGGGCTCAGCAATGTGCCGAATGCACCGCTCAGGATTGGCATGAAGTTATCTCCACCTATGAGTGTCGCATATGCCTTCAACCAATCGTCGGACATATGTTTGGAGGCAACCCGGTCAGGCGATCGCCCTTGAGACACCGTTCAGCGAGTGCAGCAAGGTGGAGGGTCCCTGCAATTCTGGGGTGGCATTATGTTGGGCCGACGTAAACCGAAGATGGTTATGGAAGTCACCGTAACGGCTTTGTGATATGTGAATACCATCCTTCGACCGATAGTACAACCATATCTGCAGCATATTAACGAGGCATGCGTCTTAATGGACGACAATTCGCGCTCCCATTGGACCCATCTTGTGAATGACTTCCTTCAGGACAACGACATCGCTCGAGTAGAACCCTATCTAACATACCTGGGGTACATTGAAGAGGGATATTTAAGGACGACGTGACCCATCTACCATTCTGAGACATCTAAGCCGAATCGCCGTTGAGGAGTGGGACAATCTGGAACAACAGTGCCTTGATGAACTTGTAGATAGTGTGCCTACGACGAATACAGGCATGCATCAATGCAAGAGGAAGTGATAATGGGTATTAGAGGTACCGGTGTGTACAGCAATCTCGACCACTGCCTCTGAAGGTCTCACTGTACAGTGGTACAACACGCAATGTGTGGTTTTCACGACTAATAAAAAGGGCGGATATGATGTTTATGTTGATATCTATCCCAATTTTCTGTACAGGTTCGGGAAATCTCGGAACCGAGGTGATTCAAAACTTTTTTTTATATGTATATTTCGTGGAGAAATTCGTTGGGGATACTTCTTTGAAAGAGGTTTAGCGGGTTCAGGAGTACTATGTTCATATAGCAGTTCTCACTACAGCAAGTCATGAGAGAAACGAATAATTGTTCAATTTTGCTCCACCAAGATACTGACTCGTATTTGGCTGTTGAATAAACCCATAATAACGAATGAAGCTAACGTCTTTTGTAATATAAACCTCACCAATAGATTCAGTCAGTGCTACAGAAATCCTGTCTTTATTTTCTGAGAACAATAATTGTTTTACCAATTTGAAGCTGTTGATACGAATTCCGTAAGATCTACATAGTTAAATATGATACTACAAAAAGTTGGGCCTGTATATTTCAAGCAGCAATATCAGAATATTATTTTTGGCGAATGAGAACGCAGGAAGAAGATAGGATTCTGGCTAATGTCGAATCGTGTATTTTGTGAACTAACCAGATAGTGGGAACTATTTGCGTTTTACCATTCCGACCATTCTTACAGTTGCTAAAATTAGACTTAGCCACACTATCCATCTGGGAACTGTTAATCATCATATTCATTACATTTACAGAGTAATTATTGAAATAACATCAAAATTGCAATGCACAGTGTAATCATTTTCGCTGCAGTATTGTTTAAATGTTGAAACTGTGAAGACTGGGTTGAGCTATAATTAATCATTTCATAGTTGAGTATCGAGATTCGTAAGCCAAAAACACATTTGAACATAATTTAAGTTGGACCCCTATAATGCTAAGTCAAATACATTTAACCTCAAAATACATTAACTAACCAAATATATATACAATAGAACAGATCTATATTAATGAAAAAATCACACAGACCATATTTTCGATTTAAAAGTTATCTAAAATTAATTAAAATTGTACCACAATGAAATCACTCAGCTACCTGAAGAAGGTTCCACTAACCACAGTTCAAAACCTCAATTGAAACATCACTGGATGCAGAATTAAACTCTCACCACAGTTACTAAACAGAAATGTCACTGAATGCACAAGTTAAAATCTCACCACAAATACAAACCGGAATCATTAACGTGATAATACCATCCGGGAATAACATACGAAATCCTTTCCATTAATCAACTGTTATCTGGCTGGTTTTGAGAAATATTGACTACATAGGCCAACCAGACAGTACAGTAATCCAGAGTCCCATGTGATTAGTCTCCTACAGTATTTTGCCATCATGTTTTCTCTGAACCATTGTCCTCGAGCGGACGCAGCTCACGATCCTTCCCAGAGCTCGGCGCGCATGCAGAAACCTAGGATTCCCAGAGCACACATTCCGAGATTAGCCCTGGGAGCGTCGACACACGGTGATACTCAGCGGCATACTTGCCTGCTACCGAGCGATCGTCGTATTGGCCAAGCATTTAAATTGCCTGTAGGCGTGACGTCTCGAGACGACACAGTGCTATATTACTAACAGATTCCCAAGAGGACATTCACATTTTTTAGCTACATTTTTGTCGGCGACGGGTCGTCCGAGAACTAAATCATAATTAGTTCTCTCCCCTTGTTTTAACCCAGCGTTAGAGAAGCCCACTTTGTCGTAAAGTAAATGCCGAACCTAGAAATTCCCTCCCAAGTATCTCAATTACCCCGTTATAAGCTCACATGGTATTTGGATTTAAAGCCACTGAAGTTCCAATAGGACATTAATAGTGAGACAAACGGACAATAGGCTCAAGCTACTACGATTGAGAAATGACGATGGCTAATGTGACACTCCAGTGTCGCATTTTACATACAAAATTACAAAGTTCTCGTTCGTACAAGACTTGTGTATCGAATTCGGGCGTGGCTCATGGCTTTAAGCCAGACTAAGAAGACCAAGTCTACCAACAGGAGAATGCGACTAATAGCTGGATATCTGTCACATAACTTACCTGCTGGCTTATTACACTATACAGTCAATGTAAAGAAGATAAACACATATTAAGAGACAAGTGGTCTGGATGTGGGGCAAGCAGATTAAAGTTCTCAGGATCTACGAGATCTCTTTTTCAGTCTAGGACCTTCCGCTACCCGCAGTTCAAATAAATATATGCCTTGTACTCATTTTCTAAGCAACAACAGATATACAGAATTGTATTAAGCCACCCCATGAAGAAATAATCAAGATCCCTCAAAGATTCACTACACCAGCTAGAAGGAGGGGTGACAGAAAGAACGAGTTTACATCACCACGTTACGTGAATAGAAATAATGCATTTCCATGACAATTGGAATTATCGATAAATCAAACGTAATACGCAGAGCAATGGGGCACAAAAGGAGCTGACATAAGATAAAGAATCTCACCTAAGATTTTCTTTGGTAGGTTTCCTTCTTCAGCCGTAAGGGGAAACTGGGATTAAGTATTAAATATATGAATATTTTCGTCCCATCCATATGGTATGCCCAAACTAAGGAATGTGTGCTATATGCACATATGTGAACCGTGAACAAAGCTGTGGTGTCGTGAGTGCAGCATCGAATAAACACAATGAAAGTAGGTCAGAATTTCCAAGTCAATAACAGGGTTGAATAGTGAATAGCAACTTAGATTAGCGTAATACAATTCAGTGAATAGAACGTAGGATGCCACACTGAGCTGTAGCACTTGGCATACCCCTTGGCCGTCAGTGAGTCACAGGACTTGACTGTCCACCTGTAGTGATGCCTGACTGACTTGGCGCCTCTGCTCCATTACCACTAACGTCAGCTGGCGGGAATATTAAATCCATGCCCCCCTGAAATCTGCGTGTAGGGCCGAAAGTAACCAGGAAGTGATGGTGACGATGGGGGTAGATGGTGAGGGAAGGGGGAGAGGTATCACTTACTGTTAGTATACCTAGGACCATCGGATCGAGGTTGATGTCGGTAGGAAGCGCGGTCGAGGACTGCAAGGCCAGAGGAAGCGACACTACGTCTATACCTTGAGGCTGGTCCTACTTTAGGATGAGGGACAGTTGGGGCGGAGGGAGTGGTTCCACCTACATAGGTCCCCAAACTGTGATCCCTGTCCCCCGCCCACGAGAGAGCGGCGATATGGTGATGCAGGTCATACCATGGCACAAGAGGCGCTGGGGAGGGAGTCGTGGCTGGAGATAACACTGGTGTCCATTCCCTGTGGCGACGGAGAAGATGGCAAGGACAGGGACGCTGTTAACGAGTTCGTTGACCTTCAGTCCTTAGTAGGTGCCAGCCGAAATTTTGAAACCAGATCCTGTTATCTCACACATAGTAGGGCTGAACGCAGGAGGAGCACGTTGCATTGGATGCAGGAGGCCTTACAGGCGCAATGCCTGCATCTGTGCCGAATATTGGCTGGACCAACCCTATTGTCAGTAAACTGATACACCGTGAGGAAGCTATATTAGGTTTCCTCAGTCAACAGTGATCCAATGCCTTTCGCAACTGAGCCTTGAAGGAGCAGACCAATCTTTCAGCCTCCGCACTGGAGATGCAATGGAAAGGGCAGTGATCTGATGGTCGAATACATTCAGCGATAGTATGTCCTAAAGGCGAAAATCCTCTCAAGAACATGGATGGTGATGGAGGTGGTTGTGGATAACATGCAAGCCACATATGAGAAATTAGAAAGGGAGTCCACGAGCAGCCGCCGCATAGTTCCTAAATTGGCCAAGAAATATCGATGTGAACCATCTTCTATGGGTGCTCACTGGAGGGCCTTGACGATAAACGCTTAGCTGGGGACGCCTGATTTAGGGATCAAGCACGAAAGGGGTGGCAGGCATGGTCAATGTCAGCGTCTATCCCGGGCCAGTAGAGGTGCTGCCACGCCAACACCTTCACGCGCATCAGCCCAAATGAGACACGTGGGTCCACAATACGAACCGCATGACTACAGCTAACGGTCATAGTTTTAGTTTCATCAGTGGTACGTCGTTCAAAGTATATTCTTGGCAGGAACCCAAAGTTGCATAAACTATCCCCAAGGTGCCACTATTGTATCTTTTACTTCGGAACCAATTAGTTTCAATTCAAGGTCTTTGGGACACTGGAATTTAACCGTTGATCTCTCCAAAGTGATGACTATTGTTTTTGTCTCCATTCCGAACACTAACATGATGCAGCTCCCCACACTAGCCTGAGCTTTGCAAGCCTCTTCATCTGTGCTCAGTTACTGCAACATACATCCATTTGAAACTAATCACTGCGTTCCAGCCTTGATCTCCCTCTCCTTCACTTATCTTCATTACTAAAAAGAAGATTTCTTCGTGCCTCAGGGTGGGTCGTATCAACCTATCCCTTCTTGTAGTCCTTTCCTTCCCAAAATCGAGTCAGTAGCTTCTCTTGAGTTATACCTCTCTACTGTAGCATCAACTTTCAAAACTATACGCTACTTGTCTGGAGTATTTTCCCCCACATTTCATTTCCGTACAAGGCTACAGTTCCAATCAATACCTTCAGATTACTAATATCGGAAATTGTTTTGCCTGTTAATAAATTTTATATACGCAGAAACGCTTTACTTGCTAATCTCCATTTGTGCTTTTGTCTAACTTAAACGATTCAGTGGTCGTCCCACGGAAAACGTTTAAGACAAGGAACTTGTAACTAACACTTGATGTTCGCTGTTACCATCAACTTCGAAATATCCCAAGTAAATATAAACAGATCTGAAGAAGAATCATAATTCCAGACAAAAACTTCAGAAGGGTAGTTCCAATAGATGGAAAAAACTGATAATATTTTTGATTCATAGGACAAATCGGAAAACGGTTCCGAACTTTTGCAATAACACTCACTTCAGTTTAGGACTGAACGCCAGCTGTCTTCCGAGAATACCTTAATCGACCTTTTGAACCATTCACTATAGCTTTACGGCGATCACCACTGGAAGATCTGAATATGACGCGCACCTACACTTTGGGCTCAAAATCTGCCTTACTACTTCATACCTAATAGCCAACCTATTGGTATTAAAAAGTTTTCTCTCAGCTTCGTAATGAATTCCGTAAGGAATCTTGCATCGCCAGTTTTGTGTAATATGTGGTAAGCTTTCCCACGCCTCTGGTTACGGCCTTTTCTGCACGAAATGCCAAAAATGGTGCACCCGAAGTAACGATTTAGTGGGTCAGGTCTTTGTTCTTACTTCTGAAATGCTAGAGTTGCTACTCCATTCTGCGAGCAGAGAAAAGTACTTCTTGGAAGTTTTTTAATTTAATTGCGTTCCTGCTCTCATATCTAAGTAACTGTTAAGTCCGTATTTGCTTTGTTGACAGAAATATACACTAAATAAAAACTTCAGAAAACAGTTAGTGAATTATTAAAACGTTTCTTCTAGGACTACTAAGCCAAATTCCTACTATACACTCAGTTTTATTTAACGAAAAAGTGATTTTGCATTACATAATTACACGTGAAAAAAGTACGTTTTCTGTTTACCTCTCCAATCGTCTCCAGGTTATGACGTTTCTCTAGGCACAAATACCAAATGTCATGCTAAAGATTTTTCCTTTCTAATTCTTTGCGGGAGGTGAAAATTTTCTTTATTGTTATAATATAAGGTATGCAAAAGAAAAATGCTGATATTTTTTTTGAAAGATTGGTGCAAATGATTGCTCAGTGTTATTGAAACGGTTGTCATTCTTTTTTCCAACATTAGATATCGGCAGTCACCTCCTCGTAGCCTGTTTGACAGCCGGTTGAGTATACACTGACACAAGTGAGGTAAAACCCTTCCTTGAAACAGGTTCTAAGTTAAACGAAGTGGAACTGAGACAATTATACTTTGCCATTGATACTAAATATATTGAATTCTCAATTATATTAACGTAAGTTAATCAAGTCTTACCAGGCAACATTACGTGGCTTCCAAAAATTCTTTTATGTCATTTAATATTCGTTGAAATTTATCATAATTAGGAATGGGGAGGAGCGATCTGTATTACCTTAAGAAGAAACTTTTAACAGCCAAGATCGCATTCAGTACTTTTTATTTCTGACGACAAATTTCAGCAGTTAAGACTGTCATATTCTTATCTGCAAGAAAACCTCATATTCCATAATGACTTTATCACACGTGTCATGTTGACATTGTAGGACAGTACGTAGCACATTCCACCTCGGTTTGTTATAAACAAAAATAGGTTTGCGACACATCTGATAAAATCGCACTTAAATAGTACTGAATGCGAGCCTGACTGTTAAAAGTTTCTTCAGTTAACTTTCATACATAACCATTTCCTTGTCGTTGTACAATACACTACTTCTTTGTTCCGTCTGTACTGTCAATTCCAACACATTTTCTTCCTACTACATTACAATTCCTGGTATATTTATAATGTATTATACGCTACGTTAATGTATCAATCCTACTTAGCATAGCCCTACAGATAACAATATTTGGAACTACCAGTCTTCCAAGTATTTGCCAAGTACGAGGTGTTACATGTACTACCGTTTAGTTAAGTCGCATTGTTTTTACAAAAAACGTTTTGTGTTTTCGTTTGGTTTTGGTTTTCTCAGTTCCTTGGAAAACTCTATTAGCGAACCTTACATAGTATGTATAAAGCGAGACATTGCGGGTCTGTCAACCTAGATCTTTGAGTGAAATATAAGTAATGGAAAACTATAGACTTGTAATTAGCTCATTCATTGCTATGAGTAATTGCAAGGGGTACATGAGATTTGCGTAATGGGGCTAGAAATGAATACGGCTAATAGTAAGCAGTGAAATGTCGATACACAAATATGCGACAATTCGTGTTTCCAATTAACTTAAAAATCACGAAAGCGTAATATCACGAATATGAGCTTGGATTTGTTGGCATGATGCACTTTGAAAGCCGTACTATCCAATTAAAACGAAAGGGCTATTTCCGGCTTTCAAAAGAGTATTTCGTTCTAAATGAATAATTTCCACTGTATCAGGTATTATTCTGTCATTGTAATGACTAAGTATGATTTTCTGTTCATCAATGAACCGCAAATTTAATAAAAAACAAAATATTACCACAAACTTTCTCTGCGTAGCATTAATTACCAACTGAGCTTTCGCTACTTTCAGGGCAGTGCAGCATTAGTTCTGATAATTTATGTGGGAAGGCGTCCAATGAAATGTAAGTATCAAATAAAATGTGCTTCTGCGACCTACATCAAGTCTGAAAAGTGTAAATGTAGGGTGCCAAAACCTTCAGGGCATTACCTCACGGAAGAGATAATTGATGTTAGGTAAGACTGTGTTATTTTTAATATATTAACATTGAAGCTATTAATTAAGAAACGTAACTGTATTTAAGTTTTGTGTTTCAAGGCAATACGAGGGAAGACACTGTACGTGGCATCGCACGTCTCCTTAGCGACTGGTGTGATAGCGCTGTTCGAGAAAACCTAACAGCCTACAGCCAGCACACATGAGAAGATGCGCTGGACTCGTCATTATCACTGTTTTTTCCTCTACTTGATTTTTAAAAAGATGTATGAAAGAGTAAAAATGAATCAATATTCTCTATCCGATCAAATGAACCCCGACATATCTTAGTGGACGCTAATGTCGGGTGTTTTCATCCCTTGTATTTATGACTGCTTGAAAACTCTGAGGAAACTTTCAATAAAGATGCTAAATGTCTGTGGAGGGGTGGAAGCTCAATATTCCTTAAAAGCCGAAATCATAGAAAATAGTGATTTTGGACGCTGGAGTCTGAAACGAAGCTGACGTTCTAACGAATCCCTCGTGTATGTTGAGGTCGCGGTTCTGGGCAAGTTAATCAGTTTGAGAAATGTTCTGTCTAAAAACCATTGCCTCACACATATAGACAGGGTTTACGGTCATATTGATACCAACAATCACCTGCGCCGAAATGATTCTCTACAGTACGCAGTATACAATGCTATAAGGAGTGTTCATATTCTTCTACATCCAGCGTTTTCGTAATTGCAAGAGTTGGACCACAACTTAACGAAGAAAAACACCCTCACACTATAATACCATGTAATATCCACGCCTATATTTTATTCAAAATAATATTCACGACACCATTTTACCTGGAATGTGACTGGAGTCTGATCCTATTTTCGTAATTTAATAAAAAGGACGTCGTCGTTAATACCATAGATAATAAATAATTAATGTCAAAGACACAATTTTATGTTTTGCAAAAAATTGTATCTCAGGCAATGCCCATGTAACAAGATAATGGTAATGTTTCTGTTATCTATAAGTTTGTAGAAAAATTAATCTTCTTGTTGGTCGAACTATTGTACTCACAGGATGCGATTGATGTCTCGTAACACATGTTGCTAACAGTTATCTGAAAAAGGAGTTTATGTGTTACTGAAATGAATCTTCTTTGTCTAAAGTTTTATTTCATAGTAATTCCCGTCGTATGTAAATGTTAAGTTTTCTGCTCAACCAAAGAGTACACCCATTAGCGATATTTATCTACAGAGCAGTTTATTGGTAAATGCTGACTATTAATGTGCCTTGTAACATTGAGAAATATTTTCAAATGTTAATTCATATACTGAAGGTGAGAAAATATTTAATATATATTATTTATTAGGAGTAAAACACAGCATGAAGTAGAATCGATAAGTGATTATGTTAGCCGCCCTCTTAGTGAAATATTACAGCAGCAGTTTTAAATTGATTTTCGATACAGATTGAAATCTTGTTTGTTATAACTGCAGTAATAATTGTGTACTAGTGGCCGAGAACTCACTCTGAGGTAACTCACTCTGAGGTAATAAATTTCAGTTAGACTGTGAATACATTGAAATTCTATGAATGCAAACAGCATCTTACGTGATTCAAATTCTTATCTGCTGAAGTATGAAGCCTGGAAAATTTCGTAACTACTTTTACGAAATATTGTGAGAGGAAAATAAATTAGTATTGTTTACGTGAGCTATTGTGTGACAAAACAGTTAATTTTGCTTAAAGAAAAGTGTTACTACCTCGAGTTGGCACTAGCGTTGATTTTGATAAATAATCTGCAACTAGCAAAGATCGTTTTAAATAACAGCACTGCAAATTACTAAAAAACATTAATCCAGTTTAGCTTTACTTATCATGTATTTAACTTGTTTGTTGGTTATAAGTGACTTCTTTTGTGATTGAGCTTAATGACATTTACACCACTTGACAGACAACATTGCTACACGTTCCCAGGTGGAGATTTCTTTAACAAAATAACGTTCATTAGCAGGGGAAAGCAATGATTAAATAAAACTTCATGTCACATTAGTAATAAGTAACTAATTTTATTGTAATCTTGCTGAACTTGTACAACACAACACAAGCACAATTACACGACACGTCACAACGATACATCTGTACCTCGCTGTCTTCACTACATATACTTGCAGGCAGATTTTTACAGGTATTTGTCAGACTCAAACCCTTTCATCAGATTGGCACACCGTATGTACTGATTCATAATTCTAAATCACGCGTTTCGAGTCGTAAAATGTGCAGTGGCGTCGCTCTTCATGTTCAAAGCGTAACTTAGCATTGACCACAGAAATGTGTCGCTTCTGAGGAGCTGTTCGACTGCTCTTCCCGTTCGTTTTAACTCCCTAGTGTCTTTTATTAGTAATCATAACGTCCTCAATCCCGGATTCTGAACGCGCCGCCACTTAAATTACGATTACGTATCATCTTTGGCGACCGAGGACTTCGATCATAAGAGATCACCGTCAGTCTGTCAACGTCTTTGTCAAAGATGGTGGAGGAGAGGACAGAGGTTCATATCGCTCTGTTGTCCTTGGGGTGGGAAACAGCCGCTGAAGGCGGAAGAATCTGGAATGATCAACGACATGACGATGCAGAAACCACATCTTTAAAAACACGTAATGTGTATCCAGAGGATATGTGGCCACTAACTGAAAGAATGTCATGATGATCTTTCCATTGGCAAAAGATTCCTGAATAATCCCCCATTCGGATCTCCGAGAAGGGACTGCCAAAGGGGAGGTTGAATAACCAAAGAAAGGATAACATTCTAAGAGTCGGGTCATGGAATATCAGAACCTGAGCGTGGTATGGAAGCTAGAAAATGCGAAAAGGAAAATGTAAAGGTTCAATCAAGTTTTATAGGGGCTAGTGAAGTGACGCACAAAAAAGATAGGGACTTCTAGCTAGATGAGTGAAGGATAACACCAACAGGAACATTATTTTCTTTATTATCAGAATCGACAGCAAACCAACGGCGATAACAGTAGTTCAGATATACATGCCGACGTCGCAAGTTGAAGAGACAGAGAAAGCTTATGAGGATACTGAAAGGGTAATACAGTAGTTTAAAATCAGATTAAAATCTAGTCTTAGAGGTCTGGAATTCCATTGTAGGGGAAGGACTAGAATAAACGGTTACAGGAGAATATGGGCTTGCGACAAGGAATGGGAGAGGAAAAAGATCGAATAAGTTCTGAAATAAATTTCATCTAGTAACAGCAAATACTCTGTTCAAGAACTACAAGAGGATGAGGAATACTTGGAAAAGGCCAGGTGATATTGGAAGCTTTCATGGTCAAACAGAAATTCCGGAATCTAATATTGGATTGGGAGGCGTACCCGGGAGCAGATATAAACACAGATCACATTGAAGAGTAGGCTGATGTTTAAGACATTAGTCAGCTACAATCAATAAGCAATGAAATGGGATACATAAGTATTAAGGAAAGATGAGATACGCTTGAAGTTCTCTAAGGCAATAGGAACAGCAATAGGGAATAGCTCAGTAGGCAGTACAGTTGAAGAGAAATGTACCTCTCTAAAACGGGCAACCATAGAAGTTGGGAAGAAACACATAGGTGCAAAGAAGGTAACTGTGATGAAACCATGGCTGACAGAAGAAATACTTTAGTTGATCTACGAAAGAAGGGAGTACAAGAATGTTGAGGGAAAATCAGTAATACGGGAGTACAATTCACTGAGAGATGAATAAATAGGAAGTGCAGGGAGCTAAGACGATATAGCTGCACGGATAATCTGAAGAAATCGGAAAAGAAATGATTGTCAGAAGGACTTATTCAGCACATAGAAAAGTCAAAATAACATTGGGCGAAATTTAAAGCAGTGGTGATAACAGTAAGGGTGCAACGGTAATTCCAAAGTTAAATGAAGACCTCTATGACGAGGAAGATTTGTCTGATGTCATAGAAGGAGAAACAGGGATAGATTTATGAGAGATACTGGTTCCATTATTATAATTAGAATTTAAGAGAGTTTTGGAGGACTTAAGATCAAATAGGCAGAAATCGTTTTAAAATCGTTGAGGAATGTGGCAACAAAACGACTATTCACGTTGGTGTGTTGAATACATGAGTAAGGCAAAATACCACCTGATATTCGGAAAAATATCATCGACACAATTCCGAAGAGTTCAACAGCTGATAAGTGCGAGCATTATCGCACAATGAGCTTAAAACCTCACGCATCCAAGCTGCTGACAAGAATAGTATACATAAGAATGGAAAGGTAAAGGCACCAGAGAGACAATTCTGACATTACGGTTGATAATGGAAGCAATACTAAAGAAAAATCAAAAAACGTTCATAAGATTTGTCGACCTGCAGAAAGCGTTCGACAATGTAAAATGATGCAAGATGTTATAAATTCGGAAGAGCTGTAGGCAGAGGCGGGTAATATACAATGTGCGCAAGAGCCAAGAAGGAATAATAATAGTGGACGAACAAGAACTAAGTGGTCGGATTAAAAAGGGTGTGGGACAGGGATGTAGTCTTTCGCCTCTGCTGTTCAATCTATTCATCGAAGAAGCAATGATTGAAATAGAAGAAAGGTTAGGGAGTGGAATCAAAATTCAGAATGAAAGGATATCAATGGTACGATTTGCTGATGATATTGCTTTCCTGAATGAAAGTGAAGAAGGATTACATGATTTTCTAAATGGAATGATCAGTCTAATGAGTAGAAAATATGGACTGAGGGTAAATCGAAGCAAGGCGGGAGTAATGAAATGAGAACAGGGAGAATCTTAACATTAGGTTGATGGTCACGAAGTAGATGAATTTCTGCTACCAAAGCAGCAAAATAACCAATGACGGACGGAGCAAGGTGGACATCAAACGCAGACTAGCACTGGCGAATAGAGCATTCGTGGCCAAGAGAAGTCAAGTAGTATCAAACGTAGGCGTTATTTTGATGAACGAATAACTGAGAACGTACATTTGGTGCACAGAATTGTATAGTAGTGAAACATGGATTATAGGAAACCCGGAACAAAAAAGAATCGAAACGAATGAGAGGTGGTGCTACAGACAAATGTTGAAAATTCTGTAGACTAATAAGGTGAGAAATGAAGTGGTTATGCTCAGAATCGTGTAGGAAAAGAATATGTGGAGAACACTGACAAGGGACAGGGTGGTAGAGCATTTGTTAAAACGTCAGGGAATGGTACTAGAGGGAGCTGTAGACTTCAACAAATGCAGAGGAAGGCAGAGATTGGAGTACATCCAACAGATTATTGAGGACATAGTTTGTAAGTGCTACTCTGAGGGGAA
Source organism: Schistocerca gregaria (assembly GCF_023897955.1). Classification (NCBI taxonomy): domain Eukaryota; kingdom Metazoa; phylum Arthropoda; class Insecta; order Orthoptera; family Acrididae; genus Schistocerca; species Schistocerca gregaria. The sequence continues at coordinate 950,220,309 of NC_064920.1, forward strand.
GAGGTGGCACAGGAGAGGAATTAGTGGTGGGCTGCATGAAATCAGTCATTGTTCTATCTGGTAGCGTTTTCAAATACTAGAGCAAATCCTTCCGTTGATTTCATGCTGTTTTTTAAAACAACCCTTTACAGTGGCCGTTGGTGCGGGTCCGTCAGTGCACAAGCTGTGTCTGGTCCTGTCATAGCTATCGTTGTTCCTTTGCGTTTATGCTTCAGACTCACATCACCAACAGTCGACCTGGACAGGTTAGGATGGATTTAAATGTGCCTATTGGCTTTGTTACTCAGGTTACATCCAGAGATTAGTCCACGTTCAAAGTCACTCAGCTCTCCTGAGCGACCCATTCAACGTTTATTGCTTCTCTACTGACAATACTACCTACCTCTATTACACTGACTGGTGAAAACACCTTACGTGACATCTAATGGTTAGTTTATCCTTACATATGAGTGTCTGGGTACTTTGGATCAGATGGTGTATTTCCTTTCGTGGATCTGTGAACTATCAGTCGATAAGCTGTTCATAACTTCAGAAGTATTGATGTTGAAAAACAGGAGAAAGTTTGTTATTTAATCTGTGTGTGACTTATCGACAGGTTTTAAATAGAGTAAAATTCCAAGAACCTTTTTATTATATAAGTTGAACCGGAACTCTACCCACAGACTTCCAGAGGCTCTTCAGAATATCTTCTGACTATTTTGGTTTCAGTATGTTGCCGTTGTCAACATTGTTTAATGCCCGCCCGACTAGCCGAGCGGTCTAACGCGCTGTTTCCCGAGAGGGAAGGCGTGCCAGTTTTTCATCTGCCTCGGCGGATGCAGGCTGGTTCCCCTTATTCCGCCTCAGTTACACTGGGCAAACTCTGTCTCCACATACGCGTACACCATAATTACTCTACCACGTAACCATTTGGGGTTACCTGGCCTGGTATGAGACGTTCCCATGGGTAGGGAGGGGGGGAGTTGCACTGGGTGCCGAACCGCACAGTAACTCTCGGTTTGGTGTGGGGCGGCGATTGGGTGGGTGGAATGCAGTAGCCTGTTGTGGGTTTGTGAACCACTGAGGGCTACGACGGAATGAAGCCTCTCTGTCGTTTCTAGGTTCCTGGTTTAATACACATAATACAATACACACAATCTTGTTTATGTGAAAATTTCTTCATAGCAGTGAAAAACCTGCAAGCACCAAATGCACAAGAATCACAATGTGATACAGCAATTGCTATCGCTGCTAGAGTAGCTCAAGGTAGTGTCGTTCTATCGCTTTTCCATTGAATTTCGTCAACCCAGTACCTGAGGTGCACATCGGTCAACTCTCCATCAGTAAAAATATCCATACTAATATAGTGTATCAGCGCTAACACACAACTAACACTGCCACAAAACAACCATCAACAGAAGTGACCAATACTGAATGCAACATTGAGGACAATGCTTTAAAGAGGATGACAGTGTTCTCAACAGCTGGTACCGTGAGCAAATGCAAACTAGACACACAGTGCATACTGTAGTCATTTGCACTGCTATGCACTGTTTTGAGTACAATAAAGATAGCAAGCAGACTGGGGCAAGAAACGAGCCACCAGAGACTCTTGTTCCATTATACCAAAATACGAAGAAGCTATCCTTGAAAAGACTAAAAGTTTGTCCCTGGTGCTCTGGTTCACCTTGTAAATGAGAAGAGTGAAACTGTGTTGAAAACTGAGATTTAGACGGGAAAAATGTAGTACAGCTGCTAATGAATCTCTTTGAGAAAGTAATTCTGCTTAATCAGAAATGAGCAGTCAACGGATTTTGATAGAGTTTAAAGAAATTTCAACTAATTATTTAAAATATATAATCCAAATACTTATTGCCATCTCTTCAGTTTCAAAAAGGCTACAGTCAATACTGAAATCTTTTTATGTAAAGAATTCAGCAATAGCACATCGGTTGAAGAACATTATCGACGGAATTTTGTTGAAGTAACGAAATAAACGTCGAGAAGAAGTAATAGATTGGTAGGAAACATTCTGAAACATCGAGGTATCACCATTTTAGTACTGGAGAGAAGTGTGGGGGCTAATCGTAGAGAGAGGCCAAGAGATGAATCCAGGAATCAGATTGAGAAGGTCGCAGTTCGTAGTAATTACTTGGAGGTGAAGGGGCTTGCATACGACAGAGTAGCGTTGGTGGTTTCATCAGACCAGTCTTCCGACTGAAGACTTCAACAACAGCTACAATAAACTGACTTGACAAAAATAATTTTCTGCAACTGCAACTTTTTCCTCCAATTAGCTTAATTCAGTGCGACTCCCAGCAGAAACTTTAGTAATGGGTGCAGAGATATGGATTCTTAGGTGGCGAAAGAGATGAAGACGTATAGGGTACTGACCATAATTTTGTAGGAAGTAAAGTAGTCAGGAAGTAATTTCAAAGGAAGAGATATTATGAGGAACATTACAACGGAAGACATCTATTTCTAGACTGATGGTATTGTGTATGGCCGTGTCAGATATTGGAAAAACGTGAAAGGAACGCCATACCACCTTCTGATGTTTCAGTTGTTTGTAACAGCACAATGGGACGACCAGCCATTCCCAAGACGCCTACCACTGTACACAATGTGATGAACTGAAATACTTTGTAGTAACGGGCAAGTCAGATCTAGTTTCTGGAAAAAATGTAACCATAGAATGCAGCAACGGTTTTTGTAATATAAATTACAGTGGCAAGCTTGTTATTGACTACCGCATGGAGATAAATGACAATGGCAGATATACGGTTTGAGAATCGCAAAATGAGGTTATACGTTAGCAAGTCACCATAAGATAACTTTCTAAATCGGAATTGACTACATTTTAATGTCAGACAGGTATACAAACAAGACGAGGAAGTTCATAAAAGGCTATCGGCTAGATAAATACTGTATGAGGGGCTGGTGAGAGACTTCTCCTTTCATACAGGCTACATAACTGTCATTCGTTATTTCTTCATGACAATTCTCGGCCGCCCTCTGCAGGGTCAATGAAGATACTCCTGGAGCGTTTCCGATGGGAAATGTTTGACCTCATGATACGGCCCTCAATTGGTTCCCCTGAGATTCACCTCTGCTCACATGAACCGATGGCGCATTTTGGCACAAACAACGAGCTGCAACATAATCCACAATAAAGTATTTCCAAGATGAGCAGAATACTTTCAAGAAGTGCACGATGCGGGTTACAAACCTGTAACTTTAGAACTTTTATTTATTGATGTTGTGAATAAGGGTAGCGGAAGGCCATTAGCGGAAAGTTGAGGAGCATCGGACAGCTCACTCTGTCGGACAACAACGGTTTCTGAACTCTATCCCTAGTGGAAGCACTCGAAGCGCCAGTGCAGTGTGAACTATGGAGGAACAATACATACCAAGTAATTATGAATAAAAAGAAAATTGCGTTTCTGTGTGACAACAAGTTTTCTGTTCCTGGTGCTTTTAAAGGTGGAGATCTTAGCATTGAAGCGTCGTATGTTTAGTTTAATTATTCTCTGCATTGTAGGCTGAGGCAATGTCAAACCCAAGTAATAACTATGTGAATTACCACAGCTGTGTGTTATTGTTGTATCGGACAAAGCAAGATCAAATCACACAGGACAAAAAAAACATAGCATAAATAATTATCTTCTAATGTGGAGAAGTCTAAATATAAATGTAAACTTGAAGGGGGCAGTATAGAAAGTCAGACTTCTTGAAATTACAGGGAATCGATTGAGAATTTGTCAGTCCCAAGAATGACATTAAGTGACTGACTAAAAAATCCTTAGACTGTGAAACCTGTTTAAGGATTTAACAAGCTTTTCTTTCGAGAACATTCAGCGAAGCACAGTAAGCAATACTGTGCTGTCAATGAAATCTTCGGAGAAGAATGAATTCAAGGTCACATTTGCGAGGGCTAGGCCCATGGGAACTGCAACAGTATAGAGGTGAATAGTCTTCTCTGTATGTGTGATAAATGTTTCACTAAACGTCTAATAGTTAGATGTTGACCTGGTCGGATTAAAGCTTCAACTTAATAAGGTTTAACTTCTAGCTTTTACTTAATAACTTGTTTCTTCTTTTTTGTGCCAACTTTATCCTGACCTGGATACTTAGTATTAAAATATATAACGTCCACTTACTTTAGTTTAATGTCCATAACAATTTACAGACAGACTAAATTTTTCTTTTGTAACATAAATGTGTTTTTAATGTTACCATTTCATATCCGATACAGTCGGAAATGCAAAGTGTGCAAAATATCAGAATTCAACGACCATACATACAGAGAGTCAGTGAGGTTCTGGAATGTATGACCAGGAATGTGGAATCATGCTGGCTCCAGTGCCGTGTCCAGCTGTGCTAGTTTTACCGGTTAAAGATATGTTTTTACCGGTCGAAGATGTGTGGTGGGAACAGCCCGATCAAGATTTGTTCAAATCTGGTGAGTTTAGCGGCCAGGTGAGCAGGTAAACTCATCCTAGAGCTCTTCGAACCATATGCATACAGTGTGAGCTGTGTGAAACGTTACGTTGTCTTGCTGATAGATGCCTTTGTACCGAGAAAAAAAGGCCTTTTTTTTAGGGCTTGACAGGGTTCTCAATGACAGACGCATGCTTGTAGTAATCCATTGATGAGATTACCCACGGAGTCCATCCAGACTGGACCCTTTAGACTACTGTTGCTGAGTGTTTGCTTTCAGAAGTTTCAAGCTGTACACGCCAACAGCTAAGTGTCCGATGGAGCATAAAACCGTGATTCATCTGAAAAAAAAAAACACCGGTCGTCACTTAGTTGACGTCCAGTTGCGGTAAGGGGCTCACATTCCAACCTTCTTCGTCGATGTACAACAGTTAACATGGGTGCATGAACTAGACGCCTGCTGCGGAGGACCACACAAAGCATCGTTCGCTGAATTCTCGTTGTGGGGACACTATTGGTAGCCCTTTTGTTCATGTTGGCGGTCAGCTGCGCTTCTATTCGACCGCAGAGTCCTCTGCAGCTGTTGTACAACTGTTTATGGCCCGTGGTGTACCACAGCTGGCTCAGTAAAGGTTGTAGATAGCGCCATTTTGTCACGCAAAGTATAAGCACGGAGATACGCGGTCTACCATCTTAGCGGTTTCTGGAATGCTTGACGCCATTGTACTTTTGGACGTCATTTAAATCATTCCGTTTCTGCATTAAGATAATGACTACGTGTACCCAAATGCGTTTTATGTACCCTTCACTGCCACTTCTAGCATCTGCTGTCTATGAGTGGTTACTGTACCTCGACGATGAATATATCTGTCGGTCACATGAAGGTGACTGAAACATATGACTGACCCTTAAACCATTATTTAGTACAATTTTCAGAAATATATATATATATGTTTTCGATACTACGCTACCTTCCACTAACTTCAGATCAGAGAAGCCTGTGATTGGCAGAGTGGTAGGAACAGATAAAGTCATAAGGTAAATTCTGAAGATAATGGAAAATGAGGCCGACCGTGGTGGCCGAGCGGTTCTAGGCGCTACAGTCTGGAACCGCGCGACTGCTACTGTCGCAGGTTCGAATCCTGCCTCTGGAATGGATGTGTGTGATCTCCTTAGGTTAGTTAGGTTTAAGTAGTTCTAAGTTCTAGGGGACTGATGACCTTAGAAGTTATGTCCCATAGCGCTCAGAGCAATTTTTTTTGGAAAATAGGCGTCTGCTGAAATTTATCCAAGAGTGTGCTAAATTCTAAAATTGCTAGTCTTGATATAACTGAGTCGGTGTGTCTGAAAGTGTGTCTTTCACCAAGAACTAAGTATGTCAAGATGAACACAAAATTTCTGTTACTCCAAACGGCAGTTAATGATCCAATTAATATGTTTAGATACTTAGACAGTAAGTATTTTTCAACACTACATGCAAAATTTACCATTTTATATTGCTAATACTGATATGTAAGCCACCTTTTTGTTTCAACGATCTGAACTTAAATCATTATACGAGTGAATCCTGGATATCCATTCAGTTACGAAATACAGCCACAAAATATTCATAATAACGTTATTAAAATTTTCATAATATGACACGGAGTATGAAAATAAAAAATCTGCTGTAGAAAAAGAATAAGATCATTGAGCAAATCCTATTGGAGTACTACTAAAATAACCAACGAGAATTGGGAAATCAATTCTCCTCGAAGTGCAGAAACAGGGAATCAGCATTATACAGGCCTTATTCAACTCTGACAGCATGCACAAAACATTGTTTGGATCGAAATTGACATCTGATCACTCTAATGGATACATTCCTTTACTTTCGTGCGTTCTGTTTGTTTGTGTTAACTGGCACCTGACACAGCTAAAGTTTAACAAAATGAGTTTTGAAAACTTTTTTTTGTCACTCAAGTGCTGCCTGGAGCCAGTAAGCGGCTAGATGAACGTGGGAAACCTCGCATTACTTTTCTAAAACTGGTGGACAGAACGGACCTTCAGTAGCTGAAGCAGAGCAGTTCACTTCTGAAGTTTGTCACATTAATGTACAAACAAGTAAAGTGGACTGCTGAATTCGTCAGACTGCATGCGGCACACGGTTGAACAGAACAGAGTTGAACAGAAGATAGTTCTGTGCCTCCTCTCCCCCTCACAACCACTTCCCACACCCCACCCAAAATTATTGCAGCCGCCTACGTATTGAATGAAGAATAAATGATGTAATTTGTGAGCCTATTCAATAATTTGCGTTGCACTTCAGAATCACTAGAAGATTTAGTGACTGAAATGATGATCTCAATAAGGACAGCGAATTCATAACCAGAAGTGTAATTTTACATGTTACCAAGGTATTGTTAAATATAAACATGAATGAAGAAGATAGCTACCATCTCTTCTTCATGACTTCTAGAAACATAATTTGGCCGTGAGTACTTTAGCATGAGGGAGCAATCCAATGTTAATAGTAACAAAATGATAGAGAGACCGAGTCTTTATTAAGTAGTGAGGCTGATTACACCGAAAAGAGTCACCAACAAGAACTTAACTTTCGGAAACATCTCATACTCACCCTTCCTTCAGTACAGTGTACAGATGTCAGTAAATGAACAATTAATAGATTCATACCAATGACATTTTGAGAAATTAAAGTATGTTAGAAGGTTCCCAAAGCTCAGTGGCTCAACTTTCATTCTCGCTAATGGGATTACAACGAAAGACAAATTGTTCTATGATTCTGATAATATGGTGCATTATACTGTATATACTGTCTGGAGATATCATCTTCATATTGTAACAAGAGGGCTCTAAGAAGGACTCGAAGTGTCTTCTCTAACAAATTTTTATTATGTTTCTTTCATATCTTCATATTCAGTACAAGTTTTCCAACTGATTTAAATTAACTCAGAACAAGACAACAGTGCAATATTAACTTACTTTGTTGTCAGTCTCTTTGGTATGACGGTGAGGAGGGTGAAAAACGTTAGGAATACCTGATATCCAGGCTAAACTGCTTGATCGGTCTGTTATGTGGGTAGTACCAGAATGCATTCAGGGATTTATGTGTGGACAGGACAGGCACTATTGAGCAGATGGAGAGTGGTGGGACTGGTGAATAATGAGAGGGGGAGGATGAGATGGGCAGCTACATGGGGACAATGAAAGGACAAATAGATGTGGCAGGAAGAGTTTAACAGCGACAGGGGAGACGAGATGCACATTCAGAGAGGGTGGGAAGATAATGTGGGCAGGGAGAGGGGGAGGAGGACAAGGGCAAAGAGGAGACAGAGAAGGAGATGGGTATAGCAAGGCAGTAGGAAGAGAAGGAGAGAGAGGGGGTGGGGAGGAGCAAGTACGTATTTAGTGGGAGGAAGGAGCAGATGGACAGACAGGGGGTGAGGAGGAGGTGGATACAGAGGGGGGAGCGCACGATGGGCAAAGAGAGAGAATAAGAGACAGTGGACAAAGAGAAAGGGAGGAGATAGAAGGAAGGGAGGAGGCAGAGAAAAATTCGGAGTGTAGGAGAAGAAGAGTTGCAATAGAGTGGAAGAGAATAGTTCGTCCCCTAACTATTATCCATCGCATACAACCCACTTTTTTCGTTACAAATCTTACAACACACTATAAATTCGTGATCACAAATATTCTGAACTATCTGTATGGTATAATGAACTACTACACTGTAAAGGAAAGAGTTAATTAACTTGACCTTCTGACTTCCACACAGGTAAGACATGTACTGAATTTAAACTTTGTTTTGTTTTTAGTTTTTTTGCATAGATGCACACATTTTAAAATTTGTTGCCTGTCTAAGATAAAAATCTGTGAAAAAAATTGACAATTGATGAATATGTTTTCCTCGTGGCTGGTGTAAGGAGAGAATGAGTTAGGTACAGGATGAGTTTGCGGTCGGAGATTTCCGTTTCGCTGGCTCTCAGATAACGCCAGGCAAAGTCGGTGATAAGACTTCGTATCTCTTGGCATCTAAAATACTCACAGTCGCCGTAAGGTTTTGTGGAAACACTTTCAGAATGAGTCGGTTGAACAACAGTGGCAGAGTGACATCTTCTGACTAACAAATTAGTCGCTTAGGGAACGCCTTGAGTTCCGATCGTGATAGTAGCAGATTCACCCAGTATTGTTTATTTGCGAAGAAATCACTACACACTGTATTGCTATCTGGGGATCCAACATCTAATAAAAGTTCATAGAGGACATTAACATTCCTTTCCACAGTTCAAATTTTTTGTTCTTATAACTGCGATTACAAGTTGTATCTCCTCTGCCCTTCAAATTTAGTCTATAAGCAAACTTACCAGACATAAAAAATCACAATGTCCAATCTGAATTCCTTATTTTCAACAATTACAAAAAGCCTAGATGTCCTGTTTTCCCAGCATAGAGCGTTGTCGTCACAGCAATGAGCGTTGTCGTCTCAAATGCAGTTGGAATATTACAATAATATTACATTACGTAGGGACATTATAATGAGTTTGGGCCAGACATTATAATGAGTTTGGGCCAAATTGAACAAAAGCAAATACACGATGGGATGCAGCATTGCTAAGAAATGGACATTTGCTACTCACTGAGACATGGAATTTAGGGAAAGGCAGGATTCGGTGCGGATGGGTACTTCGGCCTGGGAAAGTTATTCAACTTGGCAACTGATAAGACAGGGAACCAAGACCCAAGCGGATGGTAACTCAAACTAATGACAGCCCGAACGTAGACGAACCCTTCTTGCAAAATCTATCTAACATCTGGTACCCAGCACTACGATGGAACAACTCAGGCAAGATAGAACCGGCGACAGCACTGCGTCTTCAGAATCCAGTGAATCACAATCAAGGATGCTGCCGAACTACACGCCTTACCAGACACCAGCGGCAAGACGAGGAAAGGTACAGCGCCGCGAAAATACGCTAACGTCCATTGCAGGTAATTAGGGCGTTAGCGGCCACTAGGCAGAAAAATATCACTGGTTGAACTTCACTAATAATAACAGAAGGAATTCAGTTATTAATAATAAGAAATGGAGGACGGCTAATTAATTTTGCGAACTCCAAACATTCCACTCATTGCTCTTCGTGTTATCGACCCTTCGAGCAGCAACGGGCTAACAAATGGCTTGATCTCCAAATAGTGGAAGTTTCACTACTGGGTTAATGCTCACTCAACTCAAACTCCCTGGGTCCGGTGGACAACGAGGTTTTGCCCTCGGAACTACAGCCTCTCGATCTTTCAGTGCCACCAGTGTTCCCGGCACGTCATCGCACTGCCGGACCTCACTGCTGTTCTGTCCCAACCGAAATAGCCGACAGACTCCCTCCCCAGAAAGCACTTGACTTTCCTTCAAATATAGTACCAGCATACTAGATAACGATAACCACTGCTGCTGCCACTCGTGGACAGACTGTGCTAGCAAACAAAGTAGTGCCAGTAAACAGGAGTACGAGACGCAACTATCCCTATTACACAATGCCAACCTACCAACGACACCAAATCGAGCTGCAACACGGCTCGGTGCTGAGTAACAGATAGGCACAACATAAGCCTTCAGCCACCAAGGACTTTGTCAAAAATAGATCACACACACACACACACACACACACACTCACACTCACTCAAACGCATCTTACACACACATGAATACAGTCTATACCGGCAATGGTAGTGTGGCTTCAGGTGCCACAGACGGAGGTCATGCGTGTGTGAGTGTGTATCGGTCGTCTGTTCTTGACAGAGGCCTTGTTGGCTGAATGCTTATGTTGTGATAGTCTTTTTATTGTGCCTATCTGCGACTCAGAATCTCCGCTATATGGTGAGTAGCAACTACCTCTTTTATAATATTGTTGCATTCAATCCTGGATTTTCCATTGTTTGATTTTGCCTGACGGCTGTTGTTCCATGGTAAGCCAGTGCTGTTTTTCTTTGTTACTATTTTCTAATGCATCACTATATTGAATTTCCGTCCTTCTTTCTCTGGTTTCTTGTGCTTCTCTTGTTGCCTTACAAACCGTGCTGCACGCTCTACTTACGGGTCTCACTGTATGACGGTCTCAGATACGCGCAACAGACGGCTATAAGACCACACTGATTGTTGGTGCAGCAGCTCATGTCCCAAATTACTCCCGCCAATATGATTAATGATGTACCTTCAAATTGATCACTCTCCCGTATTTTCGTGTGTTATTTTCCACACCTTTTCTGTGTCACACGATCTTTTTTTTCATCCTACCCACCCCTCCACACCCCGCACTCCTTCACCATTCCATCCCAGTCCGCACCTATTAATTATACCTCATCCAGTCACGTCTCCCGTCCCCGTTCTTCGAACTTATCCGCCCTCGAACATGTAATCCACACTAAAATATTTTTTATTTACATCTTTTCTTTGATCTCATTGTGACTTCCCGCTAATTTTAGGGAGTTTTCGCCTTTCACGGTCATCGTACTCGCTCAGATTTCATCTTGTTTCCATCTTTTTCATCCGTTTCGTGGATATTGTGGCTTCAGATGCTACAAACTGTGGTCATGTGTGTCTGAGTTTCGTTTGCGCGCACGGACGAGCGCGCGCGCGCGCGCGCGCTCGTTTGTGTTTGTTTGTGTGTGTGTGTGTGTGTGTGTGTGTGTGTGTGTGTGTGTGTGTGTGTGTGCGTGTGTTTCGGTCGCCTATTTTTGACAAAGGCCTTGTTGTCCGAAAGCTTATGTTGTTACAGTCTTTTTATTATGCCTATCTGCAATTCAGTATTTCTGATGGACAGTGAGTAGCAACTACCCCTTTCACAATATTGTTGTATCGATTTAGCAATCGATATAGGGCTAGGAGAATATATTTTGCACTTTATATACCAATTTGAAAACGTGTTACGTTAAAAATTAATTTCTGTCACTTCATTTCTCTTGATCAGTGGTAACACATACGGTGCTTCGTTGTACGTATCTGAAACAATGGAAGAGAGCTGTGGAAAGGATATTGCTGCGGTATGCTATGCATAATTTGATGAATTTTATACTGAAGTATATGTGAGAAAGACAGAGATTTCTCTCATTACAATGTGTGTTGTTTGGATAACACTCTTCAACTACGTCACCACAAGAATATCGAGGGAAAATATCAAATGTGACCACAGGTCTGCCGGCACACGGCCTGTGTCCTCAATGGGCCTCTCATTCAATGCCCACGTGGTTACATATTTGAATAATGTTGTTCCAAACAGTGTCAGAAAAGAAGAGATATATCCGCAAATAATAGAAGGAAGGTTCTATTGAGGAGCTACTTGTTCTTCCTGTTCTTCCAGTACTCCTTCATTCGTTCGCTAAAGGCTCCCTTCTTTTCTTCGGTCCGCTTTGGCCTTTGGGCTTTAGTGCTGATTCCTAATAAATGAGTTCTCTTGATCTGCTGGCACGTCTGTGTACTGCTCACTTGTTATGTGTGCGTCGTTTCTCATACAAGAACAGGACCACTGGAACGTAAATCACGCTTTGTGAGAACTGCAGTATCTCACTTATCTTATATCGAACTCATATATTATTACCGGCGTGTAGAGAAATGCAGAAAATTTATGCAAGTATCATTATCTCATGGTTCAACAGAACAGTGTGTATCTATAATAAACTCTCAGATATATGTCATGTATGTATCAGGAACCTATTTTTGCTTTGTTGCAGGTGCAGTTCAAAATGAGAGAACAGTTCTGTATTTGCAGATTTAATCTGGAAGTCTAGATTCAGATTTCCGCGTCCACAGTAGCTCGATTCTACAAGAGCTCCAGGACGATGCCTGGGAAAGGTTTGAGGTAACGAAAGACGATTACATAATTCACTGCCGGAGTTTGCACACTTATTTATTGCTTTTACATTAGTCTGTGATCTAAGACATGTTTTAATGCGTAACGTTTCGTCTGTTAATACTGGAGACATCATCAGAGTCTGTTTAATAGTACCTTCAACCTCGAACAAGCTTTTCAGTCAAACTGTTTGTACCAAAAAATGCAATGGACTGGTCTTGACGTCATCAGACCGCTTCCTAATATCGCGACGTTGTATGCTATAGAACATGTCATGGGTAATCCGCACGACTTGATCTGCTACCGAGAAATAGTCAAATTCAATGTTACGGAGCTTTTTCAAGGCACAGTAATTGCTATGATAAGATGTAGAGAGAGGCTACAGGAATTCAGTGGCACAAACACAACTTTAACAGGAAAGAAGAAGGACTGAAATGAAACAAGTTGTTGTCATTAGTGGTAGAGAAAGCAAATAGTACCTACTCTTCCAAAGTGAATGCTTCACAATATTATATGAATGCATGGTGCAGACACTACGTGGAATCTGTAGCCTTGATACCTGTTATGTAAACTGAAGGTGGAGGAGAGAGGAGACAGGAAGGAAAGAATAAGGAAGGAACTGATGATGTCAGCAGCATCAGGACTTTACGCGGAATTAGCGAATAAGGGGGAAAAGGTGTGCAGGACCGTGATTCAGAGCTAGTATCTCCTGCTTTTGTGTTAATCACTGCGTCACCTGGACACAGTACTAATAGTAACTGCGCGGCATATCTTGGCACGCGTTTTGGTTGACCCACATTCTGACAAAGCGCCATTTATCAGCAGCTCCCGTCCATGGCCTTCATTCTCGCTACTTTGAAATTCCAGCAGGAGGTTGAACGACATTGTTCATTCGCACTGAAGGTGGTGGAGTCATTGCCCATCGAGGCGAACCATTTATATGAATGCTTAATAATCAGGAGATTCCGGGTCGAATCCCATCCCGGTCCAGCACATATTTTCACTCGTCGCAGTCCATTACTCATACAGCTTCAATGCAGCTGCCATTAATAATTCCTTCCCTTTTTTTTCCTTTATCCCCTCTTCACCTTCAATGTAAATAATATCCGTAATATTCGTCGGATCTACTTCGTGATGCTAGGAAGCGCTCTGATGACGTCACGGCCCGAGTATTGCCTGAATGTGTATAAACGGCTGCTGAGTTTGAGTTTTAACCTACTATCTGAGCCTTTATTTTCCTCTCGCGTTAGATAATGAAACATTAGGCAGCCAAACATGTCATAGACCAACGAGTAATCTTCATGTCACAAAAATGAACAAAGACGAAAACACCGATGATCTTATCTCATGGCATTTGTAAACAGAAAGAAGGGGAAAAGAAACAAGCACTGTCTTGTTCATAGGTACAACTGAGTTTCGTTAGTGTATGCAAAGCCCGTAGTGCAAAGTCACGACAAACCTGTAATATGTGGCACCCTGCTGCTTGAAAAATTGAAAGCACTACTATGGAGTTTGTGTTCTCCTTTGGTGCAAAAGTCTAGAGGAAGTCACGAGAATGACACTGAGATTTAATTTCTGTCACTCGTTCTTGAACAATTAAACCGAACTATAGTTTGCTCATCATTTACTAGAGGCACCGCACGATTCATGGAAGATGTAGTGTCTTACCTTCTTTGGCTCGTTTCTATCTCCTTAACGTTGCGTGTAATATGTATCTTAGAGTAAGTGTATTTTCGCAAAGTTTCCGGATTTTTAGAACTTTTAAGAACACCTTGACTCCATTGTGTATTACAAACACAGCTCGCTCTGCTTGGCAGTTAGGTCTTACAAGGTATTTTATAGCTTACAGCGAAGCCAAGATTCATCCAGTACAGATTGACATCCTTAAGCAGTCGAAACAATTACTTATTGCCACGTAACTAAGGAAATATGACGTTACAGAATATTAGATCAGCTTTGTGACTGGATTCAAGGTGCCAAAGGATTAAACTCAGCACGTTGCCTTTAATGGGGAGAGAATGCAACGTATGTGAATAGCTTCCGGCTTACGGAATGGGAGACTTGTAAGAATCGTTACTGTTTGCAATGTTATTAGTTTATTTGTCGTGTGACGTGGAGAGCTCGGTATGGTAGGCTATTCGAAAAGTGAAGAAATTGTATAAAATACAGATAATCTAAAGAGGATCGACACTAGATGCATAAACAATTGTATCGTACTGGGCGCAAAAATGTGTATTGATACTATGTATTGTTTAAACTAGTGACTCGCGATTAGTGTGCGGAAATCCTCAAATGCGCTATAAACGATCATACATAATTAATCGTAGGAAAGACGACGCCCGAGTGACAATTAAGTGAATAATTATGAGAATGTGTAACTAAGAAAGAGTTTTCTTATATAATACTTGTTCATATGAATAAAGGAAGTACATGATATCCAAGAAAATACAGTGTCTTTCATCACGAGTCCGTTTAGCGAAACGTAACTGTAATAGCAAATGCTATACAAAAAGCATGTGTGTGACGGAGGGAGTCGCTTTACAATGTCATGAGCGAACGTTAACAGACTAGCGAAATTATAATATAGAAACTCAGGTAGCAGCCTTCCAGTGGCAGTCTAAAAATGCACTGCCTTGATGTTCACATAAGTTTGTTCCCCATATCTCTTATTAAGACGAAATGCGAAATTCATGGGAAGATCCAGGAATTTTTTTCAAAATCCCAAGAACAATTCTAATCTTCTCAACCAGACACCATACAAAGAATTGCCACCGTATTCCAGACAAACGTTGTCCGAAATAGCACACGTTGCCTTAAATGCCTTCAATCTATTCGCCGGAAGATCTGTCTATAGTATGGAATTAATTCATTTCTTCTTCCCCTTTTTGCAGGACTGCATATCTCGTAGCAATTCTCCTTATTATCTCTAAGGTCTTTGTAGGATCAGATAAATAGATTCTGCAGTCAACACTTAAGTGTAATTGTCTAAGAGCTTAACAGACTGATTACCAAACTCTACCGAGATGACGTGTCTTATGGTAGTGGGTTAGAGCTAACACAGCTGCATGTACGTTCACTTTATACATTTGCGTCAAACAGATGAAATTATACAGGATTTAAACAGGAGAAGAATTGCGCCGTGGCTCACGTCTGCTGTTGCCTCAGGCAGCACATTCAGAGGTTTGTAATTTGGTTTCTCTTGACACTGATTCCTGTTACATCAGTGTACGCCAAAACATGTGTAGAAAATAACTGCTTATAAGGTTTTCCGCCGTAATTGATTTCATTTCATTCTAGTATAGTTCGCTATGTCATTAATTTTCTTTCACATTGAAAACAATACTAAGATTGGAGGTTCTAGGTGATTGGGTCACATTATAGCCTTTAACCGTTATTATGAATGTTATTCACTGGAAATACTTAGAAACGGAGATATATTTTAAAGAAAGTAGACACATCATCTTAACAATTAATTAATATTTTAAGAGGTTAAAATGATAGTAGCTGTAATTTTGTCTACAGATAATGAATCCAAAACTTGAAAGTGTAGCACCTCGTAGATTTTTACTTTTGAGTACGTAAATTGATCTAATAATTCTTCTTATTTACAGTACCTTACACGTGGAAAGGTCCTAACCAACCATACGCCTGCTAAACGAGCCTCTTCCATTTCTGTCAGTAGAATGGACTGCTTGTCTATTTTGTGTTGTGTTAATCCTAGCGGTGTCCTCCCGGATGTTACTTCGCCGTCTAATTCTGGGTCTTCCGCTTCCTTTCGTTCCATCTATTGTTCTGCAGAATGCTATTCCAGGTAGTCTATTCTCCGTCATTCCCGTTATATGGCCTGCCCAGTTCGATTCCCACTTCGACAAAGGTACATCCCTCGTAATTGTGTCGTGTTACCGGTATAATAGACGACTGACGCACGTGGACTCTGAAGTTAGTACTAAGTGCTCTTTCCTGTAGTGTTCTGCTGGAACTGAGAAGTGTTCTCTCCGCTGTAGCTAGACGGGCATCTGTTTTTGTATCCGCTCTATCGTTATCGCGAAAAAGACTCCATAAGTAAATGAAGCAGCCAGTGTCTAGAAAGTGAATCCACCTATAGCGAAAGGTGCATCGCTTCTGATTTTCTTATTTATGACCTGTCTTTTCTTCAGTAACACATAATCTCGTTTTCTCCGCGATTTTGTAGTAACTGTGCATCATTCTGATTAATTATGTTTTGGAGCTGCCTTATAATGCCACACATCTGAGTAGGGAAGTCTAATAATGTTCACCTCCTGCAGATAGAGTCAATGTTGATTAATCATGGAAAACTCTCTTCCCGACTCCTCTGGGAAGAGGTTGAATAAATTAGCTGAAATGGCGTACTAAAACTTTTATATTCTCCTACAGTTGCCTTTGTAAGACATAAATTTGCTCTGCACATTTAAATCTAATCCGATTAACTTTTAGGGCATTTCAGATTCACTCACTATATTTTGGCCACCACAGGCCTTTTTGGCATCTAAAAATCTACATTGAACGCCCACGCCTTATCAGATTTTTCTCTTAAATGATATAAAGAGTTCGAACTTAGTGCCTTCGAACTTGGCACTTGCATCGGCCTACCTTGAGAATCCAAACATTATGATCACCTGCTCAATAACGATTTGCTGATTCTTCAAATCATCGATTCGACTAGTCCTAGATAGGTTTTGGAGGTGTGCACAGATGACCTGAAAATGTACCACGTGTATTTCATAGCGTTCTGAGCAGGCTAATTTTATGTGCAAGACATCAACATCAGTACGAAGTTGCAGTGCCTGTGTCATTAACAAGTACGATGCAATGTTCCTTCGGATAGCGTGGGTGCACTGCTGCCAATGCAGCCGTCAGGAAATACAGGGAATTTAATCGCAACTGCTAATATTAAGAGGAGGATGCAATTTTCTTTCGGACATATAGAGGGATAGGTCTGGCCTTAATTGATGCACGGACAGCCGAAGCCGTGCTGGAGCTGTAGCTCGGCGTGTTTGGCCAGAGGGTTAGCTACCCACTGTAATAAAAAAACTGAGTTACGAGAACTTGGGCATAACCACTTGACGTCCACCCCGAACAAGGACAACGACCAATAACAAATAACATATGATTAAAAAAAAAAGCCGTTGAGGCGACCACTCGACAAAATGGTGAAGGAGTGGGGGGGAAACAGGGGTTCGAATGCCGGTCCAGCAACAATTTTCATTGCCATCATTCCAAAATAAAACCAATGGCGGTTCATATTAGCAATTGTGAATACGTTTCTTGTATCAACATAGGTCAGCATCATGTTTTTCAACCAATTGTAACAGGATTGTGGTGATGCAGACAATTATCCTGCTAGAGGTTGTAACACCATAGCTCTAATGCTGTACTGATTTATTTTGCTTTTGTTTCATTTTATATTACATTGTTAAGCTTCTGTAAATGTGTTTGATTGAATAGATAGCACAGAATTGTACACTCCTTTCTCTGTACAAACTTTGATGTCATGGTTTGGTTCTATGTAATGTAGTGCATCTGCCATTTAAATTCTTTGTCCCATTTGGAGGGAACAAAACTTACTGTACATAATAATAATTTCTGTGTGAGATTTTTTTGAAGAAATGTCAATGTGTGCAAATGTTCTGTTTTATGTAATGCATTTGGTTGCTGTTATGTAAAGTGCTGATCCTCACTTAGGGTTCTTAGTTAGTTTGTATGTAAAAGGTGTAGTGGTTCCCCTCGGGAACGGAACTTTGTTGCGCGCGCAAATTGTCGTTGGCCTAGGTAGAAAAGGTGGAACAAGAGTCAGTCGGGGACGAGCTACGAGTCGGGGACGAGCTACCAAACTGTGCACTGCCATGTAATAATTGCATATTGTGCTGGTTCCGAGAGAGGATTTTTCTGTCACTTTCCAATACTTCGGATGGATGGATAAACAGCTGGAACTACTCTGGAATTTGTATCAATCATCGCCACCAAGAAATGACAGAGTCCAGCAATTCTACCTGCAATTTCACCTACCAACATGCAATCGCCACCACATTGCGCAATCACTGTAAAGGAGTACTATAATAATGTATAGTGAAGGATCAGCTAAATGAATGTGTTAGTGTGCTCAAATATAAGGTAATTTACAACTGAATTTATGAACCTACCTTGATTTTTCTCTTTATCATAACACCTATCAGGTTCCTCTCCGCTTGAACTAAAGTGATTACCGAGTGTCCCTACTGAAAGAATATTAAAGACCAGTGTTTTTGCTAATTAATGCCTCTTGAACACGAAAAAAGAAAGTTAATGAAAGTAATTTTCCTAATAAAACTGCTTATTAATATATTGTTGCCAACTTCATATTAAGAGTTCTGAACATTAAAGACCAGTGTTTTTTGCTAATTAATGCCTCTCGAACATAGTAAAAAGAAAGTTAAAGTTAATGATGCTTGCTGAAAGTAATTTTCCTAACAAAAGTGCTTATTAATGTATTGTTGCCAACTTCAAATTAAGAGTTCGTAAGACTGAGGCTTATAAAGTTTTGCTTAGTAAATGATCACATTACTGCCTGTTGTAAATCTCAGAAGGTGAGTCAGGGTCTTATATATGTGTTAATTTTGTCTCTCAATGTAGTAAAAGTGGAAAACTGTAGTGTGAAACGTTATATACTCATGTTTGCTAAGTGTTTGTTTCTCCTGTGTGTTAGAAGTGCTTATTAATAATATAACAGGATCCACAGTTTGTCTATTGGGTTAATGCTCGGTAACAAGTAACGGAAAGACCACTAATTAGGTAAACGTTAATTTCTTTATTCAAATGATAGTGAGAAGCAACCTGTTACTGGATTCCAATTAACTTAGTGAAGTATTTAACTGAGAGAGACTTAACCTATATCCAATTAATGATTCTGCAGTGAATAGTAATAATAACGTTACAAAGACCATTCAGTTCGTCTAAGCCCTGAAAGTAATAGTGTGTTTCGGTATCTGTTATAATTTTGCAAATAGTTTTTGCTGCTCTAACTGTTAGTTTCAATCATATAAACATATGTATGTGTCAAGAGTTCACTGCCCTCGCGTGTGGCGAAGTATAGATTGTGTTTATCCATTAAAGTTACTAATAACTATTTTCTTGAACTAAAATGTTAATCATTCTCTTGCCTAGTTATGCTGGCGACCGTTTTCTTTATCCGTTAAACAGTGCAGACAGGCAAAATTTGTTTGTTACTGTTCAAACATTTACGTAATTCTGACTTTTATTTCCGATAAGCCACCTCTGTTAGGTACAACACGCTTAAAATAACAAAATTCCTCTCAGAGGGTAACACTGCTCTGTTGCTTTATACCATAATTGCTTTAACAAGATAGTTTTGTTTCACAACCTGCCTACAACTTTAAGGTTATGGTACAGCAGTAGCAGACGGTAGTGTTATTAGGTGTCATCGCCGTTGGAGGAGACATCAGTCATGAAGTTTTCCAGGTTCTCCGAAATGATCTCCAGATATTATTCTTTAGTTTCTCCCGGTGCGGCGAATTTTTTGATCCAACAGTCCACGGGAATATTGCAGGTCCATATAGTGGCCACTGGCCTTCGTCCGTAACCCAAAGCGAAATTCGATCACCTATTTGCCTGGATGACGGCGTTCGCGGACACGACCGTCGACCTGGAGTTGCAACAATTGTCCTTCATCCAACCAGGCGACACGTTTCCATTGAAACTTCCTGACAAATGAAAACTACGTGCGGATTGAGACTCGAACTTCGGACGTCTGCACTTCATCAGCAAGTGCTCTACTAACTAAGCTATTTAAGCACGACTCACGACCTCCCTCACAACTTTATTTCCGCCAGTACCTCGTCACCAAAATTTATCGGCCAGGATGTTTCATATCAGCGTACACTCTGCTTCAAAATGAAAATCTCCTTCAGGACGATTCCTTGTATCCGGCGTTCAGATTAGATGATCCTGTGCCCACTCCTGTAGCAACTGCGGTGTCGTGTGATCAATTGGGCACATGTAGGGGTCGTGCTGCTGAGCTTCGTGTTCGGTAGTGTGTGCTCCGGAACACTTACGCTTGCCCCAACAATGTCGTCAGATGTACCACAGATCGCCTCCTATCCTGATTTACAGAGCGGGCGAGAAACCAGCCTCCACGTTTTGCGATGAAGCGCAGACAACCTATACCCAATTGCCTGCTCCTCATTTCACCGACTCTCACTAGTTGTCAGGGAAATTCAGATCAGTAACATGTGAACAGCCCACCAGTTTCAACGTTCCCCAGATGCTTCTTCCCGTTCACCTGGCCATAACAATCCGTCAATTATCAGAGTTGTTTGTATCAGTGGATTTCGCCACTTAAGGCCCGTTTCGTCGCTGGAATGATTGCCCATTCGTCTACGCTTAATATATATATATATATATATATATATATATATATATATATATAGTTCCTTCACCACGTCACATGCACACAAAGTCACCAGCCTGCATTCAATACAGTAGTGGACAGCACTCACAATGTTTTTGCTAATTAGTGTATACAGCGCCTCTGCCACGTCACGGTGCTGTAAGACTCGTATGGCAGTCAGGAATCTACAGTAGATGCTGTGGGATATCGATGTTTCTCCCCTAGTATTGCAGCTGGAATCTTGAAATTCCACGACAATGTAGCTTGAAGTTTTCGCTACATGGGGCAATTTATTTTCATGTGCGGCTCTAGCGAGAAAAGCCTCAACTATGAAACGAACGTGTAGCGGCTGTCACTGTCACCAATTTGTGAAAAGCCACGAAATTAGTTCAATATTTGTCAAAGGGCATAAACCGTGTCAAATTCACAGGGACGTTCGTGGCGTGTATGGAGACGACTATATGAACCGTAGCAATGTCACCAGGTGATCTGCATTCTGCCAAGACGTCTTTCTGAACCTAACTGATTCGCCACGCTCCGACCAGACGTTAAGAGCTGCAACCCCGCAGAATTTCGGAGTCATTGGAATAACAATTGTGAATAACCCTATTTCAGCACTTCAATATTTGTTATGGTGCGGTGTACGCTATTGTTCATGACACGTTGAAATTTCGTAAAGTTAGTGCTTGCTGGGTGTCTAAGATCCCTACAGACAGCCACAAGGACAGCGAATGATGATAAGCTTTGCTCACTTTCTGAAAGAAATTGTCACTGGTCATGAGTACACTGCACGCCCGAAACCAAACAGACCTCTATGAAGTAGAAATATCCTGGTTCCCCACTACGAAGAGAATTAAATGTGACTCAGTCTGCTAGAAAGTACTGCTGACAGTGTTTTAGGATTTTCATGGTGTGTTATCGGTGGACTTAGCTGAACATGGGGCCACTGTGAATGATTCGGTTTACGTAAAAACTTTGGTGAAGTTGCGTCATGCCCTTCGCGACAAAAGCCACAAAATTAATTCTGATGGTATCAACTTCTTCATGAAAATGCTCGCCGTCATGCTGCTGCTCCTGTTCGTGAGAAAATCGCAAAATTTGGGTGGGGCGGCCTTTCATCTGTTTGGTCTCGCTAAGAAATTCCTGGTCGTCCAGCGCCTTGCGACAGATTCAGAAGTTAAATCAGCAGTCTGCACATGGCTATACTCCAACCAAAAGGACTTCTCGGAAAAGTGAGGACTGCGTTGTGAACGCTCTTGACTATGTACAAATGTGGGAAGAAGATATAAGTTCACCTGCGATTTTTTGTTTTGTAACCTATTAAACATTTTGGTAGTAAGATTATTGTGCGTTACTTTCCGATCTTTCCTCGTACTCATAAATCAAACGAGTCGTAATTCAACCAGAAGAGCACATTTGCAACAAACACCAAATTACTGGTGTCAAGTCCCAATAAATTTGATGATATGAGTAACATAGTATTGCTGACCTAAATTGTAAAGCATTATTAAGAGCTACATCATTTTTTTAATTTATATGCACACATGCAGTAGAGCGTTACGTCTGTATATTTGTACTCATAATATTTCGAAGAGCCAAAATGTGCTCGCGAGAATTTCGATTTTATGCAGTACTTTTTTCACTTTTATGAACCCAACTTCTATTTTTAGAGTGACATAAAGTGTTAAACCAACATCAGTCATATGAAAGTATACAAACCATGAGATCCAGAAATTCAGTCTACCTTTTCATTCAGTATTTGTTCAGCTCAAGTTGCTCATTGCAGAAACACATTAAGCTGTAGCAGGTTGTATGTTATGCGACCTTATTCAGCTACTGAATTTTCACACAAATGTTTCATGAAGGGGAGATTACACAACGTCAGTCTCCCTCAGTAACAACTACAACGTGAGTTCTTTGCTCTTCGGCATAAGAAGATAGGTTTTATAGTTTTTCTAGGTTTTTGAGAGAGAGATTGTTCAGCGGTAAATTTCTATGCAAGTTCTATAAGGTGCGTTCGTTAGTGCTTACTCTTTGCACGTAATTAGTGACCTTCCACGGTTCTTTGAAATGTCTTTCAGTGGCGAGAAAACCTCGTTTGTGTCTCTCTCCTATTAGCATCTCTCTCCCATTAACACGATTACTATGACATTCTCTTCAAGGTAATTCTCTGTTAACAAGACATCCACCATTCTAAGAACAAAACCAACATGTAGTGATCTCTCATTAGAGATTCGAAGAAGTATATTTTACTGCTTTTTTTACAGTGTCATCTAGTACGAATGAAAAAAGAAACAGTGGGAAATGCACCGCAAATATATTTCTGCCTTAAGCAGAAATGAAAAGTTTGGAATAATAGCCGTATGTGGCAGACAGGAAGAAAGCGCCGTAAAATGGATTCCGGCAATACGTTATGGGTACTGAGAAACAACTGGTACGGAAGGATGCCCGGATCCATCAACAGATCGTGTGGGACATATTTTGAAATGCGTGGATGTGGTGTGAGTCATTTGCTACCAAAGGCAGTTAAGTAGTATTTCAATACAAGTGGCAGTGGTGTTGAACCTCTGTAATGATACAAGCCGAAAGAACCAAAGGAAGACAAGCGAAGTAGGAAAGGTTGAAACTCTAAGGAAATGTGTATGTGACAACAAATCATCAATGTTTTCCTGATAAAACGCCTCTACATCAAGTAGCAATAATTTATCACAATTTTATTTAACACCTGCGTTTGTGAGACAATTGAAAGCATACAAAAAATTGTGGAACGTTTAACACAATAGAACAAACGATACAATAATATGCTCGTTTGAATACAACAACCTTATAATCAAGGTCTAATGATGTAGGGGAATGATATATTATAGCAACCATAATGGCATTACAGAAAAAGGGAACAGGACTGCAACCAGTCATAGCCCAGTACACCAGACCCTAAAATATACTGCCCTAAATTTTGGCACCCTAACTCACGCTAAAAGGCAATTAACAAAAGAGTGAAAATTGGCAGTGAAATACACCATCTACGCACAAGAAATGAGAACAGCAGAACAACGAATGTCAGCAACAAGTAGAGACAGAAGTGTCACTGAATACAATTTTTCCTTCATAATACATTAGGCCCTACGATGGCTTTGCACTAGATGACAATCGTGATCATTTCCAACCTAACCTGGCCAAAGAAGACACGCTCACCAGCACTACAGGACTGCACTGATCATAACCAGCACAACTTCTTTTAACCTTTGCAGCCGAAAACACACAGCAGCTAACAACTGTAACACTCGCCCCGTCGGTTCAGAGTGAAATGGCGTGGAGGCTGTACAGATGAGGGGGTGACACTGCAGCTGCACGATGTCGAGCTCAGGGAGACAGTGACAGTAGCTATTATATGTCTGAACTGACAGGTAAACAGCATTTGTTTGTTGTTCGTGATCTTACACCACGGTTTGTCTTCTCCGGCACTGCAAAATTCGTACACCCGCGCATGGCGAGGAAAGTGAATATAGCATTCTGGAGGTTGCGGGCGTCCCTGCTGGTGAACTCTAACAGCGATGCCGTGCAGGGAGCCAGAGAGAGTGTCTGTAGGCGATGCCCTCAGCAGCTCACCAACAGTGAGTGCGGTGTTTAGGCATCTACTAACAGCATACTACAAATGGTGTGTGTCCCATCCCAATTAGGTTACCCAAGGAGGTGGTATTACATACAGCCAGGGAAGTGATACTCCTGTGCCTCGCCCAGTTGGTTCGAGACACTACCTCAAAGTCACTTGGTACAGGCCTTCATGAGGGAAGGCCCAGCTCATCTACATCTTATGTCAGTCATGGAGATGACCAAACAGCAATAGCAGCTTGCAATGGCTATGCCACACCACAACTTGCTGACTGCAGAACCGGAGACGAAGTTTCACATAGACAGCAGGCAGTACGATTGTACAACAAAGTTGCGCTGTAACTAGAGAGACTGTCATTCCATAGGCATCAGAGACGCATATGGTACGACCTGAAATTTAGACAGTGAAATGGGAGTATTTAAGCTGAACAAAACGTCATCAGTGCAGGCGATGTAGTCATTTATGCTCATTGACTGGAGGTGTCAGCAATTTTGTCCTCACTACGGTAACTCAGTTACTGTCATTTTTCCGTGGCTTCCGAGTTTGCAACAGTGGAAGGATCCGTGAAGCACTTAAGCTGAGATGTTACATGTTATTATTCCGTACTGTTTAGCTTGCAGAATGACGCACTGTGTGCTGTCACATAGAGCCATTTGCGCTGCTCGTTTAAGGCTCAACTCGGTGTTGGATTGCGTTGCAAGCGGCACCCTGCCTTCTGCAACAGTGGTACCCTATACATCCTCCAGATTCCGACTGTGAGACACGGTATGAGCCGGATATCATTCTTTGCCTTCTGCACCAAGTAATAATTTGGAAATTTTATATTTGCACAAGGGAATCGTATCTGTTGTCACTCTATCCTACCTTCTTCAAAACATTCGTCTCAAAGTTTACTTTGGCATCACTTTAAAACAACTTAACACACTGACTGCCACGTGAGCCGATGTTGGCTCATAGTTACACGGGTTGTGATGCCACGGGAACCATATTTGCTTCACGTATACGTAGCACTATGGGGTGCTTGAGCCACAACTGGCTCACATGCAGAGCTTTGTTTAGAGGCCTCATGAGTCGTATAGAGTTGTGAGATAATGCGTTTCAACTATGTGTTCAAAACCGGTGGCTCCACTGAACACTCTCAAGTTCGTAGCACCCAATATTTTTGCAGCTGGTAGCCATGGTGATTCGTAAGTTCGGTGTACGGTTAAATGGTGCACAAAGATCGTTTTTGAAATCCTTTTTCGAAATTTTGTTGTAAATGCTCAAGTGCTGTACAAACTGACAAACAAAGGATCCACGTCTCGCATAAAAATAATTCCTTTCAGTGAGCGCTTGAGTCTACTGCTAATGAGTGTCGAAGGTCCACAACCACGAGCAACACTACAATCGTTTCACGAATATAACATCCATCGCCATGTGACAGTAGGGGGACCAAAGAACAGCAGTCGAAGAAGGTGTTTGGGCTGGTATAAGCGCCTGCGAAGAACAGAAGAAGAAAGGATGCTGCTAAAAAAGTGAAGAGGGTGTGCACTACATGCAATAAATGTGACAGTTTTATGTGCAACGTGTGCTTTAGTGACATTCAAAATACTGTGTTGAAGAAGTAGAATGTTCTAAGGTCTTTATTCATGAACATTATTGTCAGACCAAATAAATAAAAAGTAAATAATATTATATGTAGCTAATATAATCAAATAAACTAAGTGTTTGAGCCGCGCGGGATTAGCCGATTGGTCTCATGGGGAGGGGGGAGGGGGGTTGCAGTCATGGATTGTGGGGCTGGTCCTGGCAGAGGTTCGAGTTCTCCCTCGGGCATGGGTGTTTGTGTTTGTCCTTAGGATAGTTTACGTTCTGTAGTGTGTAAGCTTAAGGACTGATGACCTTAGCAGTTAAGTCCCATAAGATTTCACATAAATTGGAACATTTTGAACTAAGTGTTTGAATGGTTTCTGGAAAAACGATTTTTAATACTTCTTGTGGTATTAAATCATGTGAGCCACTTGTGGCTCATGTGGCCACAAACTGTAATTGTGTTGAAATGTTGATGTTGGGCCACGTAATCCATATATGGCTGAGTCCCGTTATCAGTCCAGACCAGTTATCAATCGACATTTTATCAAGTAACTTAATTCTAAATGTCCAAAAGAGGACATCTGATGCAAAAAATCTATTTGGGTTCAGAAGTAGTAATCGTGATTTCAATGTCTCATAGCAACGCATAATCCAAATTTCATCATAGCAGTCCATGTGTTAATTTTATATAGTTCATATTTACACTAGTTTATAATGTAAAGTTTTAGTTAATAAGTCATAAGAGTAAGTTACATTACTCGTTCCAACTTAGTGCCTAAGATCTGGATTTTTCTAGATCTTATTGATCTACGTGCTATAATTTAATTATATGTATCGTTAAATTGGTTGCAGTTCTAAGTTATTGTGTCAAACCATTCTCCAGGGATCAGGTGGAAAGGTAGATCCCGAGGATTGTCAGCTTTACACTGCGAGCCTAGGTAAAGCATGTAAGTTGTTGCAAGAAACACAGCTGTACTAGTAGTTGAAATGCTTATAGAGACGATGTTCTGGTGCTGTTTTTCCTGAATATGTTGGATAAGTTTGAACATTTGTTTCGTAGTAATACGGTCCTTTTCTGGTGCAGTTAGTTCATCTGCTGAGTGAAGGACTTCCAGATTCGGAATGTCGTTAAGAAGGGTTAGGGTTTGGGTTGTCCAGTGCAACACTGGTGTCGATAACTTGATCCCAGTCGTACTGGTAATGGTTACAAGTAAAGTAATGGTTACGCGTAAACGATAGTTACCCACTGCTACACCGCAAGTCGTGCCATTGATCAACAGGCAACGGTTTTGAAGTTCCATGCTTTCCATGCATCTAGACAAGAGTCGTACGCATTGAAACGACCGAAATTTCACATTTAAAATAGCGGAATAGCCAGTTTGACACTGACGTACAGGATCTTCAAGAGCAATGCACATCATTTAAAGCTAAAGAAGCAGTAACCCCAGAACAGCTAAATACAGTTACCGAACAGATATAAGAAATTTCTATAAACGTGCCCAACTCACTAGCAGTGCTGACAAAAATTCTGTCTGTTCCCTTTGCAGAGTCGGAATAATACCTTTCTCTTCATCGTTTTAAACAGGGACAAACGGCCATTAATTAACAGCACAAAGCTGTAAGGAAAGCGGATGAGAGATTATTGATCATTGGACGGAAAATCAGTCACAGGAATGACGATGCCAATAGCCTTACTTTGCGTTTTAATACTGCTGACCAGCTTTCTGGTTCGTGGCATGTAGGTGAACCGATACGCCAGCACAGTGCGTTTCTTGTCATCCCACTCGAATGATCCATTTGATTAAAAACATTTCCTCTCTGTTCGATAGTTTTAGCTAAATTCACCTAATGACGTGCACACCAGAGAGTTGCTACAAAAAATCAAATACTTTCTTCCACCTTAAAGTCCACTTGGTAATAAACTGGAATATATGTTTGATTATTTAGAGACACAACAAGCGATAAGAATGAGAACAGTCGCACAAGAGTGCCAAAAGGCAAATGAATTTTATCGGTATTCTTGTCTGCATATTGGTCTCAAGCAACACAAAAACAGTATCATTATATCAAATAAATTTGAAACATCAGATTTTCCAGTATTTCAGAATATTCTTAGCACATGCTACTTAAGATTCGTTTCTTGTCAAATCTCTACAGTGCCTCTAAACAATAAGAATTTGTTTGCGTAAACTATTGGCTCACTTTCGGCACATTATTTTGGGGGGACGCGGACGCTGTGAAGATGCCATTAGCCATTTCAAAATTTACTTCAAGAACACAAGTTGACAGTGATAACGGCAAATCAGATGAGATGATGGGTATGTTGTGAATTGGCCCAACAATTTGTATTTGTCATCAGTCTTCTGACTGGTTTGATGCGGACGGCCAGGACATCCACTCCTGTGTCAACCTCTTCTTTTTAGAGTAGCACATGCAACCTACGCCCTCAATTATTTGCTGTATCTACTCCAACTATGTGTGTATGTATATACTCCAATTATTTGCTGTATGTACCACAATCTCCATCCCCCCCCCCCCCACCCCATGAACCATGGACCATGCCGTTGGTGGGGAGGTTTGCGTGCCTCAACGATACAGATAGCCGTACCGTAGGTGCAACCACAACGGCGGGGGTATCTGTTAAGAGGTTAGACAAACGTGTGGTTCCTAAAAAGGGGCGGCAGCCTTTTCTGTAGTTAGAGGGGCAACAGTCTGGATGATTGACTGATCTGGCCCTGTAACACTAACCAAAACGGCCTTGCTGTTGTGGTACTGCGAACTGCTGAAAGCAAGGGGAAACTACAACTTAATTTTTCTCGAGGGCATGCAGCTTTACAGTATGGTTAAATGATAATGGCGTCCTCTTGGGTAAAATATTCCGGAGGTAAAATAGTCCCCCTTTGGGATCTCCGGTGGGGACTACTCAGGAGGACGTCGTTATCAGAAGAAAGAAAACTGGCATTCTACGGATCGGAGCGTGGAATGTCAGATCCCTTAATCGGGCAGGTAGGTTAGAAAATTTGAAAAGGGAAATGGATAGGTTAAGGTTAGATATAGTGGGAATTAGTGAAGTTCGGTGGCAGGAGGAACAAGACTTCTGGTCAGGTGCCTACAGGGTTATAAACACAAAATCAAATAGGGGTAATGCAGGAGTAGGTTTAATAATGAATAGGAAAATAGGAATGCGGGTAAGCTACTACAAAAAGTATAGTAAACGCATTATTGTGGCCAAGATAGATACGAAGCCCACACCCACAACAGTAGTACAAGTTTATATGCCAACTACCTCTGCAGATGACGAAGAAATTGAAGAAATGTATGATGAAATAAAAGAAACCATTATGATAGTAAAGGGAGACGAAGATGGGTGACTGGAATTTGACAGTAGGAAAAGGGAGAGAAGGAAACATATTAGGTGAAATGGATTGAGGCTAAGAAATGAAAAAGGAAGCCGTCTGTTAGAACTTCGCACAGAGCATAACTTAATCATAGCTAACACATGGTTCAAGAATCATAAAAGAATGTTGTATACATGGAAGAATCCGGGAGATACTAAAAGGTATCAGATAGATTATATAATAACAAGACAGAGATTTAGGAACCAGGTTTAAAATTGTGGAACATTTCCAGGGGCAGGTGTGGATTCTGACCACAATATATTGGTTATGAACTGTAGGTTAAAACTGAAGAAATTGCAAAACAGCGGGAATTTCAGGAGGTGGGACCTGGATAAACTGACTAAACCAGAGGTTGTACAGAGTTTCAGGGAGAGCATAAGGGAACGATGAACAGGAAAGGGGGAAAGAAATGCAGTAGAAGACGAATGGGTAGCTCTGAGGGATGAAGCAGAGAAGGCAGCAGAGGATCAAGTAGGTAAAAAGAAATACTTGAGTAACAGAAGAAATATTGAATTTATTTGATGAAAGGAGAAAATTTAAAAATGCAGTAAATGAAGCAGGCAAAAAGAAATACAAACGTCTCAAAAATGATATCGACAGGAAGTGCAAACTGGCTACGCAGGCATGGCTAGAAGACAAATGTAAGGATGTAGAGGCTTATCTCACTAGGGGTAAGGTAGATACAGACTACAGGAAAATTAAAGAGACCTTTGGAGAAAAGAGCCACTTGTATGAATATCAAGATTTCAGATGGAAAAAAGTTCTAAGCAAAGAGGGGGAAGCAGAAATGTGGAAGGTGTATATAGAGAATCTGTTTAAGGGCGATGTACTTGAGGACAATATTATGGAAATTTAAGAGGTTTTAGATGAGGATGAAATGGGAGATACGATACTGCGTGAAGAGTTTGACAGAGCACTGAAAGACGTGAGTCGAAATAAGGCCCCGGGAGTAGACAACATTCCATTACAACTACTGACGGCCTTGGGAGAGCCAGTCCTGACAAAACTCTACCATCTGGTGGGAAAAATGTACGAGATAGGTGAAATACCCTCACACTTTCAGAAGAATATAATAATTCCAATCCCAAAGAAAGCAGGTGTTGACAGATGTGAAAATTACCGAACTATCAGCTTAATAAGTCACAGCTGCAAAATACTAACACGAATTATTTACAGACGAATGGAAAAACTGGCAGAAGCCGACCTCGGGGAAGATCAGTTTGAATTCCGTAGAAATGTTGGAACACGTGAGGCAATACTGACCTTACGACTTATCTTGGAAGGAAGATTAAGGAAAGGCAAACCTGCGTTTACAGCATTTGTAGACTTAGAGAAAGCTTTTGACAATATTGTCTGGAATACTCTCTTTCAAATTCTAAAGGTGTCAGGGGTAAAATACAGGGAGCGAAAGGCTATTTACAATTTGTAGAGAAACCGGATGGCAGTTATAAGAGTCGAGGAGCATGGAAGGGAAGCAGTGGTTGGGAAGGGCGTGAAACAGGGTTGTAGCCTCTCCCCGATGTTATGCAAACTGTTTATTGAGCAAGCATTAAAAGAAACGACAGAAAAATTTTGAGTAGGTATTAAAATCCAGGGAGAAGAAATAAAACTTTGAGGTACGCCGATGACATTGTAATCCTGTCAGAGACAGCAAAGGACTTGGAAGAGCAGTGGAACGAAATGGATAGTGTCTTGAAACGAGGATATAAGATGCACAGCAACAAAAGCAAAACGAGGATAATGGAATGTGGTCGAATTAAGTCGGGTGATGCTCAGGGAATTAGGTTAGGAAATGAGACACTTAAAGTAGTAAAGGAGTTTTGCTATTTGGGTACCAAAATAACTGATGATGTTCGAAGTAGAGAGGATATAAAATGTAGACTGGCAATGGCAAGGAAAGCGTTTCTGAAGAAGAGAAATTTGTTAACGTCCAGTATAGATTTAAGTGTCAGGAAGTCGTTTCTGAAAGTATTTGCATGGTGTGTAGCCATGTATAGAAGTGAAACATGTACAACAAATAGTTTGGACAAGAAGAGAACAGAAGCTTTCGAAATGTGGTGCTACAGAAGAATGTTGAAGATTAGGTGGGTAAATCAGGTAACTAATGAGGAGGTATTGAATAGGATTGGGGAGAAGACGAATTTGTGGCACAACTTGACTAGAAGAAGGGATTGGTTGGTAGGACATGTTCTGAGGCATCAAGAGAGAGACCAAGAGATGAATACACTAAGCAGATTCAGAAGGATGTATGTTGCAGTAGGTACTGGGAGATGAAGGAGCTTGTACAGGATAGATTAGCATGGAGAGCTGCATCAAACCAGTCTCAGGACTGAAGACCACAACAACAACAACAACAACAACTTCAATCTCTCTCTTCCTCTAGAGCTTTTGCCCTCTACAGCTCCCTCTTGTGCCATGGAAGTCATTCCCTGATGTCTTAAAAGATGTCCCATAGTCCTGTCTCTTCCTCTTGTTAATGTTATCCACATATTCCTTTCCTCTCCGATTCTGTGCAGGACCTCCTCAGTCCACCTAACATTCAACATTCGTCTCTAGCACCACACCTCAAATGCTTCGATGCTCTTCCGTTCCAGTTCTCCCAAAGTTCTTGTGCTCCATACGTACTTTTCCAGAAATTTCTTCCTCAAATTATTGTCTGTGTTTGGTTCTAGTAGACTTATCTTGGTCAGGAATGCCCTTTTGGGCAGTGCTAGTCTGCTTTTGATTTCATCCTTGTTCCGTCCTTGCTGGCTAGGTAGCAGGATTCCTTAATTCATCAACTTCGTGACCATCAACCTCATGCTAAGATTCTCTCTGTTCACATTCCTGCTACTTCTCGTTACTTGCGTCTTTCTTTGATTTAAATGCAATCCTTGTTCTGTAGTCATTAGATTGTTCATTACATTCGACAGATCCTGCAATTCCTCTTCACTTTCACTCAGGACAGCAATGTCTTCAGCGGATCGTATCACTGATATCGTTTCATCTTGAATTTTAATCCCACTTCTGATCCTTTCTGTTATTCCCATCATTGCTTCTTCGATATACAGATAACAGAGGAAGTGAAAGACGACATCCCGGTCTCACATCCTTTTTAACCCAAGCACTTCGTTGTTAGGTCTTGTACATATTGTATATTATCCATTTTCACAACAGCTTGCCCCTATTTCTCTCAGACTCTTGTCACATTATACACTGTCGAATGCTTTTTCCAAGTGGACCAAACTTATGAAGATGTCTTGATGTCTTTTATTCTTGGTTCTATTATCAATTGCAACGTCATAATTGACTCTCCGTTACCTTTAGCTTTCCTAAAGCCAAACTGATCGTCAAATTCAACTCGTCTTCAATTTTCTTTTCCATTCTTTTGTGTATTACTATTATCAGCAACTTAGGTACAAAAGCTGTGAAACTGATAATGCGATAATTCTCGCATTTCTCAGTTCTTACAGTCTTCGGAATTGTGTGGATCATTCTTTTCCGAAAGTCAGATGGTATATCACCAGACTCAAAAATTCTAAACACCAACATCAATGGTCGTTTTGATGCCACTTCCCCCAATTCATTAAAAAATTTTGATGGAATCTTATCTATCCCTTCTGCCTTATTTGATCTTCAGTTTTCCAAAGCTCTCTTCATTTCTGATACTAATACTGGATCACCCATCTCTTCTATGTAGATTACTGTTTCTTCAAATTTCACATCAGACAAATCTCCCCCGCCCCTACAGTCGCCTTCAATGTACTCTTTCCACCTATCTGCTCTTTCTTCTGTATTTAACAGTGGGATTCCGGTTGCACTCTTAATATTATCACTCCTGATTTTAATTTCAGCAAAGGTAATTTTGACATTCCTATATTCTGACTCAGACCTTCAGACAGTCGTTCCTTTTTCGATTTCTTCACAGATTTCTTGCATGCATTTCATCTTAGCTTCCCAACACTTCCTGTTTATTTTTCCCTTAGGCGCTTGTATTTCTATATTCCTGAATTTCGCTGAATATTTTTGTATTTCATTCTTCCATCGATCAGCTTCATTCTTTCCAGCTTCCGTGACTGCTCTTTTTAGAGACCCCTATTCTTCTAAAACTGTACTGCCTATTGAGCTATTTCGTATTGCTGTACCTATAGCCTTAGAGACCTTTAAGCGTATTTCGTCATTCCTTAGTAATTTGGTATCCAATTTCTCTGTGTATTAATTCTTCTCGACTACTCTCTTAAACTTCAGCGTGTCCTTCATCACTACTACATTGTGATCAGAGTCTATATCTGCTCCCGTGTAAGTCTTACAATCCAGCATCAGATTTCGGAATCACTGTACGACCATAATGTAATCTAAATGTAAGCTTACCTTATCACCCGACCATTTCCAAGTATACCTCCTCCTCCTGCTGTGGTTCTTGAACAGAATATTCGCTATTACTAGCTGAAATTTATCACATAATTCAATTAGTCTTTCTCCTCTCTCATTCCTTGTCGGCATGCCATATTCTTCTGCAACGTTTTCTTCTACTCCTTCCCCTTCAAATGCATTCCAGTCCCCCACGGCTATTAGATTTTCTTCTCACTTTACTACCGTTTCAATATCTTCACATAAATTCTCTGTCTCTTCTTCTTCAGTTTGCGACATTGGTATGTATACCTGAACTACCGTTGTCGGTGTTGGTTTGCTGTCGATTCGATAAGAACAACCCTATCGCTGACCTGTTCACAGTAACACATCATATTCATCCTATTCATAACGAATCCTACTCCCGTTATACTATTTCCTAACCGGCCACGGTGGTGGAGCGGTTCTAGGCGCTTCAGGCCGGAACCGCGCGACTGCAACGGTCGTTGGTTCGAAACCTGCCTAGGGAAGATATGTGTATGATGTCCTTAGGTTAGTTAGGTTTCAGTTCTTCAACTGATGACCCCAGATGTTAAGTCCCATAGTGCTCAGAGCCACTTGAATCACTATATATTTCCTGCTGATGTTGGTATTACCTCATAGTCATCTGACCATAAATCCTTGTCCACTACCAAATATATCTATATTGAGCCTTAGCCGTTTTAAGACTTTCTGGCCTCCATATCAAGTTGAAGCTTCTGACATTCCACGCCGCGACTCGTAGAACGTAATCCTTTAGTATATTAATCAATCTTTTTCTCATGGTCACTTTCCGTTTCACAGTCCTCTCCCAGAGACCCGAATGGGTCGCAACATCTTTTGCCAATGGAGAGATCATCATGACACTTTTTCAACAACAGCCACATGTCCTGTGGATCCACATTGCGTGTCCATAATGCGGTGGGATTCATTGCCTACGGTACCCTCATGCCGTTTATCATTGCTGAGTCTTCTGCCTGTAGAAGCAGTTTCCGACCACAAAGGCACGGCTCTGTCCGCTCCTCCGCCCTCTTTGACAAGGCTGTTGGCAGACTGATGGTAACCTCTTGTAACCGAAGTCTTCGGCCGCCAGTGTTGATTATTAATTGAACTTTAAGCGATGGTGGATTTCTAACCCGGGACGCTATAATTAGAGCAAGGGAACGACAATTACGACCAGAGTAATCAATTCCCTAGAAGTCGTGACCGTAAATATACAAACGATAGACATTCGAGAGATCTGTGGTATAAATGCAGCGATTTCAGAGGCAGTATAGAAATGGGTTTAGGAACAAAAGACATTTTGCTAATATTGGTTATTCCAAAATAAATCATTATAATGAAAGAAATAACAACAGTTGACATGAAAGACTATACTTTAATTCATATCGCGAAACTGGTTTCAAATCACCTATCATTACAATGAAAGACGAGATGCGTCGTTTGAACGTAACAGTTGTAATGAAAGAAACTATCAATAGAGGCGAGCTCGTAGAAACTTCAGTGTGTAATTGTGCAGTAATTGTGTTCAGATCATTTGACCCAAGTGACAGTTCTAGGCGATGTTGGCTATCACAAGCGCGACATATAGTGCACACGGAAAACGACGCGTTTGTCGACACAGGGAGTCTCTCTACCCATAATATAAATTTTATTCATTGGGAATCTGTTAATAATCGAAAGTAGAGAGAGAGGTTAGGTAAAACGGGACATAATCTTGCGAATACAGATATTGTAAGGGACAATGCCCTAAACTTATCGGAAATCAGTTGGTAGCTTATTAAATGGCTTGGCCAGAGAGTGATAGTGTATGTGAATCAGATGATCATCTGAAAGCAGTAGGGAGCATAACTAATTATATGGTAGGAGATTTTGGTGAGAAACTCATAAGAAAAACATTCTGTAACGTCGTTTCACAGGGGAGAAGAAAAATTTCGCCCAGTTTGATGATTTTAGAGACACCTTGTTGGGAACAACTTCATCCAGCCTAAAATGTCGGTTTCTGTTGGAAAAGTTTCTTTATCAGCAGTACTGGACTTCGGTAGACCTCTTTCGGTTATCAGAGAGGCAGCTTTCAGCATTATCATTTCAACGAATAAAAATTAAACATATTAATGTTGGTAAAGCTGCAGACGTCAGAAAACAGACTTGTTTAGATTTCATTTGGAAAGGTCATCCGTTCTTTGCCAGCTTCTTAACTGTGCTCCTTCTTACTACACATGAGATATTACGTGTTGATTTCTTGACTGAGAGCAAAGCTATTCTAAACTTCAATTACGCTCAGGTGAAAGGTGAAATCTATGACAAGTTAGTCTGTATGTAATTCGAGGATTAAATTTCAAAGGTGGAAGAAGACATCAACCGTTTGAAATTGAACAGTTTTTTTGATTTTTCTGAAATTATAAGGAAACAGTGTACAGGATGCTTCTTATCTACATCTACATGACTTCTCTGCAATTCACATTTAAGTGCTTGGCAGAGGGTTCATCGAACCACAATCATACTATCTCTCTACTATTCCACTCCCGAACAGCGAGCGGGAAAAACGAACACCTAAACCTTTCTGTTCGAGCTCTGATTTCTCTTATTTTATTTTGATGATCAGTCCTACCTATTGTAGGTTGGGCTCAACAAGAAGATAGGCAACCGATATTCGATATCTTATGGTCCCATTCTAAAACGTTTATCAACAAGCCTGACACCATACGATATTTTCTTTATGAATTTTGTGTCAACGAACATACGATGTTTTTTTTTTCCACCTTATGCTATTCCATTGGTATACAAGGAAAGAGTAAAGAATGAGATACAGTCCATGTCAGCTCAAGGCGTCGCTGAATTTGCCGCGAGTTCTTACAGCAGTACACTTCATGTTGTAAAAAAGAGATGGACCAATACGTTTGGTGTTGGATTCAGACAAATCGATACCATTACTGTTCCTGAAAGAGATCGTACTGAGACATTGGAGGAATTTTTAGAGAAATTTTAAGGTGTAAAAGTGTTACCTACTTTTGGTCTCAGATAAAGTTTTTGACATGTAAAACTGCACCCTGCTACCAGGAATATATAGCTTTTCTTTGCTTTGGTATCTCTTACTTGTTTTGTAAATTGCTCTTTGGACTTAACATTTCATCTTATTCGTGGGTTAAATTCTGTTCTTCCCAAACACTCGAAGGGAAGAATTGCCTACTATGTTTATTATATCCTCATTATGGAAAAGGTACGGTTAGAACATAACAGTCTTCTTAATTCACAGTTACTCTGGAAAAGTTAGATTTGGGAAAACCTGAAATTAAATTTCTTGGTGATATCATATCTAATGAAGCAATTCAACGTCAGGTAGAAGAGCTTGAAGCTATTGCAAGAAATGGCTGTACATACAACTAAGAGTGTTTTTACAGCTCATTAACTTCTACTGTCACTCTTCACTTCACTAATTTGAAAATCTTGACCACTCCTTGGTTGTATGAGTCCTCTGGTAAGAATATGGTGACACTGGGATGATGTAGCTCAGGATGAATTTCAGAGTTTGAAGGTGCACTTCTGTTTCACATATGTTGTATCATCCAGATCTGTCATGTGACTTTTCTACTGTCAACCCCACATTTGGGCTTGGCATGCACTTTTCCAAGGATCTGAAGAAAATTGTGTGATTACCGAAAGGATTATTGCATTCGGCAATCACGTTTTATCTAAATCATAACGTAATTACTCTGTGACCGAAATGGAGGCATTAGCTTTAGTCTGGGCTTCTGATGAATTGTGTTACTTCTTGTATAGTAGATATATCAAGGTGTACAGTGATCACCGTGACCTTCAGTTTCTGATGATTGCTAAGTTAAATCGTGTGAAGTGTTGCCTTTTATCTTTGCAGGAGTTCTATTTTACAATTGTTTACACTCTGGGATCACAAAAGATAGTAGCTGACACTTTGCCTTGATCACGTATTGGTCCGATCACAGCAACAGAAGAAGACTATCAGGAAAATGTCTTTAGCATCTGATATACACTCAGAAGGTTGCATTTGTGAATTACATTTAACTAATACTCCCTGACATCACTGAGGAATAAGATAAGGGTCCTGTATGAAGGGGAATCAAAGAAAAATGGAACGATGAGACAAGGTAACTGTGAGACAATTTTATGTGCTGCAGAACAATATTCTTTTCAAATGTGGGCGTCCAAATGGGGAATAATGGGTGGTGCGTATTCCTGATGAGTTAGTGAATAAACTTGTGTGGTACATATACCTTAGTTATGTTCAGTTTTCAGCCCAAAATCTTTTTATAATTTATGTGACACATGTTGGTTCCACAGTATGGAGAAAAGATTCATTCTGTTCCTACAAAGTGCAAAGTACGTCAAAAGGGAAAGTTTTCTATAATATCCAACTTTGTTCCATTGTTTTCCATAATCCCTACTAAATTGAGACGACTTACAGTTGTCGATTTATATGGATCCGTTCCAAAAAAAAAAAAAAAAAAAAAAAACAGTTACCCTTTTTCTTGTGGCAAAAGAACTTTCGCAGAAATTTGTGTCATTCACTGCACTACATATAGCAACAGCAAAATTCGTATCTGCAGGATATGTTAAACACTTTTTGAAGGTAGTTGGACAAAGTAATATCTGACATTGCGTCATAGCAGAATTAAACCTGTCCTTACCTCCTTGCATCATTAATCTTCAAATTCTTGTGAACGCCTAATGAAAGAGCTTGGGAAACTCCACAGATTTTATTATCATGGCACGCTCTTTCAGAATGTATTGAATGAATTACCAAATGATTCTACACCTTTGTCGCCTCTTCTGATGTTTGAGGACTAAGCAGCCACCTGACCGAGTCTGAGAAATTGTACCATTACCCAAACAGAGATATCTAAATCATCGTGAAGAGATTCATTTAGCTTTAGCCAACATTAAGAGAACCACTGAGGACAGGAAGAAGTTACAACGATACATAAATGTCGAAACGTTCTATTTAGGTAAAAAAGGTTTTGGTGAAGTCTCACCACATTTCTTACAACAAAAAATCACTTGGTCACAAGTTCTTTCTTCTGTACAATGGACAATTTTTTACATGTCGCACTGTTCACAAAAATGTTGTGGAAATAGAAACACAGCGGCCATATGAATCGCGATGTGTTCATCATCTACCTAATGTCATAGTATATGGTGAGTAGTGAAGGTAGATAATGCATTACGTTGTGGCAGGTATATCAGATGGCGACTGATGCCTCCTCAAGCTAGATGTTACTATTCCTTCTTTTAAATGATGGTGCATTCACCTTCTTCTATTGTTCTATTTAGTTGATAAGTGTAAATAATTATCTCCTAATATCCCAGTGTAAGGACAGTGAAGTACGTTTTGAGACTAGCGACAACCCATTACAGGAAATTGTTTTCCTAACTGGTGATAAGCGTAATTTGTTAGGGACTTCTGGTAATTTGTAAATGAGGTGTCAGAAATCTACTGTACTGATTCAGTTTTGACATATTTGAAAACTGTTACATGAAGCTAATAATCCTCAGCTATTGACTATCTATAATACACAGAAATTCCTTTCCAGCTTCAAATGAATACGTATATTTCACAAAAATGGACAAGTGTTAAGAAAGACAGAGAAGGGGTACAGCATGACAATTATGTAAAAAAATACTGAGCCCAAAATGTAATATATGATACGCTTAAGATCTAGCTGTACTTCTGTGATGAAAGAAGATGTTGACATAATGCGATAATGAATAAGTATTTATGCTGAACAGTAATGAAGGAATAACACGTATTGATTTATATTTGTATCTAGGTGAACTTTTTTTTAAGAATAAGTGTTTCAAGAAGTCAGTCAAGAGTAAAAGATGATGCTATTTCAGTAGTGATGGCGTATGTCGATGGTTTTAAGAATTACCATTCCACGTAGCCAAAGAAGGGTATAGGAAGATTTTATCATATTGTATGTGGCTCAACATTAAATTCATGTGTAAAATGTGTAGCAGTGGTAATAAGAACCAACATACATTTAAATGAATGTTTTTTGTTCAAAACTGCGCTCTGCATGTGTATCGTTATGAGAAATGTGCTTCACAGATAGTAGATTTAATCAGTAGTGGACACATAGTCTTTGAAGTTTGAGGAACTTGAAGCTTGTTAATGGAAATACCATTCTTTTATCACCAGGAATGAAATTGTTTGTAGCCATAATGATACCAGTGAATTTGTCAAATCCTTAGATGTTGTTAGATATAATATTTTTGCTCCAATAGTAAACGATTTTGGCTGACACATGACTGACATTAATTGTGCTCCAGTAAGGTTTCCTATTTTACTAGTGTGTATGCAATAATTAGCTATTTTGGTGGCCACCATACTTATTCCTGACACAGTACATGAGACATGTGGTAGTTAACATTCTGGTCAGATAGATAAATGAATGTAACTTGAGAAACTGGATCCAAGTCTTTTCATTTATCTGGATTACTTTAAAATGGACCTATGTATTCAAGGTAGACAATTTACACTAGAATAATGATTAACAGTTTACTTATTTAATCAGTTGGTTGACATGACATCAGAAATTTGTTGACATTCCTTGTATGCAATTTATATATAGCCCAGGTTATAAGATCATCGTTTGTATAGTATGTATATCAGAAAAGGATATCTGAATAAGGAAAATGTACAGGAAATTACCACGTTTTTCAGGGGAATTAATTTTGGCGCTAAAATGTATGTAAACTAAACTAATTATGTGATTCGTTTGTAAATTTACTTCGTGTATTCTAGCATTCTGGACATACATGGGAGATGATCTTCGTTAACACACAGACACAGACACACACACACACACACACACACACACACACACACACACACACACACACACACAGAAACACGAAGCTTATGGAAAGATTAAGCTAAATGGCTCCATGGAATTTGCTGTGGCCCTACGTTGAGTGCCACACTATGTACTGGCTTACAGAAGATGCGCCAATTAAAGCACTGCTCATTATAGCAGTTCTACAGAACTGATTCTAGCTCTTCAAGTTCTGGGTTGTCAATGGAGGTTGTGACAAGACACTTCATCCCCTTTGAGTCTACCTGGATAATATGCTTATTTTGAGCTCTGTGGATTGTCAGTAAAGAAATTGAATGCAAAGTACTATTTCCCTGTATCTGCCCTAGGAAGTGTTCACACTACCAAGTTATTGAAATGTGACAAACATGGCTGATACGTGTGATACTTTACTGTGACGTTTTTCCCTCCCTTTGCATGACGTTGAACTCACAGGTTCTGTGCAGACTTGGATCCAGTTTCTCAAGTTACATACATTTATCTATCTGACCAGAATCGGAGAGGAAAGGAAAAAGTGGAAAACACTGATAAGGAGAAGGGAGAAAATGATAGGACGTCTGTTAAGACATGGGGGAATAACTTCCATGGTACTAGAAGGAGCTGTATAGGGCAAAAACTGTAGAGGAAGACAGGGATTGGAATACATCCAGCAAATAATTGAAGACCTAGGTTGGAAGTGCTACTCTGAGCTGAAGAGAGTAGCACAAGAGAGGAATACATGGCAGGCCCCACCAAACCAGTCAGAAAACTGACGACCAAGGAAAAAAAGTGTACAGGTGACGAAAGGGGACTGTCATATATGCCATAACGATAACTATGGCAGTGTGTGTTGGTCAATGTAGGAATGTACTTGTTTTGGAAAGGAGAGATGCTGACCTGCTTGCTAGTGGAGGCAGTTTTATTTAAAAAGGCTTTTCTAGTAATATGTTTTGGAGAAAGATACTGAGCGAATGATGTTATATCAATGGAAGAATGATAAAAGCTAACTTGTAATCTAGTCTTTATATGTTTGTAACCACGTAGATTCTTATTGTTGGAGTACTGCATGTGTTTGAAGTTCTCTGTAGAAATTTTGTAGTGTAGCAATTGCCATTGTCTTTTAGTTGGAACAAGTGTCAAGGAAGGCTATTGTAGACAGGAGAGTTATTAAGAAATGTTTTTCACTAACTTGTAGATGTATGAGAACTTTATGAAAAGGTGTATTTTTGTAATAATGGAGTGAAGCCTAGTTAAACTTGAAGTCTTTCTTCTGTGTTATCAGCTGCTGAGATAAGTTCCCCATTGTGATTTACTGTCATGACTTTATTTGCACACTCACATTGTTTATGGCCAGTTGTCAACTGAGAAGCATTTATGAAAATAGGTAAGATATCGTCTTCCACTGCCCATCGCATGTATGTAAAATGAAAATTGATTTTTAACAGTCACAGTATTATTCGTAACACCAAAAAGTTGCAATTTGAACTTGGTGCACTTTATTGGGAATGCTTTTCAACAGTTGATACTTTCTAGCTTGAACACTTTTGATGATATCGAATTCCCCTTTTCTTATTCCTACACTCACGTCATTTGTGACCTTCTCGTCCACTCTCATTGTACGCAGGCTGCAGACGATAATGTTGACAATGGCCCTCACGTCCACATCTTTGACATTTTATTACTGAAGCAAAGACACGATGGTCACTATGAACAATAATTGCTACCTCTGTTTCCGCCAACTTTAAACGATCCTAATAGCTGCTGACAAATCATAAGGATTGTCCATCCTAACCCCATGTGAAATTTCAATGGGAAAAGCACGAAAAAATATGACAACCCTAATCTCGTTTTCTCGGCGCAGCGCTTTGTAGACATCCTCATTCTACGTTAGACATCGATCTTTCGGACCCTATCTGAGAATGATTCGAAAAATTTGTATGCTTCTGATCTAAAGTAT
The DNA here is from genome assembly GCF_023897955.1 of Schistocerca gregaria. Classification (NCBI taxonomy): domain Eukaryota; kingdom Metazoa; phylum Arthropoda; class Insecta; order Orthoptera; family Acrididae; genus Schistocerca; species Schistocerca gregaria. The sequence goes on from NC_064920.1 coordinate 950,262,708, forward strand.
TCAGGGTCTCCCTATTTCTGTTTATGATAGCACTGCCGTAACCACTCAGCTAACTATTCAAATGTTTGCTTGTCGCACATGGTAACATGGTAACTGACATACGCCTTAGCCCATCAGTCACAATTTGGCCACATGGAGGCAAATTTCGTTAGATCACCCACCAAGCTAAAACTTCATTGAGGAACACCTTTATGTCTTCTGTTTCCCTGCCAGAAAACGGCGTTAGAAACTCGCTCTTCTAGAATCAATAGAAAGAGAGGGTACACTTGGTATCATCTTAACTTCAGAATAAGTTGCCATAATACTTCTTGCGTCTTACCATGCAGCACCTGTGCCTTGTCTGTTCTAGTGATGTACTACTTTTCCAGTTTTCTTCTCAAATGCTGCTTGTAAGTTAACAATCTACACTGTCAGAGCAGCAACGGAATTTCCCAATAAGAGTGGCGTGTGCTTGCACAGACATCTTGGGTATTCTACAATTGCCCAAACAATAAAGAAATATCAGTACAAAAGAAAGTGGACACCAGTTTCACACTACAGAGTATACGCTGCATAAAAAGTTACTCTAGTTCTTATCATGTATCATAGCCCATCTACAGTCTCATGCCAACTGACACCAACATCGATACCTGTAGCATGTTGCTGGCACACCCTTCATACATGTGCAACTCATGCCCAGGAAGACTGCAGAGTGCACACCTGCCAGGTATCAAATACAACTGTTCATAGTTAGCATTAAACTCAGGTCAGGACGTTCAGAAAACTGTACAAGAGTTAATCTCATATAAAATAAACAGCCCTACGATCACCCATGGCCAATGACTTAAATAACGAAAAAGGCCAGTCACAATGTAAACAAAATGGTTCATGGCCAATGAGTTCTACAATGAAAAAGGCCAATTGCAATGTAAACATACTCACTAACTTGCATTGACTGCCTGATGAGTGAAGCTACTGTGGGGATAAAGGCAATGTCAGAAACTAGACTCAGGCATAATGGCATCGACGTCAGTATCATTTCTAACTTCAGTTGTACCAGTGATCGCTCAGGTTCTGGTTTTAATAGACAACACAGAATCAATACATCTGAACAGCAGCAGAGATCAGATCAGCACACACATACTCTCTGTGACGCAGCTCCAGACACATTGTAGTAGAAATCAAGTAAGCACGCAGAAGTGTTTCCAGACTTTCAGTTTCAAGTAAATCCAACACCTGCATAGCCTAGCCTATCAGAAAGCTTCTACTTAACACTGCTTATCAACTGCCCGCCACCACCTCAAAACGTATTAATGTCGGTATAGCACATCACATAAACTTCAAAGTTATAACAATAGTAAGGACTGTCTGCCGGGCTATAACACCCCAGTACACAGATAAAGAGTGAGATCAACTGTGGAACAAGCTAAAACACAATGTGGACTGCCTGACAGCCGACTGAAAATCATTCCGTTGGAACAGTGACATCTTAAGCAGCATTTGCAACAACGCATTTAATATGAACAAGTTTGGGGAAGATACAATGATGTTAACACCACAAGGCACAACAAAGTGTAAATATTTAAGATCGCGAACCTGTGTGCCTTGTGCGCTGCGATTTGGATTGCCATGAACAGACTCAATCTACGTTTTAAAGCACTTTTTAATAATATTGTCACTTATGTTATTCAGTGCAAAGTTCAAAAGGAGGAGGAGGAGGAGTGGAGGTGGAGGAAGAGGGAGGAGTTGTGTAGGAGAGTGTCTATGTGTTTTACACCTAAGTCTGCTTGGTATTATTCCTATAAACATAAACTCCATACAAGGGCATTTTATAGATTGCATAGGTAAGTATGTTAGTGTTTCAATTAGTTTGAAAGCAATACACGCTACATTTAAAGCAATAAAAAGAATACTTAATTGAAATACGGAGTGGTGTATGGAGCTATCTAGAAAAAGAAAGAACAACAATATTTTAAAAATAGTGATTTAATTTCCACAGTTAGGAAAGTAAAAAAAAGTTATTTAACAATTTATAAAAGTTGTCTTAATACACCTATTAATAAGTAAAAGTTTTACAAGTAGCAGTAGGTTCTATTCCAAGCTGCATACGAATATTTCCGAAGAGAAAACTGTAGAAGAACCCTTAACAGATCGTACATACACAATGTCACAGAACCATTACAGCCTAGATGTTGCTATGTCAAAAGACTGAGTATGATGTCATGTGAGATGAAACTTAACAGTTCAGCTGTTGCATTGTCAATGAAGGAGGCAGATTTAACAGCTCCAACAACTTGATACATGCTACAGCAAGGTTGTAACAAAGTACAGTATGTTACAACAAAGTTGTAACAAATTGCCCATTTTACACCAAAAGTTGTAACAAAGTGCTGTATTATACGGCAAACCTGTAGCAAAATTTCGCATTTCACAGTAAAATTGTAAGAAACAACCCACGTTAGAATAGAACTGTAAGAAAAAGCCAATGTTGCTGCATAAATTTTAACATATTGTCTCTTAGTATAAATAAGTGTATACACCCTACTACTGCAGACATCCACTACATAAAATATGTTAAAGCGTAAGACTGAACTTAGAAGGAGAGAGGCTTTATTTTCCAAATTGTGAATACGATGAAGAGAGTACACTTTATCTGAGGTAAAACTGAACAGTTCAATTGTTGCCATGTCAGAGAGAGTGAGAGCATTTTTCAGCTGTTTTTGGACTTAGCATTTCATTATTAGAAGAGATAAATTGTGTTCACAATGTGGCACGGTACTCAACCCAACATATAAGAATTATCCTCATCATCAAATACATTACTCCCATTTGCAAGGAAAGTCACACTCAACATGTAAAACTACTCCTATTATGGCAGCTTAGAATCATACTACAATGAATTCTTCCTCATCTCCAGAGGTATATGGCATCACATTTTTTATGCGTCGTCTAACAACACACTATATTAGGCAACACTAGTAAGGCACGTGGAAATGTGAAGGAACTCGATATTGAAAGGAATATCTGAGATTAACAAGATAAATCTGCATGTTTCGTGGTATTTCATTTCAGGTACACCGTATCTCGTTACTAATCTACCTTTATAATGTCAACAAGTCTCGATAATGCTATTCCATTTCAATTACAAAGTGTTTATTTGTATGAAACCTGCTTTAAAACTTTAAGCGACGCTTACTGTGGGCTACTATCTTCTAACAGTTCGTTATCGGTTACACTTAAAGAAACCAATCGTTATCAATGTACGTCTCACTGACCAATGCAATGGAAGCGAGCTCCTTGATCGCAATAGACGCGTGCAGGGCAGCAGCTGTTGATGTCTCAACTTACCAGCATAACAGAACACCAGATCGGTCCCTATAGCTGTCATGCAAGTGGCTATATGTGTTCATAGCGCTGACAGAGACGCATATCATGACAATTAATAAAATCGGTACGACGTGACAGGGAATTGTTGTATTTCATCACCCAATCGCTTCCAGAGCTACAACGGATTTTTCCAGGTTTCCAGAAGTTTTTGCCATCAAACGTTTACACAATTCCCCAAAATTGCAAATGCACAATAGGCGTTCAGTAGTGTCCCAGAGATGTTCAGATCATATGAATTTGGTGATTAAGACATGAACATTAGTGATCCTAACACCACACAGGAAGTTTTGAGACTTATATGAAGATGAGGGGAGATACGATACTGCGAGAAGAATTTGACAAAGCACTGAAAAACCTAAGTCGAACTAAGGTCAGCAAAGTGGACGACATTCCCTTAGAACTACTGACGTTTTTCAGAGGGTCAGTCATAACAAAAGGGTACCACCAGGTATGCAAGAAGTGTTAAACAGACGAAATACACTCAGACTTCAAGAAAAGTGTAAGAATTCCTTTCCAAAGAAAGGAGGTAATTATAGGTGTGAACTTTAACTAGCTATCTGTTTAATACAATATGGTTGCAAAACATTAAAATGAAGTACACTCCTGGAAATTGAAATAAGAACACCGTGAATTCATTGTCCTAGGAAGGGGAAACTTTATTGACACATTCCTGGGGTCAGATACATCACATGATCACACTGACAGAACCACGTGCACATAGACACAGGCAACAGAGCATGCACAATGTCGGCACTAGTACAGTGTATATCCACCTTTCGGAGCAATGCAGGCTGCTATTCTCCCATGGAGACGATCGTAGAGATGCTGGATGTAGTCCTGTGGAACGGCTTGCCATGCCATTTCCACCTGGCGCCTCAGTTGGACCAGCGTTCGTGCTGGACGTGCAGACCGCGTGAGACGACGCTTCATCCAGTCCCAAACCGCTCAATGGGGGACAGATCGGGAGATCTTGCTGGCCAGGGTAGTTGACTTACACCTTCTAGAGCACGTTGGGTGGCACGGGATACATGCGGACGTGGATTGTCCTGTTGGGACAGCAAGTTCCCTTGCCGGTCTAGGAATGGTAGAACGATGGGTTCGATGACGGTTTGGATGTACCGTGTACTATTCAGTGTCCCCCCGACGATCACCAGAGGTGTACGGCCAGTGTAGGAGATCGCTCCCCACACCATGATGCCGGGTGTTGGCCCTGTGTGCCTCGGTCGTATGCAGTCCTGGTGGTGGCGCTCACCTGCACGGCTCCAAACACGCATACGACCATCTCTGGCACCAAGGCAGAAGCGACTCTCATCGCTGAAGACGACACGTCTCCATTCGTCCATCCATTCACGCCTGTCGCGACACCACTGGAGGCGGGATGCACGATGTTGGGGCGTGAGCGGAAGACAGCCTAACGGTGTGCGGGACCGTAGCCCAGCTTCATGGAGACGGTTGCGAATGGTCCTCGCCGATACCCCAGGAGCGACAGTGTCCCTAATTTGCTGGGAAGTGGCGGTGCGGTCCCCTACGGCACTGCGTAGGATCCTACGGTCTTGGCATGCATCTGTGCGTCGCTGTGGTCCGGTCCCTGGTCGACGGGCACGTGCACCTTCCGCCGACCACTGGCGACTACATCGATGTACTGTGGTGACCTCACGCCCCACGTGTTGAGCAATTCGGTGGTACGTCCACCCGGCCTCCCGCATGCCCACTATACGCCCTCGCTCAAAGTCCGTCAACTGCACATACGGTTCACGTCCAAACTGTCGCGGCATGCTACCAGTGTTAAAGACTGCGATGGAGCTCCGTATGCCACGGCAAACTGGCTGACACTGACGGCGGCGGTGCACAAATGCTGCGCAGCTAGCGCCATTCGACGGCCAACACCGCGGTTCCTGGTGTGTCCGCTGTGCCGGGCGTGTGATCATTGCTTGTACAGACCTCTCGCAGTGTCCGGAGCAAGTATGGTGGGTCTGACACACCGGTGTCAATGTGTCCTTTTTTCCATTTCTAGGCGTGTATTTATAGAAGAATGGAGAAACTGTTAGGAGGTGTTCTCAGGGAAGACAGGACTGGATTATGAGGAGTAGAAACTTGTGAGGCAATACTGATTAAGTGATTATTTTTCATACAAGTGGGAGTAATTCACTGACGATAAAGATAGCTCTTACACATAGGGGAATGTTTTGTGACTGGAGGATGGTGCATTTAGGCCTACACGATGTTTTCTGGTCAGTGTAACAAAATTAGTGACTGATTTCAGAATTACATGACATTAAAGACCACCACAGACAGTTCCTAGTTTCTGTTGTTATTATTGTTGTGAGACCTGAGGTTGTGTTTTATGAATTGTTTGTAAGTACCAAGAGTTTTACTTATTTACGTAATGTACAATATATTTGCGATATTTGTAGAATATTGTTAACTGTTCATTTACAGAGTTGTATGCTGAGTAAAATTCTGAACATTTTAAAACTAGTTCCATAACGTGTGGATGTCAAAGAGAAACTTTCTCAGTCGTGCACCACATTCTACCTGGAAACGGAAGGTCTTCTACCATGGACACGTTATATCAGTAAATGAACTGTTCCATTAATGTGTTAACAACTTCCTCCATCTTAAAAATCAGACTTTGAGTCAGTTACCAACTGCTTCTATTTCAAGGAGATTTTTAATTGTAACTGGCATTGGATAATAATTTTCCTTAATTTGATTTCACTAACTCATTATTCCTGTGTACTAAAGTAATAATGTTACACACAGGCTATTAAATACAGTATCATCAGGATTTTCTCGATTGCAACATTTTTAAGTATGAAGAGAATATTTGTTCCTAGCCCAGATTAGGCTGAATTATTTGTTGCAGGCATTTTAATGAAAACTTTATTGATCAGTTAATTATAACAATAATTACATGCAAAATAATTTTAAATTTCTTATTTGTGTGGGTTTTGAAGAATACCCCATACTTCTGGAAGGACCTTAGCTGTATACATATGTACTTAATGCTGTTTCACTATTTAATCGTCACCTCAGCACTGTCATACTATTTTGTGTGGAACAGTTTGAAACGAGGAAAATGAAGTTGTACAGTACATATGATACACTTTCAAAGTTTTTCTGACATTGCTGACAGTGAAGTTGTTTCGTGTTTTCCGAAACAGGAGCTAGTGAAAAATCTGCAACGTAATGTTGGAATGTGCCATATCTAGAATCCATATTTTGCTGATTGGGATGGCCTTCCTCATTGGATAGAACTACGGCAGTTTGATTCCAGAACTGCAATGACGATTCTTCGAGGAATGCCACATGCTCCAGTTTATCACCATCCTGCCTGCAGAGATGCCATGCATTGCCTTAGTGTACAAAACATGCAGTGATGCGGGACAACCATTTCTTACTCCTGGCACATAGAGTGATGGAGTGGAATATTTTGGCCAGTGCTATAAATTCCATCCACATGCCTGCAGTAGTGGTAAAAGTCTCGTGGTTTATTGAAATACTATTCGTCTTTCCTGCTGATGTGAGCATCGCATTACTGGATGGGTTGGAGTTATAGCATCAACGTTGGTTGCCATTGTCACCAAGCTGTTGTCAAATTTGAAGTTTAACGTTTCTATTTTTTCTTCCTGTTCATTTCTCTTCTGTAGTTTACAAACCTCACCAGTTCTGTTACTTCTTATTGTCCCCGTGAGCTGAATATTTCCTAGATGCGAGACACAATGCATTTCAAAGGAAATTTTAAGAATTCGTTAGGTGCGTTCGAAAAGACACCCAATGAATGCAATTAAATGAGTGACAGAGGCTATGGAAGGACTTGCTTGATTCAGTTACTTTTTCTTTGGCTAAGGACAAAATGAGCGTCTGATCATCGGTGGTCTGGCTGCTCGCATTTTCAAATGTTAAAATAAACATGGAGCCAAACAGATATCTGTTTCTCAACTTTGATCAGTTTTATAATTTCGCTTAAAAGAAGTAGAGAGGGGCCATTGGTCCTGGAAAAACAGTTCTTAAGTGGAAAGTGTACCGTCCAAACTCTCTTCTTAGGTGAATTTATTCTCTTTATCTCTCTCTCTCTCTCTCTCTCTCTCTCTCTCTCTCTCTCGCCCTCTGACTGTGTGTGCGTGCCTGTGTGTGTGTGTGTGTGTGTGTGTGTGTGTGTGTGTGTGTGTGTGTGTGTGTGTGCAGTGAGTGTATATGTTGCATGTACGTTTGATTCTTCAGCTACCTGCTCGTTATTGTGGCTCTTCAGCTGCTCTTCCAGTTTGTTAACCTGCCCTTGACTACAGCTGCTTTTACCCCTTAAGAGATTTATCCATCTGCAGACACAAAGGAAAAGGCAACATGTGTCTCCCTGCAAATCTTCAGACTCTTTTTGTCACAGTGTTCCACGATAATTCAACGATGCAATAGTATCGAAAATACTGAAGCTAGTCCTACATAAATCATACAAATAGACAAAAATTCCAATCTTGTCTTGATGTAAAGCTTTTGAAAGATGTAATTCCTTTCGGAACTTGGGGTTCCAACAGCGACGTTCCAGTGAGAGCACCTTGTTTGAAATGCTCATGGGGAAGGTTGATGGTAAAGAATAGATATGGTTGTCAGACATTTCGAAGCTTGTAAGTAGGCTGTTTAGGTTTTTTTATTGGTAACGCCACGTAGCGCTCTGTATGAAAATCACTAGCTGTGCTGTGTGCAGTCTGTGGCTGGTTTGCATTGTTGTTTGCTATGTAATGTTGGGCAGCTGGATGTGAACAGTGCGTAGCGTTGCGCAGTTGGAGGTAAGCCGCCAACAGTGGTGGATGTGGGGAGAGAGATGACGAAGTTTTGAGGGCGGATGATCTGGACGTGTGTCCATCAGAGACAGTAAACTTGTAAGACTGGATGTCATGAACTGATATAATCACTTTTGAACACTATTAAGGTAAATACATTGTTTGTTCTCTATTAAAATCTTTCATTTGCTATTTATGCCTATCAGTAGATGGTGCCTTTAGTAGTTTGAATCTCTTATTTAGCTGGGGGTAGTGGCGCTCGCTGTATTGCAGTAGCTCGAGTAACGAAGATTTTTGTGAGGTAAGTGATTTGTGAAAGGTATAGTTTAATGTTAGACAGCACCATTCTTTTGTAGGGTTTATTGAAAGTCAGATTGCGTTGCGCTGAAAATATTGTGTGTCAGTCTTTATTGTTGAAGAGAATAAGTAAAGAGCGAAATGTCTGAGTACGTTCAGTTCTGCTCAGCTGTTTGAAAATCATATAAAGTAAGGGATTTAGCAGTACAGTAATTCACTAATTTTTCCAAGGGGATGTTTCAAGCTGTATTTAAGAACCTGGGCATCGAATATCAACACATTCTCATGTTGTAACCAAGTGGTATATATATCTTTAAAGTAAGCAGACGTGGTTGGGATATAGGTTTTATTATTTTATATTTTTGGCAAAATATAAAATAGTAATGACTGCTTTACAAGCAAGATTGTTTATTTCTTCAAGATATTTATCGCTGGTTGCTGTACGATGCCGTCATGTACGGGAGAAACTTCTAAATGGTACTTATTACATATGTCGTTTAATAAACGAAGACTCGAAGTTTAGGTTTTAACGTTCCGTCGAGGTCATTATAGACGGAGTAGAAGGTCCGTATTGTTGTCAAAGATGGGGAAGGAAATCGGCCGTGCCCCCTTGAAAGGAACCATACAAGTATTAGCCAAGAATCCTTAGGAAAATTACGCAAATCTTAGACCTGGGTGGCCAAACACAGATTTGAGTCGTTGTCTTCCTGAATGAGAGCCTGGAGTGCTAACCACCGCGCCATCTAGTTTGGTGTTTGATAAAGGAAATATACATCTACATAGATACTCCGCAAGCCACCTTATGGTATGTGGTGGACGGAAAAACGACTGTGCGAATACCTCTCGTTTGAGCCGTAACATCTCGTATCTTATATTCGTGGTCCTTTCGCGCTATGTACCATGTTTGTTGGCGACAGCAGAATCGTTCGGCAGTCAGCTTCAAATGCTGGTTCTTTAAATTTTCTCAACTGTGTTTCTGGAAAAGAATGTCACCGTCACTCCAGGGATTCTCATTTGAGCTCCCGAGGCATCTGCATAACACTTAAGGTACGTGTTGTTCAAATTTACCGGTAACAAATCAAGCAGCCCGCCACTGAATTGCCTTATCTTCCTTCAGTTCAATCAGGTATTGATCCCAAATGCTAGAGCAGTACTCAAGAATAGGTCGCACCAGCATCCCATATGCGGTCTCCTTTACAAGTGAACCACTCTTTCCTAATATTCTCCCAGTAAGCCGAAGTCGACCATTCGCATTCCCTACTACAGTTCTCACATGCTCGTTCCATCTCACACCGCTTCGCATCGCTACGCCAAGATATTTAAAGGACTTGACTGTGTGAAGCAAGACACTAGTAATACTGTATCCGAACATTACAGTTTTTTTCTTATTCTACATCAGCATTACCGTAAACATTTCCACATTCTGGGCTAGTTGACATTAATCAAACAAACTGGGAATTTTGTCTAAGTAATCTTGTGTCCTCCTACAGTCACTCAACTTCGAAACCCTACCCTACACCACGGCCTCATCAGCAGTCATCGGCGGATTGCAGCACACCCTCTCCGCCAAATCTTCTAGGTATATATTGTACAAGAGCGGTCTTGTCAAACTTCCCTGTGGCACTCCTGGCGATACCCTTGTCTTTGATGAACACTCTCCGTCGAGGACCACATACTGGGTTCTATTACTTAAGAAGTCTTTGAGCCACTGCCATTTCAGTTAACTTACTCCACGTGTTCGTATCTTCGTTAACAGCTTGCAAGGGTGCACCGTGTCAAGTGCTTTCTGGAAATCTAGAAATATGGAGTCTGCCTGTTGGCCTTTATCCATAGTTCGCAGTATTTCATGCGAGAAGAGGGCAAGTTGAGTTTCGCACGAGAGATGCCTTCTAAAACCATACTGATTCGTGGACATAACCTTTTTAGTCTCAAGAAAGATTATTAAATTCGAACTGAGAATATGTTCAAGGAATCTGCCGCAAACATAAGTTGGTCTATAAATTTGCGGGTCCACTCTTTTATCGTCCTTACATACTGATCTCATATCATGGTACTAAGAGATAGCTTTACTGGCAGCGACTCGCATTCCTGCAGTGTGCGATTGACCCTATAGTTCCTATACAATTTAGTTAACTTGCACACGTGTCTCTTTGTACAGAGTAATTTAATGCTTAAACATACTCCTTCTCCTTTGCTCTTGTTGCCCAAAGTACTTCTTCAGCGAAGTATTCATTAAATTAACGCAAAGGCTAGCCTCACCTCAGTTGTATGTGCTAATCTACTGGGTCAGTTTGTTTCCAAGTGAATTAACGTTTCCAAACAATCAGTAGTATTATTTTTTCCTCCTCCGCAATGGGATAGGTTTTGTAAATTGTACTTAAACCCAACGTCATCGTACGATTTCTTCCAGTAACAACACTAACACTCTTATTGTTGTATGGAAGGCCAAAATTCATCGATTAAGAAATATTCACGTTAAGAGGGGACGTTTGTGAAAAGTATGGGCTGTTGAAAAGAAGTGCCAGATTCACAATTTTGCAGTTACAGCAATGCAATTTGGTATCATGCTTCACGTGAAATTAACTCATTTACTGTTAAGTTCCTTGGCTTATAAATACTTAAGATTTTTATGGAATTTAAAAAAATCCAAAAAATTATATATGTACATTTCTTCCCAGAAACTTCTGAAAATATTTCTACAAGTTTTCTCTGTTATCTTCTTGCATATAGTAAGCTTCTCTTAGAATTTTTTTTTTAATATATCGTGTACGAGAATTTAAAAAACAAATTATTGTAGTTCTGTAAGTATATTATGAGTTTCAAGAAATGATTCAAATTGTTCTGAGCACTATGGGACATAAAATTCTGAGGTCATCAGTCCCCTAGAACGTAGAACTACTTAGACCTAACTAACCTAAGAACATCACACTTATCCATGGCCGAGGCAGGATTCGAACCTGCGACCGTAGCAGTCGTGCGGTTCCAAACTGTAGAGCCTAGAAGCGCTCGCGACACTGGCCGACTTATCAGTTTCATGGAAAATTCCAAACACTTTGCCCCTTATGTCAGCTTATAATCTGAATTTCAGAATTTACTATTGAGACAATACTTATTAGGTTCCTAGAAATAAATGATGAAATTTCATAATTGCAACCTTCATAGATTTTGATACAAATGTGCAGAAGCTTAGGAAACATAATTTTTAGGGGAGGCAGTTCAAAGTTAAAACTAATATTTTCTCCTGTGACTTCTTTAGAAGCCCCTAGATTTGTATCCAGGGTTATCTTTCCCTTCCAGGCTCCTCTTCTGGTTCCTATTATTCTCGTTTTCTGCTTTTTTTCCTTTACCATGTCTTCAATTGACTTTTCAGCTGCAGAGAGTCGCCGTAAATATATTTTTCTCGACATACCTTGATTGTTATTTCATACTTTAAATCCCTGTTTCTCTAATACTTTCATCTTCATCTTCGCACCATTAAATACAAGAACTGGATTATAAGTTTAAACTGTAGCAGTTGAAAACATGGTTTCCGGGCACGGTTTCCAAATGAGTGATTTAGAGACTCATTTCGATTGCGGGTTTTTGCTGTGACGAAGCCTGTAGTAGTGAACGTAGTCCTTGCTATCCCTCTGAGCCTGTAGACGTTTACACCGGAAAGTGTGGCCCAGATGGTGAAGAGCACGTTCACCTGTATTTTTCAGGCACGTCGGATGCGATTTCATCATTGTAACCTTGAGAACTTTTTGTCCATGAGTTCTACTAATAAATATAAAACAAAATGAAAATTGATATTTTCGGTCAACTTCATGAGCGTTCTCCCTCAAAGACAGATGCAATGTCGAGAGACAGTTAAATCGTGGACACATGAATACCATTTGCGCTACGTTATCCTTAGTGAGCAATATTCTATGTTAAAAATCTGTAAAGACTGTGAGTATCAAATAAAAAGTCATCTTATGGTGCAATATTATTGTTATGGATTCCGATAGTTGAAACTACAGCGGGGTATGCCGCCTGCCTGAGGCCGCTGTCGGCATTCCCCGACATTCCGGCAGTTCGGAAACTACAGCCTGGAGCGAAGGATCTCGTGAACATATTTATCGAGTAGTTTCCCAGCACTCGATTGTGTGGCCTCCTCTTCCGTAATTCTGCGATGCTCAGCATCGCACTGGCAGAAACGTAAAGACCCTCGTGCGAACGCCGAAATGGAAGATATTGAGATAACCGACCGCGGAATTGGAAAGCAGTTACAATCGCTTAGTAGTTGAAAGGCTTCAGCATCAGATGAGATATCTATAAGATTCCATAAAGATTTATGCGAAAGAACTAGCTGCCCTTCTAGCAGTAATATGTCGTAGATCCCTTCAGCAATGAGAAGTACCCAACGACTGGAAAAAAGCACAGGTCATTCCCGTTTTTAAGAAAGCCCGCGAGACAGATCCAGACAATTATAGACATATATTGTTGACGTCAATCTGTTGTAGAATAATGGAATATGTTTTATTCTCAAGAACTACGATGTGCTTGGAAAATGGACATCTCCTCTATAAAAATCAACAAGCATACCGTAAACAGAGAATCTGCGAAACTCAGCTCGCTCTGTTCCTCCACAAAATCCACAGCGCAGTGGAAAACGGCGCTGAAGGTTGATGCCGTGTTCCTTGATCTCAATAAGGGTTTAAACGCTGGGTTGCCGGTAAAACCTCAACTACCTAGAAGTGAGACTTCCTGCGTTGAGCAGTGAACATCATGATGTCATACGAGGAGGAGAAAAAACGTCCTAGAAGGCTGTCGGAGGAAGTTTTTAATGAAAATGAAGATTGTGATATTACAGAGTTTGAAGATTCAAATGATAATGTGGAAGAATAGTGTGAAGAAAGATATCATGAAGCTGCAAATGATCAATCTGATGACAGTGCTAGCGAAGATACCGATTCCTCCTTTCCAACAACACTGGAGAGGTTTATGTTTGGCAAGGGTAAAGTAAGTAATAGATGACTACATCTAAGCCTAATAATATCAGAACAAGGAAGCAATATATAGTAACTCAGTTTCCTGGTACCAAACTAATTGCTAAAGACTGCAAGACTGTTGTAGAATGCTTTGATGTGTTCATAAATGAGCAAAAATAATTCGCTAAATAGTAGATTGCTAAAACGTTTATATTGAACACACTGAGGCCTTCCACAAGAACAATAATGGATCACAAACTGTTCATTTGCTTCTGTCATGGGTTCTTCGGCCGACGTTCGTCTGATGATTTCACTGACGTTTCGCCAGCACGAGTGCTGGCATTGTCAATGTGGTGTCACCGCCAGACACCACACTTGCTAGGTGGTAGCCTTTAAATATGCCGCGGTCCGGTAGTATACGTCGGACCCGCATGTCGCCACTATCAGTGATTGCAGACCGAGTGCCGCCACACGGCAGGTCTAGAGAGACTTCCTACCACTTGCCCCAGTTATACAGCCGACTTTCTTAGCGATGGTTCACTAACTTCTACGCTCTCATTTGCCGAGACGATAGATAGCATAGCCTTCAGCTACGTCATTTGCCACGACCTAGCAAGGCGCCATTATCAGTTATTATTGATATTGTGCATCATGTACCGTCCAGAGCGATGTTAATCATTAATGGATTAAAGTTAAGTATTCCACGAGCTACGTCCGTTTTTTTGAAGTCAAATTTCCTTGTCCTGTTCCAGACCACACGTTTGCTAGCGATTGTTCACTGACTTCTACGCTCTCATATGCCGAGACGATAGTTAGCATAGCCTTCAGCTACGTTATTTGCTACGACCTAGCAAGGCGCCAGTATCCGTACTATTGATATTGTGAATCATGTACCATAAAGAGCGACGTTCTCCATTAATGGATTAAAGTTAAGTATTCCACCAGCTACGTCCGTTTTTCTCAATTCTAATTCCCTTGTCATCTTCCAGACTTCACGCCAGCCTGCGTGAGCTAAAACGCGTGCCTTTCGGCCTCCTCTAGTAACACGGTTTTGGCCCTCCTGCCAACCACAACATTGGTGACGAGAGTAAAAGTGTTCTTATCTAAACGGCCCTGATTTACTTGTGTAATGACTTCGCCACAATCTCCAGATGTACTGTCCTAATTTTATCGCTTACAGAATCAGCAGACGCAGGCCTTACTGGATGCCCTTGGACAGCTCGTCCAGGGTCAACGTGCGATGCCAAACGATGCGGCAGCGGCCGCTTCACCGCTAACGCAGTCACAACACGCTGTTGTACCCACTTGTCGACCTTTTGATGCTGCACTGGAAAGCTGGACGGAGTGGTTCAGCCAATTTGGATTTCATCTCGCCGCCTACAGAATTCAAGGTAACGAGCGGCAGCCTTTTCTCCTTTCATCCGTCGGCGTGACTACGTACCGTGTGATAGTCAAATTATTTCCCCGACGCGACGTAGAAACTCTGTCCTGCGAAGAAATTTTGTCTGCATTAGATGCACATTTCAAAGAATCAGTCAATGTAGTTGCCAAACGCTATACCTTCTTTCGTACAAAACGTACGGCAGGTCAGACTAATCGGCAGTGGGTTGCAACCTTGCAAGGCCTAAAAGGGATTGTGCTTTTGCGTGTCAATGTGGACTGCCTTATTCAGATACTATGGTAAGTGATGCAATTGCACAGAACGTTTCTGATGTTCGTATAAGGGAACAGATTTTGAAACTAGTCAAACCCTCCCTTCAACAAGCGATGGACATATTCGATCGGCAGGACACACTTGACTTTGCTCAGGAATCGTTTGAAACTTCGCCAGCAGTGTGTCAGGTTAATAGGCCTGCCGGGATTGCTGCACGGAACAGTAAACAGTCCTCTCGCCGGGCCGCGCCGCTGCCGTTAGGCTCTCAGCCACGTGTGCCGCGCAGGCAAGCAAATGCAGTGATCAAATCATGCCCGCGGTGTGCTACTAAGCATTCGCGTGAGAATTGCCCGTCACGCCAAGCTATTTGCTTTTATTGTAATAAAAAGGACATGTTCAGAGTGTTTGCCAGATAAAGCTTCGATCGGAAGCTCAAACCCGTTCCATGCCCTTTGCTTCGCGCCGGAATCGGAATCGAACCAAGGATACTCAAGCTCGCGATACTTCGCCCATGCAAATTAATATAGTTCATTCCACTCCGCGCAGTGCCACTCTCTCGCACAGTGACTGTGTTCGTCCCAAAAATAGTGTGCGTCGACATCGCCGGAACTCCCGTCAAGTCGCAAGTGATTATGTCCCAGTGTCAGTTCACGTTGCACGAGACAGTCGCTCTTGTCGTCAGCAAGACAATAAACTTTTTGTAGACTTTTGTAGACGCTCGGCGAAGTAAGAAATCAGAAAAAGAAATGTGGGTACGGCCTTTCTGCCATACATCCGCAGAGTGACAGACAGAATCTGCCGTATATTGCACAAACAGGGCGTAAAGACAATTTTCAAACCGACAAGGAAGATCAAAGAATGTCTTAGTTCGGCAAAGACAATTTTCAAACCGACAAGGAAGATCAAAGAATGTCTTAGTTCGGCAAAGGATAAAAGGGACCCACTTGCAGTGTCGGGAATACATGCGGAAAAGTTTATGTCCGAATGACTGGACGATCAATCAATACCAGGATCAAAGAACATAAGCGACATTGCAAGTGGGAGCAGGTGGAGAAATCGGCCGTGGCAGAGCACGTGCTAAGTGAGACCTACCATGTAAAAAAATTCACCGACACGAAGTCTTAGCTGTAGAGAAGCACTATCACACCCGCTTGTTCAGAGAAGCTGTAGAAATACACAAACACGGAAATAGCTTTAACAAGAAAGAAGAAAGCCTTAAGGTAAACGGGTCCTGGCTTCCCGTACTGCAGCGAATGACCGTCGCAGTTAGCCAGAGGAGAACCGCACGGAAATGACCGCGGAGAGGGCCTCGGACGTTGGCGCGCCAGGTACATATAGTCTGCGGCCGCAAGCTTGGCTCCAGCTCACCACCGTGCTATGGACGGTGAAGCTTTGACAGTACCAGTCACTCTTGCTGGCGAAACGTCAGTGAAATCATCAGACGAACGTCGGCCGGAGAACCTGAGACAGAAGCAAATAGGCAGTTTGCCAACAATTGACCACGAAAGCCTTAACCATTTTGTACAAAAATAGATGCCAGAACACAGACGTAATTGAAACACGATCTTGCATTGGACTACTTATAACTGGTTCTTATAGTTCATCTAAAATGAATTTACAAGTTTTGGCTACTTCACAGAGACTACGAGTAGAAATATTTCACACACCTATGTCACTGGAGAGATATTTGTTCCTTATGAGGTGTTTGAGAATTGGTAATATTCATGAGAGGGGGCAACGTGAGGAATAGGATAAAATGGCTGCAATGCGGGGAGTATTCACCTTGTCCAACGAAAACTGCAGAAATGCATACGGCCTTGGTAGTTATACCACAATTGATGAGCAACTGGTTCCCTTCAGAGGTAAATGTTCCTTTTTGGTGTATATTCCTAGCAAACCAGCTAAATACAGAATAAAAATAAAGACAGTATGTGATGCAAGGACATGGTATACATCTCAAATGGAAGTGTATGCGGTAAAACAGTCTGAAGGGCCTTTCCAAGTTGCTAATTCAGGTAAGGACGTGGTTTTGAGTCTTAATTATGGGTTTCAAGGAACTGGACGAAATATAACAACAGATAACTGGTACACTAGTATCTTGCTTGGTGGAGAGTTACTGAAGAAGCGGCTAACACTTGGTGGCACAACACTTATTGGCACAATGAGGGAAAATAAGCCTCAGCTTCATACTGATTTCACTGTCACAAAAAAGGAGCGAAACTGCAAGTACAATTTTTGCTTACAAAGGGGACATTACTTGCCTTTCTTATGTACCTTAAAAAGGTAAACACGTTATACTGTTGTCAACAATGCATCCAAAGTCCAAGGTATTGACACTACAACAGGTTACAGAAAGAAACCTGAGATCATTACCTTCTACAACCTTACAAAAGGCGGATTTGTCACAGATGACAAGCTATGTGCCGCATGCGCAGTAGCAAGAAGAAGCTATAATGAACATCAACATCCCCAGTTTTTCTGTGGAAAGAAGGCAATTTATAACACAGGTGGGGTAGGATATTGTGCATCCTCAGGTTTTAAGAAGAGCCTCAAACTCGGCAGTACCAACATCCATCCGGCTGAAGGAAGCTTAAATCTCAAATATGACAGAGTTTATTCCAGCAGTTCAAAGTAATAAACGCAGATAAACACCATCAGGAAGATACTCAGTTGGTCCAAAAAATGCTGACAAATAAAACAAGCTTTTTGGTGCATGTGTAACCAATTTCAATCCTATGAAAAACATCTGCAGAAAATGTATCAGTTCAGAATCTTCTTCCAGTGATGATAATGTTCAATGTTGAAATGTGACTTTTCTCTAGAATTATTTTAAATTATATAAACATATCTGTTGCTTTGTCTGTTAACATCTCCTTATAATTTTAAAATGGTTAAAGCTTTTCTTATTTGATTAATTTCATAAATAGTATGTATCGAACATTCGAAACCATTTCACACAAGTTATTGATTTATCAGATATGGATAATTATTAGAGTGACTTAGTGATTAAAATTGTACTTAAATGAATTAGTAAAAGGCTAAATGCAACGTGTATTGTATAATAAACAAATTAAGAAAAATTCGAAACCTCAGTATCGCGTTTATGTACGGTGCTGTGAACACCCCACGTCCCTAATTACGTTATGAATGCTCGCCTCCCTAGTTAAAGGCTAACTCTGTTCGCAGATGATGCAGTTGTTAATACCAAAGTAGCAACGTAAGAAGATAGTAAAAATTTGCAGAACGACCTGCAGAGAACTGATGAATAGTGCAAACTCTGGAAGTTGATCCTGAACGTAAATAAATGTAACATATTGCGCATACACAGGAAAAGAAATCCACTACTGTACTGCTACACCATTTATAACAAACAGCTGGAGAGAAAATATCCAAGCGTAACTACTCAGAACGACCCTATGTGGAATGATCGCATAAAACACATAGTGGGAAAAGCAGACACTAGACTCAAATCCGTCGGAGGAATTTTAAGGAAATGTATCTCATCCCCTTATTCGTCCGATTCTTGAGTATTGTTCATGTATCTGGGATCCCTATCAGGTAGGAATGATAGAGGAGACAGAAAAGATCCAATGAAGAGCACCGCTATTCGTCACGGGTTCGATTAGCTGGCGAGAGAGCTAATCAAAATCCACTGGCAGACGTTACAGGACAGGCGATGTGCGTCACGGAGAGATTTACTATTGAAATTTCGGGATAGCACTTTTGAGGAGGAGTCAGACAAATATTGCTTCCTCCACACAAATCTCGAGTATTGACTACGAAAATAAAATTCGAAAATTGATAGCCAATACAGAGGCTTACCGACAATAATTCTTCCAATTCACTACTCGCAATTGGTTCATGGTTGGAGGTATCAGATAGTGGTACCGAAAGTACCCTCCGCCTTACACCATTAGGTAGCTCGCGGAATGTGATGTAGATGTAGATAATGCTTTATCCTAGTTCCATAACCTAATCGCTTCAACATTACAAGTTTTTCGAATTCCGTCACAAACTTTCCTCTTGCCAATAAAACCAGAAAACATCTTAATACAGAAAAATAATATACTCAGTATTCAGACTAAGACAAATAATAGAATGATAAATATGCCACAAACGCAGATTTATCAGTTGCTAGGAATATAACAGTGTCAATAAGATAATCTGAGCTTACGAAAACCAAGACGCTGGAATCAAATTTCACGAATATCTAGTACTATAAAGAGACGAATGTATGGAATCATTTCATATGAAGGATTCATTGTAAATATTGAAATATGCCTTAGTTAAGACTCATTCTACACTCTTGGTAATTTATCTGGTTCGTTTGTTATGGAAATACGCAATAAGTATTCGGAAAATAAGGTCCGATCAATCGCGAAAAATCACAGTGAAAATCAAAAACACACCTTCTAGTAATTCTCCATATAGTCAGCGCTCCGACTTAGACATTTGTCTTTGCAATGTGCCAACTTTACAATACCCTCGTTATAAAAGGCAGCCACCTGTGGTTCCCTCCTCTTCCCTACGCTGGTTTGCAACACATTGTCTGTGTCAAAATGTTGCTTTGTGAGCAGAGATGACTTGGAAGACTTGGAGTATTTCTGAGACTACAGGATTGTTGGCTAAACAGCCTTATGGTACTCTAGTTCCAAGTATGTCATTTGTTTTGAGTACTAGAAAGGAGAAGAAATTAAATGCTGATGAGTACCTTTTTATATGGGCTGTGAGGCTGTGACGTCCTGGCTGTGTGGTGGGTGAAGAAACACTTCCCAATGCAAACACTGAATTAGCGTCCTCATTTAGAGTCCATAGTGCGGCCGAGAATTATCATGAAGAAAAAAATGCGTGACATGTACAGTATGTGGGGTTGCATGAAGTCAGGCGAAACCTCGCAGCGGGCATCCATACTTGGCGAGACACATTATTATTCTAGGCGTCTTTACGTGCTCACTGTGCGCTCAAAACGATCGACAGGCTTGCCAGAGACACTGTCCAACACCTCTATGCAAACCTTCATTGAATTTTCACTGTTGTTTCCATTTACAAATCTGTCCGAGCTTACTTTCCGGAAAGCTCTCGTAAAGCTCAATTTCAGCTTTCCCAACTTTAGGTACATCTACGCCAAGCTGTGTCTCAGTGCTACCGACATTACCTCCGTCATCTTTCAGCGTGTAAAGTCCATTGCCCCTCTATTATTAAGAAAAGAGTAGTCACTAAACTTCTCTCTAAAATATCTGCCCAAATGACCAACTATCATTCCTAGAGTCACAGTCTTTCGTATGAGACTATGTAGATTTCAAAACCTACAGCTGATCGACATTCAACAACGTGCTGCACCACTTAGTGCATCGTATCACCTTGGATCTTACGAGGCGTGGTCGAACATTACAGCTCAAGGCTGTTCACTCTTCGACGGTGACCATACTAGGTAATATGTCGTATGTGTGTAGAGGGTTCTTGCCTCGAAGCACCGCAGATTCAAAGGTCCCGAACATCTCAATCTCGTTCATGTCTGCTGATACGACAGACAATTCCATTCAGCTGATCCCTGCATCTTGATGAATACGTTTAGAAGGCTGGGGTGTCGTGTTCTTGTATTATCAGCTTGGAAGACGAAACTATTGTCGACTTGTTAGCTATAAGTTAAACAGATTCGAGACTGTAAACCCAGTCAGCTCACTTGAAACCACTCTCGATAGGAACGACAGGGATTCAGCATCAGTACAAAGAACTGGTCTTACGGTTGGTCCATTTCCATGATGAATACACGCTACTACATGCCTGAGTCGTGAATTGGTGATTTGCTGCCTCCATTTTCCTACGACGACCATGACATTCCACCCCAAGTGTTACTTTGGGCAACATCTGTGCGCAGTTTTGGTCGTGTGAAGACAGTTGTGTACTTTCTGGGTCGCTACAGGCCTCCCAGTTGCTGCCAAAAACACAGCACGCAGCTCTGTTACCTGCTCCTTTAGATACAAGCCATAATTAAGAATTGCTCAGCAGCTGGTGTTGTTGACCACTGGCTGCTGTGCTACCGTAAGTTTTGGCCCCTTACTGATAGCGAAGGTAAGATTATACAAATATGGTTACGATATAAAATACATTAAAAAAATCTCGTTAAATTTACCACATCAAATATTTATCCAAATTTGACGCGAAAACTATACAGAGAACTATTTATCCAGGTTTAAACTGATTACAGCACACTCAAAAGTATTTAACCACTCATTCTTGCCATCCCCACATGGGAGTGGAACGAGAAGAAGCCCCCAATAACTTGTACAACTGAAAATAGTCGCTGTCATGCACTTCACAGTTATTTCTAAAGTGTTGATGCAGATTGGAGACAGTTATTCAACGTTTTGTATTTCATGGCGCTCACTCTGTTGGAATGAAGCCAAAACGTGTCGAGTGTAAATTAATAAAAAAAAGAACAATGAGATGGCGGCCTCAATATTTGACATATCCTACACAGTCTACCCTCAATTGAGTACAACACACAGGAACGTTCGTACAACCATCTACAACCGTCAGCAAAGTCCCACTTTGGGGTGTTGTTCAACTCTGTCACATTCGCTTGGCTATCAGTTATGTCGTCAAACCGTTGACCTATGAAATAAAATTCCGCACTTTGTCGTTGTACGTTCGTATTGATTGCGCCAAGTCACGTCATCCTTTGGTGATTTCTTCCTGAACAGAACTGTCCACGTGATGCATATTCAACAAGTTGTCGCAGTTGTTCACAGACTTTATTTTGATTCGGTAGCCAAAGTGTGAGGAAGAAATTACGTACACACTTTTCTCCAAAACATTCTGTAGAATGTTTTGAAACTGTGCTACAACGTTACTCCACTAAGACGTTTGCCACAACAGCGTTGACACACAGTGGATGCACGTTCAATGTTTTACAGTCCCTGCTTATAGCTGAGAGGCCGAATGCACAGCTGTTATTTACAGTTGTTAAAAGCTGCATATGACTGTCTCAATAGGACTTCAGTAATAAAAACTTTTAGGAATTTGTGACTCTATACACTACTAATTAAATTAATAGGAGTTACTCTAAACAACACTATTTCAAAAGTGAAGTTTAGAAGAGAAATTTCGGAAACATTCATTATAAAAACAGGCTTAAGGCAAGGGGACTATCACCATTAGTGTTCAGTTGTGTACTGGAATGAATAATGAGAGAACAGTAAAAACATAACCCAAAGAAGGATAACATTATAAATCAGTTACAGAACCAGAAATAAAACCTTCAAAACAACCAACGTAGCAGAAATTGCAAAAATACCAAAGAAAGAAAGAAAAATAATTATAACATGCATAAATAAACAATATGAGGTAAATAGTGGCTGGAAATAGCTTCAAATGAAACAGTATATAAGAAAATATAACCTTCAATGAACACGATCAGGATTCTTCGGAAATATGACGAGAACACAACAAAAATGTTTTGTAAGGGTATGTGGATTAGTACGGCCAACATAAAGTGAACTACAGAAATTAATTAAGATAAATGAGAACTCCAAATTACAGTAGATGACCTAAAAAACGAAACAGAGAATACCAAAATACTGCAATGCCCGCAAACCAGACTGCAAACGAAGATCAATAAAAAGAAGGCTGGAAGAGCGATCTCAGACAAGGAAAGAAAGAAAATATTTGAAAGAATGAAGAACTATTGGACGGGCAGAATATCAAAACACCCTTAACATAACAGTAAATTATGACAATATTAGCATAACCACTATTCTGTGTTGTATGAATGAACAACAACAGCTAGTGTAGTCCTTTGTATTACTGACTACAGTGGATCAATGAACACCATAAAATAAAACAAATAAATAAAAGCTGCCACCGAAGTTGTTTCTTCTGACTAGTTTGATTTCCTCGCCTATGCCAAGCTTTTCATCTCCGAGTAGCAACTGCAGCCTACTTCCTCAAACACATGCGCTGTTATCCTGTCCCTTCTTCTTGTCAGTGTTTTCCACATGTTCCTGTCCTCGCCAATAATGCGGAGAACCACCTTATTCATTACCCTCTCAGTCAATCTAATTTTTAACGTTCTTCTGCAGTACCACAACTCGGGCTTCTGTACCCTTCTTTTCCGGTTATTCCACAGACCATGCGTCACTACCATACAATGTTGTGCTCCAACAGTAGATTGTCAGGAAATTCCTCCTCAAATAAAGAACCTTGTTGGATATTAGCAGACTTCTCTTCATCAGGAAAATGCTTCTTGCTAGTACTAGTCTGCTTTTTATATTGCCTTTGTTCTGTTCGTCACACATTATTTTGCTTCCTAAGCAGCAGATCTCGTTAACTTCATCTAGTTACTGATCCAGAATTCTGATTTCCTCTCCTATGTCAAACTTTTAATCTCCGAGTAGCGACTGCAACGTACGTACTCAGACACGTGCCCTATCATCTTGTCCCATTGCTCTCGTTTCTGATTCCTTTCATTACTTTGGCATTCTTTGATTTACTCTCAATCCATAATCTGTACTCATCAGACTCTTCATTTACTGAACACATCCTTTAATTCTTCTTCATTTTCACTGATAATATCAATACCATCAGCGAATGTTATCATTGATTTCCTTTCTCCCTGAATTTTATTCCCATTCCTGAAACTTTCTGTTATTTTCGTCATTGCTTCTTCAATGTAATGATTGAACATCACCATTTTTAATTCTAGCACTTCATTCTTGGTCTTCCAGTCTTATTGTGTCCTCTTGGTTCTTGTACGTATTATATATTACATGCCTGTCTCTATACCGTACCCCTATTTTCATCAAAATTTCGAACATCTTCCACAAGTTTACATTGTCGAACGCTTCTTCCAGGTCGACAAACGGTGCATATTACACAATTCATGTACTCTTTCAGTTGTACACCTCTTAGAAAACTTTGGTGAACCTAACCTTTCACAGTAATCCCACCGGTCGTAGCGAACCTGGAATATGCACTATATATCTTTCCTGGTCAACCTTCACATCGTTGAGAGGTGAAGACCAGATCAAAAGCAGACCGAAAAAAATCTGTATTAAGATCGAGATCCTCACCTACAACTGTCGTTTCATTGTGTCTGTATCCACACCCAGGCGCATGTAATTATACGCAAGTGAAATACAATAAAAGATAACAGGCACAAACTGAAGAGTTCCTCAGCACCACCATTTGTCACATGTGTCTAATGTGACTTCCTAAACTCTGCCACATGGAGTAAATGTCCGTTCCACTTGTGGAGATGTGATTGTAGCAGTACCGTTATGGATGATCGACGTAAAGCTCTGTAAGTGTGATAAGCTGTTTAGCCACGCTTCTCCTCTGTCAGTAACCTTTAACCTTCTCCAGGTGTTTCCAGCTCATTATGCTTTCAACACTTCTTACGAACGAATAACATCTGATTCTGTACAAGACGTGGGCAGTAGTTAATTAAGGTAGCATAAATATCACCAGAGTGTTGGACATTCAGTAAATATTTGGTACGTACTTGAATATTTATATCAAGTAGACAGACTCTAAAACTTATTCTGTTATTTTTCGGAATCTTTTACTTCACTCCAGGTTTTTGTAATGTCTCCTCAGTTCCTTTCAATGTCGTAAATACTTGAAAAATAATCTCATAGAATATTTTACTTCCGAATTACTTCTTTGGTTGTTTAGAATTTTTTTTTCATACCAACGGTTTTTGTTAAAATAGTTTGATCACATTTGTCCCGAGACATTTTTAGACACAACGTCTCTTTCTGTCCTGTTGTCTTAACATTCAATGTTTCCGATCACGAACTGTCCTTCGCGAGCGACGGAATTGTCTCTTAAATATTTTTGCCGTCATTTCTTAATTAATTCGACAGGTGAATAAGACACTCCAGGTGTACTACGTTGTCTGTAAAAACCCTGTAGAAAAATATGCTTGCTTATTGCACGTATCCTAAGAGAGTCGACAACAGGAATTTCAGAAGACGCAATGTACCGAAGGCTGAAAATTTCACGCCTGTACTTCATTCATGGCCAGACGTAGTTCTAAGGGATGGGAAATAAAATCGCTAGCTTTAATCGACGTAAATGTGATAACATGGATGGATTTTAGAAATTACACTGCTTCAACGAATTTCGGTTTAAATAACTGAAACGATACACATTCCGACAGATATCTAACAAGATCAAATTTGGTCCTCATCGCCCTTCCCCCCCCCCCCCCCCCCCCCCTCTCTCACCAAGAACTAGCTAGACAAAGTAAACAAGGAAAGTTTGTTATGTTGTGTCAGTAAAGGAAGGCAGAAAGGTGGAAGGAGTATATAGATGGTCTATACAAGGGCGCTGTACTTGAGGACAATATTATGAAGATGAGAGAAGACGTAGATGAATATGAAATACGAGATATGATACTGTGTGGAGAGTTTGATAGAGCACTGAAAGAACTAAGTCGAAAAAAGGCCCCGGGAGTAGACAACACTCTACACTCCTGGAAATGGAAAAAAGAACACATTGACACCGGTGTGTCAGACCCACCATACTTGCTCCGGACACTGCGAGAGGGCTGTACAAGCAATGATCACACGCCCGGCACAGCGGACACACCAGGAACCGCGGTGTTGGCCGTCGAATGGCGCTAGCTGCGCAGCATTTGTGCAAAGCCGCCATCAGTGTCAGCCAGTTTGCCGTGGCATACGGAGCTCCATCGCAGTCTTTAACACTGGTAGCATGCCGCGACAGCGTGGACGTGAACCGTATGTGCAGTTGACGGACTTTGAGCGAGGGCGTATAGTGGGCATGCGGGAGGCCGGGTGGACGTACCGCCGTATTGCTCAACACGTGGGGCGTGAAGTCTCCACAGTACATCGATGTTGTCGCCAGTGGTCGGCGGAAGGTGCACGTGCCCGTCGACCTGGGACCGGACCGCAGCGACGCACGGATGCACGCCAAGACCATAGGATCCTACGCAGTGCCGTAGGGGACCGCACCTCCACTTCCCAGCAAATTAGGGACACTGTTGCTCCTGGGGTATCGGCGAGGACCATTCGCAACCGTCTCCATGAAGCTGGGCTACGGTCCCGCACACCGTTAGGCCGTCTTCCGCTCACGCCCCAACATCGTGCAGCCCGCCTCCAGTGGTGTTGCGACAGGCGTGAATGGAGGGACGAATGGAGACGTGTCGTCTTCAGCGATGAGAGTCGCTTCTGCCTTGGTGCCAATGATGGTCGTATGCGTGTTTGGCGCTGTGCAGGTGAGCGCCACAATCAGGACTGCATATGACCGAGGCACACAGGGCCAACACCCGGCATCATGGTGTGGGGAGCGATCTCCTACACTGGCCGTACACCTCTGGTGATCGTCGAGGGGACACTGAATAGTCCACGGTACATCCGAACCGTCATCAAACCCATCGTTCTACCATTCCTAGACCGGCAAGGGAACTTGATGTTCCAACAGGACAATGCACGTCCGCATGTATCCCGTGCCACCAAACGTGCTCTAGAAGGTGTAAGTCAACTACCTTGGCCAGCAAGATCTCCGGATCTGTCCCCCATTGAGCATGTTTGGGACTGGATGAAGCGTCGTCTCACGCGGTCTCCACGTCCAGCACGAACGCTGGTCCAACTGAGGCGCCAGGTGGAAATGGCATGGCAAGCCGTTCCACACGACTACATCCAGCATCTCTACGATCGTCTCCATGGGAGAATAGCAGCCTGCATTGCTGCGAAAGGTGGATATACACTGTACTAGTGCCGACATTGTGCGTGCTCTGTTGCCTGTGTCTATGTGCCTGTAGTTCTGTCAGTATGATCATGTGATGTATCTGACCCCAGGAATGTGTCAATAAAGTTTCCCCATCCTGGGACAATGAATTCACGGTGTTCTTACTTCAATTACCAGGAGTGTATTACAACTACTGATAGCATTGGGAGAGCCAACCCTGACAAAACTCTACCATCTGGTGAACAAGATATATGAGTCAGCCGATATACCGTCAGACTTCAAAAATAATGTAATAATTCAAATTCCAAAGGAGCAGGTGATGACAGGTGTGAAAATTACCGAACTAATCAATTTAATAAGTCACGGATGCAAAATACTAACACGAATTCGTGAAAGACAAATGGAAAAACTGGTATAAGCCGCCGTTGGAGAGGGTCAGTTTGGGTTTCGTAGAAATACTGGAACACGTGAGTCAATACTGACCCTACGACTTACCTCAGAGCACAGATTAAGGAAAGGCAAACCTACGTTTCTAGCATTTGTAGACTGGAATACCCTCTTTCAAACTTTGAAGGTGGCAGCGACAGGTTTTTAGAATTGGCACAGAAACCAGATTTGCAGATATAAGAGTCGAGAGGCATGGAAAGGAAGCAGTTGTTGGGAACGGAATGAGACAGGTTTGTAGACCATCCCCAGTTTATTCAAACTGTGTATTGAGCAAGCAGTAAAGAAAAAAAATGATAAATTTGGAGTAGGAATCAAAATCAATGGAGAAGAAATATAACCTTTGAGGTTTTTCGATGACATTGTAATGCTGTCAGAGACAGAAAAGGACCTGGAAGAGCAGTTGTACCTAATGGACAGAGTCTTGAAAGGATGATATAAGATAAACATCATCAAAATGTGAAACGAGAAAAATGGAATGTAGTCGAATAAAATCAGCCGATGCTGAGGGAATTAGATTAGGAAATGGGACACTTAAAGTAGTAAATGAGTTTTACTATTTGAGGAGCAAAATAATTGATGATGGTGGAAGTAGAGACGGTATAATATGTAGACCAGCTATGGAAAGGAAAGCGTTTCTGAAGAAGAGAACTCTGTTAACATCAAGTATCGATTGAAGTGTCAGAAAGTATTTTCTCAAAGTATTTGTATGGAGTGTAGCCATGTATATAAATGAAACATGGGCGATAAGTAGTGTAGACCAGAAGAAAAAAAAGTTTTCGAAATGTTTTGGTACCGGAAAATGCTGAAGATTAGATGGTCAGATCACGTAACTAACGATGAGGTACTGAATAGATTTGGGGTGAAAAGGAATTCGTGGCACAGCTCGAACACTAGAAGGGATCGGTTGGTAGGACATGTTCTGAGGCATCAAGGGATCACCAGTTTAGTATTGGAGGGCAGCGTGGAGAGTAAAAATCGTAGAGAGAGACCAAGAGACGAATACATGATTCAGAAGAATGTAAGTAGAAGTAGATACTTGGAGATGAAGAAGTTTGCGTAGGATAGGGTATCACGGAGGGCTGCATCAAGCCAGTACCTGGACTGAAAACCACAACAATAACAACAAATTTTAATCTCTTCATCAAATACGAAATTATCAACTGCATATATAGCTTTATTGTTAATTTTTCACAACTTTTTTTGTTACTCTGTAGATGTGCGTAGTCGTAAGCTACATGTGTAGAATTTTCAATTCTGCATAATTTCACTGAAATGAATTTCATTCAACTCTACAGTTTTAAATATCACTGAAATTCGCCAAAATTTTTACATCGTTCCCTGACACTCTCTTTAAAGTGTAAAAAAAGTATTGTTATTGAAATTTACCTTCAAAGTGTATGTCAGATTGTTATCCCCATATCAAATATGCAGTAAATAACACGAGCTGACCTTTGCCTCATGCAGCTGAGGCTACATTCCTTTTCCTCTCATTGTTTCGCTGCCTTAGATCATACTGGCATGAACTTTGAGTTCTCTTATCAGCCAAGGAAAATGGAAACCGAACTGTTTTCTACTTTGCCTCAAAAATATTGTCGTGACGCAGCATTCCGTAATGTGGCACTAACAGCAAAAACGTTTTTATGTAGAATAACTGCGTTATATAGCAATTGCTGACGCATATGCAGGCATCACTTAAAATTCGTAACCTATTTGATATAAGAAACTGATCCTTCAGAACTTACAGGCTCGGTAGTAGTTTGAAAAACTCGTGATAACCTCGGAATGTAGCTCTCTTACGAAAACGTCGTCATCAGGATACCGACAACGTACAAACATGTATGTTTCTGATGTATGCTTACAACTCTTTCTTTAATGGTAGTCGATAAATGCGACTTACAGTCAGCCATAATGCTCAACAAATCCCATTATGCGTTAATACATTTGTGTGTAGCAATGTTGTTTCTGTTGTTGTTGATGACGACGTCATGATTTCTCATTGTAACGACAGCTTTTACGTTTGCAGCTGATTTGTTTTGTGAATTCTAACCACAAACTACGATTATGTTACTTCTTTTCATACACACTGGCCAGCACTTCCGTTGTCGATAACTGCTGTTCAGCTCTGATATATTCTTCGTAAGACTACCTCTTTCTAGAATAAAATAAAACGTCTGTGTTCACAAAATAAACATTCTGAGTTGTAATGAAAGGCGATGATATCGTACTGTTCGTACTTTGGCCAATTATTACAGAACTCAACCGTATACTAGTTTCGACTTAGGATTATAGAGCCAACCGGTTGCACATTACTGGAAGGTACATTGACGTAGGTTTCTACACCTACTAAGGGTGTCTTCATCAGAATGAAATTTTGTTAAATCGTAAAATTATTTTACTAAGAGGCAATGATCAGAATTTAGAACAGCTATGCTCAGGTTGCAGTAGGTACTGGGAGATGAAGAAGGTAGCACAGGATAGGGTATCATGGAGAGCTGCATCAAACCAGTCTCAGGACTGAAGACCACAACAACAACAACAATGCTCAGGCCACGTGCACATGTTACTGTCGGCGTCTGCTAGACGGCGCAACTCGTTTTGTTTTGTGGCAGCAATGTAAACTACTGGGCCGATTAGTCTGATGTTGCTCCCAGTTGCACTCACGTGGTAAGGATAGAACGTTTTATTTCAATTTTGACTTGAGCTCAGCTGCTCTAAATTCTGATCATTGCTTCTTTGCAATATAATTTTACGATTTAGGAAAATTTTATTCCATTGAGGACACACCTAGTAAGTGTCGAAGCGTACATCAGTGTATCTACCAGTTAAGTGCAACCGGTTGGCTGTATAATCCTATGTTGGTATTTTAGAACTACCAGAATTACATGTTTGATAACAAATTTTCTCGCCAACATGAGTAGTGTCTTAAATTTTTTTCTCTTCGTCGTATCACCATGAAAATGTTAGATTATTGTAATGAGAATATTATATTTCATTGCGGAATTAGCAACAATGAAGGTATATTTACTGAAGTTTTAGAACTGTTGTTTTCTCGGAGAAGACCACGAATTATGGTCTATTTTATGTACTAATAATAGGTTATTTCAGAATCTGTGTGATCAGCTCGATTGAGCAAGATATTATGACACTATCAATTCTGCAACAGACCTGAGTAGGCTATATTGGGCAACTTGACTTATTCATTCGGTAAAACCAGATTAACGTGCTCCGTAATATCCGTTTACATTCCTTTCACAAAAGGCTTCCGCTACGAGTAAATCTTCATCCCATTAGACATCTGAGCAAACGAACAGACCCAGTTGGTGGCGAGTGGACTGGGAAAGAGAGGCGCAGAGAAACCGGCTTAATGAGTTTTTCTGCCAACAAGCAATCTGGAAATATTTATCTTGAAAATTAGCGGTATTTGCCTCTCCAACTAAGTAGAGAGACTTTTTACCGATAAAAAGTGGTGTAAGGAACATCTTAGAAGTTTTAAACATGTTTCGGTAACTCGCTTCTTTAAAGGTAAACGGAATTATTTAGTTACGTTTGAAACTGTGCGGCAGATTTCTTGTTGTATTTTTTACTTACAACGTTTCAAAGTTAAAATAAATTTAATTTTCCTCAGCTACACTTCTGTGAAGTCATCGAATTGTACCTCTCATTGATTCCCATTGCAGATTTTCTTCGATTACTAATTATATTTTGTAATCGTTTGGTGCATTATTCATATTCACTATAGGCCTAAAACTGTAATAAGTTTGAGAATATTTAACAGAGTACAGAGCTTAGACTAGTCAGAGAATATCGGTAAGTACCGTTCAATCTACAAGTTTCACATACGCTGATCAGCTGGAACATTATGACAACCGACCTACTATTGCTTTAAACCCTTTTGTGAGATCGCAACATCATCTGACGCGGAACTACTGCTAGTCAGACACATGTAGGGTGCATGTAATATCAGTGAGCGTGCTGCCGCGTGTAGAAAGGGGAAGGTGCTCACCGAAGGCACGCTGAGTTGAGCCGGAAGCTCGGCAACGGCATTTTGGAAACTGCACGACTTGTCGGGTGCTCGAGGAGTGCTGTGGGGAGTATCTTCAACACGTGGCAAAACCAAGGTGAAATTACGTCCAAACTTCGTGGTGTTGGGTGCCGACCCGTGTTGGACGTCGTGGGGTGGGCAGACTGGTGAAACAGGACAGGCGGCGATCTGTGTCGCCACTAACATCAGACTTCAATGTCGGGCAAAGCGTGTCAGGACACAACAGAGCACCGAACACCCCAAACCACGGGTTCACGCATGTGTCAATGTTAACACCACGACATGGCAACTACGACTGAAATGGGCACATGACCATCGGGACTACGCATTGGCGCAGTGGTAGAACGTTGCACGGTTGATGAATCACGATACCTTCTTCGTCATGCTGGCGGGAGCTCCAGAATCCGTCGACTTCCAGGGGGAACAGCGCCTCAATACCTGTACTGTAGGTCGCAGACAAGCTGGCTGGAGCTCCATTATGCTCCTCCACGTAGACATCTATGGGTTGAGTATTACTCGTGCAAGACACCATGACGGCCAGCGAATGGCATATACTGGTTGCAGACCGTGTACACCCCATCATGGCAAGCAAGTTTCCCGACGGCAGCGACATCTTTCAGCAAGTTAATGTTCCATGTCACAATGTCAACAATGTGATGAAACAGTTCGAGGAATACACTGGCGAGTTGCAGTAGATGTGCTGGTTCCACAAATCGCCGTACTTGAAGCCAGTCGAACTGATCTGGAATGAGACTGAACGTGGCGTCAGAGATCACCACCACCCCTCCCAGTAATCTATTGGAATAAAGTGACTTGTGTGTGCAGATGCGGTGCTAACTCCCTCCAGCGACCTACCAACGGCTCATTGCTTCCATGCCATGACACGTCGCTGCGATGGACATACCAGCTATTAGGTAGGTGATCCTAATGTTCTGGCTGATCGGTATATGAAGGTATTATGAAAACATTAAGACCCGAAGAATAGGAAATTAACTCAAATGTACGATTGCACGCAATGTGCAAAGCTGTGAAAATGGTAAAAACGCGAGAAGGCTGAAAAATTAAGAGAAATGCTTAAATAAGTGTGGCCAGAATGATAGTGAAAACATTTCTGTAAAATATGAAACTCATTAGAAAGATACTACGCATCATCTATTGCTAGCGGACATGAGAAGTGTACATTGTTTTCATGAATAAATCCACTGCAAAATTAAGTACATCTTCTCCGTCTTCTCTGACACGACCGACACTCATTTGAATGAAATCTGCAGGAACGCAATATTTACAGATTATCTTAACACCATGAGATGCCTAACTTTTAGAGTTCATGTATTTGTAAGAAATCATTAATATGTGTTAAACTGGACCAACATTCGCAATGGGCTTATGAAACATTAATGAATCTAGAGAATAACCTTACTAGTTATTGAGGTATAAAAATCACATTTATTTATTTAAATTAATTTTTTCTTTCTTTTAATCATCCAGAAAAGCAGTTCCGAAGTTAGTGATGTTGTTATTTTGTGGATAAGACTACATTATATTACACGATAAATGTGATTTTGTGCCTTTTTAAGTGACGCAACTTTTGCTACTGATACCGTGCAGTGAAAATAAATGTGGAATTTTGATAAGAACTAGGTCCATCCAGAGCCTAAGTAAATTTGTTGAGTGAAGCCATTCCGCTTCAGGCTGTTAAAATACTATTTATTGTGACTGTATTTCGACGCATCTTCATCGTCCAACATGCTGAAATCCGTCAGTCACCTAGTAAAATACACTAAGATTAAAAAAAAAATTAGGAAACATTTAAATCTGAAAATTCAATGCTACTAATGTGGGATATTAAGAATGCATTTTTCTTTCCTGTAGGTCATTGATTAGTAACTCTTCCTGTAGAGCAAAACAAAACTGACAAAGAACTACTGATTTTCAAACATTTGACAATATAAAGATTTCACTGCGCAAATTATTGGGGAAATTTTTACTGCATTATTATTCAGATGTAACACTGCATAAGAGATCACGTTGCAGAAAGAGGTCGAAGTTAAAACTAAATGCTGGACCTTAGCATATAGCGAATTTTTTTTCTGACAGAATAGCTGAACAATTTCAAAATATGTAAGCACTGGCTTCTATAGCGACAACGCATTAGGTAAGATCATACGTCATAGCGCCCGACGTAACAATCCTTGGACGCAGTGTGGGATATATAAAATTAACTATGGAGACTGCAAACACATTTATGTTCTACAATATGTCACTAGTTCAAAAAACTAAACTATAACTAAACTCTTCCCGAACAGACCATGAAGGCCCAATGGTACCGACCGGCCGCCGTGTCATCCTCGGGTCATGGGCGTCACTGCATGAGGGCATGGAGGGGCATATGGTCAGCACACCACGCTCCCGGCCGTATGTCAGTTTCCGAGGCCAGAGCCGCTACTTCTCAATCACGTAGCTTCTCAGTTTGCCTCACAAGAGCTGAGTGCACCCTGCTAGCCGGCAGAGCTCAGCAGACCGGATGGGCACCCTTCCAAGTGCCAGTCCAGCCCGACAGTGCTTAACTTCGGTGATCTTATGGAACCGAAGTTACCACTATGGCAAGGCCGTTGGCATCACTCGTTCTACAAGACGAATTAACGTCTTCGGATGACGGAACACAGACTGAATGACGTCGAAAAATCTTTATGAATTCTCCATGGAACTGTAG
Organism: Schistocerca gregaria; assembly: GCF_023897955.1. Lineage (NCBI taxonomy): Eukaryota > Metazoa > Arthropoda > Insecta > Orthoptera > Acrididae > Schistocerca > Schistocerca gregaria. Next base: position 950,296,669 of record NC_064920.1, read on the forward strand.
AAGGAAAACAGCTTATAATTTACATGAGATCGGAATTAATAGGGAGAGATAATATGAGCTTCTAACGGATAAAATCTCACTTCAATCAGAGGTTGTACGAACTATTTCTATTGAAAAGAAGATTACAAAATTAAGATTTAAAAAAAGAAGAACACGCTGTTGGACAATACTGAAGATTTTTAGGGTACATAGACGGTTTTATACTATATTTAAAATAAAATCACTACTCTTAATGTGAATGCTTTTGTGATGCATTGTTGATGCTGTAAATGCATGAATATGACTAAGGCGCAGTGATGAGCATCATTGTGGGGTCCTGTGAAACAGCAGAAAATAAATGAATATCAGCTAGGGGTCAGTGAAATGATGTGGAAAGAAGACAAGGATTTCTGGTCAGACGAGTATAGGGTAAGATCAACAGCAGCAGAGAGTGGTATAACGGGAATAGGAAGGTAGGCCAGAAAGTGTGTTACTGTGTACAGCAAGTGACAAGGTTGTTCTTACCAGAATCGACAGAAAATCGACATGACAACGACAGTTCAAGTATACATGCCGACGTCGCAAGCTGAAGGTGAAGAGAGAGAGAAAGTGTATGACGATATTGAAAGGATAATACAATATGTAAAGGGGGATGGAAATCTTATAGTTATGGGGGACTGGAATGCGGTTATAGGGGAAGGAGTAGAAGAAAAGGTTACAGGAGAATATGGGCTTGGCTCAAGAAACGAGAGAGGAGAGAGGCTAATTGAGATCTGTAACAAGTTTCAGTTAGTAATTGCGAATACTCTCTTCAAGAATCACAAGATGAGGTATACTTGCAAAAGGCCGGGCGATACGGGAAGATTTCAGTTAGATTACATCATGGTCAGACAGAGATTCCAAAATCAGATGCTGGATTGTAAGACGTACCCAGGAGCAGACATAGACTCAGATCAAAATATAGTAGTGATGAAGATCAGGCTGAAGTTTAAGACATTAGTCATGAAGAATCAGTATGCATAGAAGTGGAATACGGAAGTACTAGGAATGACGAGATACGGTTGAAGTTCTCTAAGGCTATAGATACAGCAATAAAGAATAGCTCAGTAGACAGTACGGTTGAAGGGGAATGGACATCTCTAAAAATGGCCATCACAGAAGCTGGGAGGTAAACATATGTATAAAGAAGGTAACTGCTAAGAAACCGTGTGAAAGGGAAGAAATACTTCAACTGATCGATGAAAGGAAGACGCACAAAATCTTCCTGAAACTCAGAAATACAGAAATATAAGTCGCTGAGGAATGAAATAAATAGGAAGTGCAGTTAAGTTAAGAAGAAATGGCTACAGGAAAAAGGTGAAGACATCGAAGAACAAATGATTATCATAGGACAGGCTCAGCATATAGGAAAGTCAAATCAACCTTCGATGAGATTAAAAGCAAGAGTGGTAACATTAAGAGTGCAATGGGAATTACACTATTAAATGCTGCGGAGAGAGCGGATAGGTGGAAAGAATATAGTGAAAGCCTCTATGAAGGGGGAGATATGTTTTATGTTATAGAAGAAGAAACAGGTGTCAATTTAAAAGAGACAGGGGATCCAAATTAGAATCAGAATTTAGAAGAACTTTGGAGGACTTAAGACCAAATAAGGCAGAAGGGATAGATAACGTTCCATCAGAATATCTAAAATCATCGAGGAAAGTTGCAACAAAACAAGTACTCACGTTAGTGTGTAGAATGTACGAGTCTGGCGACATACCATATCAGAGAAGCGTCATCCACACAATACCGACGATGGCAAGAGCTGACAATTGCGAGAATTATCGCAAAATCAGCTTAACAGCTCATGCATCGAAGCTGCTTACAAGAATAATATACAGAAGAATGAAAAAGAAAATTGAGGATAACGTAGATGACGATCAGTTTGGTTTAGGAAAGGTAAAGGCACAAATGAGGAAATTCTGAAGTTGTGGTTAACAATGGTAGCAAGACTAAAGAAAAATCAAGATACGTTAATAGGATTTGTCGACCTGGAAAAGGCTATCGAGAATGTAAAACGGCACAAGATATTCAAAATTCTGGAAATATTAGGAGTTAGCTATAGGAAGAGACGGGTCATATACAGTATGTACAGCAGTCAAAAAGGAATAATAAGAGTGGACGACCAAGAACGAAGAGCTCGTATTAAAAAGACTGTAAGACAAGAATGTAGCGAGAGGTACCAGCAGAAGTAAAGCTGTGAGGACGGGGCATTAGTCGTGCTTGGGTAGCTCGGTTGGTAGAGCACTTGCCCACGAAAGGCAAAGGTCCTGAGTTCGAGTCCCGGTCCGGGACACAGTTTTAATCTGCCAGGAAGTATTAAGAATGTAGCCATTCGCCCCTAGTAGTCAATCTGTATATCGTGGAAGCAATGATGGAATAAAAGAAAGGATCAGGAGTGGAATTAAAATTCAAGGTGAAAGGATATCAATTCGCTGATGACGTTACTATCCAGAGGGAAAGTGAAGAAGGATTACATTATCTCCTGAACGGAATGAACTGTCTAATGAGTACAGAATATGGATTGAGAGTAAACTGGAGAATAACGAAGGTAATGAGAAGTAGTAGAAATTAGAACAACGAGAAACTTAACATCAGGATTGATGGTAACGAAGTACACTCCTGGAAATTGAAATAAGTACACCGTGAATTCATTGTCCCAGGAAGGGGAAACTTTATTGACACATTCCTGGGGTCAGATACATCACATGATCACACCGACAGAACCACAGGCACATAGACACAGGCAACAGAGCATGCACAATGTCGGCACTACTACAGTGTATATCCACCTTTCGCAGCAATGCAGGCTGCTATTCTCCCATGGAGACGATCGTAGAGATGCTGGATGTAGTCCTGTGGAACGGCTTGCCATGCCATTTCCACCTGGCGCCTCAGTTGGACCAGCGTTCGTGCTGGACGTGCAGACCGCGTGAGACGACGCTTCATCCAGTCCCAAACATGCTCAATGGGGGACAGATCCGGAGATCTTGCTGGCCAGGGTAGTTGACTTACACCTTCTAGAGCACGTTGGGTGGCACGGGATACATGCGGACGTGCATTGTCCTGTTGGAACAGCAAGTTTCCTTGCCGGTCTAGGAATGGTAGAACGATGGGTTCGATGACGGTTTGGATGTACCGTGCACTATTCTGTGTCCTCTCGAAGATCACCAGAGGTGTACGGCCAGTGTAGGAGATCGCTCCCCACACCATGATGCCGGGTGTTGGCCCTGTGTGCCTCGGTCATATGCAGTCCTGATTGTGGCGCTCACCTGCACGGCGCCAAACACGCATACGACCATCATTGGCACCAAGGCAGAAGCGACTCTCATCGCTGAAGACGACACGTCTCCATTCGTCCCTCCATTCACGCCTGTCGCGACACCACTGGAGGCGGGCTGCACGATGTTGGGGCGTGAGCGGAAGACGGCCTAACGGTGTGCGGGGCCATAGCCCAGCTTCATGGAGACGGTTGCGAATGGTCCTCGCTGATACCCCAGGAGCAACAGTGTCCCTAATTTGCTGGGAAGCGGCGGTGCGGTCCCCTACGGCACTGCGTAGGATCCTACGGTCTTGGCGTGCATCCGTGCGTCGCTGCGGTCCGGTCCCAGGTCGACGGGCACGTGCACCTTCCGCCGACCACTGGCGACAACATCGATGTACTGCGGAGACCTCACGCCCCACGTGTTGAGCAATTCGGCGGTACGTCCACCCGGCCTCCCGCATGCCCATTATACGCCCTCGCTCAAAGTCCGTCAACTGCACATACGGTTCACGTCCACGATGTCGCGGCATGCTACCAGTGTTAAAGACTGCGATGGAGCTCCGTATGCTATGGCAAACTGGCTGACACTGACGACGGCGGTGCACAAATGCTGCGCAACTAGCGCCATTCGACGGCCAACACCGCGGTTCCTGGTGTGTCCGCTGTGCCGTGCGTGTGATCATTGCTTGTACAGCCCTCTCGCAGTGTCCGTAGCAAGTATGGTGGGTCTGACACACCGGTGTCAATGTGTTCTTTTTTCCATTTCAAGGAGTGTAGATGAATTCAAGGAAATCTGCTACCTAGGCAGCAAAATAACAATGATGGACAGAGCAAGGAGGACACCAAAGCAGACTAGCAATGGCGGGAAGGGCATTCCCGGCCAAGAGGGGTCTAGTAATATCAAATATCCGCCTTAAATTTTGGAAGAAATTTCTGAGAGTGTATGTCTGGAGTACAATAATGTGTGGTAGTGAAACATGGACTGTCGGTAAACCGGAACAGAAGGGAATCGTAGCACTTAAGATGTGATGCTACAGACGAATCATGTAAATTATGGTTACTGATAAGAAAAGAAATGAGGAGGTTCAGAATAGAATCGGAGAGGAAAGAAATATGTAGAAAAAATCTGATAAGGAGGAGGGACAGGATGATAGGACATCTGTTAAGACATGAGGGAATGACTTTCATGGTACTAGAGGGAGCTGTAGAGGGCAAAAACTGTAGACGATGACAGAGATTGGAATACATCCAGCAAATAATTGAGGACGTAGGTTGGAAGTGTTACTCTGAGATGAAGAGGTTGGGACATTAAAGGATTCGTGACGTTCTGCATCAAATCAGGCAGAAGACTGATGACCAAAAAGGAAAAATATCATCTGGGAGGAAGAAATGGGAGAGAGGAAAATGGAAGACAGGTGGTCCGTAGTGTAGGGTTGGAAAGAGAGGTGTATTTCGTGACGGAAGTCATCGTTGGGGAGTGGGAGGTGGTTGAAGGTCCTGCAGAAGAGGAAGGACGTCAGGTGAAGGTGCATGTAAGGTGGAATATGGTGCACTGGCGCAACTGGATACCCGGACTGCTGATTGGTGAGTGGGAAATTGTATCTCGGGATTGGGTTTGTCGATTGATTTATCGGATCTCAAAGGGCTCAAGGAAGAGAAGAAGGTGTATGAAGTGGGCGAGTAGATTAGATTAGATTAGAGATTAGATGGGACTTGGGGAAGGTGAAGAGGGGTGCATGTCTTTCCATAATTTCGACAGTTTTAGGTTCTGAGGATGGATAGATTGGTAGCCCAAAATAGTAATAATTCTGAATAAAGAAGATATCACGTGGTGAAATTGATCCTGCCATGGGACGCAACAATGAAAGTTAACCCATTGTGCAGACTACATAAAATTATCGAGAATGTAGTAAAATTTACCAACAAATTTCATTTTTTGAAAGAAAGAAACAGACACAAATTACACAGGCCAACAATGAAAAAATTTTTTGTTTAAAATACGTTATTCTTTTATATTTTAGAGTGGGAAATCCAAATATAATACTTAAAAAACTTTAACACTCACCATTTCTTCACATTCTGAAGTTAAATTTATTAAACTAAGATACTTTTTAAAGACTTTAACAGCTTTTATATTGTTGAAATAATTTCAGAAGGAGCTGTAACGAATATAGATGTCGTTGGTAGCACTGCTGAAAAACATTTGCTGGCAAAAAAGGTCAGTCTTTTTTTGTGTTAACAGATGGTATTTGTTTACTGTCAACCTACCCTCACTTTCTTGTTTCCTGCACATGTCCTCAGTACAATGTCTAATCATGTTTGTAAAAACTCTGCTGACAATTTTTGTTATATCTGTGTTGAACTTGTGAACACGAAACACCATGCAAATATTGCAGACTTTGTGAAGAAGGTTTATCTATCATACTTTGGATCTGAACTTGGTGATCAAGATAAATCTTGGGCTACGCATAAGGTTATTAGGTCTTTGTTGAAGATCTGAGAAAATGTTCCAAAAAGGAGGGAAAAAACTTTAGATATGCTCTTCTTATGATCTGGAGGCAGCCAAGAAATCATTCTGATGATTGCTACTTTTGCAGTGTTGTAATTACTGGTCATAACTCGAAAATCAAGAAGGTAATAAGCTACCCTAACCTTCCGTCCGCCAACCGACTAGTAGGGCATGGTGAAGATTTGCTGATTCCTGAACCACCAGATGATTTCAGTTCTATTAGAACAGAAGTATTTTCTGATGTACAGTCGGGTTTAGATGGAACAGATGATGACGAATTCCATTGTAATATAGAAAGTCTAGAGCCCAACTTCTTTACTCAGACTGAACGGGAAGATTTGGTTAGGGATCTGAACTTAACAAAAGAAAAAGCTAAGTGGCTTGGCTGTAGATTAAAAGAAAAGAGCTTACAGGCAGTTGCAACCAGCATATACATGTGCAGAAAGAGAGAGCAGCAATTTCCCAAGCTTTGTGAACAAGAAGGTGATTTAATGTACTGCTCGGATTTTCCTGGTCTGAGGAATGATTTTGGTACTGAATATAAAAAGGAAGACTCGAGTCTGTTCATTGATTCATCCAAAACTAGTTTAAAGGCTGTTTTATTAAACAATGGTAACATGCTTCTAGAATGAGATTTTCACTCTGCAGCGGAGTGTGCACTGATATGTAACTTCCTGGCAGATTAAAACTGTGTGTCCGACCCAGCCTCGAACTCGGGACTTTTGCCTTTTGCGGGCAAGTGCTCTACCATCTGAGCTACCGAAGCACGACTCACGCCCGGTACTCACAGCTTTACTTCAGCCAGTATCTCGTCTCCTACCTTCCAAACTTTACAGAAGCTCTCCTGCAAACCTTGCAGAACTAGCACTCTTGAAAGAAAGGATATAGCGGAGACAAGGCTTAGCGACAGTCTGGGGGATGTTTCCAGAATGAGATTTTCATTCTGCAGCGGAGCGTGCGCAGGAGAGCTTCTGCAAAGTTTGGAAGGTAGGAGACGAGATACTGCCAGAAGTAAAGCTGTGAGTACCGGGCGTGAGTGGTGATTCGGTGGCTCAGATGGTAGAGCACTTGCCCGCGAAAAGCAAAGGTCTCGAGTTCGAGTCTCAGTCGAGCACACAGTTTTAATCCGCCAGGAAGTTTCATATCAGCGCACACTCCGCTGCAGAATGAAAATCTCATTTTGGAAATATCCCCCAGGCTGTTGCTAAGCCATGTCTCCGCTATATCCTTTCTTTCAGGAGTGCTAGTTCTGCAAGGTTCGCAGGCGAGCTTCTGTAAAGTTTGGAAGGTAGGAGACGAGATACTGGCTGAAGTAAAGCTGTGAGTACCGAGCGTGAGTCGTGCTTCGGTAGCTCAGATGGTAGAGCACTTGTCCGCGAAAGGCAAAGGTCCCGCGTTTTAATCTACCAGGAAGTTTGAGTGGTAACATCTATGCATCTATACCTCTTGGACATTCTGTACATACGAAAGAAAGCTTTGAAAACCTAGAAATAGTGCTAAATAGTACAGGATATACTGCTCAAGGTTGGACGATATGTGGCAATCTAAAGGTAACATGCCTCTTCCTTGGTCAGCAAGGTAGCTTTACAAAATTTCCATATATCTTGTGTGGATAGGGCAGTAGGGCTAGGGTCAGCACTGGTGCAGGAAGAACTGGCCTCTTAGGAAGTCTTTAAAACCTGATGAGAAGAACATTCTACGCAAAAACCTTGCAGACCCATTAAACGTACTCTTACCACCTCTATATATAAAGTTAGGCCTAATAAAATAGTTTGTAAAGGCTTTGCTAAAGATGAACCATGTTTTAAGGATCTTTGCCAAACGTTCCCATACCTTTCAGAATCTAAATTAAAAGAAGGCGCTTTTGTCGGACCTAACATTAGAAAATTGACGTTTGATGTTAACCTTGAATCCACAATGACCTTGAATGAGAAGGAAGCATGGGTATTATTCTAACAAGTCGTTGCAAACATCTCATGACATGAAAGAGGCCCGGAATATGTTTCTATTATAGCTACAGTGTTAAAGAAGTTTAAAACTTTAGGATCTTTAATGAGCCTGAAAATTGATTTTTTGAGCAGTCACCTTGATTACTTCCTGGACAATATGGTAGATTTTAGTGAGCAGAAAGGCGAGCTTTTTCACCAGGACATTAATATGATGGAAAAACGCTACCAAGGCCGTTGGAACACCAACACAACATGGGACTATTCTTGGTCACTTCACCGAGAAATTCAGCAAGCGACTTATCACATAAAACGCTACACAAGAAGCTTCAAAGAAAAAAAAAAGAAAGAGAATACAAACAAATTCCAGCTGACTAGTGAAACCTGTATTAACACATTTCATTGTTGTAAGTAGCTTACTGTAAATACAAACCATACTTATATGGTAACAAACTAATTCATTAATTTTCCCATTTACCGTATAGCATAGGATTTTAATACTATATAGTAAGAAGCATATTGTTCGAAAATTTTGGGTGATACAAAAAGCTAAGGTTACATGTGGATTCAGTTCATAACAATCTATAAATACCATCTATCAAAATAAAAAAGGTATTTACAAAAATATTTTTCCTTGGCCTGACATATAGTTATTGATTGAATACTGTAAGCAAGTAACAGTTGGGTTAAGAGAACATAGGACAAGAATCCTGGGTGGCAGAAGTGAGTGAAGTAATCTCGGCCTAAAAATGTACGTAGCGCAATCTTAATTGACCTGACGCTGAGCAGACTCCGATTGATAATTTACAGAAGTTTATCAATTTAGGTGCCGCTGAGAGCAGGTGGCTATTGAGATGTATAAGCTCTGCGAAGGCCAGAGCAGCAGTACATTACGCTGTTTGCTTCATGCGGCGATGTAAATTGCAGCTGGCGAGACGTGTGCAGCAGTGGTGAGACGTGGAAGTGGCATATGTGAATCGACAGCGGCGAGAAGGAAATGGAAAATTCTCAAGGTCTAGCGGTCAGGCAGACGGATCGCAATTCACCCACTACCAGAGCCCTGATATCGGAGTAGATATCAGTGTGTGACACACCTATTTGCTGATTGTACCAAGGACCAGTTTGGCTCACTTATACAACATAGTGCACAAGGGTACTAAGGTAGAGACAAGTACATCAAAAACGAACAAGGGTGCCCTCAGCAAACGAATAGTTCGAGATGTTTAAAGTCACACTGTCGGTACAGTAAGAACTTCACCACACTCCCTCAAGTCTACCTGCAAGTGAAGTCAGTCTCAGGACAGGTCCCAAGCACCAACCACACATGTTAGAGTTTCGACCAGACGATGCTTTCAGACCAAAGTCCAGAACACAAGTGCTACGCACGTCTCCAGATGAAAAAATAAAATAAAATGCGTTTCCCCGCAAAGTGCACGGACGACACAGCCTTCGCCCTGTCTTGATTCAATGACAGAGCATTGGGGGCGCTAAATGTGCCCTCCTACACGACAGCACAAACTCATATAGAGTCAGTGCAGAGTTAAGAAAACTGCATCTCTGAAAAAAAAGAAACCGCCAATTACTGACTTTTTAAGTTTTGCATAGGGGAAGATGTTTTTTTCCGAAGCTATGTCGCTTCCCATTGCAACATGCGGACAGATACAGTCTTAAAGATCTTCATCTAAATCGCCTGTGCCTTGGACCACGTTAGTCCTTTGAGGTGTAATAAAAATTGTATCTCTAAACATTTCTCAGACGCTGGTTTCTTATACAACCAAGGCAGCCGATGGTAGTGCGTCACAGGTCTATTTGCAGTATCGGTGAACACGAAAACTTGTGAATTTTTATTACATATGGCTCTGCACACAATGCCCAGTTTATGGCTCCATTGTGTAGTCACATCCCTGCAGTCCACCACCCCCCGCCTAGCCTTCCACTGATGCCGTGACAGGTAGCCCAGCATTGTTCTGCTGGAGATGTGACTTGACTAGGGGGCGGTCTGTCTGCCCTGTATGACTGTGCGCCTGTCCGGCAAGATTTACTGAGGCTCACCACCAATTGCTTTCAACTTTCAACATGCTGTTTCTGCAAACTAAAACCATAAAAATACCTCATGCTTTTAGCGCCCTACCAGGCTCCATCAACGTCTGCTCAGGCTGTTAACTTTCTAGAGTCACGCTCAAGGTGTGTAAGGTTGTAACAAAATCTTTAATAATATTATGTATGCAGAAAATAGGTCAGAGAGTAACCTGTCCTCTCTCAGTGGAATCTTGACATCATGAGGTTTCAGTCCCTAAATCGCATTCCTTCTGTTTCACAGCGTTAATAAATCCGACAACTAATTGCTGCCCTAGTGGTTGTCCAGGTAAATGGCGGTTTCTTTTGGACTGCAGATAACATTGTTGTGTCAGCATGATGTCCTCATCCTGATGGCTTGGTCGTAGCAGTACAGCCCGGCGATGGAGGAAGATTCAAGAGTGGAGGAAAAGCTTAACTCTCGGTGTTGATGTGATAAAGAGGGCTGTGCTGGTGATGGCGACAATCGGATAAGATTAATGAGTGGTTTGAACCGAGTCAAAATCTAGAAGAGTTGCTTAAACTAGTTCAGTTACCATGATTTATGAGATTCCAACCCATATTGTGACATTTAGGATTCCCATTTCATATGTTGCTTTAAGACGTTTTCTGTGAATTGTTAAGCCACTTTTAATTTTACCATTTGATGTATTGGCTGAAATTATATGCACTGTAATTAAGCTTTTTATTTACATTTTCAACTTAACTTGCTACTTCTGTTTCTATTCAACACTACATGTGTCACTCATCTACTTTCTCCACACACCCGTCCCTAATTCTAATGTTAATTTGCTCTCTCATCTGGTTTCTACTATTAATCCTTACTTTCGTTTCTCTATGGACCGCTCTTCCCTTCGGACAACGTAGTTAAGCACTGTCTGGCTTGGTTACCCCTAGGATTGGTCATCATCTTGGTCTGCCGAGTGCTGTTGGCAAGCACCATGCACTTAGTCCTTCTCAGGGTAATTGAGGAGCTACTTAGCTGTGAAGTAGCGGCACTGGTTACGAAAACTGATAACAGGGGACAGCGGTCTGCTGGCCACACGTGCCTCTGTATCAACATCCAGTGATCCATAAGTTCTGAGGAAGAAATGGCTGCCGGTCGGTATCATTGGACCTTCAAGGCCTGTTGCGACGGTGTTATGTTATGGGTTTCGCTTATCTGTAGTTCGTGTTCATTAGACTATTCATTTTAATCAACAGACACTGGAATTCATTCTTAATTTCACTGATGACAGAAATGTCATTCATAAATCTTACTATAGAAATCTTTAACCTGAATTTTTATCTCACTCCTGAAAATTTCTTTTGTTTCCGTCCTTGTTTCTCTGAAGCACTCTTCTGATCGGAGGTCTCGGTCTTCCAGTCACATTTTTTCCGATTTGGTTCTTGTGCATATTATATACCATCAAACGTTCCGTATTGCTAGTACATATATTCCTGAGAATTTCAAATATCTTCCGCCATTTTACATGGTCAAATGTTTTTTCTGCCTCAACAAATCCTATGAACGTGTCTTGATGTGTCTTCAATCTTGCTTTCATCATCAGCAACAACATTAGAATTGCCTCTCTGGTGCCGTTATCTTTCCCAAGATCAAAAGTAACACCATGTATTTGCTACTCTAATTTCTTGTCTATCATTCTATTTACTATTCTTGACAGCAACATGGATGTATGAGCTGCTAAGCTTAAGAATCAAATTCCCATTTCACTCTTAATATTGACGCCCCCCCCCCTTTCATTCCAGTGATGACAGTTTTGATTTTTCTGTGTGTTGAAACAGTCCTCTTGACCAGAATACGTTTTTATATTCCTCACATTTTTTCTTGGTTACAGTCCGCCTTAATTGCCTTCTGTTCATTCATAAGTGTCTTATATTGTTATACTCCTTTTTTCCCTGAATATTTTTGTACTTCCGTCTTTCATGAATCAGTTGTGGTATGATTTCTGTCTTCAGAGTACTCTTAGTGCATATGTCCAACCAACTTCATCTGAAATGCCTGTTGTGGTACTCACTAACGTAATCCGTAGAGCTGTAGATTAAACGTACGTCGTCGTTCCTCAATATTTCAGCACTTTTCACAGTTTCTTCCGGAAAATTCTCATAAAATTAAGTTGGCTACTCATTATTAATAAACTATGATATGAGTCTGCATTTCCTCATGGATACGCCTGACATTTGAATATCCAGTTTCAAAATACTGCCTTACCATGATGTCTTCCAGCTGGAATCATCTTGCGTCTACATGTCTCATCGTCATTGTTGTGTGATTTTGAATACTTTGTTCACTATTACAGATTAAATATTTTGCAGAACTCAATTTGTCTCTCTCCTGTCTCATCCCTACTATTGATCCCACAGTTTACTGGATCTCAGTGATCTGTTCCTTGCCAGCCACAGAGTTCCAGTCACCCAAGAGAATTACATTATCATCTTCCTTTACATACTGAATCACAGGTTCAATATTTTCATATAGTTTCTGTACACCTTCATAAAAAGTTTTAACATTCCGTGCTCCGACAAATAGAACGTTCGTCTTCCGCTCGTTTTCAATATTCTTCTGAAGGTCACCTGTCGCCAGTCGCCTCTCGATCTAAGAAGGAAATTAATCCGAATTGTTTTGCCGATGGAGAGATCATCATCTTTCTTCTTCAGTAACTGGCTAACATTTCCCTGAAGTAAAGTGAAAAAGCCGGATACTCATCCTAGACGTATGCACCTGAAAGCTGACGTCCAATCCCTGCGAAGAAGAAAATTTATCGAATTTCGCAGAAAGGCCAGCTTTTAAGTCAGAAAGGTAGAAGAATCGTTTACAGAAACATTCGTGTTAGGGGATCTAGATTAAATCCACAAAAGAGAAAAATAATTCACCATCCAGAAAGCATCGTCACCCCGAGTGAAACTGGAGTCCTACGACAAGCAAACGATTAGATGTAGGAGTTGTTGTCACGTTCATTGGGCACTGAGATTGGGGGATCCTATTCTATTAGGTACTTTCATTCGCATGGATGTTTAAAAAGTGAATTTTAGACGGAAATATATAGGTCTGGAAGTAGGTAATGACTAATCTGAAAAGTGGAATTAAAAAAAATAATGGTTTTTGCAAGCTGTGTTAGAGCTGTCAGGTCTTCTGTTACATCTAACCAGGCATTCTACATTAAATTCACTACGAGAAGCATGTTACATATTACGCCTAATATAGAATTCAACTCTTAGATCGGAACCGAGAGAGGTTGCGCAGTGGTTAGCACAATGGACTTTCATTCGGGATGACGACGGTTCATTCTCACGTCCGGCCATCCTGATTTAGGTTTTCTGTGATTTCCCTAAATCGCCTCTGGCAAATCCCGGCTTGGTTCTTTTACAGGGCACAGCCGACTTCCTTTCCCATCCTTCCCTAATCCGACAATACCGATGACGTCTCTTTATGGTCTCTTCTTCCAAATCAATCCAATCTGAGATCGGTGATATAACTGGTAGAAAAAGTAGTAGCTATAACAGAACAAACATACACTCCTGGAAATGGAAAAAAGAACACATTGACACCGGTGTGTCAGACCCACCATACTTGCTCCGGACACTGCGAGAGGGCTGTACAAGCAATGATCAAACGCACGGTACAGTGGACACACCAGGAACAGCGGGGTTGGTCGTCGAATGGAGCTAGCTACGCAGCATTTGTGCACCGCCGCCGTCAGTGTCAGTCAGTTTGCCATGGCATACGGAGCTCCATCGCAGTCTTTAACACTGGTAGCATGCAAGTGAGCGCCACAATCAGGACTGCATGCGACCGAGGCACACAGGGCCAACAGGGCATCATGGTGTGGGGAGCGATCTCCTACACTGGCCGTACACCTCTGGTGATCGTCGAGGGGACACTGAATAGTGCACGGTACATCCAAACCGTCATCGAACCCATCGTTCTACCATTCCTAGACCGGCAAGGGAACTTGCTGTTCCAACAGGACAATGCACGTCCGCATGTATCCCGTGCCACCCAACGTGCTCTAGAAGGTGTAAGTCAACTACCCTGGCCAGCAAGATCTCCGGATCTGTCCCCCATTGAGCATGTTTGGGACTGGATGAAGCGTCGTCTCACGCGGTCTGTACGTCCAGCACGAACACTGGTCCATCTGAGGCGCCAGGTGGAAATGGCATGGCAAGCCGTTCCACAGGACTACATCCAGCATCTCTACGATCGTCTCCATGGGAGAATAGCAGCCTGCATTGCTGCGAAAGGTGGATATACACTGTAGTAGTGCCGACATTGTACATGCTCTGTTGCCTGTGTCTATGTGCCTGTGGTTCTGTCAGTGTGATCATGTGATGTATCTGACCCCAGGAATGTGTCAATAAAGTTTCCCCTTCCTGGGACAATGAATTCACGGTGTTCTTATTTCAATTTCCAGGACTGTAGTTATTATTCGATGATGAGGAGTAGAGCAATGTGTGAGACTTACGGCCAGGTGGATTTAAGGTGTTGACTTAAGCAGTAATGTACATGAGAGATGATTGGAAGAGAGAGAGAGAAAGTGGAGCCTGGTAAAACTAAGTCTTCTTTAAGCTTTTTTTTTTTTTTTTTTTTTTGCTAAGCACTGACCAACAGAATTTTCCCTGAAAAGAAAAGACAACTCACATTTGACCTATTCATTTATTACCCTTAATATACAAGCACAACACTATCAGAACTGCTGTACATTGACAAAATGATTTCCAGTAATTAACGCGAAGGAATAGCCCTGAGTTGCAAGAAATTTCAGCAATAATACAAATCTAATAAGTATGAAATTAAAGAAGTATGAAACTACGTCCAGTTCTGTTAATTGCGTAAACTCATTTCAATCCCGAATACCGATAATCGAAACTCCATTCTTTTTCATAAGTCACTTACCTCACAGAAAATCTTCATAACACGAACTACAGAAATTACAACAAGTCGCAACAACAACCAGCTAAATAAAAGGATTCTAACTACTATAGACTCTGCTAGGAGGCGTATGGTTAGCAAAAGAAAGATGTTGTTGAAGAGCAAACAATGTATTTAAAAAATCTTACCTGTGACAGCCAGTTACAAAAATTATATAGTTGTCAATAATTCCACTACCCAAACATTATTAACCATACATTTATTATCATACCTTTCCTTGCATCTTTTCTTATAGAAAATTTCATATCACTTTACATTGCGGGTCCTGCCACCACGAAGTCTCTCCTAACAAAAAAACATGTTCATACACTTCTCTATCCTGTCGCTAACTGCTAGTCTGTCCAACCACAGAAATTCTTGCCGACGACTCAGAGCACTGTCAGCGATATTAACACAGTCTATAGCGCTCCCAACATTCCAACAGGGTAATTACACTAGTAATGAAAAAAGGAGTAAAATCAGTGACCTGTCTAACTCAGGAATGAAAAGCGTTAGAAGCGTAACTGGGAGAAGATGAAAGAATTTACTTTACTGTTTTATACTAGCACGTCACCATACACGTTAAAGATTTGGTTTAATAGTAGGTGAGGAGGAAGTTAGTAATTTGTCGTTACATCAATAAACTGTTTCAGTATGGTACTTGTGCACTTTTCCAGCAATTTTTTTTATGTTAACAATAACATCGAGGCAGCTGTCAATATACACTCCTGGAAATGGAAAAAAGAACACATTGTCACGGTGTGTCAGACCCACCATACTTGCTACGGACACTGCGAGAGGGCTGTACAAGCAATGATCACACGCACGGCACAGCGGACACACCAGGAACCGCGGTGTTGGCCGTCGAATGGCGCTAGCTGAGCAGAATTTGTGCACCGCCGCCGTCAGTGTCAGCCAGTTTGCCGTGGCATACGGAGCTCCATCGCAGTCTTTAACACTGGTAGCATGCCGCGACAGCATGGACGTGAACCGTATGTGCAGTTGACGGACTTTGAGCGAGGGCGTAAAGTGGGCATGCGGGAGGCCGGGTGGACGTACCGCTAAATTGCTCAACACGTGGGGCGTGAGGTCTACACAGTACATCGATGTTGTCGCCAGTGGTCGGCGGAAGGTGCACGGGCCCGTCGACCTGGGACCGGACCGCAGTGACGCACGGATGCACGCCAAGACCGTAGGATCCTACGCAGTGCCGTAGGGGACCGCACCGCCACTTCCCAGCAAATTAGGGACACAGTTGCTCCTGGGTATCGGCGAGGACCATTCGCAACCGTCTCCATGAAGCTGGGCTACGGTCCCGCACACCGTTAGGCCGTCTTCCGCTCACGCCCCAACATCATGCAGCCCGCCTCGAATGGTGTCGCGACAGGCGTGAATGGAGGGACGAATGGAGACGTGTCGTCTTCAGCGATGAGAGTCGCTTCTGCCTTGGTGCCTATGATGGTCATATGCGTGTTTGGCGCCGTGCAGGTGAGCGCCACAATCAGGACTGCATACGACCGAGGCACACAGGGCCAACACCCGGCATCATGGTGTGGGGAGCGATCTCCTACACTGGCCGTACACCTCTGGTGATCGTCGAGGGGACACAGAATAGTGCACGGTACATCCAAACCGTCATCGAACCCATCGTTCTACCATTCCTAGACCGTCAAGGGAACTTGCAGTTCCAACAGGACAATGCACGTCCGCATGTATCCCGTGCCACCTAACGTGCTCTAGAAGGTGTAAGTCAACTACCCTGGCCAGCAAGATCTCCGGATCTGTCCCCCATTGAGCATGTTTGGGACTGGATGAAGCGTCGTCTCAGGCGGTCTGCACGTCCAGCACGAACGCTGGTCCAACTGAGGCGCCAGGTGGAAATGGCATGGCAAGCCGTTCCACAGGACTACATCCAGCATATCTAAGATCGTCTCCATGGGAGAATAGCAGCCTGCATTGCTGCGAAAGGTGGATATACACTGTACTAGTGCTGATATTGTGCATGCTCTGTTGCCTGTGTCTATGTACCTGTGGTTCTGTTAGTGTGATCATGTGATGTGTCTGACCGAAGGAATGTGTCAATTAAGTTTCCCCTTCCTGGGACAATGAATTCACGATGTTCTTATTTCAATTTCCAGGAGTGTACTAACACATAAAATTTTACAATTGCACAAATGACTTTTGTAACTGGAAACATTCTATATTATAGCCTATAATATTCTGTACAAACGATTGGAAAAGGATAAAAAAAAGTATTTTACACGATGGAGATAGAAAATCACACAACGATTTTGACGGAGTCACTTAAACAGACGATCACTCTATTTCTTACAGAAGATTCACATTATAAAAGAGGCTCTGAGAAATAAATAGGGCGCAGTGAATACAAGGAAATTCTTCATAGAAAGTAAGTGAATTCGTCGCTCGAATGTGTGTAGAATTGTAGTGCAGGGTAGTGTTGAATTCACAAGGTGATGCAACAGTTTTTCCGTAACAGTCGTCATTAATGTTACTCCAATGTTTTATATGCCACAGAGGCACTCGTGGCATTCATTCGGGGTGGGCAGGTGTGGGGGAGGGGAGGGAGAGGGGAGAGGCGGGGAAGGAGAGGCGGGAGGAGTGAATGAGTGAAGGACATTTGGCATTTTATCACTATGTGGCATGACATTACACAGTAGATGAAGAAATAAGCTGAACAGAAGTGATCAAACGGAAAGAGTAATTTCAGGAGGGCTCCAGCCTAGAGGAGCTTGCGCCACGTGGAGCGTCGCCCTGAGTTTGGTTTCCTCCAGAAGGGCGCAGCCGCCGATGGAGGGGCTCCGCTTTCTTGTTCGTTCCCGCCTCGTGCCCGTCTACTGTTTCACGATGGGCGCCACTCGATACAGCTCTCCATGTGATGTTCGTTCTTCTGCAGCAGGACCACTGTACAGAGGCAGTGTCGGCTAGCCAGGCCCACATTAAAAATTTTCGTCTGTCTCAACTATCTAAGTAGTCCCTTCTATTTCATCATACATTACTGCAGATTCTTAAACGTTTGAGGATCTAGTTGGCCAATAAACATTTTTCACTGTGATAAGTGTTTATCTAGGTTACGACAATGTGTTCACAATGCTTTTGCGACGGGGAGGTAAATAATAGGAAGTGCTGTTGCAGAGTTCACACGAATGTGCATTACAAATGTTCGTTCAAAATGGTAATGAAAATTTTGACTCTCACGTAAGTCTCAAGCGATGATTTCCACACTTGGTGCACTAGTACACTGTTGCTCACCCGCGCGTTAGTTATAGTTATTGAATTAATATTCATGAGTACAGTTTAGGCTAGGAAACAAAATTAGGTGAATATTGTAGAAAAATCAGTTTTTCACGACACAGCGTAATCACTATTTATTGAGGTTGTCCTTTTCTTTCACACAATGAAATTAGCACTGGTGAGACGGTTTACAGTTTGAGTTTAATAACAATTTGACTACGAGCCCGCAATAGCAGTTATGTAGGCTGCTATAAACGAAAATTACTCACTCAATTCGAACAGAACCACAAGTACCATTGCCCACCTGTTGTAGCAGTTTTCGCGCGTAATCACAGATGGCCACATGTTCAAAATGGTAGAAATGGCTCTGAGCACTATGCGACTTCTGACGTCAATAGTCGCCTAGAACTTAGAACTAATTAAACCTAACCAACCTAAGGACATCACACACATCCATGCCCGATGCATGATTCGAACCCACGACCGTAGCGGTCGCTCGGCTCCAGACTGTAGCGCCTGGAACCGCACGGTCACTCCGGTCGGCGTCACATGTTCACTTACGCCGATGTATACCTCGCAGTTCGTACCAACAAAAATAAGCGTAGCGCTTCCAATTCACCACTTACATGCATCCACACTTCCAGTATTAAACAATACTCTTTGTCGAAATAAATCGGCGCGAAAATTCTTACTCAAACGACCACATGGGCTAATCAAAAGTGGGATTTGCTCGCCACCCACCCCCCAAAAAGATTGACCTCTGACCTAGATGGCTGCTCTCTAATATAGGCTCGGACGTCTAGACCCCATTGTTACGCAAGTACCAATCTCACCAGTTACGGTTACAAATTTTGATACATACATGCCCCTACAGAAATAAGTACACCATCGGAACCGAGCCAAAAAGAACATCTTATATACCTTACATTAATTTCTAGGATTATTCTATCGTCCGTAAATCAAGTTTTAGTTTCTGCAAAGTTTTGCCACTTACCGCAAATTTGTTTCTTTACATCTATGGTGCAAAGTTTTAACTCAGAACTGCATATACCACCGTTTTTAGATGTAATCTATAGCGATCTACACATGGCGCGGCTCAAAATCATCATATCTTTAATCATGAATGTTCCATTGAATTTTATAAACAGTTTTCCCTCAAACTTTGTTTATTGTTCTTTACCGGCTTAATTATTTGTGAATCTTAACATATGACTACGGCACTCGATCCGCTATGACGAAACGTTTTTAGTGTAAGTTGTTATTTACAATTATTGTTAATCTTTCAGTATTCTTGATATTAACCGATTTTCAGGTTACTATAACTTTAGGGTCTTGTGACTTGAAACAAAGAGCGATCTTTCAAAAGGTGCATATTGCTGACCACTATCCGCTGCCGCATCCCTCTTCACCGTAAGTTACGTAGTTTTCGCGTAATGCGCGAAAAACCAAACAATGCCCCAAGGTGCGGGCCACATGGCAGACCGGCGGCGGAGAACATCCCACCTACCATTGTAAATCTCGCGTGGAGGCGCCACGCGCTTCTGCGAATCGCGCACCATGTAGCGCGCTCGCTCTCCACACATCAATCCTTGCGTACTTGAAATATTCATCTGGTAACGAGGGTTGGTACCGTCACACTGCCCATAGAAACTTACCCACATTCCTGTTTACTATTTTTTTTTATTAAAGGTACTCACGCATTACCCGCATTTAATATGGTATTTTATAACCCTGCACTCACCTGACATAAGCGCTGTTCATCTTGCCACCGCACTTCACCAATTACCGCTATATATAACCACAAACTGTTGTTTCCCTTAATTCCCTTCAGCCTCCATTCCACGCTACGACCCGTAGATGATCTTTTCTGATAAGGAACTCAGTCTGAGTTGTACCCGTGCAGTAGTCGCAAGGTGTTAGCACTCCAGGACATATGATCCAAGAGGAGCTCTCATTACAAAATTTTATCTTACAATATAGCTGCATCCACCCAGGAAATCTAACGGCTGCACTTTCCTTTGCTTTCACCTGTAAACAGTAACATCACAGCAAGGCCATGTTGACTAGGAGTCAATGATCCATACTGTTGCGCCTGCAGCTACTAAAAAGGCTGCTGTCCATTTTCACGAATGAGATGTGATTGGCCTCTCCATAAATACTCCTCCGTTGTGCCTGTACCTGCTATACAGCCATCTATAACTTTGAAGCATGAAGGCCAACAAACCTTAACAGGAACCAAAGTTAACATTTATATACTGGTGCAAGACCCATTGAACATTTAATCTGTAGTAGCAAACAGAAGCGGCAATAGAGTGGGTCAGAGAGGGCCTCCAACTACCCAAAGTTTTCTTCCTCCACCCTCTGGCCCACCCAAATAAGACGGGAAAATTACAGAATCAACACCTGAAGTACAACTTTATTTTAGAAAATTAAAGTATCTCTGCAATGAAAGTAACTCGGTATTACAAACCAAATTTGGCACTGTGTGACGTTTATTATAATGAATTTATTCACAGAATTGTGTAATGTCCATAAATTACAGCCTTAGCTACCTGATGATGCGTAGGACTGTACATTAATATCTCGATCTATACTAGCTATTTCAGAAGTGATCTCTAAAATGCATACCTAAAGAGCTATGTGCTCTTGTTCATCTTCGCTACTTTTAAACACAACTCTTCTAACGAACAAGTGCTTATGTCCATACCATCACATCACAAAATAAGGAAAGCCAAAAGCTTGTAGTAGAAGAAAGGAAAGCCAAGAGCTTGCAGTAGAGGAGATTTGTTTCACAGTTTCGAAGATCAAAAATTGCTCATAGCTATTAAGGTATGCGTTTTTCAGCTCTTGTTTACTTGAATTTTTCGTTTCGAATTATCATTCCTGTCGTATCTCTGAATATTAACCATAACTTCTGAAATACCCTGCATTTTGTACTTCATATTTATCACGGTGAACTGGAGGATAGGCCCGTCCTTCGCCCACGACTTTTATTATCTGTCCAACCCTTGGTCCATGCACTTGGCACGTGCTAGAGCTACAACCGGCTGTAGATATGGATTTATATTTTTGTGGTAGCACCTGTCCGTTGTAGTTCATTATCTAAACTAGTGTGACAATTTTTTCTTTCATTCTCCATGTAGTGTAGTTTACTTGTGAGACGTATCATTTTTTTAATAGCTCCTGAACGAAGAAACTTCGACGTGAGAACTAGAATCTGTATGCTTGGCTTTTGGTTTGACTAACTTCCACGTCATCCGTATGTACATATTGTTAACTTTTATGACAGAATTTATGTTACTTCTTTCAAAGTCTTATAACTAATGCAAAAGTTTTGTTTTAGTCTGGATTATTAGTTGTGGTTCTGATATGTGTTTGAACAATACCAATAATTTTGATGTAAATAAGTTATACAGAAATGCAACCAGTCACTTTTTTAATAATAATGCTTTATTCCATGAACCGGTTTTTGAACCTTTTCAGGTTCATCTTCAGATGGTTTCGGGAGGATCCGGGAAGTTACATCATTACTGGTAGTAGCATAATGCTGGGTGCTGGTTCTATGGCAGAAAGATGGGTCACACTTTAATGTATCGCCATGACTATAGCTTATCTGCCGATATGGATGTAAATTTAGTTTTTACTTACTGCGACAGTATAAGCTGCTGTTTTCGGTTGGTGTCCATCTGTCTGCCTCCATATTGATGTTCAGAACATTTTCACACAAACTACATTAATTTATACTTTGACAGTTACACTTTTCCAGCATCCAGCATGCGCTTTACAACTGTTGCTTGTAACAAAGATCTTGACAGAGAGATATGGCATACGACTACTTTGTCCAGAAATGTAATTTGTTGTTCTTTACATGTAATTCATCACTGAGGAATAAAGTATATATTGCACAAAAGCGTGTAATCAGAATAATAGCTGGAGCCCACCCAAGATCATCCTGTAGACATTTATTTAAGAATCTATGGATATTCAAAGTCGCTTCTCAGTATATATACTCTCTTATGAAATTTGTTATTAACAACCAAACCCAACTCAAAAGTGTGCATAACTACAATACTAGGAGAAGGGATGATCTTCACTATTCAAGATTAAATCTAACTTTGGCACAGAAAGTGGTGAATTATACTGCCGCTTATGTCTTTGGTCACTTACCAAATAGTATCAAAAGTATGACAGATAACCAACAAGTATTTAAGAAGAAATTAAAAGAATTTCTGAATGACAACTCCTACTCCATAGAGCAATTTTTAGATATAAATTAAGAAAAAAAGAAAACAAACAAAAAAATAAAACATTAAAAAAAATTAAAAAATTAAAGAACCGAAAAATAAGAAAGTTGTCATATTAACTTAATTATGCTGTTAAATGAACTTAATTATGTCATGTACCGGAAAATTTGACTCGTTCCACATCATTACGAAATATCGTATTCATGATCCATGGAACTAGTATTAATCTAATCTAATCTCTAATCTAGTGGTATTGGCTCTTCAACAAACAGTACTGGCTTTTAAAATGTAGAAAAGACTAAATGACACGTAAGCATATTGTGGAGATTGTATACAGTGGAGGAATTCCTTGAAAAGTTAAGCTGATTGTTCTTTTATTGTTGATTGCATTTACTTAAATTTATAATTTGTGGTGTGACTTTTTCAGGTTGGCAAACATTTTATTACTATCTGTTATTACTTTTACGGTGTAATGTCATGTACTGACACGATCCATGACCTCGGACAATTCCTCTTGAATTTAGTCCTACAGAACTTGACGTGTAAAAATAAAATATAAATACACGATTTCATCAAGTGAAATGACACCCAATTCACTATTGAATCTTACTTAAAATTTTAAGGTACAAAATTCAACAAACCATCTTCCCTACCTAATTCCTTTACGCTTTTTCCAAAACTTTGATGCTCATACCTACTTCAGTCATCGCGTTTCTTATTCTACCTATTTTTGTAGTAAAATATTACTTTTAATTTTCGATTATTAGATCAGTTGTGAATCCCATACCGAATTATTCAAAATGACAGTCACAATCGCAATTATTTACATTGCCGTCATCCGCTTTCAATCCGCAATGGGATCATCTTCAGGGCCATTTACACTATAAAGTTATAATATTAGTAAGTACTTATGTACGTGATCTACAAACAATTATGCAAAGTCACATAAATAGACAGATGCTTACACCCATTTGGTCGCCCGCTGTAGTCGTCACCCTGCCTGTGTACGGTTGGTAACTATGCATGGTTGGTTCTCTGCAAGAGCGTAAATAACGGCCAAAAACACGTGGGCAGGCGGTAACGCCCTGCACGGTGACCAACGGTAGTTACATGCTTAAGCAACAAATCGTAAATTTTAAAGCTTGTTCCAGATGTAATATAAAACTTAATAAATAATAAATAACAATTAGAACTAATTAAATCTCGAGAAATTCACAATTATTCAAAATTCCGGTAACTGTTGTCCCATTCATTTTTCACATCATTTGTGGATAGAGTAGAGCCCTCTGTCTTTTGTGGTAGGGACACCGTTGACATGGCTGATAGTATATACCAAGCGCCGCTTAGCCTGTGTGGTTGGGACGCTATCGTCATGGTCGCCACTTCGTATAAGTTGTCTGCTGTAATATCATCTTTGCGTGGCAGTCGTTGTTATGGTAATGACATGCTGTGCAAAGATAACGCTGCAGCAGGAGACCATATGGATTGACAACAACATGGCCTAAGAATCGTTATGGTACGCCGTTACCATAACGACGACCGCTACGCAAAGGTGATATTACAGCAGACAACTTATTCGAAGAGGCTACCATGACGACAGCGTAACAACCACACAGGCTAGGGGGCGCTTGATATTTACTGTCGCCCATGGCAACGGCGTCCCTACCACATAACATAGAGGTGGGGACAACAGTTACCTTCATTTTAAATAATTGTGAATTTATCGAGATTACTATTTATTATTTAATATGTTTTATATTACAACTGGAATGAACTTTAAAATTTACGAATACTTGCTTAAGCATGAAACTACCTTTGGTCATCGTGGAGGGCGTTACCGCCTGCTCACGTGTTGTTGGCCGTTATTTAAGGTCATGCAGTGAACCAACCTTGCATAGTTACCAACCGTGCGCAGGCAGTGTGACGGCTCCAGCGACCGACCAAATGGGTATACAAATCTCTTTATTTATGTAAAATTGACTAATAGATTGTAGATTACGTACGTGATTACCTACTAATATCATAACTTTACAGTGTAAATTGCCCTAAAGATGACCGCATCGCGGGTTGAAGCCAGTTGGCGGCAAAATAAATAATAGCGATTGAGACTCATTTTGAATAATTTATTATAAGTACATTAATCGTTGTTATCTCCACACAACTATGTTGTCAAAAGAAATATTGCTTGCAACAGAGTATAATATAGCATTTAGCACTGTTTTTTAGGTTAGTGGTACCTCATTAAATCCAAAAAGTTGCCTATTAGATTCAAAATTATTGTTCCACATTAGTGGATACATGAAGCACCTAAAAAAAAAAAAGACAGAAAGAGACCGTGATTTAAATGCTGAATGCGGCCACATTCGATTTCGAAGAGTGAGTAAAAAGATAGTAATTTAATTAATGATACAATTTGGCCTGAAGACCAGGGTATATTTTTTAAATACTGTTTCAAGTTTGACTGTTGATACAATACATGACTATAAGTATCTTACGCTTTTGCAACAAAATGTACTATTTTAAACCAGATTTCAGCTTTTAGTATTAGGCTTTGTCAATGTTTTCAGCTTTCGTATTATTCTTGTGTCCATTCGCTCCTGTGCAGGAGCATAAAATAAGTTCCCAGTTAACTGTAGGTCACAAACCGACGTTTTGCTGTAAATGGCGTTCCTCGCTGTACACTGCACGTGTCCTTGCTGCAGGATAAAACTGAAGCTGAAGTAGCGACGAAGAATGGCTGCAAGTATTACTTAAAATTGTTCAGCGATATCGTATTATATTATTGCAGAAACTGCCCGAGAAAATATAAATGCAAATTACTCGAAAGAACATTCATGGATACTCAATTTGATGTTAGTCCTTAGCTGTCTACATCTACATCTACATGACTACTCTGCAATTCACATTTAAGTGCTTGGCAGAGGGTTCATCGAACCACAATCATACTATCTCTCTACTATTCCACTCCCGAACAGCGAGCGGGAAAAACGAACACCTAAACCTTTCTGTTCGAGCTCTGATTTCTCTTATTTTATTTTGATGATCATTCCTACCTATGTAGGTTGGGCTCAACAAAATATTTTCGCATTCGGAAGAGAAAGTTGGTGACTGAAATTTCGTAAAAAGGTCTCGCCGCGACGAAATACGTCTATGCTGTAATGACTTCCATCCCAACTCGTGTATCATATCTGCCACACTCTCTCCCCTATAACGCGATAATACAAAACGAGCTGCCCTTCTTTCCACCCTCACGATGTCCTCCGTCAATCCCACCTGGTAAGGATCCCACACCGCGCAGCAATATTCTAACAGAGGACGAACGAGTGTAGTGTAAGCTGTCTCTTTAGTGGACTTGTTGCATCTTCTAAGTGTCCTGCCAATGAAACGCAACCTATGGCTCGCCTTCCCGACAATATTATCTGTGTGGTCCTTCCAACTGAAGTTGTTTGTAATTTTAACACCCAGGTACTTAGTTGAATTGACAACCTTGAGAATTGTACTATTTTTCGAGTAATCGAATTCCAACGGATTTCTTTTGGAACTCATGTGGATCATCTCACACTTTTCGTTATTTAGCGTCAACTGCCACCTGACACACCATACAGCAATCTTTTCTAAATCGTTTTGCATCTGATACTGGTCTTCGGATGACCTTACTAGACGGTAAATTACAGCATCATCTGCGAACAATCTAAGAGAACTGCTCAGATTGTCACCCAGGTCATTTATATAGATCAGGAACAGTAGAGGTCCCAGGACGCTTCCCTGGGGAACACCTGATATCACTTCAGTTTTACTTGATGATTTTCCGTCTATTACTACGAACTGCGACCTTCCTGACAGGAAATCACGAATCCAGTCGCACAACTGAGACGATACCCCATAGCTCCGCAGCTTGATTAGAAGTCGCTTGTGAGGAACGGTGTCAAAAGCTTTCCGGAAATCTAGAAATACGGAATCAACTTGAGATCCCCTGTCGATAGCGGCCATTACTTCGTGCGAATAAAGAGCTAGCTGCGTTGCACAAGAGCGATGTTTTCTGAAGCCATGCTGATTACGTGTCAATAGATCGTTCCCTTCAAGGTGATTCATAATGTTTGAATACAGTATATGCTCCAAAACCCTTCTGCAAACCGACGTCAATGATATAGGTCTGTAGTTAAATGGATTACTCCTACTACCCTTCTTGAACACTGGTGTGACCTGCGCAATTTTCCAATCTGTAGGTACAGATCTATCGGTGAGCGAGCGGTTGTATATGAGTGCTAAGTAGGGAGCTATAGTATCAGCGTAATCTGAAAGGAACCTAATCGGTATACAATCTGGACCTGAAGACTTGCCCGTATCAAAGCGATTTGAGTTGCTTCGCAACCCCTAAGGTATCTACTTCTAAGAAACTCATGCTAGTAGATGTTCGTGTTTCAAATTCTGGAATATTCCATTCGTCTTCCCTGGTGAAGGAATTTCGGAAAACTGCGTTCAATAACTCCGCTTTAGCGGCGCAGTCGTCGATAACAGTACCATCGGCACTGCGCAGCGAAGGTATTGACTGCGTCTTGCCGCTTGTGTACTTTACATACGACCAGAATTTCTTCGGATTTTCTACCAAATTTCGAGACAATGTTTCGTTGTGGAATCTATTAGAGGCATATCGCATCGAAGTACGTGCCAAATTTCGCGCGTCTGTAAATTTTAGCCCATCTTCAGGATTTCGCGTTCTTCTGAACTTCGCATGCTTTTTCCGTTGCCTCTGCAACAGCGTTCGGACCTTTTTTGTGTACCACGGGGGATCCGTTCCATCTCTTACCAATTTATGAGGTATGAATATCTCAATTGCTGTTGCTACTATATCTTTGAATTTGAGCCACATCTCGTCTACATTCGCATAGTCAGTTCGGAAGGAATGGAAATTGTCTTTTAGGAAGGCTTCTAGTGGTACTTTATCCGCTTTTTTAAATAAAAATATTTTGCGTTTGTTTCTGATGGATTTGGAAGAAATGGTATTGAGCCTAGCTACAATGACCTTGTGATCACTAATCCCTGTATCATTTAAAATCTTATGATTAGTCTTTCATCCAGATTGAAAGAAATAACATGTATGAGAAAGAAATGTTTTTCGTAGGCAGAGTCGTAAAGAGGGGAGAGCAGTTTCCTCAAGTTTGGCTGACTGAGATCGTCTAACGTGCAGCTGTAGATGAGGAACTGCATGTGTGAACAAGAAGTGCAGCAGGAGCAGAACACGGAGGGAGACAAATTCTGAGGCACGGGAAGCGGTCCGCGCCCCACGCGTAGCCAGGGCGCACACCTGTTCGCGCCGCACCGCCTTTTGTTTCCGGCCCTGGCGCCCGGGACAAAGAGCACAATGGCCGCCGTTGTCGCTTTGTGCAGCCCGCCCGAATGGATTACTCGACACTGAGTCCTGACCATAGTGAGCCGGGGTCTCGTCTGCCCGAGTGTGCTGCGGCGACTCCCTAATAATGAAATTAGCGCACCTGCAGTCTCCCTGTCCGCATACCAGATCCGCCTGCCTCTCTCTGCCGTCTAGTACGAGTCGTTGTGACGGACAACTAAAGGTTGCACCGGAAGCTCGCATACTGGCACAGGCTCAGTAAGTGGGCATCGCATGTCACGGTACATGTATCTTGTATTTGTGATGCTGAAGGTAGTGCTCAGTCTTCGCTGAGGTCATTATAAAGATGGCTGCTACTAAATACAGTATTCAAGTGACTCAAGGGAACACGTATACCAACGCCCAGCATTTTATACAAGGAGTACAAGAGATCACTTACTATGTACTTACATGTATAGATTTTGACGTTGTACCTACACCAGAATATTTTATGGTGTGAAGATGGTAGCAGCCAAAACAGGTACTAATGAATTGTAAAACTTGTGTGATCAAGACGGACCCTTTGAAATAAAGTGCCACAACGTGACCACATACTCATTTACAGACTTAACATCTTCGATTGAGAAGGGTCCGGCATGTGAAAACTATTTTGTCACAAGCGGTACCTGCGGTCTTCCATCACGGCTTGAAACATTTGCTTTTCATGTAGGCAACAATTGAAATCATTCGCCATTTATTGGCGGTCTTGTGCATTACAGTGTCATGATGTGAGTACCGGTGCCCCACTGATCCTTAGGAAGGTACGCTAACGGCAGTAGTGATGTGTGGACGTTGTATTCAACTGAAAAAAGGATGGACTTCCGATCGCATTACTGCAGATGCCAATGCGTCTACAGTATCATCCGTAGGTTGTGGACACGCTCTAGGGAGGCGAGCTGGACAAGGTCACCGAGGCGTTACAGTCCCATATGAAGACCGATATTTGGCCATCTCTGCTTGCGACGTCGTACGGATACGCCAAAGCACGGCAATACGACCTTAGAGGGGCCGAGGGGAACTGCTGTGCCCAACCAGACTGTAACGAACAGGTTACGAAAAAGGGCCCCTACGATCCAGACGTCCTGTTCGAGTACCTAACTTGACACGACAACATCTTGCAGGTCGCCTTCAGTTCTGCCATTCCTATTTCTACTGACAACTTCGTCACTGATGAAACTTCTAATTCACAGATGAATCTAGGTATCCTGTGACACAAGGTGAGGGCCGTGCTCGCGTACAGAGACCAGTGGTGAGCGGTACTTGTCAAATGTTGTGCTATGATGATGTGTGGAAGCTTCAGTTTTGACAGCCACGCAGATCTTGTGCTCAATGGTCGCCTTATCGCCGCCAGGCAGTACATTGAACGCATCTCAATTCCTTCTAATGCCATGAACTATGTGGCGAGCACCTTCAGGGATGACTTGCAAGGCACACAAATTTACGAATTGTAATGACCGGCAGTGAATCCTGAACTAAACTGCATCGTGAATATGTGGAACATGCTTGAAAGAAGTATTCATGGTTGTCCTGTTCTACCACATACTCTACAAGAACTGTCACGGACTCTCATTGAAGAACGGGAACCGGGATAGACTTATACGGAGCTTGCCGCATAGGTGACAGAAAGTGGTAAAAGCTCACAGAGGGCATTCACGTTATTGAAACTCTCAAAGTCCAATGAAAATCACCCCATAGGACAAGAATGATTGTTTCCACTTCGTTTGCGACACTTGTCAGAAATTGCAGTTTTCTTTACGTAAACGATTGAGGATATAATAACGTTTGTTGCATGCTTACTTTGTGAAAGGTACAATTTGGTAAAAATATATTTTGGTAACATATCCATTATGCCCCATTGGGATACGGCAGACGGCAAAAGTCATGTACCACAAATTCTTTTGAGCTGAGAACCTGGTCGACATTGAGAACTTGATATTATGGTAGTAACTTAACCACAGATGGTTAGTGTGGGTTTTTGAAATTTTGGAACAAGGGACCGATGACTGTAGGAGTGTGGTACCTTTAATCCCCCAAACCAACCAACCAACCAACAGATTGTTAGAAAAAGAGTATTTGTATATTTTCCTCTTTACCTTGGCCAGATCAAATCAACATCCTTATCATAGAATGTGTAGAGACAGATAGTATTGCATTTCATATCAGAGTGAACCAGACCTATCCAACAAAATTTTGCAGGTTATTCAGAGTTATTTTCGGTTTTGATTGATTGGATCTGTGGCCACCGGAGGCTCATTGCATAGCATTAATACAGTTATGATTTATTCGGCTTCTTTAGAAGAATTGCACGCAACAGTAAAAAACACGTACTTCACATTAATCCAAAGTTAGTAACACGAAAGGATCCGGCTATGCGTTGGTTCGAAGTACCTGATTATTCGTTGGCGACGATGTGCAAGTGCTACTCTGCTGTGATGTTGCTGCCACCGCCGGAATAGATGCATTGTATCGTTCTTCTATGCCATTCTCTAGTGAAGCAGAATGATTTCAGTCTACGTGCCTAAATGTATCAAAGTTTTAACCAGAGAACTCAGAGTCGAGGGTGCCTCCTCGGTTTCAGTGTGGCAATTCGAATGTCAACAAAGCGAACTGACAAATGCAGTGGAGGACAGGGCAACAGGTGAACACTGTCACACAACTACTGTGAGAGGAAAAAATGCAAAAATGTCGAAGTGGCCTATAACAGGGCAGTATGAAGTAACACTCCTTAAAATCAAGCCCTAGAGATCACTGCAACAGTCAAGTATTGGAGCAAGACCAAGCTCCGCGACCCAGCATGATTATTGAACCGCCACATGAGGCAAGTAACACTGACGGGACAAATAAACGCACCCAGAGCCAATATGTTATATGCACAGGATCTACTCTTTAAATAACGAGGCTTCCAAATATCAAAGACACTTCCAGTCGCGCCCCCGTTCTGTCTGTGTCGCTAGAACCAGAATGAATTATGGCCTATTCAGTTTCAGTGACGCCACAAGCTGATCAATGATGTTCTGCCTGCTACCCAAATGCTGACTTCAACACCGAAACGCAGTCAGCCTCATGCAAACCACAGCCATGGTCTGCTGTTGCAGCCTAATGGCACTTCGCGGATCATGAGAAGACTGGTATGCTGTCACCATTCCCTATTGAGGGTCAATCGCAGATGATCTGCTAGCTGTAGTCCCCACACTGTGTGGACGTAGTGTGCTCGCACAACCCCTGGCCAAATCGTGAACATTTGCTGCAGTTTTGCTCGCTCCATGGTCTTCACGACAACCGACGTCCTGAACCATACAGTCAGCCATGCTCACCTAGTCACACGACAGCTTGTCTGGAAGAGTGCCGAGATGCATGGCCCACACTTCACTGGAGAAACATTCAGGGTGAGTGGCGCCTGCAGACCTTCATACTGCGGCCTCCGCGACAACACACGGTCATCGCTCACTGTCCTGCAGCTCTGACTTCACGACTTGCTGACAGAGCCCGTCAGCTCTTCTTCGTGGAACGCGTTCTAGCTCAGCCGCCATCCAACGCACTGATGCACTCTATAAAACTGTAAACTCATCATGGCAAATAAATGTTGTCACCGATACCGCTCTGGCACTAAAGCCTATGGGCGTATGTTGGACCATTCTCCTCTACTCCATGCTCGACCTCTTGCACACAAAGCGACCTCAACTCCCAGAGTCGCCATAGTACATTGAACTCACACAAGAGTTGTTCGTCAGCCAATACTTCACCAGCAAACCTGTTCATACTGCTACATACATACATGTAACACTACTGGGAAAACAGCCTCGGGAGAGGACGGAGCAGCACTGGTTGCAGACATGAGGACCAAGAGTCAGGTAGGTCCTACTGTTGTCGACAGCTGGTATTATGAGTGAATGGAAGAAGTTTGTTTCCAGATAAGGCACACAGAGCATACCGTCAACATTTGCACAATGCAGCAGATAATTTCAGCAAAATACCTACACATGATGCAGGAAATCAAGTGTGATATCATTACACTGTGCCCCTTCACCAGAAACCATGGAGCCCATATACCAAAGAACTCGTAAAATATTTCTGAATAACCTCCAAACTTCTATCAGCAGCCCAACTTCCCGAATTCTTAATGTAGCAGAACTTATAAGACAAGGAGGAAAAAATAATTTTTAGCCATGGTCAAGAGGCAGCGTCTCTCATTCGTAATCAAGATGTCGTGTGTTCAGCCCAGACCTTGCTTCCTCAGTATAATAATAAGGAAGAAATTGGATGCTACACTCGACACGCAGTCTACCAGTATCTCAAACACCAACAGTTGCCATCAACCAGCACAACGGAAATCCGTGCTCACTACCCTTGTCTGCAGAGCGCATGACGTATGGGACAAGAATAGTCCTCCTACTAAGATGCAGTAGCTGAAGAAAACCTTCCAGCCCCCCCACCCCCCCTCCCTCCACGCCCCATCGCCAACACGTACCGCCGCGCCAGTTCTGCTCGCCCCTGATTGGTCCCACTGGCGCTGAGGATGTAGAGTAGCCCTTGTCCTGCAGCTACAAAGACCGAGACGAGGCGTGACCCTGACCCTTCGCCTGAAGATGTGAGAAACGAAACTGGCCTTAATGTTGCCAAAGAACGATGCTTTGACTCGGTTGTCAACCTGAGAAGATATATTTTCAAGATTCGCCTAGAAAGCCTGCATTCTCATATAACGCACCTCTATGGGAAGACATGCATTTGCAGAGTCATGTCACTGCAGAAACTTTAGAAGAAAGAAAGCAAGTTTGCTAAGCAGACTCGCCATCTTGCAGTACTGTCAAGACAAGGACGTACTGCCACATATCACACAGCTACGATTTCAAATCATACAGCAGGAATAAAATGCATCCAACAACATATCAGCGCGGCACTGGTGAGGGAGCACAATGCATCATGAGGTCTGATCTCGACAAAATTGGACAAACCTTACTCGCATACCACCTGAAATTGGCCGTTTACATTGGAGTGTGTAGATGGGAATAATTTCGCATCCAGTGAACTGTGCAAGCTGAATGCCACCACAATACAACGAAATAAGTTATGATGACTACCGGAGGGACAAATGCAGGAGGCCAACATCAAGGATTTGAGGACCATTGTATGCCAATCAACAAGAAACTGGATGAGGTGACAACATCCGTGCTTTCCAAAGGATTGAACTCTGTACCGTTTCTGAGTACATTACCAAATCTAGTGAGAACAGCAGCACTGAACAAGCCATTGGGAGGCTGCCATCTGAAGCTGCTGAAGAGGTGAGAAACGAGACCTGCAGAATCCTAAACAATGTAGAATGATCGAAACCAGTATCTTGGCGATGGAACACAAGGCGAAACGCATCATCAGAGAAGATGAGGTTACGGTCATTCTGCCAGCAGACAAAATGTATGCAATGGTGCTGCTAAGAGCAGCTGATAATTGGGGCAAGATTAGTTCGCTGCCGCGGGACCAGGCCTACAAGCAAGTAAAGAAGGACCTGCAACAGTTGTGACTAAAAAGACCATAGCTCTTCTCAACTACTCATTTCTGGACCAGGACCTGGTGGAAAGGCTCTACCCCAGAGCCCTGTCTCCACTGCAGTTCTAAAGACTCCACAAGATACACAAGAGGGTGGTACCGTTATACCTGATAGTAGAAACAACAAATTGTCCGGCCTATGGTATAGCCAAACGCCTGGCACAACTGATAAAGATTATCATGGATGAATGTCCGCACCACTTCAAGAATTCCACTCATGTTGTTCATAAACTCAAAGAGTGGTGTCATGACAAAAATGATATTATGGTGGCTGTGACATCACATCAAGAAAAAGAAAAATTGTTCAATTGGCTCTGAGCACTGTGGGACTTAACATCTATTGTCATTAGTCCTCTAGGACTTAGAACTACTTAAACGTAACTAACCTAAGAACATCACACAACACCCAGTCATCACGAGGCAGAGAAAATACTTGACCCCGCCGGGAATCGAACCTGAGAACCCAGTGGTGGGAAGCGAGAACGCTACCGCACGACTGCGAGCTGCGGACGACATCACATACTTCTTAACGAGGATACTACTAAAGTATTCCTTGAATCTACTTGAGAATCATTTCGACGAAAACACAGTGGATTTATTCCGCCATGGATCACAACCACTTATTTACAGTGTAGGGAAAGTCTTAACAACAAGTGGATCAAGTCGCTATGCGATCACTACTGGCAGTAGGTATCACCAACCTGTACATGGAATAGAGGATATCTCCTTACCAACAGCATGGTTTAAACCCAAGGTCTTTAATCGATATGTGGACATTACCTTCGCAGTTTTTCCACACGGCGAGGACATCCTAGAAAAATTTCTCAATCATCTGAACAGAATACACGAGAACTTCAAGTTTACAATGGAATTAGACGGAAATGGGTGCCTTCCCTTTTTCGGTATCCTAATAAAGAAGAAAATGGATGGCACACTGGGACACTTGGTCAACCAAAAGGAAAAACACATGAATCTGAGCTTCAACAACAATAGCTGCCTTCAACCAGAACCACAGAAATATGTGCTCACCACACTTGTCTGCAGAGTGCATGTTACATGTGACAAGGACAGTCTACCTACGGAGATGCAGTACCTGAAGGAAACCTTCCAGAAGAATGACTACACTGAAATGCAGACTAGACATGTTCTCAAGATCTGCAAGAAGAAGAAAGAGGCCTTAAGGAAGAAGAGGACAATAGGGGCCTGTCGTACTTTCCATAAACGGGGCCACCTGTTATCCTGGCGAACATTACCAACATACTGGAGAATAATAAGATTAAAACCATCTTGTATCTTCCAGCAAAATTCAGGAATATGCTTGGCTCAATGAAGGACAACTTGGGTTTAAGAACATCGTGTATCTACAGCATTTCCCTCAAATGTGGAAAACAATGTATGGGACAGACACAGCATTATATCAGACAACGACTCACTGAACACATGAGAAGTATTCACATTAGATAAATGGAGAAATCCGTGATAATGTAGCACAGCTTCAGTGAAGAATACAGTTTAAACAAACCAAGATGTAGAGCTAACTTACATTGAACTGTATTCCTAAAGAGGCACTGATGAAAGAAATCATTGATAATCTGGTCAACGGGAATAGCAGTTTCCATCTTAGCACTGCATGAAACACAATACTAGTAACAATGTGACAGCAGCGCACCAGTGGAGGTAGGCTGGTGGTAGCTGCACCGAGAAGAGAAGCCGAGACACGCCGTCCACACCGCCAACCTCTTCAACCACCACCATTTGCTGCCACTCCAGTTCCACTCGCACCTGATAAGTACAACTGGCGCCAAGGATGCAGAAACCACAGTGGTCCAGCGGCCATAAAAACACAGATGAGATGTGAACCTGACACTTTGCCTGAAGACAGCTAGTAACAAATTGGCTGAAACATTGCCAGAGAATGACGAATTGGCTCAGTTGACAACCTGAGAAGATTTTTCATCAAGATTCACTGAGAAAGCCTGAATTCTCATACACATCGATGGCGTCTTCTCCATCCCATCAGTCTACTGATACACTGTTCATTAACGCAACATAATTTACTGAATCTCTTAGTTGAGATGGAGGCACAGTCTTAGTCAGAGCAATACCCTCTGGCGATGACCTGCATCAAAACAGCGATCGTGTACATGACTGCAGTGTGAGGGATCATTCGAAATGGAACTCCTGGACATCTGTTGGCATGTCACCGTGAAATATGACTTTAAATGTAGAGGTCATCAGTCAAACCTTGGTCAACATTTGGAAACGACCCACAATGCCATATAACTGTTCTAGTTTTTACATGTCATTATGTCTTCCACATTTCTCTGTTAATAAGAAACTCCGTCTTTTATTTCAATCATTCTTTGTGTGTGTTGTGGAACCAGCAGCAGCAGCATAATTTACACCATGCGATGCCCAGTCTTCTGTGAGAAGCAATCAATCGAGATGTTTTAATATCAGTTTACCACCTGACATAGATCTTGAAGCCATGGTGGAGAAAACAAAACATATGGCAGAGTAGAAAGATGTAGTCATACTCTGCTTGCAGCAGCTGAAACAATGTATCAAACAACAACAGAAGGACCATCTCTTGGGACTGTTAGTTTGTGGGATATTGTCCTACTACACTGTAGGCGATGACACTTTACACTTGTCTGTGCTGACGACTTCGGGCATGAGCCACGTGCTCCAGTGTATTAATATTTGCTTATTTAATGTTGTTACCACATGTGATCGATGACAGCATGAAGAGAGTATGTGTTTCCGATTTATCGGAAGAGAGCGATGCAACATAATTCTTATAGAGTTCACCAGCAGATAACGTCAGCGGAATTCTCAAAGTTTGTAGTTTTTCTCTGTTGGTTGCTTCAAAACAAATACACTCCTGGAAATTGAAATAAGAACACCGTGAATTCATTGTCCCAGGAAGGGGAAACTTTATGGACACATTCCTGGGGTCAGATACATCACATGATCACACTGACAGAACCACAGGCACATAGACACAGGCAACAGAGCATGCACAATGACGGCACTAGTACAGTGTTTATCCACCTTTCGCAACAATGCAGGCTGCAATTCTCCCATGGAGACGACCGTAGAGATGCTGGATGTAGTCCTATGGAACGGCTTGAGATGCCATTTCCACCTGGCGCCTCAGTTGGACCAGCGTTCGTGCTGGACGTTCAGACCACGTGAGACGACGCTTCATCCAGTCCCAAACATGCTCAATGGGGGACAGATCCGGAGATCTTGCTGGCCAGGGTAGTCGACTTACACCTTCTAGAGCACGTTGGGTGGCACCGGATACATGCGGACGTGCATTGCCCTGTTGGAACAGCAAGTTCCCTTGCCGGTCTTGGAATGGTAGAACGATGGGTTCGATGACGGTTTGGATGTACCGTGCATTATTCAGTGTCCCCTCGACGATCACCAGAGGTGTACAGCCAGTGTAGGAGATCGCTCCCCACACCATGATGCCGGGTGTTGGACTTGTGTGCCTTGGTCGTATGCAGTCCTGATTGTGGCGTTCACCTGCAAGGCGCCAAACACGCATACGACCATCATTGGCACCAAGGCAGAAGCGACTCTCATCGCTGAAGACGACACGAGTCCATTCGTCCCTCCATTCATTCCTGTCGCGACACCACTGGAGGCGGGCTGCACGATGTTGGGGCGTGAGCGAAAGACGGCCTAACGGTGTGCGGGACCGTAGCCCAGCTTCATGGAGAGGGTTGCGAATGGTCCTCGCCGATACGCCAGGAGAAACAGTGTATCTAATCTGCTGGGAAGTGGCGGTGCGGTCCCCTACGGCACTGTGTAGGATCCTACGGTCTTGGCGTGCATCCGTGCGTCACTGCGGTCCGGTCCCAGGTCGACGGGCAGGTGCACCTTCCGCCGACCACTGGCGACAACATCGATGTACTGTGGAGACCTCACGCCCCACGTGTTGAGAAATTCGGCGGTACGTCCACCCGGCCTCCCGCATGCCCGCTATACGCCCTCGCTCAAAGTCCGTCAACTGCACATACGGTCCACGTTCACGCTGTCGCGGCATGCTACTAGTGTTAAAGACAGCGATGGAGCTCCGTATGCCACGGCAAACTGGCTGACACTGACGGCGGCGGTGCACAAATGCTGCGCAGCTAGCGCCATTCGACGGCCAACACCGCGGTTCCTGGTGTGTCCGCTGTGCCGTGCGTGTGATCATCGCTTGTACAGCCCTCTCGCAGTGTCCGGAGCAAGTATGGTGGGTCTGACACACCGGTGTCACTGTGTTCTTTTTTCCATTTCCAGGAGTGTACGATAGAATGTTTAGGTAACAGACATGAATGCACTCTGAGTGAGGCAGGTCTCCTTTAGACTGCAGTACCTGTATGCAGTTTGGAGACATGTCGTAATGCTGAACAAAATCCTTGTCCTTCCACTTCTCGTGACCGCTTCTACTGTCTCTTTCTACTACCATCTCATGTTACAGGAGGAACCTTCGTTTGGCGTTGGCCTTGCACATTGTACATGGCTGGCAGAGCTACGACGAAACGTTCCCATTTTCTCTGAGTGGTCAAAACACGGTCCTCTCACATTAACTCAGCTCATGGTATTCCTCCACATGTTGGAGAAGGTTGCAGATGTAGCGCTTTCCGACTTGTGATTAGTTCCGACTTCAATTGAAACGATCGATCAAATGAACAAAGCTGCAGGGACGGCGGGGCAGAGACTGAGAAAGAGTTGGAAGACATATAGTAGCTACCTAAAACCACACTGGAGTTTCATTAATGAAAAAAGGTTCGAAATACACTCCTGGAAATTTAAATAAGAACACCGTGAATTCATTGTTCCAGGAAGGGGAAACTTTATTGACACATTCTAGGGGTCAGATACATCACATGATCACACTGACAGAACCACAGGCACATAGACACAGGCAACAGAGCACGCACAATGTCGGCACTAGTACAGTGTATATCCACCTTTCGCAGCAATGCAGGCTGGTGTTCTCCCATGGAGACGATCGTAGAGATGCTGGATGTAGTCCTGTGGAACGGCTTGCCATGCCATTTCCACCTGGCGCCTCAGTTGGACCAGCGTTCGTGCTGGACGTGCAGACCGCGTGAGACGACGCTTCATCCAGCCCCAAACATGCTCGATGGGGGACAGATCCGGAGATCTTGCTGGCCAGGGTAGTTGACTTACACCTTCTAGAGCACGTTGGGTGGCACGGGATACATGCGGACGTGCATTGTCCTGTTGGAACAGCAAGTTCCTTTGCCGGTCTAGGAATGGTAGAACGATGGGTTCGATGACGGTTTGTATGTACCGTGCACTATTCAGTGTCCCCTCGACGATCACCAGAGGTGTACGGCCATTGTAGGAGATCGCTCCCCACACCATGATGCCGGGTGTTGGCCCTGTGTGTCTCGGTCGTATGCAGTCCTGATTGTGGCGCTCACCTGCACGGCGCCAAACACGCATACGACCATCATTGGCACCAAGGCAGAAGCGACTCTCATCGCTGACGACACGTCTCCATTCGTATGAATACCGCAGAGATAGGCTGGACAGTGATTGGGGAGGCGTGTTTCTAGCGATAAGAAGTGCAATAGTATTGAAGGAAATTGACGGAGATTCGAATTGTGAAATGATTTGGGTGAAGGTTACGGTTAAAGCAGGCTCAGACATGGTAATTGGATGTCTCTATAGGCCCCCGGGCTCAGCAGCTGTTGTGGCTCAGCACCTGAAAAATAATTTGGAAAATATTTCGAGTAGATTTCCACGCCATGTTATAGTTCTGGGTGGAGATTTTAATTTGCCGGATATAGACTGGGAGACTCAAACGTTCATAACGGGTGGCAGGGACAAAGAATCCAGTGAAATATTTTTAAGTGCTTTATCTGAAAACTACCTTGAGCAGTTAAACAGAAAACCGACTCGTGGCGATAACATATTAGACCTTATGGTGACAAACAGACCCGAACTATTTGAATCAGTTAGTGCAGAACAGGGAATCAGCGATCATAAAGCGGTTACTGCATCGATGATTTCAGCCGTAAATAGAAATATTAAAAAAGGTAGGAAGATTTTTCTGTTTAGCAAAAGTGACAAAAAGCAGATTACAGAGTACCTGACGGCTCAACACAAAAGTTTTGTCTCAAGTACAGATAGTGTTGAGGATCAGTGGACAAAGTTCAAAACCATGGTACAATATGCGTTAGATGAGTATGTGCCAAGCAAGATCGTAAGAGATGGGAAAGAGCCACCGTGGTGCAACAACCGAATTAGAAAACTGCTGCGGAAGCAAAGGGAACTTCACAGCAAACATAAACATAGCCAAAGCCTTGCAGACAAACAAAAATTACGCGAAGCGAAATGCAGTGTGAGGAGGGCAATGCTAGAGGCTTTCAATGAATTCGAAAGTAAAGTTCTATGTACTGACTTGGCAGAAAATCCTAAGAAATTTTGGTCCTATGTCAAAGCGGTAGGTGGATCAAAACGAAATGTCCAGACACCCTGTGACCAAAATGGTACTGAAACAGAGGATGACAGACTAAAGGCCGAAATACTAAATGTCTTCTTCCAAATCTGTTTCACAGAGGAAGACTGCACTGTGCTTCTTTCCCTAGATTGTCGCACAGTTGACATAATGGTAGATATCGAAATAGACTACAGAGGGATAGAGAAACAATTAAAATCGCTCAAAATAGGAAAGGCCGCTGGTCCTGATGGGATACCAGTTCGATTTTACACAGAGTACGTGAAAGAACTTGCCCCCCTTCTTGCAGCGGTGTACCGTAGGTCTCTAGAAGAGCGAAGCGTTCCAAAGGATTGGAAAAGGGCACAGGTCATCCCCGTTTTCAAGAAGGGACGTCGAACAGATGTGCAGAACTATAGACCTATATCTCTAACGTCGATCAGTTGTAGAATTTTGGAACACGTATTACGTTCGAATATAATGTCTTTTCTGGAGACTAGAAATCTACTCTGTAGGAATCAGCATGGGTTTCGAAAAAGACGGTCGTGTGAAACCCAGCTCGCGCTATTCGTCCACGAGACTCAGAGGGCCTTAGACACGGGTTCACAGGTAGATGCCGTGTTTCTTGACTTCCGCAAGGCGTTTGACACAGTTCCCCACAGTCGTTTAATGAACAAAGTAAGAGCATACGGACTATCAGATCAATTGTGTGATTGGATTGAAGAGTTCCTAGATAACAGAACGCAGCATGTCATTCTCAATGGGAGAAGTCTTCCGAAGTAAGAGTGATTTCAGGTGTGCCGCAGGGGAGTGTCATAGGACCGTTGCTATTCACAATTTACATAAATGACCTGGTGGATGACATCGGAAGTTCACTGAGGCTTTTTGCTTTTGTGGTGTATCGAGATGTTGCAACAATGGAAAATTGTACTGAAATGCAGGAGGATCTGCAGCGAATTGACGCATGCTGCACGGAATGGCAATTGAATCTCAATGTAGACAAGTGTAATGTGGTGCGAATACATAGAAAGATAGGTCCCTTATCATTTAGCTACAAAATAGCAGGTCAGCAACTGGAAGCAGTTAATTCCATAAATTATCTGGGAGTACGCATTAGGAGTGATTTAAAATGGAATGATCATATAAAGTTGATCGTCGGTAAAGCAGATTCCAGAATGAGATTCATTGGAAGAATCCTAAGGAAATGCAATCCGACAACAAAGGAAGTAGGTTACAGTACGCTTGTTCGCCCAATGCTTGAATACTGCTCAGCAGTGTGGGATCCGCACCAGGTAGGGTTGATAGAAGAGATAGAGAAGATCCAACGGAGAGCAGCGCGCTTCGTTACAGGATCATTTAGTAATTGCGAAAGCGTTATGGAGATGATAGATAAACTCCAGTGGAAGACTTTGCAGGAGAGACGCTCAGTAGCTCGGTACGGGCTTTTGTTAAAGTTTCAAGAACATACCTTCACCGAAAAGTCAAGCAGTATATTGCTCCCTTCTACGTATATCTCGCGAAGAGACCATGAGGAAAAAATCAGAGAGATTAGAGCCCACACAGAAGCATACCGACAATCCTTCTTTCCACGTACAATACGAGACTGGAATAGAAGGGAGAACCGATAGAAGTACTCAGGGTACCCTCCGCCACACACCGTCAGGTGGCTTGCGGAGTATGGATGTAGATGTAGATGTAGATGTCCCTCCATTCACGCCTGTCGCGACACCACTGGAGGCGGGCTGCAAGATGTTGGGGCGTGAGCGGAAGAGGGCCTAACGGTGTGCGGGACTGTAGCCCAGCTTCATGGAGACGGTTGCGAATGGTCCTCGCTGATACCCCAGGAGTAACAGTGTCCCTAATTTGTTGGGAAGTGGAGGTGCGGTCCCCTACGGCACTGCGTAGGATCCTACGGTCTTGGCGTGCATCCGTGCGTCGCTACGGGCCGGTCCCAGGTCGACGGGCACGTGCACCTTCCGCCAACCACTGGCGACAACATCGATGTACTGTGGAGACCTCACGCCCCACGTGTTGAGCAATTCGGCGGTACCTCCACCCGGCCTCCCGCATGCCCACTATACGCCCTCGCTCCAAGTCTGTCAACTGCACATACGGTTCACGTCCACGCTGTCACGGCATGCTACCAGTGTTAAAGACTGCGATGGAGCTTCGTATGCCACGGCAAAGTGGCTGACACTGACGGCGGCGGTGCACAAATGCTGCGCAGCTAGCGCCATTCGACGGCCAACACCGCGGTTCCTGGTGTGTCCGCTGTGCCGTGCGTGTGATCATTTGCTTGTACAGCCCTCTCGCAGTGTCCGGAGCAAGTATGGTGGGTCTGACACACCGGTGTCAATGTGTTTTTTTTTCCATTTCCAGGACTGTAGGTGACTCGTTTGAAAATATGATACACTGCAATGAATACAATTCACAAGTGGCTGTAATCATTGACGTCTACATAGGCTCCAATGCAGGTATGTGGTTGAATGGAGGGAGTTGATTCCAAATCACTGACAGTGTTTGTACCAGAATGCGGTGACGCTATCCGGGACTCTCGTGTGTACCTGTAGAAACAAGACTGGTTTTTACGCAGAGTGATGGTAACATAGACGTCGCAATTTTGTTTTTAATAGCGCGATCCTGACTCGAATTGCAAGTTGCCAGTGGTAGAATCCTTTTGTTGTCAGCTTCGGATTTCAGTTTATAACGGTATGTTTACGTAATGTGTATACATAAACATACAGTTATAAATAGCCCAGTTCGTAGTCCCTAATTAGAACAATATGTTTACTTTTGTGCTGTAACATATAGCTATAATCACCGGTGGAAATATATCTGCGAACGCCGACCTTGTGCGGCTGTTTCTTGTTGGATCGTCTGATCAGTCGGAAGTTGCATTGCAGAGGAGAGTAAATGCCTATTCAAAATGTAATAATTTTTGGATAGCTGAACATGAATTTCCTAAAGGACGGTAGTTTATCATGCATTTACCAGTAGAATATGGCGCGGAGAACATATTTCGCGGAATACAACTTCCGTCCGATTTCGACGAAAGAATTCGTGACTGTGAACTCTCTATTTGGCAGAAACATAAAGAAAATTAAATAACTTCATGAAGGAGTGAGACATAGATTCTACACTAAATAAATAGTCCATACACCAGTTCCATTTAACTCTAAATGTATGGCAATTAATAGATGAACTTACACTACAATGAAGAATTTAACATGGATGCCGTTTTGACTGGCACTTCTCTTCTCGTAATGAAAATAATTCCTTTGACGTTTTCACACGCACAATAAACCTACTGCTGTACAGTATTGGACTTTTAGTATTGCACTTTTGCTTTACACTAAAATAACATTATTTTTAACGATAATAATACGGCGGCAAGACATGCGCGTCTGACACAATTACAAGAGACAAGAGAAGAAGGAGTAACTGTTCATCGAGAATATCTCGTACCTAAAAAAAAAAAAAAAAAAAAAAAAAAAAAAAAAAAAAAAAAGTCTAAAAGTGTTCTTTTTCTGTCCGTTTTTCGCGCCGCGGTTTTCAAAGTCAATAAGTCACTGCATCTCTGACGGCGCTTCGACAATAAACAAGTTACGTCACAGGTCGTTCACCTTGTACATTCTCGCAACGTTATTTGCTAATGTAT
Source organism: Schistocerca gregaria (assembly GCF_023897955.1). Classification (NCBI taxonomy): domain Eukaryota; kingdom Metazoa; phylum Arthropoda; class Insecta; order Orthoptera; family Acrididae; genus Schistocerca; species Schistocerca gregaria. Next base: position 950,339,948 of record NC_064920.1, read on the forward strand.
CTGTTGCTGAAAAGCTGCTCGATTAGTGAATGATTTAAAAAGATAAGGCAATCACAAAATGTTACAAGTTCTCAATAGTGTTCCTCGAAAAGAACATCGTCTTGGCTCCTGGAATTCCTGGTAAGTGTAACGCAACTGCTGTAAGAAAATTACTCGCGCTACAAAGTGATCAGTTTAATTAATTACCATAGCAATTTTATTTCAGTGCTGTGCCACCTGGCGGATGGAAGCTATGGCTAGGGTACAACAAATATGATTCCCGACCTGTACTGGTATTAGGCGTTTTTTTCGCGAGTCTTTTAACGAGATTTAAATCTGTGGGTGTCGGAAAAAACAATTCATTTATTCCCACATACATTTAGTAATAACTGAACACTACACACATGAATGAATTGATTAGACATGAACAGCACGGAATAACTAACTAAAGCTAAGTCAAAGAATAACTATATCACTGCACGTAAATTAACACTTCACGGTAAGTTTATGAAGCACTGTACACTTGTAGGGATCGATTGTCAGAAGTAGGTCACTACAAATCTTTCACCTACACAAGAAGAGATGAAAATCGTAATGAATCAAATGCATTACCGAATTTATAAAGTGATTTGTGGCATAAACCTGCTATTTACCACATCACTGTGTTGATACCTTAAGAGACTTCGAACGTGGTGAGGTAGTTTACTCCATTAAGTGAGTATAAAAGCGAGGTTGCGACATATGACAGAGGTAGATCTTAACAGTCCACCATGAGCCAAAAAGTGAGCTCTGTATTCTATTCCTGTGATGCATGATGTAACACACAAGAAAAGATTTTTGCCCACCTCGTGAGATTATACAGTACTTACAGGAATGCAGACTATGTCACACTGTTACATATTTTTCACAACAGGTTACGTTACTCGAGCGACTGAAGAAACGTGTATAGATCGATTTCTTCTGTGTTCCAGAATAACTCTTACGAAAGGCAGAAATGTGCATTTTGCGTGAGAATTTCGAGCTGTGTGGTCAACGACATCGCTGTCTCGGATTGCATAAAGTAAGTTTCTTAAACTGGGGGAGTCTCCAGCGGACTGGAATTGGCTTACTACTGCATACGTCCAATGTACAGCTACTTATTTGGCAGTGTACCGCGGCTGGCTGCAAGTGTGGTCACAAAGTGTTAGGAACTGAAAGTCACGGATAGGCTCACCATGTGAAGAGCGGTAAGGTGCAAGGATTGCACCGTCTTGTGTGATCCTGCCCATGGCAACGAGGGCTGGTGGAGTGACCAATATGCCAGGTTAGCGTAACAGAAGTCGACGTGTGTGTTGCCGCACGAAAAGGCCGCGTGGTTCGAGGCACAATGTCACAGATTGCGCAGCACCTCTAGCTGGAGGTTCGCGTCCTAGCACTGGCATGGGTGTGTGTGTTGTTCTTAGCGATTGTTAGTTTAAGTTAGTTGAAGTAGTGTGTATGTTTAGGGACCGATGACCTTAGCAGTTTATTCTCTTTGGAGTTTACACACATTTCAACATGTTTCGTGTCTGTTCCTGAGAGAATATTCAAAATCATGGGGGTTTTTGCTGGTCAACCGAATCCCTACCACTCAATTCACCCGCAGATGACCTCAATAGTCAGAGTTGGTGCATTGCGGCACACATGGACATTCATGACAACAGTTGCAATAATGGTAGTATTTTTACTGAAATGAGAGTATTGGAGCCGGCGACATGTGAACGGTTTGGAGTGCTGCGAATCGATCTCATGTCATGAGAATGTGGGATGTGCAAGAGTTTCTGTGATCTCTGACGTCTACCCATGGAAACTACTGCTGTGTAGAATGAAGGCTTTCACGACCGGGTGACATGGCTGTTGATATACTTTTCGGAATGTGAGGTCGTGGTCCGAGAACCTTTCTGCTCCTTACGTTTCGTCCAGGACTGCGCTGGACTTCCTCAGAGGCGCTGCTCCGCTGAGGAAGTCCAGCGCAGTCTTGGACGAAACGTAAGGAGCAGAAAGGTTCTTGGACCACGACCTCACTTCCCGAAAAGTATATCAACAGCCAACTACTGCTATAGACCAGATGATGGTTTAAGTGTGTAGTGTTTATGCTTCTTCATATACTGGAGTGGACTTTGCCTTACATTGGTATGTGGTATTGCTGTTGTCTTTATCCTATCAAGCAGTAGATCCTTCCTCCTCCTCCTGCTTCGTAATGCATCAGAAAGAACCAGGCAACTTAGGAATTCTATAGCGCACACTCCCAACTGACGTCTATCTTTGACATCTAGCTATGACTAATTAATATGGACTAGATTGCAGTTTATGTGTGTTGTGTTTGGTGCTTCTCAGTACATCGCAGTGGTATTTGCTGTTGTATCTACTCTGTCATGCAGTAGAAGCTCCCTCCCTCTTTCTGAATGTAGTGGAGAGAACACGTTTAGGAATTCTATAGTATTTTAAAAAACCCAATTCCAACGTCACATACCCAACTGATTAATTTCATGTTTCTGATAATTATATTGTGTGCATACATGCGTTATGTTCAGGCAGGTATAGCCGACGCATGTGTGCATCTCTCTCCCAGCCGATGTGGATGGGAGCTGCCCTATAGACGGCGAACGCTGGATTGCCTCGCTATTGCTAGGTTGTGTGATCAACAGGTTTATTTTTTCACCAGATGTGTTTCGTGGAACGTTGTGGAGGAGGAGGGTTTTCGTGCTCTCAACAACTGGTACGTACAAGACCTCAGATATATATCTGGCGCTACAGTAAGTTTGTGATAGCAATTTAATTACACGATTAAGTGTGACAGTCAAACATTGAAAATAGATGTTATTACAAAGAAGGGTCTTCGTAAAATGGAGGTGAGTGTGTAAAGTTGTTGCATTAATTTGTTCTGATTGGGGTGCTGATATTCAATAAAAGGGGCTTAAAAGTTGTGAGCTATCTGAGGAAGTTAACCTTGCATTACTGCGCAACTGTTACACCAGGTATCCAGTGTAGCTTACCAAATTCAAAACCAGACTAACATTAATTATAATCTTTTAATAGTCATACGACAACCAGTGATATATATATACAGGGTGTTTCAAAAATGACCGGTATATTTGAAACGGCAATACAAACTAAACGAGCAGTGATAGAAATACACCGTTTGTGGCAATACGCTTGGGACAACAGTACATTTTCAGGCAGACAAACTTTCTAAATTACAGTAGTTACAATTGTCAACAACAGATGGCGCTGCGGTCTGGGAAACTCTATAGTACGGTATTTTCCTCATATCCACCAAGCGTAGCAATAATATGGCGTAGTCTCTGAATGAAACAACCCGAAACCTTTGACAACGTGTCTGGCGGAATGGCTTCACATGCAGATGAGATTTACTGCTTCAGTTGTTCAATTGTTTCCGGATTCTGCCGGTACACATGGTCTTTCAAGTGTCCCCACAGAAAGAAGTTACAGGGGTTCATGTCTGGCGAATAGGGAAGCCAATCCACGCCGCCTCCTGTATGTTTCTGATAGCCCAAAGCAATCACACGTTCATCGAAATATTCATTCAGGAAATTAAAGACGTCGGCCGTGCGATGAGGCCGGGCACCATCTTGCATAAACCACGAGGTGTTTGCAGTGTCGTCTAAGGCAGTTTGTACCGCCACAAATTCACGAAGAATGTCCAGATAGCGTGATGCAATAATCGTTTTGGATCTGATAAATGGGCCAATGATTCCTTTGGAAGAAATGGCGGTCCAGACCAGTACTTTTTGAGGATGCAGGGACGATGGGACTGCAAGATAGGGCTTTTCGGTTCCCCATATGCGCCAGTTCTGTTTATTGACGAAGCCGTCCAGGTAAAAATAAGCTTCGTCAGTAAACCAAATGCTGCCCACATGCATATCGCCGTCATCAATCCTGTGCACTATATCGTTTAGCGAATGTCTCGTGCAGCAATGGTAGCGGCGTTGAGGGGTTGCCGCGTTTGAATGTTGTATGGATAGAGGTGTAAACTCTGGCGCATAAGACGATACGTGGACGTTGGCGTCATTTGGACCGCAGCTGCAACATGGTGAACGGACACCCAAGGCCGTTGTTGGATCACCTGCTGCACTAGCTGCGCGTTGCCCTCTGTGGTTGCCATACGCGGTCGCCCTACCTTTCCAGCACGTTCATCCGTCACGTTCCCAGTCCGTTGAAATTTTTCAAACAGATCCTTTATTGTATCGCTTTTCGGTCCTTTGGTTACAATAAACCTCCGTTGAAAACTTCGTCTTGTTGCAACAACACTGTGTTCTAGGCGGTGGAATTCCAACACCAGAAAAATCCTCTGTTCTAAGGAATAAACCATGTTGTCCACAACACACTTGCACGTTGTGAACAGCACACACTTACAGCAGAAAGACGACATACAGAATGGCGCACCCACAGGCTGCGTTGTCTTCTATATCTTTCACATCACTTGTAGCGCCATCTCTTGTTGAAAATTGTAACTACTGTAACTTCGAAAGTTTGTCCGCCTGAAAATGTACTGTTGTCCCAAGCATAATGCAACAAATGGTGTATTTCTATCGCTGCTCGTTAGTTTTTATTGCCGTTTCAAAGATACCGGTCATTTTTGAAACACCCTGTATATAAGAGAATTTAAATAAAAATAAATAAATCCGTTTCTATTTGGAAATTTATTTTAACATTGATCATTGAAATTTCAGCATATTAAACTTGATTCATAGCTAAACTGGTGCCTTATTTACGATTGTGAAAATGTGACTTTGTAATCTTGCGGAACAGATCAAATATGGAGCCAAAATCGAGAGACTGCATACAACACTGCATTCATAAAATAACACACATAGAACGTTGAAACATATGCAAGAGGAAATTAACCACAACCAAACGATACAATTTTCACCCAAAGAAGTTACGTTCGTAGCGCAATCCTGTTCGTCATGAAATTACCACACACTGGTACACTAAATTCATGCTAACTCTCTGTGAAATCTTCCCGAAAAGAATAGCTGAGGGCTACTTTGATGCTTACACCACATGCTTCACGTGGTCAACTTGGTTTACACAAAGAGTGTAACTTCACAATAATTTTGATGATTAAAATAAATTACATCGAAACGCAATTTACTATAGAAAAACCTCGAACTGTTTAATATCGTCTTATTATTAACCTGGTGGGTTTACTCACAAACTAGTGACAAAGCAACTACTGGAAGATATTCTGAACTTCACACTCGAAATACACTGTGTAGCAATTTAAGATAACATTAGATATTTTAAAGCTAAACCTGATATAAAGGTGATTAAATTTTCAGTTAGGCTGAACTTAAGAAATCCATTGTCCTACGAACTTAGCAGAGACGCGCTTAGCCGAAGATCTTACCACTTCAGACGATCGCCACGGACAGACTGACCTGGTCCCTTCCTGAGGGTGCCTCACAGATACAAACGGAAGTGACCAGAGAGGCAGCTTCCCATACCAACATGACAAGGGACGAACAGGACCATACTAAGAATAGAAACTTCTCTGGTTTTAGAAAGCGTAGCTACCTGTTCCGACGTCGGTCCTACTGTTCTCTAGCAGACAGGCTTGTCTGCTACCATCAAGCATGCAACTAGAAATACATTTGTTCATTCATTCTTTCACACAAAAGGGAAGGGGGATGACAGTATCTTATCATATGCAGCATATAAAAGAAAACAGATGTAGGTTCCGTATGAGACTGTGTGACATGAATTACATATAAACTGTGTTTTAAAGTGTAGTAGTGTGACAGATCGTTCTTGTTTATGTGTAAAAGTAACACGTTTCACTCCTCAGTCTCCTCCCAGATAGTCAGAAACACCACAGTAAATTTAGAAGAGGAATTTATGCCGTAAATGACAACAGATTTAAGAAATTAGCATGAAAGGAATCCAACAGAGACCTTTCAAGTATTTTAGGCAATCTATTTGACATGAAAGAAGGTTATACAAGTGGATGAGGCCAGGAGACACCAGAAGATTTCAGATAGAGTATGTAATGCAAAGAAAGGGATTTAGGAAACATGTTTTAAGTTGTAAGACATTTCCATTGACAGATGTGGACTCTGACCACAAGGTATTGCTTACGAACTGTAGATTAAAACTGAAGAAACTGCAAAAAAGGCAGGAATTTAAGGAGATGAGACTTAGATAAATCAAACAATTCATAGGATGTAGATACTTTCAGAGAGAGCATTAGGGGACGATAGACAAGAACGAAAGAACGAAATACAGTAGAAGTCGAATGGGTAACTTTGAGAGATAAAATAGAGTATCAAGTAGAGAAAAGACGAGGGCTAGTAGAAATCCTTGGGTAACAGAAGAGATGTGGAATTTATTGATGAGAGGAGAAAATGTAAAAATGCAGTAAATGAAGAAGCCAAATAGAAATACAAACTTTTCACAAATATGATCGACAGGTAGGGCAAAACGGCTAAGCCGGGATGGCTAGAGGACAAATGTAAGGATGCAGAAGCATATATCACTAGGCGTAAGATAGATACTGTCTACAGGAAAATTAAACGCACCTTTGCAGAAACGAGAGCCGCTTGTAAGAATACCAAGAGCTCAGATGGGAAACCAGTTATAATTAAAGAACGGAAGGCGGCGAAAGGTGGAAGGAGTATATAGAGGGTCTATGCAAGGGCAATTTACTTGAGGTCAAGTCACAATAAGGCCCCAGGAGTAGACAAAATTCCATTGGAACAACTGATACCCTTGAGAGAGCCAGCCCTGAAAAAACTCTACCATCTGTTGAGCAAGATGTATGAGAAATACCCTCAGACTTCAAGAAGTATATAATAATTCCTATCCCAAAGTAACAAGCTTTTGACTGGTGCGAAAATTACCGACCTATCAGTTTAATAAGTCATAGCTGCAAAATACTAAATCGAACTCATTTACAGACAAATGAAAAAAACTGGAAAAAGGCGACCTCAGGGAAGATCAGTTTGGAATCTGTAGAAATGTTGGAACATATAAAGCAATACTGACCCTACAACTTATCTTAGAAGATGGATTAAGGAAAGGTAAACCTACGTTTCTAGCATTTGTAGACTTAGAGAAAGCTTTTGAAATGTTGACTATAATATTCCCTTTCAAATTCTGAAGGTGGCAGGGGACAAATGCACGGAGCGACAGGTTATTTACAATTTGTACAGAAACCAGATGGCAGTTATAAGAGTCGATGTACATGAAAAGCAAGCAGTGTTTGGGAAGGGAGTGAGACAGAGTTGTAGCCTATTCTTGATGTTATTCAATCTATATATTGAGCAAGCAGTAAAGGAAACAAAAGAAAAATTTGGAGTTGATATTAAAATCCATGGAGAAGATGACATTATAATTCTGTCAGACACTGCAAACGACCTGTAAGAGCGGTTGAATGGAATGGACAGTGGTTTGAAAGGAGGATATAAGATGAACAACAACAAGAGGAAAACGAGGATAATGGAATGTAGTCGAATCAAATGTGATGATGCTCAGGGAATTAGGTTAGGAAATGAGACAAAAAAGTAGTAGATGAGTTTTGCTATTTGGGGAGCAAAATAGCTCATGATGGGAGAAGTAGAGAGGTTATAAAATGTAGATTTGCTATGGCACAGAAAGCTCTTGTGAAGAAGAGAAGTTTGTTAACACTGAGTATAGATTTAGGCGTCAGGAAGTCCTTCATGAAGGTTTTTGTATGGAGTGTAGCCATGTACGTAAGTGAAACATGGACGATAAATAGTTTAGACAAGAACAGAATAGAAGCTTTCGAAATGTGGTGCTATGGAAGATTTGATGGGTAGATCATGTAACTAATGAGAAGGTACAAAATAGAATTGGGGAGAAGAGGAATTTGCGAAACTACTTGACTAGAAGAAGGGATCGGTTAGTAGGACATGTTCTGAGGCATCAAGGGATCACCAGTTTAGTATTGGAGGGTAGTGTGGAGGGGAAAAATCGTAGAGGGAGAACAAGAGGTGAATACGCTAAGCAGATTCATTAAGATGTATGTTCTTGTAGATACTTGGAGATGAAGAAGCTTGCACAGGATAGAGTAGCTTGGAGAGCTGCACCAAAGCAGTCTCTGGACTGAATACCAATACGACAACAGCATTTGACTCCTGAAAATTGTTAAAGAGTTAATTTGCTAGGTAGTGCAAATGTCTTACTTCATTCTATTTTTGATATCGAATGTGAGTCAGCTCTCCCTTTGTCTCCAGCATTAGTCAATAGGAACATTTCTTTCTGAGGAGAAAAGAAAACCTCCGTTGGCACGTTTCAGGAAGCTGCTTCAGACAGACAAACAGGAAGAGGTATCTGGAAAATTATAGACATGGGAACGGAATATGAAATTTCCTGATAAACAGAATGCTACCACTTAATGCTTTATTTGATGGCTGTGAGGTCAAAGGAGGTCATTACATATTTCATGGTCGGCGGTATTTAGTAACGTGGTCTGTAATTAGGACATTGGGTGGTTTCGGCCTTCGTGGCAGTGCCCTCACGATAAACAACAGATGTGAGACCGGAACGGTGGCTACTGTACTCCACATCATTTACTTATTTCTGTAGACCCCTTTTGCAGGGTTTAACTGTCAATGTAATATGACAGCTGTATGTTTCTCGATCTGTACAATATAATTTACCAGTGAGATTCTAGTTATTTGCCGATCTGCACTAGATGGCGGTGGGTTTCGAAAAATGTCATAAACTTTTAGATATGTAATTGTTCTGATTTTCCCCACAGGTGCCTTAGTGAGTGAGGAAAATAAAGAATAAGATCCTCATTATCCCTGACTCCAGGAGCAAAATTTAGTAAACCTAATCAGTGGTACCATGCACGATAAAAATAAAAAGTGTCGTAGTTGCTTAAATATTCCATATTCCAATCGATTTCCCTATAAATTTCCCTATAAATTCTGTAACTCTATAAGTAAACTATATTCCAAATGCTGTCTTTAAATGCATAAATTGTTTAAATAAACAATATGGCACACAATGTAAAACTTGTTTAATAAATACTCTATACACTACAATCGATTTCCCACCAAATAGACAATCAGCTCAGTCTCTTTCCAGCCAATTTCCATGGGAAAAAAGTGTGTGGGAGACCTGGGGGTTTCACAGATGGGGAAGCGCTAATTAAATGATTGATTTAATTAATTAGTCAATCTGATTACCAGCAAAAGTGAGCTTGTTTCAGTGATTGGAGCTCCCAATGGGATGAGTTAGGAGGGTAGGGGGGGGAGGAGGGGTAGGGTGATAGGTGGTGTTTCTTGGTAGACTACATAATCAAGCCAGTCAGTCAAAAGGATGGATTATCCGATGGGTGTGATAATCCTCTTAGCATAACAATAGGTTGAGGACCAGTCAATCAAAAGAGATCAGTAGGTTTGCCTCTGAATGTATACTTACCCGTAATGTAGGCAACCCACAATGTTGCTAAAGCTCTCTTTGCTCCACTATTATGAGTTAAGCCGATGGCAATGTAAACCACTGCCTTTCGCAATGGGCACGTATCTTCGAGGGGTCACTTGAGACACCCCGGATGTCGCTTGCTGCGTCCGCTGACTCAGCCGCCGAGACACCTCTAGTATACCCGGCGTGTTTCGGCCGCCCTCACCTGAGGGTGAGTGGCGGACTGCAACGCGTTCGCGTCACTCGAGGTGGAGGATCAATGTGGAGGCTGTCCGGCTGGACTCGCCCGTTCATCCTGTCAGTGGGCAGGTGGCCGCTCCTTCAGCAGGGGACCGACCAGGCACACGGGGACAAAGGCTTGCTGGTTATTGGGAGCTCCAACGTCAGGCGGGTGTTGGAGACCCTTAGGGAAATAGCGTACAAGACTGGAAAGGAATCCAACGTGCACTCGGTTTGTCTGCTGGGGAGCCTCATCCAGGATGTGGAGGCGGCCTTGCCTGCGGCTATCGAGTGTACGGGGTGCAATCGTCTGCAGGTAGTTGCTCACGTCGGCACCAATGATGGCTGTCGCTTGGGTTCTGAGGCGATCGTTAGTTCGTACAGTCAGCTGGCGGTTTTGGTGAAGACCGCTGGCCTCGCGCACGGGGTGCAAGCAGAGCTCCCTATTTGTAGCATCGTTCCCAGAGTGGATCGGGGCCCTTTGGTGTGGGGCCGAGTGGAGGGTCTCAACCAGAGGCTTCGTCGACTCTGTGACGGTCTTGGCTGCAGATTTCTAGACTTGCGCTATTGGATGGGCAATTGTAGGACGCCCCTAGATAGGTCAGGGGTGCACTACACAAAGAAAGCGGCTACTCGTGTAGCAGAGTACTTGTGGCGTGCACATGGGGGTTTCTTAGGATAGGCAGTAGTGCGAGGTGTCCTGATGAACACTCACCAGTCGATGTGTAGGCAGGGAAATCAGGACGTGTTCAGTGGAAAGACACTTCAGCCTTCAAGATATTAGCAGTAAATTTTCAGAGTGTTCGGAATAAAGTTCCTGAATTTACTGCCCTCCAGGAATCGTATGGCGTGCAAATTATACTCGGGACTGAGACCTGGTGGAACCCTGAGATAGGAAGTTCTGAAATATTTAGTGAGGGTTGGAACGTGTATCGGAAAGACAGAGATTACACACAGTAGGAGGTGGTGTATTCATTGCAGTTGACAAAAATATTGTGTCTACTGAGGTGGAAGTAGAGTGTGATTGCGAAGTTATTTGGACACGTTTAACAGGGCTAGGGGAAATAAAGTTAATTGTGGGATGTTATTACCGGCCACCAGATTCCACCGTGACAGTTCTAGAATCATTCAAAGGGAGTCTACATACCGCAGAAGTACCCAGATCATGCTATATTAGTCGGAGGGACTTCAGCCTACCTAGTATAGACTGGGATGTCAATGGATTCATTACAGGTGGTACAGACAAGCCGTCGTGTGAATTACTTTTGAACACATTATCCGAAAACAGTCGTGAGCAGCTAAATCGACAGCCAACGCGTAATGGAAACATTTTAGATCTGGTTGCCACGAACACACCAGACCCCATCGACGGTGTCAGTGTTGAGACAGGGATTAGTGATTATGATGTTGTCATTACGACTATGGTTACGAAAGTTAAAAATTCGGTCAAGAAGGCTAGGAGAGTATTCTTACTAGAAATAGCAGATAAGCAGTTGTTAGCATCCCACATCATTTACTTCCGGTACGATGTACGTGGAAGAATTAGGGGAAAATTTTAAACATATTGCAAATCACGCATTGGAAAAGTATGTGCCGAAAAACTGGGTTATGGACGAAAAAGACCCAGCGTGGTTTAACAGCGCAATTCGGAGAATGCTCAGGAAGCAAAGGCAGTTGCACTCGCGGTACAAGAAAGATAGGGAGAATGAGGACAGGCAAAAGTTAGTAGGGATTCGTGTTGCTGTAAAAAGTGCGGTGAGCGAAGCATTCAACCACTACCACCGTCATACCTTAGCAAAAGATCTTGCTGAAAACCCAAGGAAATTCTGGTCTTACGTAAAATCGGTAAGCGGGTCGAAGGCTTCCATCCAGTCACTCACTGATCAGTGTGGCCTGGCAACGGAGGACACCTAGGCGAAGGGTGAAATTTTAAATTTAGCATTTGAGAAATCATCAAACATGCCGCCGTTTGAGTCTCGTACAGATTACCGTATGGAGGACATATTGATGGACATCCCTGGGGTTGTGAAGCAGCTGAATGGGTTGAAAAAAAAATCGCCAGGTCCTGATGGGATTACAATTCGGTTTCACAGAGAGTACTCTACTGCATTGGCTCCTTACTTAGCCTGCGTTTATCGCGAATCTCTTGCCCAACGTAAAGTCCCGAGCGACTGGAAAAAAACGCAGGTGACGTCTGTGTATAAGAAGGGTAGAAGGACGGATCCTCAAAATTACAGACCAACATCCTTAACATCGGTTTGTTGCACGATTCTCGAACATATTCTCTGTTCGAATATAATGAATTTCCTTGAGATAGAGAAGTTGCTGTCCATGCATGTGCGCGGCTTTAGAATGCATCGCTCCTGCGAAACGCAACTTGCCCTTTTTTCAAATGATATCTTGCGGACCATGGATGAAGGGTATCAGACGGATGCCATATTCCTTGACTTCCGGAAAGCGTTTGACTCGGTGCCCCACTACAGACTCCTAACTAAGGTACGAGCATATGGGATTGGTTCCCAAGTATGTGAGTGGCTTGAAGTCTTCTTAAGTAATAGAACCAAGTACGTTGTCCTCGATGGTCAGTGTTCATCGGAGGCGAGGGTATCATCTGGAGTGCCCCAGGGAAGTCTGGTAGGTCCGCTGCTGTTTTCTATCTACATAAATGACCTTTAGGATAGGGTGGATAGCAATGTGCGGCTGTTTGCTGATGGTGCTGTGGTATACGGGAAGGTGTCGTCGTTGAGTGACTGTAGGAGTATACAAGATGACTTGTACACGATTTGTGATTGGTGTAAAGAATGGCAGCTAACTCGACATATAGATAAATGTAAATTAATGGAGTTGAACAGGAAGAATAATTCTGTAATGTTTGAATACTCCATCAGTAGTGTAGCGCTTGACACAGTCACGTCGATTAAATATTCGGGCGTAACTTTCCAGAGCGATATGAAGTAGGACAAGCATGAAGGGTAGTTGTGGGGAAGGTGGATAGTCGTCTTCGGTCCATTGGTAGAATTTTGGGAAGATGTGATTCATCTGTAAAGGAGACCGCTTATAAAACACTAATATGGCCTCTTCTTGAGTACTGCTCGAGCGTTTGGGATCCCTGTCAGGTCGAATTGAGGGAGTACATAGAAGCAATTCAGAGGCGGGCTGCTATATTTGTTACTGGTAGGTTTGGTCATCACGCGATTGTTACGGAAATGGTTCAGGAACTCGGGTGGGAGTCTCTAGATGAAAAGAGGCATTCTTTCCGTGAATCTCCACTGAGGAAATTTAGAGAACCAATATTTGAGGCTGACAGCAGTACAATTTTACTGACGCCAACTTCAATTTCGCGGAAAGACCACAAAGATAAGATAAGAGATATTAGGGCTCGTACAGAGGCATATAGGCAATCATTTTTCCCTCATTCCGTTTGGGAGTTGAACAGGGAGAGAAGATGCTAGTTGTGGTACGAGATACCCTCGGCCACCCACCGTATGGTGGATTGCGGAGTATGTATGTAGATGTAGATGTAATTTCGGGTTTGGCGTCGTTAGTGTAAGGAGTTGCTAAACGATCTACCTGTCACCACACTTTCACCTCCAGGTATGTGTATCCAAAGTGCCTGCATGTAGTGTCATCTGGGTGGATGTGTGTGAATATTTTTCAATATTTGTGAATCGTGTAGTCGAGGTATTCATCTAGTGTGATGTGTTAAGTCGCCTAAAAAATACATCCAGGCTGGTCATCACACAGGCGCTTCCCGTCTGTCTCCCTGCCCCAAATTACGGAAGTGGCATGGAACCATGCGCAGCTATTTTTTCCAGTTATTAAATCAATCACGGACCTTGCCCTCAATGGGGAGGCTTGCATGATTCAGCGATACAGAGATCCATACTTTAGTTACAACCATAACTGAGTGGTATCTGTTGAAAGACGATACAAACATGTCGTTCCCGAAGATGATCAGCAGCCTTTCCATTTTTGCAGGGGTAATAGTCTGTATGACTGACTATTCTGGACTAACATCAACCTAAGAGGCATTGCTGTGCTGGTCCTGTGAACAACTGAAAGCAAGGGGAAACAACAGCCGTAGTTTTTCCCAAGGATTTACAGGTCTGCTGTATGGTTAAAAGGTAATTGCGTCCCCTTTGTTACAATAGTTCGGAGGTAATATAGTTCTTCATTCAGACCCATGGGCGGAGACAACTCAAGAAGATGTCGTCATGATGAGAAACCATACTGGCATTCTACGGGTCTTGCGGTGGCATGTTAGATCCCTTAATCGACCAGGTAGGCTAGAAAAATTAAAAAGGAAAATGGATACGTTTAAGACAAGTACAGTGGGAATTAGTGTAGTTCGTTGGCAGGAAGAACAGGACTTCTCGTCAGGTGAATAGTTATAAATGCAAAACCAAATAGTAGGAATAAAATACTAGGTTTAATAATGAACAGGAAAATAGGAATGGTGGTAAGCTACTATGAACGGCATAGTGAACGTATTTTAATAGGCAGGCTAGACGCTAAACCTACGCCTATGACAATAGTAGAAGTTTACATGCCCACTAGCTCCGTAGATGATGAGCAGATTGAACATATGTATGGTGAGGTAAGAACAATTATTCATGTAGTTAAAGGATACGATAATTTAAAGGTGATGAAGGACTGTTAATCGATAGTAGGAAAAGAAAGAAAACAGAAAATAATAAGTGAATATGGACTGGGGGAAAGGAATGAGAGGAACTGCCTGGTAGCCGGCCGCGGTGGTCTCGCGGTTCTAGGCGCGCAGTCCGGAGCGGTGCGACTGCTACGGTCCCAGTTTCGAATCCTGTCTCGGGCATGGATGTGTGTGATGTCCTTAGGTTAGTTAGGTTTCTCCGTTCTAGGGGACTAATGACCACATCAGTTGAGTCCCATAGTGCTCAGAGCCATTTGAACCATTTGAACCGCCTGGTAGAAGTTTGCACAGTGTGTAATTTAACCATCGCCGACACTTGGTTTAAGAATCATAATAGAAATACCACAAGGTTTCAGACTTATTGTATAACATTTAGACAGATATTTAGGAACAAGATTTTAATTGTAAGGCATATAGAGGGTCAATGTGGACTCTGACCACAATTACTTGGTTATCAACCATGAACTAAAACTGAACAAATTGGAAAAAGATAAGAAATTAAGGAGACGGAATCTCGCTAAGTTAAAAGAGCTGGAGGCTATTTTGACTTATCGGAAAAGAAATGATTGATGGGAGGAGTTTGTTAATATGTAGAACTGCCGAAACAACCTTCGATAAAACTAAAATCAAGAGCAGTAACATTAACAATGCAGTGGGAGTTCCACTGTTAAAAGCAGAAGACAGGGTGGATAGGTGGAGGGAATACGCTGAGGACTTTATGAGAAGTTAGGTTTAAATAATGACTTGAGAGAAGAAGAAACAAGCGCCGATAAGGAGGAGATATGGTATCCTGTGTTAGAATCAAAATTCGGAAGAGCTTCAGTAGACTTAAAATCAAATAAGGGAATATAGATATATAAGATTCCGTCGCAATTTCTAAAAGCATTTGGGGAACTGGCAACCAAAGGATTATTCACTTTGATGTTTAAAATATTTGACATTGGCTATGTACCATCGTGCTTTCAGAAAAACATCATCCGTACTATTCCAAAGATTCAAAAGCCGACATGTACTCGAATAATCGCACAATATGCTTCAAGTTGCATAAAGTTGCTGACAATAATAACACACAGAAGACTGGAAAGGAAAATTGGCTCTATGAAAGGTAAAGGTATTAGAGAGGCAGTTTGGACGTTGCCGTTTTAATGAAAGCAAGACTGAAGGAAAATCATAGGATTAGTAGAACTGGAAAAAGAGTTCGACATTGTCAAATGGTGCTAGGCAAAAATTCTGAGAAAATAGAGTTAAAATCTAGAGATATATACGGGTAATGTAAGATATGCAGTACAACCATGAGGGAACAGTAGGAAAGAAAGACTAAGAACTAAGTGCACGGACAATCGTCAGAGACGTGTTTAGAGGCAACCCGGTCAGACGGAACAACTTAGGCACACTCTCCAGCGAGTGCAGTAAGGTGGAAGTTGGCTGCTGTTTTGGTGTGGCATTATGTGGGGTCGACGTACGTCGCTGGTGGTCATGGAAGGCGCTGTAACGGCTGTACGATACGTGAATGCCATCCTCCGACCGATAGTGCAACCATATCGGCAGCATACTGGCGCGGCATTCATCATGGACGACAATTCGCACCCCCAATATGCACATCTTGTGAATTACTTCCTTCACGATAATGCCATCGCTCGACTACAGTGGCCTGTATGTTTTCCAGACATGAACCCTATAGAACATACCTGGGATAGATTTAATGGACGACGTGGCCTACCAACCACCTCTGTTGAGGAGTGGGACCATCTGGACCATCAGTGCCTTGCCGAACTTGAGGACAGTATGCCACGACGAATACAGCGATGCAACAATGTAAGAGGTCGTGCTACTGGGTATCAGAGGCACCGGTCTGTACAGCAATCTTGGCCACCACCTCTGAAGGTCTCGCTATATGGTGGTACGACATGCAATGTGCGGTTCTCATGAGCAGTAAAAATGTCAGAAATGAAGTTTATGTTGATCACTATCCCACTTTTCTGTACAGTTCCGGAACTTTCGGAACTGAGGTGAGGCAAAACTTTTTTTGATGTGTATATTTGGGGTCGTTGGTTGCAAGTGGTACTCTGAGACTAATTTATTGGCACAGGAGAGGCATTCGTGTTGGGACGCATCAAACCGGTCAGAAAATTGTTAACTTAAAATTTAAAAAAAGGTAAAGACAGGATGTTCGCAGTGTTTTGAATGGGAACGAACTCAGCATGGAAAAACATTGGCGATACAAAACACTGTCCGGTCATTTCTTCTTGAGAGTCACCAGAGTCAGGGCTCACGTGAAGGCAAGTGTAGCAATACGGCGCGGTTTGATTGCTTTGGAACTGAAACGATCGAGTAGCAGTGATTATAGGATGTTTGGAGCCGCTATCAGTTTTATATATTCGCACAAGTTAACAATTTCTATTATTCCTGCAGAAAATAGCGAAGATTAAAATGGCTCGTAGGTTGAAAATGAGAATATTAAATTCACAGTTCGTGGTGTAAGTCGCGCGACTTGTAGTGATATACGTTTGACATACTAGTAGAGAAAATAGAGGGATCAGTGGCCATGAATAAGCCAGAGTTCGTATTAATTCGTCCTTTGAAGAAAAACCCGAAGAAGTTACACGTATTTTGCAAAGTGTCTGCTACTTGAGTAATCTGTGTTCATGGCTGGGCCAGATGTTCATGTCTGTAACGACTTTGAAGTTGAGGGTATTATTTAAGCATATACTGTAATGTGTCCAAATATAGCGAAGAATGTAATAGAGTTAGTGGGTAGCTAGGCAGGCAATCGTGATCAGCTGTTTGAGCTTGTAGCATCCTTAGCAACCCAATGTGTAGCACATCAGACCTCCTAGCTGGTTATGCAACGAACCGCATGATGTTGACAGTAATCGTTTTTGGAAAACAACTGTAGCGTTGTAATTACTCGCGGAACTAATTGTTCTACACCTGTGTTAATTAAATGAGGTGAAAAACACCTGGTAGAATACGGCAATATTAGCTTGAGAAGAGAGTAAGGGCTCAGTCCACCAGACCGAAGCGATCTGTACAGGCACAGACACATGTGGGATTCAATTGAACGTAGGCAAAACAGACGGTCTGGATTGTCCATGAGACAATTTGGAGACACAGCCGCATTTCCAGCAAGCAGGGATTCCATGGATTTACTCACTGTATGGCATCATAGGGGCGGTTGCAAATTATTACGGTCATTGTAACACTGTAATAAAGTTCAAAAAATTTAATTTTGCCACTCTTGACCCTTTGTCGGAGTAAATTACCGTCCTTCTTCACCACACAGTACGTCACTTTCACGAGACAAGAAGCTAATGGGATAATACAGTCTGACTAAATGTAACTGCGGAATTACAATGTCCTTTACGTTAAGTTTTCTGTTACATATTCCGGAGTAAAAGTATTTGTCTTATCATATACACAAAACTTACGAGAAGAATCTCTCAGTTCTGTTCCTCTAGCCTTGAACACTATACCAGAAGTATTCGAATCTCAGGCGTACTTCAAATTAATTAATACGTTGCTAGTTTAATTACACATTTTCTGTACTCTAGCACAAATAATTATTTATCTGTGGTCATATTCAATAATTATAAATATTTATCGTATTATAAAAAAATCTTTCACAAATGACACACAGAAATTACGATATCGGTGCCTGTAATATTTTCCAAATAAGTACGTAATACTATACGGTTAGCAGGAAGCTAGGAGAAAAATGTTCCATATTTTTATATGAAAGTAAGGAGATTCTCAAGAAGAATTACTTACAGTTACCTATCTTCACATTTCTTATGTATTTTAGAAAATTACGGGCGTTTATCGCTCTTCCGTTTCAAGCTTCATATCTCTCGTTAACAAAATTCAACTATCTATTAGTCAGCGATATAGAATCAACTCTCTCTAAGTAATACGTTACTCATAAGCAAAGCAAAATAGCCTCTTGTGTTCTCGTTTTACAAAATGTCTACATATTTCTTTTTTAAGTTTTAGAAAATAAATTCCTTACAGTTATACCAAAGATAACTGATAATCTCTGATAATTGCGCATATCAGTATCTTTAATATGTGCCTGCCTCTGATTTTTAATTTTTTGCTTGTTTGAAGATCGTCGCTAAATGTGAGACAAATCGAGAATACTAATGTACTGTATTTTTCATTATTTTTTTTCTTTCTTCTTTCTTTTTCCTTTTTATTTTAGTTCAGTTGTTTACTGAGGTTACTGGTGTTATTCAGTTATATCTACTTGAGAGGTTTATTTAGAAGTCGTTACTCTATTTTGTTCTGTTTTTAGAAGTTCGATATGAAATGCAATTTATTTCAAAGATTAAACGCATAGAGGCAGTAAGTACGTCGCTGCGTTAGAGTAGCCGATCCCAAACTTGCAAATAAAAAATAAAAATAAACCCTAATCTTCCACTATCATTTGAGTCTTAAATGAAAAAGGAGTAATCAAAGAAGAGCCTCACCATGCCTTGGCGTCTACTATGCAATACTCGTCCCCAAATAATTCGTTGATATGGACTCTCGCCTCAGATATTCTGTGAGTACTTACGTATTGGGTCCTGCTTTTAAGAGTTCCTTTAGGTACAATATTACTCAACTAAGGAGTCTAGGTCTTGTCTGCTATTGGCGTAATAATGTGGCATCACAAAGCCAAAAACATGTGGAAAAACGTGTCTTGTTCCTGGCTACGAAATTCAGCAGAATGAATGGCCTTTAGATCTCACGGCTACCGTGTACCACAAAAAATTCAGTACATTGAGTTGTCTTTCGATATCACAGCTACTATATACCACAATCAACAAAAAACTGAAGCATTTCTTCCTACGACTGTGTTTACAATAGGACAATAGCTTCAAAAGTGGAAACTCCAAACAATTAAGATTGAAGCTTTTAACACCTCTACAGGTAGATTGTAATAATATCACTTCTCATCTATATATATTTTGGAGTTAAATCAAAAACTAAGACCCAGTAGCTACCCAAAGTTGCACAGGGTCTAACTTGAACTCGCTTCTATTATAATGACCTTCCCTACAGAAGTATTCCTACGGAACCACGGGAAGACTTCCCTAAGTTCCTGAATATCAAGAATATATCAGCGCCTAGGTTGAGCTTCACATGACAGTCCCTTTATAATCCTACTCGTACAGAGCGACTTGTACTCAGCAGAACTCTGCGTACTTGTCTCTGTCTAGAACTGCGCCACTCTTTCAGCACGTGAAATGACTGAATAGCATATGGACAGTTTTAACTATGCAAATTCAGCCGCCGCGATGTGGAATAGCGGCCTGCTCCGGCTCCCTGCACTGCATCTTTGGCGTTCACAGCGTGGTTTCGCGAGCAATTCCTTGCTTTCCCTCGAATGTTTCTTTCTCAGCAATAATTTAACAGAACACATGTAAAATAGTGAATCATTGGGATATCATATTCACTCCTTTCTACTTTACACATGACTGTAATTCCGTTCATAATGAAGTGAGGCGACACATAGCCGTAAAGTAACATGTAATATTATTTTGGCATGTTACACCTTCTGTCGTCATTCGTAAACTTGTGATGGATGTCACTGACGGAAATATCTCAATATCTCCCGAGTATTGCCACAAAATACACGTACCACGCAGTGGTATCAATCTATTTCGTCTGAAGTGTTGGAGGGTAACCATTTCTGGTAACATTTTCAGGTAAGTATAATCCATTTAAGGATGTATTCCGTGAAAAACTTTGACGTTTGAATATAAGCAAGTTTAATGAAATACGCATCTGAATTAGAACGTGAATCTGTCTCTGAACGGACATGCGCAACAGTTAGTTCTCGTTCAAACAAAAAGTAGAAATCTTTTGTCATGGCCCATTTTTACTTACGCGACTGCACGTACTGTAATCGTCTGGTGTATTGGCAGCGAGGGGGTACCACATAGGATGTGTAGTGACTGAAGTTTATTCTAAAAAGATTCACTGTACATTGTATCATGCTACCGAGATAACAAACATACTCTACAACTTGGGAAATATGGAGCGAGGGGGGGGGGGGGGAGGAGTAGAAAATTATCAAGTTTCAAAAATCGTTAACGAGAAACATAATGAGTTGTCTTTCATGACGTGCGAGGCAACGGCCTTGCCGCAGTGGATACAACGGTTCCTGTGAGATCACCTAAGTTAAGTAAGCTGTTGGCCGTGGCCGGCACTTGGATGGGTAACCATCCAGCCGCCATACACTGTTGCCTTTTTTCGGGTTGCACACAGCCTCGTGATGTCAATTGAGGAGCTACTCGACCGAATAGTAGCCGCTTCGGACAAGAATACCATCATAACGACCGGGAGAGCGGTGTGCTGAACCAACGCCCCTCGTATCTGCATCCTCCTCGGAGGATGACACGGCGGTCGGATGGTCCCGGTAGGCACTCGTGGCCTGAAGACGGAGTGGCTTTTTTCATGACGTGTAAGTGATTAGAAAATTTTATTCCACGTTTTCAATTTGCTACTCTCATTGTTCTTCATGGGCAGCAAAGTTAAAATTCGTCTCGTAATATCTACGCAGATGTGGTGATTGTCTGCTGAAGTTTAATCGTTTGTAGAAAAATTTACACACACGTTAAGTACCTAAATTTAGCCACACGAAAGTGTGCAGAATGCACGCGTACTACTAGGTAAGCAGGTGGCGGTACTTCCATCACTGGTTGAAATTGGCATAATTCGTGCATGAAGCCGCAGTCTGTGCCACAGAGGTTCCAAACACGCTAGAGGAAGCGGAGAGCCGGCGTTTATCGGCTCATAAACCAGAAACCACCGTTCGGAGTCGGCAACTTGAGAAGGACTACTCCTCCTCCTCTAGCGGATCCACCTGTTGCTAGGCGTCTCGCGTTTCATTCGCGCTCGGGGTAAGGAGAAGCTAGAGATCTCTCACACTGTGACTAGTATTTCCACAACTGCCTCAAAAGAAATAGCGGAACACACAAGTTAGTGTACAAGGCCATGAAGTGATACTCCAGGACAGACGGAGCACGTCTAGGTGAGGGCTAATCACAAAGCTTCAGTTAGCAGAATACAATGTTTGATGTGAATTAGTATCGTTGACTAACAAGTCTAAACGTTAAATTTGAGTATTATTTGTTCATCACAAAATAAAATCACATCACCCTCCTTCAGTATGACCATTATTGTTGGAGCTACGAAACTATTGCATAAATACACAGTGCCATTTGAAACTTTTGAAACTGCTTCACTCACAGCAACACGAATTTCTACAGCTTGCTGCCTTCACCAGGTACATTATATTTTCGTCTACATTATATTAATCTGAAGAATGGTTAGCTTCATTTGCTGTGTGTACCTGTGAGCGTATGTGTCGAAGTAGAATCGTTGAAATATGTATTTTAGTGCGTCAAGGAAGTGATCTGATGTTTAGATTACTTCATTAGTGCATTTACGTTTTTCTTTTTCTCTTATTTAGCTGTCTGGCACACACAACACAGTACCGACACAGAACACCCTAACACTTTCACATACATGTGTTTACATCAATCGAAAGAGTCTTAACTGTTAAGAAAAACTATTTTTAACAGCTAAGACGATAACAAACAGTTAAGATAAAACCTCTTCTACTTACATATTTATGTTCACGGCACGAAACAGATA
Organism: Schistocerca gregaria; assembly: GCF_023897955.1. NCBI lineage: Eukaryota > Metazoa > Arthropoda > Insecta > Orthoptera > Acrididae > Schistocerca > Schistocerca gregaria. The sequence goes on from NC_064920.1 coordinate 950,361,888, forward strand.
TTACGAAAATTTGCTAAAGACGATTTTTTATTTTTAAGACAATATTTTAAATAAATTAAGCGTTCAACTTTGCTGAAAATTTTCAAGGAATTAATAAAATTCATATTCTTGGCTTCAAACTTATCATTTAGTACCATATCACCATGTAAAAACTTCCTGGCAGATTAAAACTGTGTACCGGGCCGAGACTCAAACCCGAGTTCGAGTCTCGGTCCTGTACATAGTTTTAATCTGCAGGAAGTTTCATATCAGCGCACACTCCGCTGCAGGGTGAAAATTTCATTCTAGATGTCGCCATGTAGGGTGCCAAGAATGAAAATTTATGATTACAGTTTAATTCCATTTGGCCTCTGGCCTTCCTTCTTTATTTCATGCAATAACACACAACAAGTCGTCATACGAGTCTGTCAGGGAATAGATGGCCTGTTTCCCATTTACCATTGGCTGTTGCTAATTTATTATAACTGTTTATGTGGTAGGGATTTACATATTAATTGCGTATTTTCTAGAAGTCACTCCCACTTTCGCCTATGTGCCTGTGCTACATACTATATTATAAATGCTTGATTATGTGTTTTTATATTTCTGAGTTTTTATGTTGTGTCTCAGTATCTGTGCCTGTTTCTTATGTGTTGTGCTATTTTGTAGGAGAGTTTGCCTATGAATTATGTGCAAGATGTGGGTTCGTTTTTCGTGTTCTGTCTAGCAATTGGTTTATTATTGTTTTTTACTTTATGTGTGAGGTTTTCAATAAGTTCAATAAGTGTGTCATCTTTGCCACTTCCTGTTGCTATTTGCTGGCTGCTCTGAGTTCATCAAGTTTTGCATATTTTTGCAATAGCATATTAGGGGTTCTGTTAATTAGTGCTCTTTATGCAGCATGATCATGTGTCATGGCGTTGCTAGACGAGCTGTGAATGCTGATGTCCACTGTTGTTGTTGTTGTTGTTGTTGTTGTTCTTGTTGCATTTCTGTGGAGTTTGACGGTGTGTAAATTACTCTTTACTGATTTTAAAGTCTAGGAATATATTCAACAGGGAACTATATATTTCTGTCATGTTTACTGAGCGTATTGAGTATGTACTTATCATCATTTGTGTCACCATCTTCTAGGAGCAATATACTACCAACATAATATTTAAACTAAATAGTTTTATCCTTACAGCTTGATTTTATTCCAAGAGGTTTTTCTCGAAGTGATGAATGTATACTAATAGATAGACATACGAATGATTATAATTGTATAATCAATACACACAATAAACATGGTATAAATATGAGGTTCGTTGTGTTATCTGAAAACAACATTAGAATCAACTTCCTACACCTTATTATCAGTAAGGAAAATAATATGCACACTTTCAAATTCCACAGAAATAGAACAACAACAGACATTAGCATACACAGCTCATCTTACTGCCCCATGATACACAAACACAGTGTATAAAGAGCACTAATTAAGCGTCTGTGGCATGCTAATGTATAAATATGTGAAACTTGATAAGCTCAGCATAATCAGCAAATAGCTGCAGCAAGTGTCTGTGACGACACATTAATATGATATGTACTCCTATCTTGGCAATTCGGCCTGCTGTACTTGAACTCACTGTGAGACATTCATGTTGCATGTAAATTTTATTATTAAACGTGAATTAGTTGTACCTTAGTACTAGTTCAAGAAAGTCTAGAAATTCAATAATACTGGACAGTGAGGTCTTTTGTTCATGAGATTTGACATGATGACTTGGAGTGTTTTTGAGAAGAGTATGTTTATTTATAGGTTTGTAATGAAAAGGCACTAGTTCTGCTGAATGGAGGATGCCTCTCCTATTAGCTGCTGATTGTTTCTAAGTGAATAATATTCAATGAATGCATGCAGCCTGCCTATTATTTGGTGAAGTTCGTCCTTAATTTTGTAACTTGCGCTGTTTGTTGAGTTCACAGTTGAACAAACTGGTCAACTTCCTTTGTATATTTTGCTTGCAATCTAACCTCTGGTGCCCACGGATTTATTACAACGCTACACCTATTTTCTCAGTCAGTTAAAAGAAATGTATGTATGTTTTAGCAATGATTTGAGTTTCATGTGAAATGCAATTTTGGAGTCTTGTTTCAGTAATGCCATTATCAGTGAATAACCTCAATGTTATCCTTATGTTTTCTTCTTCTTCCATTATACACAAAGCATTTTCTTTATCCACCATGGTGGTTATGGCTTCAAGGTTACTTAGCTTTTTATTTGTACCTTTGACTGTATCCTACCAAACTTGTTTCCATTTAGGCCCATAGCGTCACTGGAACACACAGAAAACGCAGCTAATAACATTTCAGATTAATATAAAGTGATTATAACTGCAGTTCTGATGATGGCAGAAAGCTAGTAAAATGTGTTATGCTGATCTGCTACTAGAAGAAGGGTGACAGAAGCAGTAGAAAGTATTTCACAAGTTTACAATGCAGTAAAAAGTCTTCAAAACACTATAAGAAGGATAAATTAAAGTTTAACAAATGGAAACTGTCGAATCAAACCACAAATCTATTAGTAACGGCAGTTAGTGGCCTATTAAACTCATTGAGAAACTGCTACCATCAACTGAAGCGTGGTTTTTATAATGAAGGACCTTAACAGCATTCTTATAGTGTCAGCCCAAGTATTACGTCAGAAACACAAAATGTCTTTCAGAAACTTGTCATTTGTACTGTCTCAAATGGCACTGAAATCAATTTTCGACATGACTCAGTGTACCAAAATCTATTTCGGGGAACCTCACAGATCTGACAGGATTTTATTGTTGCAAATCATGTTTCCAATATATTTATGGAATCGTGTAGAAACAGAGATGGAACCGTAGAAATGCACAATTACTACATCAGTTCAGAATAAAAACTGAACTCAGAGTGGTTGATACGTATATCAGATGACTGAATTTGATTAGTCGATTACAGTCTGGTTTTTACCAAGACAAAGAAAGTATTTCGTACATAATCGCTGCATATTTATCAGTATTTTTATTAGTATTATTTTAAACACTATCTTTTCGATGAAATACGTTTCCTGGATGAATGTCTTTTGACTGATTTCTCAAATACGTCAGAACAGTTTGCAAATTAAATGTCTAGGAGTAAATTGTGCAGAGGTCTCGTATCAGGTTTTCTGACATTAATTCATGAAAGCAGTAAGAGATGGTTCTAACTTCCAGCAAATGTCGGTAATGTTGGGAATCATTTCTAACCAGGAAACGAAAGCCAGAACCTAGGATGGTGTTATGAAAGCTGATAAAGGATAAAGAAGCAAATTACATGTATAATTGTGTGTAATTCTAAGAAATTGGACCCAAAAGGGTATTATGCTACGTAAGAGTTAACTTTTAATACCCAGTAGTTTAGGTAATTACAAACAAAAGGTCTACCGATTGAAGCAATTGATTAAATTGAGATCGATTGCTTCTAGCTAATGATAAGCTGATAAAAGCGGAGAACTCTACAGAAAACACACTGATTATCCGACCTTACTGGAGGGGGTTCAAAGCACTGCTTCCCACGCAGGTGCAACGTCTTAATCGTTTACTTCGGCCTTAAGAAGGCATACAACATTTTTCCCAGACTGTTTCGCTGGTCTTAAATATCTTTGTTTTCCCACAGTCCTTCCTTCATTGTAGTTATATTTGTTTTGGGATTGGCAACGTGTTATCAGAATGTTTCAGACAAGAGAACTATCTTCCCTGAACAGGGCTAGATTCGTATAGCTCTCATTAAAATTACATCCGTTTTATCTGTACGACTAATTCCTTCCCCTGTCGTCTTATAACAAGCAAATTTTAATCAGTAAACGCATATAAAAGGCTTTAGAAAGAGGCTGGAAGCTAGTTTTCAACATTCGGTTGAGAAACATGTTTTTGTTCTGTAAGTATGTAATTTTTTTGGCATTATCGTGGAATAAAGAAAATATTTTTGTGAATTTTGATTTTGAATAAAATTTTTACTTGCGGAAAACATATCTAGGTAATCTGATAACTAGTTTCGACCGTTGCCGGTAATCTTCAGACCAAATCTCACACAGAAGTCTCTACGATAAGTGGACACTTAGTCGATTGGTTGCTAGCGCAAGGGAATGCCAGCTTTGAACTAATACTTGTAACATAGCAAATCGTAAATACAGGCAAGCACAGTTGTCGTGCATTCAAAGCAACATACGCAACAGACGTATTGTCTGGTGGCAGCGAGAGTCAAGCTTTCATGAGGAAGTCGTATGACCACTTTCTATACATTGTGCTTTTCTGTTATTAAGATTAACTCATGTTAGATGTTCGAAACTGACATTCCTCCACGATGTTAGCCAGTTTACCATGTGTCATCTTACACACTGCTATGAATAAATGCGAATAAAGACAGGCGAAAGTTAGTGGGGATTCAAGCGTCTGTAAAATGATCTATGCGCGAAACATAAAACTATTAGCAAAAGATCTTATCGAGAACCCGAGAAAATTCTGGTCCTACGTGAAGTCGCTAATCGGGTCTAGTGTTCCTAAGCAGTCACTCGTGACCGTTCTGTGGGGCAGTAGCAGACGAAACAAGGGCCGAGTTTTATATATCGCCTTTAAGAAATTACTCACGAAGGAGAATCGGGAATACATACCGGAGTTTGATCATCGCACAAATGATGAGATGACATGAGATAGAAAAGGGCGTGTTTGGCTCAGAAAAAAAGCTCAAACAGTTGAAAGCAAATATGTTGCCAGACCTGGATGTGATCCCAGTTCGGTTCTACAAATAGTACTATACGGAATTGGCCTTTACGTAGCTTGAATTTATTGTGGATATCTCGCCAAACGCGAGGTCCAGAGCGACTAGAAAAATCCTAAGGTGACCCCTGTATATAAGAGGGTAAGAGAATGGATTCGCAAAATTACAGACCAATACCCTTAACATCGATTTGTTGCAGAATTGATGTTCGGATGTAACGTCTCCTTGAGACGGAAAAGCTCATGTCCCAGAATCAGCACGGTTTTAGGAAGCATCGCTAGAGAGAAATTCAGATTTCCCTTTTCTTCCATGATTCCCTGGGGACTATGGGTGAAGGGCAACAGGCAGATTCCATGTTCCCAGATTTCCGAAAACCGTTTGAAACAGTTTCCCACGGCAGACTGTTAACTAAGATAAGAAAATACGGAATAGATTACAGTACTTGTAAGTGGCTCGAAGACTTCTTAAGTAACAGAACCCAGTACCTTGTCATTGACGACAAGTGTTCATCAGAGACAAGAGTAACGTGAGAAGTGCCGCAGGGAAGTGTGACAAGATCGCTATTATTTTCTATAAGAATTAATAAGCCGCCCAGGGTGGGCAGCAATCTGTTGCTGTTTGTTGATGATGCTGTACTGTTAGACAAAGTGTTGTTGTTGAGTGACTGTATGAAGGTACAAGATGACTTAGACTAAATTTATAGTTGGTCTGATGAATTCCAGCTAAATTAAATATAATAGTTAATGCAGATGAATAGGAGAACACAAATCCATAACGTTCGAAAACAGCATTATCAGTACGCTACTTGACACAGTCATGTCGATTAAATATCTAGGCGTAACGTTTCAACACATGGAAGAAGCCTGGAGGTTTCAGATAGATTATATAATGGTAAGACAGAGATTTAATAACCAGATTTTAAATTGTAAGACATTTCCATGGGAAGATGTGGACTGTGACCACAATCTACTGGTTATGAACTGTAGATTAAAACTGAAGAAACCGCAAAAAGGTGGGAATTTAAGGAGATGGGACCTGGATAAACTGACTAAACCAGAGGTTGTACATAGTTTCAGGGAGAGGAAAGAGAACAATTGACAGGAATGGGGGAAAGAAATACAGTAGAAAAGAATGGGTAGATTTGAAAGATGAAGTAGTGCAGGCAGCAGAGGATCAAGTAGGTAAAAAGGCGAGGGCTAGTACATATCCTTGGGTAATAGAAGAAATACTGAATTTGATTGATGAAAGGAGAAAATATAAAAACGCAGTAAATGAATCAGGCAAAAAGGAATACAAACGTCTCAAAAATGAGATCGACAGGACGTGGAAAATGGCTAAGCACGGATGGCTAGGGGACAAATGTAAGGATGTGGAGGCTTATCTCACTAGGGGTAAGATAGATACTGCCTACAGGAAAATTAAAGAGACCTTTGGAGATAAGAGAACCACTTGTACGAACATCAAGAGCTCAGATGGAAACCCAGTTCTAAGCAAAGAAGGGAAAGCAGAAAGGTGGAAGGAGTATATAAAGGGTCTATACAAGGGCGATGTACTTTAGGACAACATTATGGAAATGGAGGAGGATGTAGATGAAGATGAAATGGGAGATACGATACTGCGTGAAGAGTTTGACACAGCACTGAAAGACCTGAGTCGAAACAAGGCCCCGGAGTAGACAACATTCCATTGGAACTACTGACGGCCTTGGGAGAGCCAGTCCTGACAAAACTATACCATCTGGTGAGCAAGATGTATGAGACAGGAGAAATACCCTCAGACTTCAAGAAGAATATAATAATTCCAATCCCAAAGAAAGCAGGTGTTGACAGATGTCAAAATTACCGAACTGTCAGCTCAATAAGTCACAGCAGCAAAATACTAACACGAATTCTTTACAGACGAATGGAAAAACTAGTAGAATCCGACCTCGGGGAAGATCAGTTTGGATTCCGTAGAAATGTTGGAACACGTGAGGCAATACTGACCCTACGAATTATCTTAGAAACTAGATTAAGGAAGGGCAAACCTACGTTTCTAGCATTTGTAGACTTAGAGAAAGATTTTGACAATATTGAGTGGAATATTCTCTTTCAAATTCTGAAGGTGGCAGGTATAAAATACAGGGAGCGAAAGGCTATTTACAATTTGTACAGAAACCAGATGGCAGTTATAAGAGTTGAGGGGCATAAAAGGGAAGCAGTGGTTGGGAATGGAGTGAGACAGGTTTGTAGGCTATCCGCAATGTTATTCAATCTGTATATTGAGCAAGCAGTGAAGGAAACAAAAGAAATATTCTGAATAGGTTTATCCAAGCTGTGTATTGAGCAAGCAGTAAAGAAAAAAAAGAATAATTTGGACTAGGAATTAAAATCCATAGAGAAGAAATAAAAACGTTGAGGTTTGCCGATGACATTGTAATTCAGTCAGAGACAGCAAAGGACTTGGAAGAGCAGCTGAATGCAATGGGTAGCATCTTAAATGGAGGACATAACATGAACATCAACAAAAGCCAAACGAGGATAATGGAATATAGTCGAACTAAGTCGGGAGACGCTGAGGGTATTAGATTAGGAAATGAGACACTTAAAGTAGTAAAGGAGTTTTGCTATTTGGGAGATGCCGGCCGTGGTGGTCTAGCAGTTCTAGGCACTCAGTCCGGAACCGCGCGACTGCTACGGTCGCTGGTTCGAATCCTGCCTCGGGCATGGATGTGTGTGATGTCCTTAGATTAGTTAGGTTTAACTAGTTCTAAGTTCTAGGTGACTAATGATCTCAGAAGTTGAGTCCCATAGTGCTCAGAGCCATATGAACCATTTTTTTTGCTATTTGGGGAGCAAAATAAATGATGATGGTAGAAGAAGAGAGGATATGAAATTTAGACTGGCAATAGCAAGGAAAGCGTTTCTGAAGAAGAGAAATTTGTTAACATCGAGTATAGATTTAAATGTCAGGAAGTCATTTCTGAAAGTATTTGTATGGAGTGTAGCCATGTGTGGAAGTGAAACACGGTCGATAAATAGTTTAGACAAGATGAGAATAGAAGCTTTCGAAATGTGGTGCTACAGAAGAATGCTGAAAACTAGTTGGGTAGATCACATAACTAATGAGGAGGTATTGAATAGAATTGAGAGGAAGAGGAGTTTGTGGCACAACTTGACTAGAAGAAGGGATCGATTGGTAGGACATGTTCCAAGGCATCAAGGGATCACCATTTAGCATTGGAGGGCAGCGTGGGGGGTAAAAATCGTAGATGGAGACCAAGAGATGAATACATCACGCAGATTCAGAAGGAAACAGGTTGCAGTAGGTACAGGGAGATGAAGAAACTTGCACAGGATAGAGTATCATGGATAGCTGCATCAAACCAGTCTCATGACTGAAGACCTTAACAACATTAACAACGTTTTAATGCAATACTGAATAGAACGAGCATATAAGGACTGTATTAGGGGCAGCGAATGGTCGACTCCGGCTCGTTGGGAGAATTGTAGGAAAGTGTTGTTCATCAGGAAAGGATACCGCATATAAGACACCAGTGTGACCCAGTCTTCGGCACTGCTTGATTGTTTGAGATCCGCACCATATCGAATTCAAGGACACATAGAGTTAATTCAGAGGTGGTCAGCTAGATTTGTTACCGGCACGTGTGAGGTTGAGTAAACTGACAATGCCAGGTAACTATAAAGCATTTTTAAACTTTAGGGAAATAGTGCAATGAGCCTTATTTTCGGTTATAACTGACCTCTCTGCCATTTCTACAGGACCAGTCACACTTAGCAAAACTGGGGAAGGACACGGCCTTCTATTGCAAATCAGGGCATGTCACTAGCAACGGCATTTACGAAAATAAATAAACAATTTTAAATCCAAAATTGCTAAAACCATGTTTGACAGAGAGCTCAAAATCGAACCTATTGTATCTAGGAACTCTGTTAGTACGAGTATTAAGGCCCAGCTGATAAAATCATCGATGAACCCTGCTGCTGCACAGAAGAAGAGAAAGGTAGATCAGGGCATTTTTTTAAAAACAGCTTATCGATGAGCTTAAAAATTCCCATGTTAATATGATGATATGAAATTTTTCCCAGATAACAAATGAAAATGATGCAAACTTTAATTACCTGTTTATATTTAGCACATATAAATTTTAAGTAGCAAATTGCTTTCAATAGACAGACTTATCGGAAGACACTTTTGTCGGTTTCCTGCTACAGAAATTCAAAATTATTACCACCATTTAATGAACACAGATGTGCTCCACCAACATATATATTCGAAAACCCAACATGTGTCTGCAGGGGGCAGGCACCGTATACTCACCGAAACCAGAGACTCATTTCGTCACTTCTTCTGTGAAGCTGTTCAGACAAGCACCAAACAACGTAAAATTAGCAGTTTAAATGTTGTTAGAAGTCGATATGGCCAACGAAGGAAACTGATGAAGACACACTATGAGAAAATAATAAAATGCATTCTTTCATCAAAACTGAAAAACAAGAAATATCATTTAAAGTCGTTAGGTATTTTCTGTTAAAATGGCGTGTTTAGGTCATAAAGTATAAACAAATATAAGCTTTCAAGAAAAAAACTTCCAATTCAGAGATTCGTAAACTTCAGTATCTTACAAAATTCCTTTTTCTTTCCTCAGTACGTCATGAACGGAAAGGTTTCTTAACTACATCGTATCAATGCAAAATTTTATATTACTCTTAAACATAAAATGCTTAGTTTGAGAGCTCCACTGAACGATATTAATTCGGTTTCATCTTCCAATATGAATTTCCTAAGTTCGCTTCACTTCCTCCACAATCCTCAAGGCTTCAATAGAGATCATACTTAGAGGTTTCAATGAAACTCATGCGTTATTGGAAACTACGGTTTTGTTAGGTGATTAAGGTCTTAAATGACACTTACCTTCCTGGAATTAGAAACAGTGTAATGAATCAGAGACTACCCGTTTCACTTTTTATTACAGTACCAATGTTGACTAGGAGCAGAAGGTTCAGTGCTAAGTGAGACCAGTTGAACTCCTACGCCCTGGAAGTGCATGCGGATTTCGAAGCTTTGTGACAAGAGTTCGGTCGGAATTCTTGCCGGATCTCAAGTCTCATCCAGGATCGAATTTCACTAGGTTCTCATTTAGCAGGTTTCGATTTCTTCAGCTGCTAATTTTCCAATTTTGACCAATCTCAGTGCAGTGCTGATTTATAAATTTTCTAGGCGAATCGTGGGCTTACTCACAATCTAGATCTGAGTAATACGGTGAAATAGACAGGGTTCGATGGGAAGGAAACAGAACCTAGACATATCATAAGCGAGATATGTTACTGCGATTGTTCGAGAGTTTTAAGACTCTGTTTCTGAAGTTAATGTGGTTCATTTTTCACTATAGTTTTCAACATTTTATTGCATCACTGATCACAATTCCTAACAAACACTTGTCCCCTCAGATAATGGTATTGTCAAGAAGCTTAGACGCTACGAAAAGCGATTAGACGATTATTAGATCTGTAAATATCTCAAATTCAAGGCTCTATATTTCTGCTCATTTTCCACTCTCATTGTTATGCAAGATAGTCGCACTGTACGTTTAATATGTTCCTGCGTAATTAAGAAATAAAATGATATTTACACGAGTAATAATTTAATTTTAGTTCTCATCTGCTGAAGAGTTGATGACAAATGCCTAAGGGATGCGGATTTAAGTGAGTGAGTGCTAAAAATTGTAGAAAATAGCCGTGAGTTAGCTTTTCTACTTTATTTACTACCCTTTATCATTTCAGATGCATTCGGAGCCATTACGGAAGACGCACATTTAGATTTGCTTTGCGCAAAGCGCTAGGTAACGTCGGTGTGTTTTCTCAGTGCTCGTACTCCTTTCTTTAAATGCGGCTAGGGAAATATTCGCAGAAATCATTGCTAACGCAGTTTTTCAGTCATACAAACGAAGGTACAACATACCAGCAAAGCAGAAACTGGATGTTGTGCTATATTTTTACATTATCACACTTCACAGTATTTACAGTCAAATTCATTTCATGATCATGCCGAGCTATCCATGAGAAATTCGTTAACGCTCTCGATTTACGCTACATTATAAAATGCAAATGAATTAAATATTTCATTCACACATGTTGTCGCAAATGAGTACTGTTATTTTTAATTTTTTTTGTGTACACCATTCTTGTAAGGCCTATGGCAAATAATTAGAAATTTTAACACTACAAAATTTGTTGTTTATGATTGCGTACTTACATATTGGATTAACTTTTTTTGACTACAGTGGTCGTTCTGTTGTCCAATCTAAACTGCTCGTGAAAGGTTTTGCACAAGCTATATATCTGGGTTTGTGTGTGAGATTAGATTCGAAGGTGGTCGAACATGAAACAATAACCACTGTAAAGCCATAAACATACTTTAATGAGGAATATGTAAAATGCAATCTTCATACAAATACTAAAAAGAAAGGATATAAAATTGTTCAGTCATACACATTTGTTGATGATATAACCTCTACGATAGATGAATCAACTAATAAAATAAACTTAATGCAGCCATAAGTAGTGCACGTAAAAATATGATGGTTGTCGTGGGATAAGCGACACAAAATCATGCACATTTCATGGAAGTTGTAATAAACAGAGAACGAAATAAACACGAATTTGACATTTACAGAATGCTAATAGCAACACGCACGGTTATACAATTCCATATCGAACCACTCACAAAACGGAAATTTAGCACCTCTCAATACAGATTGAATAAAATCCCACCTGAGAAGATCTGTATAAGAAAACTGCTCATAGCTAAAAAATGCTAAAAACCCATACAATACAAAGACTGAAAGCACACTACCGAGAAATGAATATAAGCATAAGATACAAACACAAAAAAATTCTATAAACAATACAGACACTACACTACAGAAATTCACACATAACAGGAATATTCATGACACGGCCAGCAACAAGGAGTGGTACATTTCAACATAAATAGACAAATAAACAAACAACACTGCAAGTTCACCGAAGAGACAGAGATGACAAGTATTACACAGAAATATATTCCAGTGGCATTTATACATACTACTACAAAAACAGACAAATTCCCAGGAGCTGGCATATACCAGTTCGAATATCAAGACTACACGTGGGAATGTTGGGCAGAAATTTCAGAGCTAGATACAAGCAACACTAAATATTCTTGAACTATGAAAATAGCCATCTACCTTTATTGAACACATAATAAAACGTGGGCATGAAACATGTACTAAGGAATAGAATATGAAACTTATTGAAATGAGCCATTAAAACAGAAAACTCCTTAAAGCTACAATAAATCATCACATATAAAGTACCCTTGCAGCGAACATGAAAGTAATAAATGAGCAGCGAATCAATGTACGTAAACACTCAGTGCTCATGTTAGCCACCAAAACAATAACAAACCAACGTGGAAAATACAAGCAGACTACATGACAGTTCAATCTCCCACCAAAGACACGTAAAACAAAAGTTACTTCACAAAGCACGACCCACGAAACACAATAACACCTCGTAAACATAACAAACAAGCGAATATCGGACTACATACAGACACCGCAACACAAAAAAACTACCGGAAAACACACTGCAAGAGGAAACAACACTACACAAATCCAAAACAACACTGTAAATCATGAATGAAAACTATTTCAGCTGAATTATTACACATCTGCTTTTGTTATGACTGGTTTATTTGTTGAACATCTTCAGATTTACGAGTTTTGCTAAAGTCAACTCGGAAACCTGAAGATGTTCAACGAACAAAACCGGCCGTAGCACAGTGAATGTGTAATAATACTTCTTAGGTGGACTTCATTATTAACATTAGTGTCAGCTGTAGTGATAAAGATTTAACCCAAATAACACACGGTTAAAGTGAAGTGCTCGATCAAAACGTGTTCGAAAACGTCGACAATCGGGGACTTGTTGTAGACCACAAAATCGTAAACAGAGCCAAACGCTCCAAGTAGTCGTCTGTTACTTAACAGCAAGGAGTTAAAAAATAACTGTTATATAGTATCTTATCAGGAATCATTCTATAATGCAGTTATTGTATATATATAAAACAAGCATGTATTACAACATCCTCTACCCTCTACGTTTGATCGTTCAATATGAGCAAACTCTTTCTGTAACAAACAAATAGCGTCTCATGTAGTTGCGTATATGGACCATATCTCCAAGTCTATTACTGCGTTATTCATTTCCACATTATACTAAACCTTCCTCGTACCTGTAGTTTCACTTTTTCTTTGATTTTTATTCCTGTTCCATTATTCATGCTGCTGTGTTTCTCGTGTGCAAAATTTTTCCACTCCTTTATTCTCTTCACTCCGTGTTGCGAATTCTGAGAATTCTCGAAAAAACATTACGTCAGACCCATATTTTATCCCTTAGAAGATTAATGACTGCCTATGCGGAAACGCGTTTCTTGGGTCATCTCAGGCAGAATGTATAACAGACTAGACGTGATATTTCTCCGTCAGTACATCGCACAAACCCTGCCTACATAACACCACACGGCTACTAAAGATACAGAGAAGTTACAGCAGACCTAGTTTCGAGTTAGACTATAAAGTGGGAGGCAGCTTAACAGACATTTTTAACGATTAAACCATGATCATGGTTAAATATCATTTTTTATTAAAACTTGAAAAGTAAGCCATTCTGCTCAATAAAACGGACGTCCTGAAGCACACCGTGATAGAATCACATATTCACAAGAGTACCACCAAATGAGTTTCGAGAAACGGAGAACAGCGGTAGCACCAATTTTGTTGTCTACAGATGCTGGAATTCGGAATACCTGAGTTCTGTTTTGTTACATTCCTCTAGATGTTTGATATGGATTTTACAGCTACAGTTCAGTACAGAGCGAATTGATATTTTTCTTGGATTGAATATTTGTTATACGTAACTTAATATGCATTCAGAAATTTCTTGGTAAATGATTGCGATAGTACAAAACAGCACATTCTGCAGAGACCACAGAATTGCAATAGTATGAAGCTACCATTTGCCGCTGATGCATCCACTGTGTGATCGTTCATCCCTCCCAGATCTACGACAGTGAACACCTTAATACACTGCGGGTAAAAAAAAGAACTACGTCTACAAAAATTGCATCGCTTTTGATCGGATGACGTCGTGTGCCGGCAACAGATGGCGTAGTGGCACAGCTGCCAGAGTGCCATCTGTGTCTATCCTTTAATAAGGAATGCTCACAACCAGAAAGTTCACTGTGGTGCAAACGTGTGAAGCAAGCAGAGACGCCACAGAGACGCACTCGTACCTCTTATAGCCAACTGAGTGAGTATGAAAGGGGTGAAATTGTGGCCATCCGAGTGTGCTTACTGGGCAATGGTGCTGGCATCGTGGTCACGGGAATATTCTCACACCCGTAGCCGAAGTTCCGGACGTCCACGCAGCGCAGACGCCCGCCAGGATCGTCGTGTTTTGAGGGCAGAAATGGCAGATTGTTCAGCTATCACAACACAGAGAAAACGTGTTATGACGAGCTGTCTCCAACTGGCTATTAGCAGTGGGACAACAGGAACACCAATAGCGTGTCTTCCACTCATGCCACAGAATCCACGTGCACGGCTCGATGCTTCGAGTCAGAGCATCACCTGCAATGTGGAATTTCAAGCCGTGGTCTTCAGCGATGAAAGCAAATTTTGCCTGGATGCAACGTATGATAGTTTGCGTGTACAACGTAGACCTGGTGAGCGCTATATCGCATGCATTCGTCCAAGACACACAAGCTGGACCCCATGTCTTATGGCCTTGAGTGTGATAAGCTACTTCTCTAGTTCACCTTTGGAGGTTCTGAGGGGGATGCTAAACAGCGCTCGGTATCTGCATATTGTTGTCAGAGCCGTTCTTTGGCCATTCATTCTATAGGTTGATGTGTTGCTCCAACAGGATAAGGCTCTCCCACACACTGCCCGTTAAACACAACATGCTATGAGATACGTCCAGCAAGTTCCCTGGCCAGTATAACCTTCAGGCTTGTCTACAATCGAGCACTTGTTGGATATGATGGAACGAAAAGTGACATGTTCGGCTCGTGCTTACAGAACTACGTGAACATATCCCTGGACAGTATTCGTTACGTGTACGATCGACTGGATACCAGAATCAGAGCTTGCATTTTCACTTGGGTATGCTACGCCACGTACTAATATGAACGTTTCAGCATGTGTCGATACCTTGTAACTCAGAACCGCTTGTGCTTTTGACCTGTAAATGCGATCAGTTTATTATTTCATACCCACTGTTGCCACAATAAATCTGAATGAACCGGAAACCTCTTAAAGTGTGTACAAATGTTTTTTCCGTCAGTGTATATTATAGTGACAGTTACCTGATTTTAGTATCTACAGGCTGTTCACTGCTGAAAAATTACCTTCCAAAACTCTTTCGCAGCTCCCTTAAAAACATCACGTTGTAATAACTGCTGGGCTAATGGACGTTAGACAGAAGGAGCTAATTTCAGTTTAAATAACAAAGCAGAAACAACAGCCACACGTTGTACAAATAACTCTGGGTGCAGTGTTATGTGATGTATCGTACAATAACGCTGGGCAGTGTTAACTGGGGAGGTACTTTTTCAGCTTGAGGAAACACATTTTAACGTTTCGTTTAAGGGCATATCGTAAGTAGCATCTTTGCGTGAAACCTGAAGTGAAATTTGAGGTAGAGAGTTCCAGCTAACATTCCAGTCTAACACATGTGAGACTGGTCCTGATCTATCTTCCTGCCACAGGTGCGCAAGGACGCTCTG
The DNA here is from genome assembly GCF_023897955.1 of Schistocerca gregaria. Classification (NCBI taxonomy): domain Eukaryota; kingdom Metazoa; phylum Arthropoda; class Insecta; order Orthoptera; family Acrididae; genus Schistocerca; species Schistocerca gregaria. The sequence goes on from NC_064920.1 coordinate 950,377,461, forward strand.
TGAGTGTTTTAGGAATTTGGTGTGGAACCTACGGCCTACCATCTCACACAAGCACAGTTCAGAAGAGTGCAGGAGTACGGACAGTGATATAATCAGACAATGATCTCAATGGCGGTTCCACTACATTTTCGGTAAAAGAAACGTTATCGCTAACAGAAGTTAGTCCACGATTACAGACGAAGCTATACGTCAGCAAATACGAAAATTTTCGTTATTAAGGTTGTTTCTTTTTTTACTCTAAATATGATTTCATGACATAGCAATGTTTACAAAATTACATGCAAGATGATAAAATATGGCTACAGGGTGTTCACAATTGTGAAACGAAATTGCCAACTGTTATAAGGCTCTGCAATGGTAAGATGGTTGATGACCGTGTCTGGGTTCGACATAAATGCAAACAAATTAAATACAATTCTGACTAGAGAGACGGCGCGCCATTGTAAAGTTCTCCCTTCCCTCAAAAACGCATCTCGTAGCTTGGGTCGTGGAAATTACTTGCGTGCAATTACTAGTGTGAGTGTTAGTGGCTTATAATCACGAAATGTGGTTTTTTTTGTTCGCTTTGCCTATAAAAAAAACTCGTACATTTTCAAATAAGAACGTCGTATAACATATTGAGCTACCCGGAATATTTTCAGGAATTCAATGTAAGGTGTGTTACTTGATTGACACTTTACACCAGTTTAGACCAGTTCTTGTGACGAAACTCATTTTGCATTCGTTAATATCACAGCAGTTATTACAAGCACCTATTGATCAGTAGTTGGTAGTATACCAACAAAAGCAATTCTGTAATGAGCATCATGAATAGTAAGACAGAGTGCAAATGTGCAGTGTTTAAAGCCGACAAATAAACACCGTGAAGCAATGAATTCACATAATAAACAGTTTTTGGATTAAACATTCTCTCAATCCTGTCGTACAACTGGTGTGAATAAATTGTTCTGGTGAATAGTATTATAACTATAGCGTAGTCTGAATTCGATTTACTCATTTAAATTCGTTTAGTTTTTGACGCTGTCATCCACGTAAGTGAATTAAATCACGCCAGAATTAAAACGCAAGTATGTTTTGTGGGCTGTATGGTATCGCAATTTCAGATCAAAACTATATTGGCATATACAGTGGAGCTGACGAAATAATGCCAGTGCTTTCGATCTCAGTAGAAAGTAGTAGAAGGGCGTTCTCTGTCTAAATCAATACTTCTGAACTTGTGGATTTAAAGATGTATCGTCAAATAACGAGACTTGATTTTCTTTTTGCGGAGTGAAACAATCAGAACAAAGTGCTAAAGGTTTTGTATGTAGCCTGCATCCACAGACTCTGGTAATTACGTTGAAACGTCCCCTTAGAAAAATTATACAAGACTTGTCTATATGTAACGCCCCCTTAGAAAAATTATAAAAGACTGTGCTTAAACTGACACACAATATTTTTTAGCGCAATGCAATCTGACTATCAAAAATCCCTACAAAAGAATGGCCCTGACTAACATTAACCTATACCTTTCACAAATCACTTACCTCACAAAAATCTTCGTTACTCGAGCTACTGCAATACAGCGAGCACCACTACAGCCAGCTAAATAAAATATTCAAACTACTGAAGGCACTAACTACTGACAGGCATAGTTAGCAAATGAAAGATTTTAATACAGAAAAGACAATGTATTTACCTTAATAGTCACAATATATAAATCAGTTCGTGACACCAATTCTTACAAATTTTAAAACTCCGCCATCTCTCTCCCCACGTCCACCACTGCTGGCGGCTCACCTCCAACTGCACAACGCTACGCGCTGTTAGCATCCAGCTGCCGCTGCCCAACACTACAATGGCAGACAACAATGCAATCTAGTCACAGACTGCACATGGCACAGCCAGTGATTTTTCATACAGAGCGCTACGTGGTGTTGGCGTTACCAATAAAAAAACCTAAAGAGCCTATTTACATAGCCCCCATGCTCCCCACAAAAAAATTTACAAATTGTTTTGGGCAGTGGCCAATACAGATTTGAAAATTTTTTTCATAATTACAATGACAAAGAAATGAAATGCAAACACTTATCGATACAATGTTGGTCAAAAGCTAAAATTTTCTCACAGTCCATAAAGACAGTGCTGATCATTCATCAAAGTAAAATTGCAGTGTTTTTCTCAAAGTCTGAGTAGTAAAAGAAAATGCACTTGGAAGTAGTCGATTTCTAAGCAGTCTTGAAGAAGTAGTGTTGTCCTTCCAACGGAAAGACAGTGCTGACTCTTGACATGCAGACAGGTAATTGGCCACAGCAGAGTCAGTCGACGTTGAAGACTATCGGTAGGTAGGTCATCACAGAGCAGACCCACTGTAGTCCTGGTAGAGATTAGGGTATTGGTGGACCACCAGAGGTACAGACCCACTGCAGTCCATGTAGAAATAATGGTACTGGTTGGCCATCGAAGGTGCAGACCCACTTCAGTCCTTGTAGAGATGGCCAACAGCCATCTGTTGCGAATGTGCAGGTGCACAATCACCCTCGAAGAGTCTTGCGGAGAATATAGCAAGTCCATAAACCACCACGTGTCCAATGACAAAGAATTTGTTTGAAATGTCCTAAAGAAACCGCAATGCTGTTGTCCAGTCCCTTGCTGAATTATTAACACATGTGCAAACTCTAACAGTCCCTACTTCTCACATATTGTCCATATACTATGACCAACAGAAACGTGTGCAGTGAAGTGTAATTTACAAGTTAATTAATTTGATGAACTGGTGTCAATTACAATTTTATAACATAAGAATGCAATAACAAAGGTACAAAATACATCTTTAAAGAACATAGCAATACAGATAACATTTGCAGTAGTACAGGCTTTACAAAAGAATCGAAATAGCAAATACATCAGTGTTACAAAAATTATAAGTACATACATACAAGATCAGAATAACTTTTGAAACATCAACCTCACACATGAGAATTAGAACAAAACAGAATAAATAATGTGTAAACATCTTTACGAAGTAAATAACATGTTATTAACGCAAATTATATTTGAGGATAACAGTATTCCTCATCATAGTGAATGTAGCTTAGTATTAGAAGAGAAAAAATTCTATGAAACAGCACACAGAGACAGGAAGAAAACAAATACACAAGGGTACATAAACACATAGTGGGATAACACAAAGAAAGGACAGGGTTTGTTTTACTGCAGTATTTTGCAAACAAAACTTTCTTTACTTCTCAGAGATCTCCCTTCATTCTTCATTATTTCCAAAAAGTCGTATCGAAGCCTGATTTCTGTATTATGCTCACATCCTCTTTCAAAAATAGTTTTTCTCCACTATACACTACTTTTTTGCCAAAACCATTTTCTTATAGCTTCTCAATGCTTTTCTTCCAATTCGTCATAGTTAGTTTGTTATATAGTCTACCCCCTCTTAAGCTAACTTAAATCTACTGAGCTCAGATACTAAACTAAGGGACGAGGCAATGCAGCAGCACAAAACAATTAACACAAACAGCAATGATAAAAAATGGAAATTGACAAAAAAAAAAGGCAGCAATATTACAACTAATATAAGGCAATGCGACGCAAACAAGAAAAATAAATCAGTAATAAAATTGGCTTAACCTAGTAATACAAAGTGACATTAAGTACCACTATGCATGGCAAACAGCAGCAGGAAATGCTATAACTTATACCTAAACATGACAAACCCACAAGCAGAATAAATGTTACACTAATGACAACAATGCAGATAAGGGAAATGTATATTCACATCTTAATGTCTATGCAATTAAAATGGTGCACCACCACTTATTCAATGAAATAAATTACCAAGTACTTGAAAAGAAAATTATGTATCCAGTTCCTGTGAAGGGCAGTGTCTTTTTGTGCTCCCTCATTTTTTTGGAAGTATATCACGAAGTTATTCTTTACTGATTCTGTAGGCATAAAATATTTATATTAGTACATCTATAAAATTTTACTTAACCAATGCTGCAGGGCAGCTAGAAACTAGATATTAAACAAAATAGGCGAAGCAAGGCGTGAAACGTCGTTCGCTAGCCATAAGTCATTTCATAATGCAGTAAACAATCTTCTAACTAGCAAGACAGTAGACATGGAATGTTTCTCATCATTTCATTTCAGTAAATATCATAAATTAAGAACTCCAAATTGTAATCATATGTTTTCAAGTGTGAGTGTGTCGTATTTGTGACGCTTTCTACAAAGAAATGTCAATAGCGAGGATAACGGCCTCTTTTTTTTTTACCTGCGCCTCTGACAGGCCCACACTAATGACTTTTTTTCCAGGCGCCTGTCGCGCAGCTAGGTGCTCACGACGCATTACGTGCAGGTCGTCACTTACCTTTCTTACTGGAAAATTTAGGACATCAGTTTCCGCTACAGTGACAGTCTCATATAAAAATATTTTCACAGGTTGAGAATTTGCGTTTCAAATCTGTAGAAACAAAATCCTATAAATAAAACAGTGTCCAAAAAATTTTCGCCAGCATAGTGATACATTCACGCATATACACACATTTCATAACTCTTAAAGTACGACTCTCGGTTTCCAACATCCTCTTTTCACAAACCAGAGTCCCTAACCACTACTCATTATTCCTTACCTTATTACACATATACATATTCGTCGACACTTCTTCAATATTTAATCATAAGAAATACATAGCATAATCAAATTCCTCACATACCATCAGCCTACTGATCATAAACATACCACAACAGCGTAATACACATCGTCAGCGTAACATCATGAAACCTCAGCCAAATCTCAAAATCGTCGTGGCTTCCTATTTCAAAACCTAAAAAAAAAAATCTGTGCTCATGTCAAAAGTGTCATCTACCTCAAAAGTACTTTAAAAATCATGACCCCATACCAAATACATCATTCAAAGCTCTCATAGTATCATAATGGTTCTGAAAAAATATGAACAGTTCACAAAGTACAGACAAAATACAACTCGTAAGTGTGAAGTTATCCAATGGTGTAATTACGTAAACATCTGTCACTGATGTAGTAAAGTAAATTTTTGTCTCTCTCAGTTAAATGATCAGATAGCTGTGTAATTTGTGTGTTAGAGATATGTGGTACCGATGTGTAATGTTGTATAAACAAATACCATATTAGCTAGGGCTCCTTGTGCTTGCCAAACACATGGTACACAAAGTAAGCGTGTACCCCCCTGAGGAATCATTTAATTATATCCTCAGGTGTTACAGATTACAGCAATGGAATGAAAGGTATCACGGAAAACTTTCTTTGTAATTCAAATATGTTGAAAAATAAATAGTTTAGTGCGTGTCCTGTAGCGCTAAATGTGCGTCTTGCTGTAAGACAATCTCTGTGGAAGTGTCGTAGTTATTGTCCTCCGAAAGGTAAGTTCTGCAGAAGTCAATGTACTTACCTCATGATAAACGAAATTGAAATGCTTTGCGTATAGATATCTTAGTTATTACGCTTATTGCCGTGATGAAGTAAGTACTGTACTGTACGTATTGTTGTGCTACAGAAAAGGCTGTCTCATTGTAGCTATACCACAAACGTTACTACTAAAACATGGTTTACTTTCCAGAAAAATTCAGAAAAACTGTGCAGATATAAAACAGATAAACTGCAAAAGCAACATTGTAAATTGTCACTCATTAGTAGCGTCGTGATAAAATCGTGTAGATGTCACATAAACTAACCACTGTATTATCTGGTATCTCACAGAAAGTACTTTAAATCCAGAATGTATTTTCAAGTAAACCAAAATGTTGCATTAAAATCTCATTAGCAATACTGGTAAATGTTCTAAGTATGTGAGCCTTATAGTCGTTACGTAATCGTGCAACTAACAAGCAAGAATGTACATACGAAATAACACAGTGATGTCTGTTCACTATAACAATGCACTCGCAAATACTGTCTAAATATGTTCCGTAGGTTCTAGACTGGATAGTGAACTTCAAAACATTGTTGCATGTTAACAGTTTCTCAGTGTGACAAAGCATACTAGAAATGTGAAGTGAAATGTTTTATGGCAAAGACAAAGTTAAAAAGCAGATTATCTTTCAATAAACGGTTTTACATGTGAAATGTGGTGTAAACCTTTACTCTTTCTAGTACGCAGAGTTTCAACTTCAACGCAATTATCATGTGGTATACGTCGGATTCTGTAAGGTCCATTGTAAACTAGAAAGAATTTGTGACTCAAGGGTTTCTTCTTATGTGACAATGGATGAGCTTTAATGAGAACTTTCTGACCAATATATAATTTCTTTGCATTTGCTTTACCGTGTAATTTTCTCCTTTTGTCTGCAGCAGAATTTATATTTTTAATAGCCAAATCAATTATGTCTTTGTGTCGAAGTTTACGTGTATTCGGAAAAGGTACAAGCTCTCTGATTCTGTTTGGTGGTTCTTTATTCTTCAGTACAAGAACAGGTGGTAAAGCAGTGGAGTCATGAGGCATTTCATTCAGCACGTTTTGAAATAAGTGTAAATATCTGTCCCAATGCTGATGCTTTCTGTGACAATAAAGTCTGCAAAGCTTATTGATTTCTTTCATAATCCGTTCAGACGGGTTACAATGTGGTGAGTACAATGAAATAAAAACAGATTTGATTTTATGGTTACGAAGCATGCGTGACCAAACAGCAGATCTGAATTGCGGTACGTTATCTGAAATTACTTTACTAACGTGTCCAACTTCACGTAAGAAATTTCTAACAAAGGCGTTGGATACAGACCGTCCAGTAGCTTTACGTAACGGAGTGAAAGAAACAAATTTTGAAGTAAGTTCAACAGCGACTAGAACGTACGAAAATCCATTAGATGTTCTGACAAGCGGTCCCAAGAGATCAGCAGCAGCAAATTCTTTTAATTTAGAAGGAATGATAGGAAACAATGGAGCACGATGAGAGACAGTAGATAGTTTCGCCTTTTGACAAAGTTTATAAATAGACAAGACTCTTCGAATTCTCTTTTCCATATTGTTAAAATAACAAGTCGTTCGAAGAATATGATAACATTTTCGTGGACCAAAATGTGAATAGCTGAAATGAATGTACCAAATGAGCTTATTAACAAAATCGTCTGGAATGCAAAGTACCCATAGCTTGTCATCAACAGTGCATCGTTTGAACAGTATGTTGTTTCTAACCAGATAATAATGCCGAATCTGTGTGTTTGTCTTTTCATGCCATTTACTTTTGATGTCTTTCCAAATCGGATCTTTATCTTGTTCATGAGCAATGTCCTTTAAAGATGTGGTGATGAAGTTTTCAAAGGCGATTTTCTGGATGTAAAGAATACTGAAATTTCTCTCGAGGTTGCTTTCTGTGTTATTTTTCTCAAGGCCAGCCGGTGCGCGTGACAGTGCGTCCGCAACAATGTTCTCCTTGCCGGGAATGTAGACTATTGTGAAGTGGAATTCTTGCAGAAACTATGCCCAACGTTTTAACCTGTCATGATTTAATTTTGAAGACATAAGAAATTGTAATGCACGATGGCCACTGTATACTTTTACGTGCTTACCATAAAGAAAGAAACGGAATTTGTTAAATGCCCAAACGATAGCTAAAGCTTCTAATTCAGTAACGGAATAATTTTTTTCAGATTTTGTTAGCACTCGGCTAGCAAAAGCAATGGTTTTCTGAACAGTAATGTCATTTTCTGTGGCTTCTTGAAATAAATGGGCACCCAGACCGACTTTAGAAAAATCCGTGCTAAGGCAAAAATCTTGTGAGAGATCTGGATGAGCTAGTATTGGCGCGTTAAGTAACGAATCTTTCAAAGAATTGAATTCCAACTGTGCTTGTTCGTCCCAGTTATAAATAGTATTTTTTCCAGTGAGAGAACAAAGTTGTGGTGTAACCAGAATTAGCATATTCAGAAAACGACGGTAAAAATTTACGAGACCTAGAAAACTGCGGACTTGTTTTTTTGTGGATGGAACTGGAATGGCTCTGATTGCTTCTAACTTTTCAGGATCCGGCTGGATGCCTTCAGAAGAAATAATATGTCCCAAAAACTTCACTTTTGTCCTACCGAATTCAGACTTTACCAAGTTAACTGTAATTCCAGATTCTGCAAAAATATGTAACACGCTGTTGAGGATGCGATTATGTTGTTCCCATGAGGCTTCTGCTATCAGAATATCGACCACATATAAGGTGATGTGACGTTTTAAGAGCTCAGGTAATATGGAATTTAGCCCGCGAATGAATGCTGCCGAGGAAATGTTCAAACCAAAAGGAAGTTTCCGAAACTGATAACAAACGCCGAAACAAAGGAAAGCTGTGTATTTTCTACATTTTGGATGAAGTTCGATCTGATAAAAGCTGGATCTGAGATCAATGGAAGACAACACTTTTACACCATTAAAATTTTGAAGAAGTTCTTCCAACGTTTGCGGCCTGTCTGTTTCAGGAATAATGATAGTATTGATTTGTCTCGAATCTAAGACAAGCCTGATCGATCCATTTTTCTTCTCAACAACTTGTAATGGATTGTTGTATGAGCTTACTGCAGGCTGAATAATGCCGTCATAGACTGTATTTCAAGCATAGACTGTATTTCTGTTCTAACACGGTCCCTGTAATGTGCTGGAATTACGTATGGTCTAACACAAAATTTAGTATGCTCACGAACACGAAATTGGTATTGAAATCCCTTGATTGTTCCTGTTTTGTGAGTAAAAATTGTGGAATGTGCTTGTAAAATCTCAAAAAGGTCCTGCCTATCAGTGTCATTACAATTCTCAGTTGTTTGAATTTTATTCTGAATTAACTCATTAGTTTCAATTGTGGTGTCGATATCATCCCTGTCAGTACTTGCAGAGCGACTGTTAGTGTCTAGTTCCGTAGAAAATTCCGAACTGTTGTCTAACAGAAGGTAAAGCCGATTAATTTCCTCGTCATGGTTTGAGAGCCAATCTTCCAATTTCAAAACTATTGACTTACCTTCTTTCTCTAAACTTATTTCAGCATCGTGAAAGTTTAAGATTGCTTTGTATTCATTCAAAAAGTCTACTCCCAGTATAATTTCCGTCGACAACAATGGAACAATAAGAAAGTTCATAGAGAAGCTGTGGCTCTGACAAAAGAAATCTAAGTTGGTTTGTTGGCGTACATCTACACTTTTTCCAATGACTGCACCTTGTAATTTAATCTTGCGTAACGGAAGTGTGGGGCAATCGTTCGATTTTTTGCATTTGCTAAAAGCTGTTTCACTAATTACTGAAATGGGACTGCCTGAGTCAAGTACTGCAGTAAATTTTACGTCATTTACAGTAATGTGAATCACAGGATATGCAATGTTGTTATGTTTTACGTCGTGTTCCTGGAGTAATATGTCCCTAATGTCTTCCATTTTAACGTAATTACTAGCTACGGCAGCTGCGTCGTCAGTTTCATAAGTACGTTTTGAGGCTGCCAGCGGTATGAGTCATTGCCTATTGTGTTTTTGTTGGCGCGCGTCGATATTGGGATTTGGAGACCTAACTTCTACAAATTCACCTTGTCGAGAGGGCCCTGCTCTGTTTGATTCGCGCCAGTTCTGCTGCAATTCAGGTCTGTCGTTACGATCATATTGTCTGTCGTCATGTCGGTAGATTCCATAGTTTCTTTCTTGTCGGTCACGTGGTGGAGAATTTCTCTCTGAATCGTAACTGCGCGCTGGACCGTTGCATCTAAAGTTATTCTGTCTCCCTTGATAGTAATTATTTTGGTTCCCATATTGTCTGCTTCTCTGATTGTCTCTGTGATAGTCATTACCGCGGAGAGGTGACCTTTCCCTGTAATTATTACTACTCTGCCAACGGTTGTCATACGGGTGATGTCTGTCTTGGTCACGATTTGAATTGTGAGAATAGCCTTGTCGTGTCCAGTTAGTATTTCTTTCATCGCGGAATTGCGACGGATGTGACCTGTAATTGTTGTGTTCCTGTTTTCGCTTTCCGCGATTGTCAGTGTCAATTTCTAATTCTTGTAAGAGTCCCTGAAAAGCTTCAATGTCGTCTTTGCAACGGCCTGCCAAAATAATATGCCGTAAATGTTCAGGCAATTTGATTAAGCAAATACAGATGAGTTCTGACGGGCTGTATGGGTTTGACAGGTACTGATTCTTGTGCAACATGTCTTCAAAATATTTCACAAGACTGGAAAATTCAGATTGTTCGAAATGGTTCATCATCATGATGTCATGTTTTACTCGGTCTTGTGTGGCTTGGGACCAATATGCTGAGAGGAAGGCATGGTAAAATTCTCCTTCACTGTGGCAATCGTGAATGACCGATCGCATTCTTACAGCTGGTTCATTCTCTAAGTAGCCACACATAAATTCTAATTTGAGCTCTAGTGACCAGTTGGGAGGAAAACAATGAGAGAATTGATGGAGCCACGCTTGTGGATGAATGTCGTTGCCAGAATTCTTAAATGTTTTGAATTTACGTGTAGTAATGAACAGCTTATAGTCAAAATCATCGTGTCGGCGGGTCGCATATCGGTCATTGTTACGTCGTTTCGGCGGTTCCATCTCAAAATTCGGTGTACTTTGCCAATTTCTTTCATAATCTCCAAAGTGCCCTGTGTTATTATTTTGTGGCAGTGCCGTATTTTTACGTCCCTCTTCCCGTATTGGAGTGCGAGTGTCCTCTGAAATACGTAATTCTTGTATTACCTGTATCAACTGATCTTGTACTTCCCGGATTTCTCTTTGGTGTTGCGTATTAATTTGATTCTGATTTTGTTTGAATTTCCTAATTTGTTCGAACTCTTCTGTGTTATTAAAGACTACCGGTTTTGTGTCATTCAGATTATCATCTACCTTCGTAGATAAATTTGTGAACTGATCCGAAAGTTCGGCTACTTTCTCCGATAGTGAACACATTTCCTCAGTGTGTTTTTCTGAACCAAGTTTCAGAGTGTCCATTTGTGTTGAAATCGAATCTACTGTGTCCTTTAAGTTTTCCTGAGTTCTTGCAAGTAGCGTAACCGAATCGGTGGATGCAACTGAGTCCATTTTAGCTTGCAAGGTGTCGTGATTTTCACGAACAACAGTTTGCAATTCTTTTATGGCTGCTTCGTGATGTAATGAGTTTTCATGCCGCGGAAAAATAGGTTGAAAATGCTCACAAATTTGTGTTTTTACGTCATGACAGATTTTTTGGCATTTCGATTCAATGTTATGTAACTCAGTAGTTAAATCATCACGTGTTTGTTCAAGTGTGGTGTCTAACTTCCGAAGATTATGTTCCATTGTGTCCAACTGTTGCTGTGTTTGTCTCTGATTTTGTTCCATTGTGTCTAACTTTTGAAGATTATGTTCCATTGTGTCTGACTTTTGAAGCTTTTGCTGTGTTTGTCTCTGATTTTGTTCCATTCTGTCTAACTTTTGGAGATTTTGCCCCACTTGTCTCTGATTTCGTTCCATTTGTTGCATTAATTGCAATAATAATGTATTCGTGTCTGGAATCTGTTTTTCTATGCTTTTTGGCAGTGCATTTTCACCAGCAACATTTACATTTTGACAGGCAGAAAATGTGTCTTGACTTCTTTGAGAAAACTGTGAGGACCCATAACCTAAGTCTACAGTATTTGCAATATTGTGTTCTGTCATTTCGGATTCCTGAGGCGAGCTGTTGCCGACTGATCGATCGATAATTGTTCCTTGTTCACTACTTGTTTCATTGTCTACACCATTATTTGCCGCCCGCTCCATTTCCCTATGCACAATTACCAAATTACTACTTCGAATGTCTGTTAATTCACTACACAGTGGTGCTGATAAGCGACGCTCGTCGTCACTATTATTTCTCAGTTTACTTTGGAGCATAGTGTTACGTTTTTCACACGCCATTATTGTCACAATATTTTACATGATAACACATAAAAGCACAATTTGAAAAGAAAAAATAAGAGAACAAATTAACATAGCACTGAAAATAATATCTAGTTAATTGCAAGCGCAGCTGCGAAATACTTGGTGCAAATCTACACGCATGCCACAACTGTTTTGCTGTACAATAATGAAAAACTACAACTACAAAGGAGATTCTCTCTACAATTAAGCGCTAGCAAGAAACAGAATCTACACTAATTACACAAACCACAAGAAAAAATCAGAAGATTCCAGTGAGGTATCCTCGGCTAAAGGTCGACATATGAAACGTCCCCTTAGAAAAATTATACAAGACTGTGCTTAAACTGACACACAATATTTTTTAGCGCAACGCAATCTGACTATCAAATCACTTACCTCACAAAAATCATCGTTACTCGAGCTACTGCAATACAGCGAGCACCACTACTGCCAGCTAAATAAAATATTCAAACTACTGAAGGCACTAACTACTGACAGGCATAATTAGCAAATGAAAGATTTTAATACAGAACAGACAATGTATTTACCTTAATAGTCACAATATATAAATCAGTTCGTGACACCAATTCTTACAAATTTTAAAACTCCGCCATCTCTCTCCCCACGTCCACCACTGCTGGCGGCTCACCTCCAAGTGCGCAACGCTACGCGCTGTTAGCATCCAGCTGCCGCTGCCCAATACTACAATGGCAGACAACAATGCAATCTAGTCACAGACTGTACACGGCACAGCCAGTGATTTTTCATACAGAGCGCTACGTGGTGTTGGCGTTACCAATAAAAAAACCTAAACAGACTACTTACAACTTTATCTTGCTACAGGTAGAGTTTTAAAGAAATTATTACGGGTACTCTTATGGTGTACTGTTACTTAAATATTGGCAGATATCCGCAGATAACTGGCTGTCAGCTCATCACTTGAGTGCCATTAGGTACTGTTGACTCAGGGCTTTGTCTCGGGTGAACCATTAAGGAGTAATCACGAGACATGCAGAGCTCTAGTTGAACTTAACTTCTCCACTACTCCTTTCGTGGTCCGAAAATTTACTGTGTTACTCTTTCACCATGACAATTCTTGTCTCTCCACTCACAGCTTTCTCTCATAAGTAGGACTCTTGATTTCAGTGTGTGGGATCATACCTAGGGTGGGGAGAGGAAAGGGGCGGGGTTGAGTCAATAAATAAGTCGCAAACTGGGATAGAGACATCAGAGCCGCCGGTAGCAACATTAAATTTATTTTCATTTTCAACATACTCCAATTGTAAACTTCCTTATCCCATTGTTCGATAAGGCCTTAAAAGGCAGCAGCATAGAATTTTTGTGGCAGCGTTCGCCACTAACGAATGATCTCTCAGATTAACAGAAGTTTATTCGGTTTCTTACATTACTGCAACACACAAGAACGTTGTGTCCTGGAGTTAGCGAAGTATCCATAGACTAGGAAACAATGAGTCATCACGGGATAACAAGGCAGCCGGAAGCTCCTTGTTTGTGACATTTTCTTGTCCTTTATTGAATTCCTGTATTCCAACTGAACACTAATGTCCATCTACGGGACGAATTTCACTATGGACGTGTTGTGCGGACTGTCTCTTGGCTCACAAAAACTGCATTGGTCTTTTCGGGTGTACTCTCGTAGAACACCTGCCTTTTTGGTTTGGCTGCAGATCATTAACCATTGACCGTGGAATATTGTGTATCGGCTAGCTTCCACGCGATATTTGCTACCAACTGCTAGATACGTATCGGCGCGAAATGTAAAACGATATGTGGTACTCTAACATTTACAACTCATTTACTGAGTAACCCTCGTACTTTTTACGTAAAATTTTCTCGGTCGTCCCCTCGTTTTCTTCCTACTATTTTGCTTTGTAACAGAATACCATGTATAATTATGAGTCCAGTGAGTTTTGGTATGAGCTGGCCTATGACGTTCGGTATTTATTTCGATTTTATACTCCTTGGAGAACCATCTTATTTTCTGTCAGTGCAGCTACTTCTCATTATTCTCCTCCAGAACCACGTATCCACAGCTTCGAGGTAGGCACTCTCCTTTTTTGTGAGTTTGACATCCAAATAACAGGACAAGTCACACTAAAAGTATTTGTAAATGCCTTCATAGTGGGACTCTTATGTGCTTCTTCAGCAGAAGATTCTACATATTTTAAAAGGTGCTCTTGGTCATTTGTATTATTCTCTTCGTTTCCTTGGGACATCAATTGTTTTCCTCCACCATTCCCCAGAAATTCGGTGACTTTGTCCAGCTGCCTGTTGGCTTCTGTCTCGGATTCTTTGCTCGACATATGATTCATGATTTTTCTGACGTTTCGCCAGCACAAGTGGCTGGTGTTGTCCAAGCTTCACGCTCATTTGCTGGTGGTGGACTGGAGTCGAGCTCGCGGCTGCACTTTGTATGAACCTAGCAAGCCAACGTCCAAGGGCTCTTCGTGATCATTAACGTAGTGGTTCTCCCCTTGCTACCTGCAACATTCGTTCGCTGCAGCACGGGAATCCACTATCAGTTCAGCTTGATGCTTTCTTCTTTCTTGTTGAATCTGCTGTCATGGTTGTGTACTTCTATAACTTCCCTGAACGATTGGGTGTGATAGCAGACCAACACCGACAACGATAGTTCAGGTATACATGACGACGTCGCAAGCTGAAGATGAACAGATAGAGAAAGTGTATGAGGATAATGAATGGGTAATGCAGTATGTAAAGGGGGACGAAAATCTAATAGTCATGGGCGACTGGAATGCAGTTGTAGGGGAAGGAGTAGAAGAAAAGGTTACAGGAGAATATGGGCTTGGGACAAGTAATGAAAGAGGAGAAAGAATAATTGAGTTCTGTGACAAATTTCAGATAGTAATAGCGAATACCCTGTTGAAGAATCACAAGACGAGGAGGTATACTTGGAAAAGGCCGGGAGATACTGGAAGATTTCAGTTAGATTACATCATGGTAAGACAGATATTCCAAAATCAGATACTGGATTGTAAGGCGTACCCAGGAGTAGATATAGACTCAGATCACAATATAGTAGTGATGAAGAGTAGGCTGAAGTTCAAGACATTACTCAGGAAGAATCAATACGCAAAGAAGTGGGATACGGAAGTTCTAAGGAGTGACGAGATACGTTTGAAGTTCTCTAACGCTATAGATACAGCAATAAGGAACAGTGCAGTAGGCAACACAGTTGAAGAGGAATGGACGTCTCTAAAAAGAGCCATCACAGAAGTTGGGAAGGAAAACATAGGTACAAAGAAATTAACTGCGTAGAAACCATGGGTAACAGAGGAAATACTTCAGTTGATTGATGAAAGGAGGAAGTAGAAACATGTTACGGGAAAATCAGGAATACTGAAATACAAGTCGCTGAGGAATGAAATAAATAGGAAGTGCAGGGAAGCTAAGACGAAATGGCTGCAGGGAAAATGTGAAGACATCGAGAAAGCTATGATTGTCGGAAGGACAGACTCAGCATACAGGAAAGTCAAAACAACCTTTGGTGACATTAAAAGCAACGGTGGTAACATTAAGAGTACAACGGGAATTCCACTGTTAAATGCAGAGGAGAGAGCGGATAGGTGGAAAGAATACATCGAAAACCTCTATGAGGGTGAAGATTTGTCTGATGTGACAGAAGAAGAAACAGGAGTCGATTTAGAAGAGATAGGGGATCCAGTATTAGAATTGGAATTTAAAAGAGCCTTGGAGGACTTACGGTCAAATAAGGCAGAAGGTATAGATAACATTTCATCAGAATTTCTAAAATCATTGGGGGAAGTGGCAAGAAAACGACTATTCACGTTGGTGTGTAGAATATACGAGTCTGGCGACATACCATCTGACTTTCGGAAAAGCATCATCCACACAATTCCGAAGACGGCAAGAGCTGACAAGTGCGAGAATTATCGCACAATCAGCTTAACAGCTCATGCATCGAAGCTGCTTACAGGAATAACATACAGAAGAATGGAAAAGAAAATTGAGAATGCGTTAGGTGACGATCAGTTTGGCTTTAGGAAAAGTAAAGGCACGAGAGAGGCAATTCTGACGTTACGGCTAATAATGGAACCAACGCTAAAGAAAAATCAAGACACGTTTATAGGATTTGTCGATCTGGAAAGAGCGTTCTACAATATAAAATGGTGCAAGCTGTTCGAGATACTGAAAAAAGTAGGGGTAAGCTATAGGGAGAGACGGGTCATATACAATATGTACAACAACCAAGAGGGAATAATAAGAGTGGACGATCAAGAAAGAAGTGCTCGTATTAAGAAGGGAGTAAGACAAGGCTGTAGCCTTTCGCCCCTACTCTTCAATCTGTACATCGAGGAAGCAATTATGGAAATAAAAGAAAGGTTCAGGAGTGGAATTAAAATACAAGGTGAAAGGATATCAACGATACGATTCGCTGATGACATTGCTATCCTGAGTGAAAGTGAAGAAGAATGAAATGATCTGCTGAACGGAATTAACAGTCTAATGAGTACACAGTATGGTATGAGAGTAAATCGGAGAAAGACGAAGGTAATGAGAAGTAGTAGAAATGAGAACAGCGAGAAACTTAACATCAGGATTGATGGTCACGAAGTCAATGAAGTTAAGGAATTCCGCTACCTAGGCACTAAAATAACCAATGACGGGCGGAGGAAGGAGGACATCAAAAGCAGACTCGCTATGGCAAAAAAGGCATTTCTGGCCAAGAGAAGTCTACTAATATCAAATACCGGCCTTAATTTGAAGAAGACATTTCTGAGGATGTACGTCTGGAGTAGAGCATTGTATGGTAGTGAAACATGAACTGTGGGAAAACCAGAACAGAAGAGAATCGAAGCATTTGAGGTGTGGTGCTATAGACGAATGTTGAAAATTAGGCGGACTGATAAGGTAAGGAATGAGGAGGTTCTACGCAGAATCAGATAGGAAAGAATATGTGGAAAACACTGGTAAGGAGAAGGCATAGGATGATAGGACATCTGCTAAGACATGAGGGAATGACTTCCATGGTACTAGAGGGAGTTGTAGAGGGAAAAAACTGTAGAGGAAGACAGAGATTGGAATACGTCAAGCAAATAATTGAGGACGTAGGTTGCAAGTGCTACTCTGAGATGAAGAGGTTAGCACAGGAAAGGAATTCGTGGCGGGCCGCATTAAACCAGTCAGGAGTATTTTAAAAAGTCAAATGGCCTGATAAGTACAGGTAAGTAATTAATTTGTTTAACCATATTTTATAGTGTATTAGTATGGCGAACATAATGTAAATGCTAACTTTGCAACTGCTCCTCTTCGCTGCAGCCGCACTCGGAATTGTTTTCGTACAGCGAAACCTTAGAGCTAAATTCTTTATTTATATTGTTTCAGAAATTTATTAGCTTACCTCGTCATTGTTCCTTATTGATCTACTTACTTTATTATCCCTTTTATCCGTACCAATTCTGATGTAGAGAAATGCAGAAATGGAAAAGAAACTGCAGAAAGCATCACGGAGTCGAGCATAGATTCTCTGAGTTCCAGCTAAAGGCATTGGTCGCTGCGAGAGCAACGTTTCCATTGAACAGAGCTTATCTTATGAGTACATAAGCGACAGTTGAAAAAGTTTCTCCCTCGATTTCTAGGAAAATTCGCATTTGTAAATCCCATATTTGATGATGGAAAATCCGTTTTTAGTTCTCTACTGATCCAGTCAATTCTGAATCGATTACGTGTCATTATTCTGAGGAGTGTTTTTCTTAAATACGGTGCAGTAATGAGAGAAAATATCTTAGTCTTTCATGTTAGATTGTACACAAACGATCTGCTAAACATAAGCTCAGTCGATTGGTCGCATCAGTGGTTTCCTCCTTGTTAGTCACCCACTAGCATACACTGTGTTCCTTCATGACATTGGCTTCCCTATAATTTTGATAATTGTTTTTATATTTTAGAAAGATGGAGGTAAGGTCTCACTATGTATCCATATTATTTTTTTCTACAGATATCGGGAGTACATGTAGTTCTGGTTTTCCGACTTCATTCTTACATCCTTCCCTTTAAACACCTTGCACTATCGCATCTGAACCCGCCAGGTTAGTAGAGAGCGCTAATGCGTTGCTTCCTGGACTCAGGTAGGTAGTAGGTGCATCCAGCCATCACCTGCCACTACCATCGCCAAATCTACAGCCGACCCCACGTTGAAGTGAGGCAAAGGCCCAAAGGAAATGATGTAGTATAACATTTGCAGTTCATTACTGCACTCTTTATTTTCATTTTTGGGGGAGCGGGTCGGCAAAAGGAGTAGTATATGGCCTTGTGCTTACATTTGCTGCTGATGAAAATATACTAACATAACACAGGGAATGCCATGCATTCCTGCGAAGTAACAGGCATGCAAGTCGAGTCATGACCTCTGGATGCCTGCTACATATGTCTAAGTCCCCCAAGGGCAAAAAGGGAGTTCCCAGCCCTTTAAAATGGGGACTCATCATTTAAGGCCATCAAGCTTAATAGTAAAAATCAGCTCTTCAGGGTCACTGGAGATTGGCATGGGGCTGAGAACCCAATCCATAAGAATCAAATGTTAGGAAATCTAATAAAGAAATTGCCACGTGACCTGTTGACGACGAACTGTCATACGTTTACAGGACGTCAAACTGGAATCATGGAATGTTTTGTCTATCAAGCTGGAGCTACGAAAAAATTAGTTTATCAGCAGGGTAAATAGCGTTGTGGTACTACAGCTATTCAAGAGGAAGATTGTTAGGTTAAGGAATGACAGGGTAGTAGGATCACAATATACTTTTTTTATAGCAGCGAAATAAAAGACCACAGTACTGATTTTATTGTAAACAAGAGGAAGAAAGAACTTGTTACGAATTTTTGCTGAGATCGCACAGATTGTGCAAACCTAGAGTCAAAGGGAAATTCTTTCAACTATAGCTCCATATGTGCTCATGCCATAACTGAAGGGAATAGTGAAGAAGAGAATGATGCTCTTTATAATAAGTTAGAAGTATACAACGAATTTACAAGAGCAGATTGGAAGATCATGTGAATGCATAAATAGGGAAAGAAGATTGTACTGGAAAATAAAAGTCTATATGGTAACTCAAACGACAATAAGATCTACCGTGCACACTTTGCTTCCTTCAGAATTAAAGTAGTCAACTTCTATCCAGAAAGGCATATATAAAATGACGTGGATCCCCAGATGAAAATACTTTTTCATTAAATCGGCCGTCTTTTAATAAATTGGTGACATCTGCCCAACCTAATGGAAGTTAGGAGCCATAGAGGTGATAAAGTTGGTTCTGATCATTGCCTTGAAACGGCAACAATGAGAAGTCGCTTATCGAATACCAGGGAGGTACGTGAATCGCATGCAAAAAATTCGACATTGATAAGCCCAGGAATACCAAAGGCTAGTCAAAGATTTTTCTGACCAACTCCAGGAACAAATGCCATACTCTCCTGACAGTGAGAGTTTGAAGGAAATATGAAAGAATATTGATACAGCAGATGCTGACGAAGGTCAAGGATGAATATATCAAGCAACACACAATGGCTAGTTTGAATGAAGATTGTACACACATAACAGCAATTAAAATGAGGTCTACAAGAGAGTAAAAAAGGTTACAGTGCCTGTTATTCAACAGCAAGGAGTACAGATCAGAGGGTACACAAAAAGAGAGAGTGTTAAAGGAAAAAGCTGTATGAAACTCGTTAGATGATAAGGGAGAATGAGGCGAGAGGTATTCATCAAAAGGTAAGTGAGAGCCGAAAAGATCTCCGTTCTACACCGAATTTATGTAAAAGTACAGTAAGAGCAGTTCTCAGTAGCGATGAAACAGTATTTAGAAGATGAACGCAATGCTTTGCTGAACAACTGAATGAGGTAAATAAGTATATAAAACTGCCACCAATCTATTTTTTAAATAATTATGTCTTATTCCATGAACCGGTTTTCACACCTTTTTAGGTTCATCTTCAGATGGTTTCAGGAAAGTACATCATTCACATGATCTGTTGTCTTATTTCAATTTGTATATTACCATATAATACAGGCAGTTTAAAGCAAATATTTTAATTGTGATTGGCAATAACATGAATACCCAGGAATCAATAATACAGAGATATTGTATTTGCAATGATATACAGCTGTTTGTATGGCTAGGAACTTTATATTTAAATTTTAATTTTTAAATAATCACTCTTCCAATGAACTATTGACTTATTTCTGTTGTTACATTAACATGATCTGGGATATTAGTAAGAGTAGATTCTGTTTACTGTTTAGCTAAAGGTGTATGTATAAACGTTATAGTGTCTGTAATGGACTAAATATTTGAAATTCTTCGAGAAAGTCAAGCATCATGCATTTGTTGGCAAAATTGAGTATTTGGAGATTTTTTCTATATTGTGTGCAGAATGATTTTGTTGGGTAGTATGTGAAGCAAAGCTGGATTTATTCAGGTTCTTAAGATGAAGTGAATGTATGTGTACTTTAAATCTTGCTGTGAAAATTCTACCAGTTTGTCTATTGTAGAAGCTTGGACATGAGTTGCAAATGACGTTGTATACACCCCACTATAGGACATTATGTGACATTAACAAGAAACTTTCAACTGAGAATGCCCTCATCAGAGCACACAAGGGCAGCACATCTGTTGTCATATATGTATCACATTATATTAGTAAAACTTGTGATTTCTTCAGACTGAATAACATATAGGAAATAGCATATGACTGTACTCCCAAATTCAAAGATAAAATTAGAAAGATGCTTAAAAACTGCAAGTTCTTGTTGACACCAACAGAAGCAAAGCACTGTATAGTGATGAACCCATCAGCACCAAAATTGAGATCACAGTCTAATAACCACAAACCAGAATGTCCCACTGTGAACTCCATCAATAGTCCATGCTATAAAATCACCAAGAAAGTTAATGATATTCTCCACAAGGCCTATGTACTTTAAAATAACTTCTCCACCAAAACAGTTATGAGCTCATCAATAGCATAAAAGATATCCCCATCCCAGCGACAGCAAAATTTGGACCTCTTGACATAGTCAACCTATATACAAACTTACCTGTCAAGGAAACAAATATTTGAGAAGAAACAACTTACTCAGACGTGGAACAATGGGTAGAGCTGAAATGGACGAACTCATAGAGATCCTGAAGCTTATATTATCACACAACTACTCTATTCAACAACATGCCTTACACTCAGGAAGATGGATTGGCAATGGGTAGTAGTTTTGCATGCTTGCTAGGAGACATATATATTAATAATCTTGATAAAAACTATTTTAGAGCCCAAACCTAAGATAAGCTGCTATATTACAAATATTATGTTGACACTCTCATTCTGTTCAATGAAACAACAGAAGAAACAGATATTCTAGTCAAAGAACTTAATAAAATACATAACAAAACTTAAATCACAGTAGAAGACGAAACACCAGAAGGCATTAACAACCTTGGTTTAACACTCTCCAAGAAAACTCAAAAGCTGAAATTTCAAATTTACAGAAAGCAAACAAACACCAGTGTTACCACACACAAATCCTCTTGTCATCCTGACCAATATAAAAAAAAACATTCATAAGCCTGCCTTTCTTAGGGAAGATTTCTCACCAAATTGCCAACCTCCTCAAGGAATAGAAACATAAAAATAAGCTTCTTCACCAACTAAAAAATACAAAATAAAATCATGCACATAACCGAAACCACTATACAACATTATCAAAAGTCACGTGTAACAAGCTCATTTGTAATTCGTGACCAAGGTTCTATATTGAAAAAACTGGTAGAGGCTTCACATGAAGATTTAAGGACCACATAGATGCACTCCGTCTTAACAGCCTGAATAAATCCAGCTTTTCGTCATATCTTGTCTTACGCAATCATCCTGGAAACACCATAGAACAAAATCTGCAAATACTGTATTTTGCCAACACAGGCAAGATACTTGACCTTGAATAAATTAAAATACATATCTACACAAGTACAACATCTGACTGCCTACTCAGTGACCAAATCGAACTGCAAAACAAATTTTTCCTTCAGAGCTTTGAAGATCTACTAGTTCAAAACAAGTGATCTCTCAACCAACCCTACACCACCTCCCTATCCCCTCCTCCCTAACAACACCCCCTCCCACCCCCATCCCTCTCCTTACATCCTAACTACACTGGCATCAATGCAATATCCTACCACAGAATAAAACCTGTACCATATTTCTAAATGGTAAGCCGTCTACTGTAAACATAAATCAGTACTTTTCTACATACTTCTTCTAACTGGAACCAACTGAAGCTGACTTCACCAATATTCCAGTTCACTTTAATGTAAGCACAAAAACAAGTGATCAGGTTGCTTGAACATTTGTTCTTGGTTTTTAAATATATAGTGTATGGTCATATAAACAGCTTTACTCCATTACAAACACTATAACGTTTATACATATACCTTTAGCTAAAAGATAAACAATATCTACTGTTACTAATATCCCAGATCATGTTAACCTCAGCAGTTAATTTGAAGCATGGTTGTTTAGATATTAAAATTTATATATAAAGGTCCTAGCCATACAAAAAGCTTTATCTAATTGCATATACAATAACTCTGTATTATTGTGTGATGAAAATTCATGTTCATGCCTCTCATGATTAAAATATTTACTATGAAATCCTGTATTATACGTTAATATACAAATAGAAATAAAACATTGGATCACTTGAATGATGTATCTTCCAGAAACCATCTGAAGATAAGCCTGAAAAGATTCAAAACCCAGTTTATGGAATAAAACATAATGGTACAAAAAGTGACTGGTCGCAGTTTTATGTAACTTATTTACATTCAAGAAACAGTCATGGTTCTAAAATATACATAATGGATAACCATTAACTGAATGGGGGCTTAGCTGTAGACCAAGAAGTCATAATCTCTGTAAACTACTACTATTATTGAAATCCTCTGGTGGCAAGTTAAAATACAGGATATGCTATCAAGTGCTGCCACCACAAAAAAAGACTATGGTGGGTGACGCATGATCGTGACTTCTATTTAACATAGCCCTGAAGACGATTATTAGAGATATGGGCACAACACAATGGTGACTGCTCTGTACAAATCAGTTCAGATACAAGGAATTTGCAGATGATACTGATATAATTGCAAGAACGACAGAGCAATGAATGAAGTTTTTGCAAGTCTAGGAAGAGCTGCTAGGAAAATTAACCTACAGATGGATGAAGGGAGTAGTAAGTAAATACCCATATTTAATAAGGGTTATGCGAATTACACCTTATTAATAGAATTTGTTGGAGTTAAGGTAATGCCGTGAGTAGTTTCAGTTCCCTTGGACCAGAAATAAACTGCAAGAAGCTCTGACATCCAAACATCAATATTGTCCACCAGGAAGGGGTACTAGGGCCTCAGAAATCCTTTAAGTCTAAGCTACTGTTCAGTAAAACTAAAATTAGGGTGTACAAAGTCTTAATGAGGCCCATGCTAACATACGGTACTGAAATATGGAATTAACAACATTCCATGCAAATAAGTGTGGCATATTTGAAAGAACGATCTCGAGAGAAACTCTTGGTCCTGTGGAAGACAGTGGTATCTGGAAGAGCAGAATGAACTACTAATTGTATAATTACGTAACGAACGAGATATTGTTTGCGCAGGATGTATACTGGTAGCTAAAGTCAGATTGATTTTGAAGTTAAGAAGCTTTTCAGCACAGTGTCTGAAGGAACTAGGGGTTCAGAAGAACAAAGTAGATGTGTCAGGAAGGTGTATGAGAGGTAATAAAGAAACTGGAATTCAGAATTGGAGGAGATCGGCTCTAAATAGGGAAGAATGCAATAATCTTCGACAAAAGCCAATGCTCACAAAGGTCTGACGTGTAAATGACGGGATATTGATGTTTGTTTCTATGATTTTGTCTGCTTCGTTTCAGTTGCATCCTGTTTTATTTTACCCCTCAGCCTAGACTCTCCCTCTACATATTTTTCTATCCTCTGTTGTTCTACTTGCTTCCAGATCTACAAATGTTTCATTGTACCTGTCATCTGTTTACAGCACATCTATAACTCTGCTGTCAAATCTTATATGAGCGTTTTCTTTATTCCAATGTATTCACAATACTCTTTAATGTTTGAATCTATTTTTCCTCGTTACATTCTCAGCAATCTTCTCCCACCATATTCATGTTTCTGCACCTCTTCTCGTTCTACACTCCGTGTCACCATCCTGATCTTTGTCGTTCTTCTTCACTTAGTATTAGTTCCAAAATTAATATTTTTGACTGATGCCTACATTTGATCTCGACGCCACCTGGTGTGCAGTACAATAACTCGTATCTTTCCCATTTACAGTAGGTTGCTTTCTCCTACCCACTTCATGCAACATTATTAGTTACTCAAATTCTATGCATTCACTAAGTCTTGCGATTTCGGTAGTCACTAACATTTATTTCCTTTTCAAAGCCTATGTAGCTTCTTCTTTCTTTCCGAATGGGGCAAAACTTAAAACACATTTCAAACAATTCTCACCTACACATCTCCTTGTGAAAAATTATGTTTCCCGACCTGCCGTCATTCCATAAATACGTGTTATCAATGTGGACCTGCTTTTTATCATTACAAAAAATACTAACGTTTCCTATTTCTGATCTTATCACCTCGGACCACTCTACACAGGTTCGTCACCATCGTGGGTTCTTGCCTTCAGCGACACTATGAATGCTGCGCCCGTTAGTTAAACCAGTATCTGTGAATGTATACGTGTATACATAGGCGCGAAATAATGAGTTACAAGGTACAGAATAGAAACGTGCTGCGCTGTTCAAAATGCGATAGACATAAACAAAGATAATGATGATGAAATTGTATTATGCCAATGGAAGATGCAGGCCTACAGAAAGATGTATAAAAGTGGTTGGTTGTTTTATTTCTTCAAATAAAATTTTGCCTTCCGTTCCCTGTATTCTGTCCAACTCTTTCTCCTACTTTCCTTAATTAATTTTGGTCATTTGTATTTTAAGTTACTCAGTTGTGTTCCTAAGCTTGGATCCTCCATGAGAATTTGGATAATTTTGGTCATTTCCGCTTTCCCATGTATCTGCATGACTCACTGCTCAGGACGATTTACAATCGTCTATGCTAATCAGTCTTTTCATGTACCTGGAAAATTTCTTTATTTGTTAAGAGTACATAAGAAATGATTTTCTGGTACTAGAATTTAGTTATTTTGTGATTTGCTATGTACGTTCGTAACATTTGGGGTTCTGTAAAACTCCCCTTACAAACTTCTAGGACATGTATAGGGGACTGAGTGAACTGTAACTGATTTCCGAAACGTAAAGTTTCCGCCTTACAACCATTTGAAAACATGTTGATAGTGCGGCCACCTTTATAAGTAATCTATTAGGTGTGACACACTTCATCACTTGTTTTACAAATCGACTCATTAGTAACCAGACAAACAAAAAGGAACTTAATGAGTTTTCACAAACACTATGGTTTGCAGTTAAATGTAAACGGTTTTTTGTCCTTTTCATAAGAGAGTTAGCATTATGATCCACCAAAAGGGAGGTCCAGTGGGACGACTATCGAATTCGGTGCTCACATTGTACCTACGAATGATGTTGTGGTACACACGCTCCATCACACCTCCTATCTCCGCAATCTGTCCTGCAGCTACCGCAATTCGTGCCGCCAGATCTTCTTCTGTCTCCACGTGGAAGCCATGCGATAGGACCACATCCGCCTATCCATTAGTGTCCGAATAGTTGGTCCACATTATTACGAACATGACATGAAAAGCGAGCGGATGCGCTTTCATGCTGAAACAAAATGCATTGCTCAATGACACAACATCCGGCAACACGTGCAATACTTGTTGTATGAAGGTCAAATAGGAAGTTGTACTGTCCAAACACGTTACCATCCACAATTCCTACAAACACATGGATACGAAATTTGTTTTGGAATATAGATGGCATGTTGGTTTTCGTCTGCCCTCACATGGCAGTTTCAAGAACAGAGAACACAGTCCCTAGTTAATTTTCATTCATCTGTGAACAGAATGAGCCATGGAAATATCAAGGTCTCGTTGATGGAGCAGCAAAGAAAGTGCGTACAGAACTCAACGCGTGGTGCAAAATCGACTTGCAATGCCGATTGTAACAAAAAAATGGTTCAAATGGCTCTGAGCACAGTGGGACTCAACATCTGAGGTCATCAGTCCCCTAGAACTTAGAACTACTTAAACTTAACTAAACTAAGGACATCACACACATCCATGCCCCAGGCAGGATTCGAACCTGCGACTGTAGACTGTAACATTTATAAGCTCTTTGGATGTAATTAAAGCTCATGCAGAACATATCAGATGGTGCTCGAAGCAACATCAATTGCACGTGGAATTGCTCGTATACTCTATGGTGGGTTCTCTTCAACATGATGCAGTAGATCCTCTTTCAGTGCGGATGTGCGACGTTGCTTTGGAGCATCACAATCACGCCTGCTGCCGGTGGAAGTAACCCTTTCTCGAAGCCGTTGCGTAATTTTAACCAGAAGGGTGTGTGATGGAGTCGGACGTTGTGGGTAACAATCGTCATAAAGGCGATGGAAGGGCTCTGCCATTACGCCAAACTTCGACATACAGGAAGATCCCGTCAGAGTATTCTGCAAACGTGTAGTCAACCATGTTGCTTTAATACTCATAAACACGTGAAAGGCTGGATCTAGGTCAGAGCGGTAGGTCAGACGTCAAATGACATCAGCCGATTCAACGTCAGCACCCCCCACTTTGTCTACCCTCTTGCATACACACCTTACAAAAATCCTTTCAAACGGATGTATCTCGAAAATAACACGTTTCCGGACATGAATTCCAATTCAAAATACACTCCTGGAAATGGAAAAAAGAACACATTGACACCGGTGTGTCAGACCCACCATACTTGCTCTGGACACTGCGAGAGGGCTGTACAAGCAATGATCACATGCACGGCACAGCGGACACACCAGGAACCGCAGTGTTGGCCGTCGAATGGCGCTCGGTGCGCAGCATTTGTGCACCGCCGCCGTCAGTGTCAGCCAGTTTGCCGTGGCATATGGAGCTCCATCGCAGTCCTTAACACTGGTAGCATGCCACGACAGCGTGGACGTGAACCGTATGTGCAGCTGACGGACTTTGAGCGAGGGCGTATAGTGGGCATGCAGGAGGCCGGGTGGACGTACCGCCGAATTGCTCAACACTTGGGGCGTGAGGTCTCCACAGTACATCGATGTTGTCGCCAGTGGTCGGCGGAAGGTACACGTGCCCGTCGACCTGGGACCGGACCGCAGCGACGCACGGATGCACGCCAAGACCGTAGGATCCTACGCAGTGCCGTAGGGGACCGCACCGCCACTTCCCAGCAAATTAGGGACACTGTTGCTCCTGGGGTATCGGCGAGGACCATTCGCAACCGTCTCCTTGAGGCTGGGCTACGATCCCGCACACCGTTAGGACGTGGTTGCCTGTGGTTCTGTCAGTGTGATCATGTGATATATCTGACACCAGGAATGTGTCAATAAAGTTTCCCCTTCCTGGGACAATGAATTCACGATGTTCTTATTTCAATTTCCAGGTGTGTACTATCGACTCAGCCCCTCTACAAGTCCTAAAGGTTTATAAGGAGAATTTTAGAGCATTGTGTATATATTTTTGCTCTGACAGTTTCCTTATACATCTCGATACATATCTACTTACAACCTATATTGAACCCTTCAATCTTTGAACTCAGCCAGCACTTCAAGAAAACGCTTGAAACGTCCCCTTAGAACTATTGTACACGACTGTGCTTAAACTGAAACACAATATTTTTGGCGCAACGCAATCTGACTTCCAAAAATCCCTACGAAAGAATGGCCCTGATTAACATAAACATATACGTTTCACAAATCACTTACTCACAAAAATCTTCGTTACTCAAGCTACTGCAATACAGCGAGCGCCACTACTGCCAGCTAAATAAAAGATTCAAACTACTGAAGGCACTAACTACTGATAGGCATAGTTAGCAAATGAAAGATTTTGATAGAGAACAAACAATGTATTTACCTTAATAGTCATAATATATATATAGCAGTTCATGACATCCAGTCTTACAAATTACAAATCTCCGCCATCTCTCTCCTCACGTCCACCACTGCTGGCAGCTCACCTCCAACTGCGCAACGCTATGCGCTGTTAGCATCCAGCTATCGCTGCCCAACACTATAATGGCAGACAACAATGCAAACCAGCCACAGACTACACACGGCACAGCCAGTGATTTTTATACAGAGCGCTACGTGGCGGTGGCGTTACCAATAAAAAAAACCTAAACAGCCTACTTACATAGCCCCCATGCTCCCCACAAAAATTTACAAATTGTTTTGGGCAGTGGCCAATACAGATTTGAAATTTTTTTTCATAATTACAATGACAAAGAAATGAAATGCACACACTTATCGATACAATGTTGGTCAAAAGCTAAAATTTTCTCACAGTCCATAAAGACAGTCCTGATCATTCATCAAAGTAAAATTGCAGTGTTTTTCTCAAAGTCTGAGTAGATACAGATAACATTTGCAGTAGTACAGGCTTTACAAAAGAATCGAAACAACAAATACATCAGTGTTACAAAAATTATGACATAAGTACATACATAAAAGATCAGAATAACTTTTGAAACATCAACTTCACACATGAGCATTAAAACAAAACACAATAAATAATGTCTGAACATATTTACAGAGAAAATAACATAGTATTTGAAAAATTCTACAACATAAATCTTATTAGCTAAACACATAAAGGTAGGAAAAAAGACAAATACACAAGGGTACATAAACACATAGAGGGATAACACAAAAGGAAAGGACAGGGTTCGTTTTACTGCATTATTTTGCATAGAGATCTCCCTTAGATCATCATTATTCCCAAAAAGTCCTATCTAAACCTGCTTTCTGTATTCTGTTCACATCCTCTTTCAAAAATAGTTTTTCTCCACTGTACACTACTTTTTTTGGCCAAACCATTTTCTTATAGCTTCTCAATCCATTTCTTCCAAATCATCATAGTTAGTTTCTTATATAGTCTACCCCCTCTTAAGCTAACTGAGCTCAGATGCTAAACTAATGGACGAGGCAATGCAGCAGCACAAAACAATTAACACAAACAGCAATGATAAAAAAATGGAAATTGGCAAAAAAGGGCAGCAATATTACAACTAATATAGGGCAATGCACAGCAAACAAGAAAAAATAAGTCCGTAGTAAAACTGGCTTAACAGGGTAGTACAAAGTCAAATTCAGTAACATTGTGCCTGGTAAACAGCAGAAGCAAATGCAATAGCTTATAACTAAACATGACAAAGCTCAAGCAGTAACAAATATTACAGTAAAAATGTTTTATACCTATGTCACATCTTAACACTAGAGTGATGCATCACGAGAACATACGCTAGCAGATAAATTACCAAATCGTAAAAAAAATTTATTTGCAATTCCTGTGAAGTGAAATGTCTGTTTGTGCTCTCTTTTCCAAGAAAGTACATCATAAAATTATTCTTTACTGGGTCTGTTGACAGAAAATAGTGATATTAGTACATCTAATATATTTTATTTTAACCAATGCTGCAGTGCAGATAGAAACTGGATATTAAACAAAATGAGTAAATAAATATATAAAGCAATCCATATGACATTTCTCTCAACTAGCAAGACAATAGCCGTGTAATGTTTCTCATCGTTAAATTAGGCATTTTAGTAAATATCATAAACTAAGAGCTCCACAGTATAATCATATGTTTTCAGGTTTGAGCGTGTCGTATTTGCGACGCTTTCTACAAAGAAATGTCAATAGCGAGCATAATGCCCCCCCCCCCTTTTTTTTTTACCTGTGCCTCTGAAAAGCACACACTAATGGCTTTCTTCTGTCAGGTGGTTGTCGCGCAGCTGGGTGCCCACGACGCATTACGTGCAGGTGGAAACTTAACTGTCTTGTCGAAATATTTATGACACCAGTTTCCGCTACAGTGGCAGTCTCATATAAAAAATATTTCATAGGTCAAGAATTTGCGTTACACATCTGTAGAAACAAAATCCTATAAATATAACAGTGTCCAAAAAATTTTCGCCAGCATAGTGATACATTCACGCATATACACACATTTCATAACTCTTAAAGTACAATTCTCGGTTTCCAACATCCTTTTTCACAAACCAGAGTACCTAGCCACTACTCATTATTGGTTCAAATGTCTCTGAGCACTATGGGACTCAACTGCTGAGGTCATAAGTCCCCTAGAACTTAGAACTACTTAAACCTAACTAACCTAAGGACATCACACACATCCATGCCCGAGGCAGGATTCGAACCTGCGACCGTAGCAGTCGCGCGGCTCCGGACTGCGCGCCTAGAACCGCGAGACCACCGCGGCCGGCACTACTCATTATTCCTTACCTTATTATACATATACATATTCGTCGCCACTTCTTCAATACTTCATCATAACAGATATGTAGCATAACCAAATAACTCAAATAGCATCAGCTTAAACATACCTCAGCAGCATAATTCACATCGTCGTCATAACACCTCAGTCAAATCTCAAAAACGTCATAGCTTTCTGCAATAATTTCAAAACCTAAAAAAATTCTCTGCTCATGTCAAAAGTGTCATCTGCCTCAAACGTACTTTAACACTCATGATCCCATACCAAACACATCATTCAAAGATTTCATAGTATCACAATGGTTCTGAAAAAATATGAACAGTTCACAAAGTACAGACCAAATACAATTTCATTTGTGTGAAGTTATCCAACAGTGGAATTACGTAAACATCTGTCACTGATGTAGTAAAATAAATCTTTCTCTCTCTCAGTTAAATAATCAGATAGCTGTGTAATTCTGTGTAAGAGAAATATGGTACCAAAGTATAAATTTGTCTAAGCAAATACCATACTAGTTAGGGCTCCTTGTGCTTGCCACACACATGGTACACATAGTAGGCGTGTACCCCCCTGAGGATTAATGTAATTATACCCTCAGGTGTTACAGATTACAGCAATGGAATGAAATGTATCAGGAAAAACTTTCTTTTTAATTCAACAATCTTGACAAATAAATGGTTTAAGTACAAAATTAATCACTCAAGTGCGTACCCTGTAGTGCTAAATGTGCGTTTTGCTGTAAGATAATTCTGTGGAACTGTCGTAGCTATCGTCCTCTGTAAGCGAAGTTCTCCTGAAGTCAATGTACTTACCTCATCATAAACGAAAGTGAAATGCTTTCCATATAGATATCGTAGTTATTACGTACCTTACCGTGATCAAGAAAGTGCTATAATGTAACGTATTGTTGTGCTACGGTAAAGGCTGTCTCATTGCAGCTATACCACTAAGTTACTACTAAAACATGTTTTCCTTTCCAGAAGAATTCAAAAAATCTGTGCAGATATAAAACACATACAGCGCAAAAGCAATAATATAAATTGTGTCACTCATTAGTAGCGTCGTGATATAATCGTGTAGCTGTATCATATACCAACCACTGTGTCATCTGGTATCTCACAGAAAGTACTTTAAATCCAGAATGTATTTTCAAGTAAACCAAAATGTTGCATTAAAATCTCATTAGCAGTACTGGTAAATGTTCTAAGTATGTGAGCCTTATGGTCGTTACGTAATCGTGCAACTAACAAGCAAGAATGTACAAATAACAACACTGTGTCATCTGTTCACTATAACAATGCAATCGTAATTTCTGTTTAAAAATGTTCCCTAGGTTCTAGACTGGATAGTTAACTTCAAAACATTGTAACATGTTAACAGTTTCTCAGTGTGACAAATTGTTCTAGTATCGTGAAGTGAAAAATTTTATGGAAAAGACAAAGTTAAAAAGCAGATTATCTTTCAATAAACGGATTTACGTGTGAAATTCAGTACAATCCTTTACTTTTCCTAGAGCTCAGTGTTAACTTGAACGCAATTATCATGCGGTATACGTCGGTAAAGAATACTGGAATTTTTCTCAAGGTTAGCGTCTACGTTATTTTTCTCTGAGACAGCCTGCGCACGCGGCTGCCTGCGGTGCGAGTCATTGTCTGTCTCTTTGTTGGCTCGCGCCGTTATTGGGATTAGGAGACCTAACATCTACAAATTAACCTTTCTGAGAGGGCCCAGCTCTGTTTGAATCCCGCCAGTTCTGATGAAACTCCGGTCGGTCGTTATGATTATATCGTCTGTCGTCATGTCGGTAGTTCCTGTAGTTTCTTTCTTGTCGGTTAAGTGGTGGAGAATTTCTCCCTGAATAGTAACTGCGCGCTGGACCGTTGCGTCTTAAGTTATTCTGTCTCCCTTGACAATAATTATTTTGGTTTCATTATTGTCTGTTTCTCTTATTGTCTCTGTGATAGTCATTACTACGGAAATGCGATCTTTCTCTGTAACTATTATTACTCCGCCAGTGGTTGTCATATGGGTGGTGTCTGTTTTGGTCACGATTTGCGTTATAAGAATAGACTTGTCGTGTCCAGTTATTGTTTCTGTCGTCAAGGAATTGTGACGGATGTGAAATGTAGTGATTGTTTTCCTGTTTTCGCATCCCGCAACTATCTGTGTCAATTTCTAATTCTTGTAAGAGTCTCTGAAAAGCTTCAATGTCGTCTTTGCAACGCCCAGCCAAAATAATATTCCTTAAATGTTCAGGCAATTTCATTATGCAAATGCGGATGAGTTCTGAAGGGCTATATGGGTTTGAAAGATATTGATTCTTATGAAACATGTCTTCAAAATATTTGACGAGACTGGAAAATTCAGATTGTTCAAAGTGTTTCATCATCATGATGCTATGTTTTACTCGGTCTTGTGTAGCTTGAGACCAATATGCTGAGAGGAAGGCATGATAAAATTCTCTTTCACTGTGACAATCGTGAATGACCGATCGCATTCTTACCGCTGGCTCATTCTCCAAGTAGCCACACATAAATTTTAATCTGTGCTCTAATGACCAGTTGGGAGGAAAACAATGAGAGAATTGATGGAGCCACGTTTGTGGATGAATGTTGTTGCCAAAATTCTTAAATGTTTATAATTTGCGTGAAGTAATGAACAGCTTATAGTCAAAATCATCGTGTCGGCGAGTAGCATATCGGTCATTGTTACGTCGTGTCGGCGGTTCCATCTCAAAATTCGGTGCACTTGCCAATTTCTTTCATGATTTTCTAAATGCCCTGTGTTACTATTTTGTGGCTTTTCCGTATTTCTAAGTTCCTCTTCCCGTGTTGGAGCGCGACTGTCCTCTGAAATATGAAATTTTTCTATTACTTGCGTCAACTGATCTTGTACTTTCCGGATTTCTCTTTTGTATTGCGTATTAATTCGATTCTGATTTTGTTTGAATTTCTTAATTTGTTCATACTCTTCTTTGTCAGTGATGGCTACAGGTCTTGTGTCATTCAGATCATCATCTACCTTTGCAGATAAATTAGTGAACTGATCCAAAAGTTCGGCTACTTTCTCCGATAATGAACACATTTCCTCAGTGTGTTTTTCTGAACCAAGTTTCAGTGTGTCCATTTGTGTTGAAATTGAATCTACTGTGTCCTTTAAGTTTTCCTGAGTTCTTGCAAGTAGCGTAATCGAATCGGTGGATGCAACTGAGTCCATTTTAGCTTGCAAGAAGTCGTGATTTTCTCGAACAATAGTTTGCAATTCTTTTATGGCTGCTTCGTGATTCTGTAATGCATTTTCATGCCACGAAAAAATAGGTTGGAAATGCTCACAAATTTGTGTTTTTACGGCATTACAGATTTTTTGACATTTCGATTCAATGTTATGTAACTCAGTAGTTAAATCTTCACGTGTTTGTTCAAGTGTGGTGTCTAACTTCAGAAGATTTTATTCCATTGTGTCTAACGTTTGAAGATTATGTTCCATTGTGTCCAACTGTTGCTGTGATTGTCTCTGGTGTTGTTCCATTGTGTCTAACTTTTGAAGATTTTGCTGTGTTTGTCTCTGATTTTGTTCCATTGTGTCTAACTGTTGCTGTGTTTGTCTCTGGTGTTGTTCCATTGTGTCCAACTTTTGAAGATTTTGTTCCATTGTGTCTAACTGTTGCTGTGTTTGTCTCTGATTTTGTTTCATTTGTTGCATTAATTGCAATAATAATGTATTAATGTCTGGAATCTGTTCCACTATGCTTTTTGGCAGTGCATTTGCACCGGCAACATTCACATTTTGACAAGCAGAAAATGTGTCTTGACTTATTTGAGAAAACGTGGAGGTCGCAAAACCGGAATCTACAGTATTTGCAAGAATATGTCCTGTCATTTCGGAATCCTGAGGCGAGCTGTTGCCGACCGATCGATAGATAATGCTTCCCTGTTCACTAATTGTTTCACTGCCTACACTATTATTTGCAGCCCGCTCCATTTCCCTATGCACTATTACCAAATTACTACTTTGAACATTAGTTAATTCATTACTCGGTGGCGCTAACACACTGCTTTCGTCCTCACTGTCATTTCTCTGTTTACTTTGGAGCCTAGTATTACGCTTTTCACACGCCATTATTGTCACAATATTTCACACGATGACACAGAAAAGCACAATTTGAAGAGCAAAAATAAGAGAACACATTAATGTAGCACTGAAAATAACATCTCGTTACTTGCAAGCGCAGCTGCGAAATACTTGGTGCAAACGTACATGCAAGCCACAACTGTTTTACTGTACAACAATAAAAATCTACAACTACAGAGGAAATTCTCTCTACAATTACGCGCTAGCAATAAACAAAATCTACACTAATTACACAAACTACAAGATAAAATCAGAAGATTCCAGTGAGGTATCCTCGGCTAAGGGTCGACATATGAAATGTCCCCTTAGAACAATTGTACACGACTGTGCTTAAACTGAAACACAATATTTTTGGCGCAACGCAATCTGACTTCCAAAAATCCCTACGAAAGAATGGCCCTGATTAACATAAACATATACGTTTCACAAATCACTTACCTCACAAAAATCTTCGTTACTCAAGCTACTGCAATACAGCGAGCGCCACTACTGCCAGCTAAATAAAAGATCCAAACTACTGAAGGCACTAACTACTGATAGGCATAGTTAGCAAATGAAAGATTTTGATAGAGAACAAACAATGTATTTACCTTAATAGTCATAATATATATAGCAGTTCATGACATCCAGTCTTACAAATTACAAAACTCCGCCATCTCTCTCCTCACGTCCACCACTGCTGGCGGCTCACCTCCAACTGCGCAACGCTACGCGCTGTTAGCATCCAGCTGCCGCTGCCCAACACTACAATGGCAGACAACAATGCAAACCAGCCACAGACTGCACATGGCACAGCCAGTGATTTTTATACAGAGCGCTACGTGGCGGCGGCTTTACCAATGAAAAAACCTAAACAGCCTACTTACACGCTGGTCAATTTACATCTTTTCCTAATTTTTATCAGCCATCTGTATCTTGAGCTCCTCTTAATGCATACCGTATTTTAGACTTACTACTGTCGGTTTCGGTGTATTAAGTGACTTCTCTATGATGATCTGGAGTTGTTACGCACACTGCAATACAAAAGAAACGACTTAGAAAAAAAAATTATACGACTGCCACAGAAATCGGCAAAGATTGGGTACATATATAAATGAATTATTGCAATATCAGAAAAATTGGTTGAATTACTCAACAGAAACCCATCACAAATTGAACAAGTCAATGAAGCTTTGGTCCACCTCTGACCCAATTGCAAGCAAAACATAAGCTTTGCACTGACTGATAGAATTATTGGATGCCCCCTTGAGGGCATCATGCCAAATTCCGTCAAACTGGCTAGTTATATCCTCTAACTCCCGAGCTGGTTTGAGGGCCCTGCCATTATGCCAGTGCTAAAGAAGGATGTTGAAAATTAGGTAAACTGATAGGATAGCAAATGAGAAGGTTCTCCATATAAGCGGCAAGGGAAAAAACATATGGAGAACACTAACAAAGTCAAGGGACACTTTGATAGCAACTATGTTAAGAAACAGTATTACAGGGAGCTGAAAAGAAAAAGAGAGAGATGGGGAACCTCCACGCCCGCACCAACGTGGTGACCGAACCAAAAGTTCTACTGTCACATCCGTAAACATGTTAGTCATCCGTAAACGTGTTAGTTATCTAGTAAGGGGAATGCCGGATGCTGGGCTGTGATCTTATCTGTGCGTCTGGGTGAGACTAAGTATTAACACGGTCCATGAGGTAGTAGATAGTGGACGAAACGCGACTAAGGGTAGCGATTTGAAGAGCAGTGGGAAAAAAGTGCCAAAGTCCATGCAGTGGGAAAAAAACCTCTGCGAAAGTGGGATCGGTAGTAAGAGCAGTAGTGGCTTACTAGCAGCGATAGTTCATGCAAGGTTGGATTTGTTACTATGGGTATCATACATCATTACCGTGGCAAGCGATGGCGATGTATCCCACTTGCTCCAGCCGCTACATTCCTTTAACAATCAAGATCGTTACACAGTAGTGGGAGATCGGCCATAGATCATCTCACTGTGTGGGGGATGTGTGGAGCTTGTCTGCATGCAGTGTACGGTACGGCTTCCCTGCGTGGTGCCAGTTATTCGGCAGTGTATTTCAGCTGGATATCTAGAATGGCGTCTGATTAACAGGGGCTCACCTGTACCGTTGTGTTTGCGTACGCTTGGCCATAGATTTAAGGTCCTTAAAAGTATGTATTTTGGTCTTCTTTATGTTTCCATCTACGGTTGTGGTCGTCGTTCCCCAGATTCAGAATAAACGGGTTCTGCGAATGTCTGGAGTTTCTGTGTAGTTGTGGAGGGTATAAACTGTAAGGGAAGAAAGAGACTGGAATGAATCCAACAAAAAAGTACTGAGACCGACACCACAAACCAAAGAAAAAGCTATACATTCATTCACACAGTTCTTTTCAGCTTTCACACCTGAACACATTTGGTGGAGACAAGAGAGATAGCCCTGGCTCAGAGATCTATACGTAGTACAGAAGCAAACTTAGCTCATCCTCTCCTCTGTGAAATAAATTGCTTCTTGTCTGCAATGTGTATGCCGATATAATGCGAAGGAGGAGGACATCTCTATTAGCTCAGAGTTGCAGACAGCAACGACACCAGATGCTTCTCATACTGAAAGACTTTCTGTCACCGGCATTTAGCTTGGGATATGGCGTACTCTTTACCAGCTCACTGTTCTTAACCAGCCCAGAGGAACGAATCTGTCATCCATTTCCCGTTCTGCCATCTCGCAAATGATTGCATCAACTTGGTCGACATGGATAAAAATATGCAAATACGGCTCAAAAACAAGAGGGATCACTGGCTTTGCTTACATCAGCTTTAAGCTATGTTTAAGCATCCAACAGAAGTTCTGGCAGCCAAAGACGCCCTTAAATATGTGGCAAATCAGTTTAACGACACCCTTGTCAGGGATCCAAGGCGTCCGCTGGAAAACGTCAGTCAAAAACCATCCACCATGCGCTTGATGAATGTAATCTATCACTGTGGGCGCCTACAGAAACGTTTCCATTGGTACATCATGTGACGAATTGGTGTATCTCCTGGCGAAACGTAGTGCGGTTGGTGGCCAGCTGTATTACGCGTCCCTACCGCATTCGGATTTCGTTGTCGATGTGAAGAAGCAAGTCTTCCAAGGGTGGTAACAGATGTGGCAGACATCACAGTTCCGATGGAAGACATTATGGTGTTATACAGCCGAGGACTACAAAAAAAGTGGATTTCACAGTTACAGTTATCTTGACGACACACAGCTAACATAACGCCCATGCGACTGGGCTACCCTGTTAACCTGCTCAGCTTCATAGGATGAAAGTTCAGCTACTTTCGTACTGCGCAGAAAGTCGCAATGAGGTCCCAGACTTCTTCCATGGGCCACTAGGGTGCTTGCGTTACGACAGACAACGGTGCAAGTTTCCAACGAAGTTGATAAAGGAAAGAATTCTTCGACTTACGTCTGGACAGACCTATTTCCACAGCTCGCTACAGCGGATAGTTCAGTGTTCCTGTGTTTATGCAAGAAGCGGATATAACTTACTGTTTAAAATCAGTCGCAATGATAGAGGAATTTGCACACCAAAGCGATCCTCATGCTCCGCAGGCGGTCTGATGAATTCAATTTCTTCTCCATCATTTCGATTCCAGAGTGAGAAGATGTTACACATGGTATGTGTCGAACAAACGGTGGCCAGCAAGAGATAGAGACGTTGTTTGTGCGTCGGTGCAGTGTCAAGGAAACTAACATTTTATAGATGCTCAGAAGCGATTATGCGGAGGACTGTCCACAGCTCCTGGACACCATTACTACTTTCTGCTACCATAATGTTCTCATTCATTTCAATCGTACAATGGAAGTTTACATACTATTATTGTCATTATTAAGCTTGTGTTGAGTATATGTTGCTGAACATCAACTCTTCAACAATGCTGCAGTGAGAAATGGCCAACCTGTGACACAAGATAAGAATAATATCCAAAAAATTTTGCCCTAAAGTGCATGTTTTACAGAATTATTGCCAGTATCCCCAGGCAGTTTGCTCCCCTGAAGACAAAGGCTGATAATTTTCTTCATGTTATACGTGATATATTCTCTTCACTACCGTATCAGTAATATGCTATTAACTTTCGAACATTTTAAATGATGTTAAACTATTCGCAATTAAAATCGCAATGAAATTTTAGTGATTTTTTAAGTATTTAGGAATTTGTGGAAGGCTGCATCAGGCTAGTCAGAAGACTGATGACTCAAAATAAGTCTTTAAACTCTAAAATTAACGAAATAGGTTTTATGCATGCAATTCTGTGTCTCATAACCTCTTTTGCCCCTGAGCTTGGCCCTGTCACACTAATGTCCATTTCCTTCTTTATCTGTTACGAAATGTCTCGTGCAACAACTGAAAGATTTAAAATTACTTCCGTATATATATACATTATTGAAATATGATAAATGTTTCAGGAGCATCATTGTTTCGGTTTCCTTCCTATGTGGTCTTTAATTTATATCTATAAACTTGAAATTAGCTTATACAGGGTGTCCATTTTAAATTGACAAACCAGAATAATTCGAAAAAAACGCTTCACACGAAAAATGTGTAGAATCCAAAGTTGATTATTTTCAAAAGGGACATCTGCTGGTGCTAAAATTAGCTCCCCACCCCAACCCCCTGGGGGGTGAGGCCGGAGGCAACTTTAAAATTTCGTATGGGAACCGCCATTTTTTATTGCAGAATCAGATTCTACATAAAAAACTACCTACATTTTATCGTAAACATTTGCTTTGATTCTTAGTAGTTGGCGCTGTAATTGAAGAAAATCCATGTTCTCAATTTTGGGTGGAAAGTGGTTACAGATAAATAAAAAATACGTATTTACTCCTTAAATTTTGATTCGCTCAAACTAAAACTCTCCCTCTCTCCCCAAAGAGTGGGGTTTGAGGGAGAGGAATTAGAGTTTTACAAATGTTGACCCAAATTATAATTCTTTCCGCAGATTCGGATAAGTTTTGTCAGCATTTCTAAAACTCTAATTGCTCCCACTCAAACCGCACCCTATGGGGAGAGAGGGAGAGTTTTAGTTTTGCGAAATCAAAATTTACGAAGTAAATAAGTATTTTTTTATTTACCCATAACCATTTTCCACACAAAAATTCGAACATGGATTCTCTTTAGTTACAGCGGCAACTACAAAAAATCAAAACAAATGTTTAAGACAAAATGTACGTAGCCTTTTATGTAGAATCTGATTCCGCAATAAAAAATAGGGGTTCCCGTTTGAAATTTTAAAGTTGTCGCCCGCCCCACCTCCAGGGGGTTGGGGCGGCGGGCTAATTTTAGCACCAGCATATGTCCCCATCGAAAACAATCAACTTTGGAGTCTAGATATTTATTTGTGTGAATCATATTTTTCGAGTTTTTCGGGATTGTCAACTTAAAATTTACACCCTGTATACTGATCTTGAGATACACGTCTCCCATGGAACGTGTCGCACGTAGCACCTCTGCATGAGAACGATACTTTACCTCATCGGAATGGCAGGCGGAGCAAGTGACGCGTGTTGGCTGGGGATCGGTGCTGGCGCCCATTGCCAGGCAGCTCTCTGAAAGAGCCGAGACGAGTCCCGGGGGCAGCGCGGCCCTCCGCTTCCTGCACAGTGGCGGCGGCGGCGGCAGGGGTGGCAGTGGCAATGGGTACCTCCGCCGAGGAACGCTGGGCTCAAAATCGATACGGCCCACCGCCCAGCAGCCGTTGCCGCCTCCTCCAGCAGCGATGAGAACCACTTCCACTAACGAGCTCCCAGATCACTATCGCTGAATTTATACCCACGGCTATGACAAGTACCCGCTGTGAAGAAATACAGCAGCTGGGGTGATCTCTTGAGACGCAGTTTACCTAGCTTTCGTGGCAAGCCCTGGAAACTTGGAGTTTCCAGTGGTTGGAAACACAACATTTTTGCATACCACAATTCTTTTGACTAAACAACGAGTTGGAAGGTTTGCTTCTCCAAATTCATCATCCGTGTCAACGACACATCCAAATAAGTAAAATTGGGCAACATTCGAGCATCGACCGTAAAACAACCGTGTCCATTTAACGGTTGTTCGTTTCATTCTACTGTACTCCATCAGTGGCGTCAAAATGTAAAATTTTATCAATAATAAATTTTATACTTCCGTAGTAAAGAGCAAAAGGTGTTCTTGGGAATTTCATTGCTAGCTCGAACAGTCCACGGGTGTATTGCCGGTCCATAGTGTCCAACGGGCACATTGTGGCCCGACAGTACACCCATGGATTGTTCGAACAAGAAATACGCCAGAGAAACTGAAGAATCATATTTCATTGCTAGTTCAAGTCACATTTAGCAAGTCACCCTTTTACTCCCACATCATCAACAGAATCGACTAAGTAAGCGATAACTACGAACACTCACGAGTACCTGAATTAGAGTTAGACACTGTGTTGGGAAAGATAACATCTCTGTTACTGGAGCAAATTAATTTATTGACCCTCTCATATTACCGAGAAGACGTCAGCGCCTTTACTGCTTTGGTGTTGCTGTGGAACGTATGACGGACAAGAAGCTCGTTTCCAATGCATTTTATCGAGACAAACTGTCGACCTAGCCGCAGGCAACATTTCGTCTCCAACGATGAGCAAGCGCTAGGTTCCCCATGACTACCACGTGATGAACGTACTATTAATACCTAGATTCGGGTGAAACATCGTCGCTACTGTCCGTCTTAATGAAAGGAAATACCAGTTACTCTAGAGGCTTAGAACGGTCGATAAATAGGTCACAGTGTAGCAAATCTCTCGCCGATTAAATGTTGCACGACTACAGTGTGTGATTTGCTGTATTATTCGTTTGTAAAGAACCGCTGCACTCTTACCGCTTCTCAGTGCATGTCACAGGTCGAAGGTCATAAACGGTGGAAAATCTTTATTACACCTTTGAAACATGGAAAGAAGACTCTCGCACTAGTGATTTGAAGTATTAGTTGTTACTTGTCTATTATTGAATAAACTGAAAACAACATTAGGACATTTATCTCGTTTTTCAAAGGAAAAAATGATTACTTGGGACGAGACTGATTCCAGTCATTGGCGTGAAATGTCTGTTCCTGGAGGTGTCAACATGCTCTATTTCCCAGCTAACATGCCCTTGGGAAGCATATGTATAAGAAGCAACTGTTCCCTCTTTCACGCATTTTGATTTACAGGTGCAACAGAAACAGTTATTCATCAAATGTGTTAGTAATTGATAATCGTTTAAAAAGTTGACAAATAACCGTAAAAGTTTCTTTCGCAGCTGCAGTTATACACTAACGGTGTTACACTTAGCCACGTTAAAATTCCCGTTTAATGACTGCGGCAACTGTAGCAAGCTATGTACTCTATAGCAATCGATGAACCACACAAGAACGTACAGACTGATCACATGGAAACGATTGTTCGTCTACGAACATGGCCACTGGAATGCATCCCTTAAGAGCTGTTGTTGTTGTTGTTGTTGTGGTCTTCAGTCCTCAGACTGGTTTGATGCAGCTCTCCATGCTACTCTATCCTGTGCAAGCCTCTTCATCTCCCAGTACCCACTGCAAACTTCATCCTTCTGAATCTGCGTAGTGTAGTCATCTCTTGGTCTCTCTCTACGATTTTTACCCTCCACGCTGCCCTCCAATACTAAATTGGTGATACCTTGATGCCTCAGAACATGTCCTACCAACCGATCCCTTCTTCTGGTGAAGTTGTGCCACAAACTTCTCTTCTCCCCAATCCTATTCAATACTTCCTCATTAGTTATGTGATCTACCCATCTAATCTTCAGCATTCT
Organism: Schistocerca gregaria; assembly: GCF_023897955.1. Classification (NCBI taxonomy): domain Eukaryota; kingdom Metazoa; phylum Arthropoda; class Insecta; order Orthoptera; family Acrididae; genus Schistocerca; species Schistocerca gregaria. Next base: position 950,419,771 of record NC_064920.1, read on the forward strand.
TCTGTATCACGGCATTTAGAAAGCTTCTATTCTCTTCTTGTCCAAACTATTTATCGTCCATGTTTCACTTCCATACATGGCTACACTCCATACAAATACTTTCAGAAACAACTTCCTGATACATAAATCTATATTCGATGTTAACAAATTTCTCTTCTTCAGAAACGCTTTCCTTGCCATTGCCAGTCTACATTTTATATCCTCTCTACTTCGACCATCATCAGTTATTTTGCTCCCAAAATAGCAAAAGTCCTTTACTACTTTAAGTGTCTCATTTCCTAATCTAATTCCCTCAGCATCGCCCGACTTAATTCGACTACATTCCAATATCCTCGTTTTGCTTTTGTTGATGCTCATCCTATATCCTCCTTTCAAGACACTATCCATTCCGTTCAACTGCTCTTCCAAGTCCTTTGCTGTCTCTGACAGAATTACAATGTCATCGGCGAACCTCAAAGTTTTTATTTCTTCTCCATGGATTTTAATACCTACTCCGAACTTTTCTTTTGTTTCCTTCACTGCTTGCTCAATATACAGATTGAATAACATCGGGGAGAGGCTACAACCCTGTCTCACTCCCTTCCCAACCACTGCTTCCCTTTCATGCCCCTCGACTCTTATAACTGCCATCTGGTTTCTGTACAAATTGTAAATAGCTTTTCGCTCCCTGTATTTTACCCGAGCCACCTTCAGAATCTGAAAGAGAGTATTCCAGTCAACATTGGCAAAAGCTTTCTCTAAGTCTACAAATGCTAGAAACGTAGGTTTGCCTTTCCTTAATCTAGCTTCTAAGATAATTCGTAGGGTCAGTATTGCCTCACGTGTTCCAACATTTCTACGGAATCCAAACTGATCTTCCCCGAGGTCGGATTCTACTAGTTTTTCCATTCGTCTGTAAAGAATTCGTGTTAGTATTTTGCTGCTGTGACTTATTAAGCTGACAGTTCGGTAATTTTGACATCTGTCAACACCTGCTTTCTTTGGGATTGGAATTATTATATTCTTGTTGAAGTCTGAGGGTATTTCTCCTGTCTCATACATCTTGCTCACCAGATGGTATAGTTTTGTCAGGACTGGCTCTCCCAAGGCCGTCAGTAGTTCCAATGGAATGTTGTCTACTCCGGGGCCTTGTTTTGACTCAGGTCTTTCAGTGCTGTGTCAAACTCTTCACACAGTATCGTATCTCCCATTTCATCTTCATCTACATCCTCCTCCATTTCCATAATATTGTCCTAAAGTACATCGCCCTTGTATAAACCCTTTATATACTCCTTCCACCTTTCTGCTTTCCCTTCTTTGCTTAGAACTGGGTTTCCATCTGAGCTCTTGATGTTCGTACAAGTGGTTCTCTTATCTCCAAAGGTCTCTTTAATTTTCCTGTAGGCAGTATCTATCTTACCCCTAGTGAGATAAGCCTCTACATCCTTACATTTGTCCTCTAGCCATCCCTGCTTATCCATTTTGCACTTCCTGTCGATCTCATTTTTGAGACGTCTGTATTCCTTTTTGCCTGCTTCATTTACTGCATTTTTATATTTTCTCCTTTCATCAATTAAATTCAATATTTCTTCTGTTACCCAAGGATTTCTACTAGCCCTCGTCTTTTTACCTACTTGATCCTCTGCTGCCTCCACTACTTCATCCCTCACAGCTACCCATTCTTCGTCTACTGTATTTCTTTCCCCAATTCCTGTCAATTGCTCCCTTATGCTCTCCCTGAAACTCTGTACAACCTCTGGTTCTTTCAGTTTATCCAGGTCCCATTCCTTAAATTTCCACCTTAAGAGCTATGTACACTAATTCACTTTCGTTACTGCGAGGCGCACGTCTTATACCGACAGTTCTTTGCTTTCCGAGAGTTCAGAAGTGGTGGCGTGAATGAAAATAAGAAAAAATTGTTCAGTAGACATGGCCTCTGAAGTACCTTCTACGAAACAAATACTCATAGCCCTTAAGGGGAGCCGGAGGTGCCTATGCTGACCATGTTAAAATCACTAAGTTTGAGGAACCTTTATGAATAAACTACCAAATAGAAAAATTTGAATTTTTTTGCATATAGAGTGGTTTAGTATTGCAGTTATGACAGAGGGATTTTGGAGTATCTTTTCTGGTTTCCTTCCAATTATTTTTTTATTAATGACCAAAATTTTTTACAAATAATTGCTTTATAATTAAACTGAAATGAAACCACTGAACATATTGCTAAATGGCTGTGTTACAACGTAAGTTTCATCACTAGGAGTGCTGTATAAAAAAATTTATCTCTCTAGCTTGAGTGGCTTTTGCGAAAATGTTCCTTATATTTGAAAAATTCAAATTTACGGGAAATGGCTATCAAAGTTTCTCAGTACATTCCTGCACTGTAGGATGGATTATCAGGGCCTTCTTCTTCATCCTCCAAAAGCTTCCTCTTATTTCTTCTTATCTGGCCTGTTGTTCCATCATATTTCATATACCTTTCTCTTCTTTCTGCTCCTCTTATCCTTTCTCTGTCAATATTTCTTAGTGCTTGTACACTGTTTACCCCAGCTGTAAATCCTAATGCCTTCAGAACTTCACACTTCACACTGTTCCCTTGGTTGTAGGTTGATATTGCATCATAAATGCGAAAGTGCAGTGTTTTTATGCTTACAGACACCCTTTTAGGAATCACTTTCCAAATCAAATTGTTTACGCTCTCATGAGGATTCTGCGTCTTTCCGTGTACGGATTCGTGTAACAATTCTGGCTGTGCTAAGTCGTGAAAAATTAGTTTTATTGCATTAATCACAGCTGTTGGAAAACCATGTTTGTGATCATTGTCCTTTTTGCATTATATTTGCACCTGGAATCTTTTGGGCACAGGCTGTGTTGAGGGTATTCATTGGAAGAGGCAGTATGAAGGAACAATGCCCATACTGCTTTTCGCATGTCACTAACATTACTAGTATTTTGGCTTATAGTATACCAGTAGTATCTCTGTAGACGTTCAATCACCTCATCAGTAAGCCTGCCTCTCCCTTCTATTTTCTTTCCATCACTGAGCTTACTTGAACCCAAAGTTTGTTTGAGCCTTCGAAGCCGTGCACCTATACGCCCTTAGCGCTTCATTTGTCACAGAAAACAATGTAGCCAACCCTTACACACTTGCCGTATGCGTAACATAAGGCGCTGTACGCGTAACAGGCCGAGAAAATCCCAAGCAGTTCGCCAGGAAGTCACGAGAGGGTGTTAAATGCATTCAGCGGCCGCCCATTTCCTCTGCAGGCGTGGGGGAATATGAAAATAACTCCACTTCTAGGGCCAGTAGAACTAAAATTTAAATTTTAGATTAAAGAGAAATGTTGCCATTAATTTTCGGTAGCAAAAAAAATCGTATTTTTTTGGATTTGACCACCTCCGGCTCCCCTTAAGGTCCGCATTTAAAGCTCGTGTTAACTTGTTTTCTTCCATAATATCAGTAATGAAATGTTATTGGTGGAGAACGAGAGTGAGTGAGTGAGTGAGTGAGTGAGTATGCATGCATGCGTGTTTGTTAGAAAAATCTATTCATACCTTGAGAAAAGGTTTACTTTTGACACTCAACGGAAAAAGTAAGATAAATGCCCATATAATGCTGTCTTTTCTGTTGGAATAAAATCTTTTACAGCGTTTAGTAATCAAACATGCTGTACAAACATAACAAGGTATCCGCAAACAAAGAAGACGTTAAAAAGAATTCCTTTATCACTAACATTAAGAAACACTGGTCGAAGCTAACAGGCATGTGATCTCCCTCAACGAGATAATATTCCACTGTTCTCGATGTCAGTATGGCTACAGGAACAGTTTTTGATGTTCAACAAATCGTTTCTGTTTCATGTCGTTATTCATACACGGGATACTACTGAATTATATGAGTGCGATCAACCTCTCTCAGAGGCAGGTTGTGGCTGAGCAGTCACAGATGAGGTCAGCTCCCTTACTCTTCCCATGTTTTCCTGAAGGCTATGCTATCATTATAGGTTACACGTATTATCCTCAGAATTTCTAACATATTGCACCACTTTACTTTGTAAAACGCTATTTCTTAGTCCACGATCTTAAGAACAAGTCTATTTTCCTTACATTTTGCTCCCATTATCACGGTCCATGTGTGAGCTGCCTATTTAGTGCTTTTACATTTTCTAAAGCCAAACAAATCGCCGTTTAACAGATCGTTAATTTTGTTTCCCGTTCTTGTGCATATCATTATTGTTAGCAAGTTTGATTCATGAGACATTAAGTTACGTAGGTTAGTTTTTACACTCACCTTCCGTTGCTATAATCGCAATTCTGCACATGACATTATTTCATAAGTCTTGGTACATCTCCAGTAGCACAGATTCAACAAACAAACTTGAATAATTTGGTATACACTTCCATCAGTGAGAAACACCGAAGACATATGGTCTACTCCTGCCTTCTTCTTTAATCTCCAGTCTTACAAAATTCGGTTAAACTCTAAGACTGGATCCCATTAGTCTTCCATATCACAACCTAGTACTTCTCGTGTTACGCTGTAGAAATTTCCTCGCACTCCTAGATGCCTTCGTTTAACAGTGGACATCCTCTTGCACTCTTAATACTGATGTTTTGTTTTGAATGTCACGGAATTTCTTTCGACTTTTATAGGCTGCATGTGTCCTTTCGAAGACCAATTTTTTTTCGATTTCGTCCTGTCTTTCTAGCATCCATTTCGCTTTAGCTTAACTGCGATTCCTATATATTTGATTTCTAAATGACTTTTATTGCTGTACATCTGTCTTGTCGTGAGTATTTGTGTGCTTACATTCTCGTCTTCTCTATTTCTCTCTCCAGAACAAGTGATTGCCTTTTTTAGGTATGTCATTTTCTCTTCAACTGAAGTTGCTAGTTTGGTATCTAGCATATACTGCCATAGAGAATTTCAGATGCACATCATCATCCCTCAGTTGATCTGCATCATACTAATTTTCTTATAAGTTATTCCAGATGATTTTCATAAACATATGCCGATTATTCATCCCTCTCTCTCTCCCTCCAGCCCCCCCCCCCCCACACACACATATATATATATATATATATATATATATACACCCATGTCATTCCAAGCATTTGTGTCAATTTGTACCTCTATATCTACATTATTCAGTGATTTATTCAGTTTTCAAATTTATACTGACTTTTTGATCACCTGGTATATGTATATATATAGAGGTCCCTGTCTGTTAATCTTCATCCACGTCATCCATATCTGAATCTGGGTGCGCTATACAACTCATCTTATCATATGGAAATCTCTGTCTCAACGTGATGTAATCCAGCTCAGATATTTCTGTGTCGCCAGGCTTTCTAAGTAAACCTACCGTTTCGTGAATTTGGACAGTGTATTCCCATCTGCTAGTCGAAGTTTATTTCATAGCTCACCGCTCTCTGTCTTCTCTCATTCCTCTTACCGACCTCTTTACATACCTTACAGTCCTTGGTTGTCCTTATACAACTTCTTTACCTCTATATCTTTTGCTTGCGTTGTCGGTATGTATACGAGATTTAGCGTTACTGCTATTGGTTTGCTATAGATTCGGAAGAAAATAATCGTATCAATGAACCGTTCACAGTACTCATTCTCTGCCTACCTTGCTATTGATAAGGAATCTTACTCCCTGCTTATTTGCTTCTGTCTCGGGTTCTTCGGCCGACGTTCGTGTGATGATTTTGCTGACGTTTCGCCAGCACGAGTGGCTGGCATTGTCAAAGCTTCACCCTCCATTGCCGGAGGTGAACTGGAGGGTGAAGCTTTGACAATGCCAGCCACTCGTGCTGGCGAAACGTCAGCAAAATCATCACACGAACGTCGGCCGAAGAACCCGAGACAGAAGCAAATAAGCAGTTTGTCAACAAGTGGCCACGAAAGTCTTAACAATTTTGTAATCTTACTCCCGTTACACCGTTTTCTATTGCTGTTAATATTACACTGTATTGTCTTACCAGAAATCCTTTCCTTCTTTCCATTTCACTTCACTGACCGTTATTCTGTCTAAAGCAAGTCTTTTCATTTCCGTTTTCGTAGCTTACAAGTTCCCTACCAAGTCCAGACATTTAACATTCTACACTCCGATGCATAGAATGTGATCCTCCCGTTGGTTCTTCGAAGTAACTGGTTCTTGGCGTGGTAATCATTATTTCTCTATTTTCCACTCCTTATGACACGTTTAGCTTTCCAGCATATTCAGATTTTAATGGATTCTTAATACCTGAAGATACTGCGAATAGAAACGCTTCATAAGGAATAAAAATGAAATATATAGTGACCACAAATTTATTTGATCCAAAAGTCGTTGAAGACGCCTTGAATGACTTCATGTCTGAAGTAGTGTTACTTATTAAAATTCTAGTCTCTTCAGTTCGGAACCACGGTGCTGCTACGGTCGCAGATTCGAATCCTGCCTCGACCATGGATGTGTGTGATATCCTTAGGTTAGTTAGGTTTAAGTAGTTCTAAGTCTAGGGGACTGATGACCTCAGATATTAAGTTCCATAATGCTTAGAGACAGTTGAACAGTTTTTGAACTTATTCAAACCATTCATCGGAAGTCCCCTCGCGGAGAACCGAATAGGGGCTAATTCGTAATGTTTTGCCAATAGAGATATCGTCATATAATTTTTTTCAGTTATGGGCCATACTTCCAGTGGATACACACATTATATATTTAATTCTATTTTACATTGTATTCTACATTCTCATGCTTCGACCAATGTTTATTCACAGACCATTTAGAGGCAGTTTCCCCGCACCCACTCCCAAAGACATGACAGTGTCCCGAATCACTCTCCGCTCCTTCGTTCTCATAGCGAAGGCAGTTGGCGAGATAAGGGAGACTCCTTAAGTTGGAAGTTTTCTGCGCCATTGCTAATTATTTGAATTTAGAATGTAAACAGAAATTGAATCGAATCAGGAACCAAGAAATATTTGATTACCAGGAAAAAGACACTAGATAGAGTAGATAGAGTCGGAAGTTCCATGCGGCTTTTCGCGGATGATACTGTAGTATATAGAGCCAAATGCAGGAAGATCTGCAGCGGATAGGCACTTGCTGCAGGGAGTGGCAACTGACCCTTAACATAGACAAATGTAATGTATTGCGAATACATAGAAAGAAGGATCCTTTATTGTATGATTATATGATAGCGGAACAAACACTGGTAGCAGTTACTTCTGTAAAATATCTGGTAGGATGCGTGCGCAACGATTTGAAGTGGAATGATCATATGAAATTAATTGTTGGTAAGGTTGGTACCAGGTTGACATTCGTTGGGAGAGTCCTTAGAAAATGTATTCCATCAACAAAGGAGGTGGCTTACAAAACACTCGTTCGACCTATACTTGAGTATTGCTCATCAGTGTGGGATCCGTGCCAGATCGGGTTGACGGAGGAGATAGAGAGGATCCAAAGAAGAGCGGCGCGTTTCGTCACAGGGTTATTTGGTAACCGTGATAGCGTTACGGAGATGTTTAGCAAACTCAAGTGGCAGACTGTGCAAGAGAGGCGCTCTGCATCGCGGTGTAGCTTGCTCGCCAGGTTTCGATAGGGTGCGTTTCTGGATGAGGTACCGAATGTATTGCTTCCCCCTACTTATACCTCCCGAGGAGATCACGAATGTAAAATTAGAGGGATTCGAGCGCTCACGCGGGCTTTCAGGCAGTCGTTCTTACCGCGACCCATACGCGACTGGAAGAGAAAAGGGAGGTAATGACAGTGGCACGTAAAGTGCCCTCCGCCACACACCGTTGGGTGGCTTGCGGAGTATAAATGTAGATGTAAATGCAGAATGCATCCTTTCAACCATATGGCCTCCAATGATGCACTGGCGAAAGCGAATTTGACAAAGGCCAGACAGACATCGCCTGACGCCTGACAACGAGAATCACGAAGCTGGTCGGCCATTTGCGTGCTGCTATCGCGAGTATCAATAGTAATTCGTTGAAGGATGATAATACCTTGAGTAGCCGACTAGTTTTTGGAACTTCATGCCTCATCACAGAACACCCCATTACAATATGTGGAGATCCGGGAGTGGCCTGCTCTGTAGGACAGGGTATGCGACTATCCGTTCCAGATTCGGTGACAGTGCAATGCCGGTACAGACACGAGCGTTTCAGAGCACGTTTTTCAGCGCGCATTGCTAACGTGGATTTTCGCGGCTGACTATACGTACGAGTTCCCATGTTGAACGAATGACAGCTTCAATTCCAACTGCAGTGCGCTCTTCAAAATTGAAATATGGCCTTGGGTAATTTGGCAACCTGGCCGTCGGATGAAGTACGTTTCTTGCTGTGCCAGTCGATGGTCGTGGCCGGATATGTCGTCGACCAGGCGGACAGCTGCTCCAAGAATTGTGACCGCTGACTACTATGTGAATATCTCTTCACACTTCTATCTCCCACGACGTTGACGGCATCTTCGAGCAGGATTACTGACGACGACAAAAGAACGGATTTGTGCCCCAATGATTCATGGGGCATGAGAGTGAAATTTTGTTAATGTCCTGGCCACCATTTTGACCTAATCTGTCCACGATGTAACACATCTGGGGCACTATGGGGCACCTGGTCGGCATTCACAAATCACCTGCCCGTAAAATACAATAATAGCGTGATCATTAGGTACACATTCGGTGCCACGTACCTTCAGAAAAATTACCAAGGGCTTGTAGAATCCACGTCACGCGAAGGGGTGTTGTATAGCGTTCCAAAGTCAGACTAAACCACTATTATTCAGGTGGTTATAATGTTTTGCTCATGGGTGTATGTTAATAAGACAAAGCAGCCAGTGTGAGTGGAAGTTTCGGCGTTTACCTGGAAGTAACCAATATAGGATGGTAAGAGATAGTGAAAAATGAACAAAACGTTGACCGCCTTAGATACATCGTATCCAGGTGTTGCTGGCGAGATCAGATTCCCTGACGAGGAACCCATTGATTGCGAGGTCGCAATAGGTCAATGATGTTCATGGCATTCGACGCCCCACTTATTGTCTACCATGCGGCAACAACATTGGCAACAAATGGCAAATGGACGGGACTCGAGGTATACAATGGTGAACACAATATGAGTCCGCGGAAGGTCGTTGAACTGCTCCGTCGACGAGTAACTCACAACAGTGCTAGCGATGTGGATTCAGAGCAGAGCAATGACAACGATAAATCATGCAAACATTGCATTATGTCTACGACAACAATTGATATTTAGGCAGAAAATAACTCAAGGAATTTCGCAGAGGGAGAAGGAAAGCAAAACTAAGCACACAATGTGATCAAAAGTATCCGGACACTTCCAAAAACATACGTTTTCCATATTAGGTGCATTGTGATGCAACCTACTGTCAGGTACTACTTATCAGCGACCTCCATAGTGATTAGACATCGTGAGAGAGCAGAATGAGGCGCTCCGCGGAATTCACAGACTTCGAACGTCGTTATGTGAATTTGTGTCACTTGTGTCATACTTTCTTCCACGAGATTTCCACACTCCTAAATATCCCTATGTCCACTGTTGCCGATTTGATAGTGAAGTTGAAACGTGAAGGGACAGGTACAGCACAAAATCGTACAGGCCGACCTCGTCAGTTGACTGATCGAGACCGCCGACAGTTGAAGAGGGTCGTAATCTGTAATTGGCAGACGTCTATGCAGACCATCACACAGGAATTCCAAACTGCATCAGGATCCACTGCAAGAACTATGACAGTTAGGCGGGAAGTGAAAAAACTTGGATTTCATGGTCGAGCGGATGTTCATAAGCCATACATCACGCCGGTAAATGCCCAGAGGCGCCTTGTTTGTTGTAAGGAGCGTAAGCATTGGACGATTGAACAGTGGGAAAACGCTGTGTGGAGTGACGAATCCGGGTACACAATGTGGCAATCCGATGGCAGGGTGTTGGTATGGTTAATACCCGGTAAACGTCATCGGCCACCGTGTGTAGTGCTAACAGTAAAATTCGGAGGCGATGGTGTTATGGTGTGGTCGTATTTCTCATGGAGTGGGCTTGTACCCCTTGTTGTTTATGTGGTAATATCACAGCACAGGCCTACATGGACTTTTTAAGCACCTACTTGCTTCCCACTGTGGGAGAGCAATTCGGGGATGGCGATTGCATCTTTCAACACTATCGATCACCTGTTCATAATGCACGGCCTGTGACTGCGTGGTTACACGACAATAACAACACTGTAATGGACTGGCCAGCACAGAGTCCTGACTGGGGCCTATAGAAGACCTTTGGGACATTTTGCACCGCCGACTTCGAGCCAGGCCTCACCAACCGACATCTACACCTTTTCTCAGTGCAGCACTCCTTGAAAAATAGGTTGCCATTCTCCAAGCAACCTACCTTTATCTGATTAAACGAATGCCTGCGAGAGTGGACGCTGCATCAAGGCTAAGGGTTGGCCACCACCATATTGAATTCTAGCATTACCGTTTGAAGGCATCACGAACTTGTAAGTCATTTTCAGCCAGTTGTCCGGATACTTTTTCTCACATAGTGTGTTAATCTTCCTGCAAGATTAGTCAGTGGAATGAGTGTGTGTCGTATATGCCCCTTTTCGCGGACAATGTACATGAGAAGTACAATAAAGACGATAATTGCTTAATAAGTGGAAACGATACTGAAGCAGGTGTCGAGCCATGTAGTTCATTATCTTTGTCGGACAGGGAGCCACAGGGAGCCAATGAAACGTCGTAATAGACGATCTTTATCCCAGGAACGGATACTAAGCATAGTTACGTACATGGAAAATCATCTGCAGCATAGGAAAGACAGAAAAAAGATGTATATATGAGCAGGTTTCGAATACACCGAGCGTGGTGGCTCAGTGATTAGTACATTGGACTTGCAATCGGGCGGACGATGGTTCAAACCCGCGTCCGGCCTTCTTAATTGTTATTCTCCTTGATTTCTCTAAATCACTTAAGGCATATTCCGCGATGGTTCATCCAAAAGGGCACCGACGCTTTCCTACTTGTACTCCGTCTCTGATGACCTCGTTGTCGACGGGACGTTAAACACCAGTCACGTCCCCACCTCCGTCCTCAGCAATATGACCGTGTAGTGTAAAAGAAAAACTACGGATTTTTCAAGGGATAAAAAAGCGCACTTGTTACAAAAATTGGTGCTGGCGCGTTTCAAGGAAGCTCGATAAAATTTTCAGGACGTTTATGACAGTGACACAGTACGCTATGCACATCAAATTGAGCGCGACATGAACTGAAGCGCCTAGGAAACACATATAGGAAGGCATATTCAAATACAGAGATACCTAAACAGCTATATAACACAAGTGAATGGCGCAGTTGTTAGATCGGTTACTGCTGATACAATGAAATGCTATCAAAATTTAAATGAGTTTGAACGTGTTCTTATAGTCGGCGCAGATGCGATAGGGGAACGGCATCTCCGAGGTAGCGATGAAGCGGAAATTTTTCTGTACGACGGTTTCACGAGTGTCCCGTGAATGTCACGAATCCTGTAAAAAATCAATTCTCCGACATCGCTGCGGCGGGAAAAAGATCCTCTAAGCACTGGACCAACGACGACTGAAGAGAATCGTTCAGTGTGACAGAAGTACAACACCTCCGCATATTGCGGCAGAATTCTGTTCTGGGCCGTTAACAACTATCAGCATGCGAAACATTCAACGCATCATTATCGATATGGGCTTTCAGACCCGATGGCCCACTCGTCTACCTTTGATGTGTGCACTACACAAAGCTTTATGCCTCGCAAGCCCGTCAACATCAACATTGGACTGTCTTGATAACTGGAAACATGTTACGAGGTGGGACGAGTCTCGTTTCAAATTGTATCGAGCGGATAGACGTGTACGGGTATGGAGACAACCTCATGGGTCCATGGACCCTGGACGTCAGTAGGGGACTATTCAAACCGGTGGAGGTTCTGTAATAGTGTGGCGTGTGCGCATTTAGAGTGATATGGGACCCCTGATACATTTAGATACGATTCTAACAGGTGACAGGTACCTCAGCATCATTTCTGATCACTTGAATCAATTCATGTCCATTGTGAATTTCGACGGACTTGGGAAGTTCCAGCAGGACAATGCGACACCCCACACGTCCGGAATTGCTACAGAATGACTACAGGAACACACTTCTCAGCTTAAACACTTCCGTTGCCACCAAATTCGACAAACATGAACGTTATGGAACATATCTGGGATGTCTTGCAACGTGCTATTCAGAAGAGATCTCCACCCCCTCATATTATTACGGATTTATGGACAGCCCTGCAGGATTCATGGTGTCAATTCTTTCCAGCACTACTTCGGACATTAGTCGAGTCTATGCTACAGCGTGCTGCGGCACTTCCGCCCTATCGTTAGGGCCCTACAAGATATTGGGCAGGTGTGCCAGTTTCTTTGGCTTTCCAGTGTACATTAGAGTGATTTCGGGAATAGTGGATGGCTGTATAACTTCAGAGAGTAATTCAGACATAGATCAACTTAAGAATGCACAGTTAGCTGCGGAATCGGCTGGAAAATTTGTAGAAGACATAAACAAACTTATAGTATCTTTCAGAATGAAATTTGTTTTCAACTCCAACCAATCGATATTTGAAGAGGAAGGGTATATGGGAGAAACCTAGGAAATTAGACGTACCGAGAGAGTGGTATCAAGATCGACTCACTTCAATGCCTCAACGGGTACAATTATGCCTTCTGTTAATCTGGATGGTAAATTACCTGGAAAGTTATTTATTGTGCTTCGAGAGGTTGGTAATGCTCTGCCCCGTACGTTTCTTTCTCGTGTGCGTGATCTTGCAAGGACAACAGAAAATATATACGTCACAGCAAACAAGAGTGGGAAAAAGGCCGCCCGCATCTCGTGGTCGTGCGGTAGCGTTCTCGCTTCCCACGCCCGGGTTTCCGGGTTCGATTCCCGGCGGGGTCATGGATTTTCTCTGCCTCATGATGGCTGGGTGTTGTGTGATGTCCTTCGGTTAGTTAGGTTTAAGTTTTTCTAAGTTCTAGGCGACTGATGACCATAGATGTTAAGTTCCGTAGTACTCAGAGCCATTTGAACCATTTTTTTGAAGAAGGCCGTAAGAGAACGGCAGCCAGGGCATGAGCGTTGATTTCGGTCAATACCTGATCAGAATTAGTTGCTTTCACTTGATTTCTGGTCGGTGTGTAAATCTCATACTCCTCTAGAGCAAGCTATCACTCCTGTAAAGTTGTGACATTACAATTCATATCACCTGGAACCTCCAGACAAATTCAGCTTCTGCCTTTAAAACATATTTTCGCACTATCTGCAGTTACGCCTTAAAGTATAGCCAGTTTCGCTAGAAGCTCCATGACACCCAGTTTCGCATTCGGTTGCAAGCCATCAAATTCCTCCAGTTGTCATTGTCCCGTTACAGTATTATGATTCTTTATGCATTCTATAGGAGTGGATACCTAGCTAAAAGTCTTTCACAGTTTGTACCGCCCCAGTAGTGCGTCGCCTATCTGGATGGTATGAACCTTTGTGATCACTGCCATATTTCCTTCGGTGTTCATGGTCCACGTCAATGTTTTTTTTAAACTTTTCTTCATTGTCGACGATGTCCATTTTGTCAAGTCCATTACACACATCCCATAGCAGGTTGATGTCTGCAGTTCCTGATGCACGTGGAGAGTTAGTAGAAGCTAGAATTTTTCCTGTCGTAATTTTTAATACAGCACCGTCAAATGAGCGTTACTAAGGACTGAACTTATGATCGCGTACACATGGGGTTCCTTGTGAGAAAATCCTAACGGTAATCAACAGTTGGAAGTACAAGTGTTTCATTTTCAGGTATGATGTGGAGAGATGCTGATAACCTCTTGCAAACTACATCTACATCGTCGATTATGATTAATAGGGAGAGCAAATTATATACACCTAGCGTTTTTCAGGCACATGGTTGGAAGATTACTAAAATCTGAAGTAAACACTTCTGAAGTAAATTTTTTAGACATGTCCAACCATACTGTAGAAAACAATGAACAGCTTTGGAATTTCTGTTGGCAGTTAATGTAACTGAGACAAGTTTCAGGATCAGTATTACTTTTTCTATTTTAACTCTGATCTCTGATACGTAACTCACACAAGAACTCGCACACACAGTGTAGTTCGATGTGTTCGGAAAGGAATCCGTCGTTTTCTTTGTGCACAGTAATAAATGTAACAATAGTCATTGACTGCTCCCCTGAAAAATTATTACTCTGTAATCTGATTTTGTCCATTATAATAGGACTTTAGGAAGGCTGTGACTGTCATAACATGGTTTTGTTTAAAAATATCTTTTCTGCTACAAATCACGGTTTTCGTTTGTTCCTATCTTACGTGATATGTTTCGGGAAATGATTCCCATTTTCAGGTGTTTTTTATCTTTGTATTATGTCACTTTTAAGTTCTATTTCGATGTGTGACACTCTACTTTCTTTATTGGCTTTACTGCAATATGTGAGGAACGCGCAATTTTCATATGTAGTTCGTGGCTACAATTTGGAAGGACTTTACATAATTTTCTGCACTTGTGCAGAGACTCACACACGTTAAACATCACACACAACTTTTCTTACCAATATGCACAGGGAAAATCTTACATAAACAAATAGTTACAAAAATGTTTTGAGATGTAGTTGCAAGTGTTTTCCACAGATAATGATATGCTTTTGTACACTAAGTATTTATCTTACCAGCATGGATTATAGTTTCCTTACATATGTTTTGCAAACGTACCTATTTGTACATGTTACAATTTTTGTTTAAGAACATTGCCGAAACATCTGAAGAATTTCACCGATTGACTTTCGAGTTTTCGGTTTAACATGTTGTCTTTATATTTTCTGTAATATGAATGTATCTCTTAAAATGTTATTGAGAAATTACTACAGATTTTTTGACTTTCAGCAAAGTTCGCGTAATCATAACCATCTGATATTATCCATTACGTTACCAGAAAAGTCATATTTCAGCTCGAGGAATTTGTTGAAACTGTTTCAAGGGATTGTTAAAAGAAACAAAAATTTTCTTCTTTCTGTTTTCCCAAAATTATGATTTTTCTCAACTGAGTTAGTGTTGATGTAATTACCAAAAACGAAACCTTCAGTATACGTTCCGATGTGATAAATATTTTTCAAACTACACTGGTCGCCTGTAATTTCCAAAGGAGCGTCAAATATATTTTACTCATAGGATTTTCACTGTTACTCAACAATCAGTAAAACCAAAAAATCTTTTCCTTGCCTGTTGGTAGGAACACAGCGCTACACAAGATACGTAGTCGACTCACATATCAATTAACACGCTTTTTTTATTAATTACAGGTTGATATGACATATAACAATCATTACAAGTTCAAAATCTCTTGTGAACTAATACATCATACATAGATCAGTTTCAAACATCCGCTTAATAAGAATGCAGACGGAAGGTCTAACAATTATGGCACGATGTTCTCACAGACACAAACCGTCGGACGCCCTTTTGTTTAGTGATCCGCACCGCCGGTTGCCGCAGCGGTAGAGTACCGTTGGATCACTTTGCCTGCATCATCCCCGTTTTAGTACACACATCATAAGCCAAATAGATAATTAAATAACACACTTTTCTTACCTACCCGATGTTGCTCAAGCAAAGGTGATCCCCACTAAAATCTAAGAACTGACATTTTACATTTTATACATGTCCAAGATATGATTGATTATGTGTACTACTCTACAGATACAGCCGCTGATCAGACTAAGTAAGAAAAATATGGATTTATTTTAGAGCATCAATCTTATGACTGGTTTAATGCGGCCCTCCACGGATTGCGTTGAGCCACTGCGTCTCAGAGCATCACTTGCACCAGACGTCCTCCATTATCTCTTAGGATACATTCCAAACTTTGTCTTCCCGTACACTGTTATCCTCTGTAACTCGCTCTAATGTCGCGGAAGTTATTCCCTAATCTCTTGAAACGACCTATGAGCATGTCTGTACACGTTGTCAGTGTTTTCTACGTATTTATTTCAACGCATATTGTGATCGCGAAACTTCCTTATTCCTTGCCCAATCAGTCCACCTAATATTAAACTTCTTGTATCGCATTACATCTCAAACGTTCGATTCTCTCCCGGTTTTCCCGTTGTTCATGATTCACTGCCATGCAATGCTGTACTCTAGACGTACAGTCATAGAAATTTCTTCCTCAAATTAAAGTTGATGTTAAGTAGATTCGTGTTGGCCAGAAATACTATTTTTGCTGGTCGTAGTCCGTCTTTTGCATCGTCCTTGTTTCGTCCGTAACGTTTTATTTTGCATCGAAGATAGCAGATTTCCTTAATTTCGTCTGCTTGGTGGACCCCAGTCTTGATTGCTTTGTCGATAACCTCATTTCTTCTACTGCTCACAACTTTGCTCTTTCTTTGTTTTAGTCTCAGTCCATATTCTACATTCACTGGACGATGCATTCAATTCAAAAGATCTTGTAATTCAACTTCATTTTGACTGAGATTGTTAATGTCATCATCGAATCTTGTCAGTAATATCCTTTCAAACTGAATTTCAATCAAACTCTTGAATCTTTAATTTTTTTCCCGTCGTGCT